>NC_068427.1:8387500-9597254 GCF_023373465.1 Oncorhynchus keta
ACCCAAATACTGGACGGCCCCAAAAAGCAGGCAGTGTACAGCTACACTGGAAGAGCTATTCATGCTGTCAATCAGAGAAGTCCCACAGCGAATAAACAGTATGATTACAAACGTCTACACAATGCTGTCACTGTCGCAGACAACTTCACAACACTGACACATCACAGGCGCATTCCTTTTGCAACTTCACCTACACAATATTGACAGCCTATCAGTAAAAGGAACAGCCATCCCAGATAAACCCGGTGGCAGCCACACAACCACAGCACAAAAGAGAAATTCGACTTAACCAAATTGTATTTCTACACCTGGAAAGAGCATGTTTAACAACAGTCGTGATACGGAGGAAAGGATTGATCACTTTCTATGCGTCACCCGTGTATAACACATTATGAGCGCAATTACATGCACAATGCACGTATGTGGTTCAGTGAAAAGCTTGATGAGTACAACCAAAACACTGAATTCACTATCTATCTATTTTCCTTCCACCAGCTGTGGGAGAGAGGGTGGATTCTAAGGTCTCACTCCGCACACCCACAGAGCCATCAACACAGACCAACGACGTATCGCCCCCTCAGAACTACAGTATCATTGTGTATTCAATTCCTCCCATTCGCTTTTACTTCTCCCCTGGCATGTGACCTGAGTTCTTCCTTTCTCTCCCTGTGTCGTTCGGGGGTTTCTATGGCTCAGTTTTTTGGAGCTTGTGGTTCTCAAAACCAGATATGTGGCTTTGATTCCTGTATAGGGGGTTATGTACTGTATAGGGGGTTATGTACTGTATAGGGGGTTATGTACTGTATAGGGGGTTATGTACTGTATAGGGGGTTATGTACTGTATAGGGGGTTATGTACTGTATAGGGGGTTATGTACTGTATAGGGGGTTATGTACTGTATAGGGGGTTATGTACTGTATAGGGGGTTATGTACTGTATAGGGGGTTATGTACTGTATAGGGGGTTATGTACTGCTATGTGTTGTTCACTGACTGTTTGGATGAAAGTGGCTGCTAAATGAGCAGGTACATTGCACTGTAAGTGGTTCATTGGCTATATTTAAGTCATGTAGCAGACTCTCTTATCCAATCAACTTAGAGGAGCAATTAGTGCCTTGCTCGAGGGCACATCAACAGACTTTTTTTCACCTTGTTGGCTCTAAGATTCGAACCAGCAAGCTTTCAGTTACTTGCCCAATGCTCTGGATTCACCAGAGTCGGTCAATGTTATGGAAAGAGCCGGTGCCCTTAATGTTTTGTACGCTCAGTGTATGTGATCATATACAAATGTAAGCAAGGTTTGAAACGGTCTGTTGCAGTCTACAAATGACTTGTAATTATGTTCTGGCCTCCTGACAATCCACACAAGGAAAAATTTGCCCGGGTCTGAATCTAGTTGATGATCCTTGCTCGAGGTGGTGTCTCTCAATACGTATGTTTAGGTGAGTCACTACAGGGGATGGTGGCATTAACGGGCTCATTCTCGCTCTCTTTCCCACTCCCTTTTTGTCTCTCTCCCTTCACAGGACGGTGGTGATGCCCATCGCCAATGAGTTTTCTCCTGACGTGGTTCTGGTGTCTTCAGGATTCGATGCTGTGGATGGCCACGCATCACCCCTGGGAGGGTACAAGCTAACAGCCAAATGTAAGTGACTTCCTTCCTTTCCCCTCTTTTTCTCTCCACCAATCCACTGCTTATGAATGAAACGTATCCAGCCATGATGCTGCCCTACCATAAACAAATGGCCTTTTTCAATACATTCAAAATAGATCCTTCTTTTTTTCCTTCCTTGAGTTAATTACTGATCTGACCAGGTTGGATTACTGAATGCAATTACAGTGGAAACATACCTTCACTTTTACAATCACTTACAGATCAGTGAGCAAGGAGACTGTATTTTTTAGTATTGGCCCAGTTACCTCTCCTAACCAGCATTCCTTCTGCCTATCAGTCTAAAGGCAGCACTCAGATATGTTCTAAAGATCATATCTCCCTTAAAAGAAAGGCTGCATTGATGTGGTGTTTCAGCCCATGCTAAGTGGTAAATGGTAAACAGAGTTAAGCAGAAACACTAGTTCTGGCCATGAGGAGGGAGTGTCTTGCAACCACACTTTAAAAAAACTCAGACTTATAAAACATTGTGGCTGGCCAGCGTGCGTATGTGCCGTTCTGACAGATGACAGTTTAAATCAGTTTAAATCAGATTCCTCTTGCTGGGCTGATCTGAGAGGGCCTGCTACTTCTGCGGTGTGTAGCAGTGTGCTACTTCTAGGCTAGCTATTAGCATTGCTGTGGCTGATGCTAGTCAGTTCAATGGACCACTCTGCGGTGTGCACTAGTATTATATTTTCATCAACCACACTTAGTCTTTGTCTCACAAAAGCAAATGACACACAACCCTTTAATTTTAAGAAATGCATTTTATTTATAAAATGCCCAAAGAAATGTATAAATAGTATAGTAAAAACAAGGAAATAATTCAAATAAAGGAAAGAAGATAATTGCAATGATCATCACTGGTCACCAGTAGGGCTTATACTCACAAAGCATCTCAGAGTAGGAGTGCTCATCTAGGTTCAAGTCCTCCCTGTCAATATGATATTTTCCCGTAAATTACATAACTGATCCTAGATCAGCATATACATCATGGATGGACTTTTCTCCCTGACACGTATGCCATGGTTGGCCATAGTTTGAAGATATAATCAGGAAATATGTGTTTTCTCCATCTCCTTAGCTATCATACTCTAATTTCACTGATTTCAAAACTCAGTCCTCCAGAAATTGGAGAGCAACACTTATGAATTTCTTCTCAACAATATATATATATATTTTTAAACGTGTTAGACAGGATTACCTACACATACTGACCAGCTCAAAAAGACTATATGGTGTGCTATATGGCAGACCAATCTGAACTCATCTCTCGGCATGTCCAGCCCACTCATTATTTCAGTGAATCATGGCTAGTGGGAAGGTTGCTGACTTTTTCTGTGGCCAAACCAACTTATTTGTATTTGCAGATGGCATAAAAGTTTGTTATTAAGGCACATGAAAATAAACATTTTCCAGAAGACATTTCTGACAAAAAAACGCATTTTGTTTAAAAAAAAAAGTTTGTTCAAATGGCTCTCCTGTGAAGTAGTGACCCGAGACATACCCCTGGTTTCCTGAAACAAGTCACAAATGGGTATGGCATGTCATACTCTTTTTGGCCAGACAGCATCAGATACATTGGCTACATATAGTAAGACAGAGGGGCGCTGTTTTGCTCGCTCTGATGATTTCTCTGGTGAGATGAGAAATAGATAGATAGAAGAAGGGGAGGGGTATGTGGAGAAGATATGGTGCTTCTCTCTCCAGAATGTGCTCAGCTGTGTCCCACCAATTATTGCCCATTCACTGTTTAATTGTGTGAATGGTTTGCCCTTTAATTGTTTCTTTTTCCTCAATTCCCCATTACATATATCACCAGTAATAAATGTACCATTATTTCCCGTAATTGTGTTACGTACATTTCTGTTAATGCATGTATTATTTACATAAATATCCCGTTCTCTTTCTCGGAATGGAAACGTTGTTTGTAGCATTCACAACTTGCGACACTTGTGAGTAACAATTTGGGGTTTATTTCATAACCCTAATTTACGGGATTTGTACATTTGTTTCATTGTGTTTTGTTTGTAGTGCTCCATGTGAGCAATTTGCCAGAAGATACCTCCCCTACCGTTAACGCTTGTTTACACTGAGCTGCACTGGGGTCCGAACATGGTTAGATTATGGTTAGATTAAGACACCATGGAGCCGGCATTAGACACGGGTCGGAACACGTACCTCAGTGCAGGGAGGGGATATGCCAATGTACTCCAAATTGAACCTTTATCCACACTGCTCCATTTAGAAGATTGAAATAATGCTAGTTTTCCCAGAAAACTGCCCTTTTCGTCTTCATGCTAGCTAGCAGTAGCCAACGCAGCCATTTTGGAATGTCAGCCAATCAGCTCCTTTGTTGTTCAACGTGACTTGCCATTCAATAATGGCTGCTGTGGCTACTGCTAGCTAGCATGAGGATGAAAAGAACAGTTTCCCAGAAAAGCTAATAGTCATTCAATCTTCTCGGTGTAACAGTTGGGATAATGGGACAATTCGGAGTACAACGCATTTCTCATCCCTGGATTGAGGTACGTTTCCGAGCCATATTACGCGCTGGCTCCGCGGTCTCTTAATCTACACAGGAATGCTGCCCGACCCTAGTGCAGCTGTAAGCAAGCAGGTCGAATCTGATGTCTAGTGATCAGTGAACATGTGTCAGGTTTCTCGGGTCCTGATAATGTTGAGGGAGTACGCGCGACTGAACACACACAGACGTACCTGGCGTGCTCCTTGCAAATGTAGGAAAGTGCTTAATTGGGGATGTCTCATTTCTGATTGTCTTAACTCACCACGTCCACCACTGCCAGAGCGGCAGGTAGCCTAGTGGTTAGAGTGTTGGACTAGTAACCAGATGTTTGCAAGATCAAACCCCTGAGCTGACACGGTAAAAATATTTCGTTCTGCCCCAGAACAAAACAGTTAACCCACTGTTCCTAGGCAGTCATAGAAAATAAGAAGTTGTTCTTAACTGACTTGCCTAGTTAAAAAAAGGTAATTTAAAAAAAACTTGTTTTTTTAAATAAGCTGAGCTCCTCAATTGTTTTTTCAAGTCAACAAAGTCTGTTTTTTTAAACATCCATTGCAAATGATAATAGTTCCTCACAGTATTTTGCAAATCTTTCCAACCGTCTCCTGTCCTCGATAATCACCAAGCCACGGTGTGAAAGAGAAAAATATACTGGTCTGATGATCCCATATACAGTGGAGCAAAAAAGTATTTAGTCAGCCACCAAGTTCTCCCACTTAGAAAGATGAGAGAGGCCTGTAATTGTCATCATAGGTACACTTCAACTATGACAGACAAAATTATTTTAAAAATCCAGAAAATCACATTGTAGGATTATTAATGAATTTATTTGCAAATTATGGTGGAAAATAAGTATTTGGTCACCTACAAAACAAGCAAGATTTCTGGCTCTCACAGACCTGTAACTTCTTCTTTAAGAGGCTCCTCTGCCGTCCACTCGTTACCTGTACTAATGGCACCTGTTTGAACTTGTTATCAGTATAAAAGACACTTGTCCACAACCTCAAACAGTCACACTCCAAACTCCACTATGGCCAAGACCAAAGAGCTGTCAAAGGACACCAGAAACAAAATTGTAGACCTGCACCAGGCTGGGAAGACTGATTCTGCAATAGGTAAGCAGCTTGGTTTGAAGAAATCAACTGTGGGAGCAATTATTAGGAAATGGAAGACATACAAGACCACTGATAATCTCCTCGATCTAAGGCTCCACGCAAGATCTCACCCCGTGGGGTCAAAATGATCACAAAAACGGTGAGCAAAAATCCCAGAACCACACGGGGGGACCAAGTGAATGACCTGCAGAGAGCTGGGACCAAAGTAACAAAGCCTACCATCAGTAACACACTACGCCACCAGGGACTCAAATCCTGCAGTGCCAGACGTGTCCCCCTGCTTAAGCCAGTACATGTCCAGGCCCATCTGAAGTTTGCTAGAGAGCATTTGGATGATCCAGAAGAAGATTGGGAGAATGTCATATGGTCAGATGAAACCAAAATATAACTTTTTGGTAAAAACTAAACTTTTCGTGTTTGGAGGACAAAGAATGCTGAGTTGCATCCAAAGAACACCATACCTACTGTGAAGCATGGGGGTGGAAACATCATGCTGTGGGGCTGTTTTTCTGCAAAGGGACCAGGACGACTGATCCGTGTAAAGGACAGAATGAATGAGGCCATGTATCGTGAGATTTTGAGTGAAACTCTCCTTCCACAGCAAGGGCATTGAAGATGAAACGTGGCTGGGTCTTTCAGCATGACAATGATCCCAAACACACCGCCAGGGCAACGAAGGAGTGGCTTCGTAAGAAGCATTTCAAGGTCCTGGAGTGGCCTAGCCAGTCTCCAGACCTCAACCCCATAGAAAATCTATGGAGGGAGTTGAAAGTCCATGTTGCCCAGCAACAGCCCCAAAACATCACTGCTCTAGACGAGATCCGCATGGAGGAATGGGCCAAAATACCAGCAACAGTGTGTGAAAACCTTGTGAACACTTACAGAAAACGTTTGACCTCTGTCATTGCCAACAAAGGGTATATAACAAAGTATTGAGATAAACTTTTGTTATTGACCAAATACTTATTCAACTTACATAATTTGCAAATAAATTCATTAAAAATCCTACAATGTGATTTTCTGGATTTTTTTTCTCAGTTTGTCTGTCATAGTTGAAGTGTACCTACAAAGAAAATTACAGGCCTCTCTCGTCTTTTTAAGTGGGAGAACTTGCACAATTGGTGGCTGACTAAATACTTTTTTGCCCCGCTGTATCAAGTGGAAACGTCATAAAATACCTAAAACACTTTTCCCTGCAAAAACAGCTGTCTGTTCTGAGCTCACTGGCACAGGAATCTCTGAGGACCCGGAATTGGCTGGTTGATATAATTTGCAAGTTCGCTAGGACAGTTTTAGGCTGTAACTTTACCCAGTTGATTGATTTGATACATCACCAGCGATAGAAAGGGAGGCAGACAGTCGGAGTAGAGAGATGAATGCAATTGAAAGAACCTGCATTTTCATCAAGATATTTTCTCATTTATTTGTCAGCTTTAGACCTATGTATTTTACTTAGTTGACGATGGAAGTTGGCCTATAGGCTATCTTTGAGTTCCATGCGTTGATTTCTTTAGCCGCCAATGGATCACGGTGTATCAATGTGTCCATATGGTAGAAGGGTGTTGCTCTCGCATTAGTTGAATTTGAACTTTTCGATTTTTATCATTTTAATTCAGATTTGCATGATTGACCACGTGACAATGATTTTGAGGAACAAAAACTTGATTATTGAAATTAAACTGTTCCACAAAAATACACATTTGAAAAATCATAACTGGCGCGCAGATCGGTAGAAATGGTCAAGTGTACTGAATAGCTTGAATAAAATATTAAGGATATTTTAAGGACATTCCCGAGCGAGTGTGCAAATGAAATGGCTATGCCGAGTGTAAAAGTGATCATTTGAAACAGGTCTTATTATGCTAGATATAGAGTTTTTTTGGCAACTTTAGTTGTGAATGATACAAACCTTAGAATGTCTTAGACATCAAAACATATATGGGCTATTGGTGATTTTTTTAAAAGTCAACAGCAAAACTGTTCCTTGCCTCAGGCCCGCACAGACTGTTCTCTCATCTAGTTATAATATTCTCACCCATCGGACTGTTCCCAATTTAATATTGTCTTTACTAATATGTGAAATTAGTTTAGATTTAGAATGGGTCATAGGAGGAGATTACCGTCACGTGGAATTTGACTGTGGTCATGACTGCCGGTGTGACGGTAATACGGTAACCACAACACCCGCTACCCGCCACCTCCCCACTTTATTGTTGACTGTCTCTTTTCATCTCTCTGTTCTTCACGGCAGTCGTTTCCTTGTCCTTTTTCTGTTTCCCTCGGTCGGTTTCGATACTCCTTATTGACACTTTCTGTACAATCTTGAATAGTTTAGGAGACCTTTTGCATCCCACATTCTCTGTTGTCTTTTGGGGGTTTTACACTAGTTTCAGGCTCTTTAAATCCTTCTCTTAGAAGTAGTTTGGACAAGGAGGGGCTGCAATGTACTCAGTGTAGGTTGCATTCACTCCGGGCCCATAGATGACTTCCATGGTATGACAAATATTTTTAAAGTATGAAAATAGGGCGAACTACCCCTTTTTAACGCGCTCCCTCTCCTCACTGTATGTAGATTCTTTATCGTTCTCAGTTTCCCCAAAATTCTTGAGGTCTTCTTTCTTTTCTTCACCCCCTTTCCCGTTCCACTTGTGGATATACTTCTCTCACCATCCAGATCATTGCCATCTGCATAATGACTTATATTTCAAATTCCATTTATTTTCTCTCCCCCAGTTTCACCATGATCTATGCATCTTTCTGGGGATCCATTTTCTTTTCTTCATCAACCTCGTTCTCTTTCCTCTTCATTTGTTTCAACACTTTCACTGCCATCAATATCTGTCCATTCTTCAACACCCTCGTTGGTCTCCCAATCATCTCCGGGTTTTCTGTTAGTTCAATTTAACCCTTTATCTCCTTTGTCACAATGTCCTTCATTACCTCTTCCTCTTTGTATTTCCTCCTCCTCCCCCTCCTCTTCATCCCCGTTCTCCTCGTTCTCCTCAACCCATCCACTTGCTCTTCTTCATCAACCTTTCTCACCATTTTCTGTGTCTGTTCTCGCTCTTTTTTTCTGAAGCTTTCTCTTTTACCGTTCCCTTGTTTCACACTCAGTCTTTCATTCTACTGAAGGTATAACTCTTGATTTCTCTCCTCCATCCTTTGCTGATTCTTTCTTAGTCTTGCCACATCCATCCTCTCCTGTCTTCCTCCTCCTCTCCGGCTTGTCTCTCCCTCGCTCTCCATCTGTCCTCCTGCTTTTCACCAAGAGTTGGAGTCTCTCGCCAGCAGCTTGCATACTCACTGGAACCTTCTCTCCCGCTGCTCTAGGAGGACCACCTTTTCACTGAAACAACAGTCGTCCTGACTGATGCTACTCCACTCGTCCATAGTGAATGTTATTTCTTTATGTTCTCTACTGACTGTTCACTAGATCGGATTTGGAAGTCAGGTTTGTTTCTTTAGACTAAACAAGTGGTTTGGGCGAAAGATCTCTTCTAAACTGGCTTCAAATAAAAATGCTCTAAAAATGTGGGAGAGGTTGTGTGTGTGATGTGTGTGTGATGTGTGTGATGTGTGTGATGTGTGTGATGTGTTTGTGATGTGTGTGTGATGTGTGTGTGATGTGTGTGTGATGTGTGTGTTGCTAGTTACTACCAAAGGGATGGAAAATTGGATTCTATAACCATGGTAAAAGAATATTTTTAAAAATCATACGGTAGCCTATAGCATAAGCCTCAACATTAGACAACGGACCAATCACCAAATTCTAGTACTTACATTTGATCCTGACCCATTCAATGAGCACAGAGGAACAGGGAAACTGACATAGTTTTCAAGCTAGATGTATGCATGGAAAAAAACTAAGATATCATTCACCTAACCTCTAACTGCTAAACCCCTTTACCTAGCCCACTTCAGCCTCCTACGTTAGAATACCACCTTCTAGAATATCACCCCATTAAACATCACATCTCACTGTGACATCTGGCTTTGTCGCTCTCTGAGAACCTTTAGTGCAATCTCATTCATTTCTATGGTACTATGACCAACCATATTTTTCACAATGTAGCCTAACTGTTCCGGTGTATAATACCAGTCAAAAGTTTAGACACACCTACACATTCAAGGGGTTTCTTTATTTGTACTGTTTTCTACATTGTAGAATAATAGTGAAGACAACAAAACTATGAAATAACACATTGAATGGGGTAGTAACCAAAAAAGTGTTAAACAAATAAAAAAATGTTATATTTTAGATTCTTCAAAGTAGCCACCCTTTGCCTTGATGACAGCTTTGCACACACTCTTGGCATTCTCTCAACCAGCTTCACCTGGAATGCTTTCGCAATGGTCTTGAAGGAGTTCCCACATATGCTGAGCACTTGTTGGATGCTTTTCCTTCACTCTGCGGTCCAACTCATCCCAAACCATCTCAATTGGTTTGAGGCAAGGTCATCTGATGCAGCACTCCATCGCTCTCCTTCTTGGTCAAATGGCCCTTACACAGCCTGGAGGTTTTTTGGGAAAAAAACAGAACCTTGGCTAGTTTTGAAAAACAAATTATAGTTCCCCACTAAGCGCAATCCAGTTGGGATGTGGTATCGCTGCAGAATGCTCTGGTAACCATGCTGCTTAAGTGTGCCCCTTGAATTCTAAATAAATCACTGACAGTGTCACCAGCAAAGCACCATCACACCTGCTCCTCCATGCTTCACGGTGTGAACCACACATGCAGAGATCATCCGTTCACCTACTCTACGTCTCACAAAGACACTTTGGAACCAAAAATCTCAAATTTGTACTTTCCTCTAGTCGATGTCCATTGCTCATGTTTATTGGCCCAAGTAAGTCTCTTCTTCTTATTGGTGTCCTTTAGTTGTGGTTTCTTTGCAGCTATTCGACCATGAAGGCCTGATTCACAGTCTCCTCTGAACAGTTTATGTTGAGATGTGTCTGTTACTAGAACTCTGTGAAGCATTTATTTGGGCTGTAATTTCTGAGGCTGATAACTCTAATGAACGTATCCTCTGCAGCAGAGGTAACTCTGAGTCTTCGGTGCTCATGAGAGCCAGTTTCATCATAGCGCTTGATGGTTTTTGCGACTGCACTTGAAGAAACTTTCAAAGTTCTTAAAGTTTTCCAGATTGACTTAATGTAATGATGGACTGTCGTTTCTCTTTGCTTATTTGAGCTGTTCTTGCCATAATATGGACTTGGTCTTTTACCAAATAGGGCCATCTTCTGTATAACCCTACCTTGTCATAACACAACTGATTGTTTCAAATGCATTAAGAATCAAATAATTTCCACAAATGTACTTTTAAAAAGGCACACATGTTAATTGAAATGCATTCCAGGTGACTACCTCATGAAGCTGATTGAGAGCTTGCCAAAAGTGTGCGAAGCTGTCATCAAGGCAAAGGGTGGATACTTTGAAGAATCTCAAATTTAAAAATTATTTAGATTTGTTTAACACTTTTTTGGTTACTACATGATTCCATATGTGTCATTTCATAGTTCTGATTTCTTCCCTATTATTCTACAATGTAGAAAATATTTTTTTTTTTAAATAAAGTAAAACTCTTGAATGAGTAGATGTGTCCAAACTTTTGAGTGGTAAAGTATATCATTGTTGAGAGAAACAACATCAGACACATCAGGCCCACAGATCGTATGGGAAATCTATATTCCATTACATGACAAGCACTTCCTGCCTCATTTTAAGACCTCATTCTCGCACTTTGTTCAGGTTTGTTAATCCCAAATTAACATTTACCTGAGCCACTCCCAGAATCTATTGAATATGTACTTTGGTTACGCCTAGTTATATCCTTGCCATGATGGACACATCAGCATTGCCTGTCAACACTGTTGTGATAGTAATCCGCCAGTAACACCACAACCAGTCCTACTTTACCTCACATCTCCTAGCATTAATAACCATGGCACTCTTTGGTGACACACAAGCACACACACCCGCATACGATCCAGATCCAACTGTAAATGCCCTGTTCATGCCACAGAGCAGGAAACCTCATACCCTCCCCTCATGTTCACAAAGCTACAGGATCAAGTTTGTTTGAAAGCGTCTGTCTTTGGCCCATGTAGAGAAGCACCGTGAGCGTGCCAGCAAAGCGCTTTCCCTAAAACCATTTCTGAGATCTCAGTCTAGAGCTGGGGCTTACAGAGAGGGGGGGTCTGAGGAGGGGTAGGGTGGGTTGAGGGTGCTATGGCGGAATGCACCCCCAGAAGATCAAACATTGGTGGCCCGAGCCAAAACACTAAGCCACATTTATTAAGATTAAATCTGTCTCGCGTTATGCATTTATCCCCCAGTAAATCTCTGGTACCTTCTCTTTCTAAAACCTAAAAGAGAAAATATGATGCAATACCCTTTTCTCCCTCCTCTCCTTATTCTCTGTCTGCATTTTTTTGATCGGCGTCCAAGCACCAGAGTCGCCATAGACAAACTCTAACCCCCACCACTGGCATTTCCTGTCCCCAGGTTTCGGATACCTGACCAGGCAGCTGATGGGGCTGGCCGGGGGACGCCTGGTACTGGCCCTGGAGGGGGGCCATGACCTCACTGCCATCTGCGATGCCTCTGAAGCCTGCGTCTCTGCTTTGCTAGGAATCGAGGTAAGACTAAGAATGAGGGAGGGGTTTCTATAATTGTTGTCAATAATTTGCCACTGCACCTGTTTGGGGAGACTGTCTCTACACATGTAGTCCAATCACAGGCTCAGCCAGAGGTGTGATGCTTAAAGGGCCTTGGCCCAATGTTTCCGCCAAGGGAGAGAGGTGGAGAGAAAGAGAGACCCTGGAACAATGAGTTGACAGAGAGGTGGAGAGAAAGAGAGACCCTGGAACAGTGAGTTGACAGAGAGGTGGAGAGAAAGAGAGACCCTGGAACAATGAGTTGACAGAGAGGTGGAGAGAAAGAGAGACCCTGGAACAATGAGTTGACAGAGAGAGGTGGAGAGAAAGAGAGACCCTGGAACAATGAGTTGAAAGAGAGAGTCTGGAACAGTGAGTTGACAGAGAGGTGGAGAGAAAGAGAGACCCTGGAACAATGAGTTGACAGAGAGGTGGAGAGAAAGAGAGACCCTGGAACAATGAGTTGACAGAGAGAGGTGGAGAGAAAGAGAGACCCTGGAACAATGAGTTGAAAGAGAGAGTCTGGAACAGTGAGTTGACAGAGAGGTGGAGAGAAAGAGAGACCCTGGAACAATGAGTTGACAGAGAGGTGGAGAGAAAGAGAGACCCTGGAACAATGAGTTGACAGAGAGAGGTGGAGAGAAAGAGAGACCCTGGAACAATGAGTTGAAAGAGAGACCCTGGAACAATGAGTTGACAGAGAGGTGGAGAGAAAGAGAGACCCTGGAACAATGAGTTGACAGAGAGGTGGAGAGAAAGAGAGACCCTGGAACAATGAGTTGACAGAGAGGTGGAGAGAAAGAGAGAGTCTGGAACAATGAGTTGACAGAGAGGTGGAGAGAAAGAGAGACCCTGGAACAATGAGTTGACAGAGAGAGGTGGAGAGAAAGAGAGACCCTGGAACAATGAGTTGACAGAGAGGTGGAGAGAAAGAGAGACCCTGGAACAATGAGTTGACAGAGAGGTGGAGAGAAAGAGAGAGTCTGGAACAATGAGTTGACAGAGAGGTGGAGAGAAAGAGAGACCCTGGAACAATGAGTTGACAGAGAGAGGTGGAGAGAAAGAGAGACCCTGGAACAATGAGTTGACAGAGAGGTGGAGAGAAAGAGAGACCCTGGAACAATGAGTTGACAGAGAGAGGTGGAGAGAAAGAGATACCCTGGAACAATGAGTTGACAGAGAGATGGAGAGGGGAAGAGAGAGTCTGGAACAGTGAGTTGACAGAGAGAGATGGAGATGGGAAGAGAAAGAGAGACCCTGGAACAATGAGTTGACAGAGAGGTGGAGAGAAAGAGAGACCCTGGAACAATGAGTTGACAGAGAGGTGGAGAGAAAGAGAGAGTCTGGAACAGTGAGTTGACAGAGAGAGATGGAGAGGGGAAGAGAAAGAGAGTGTCTGGAACAGTGAGTTGACAGAGAGAGGTGGAGAGAAAGAGAGACCCTGGAACAGTGAGTTGACAGAGAGATTGAGAGGTGGAGAGAAAGAGAGACCCTGGAACAGTGAGTTGACAGAGAGATGGAGAGGAGAAGAGAAAGAGAGAGTCTGGAACAGTGAGTTGACAGAGAGATGGAGAGGGGAAGAGAAAGAGAGAGTCTGGAACAGTGAGTTGACAGAGAGATGGAGAGGAGAAGAGAAAGAGAGAGTCTGGAACAGTGAGTTGACAGAGAGATGGAGAGGGGAAGAGAAAGAGAGAGTCTGGAACAGTGAGTTGACAGAGAGATGGAGAGGGGAAGAGAAAGAGAGAGTCTGGAACAGTGAGTTGACAGAGAGAGATGGAGAGGTGGAGAGAGAGTCTGGAACAGTGAGTTGACAGAGAGATGGAGAGGGGAAGAGAGAGTCTGGAACAGTGAGTTGACAGAGAGAGATGGAGATGGGAAGAGAAAGAGAGAGTCTGGAACAGTGAGTTGACAGAGAGATGGAGAGGGGAAGAGAAAGAGAGAGTCTGGAACAGTGAGTTGACAGAGAGATGGAGAGGGGAAGAGAAAGAGAGAGTCTGGAACAGTGAGTTGACAGAGAGAGTTGGAGAGAAAGAGAGAGTCTGGAACAGTGAGTTGACAGAGAGAGGTGGAGAGAAAGAGAGAGTCTGGAACAGTGAGTTGACAGAGAGATGGAGAGGGGAAGAGAAAGAGAAAGTCTGGAACAGTGAGTTGACAGAGAGAGATGGAGAGGGGAAGAGAAAGAGAGAGTCTGGAACAGTGAGTTGACAGAGAGATGGAGAGGTGGAGAGAAAGAGAGAGTCTGGAACAGTGAGTTGACAAAGAGAGGTGGAGAGAAAGAGAGAGTCTGGAACAGTGAGTTGACAGAGAGAGGTGGAGAGAAAGAGAGAGTCTGGAACAGTGAGTTGACAGAGAGAGGTGGAGAGAAAGAGAGAGTCTGGAACAGTGAGTTGACAGAGAGAGGTGGAGAGAAAGAGAGAGTCTGGAACAGTGAGTTGACAGAGAGAGATGGAGAGAAAGAGAGAGTCTGGAACAGTGAGTTGACAGAGAGATGGAGAGGTGGAGAGAAAGAGAGAGTCTGGAACAGTGAGTTGACAAAGAGAGGTGGAGAGAAAGAGAGAGTCTGGAACAGTGAGTTGACAGAGAGAGGTGGAGAGAAAGAGAGAGTCTGGAACAGTGAGTTGACAGAGAGAGGTGGAGAGAAAGAGAGAGTCTGGAACAGTGAGTTGACAGAGAGAGATGGAGAGGGGAAGAGAAAGAGAGAGTCTGGAACAGTGAGTTGACAGAGAGAGATGGAGAGGGGAAGAGAAAGAGAGTCTGGAACAGTGAGTTGACAGAGAGAGATGGAGAGGGGAAGAGAAAGAGAGAGTCTGGAACAGTGAGTTGACAGAGAGAGGTGGAGAGAAAGAGAGAGTCTGGAACAGCAAGTTGACAGAGAGATGTAGAGGGGAAGAGAAATAGAGCGCCTGGAACAATGAGTTGACAGAGAGAGATGGAGAGGGGAAGAGAAAGAGAGAGTCTGGAACAGTGAGTTGACAGAGAGAGGTGGAGAGAAAGAGAGACCCTGGAACAGTGAGTTGACAGAGAGATTGAGAGGTGGAGAGAAAGAGAGACCCTGGAACAGTGAGTTGACAGAGAGATGGAGAGGGGAAGAGAAAGAGAGAGTCTGGAACAGTGAGTTGACAGAGAGAGGTGGAGAGAAAGAGAGAGTCTGGAACAGTGAGTTGACAGAGAGAGGTGGAGAGAAAGAGAGACCCTGGAACAGTGAGTTGACAGAGAGATTGAGAGGTGGAGAGAAAGAGAGACCCTGGAACAGTGAGTTGACAGAGAGGTGGAGAGGGGAAGAGAAAGAGAGAGTCTGGAACAGTGAGTTGACAGAGATGGAGAGGTGGAGAGAAAGAGAGTCTGGAACAGTGAGTTGACAGAGAGATGGAGAGGGGAAGAGAAAGAGAGAGTCTGGAACAGTGAGTTGACAGAGAGAGGGGAAGAGAAAGAGAGAGTCTGGAACAGTGAGTTGACAGAGAGATGGAGAGGGGAAGAGAAAGAGAGAGTCTGGAACAGTGAGTTGACAGAGAGAGGTGGAGAGAACGAGAGATTCTGGAACAGTGAGTTGACAGAGAGTGGTGGAGAGAAAGAGACAGTCTGGAACAGTGAGTTGACAGAGAGATGGAGAGGGGAAGAGAAAGAGAGAGTCTGGAACAGTGAGTTGACAAAGAGAGGTGGAGAGAAAGAGAGAGTCTGGAACAGTGAGTTGACAGATGGAGATGGAGAGGGGAAGAGAAAGAGAGAGTCTGGAACAGTGAGTTGACAGAGAGATGGAGAGGTGGAGAGAAAGAGAGAGTCTGGAACAGTGAGTTGACAGAGAGATGGAGAGGTGGAGAGAAAGAGAGAGCCTGGAACAGTGAGTTGACAGAGAGATTGAGATGTAGAGAGAAAGAGAGAGTCTGGAACAGTGAGTTGACAGAGAGATGGAGAGGTGGAGAGAAAGAGAGAGTCTGGAACAGTGAGTTGACAGAGAGATGGAGAGGGGAAGAGAAAGAGAGAGTCTGGAACAGTGAGTTGACAGAGAGAGGTGGAAAGAACGAGAGATTCTGGAACAGTGAGTTGACAGAGAGATGGAGAGGTAGAGAGAAAGAGAGAGTCTGGAACAGTGAGTTGACAGAGAGATGGAGACGAAGAGAGAAAGAGAGAGTCTGGAACAGTGAGTTGACAGAGAGAGATGGAGAGAGAGAGAGTCTGGAACAGTGAGTTGACAGAGAGATGGAGAGGTGGAGAGAAAGAGAGAGTCTGGAACAGTGAGTTGACAGAGAAAGGTGGAGAGAAACAGAGACCCTGGAACAGTGAGTTGACAGAGCGAGATGGAGAGGGGAAGAGAAAGAGAGAGTCTGGAACAGTGAGTTGACAGAGAGATGGAGAGGGGAAGAGAAAGAGAGAGTCTGGAACAGTGAGTTGACAGAGAGATGGAGAGGGGAAGAGAAAGAGAGAGTCTGGAACAGTGAGTTGACAGAGAGATGGAGAGGGGAAGAGAAAGAGAGAGTCTGGAACAGTGAGTTGACAGAGAGATGGAGAGGGGAAGAGAAAGAGAGAGTCTGGAACAGTGAGTTGACAGAGAGAGATGGAGAGGGGAAGAGAAAGAGAGAGTCTGGAACAGTGAGTTGACAGAGAGATGGAGAGGGAAGAGAAAGAGAGAGTCTGGAACAGTGAGTTGACAGAGAGATGGAGAGGGGAAGAGAGAGTCTGGAACAGTGAGTTGACAGAACAGTGAGAGAACAGAGATTCTGAACAGTGAGTTGACAGAGAGATGTAGAGGTGGAGAGAAAGAGACAGTCTGGAAGAGTGAGTTGACAGAGAGATGGAGAGGTAGAGAGAAAGAGAGAGTCTGGAACAGTGAGTTGACAGAGAGATGGAGACGAAGAGAGAAAGAGAGAGTCTGGAACAGTGAGTTGACAGAGAGAGATGGAGAGGTGGAGAGAAACAGAGAGTCTGGAACAGTGAGTTGACAGAGAGATGGAGAGGTAGAGAGAAAGAGAGAGTCTGGAACAGTGAGTTGACAGAGAGAGGTGGAGAGAAAGAGAGAGTCTGGAACAGTGAGTTGACAGAGAGATGGAGAGGGGAAGAGAAAGAGAGAGTCTGGAACAGTGAGTTGACAGAGTGATGGAGAGGTGGAGAGAAAGAGAGAGTCTGGAACAGTGAGTTGACAGAGAGAGGTGGAGAGAAACAGAGACCCTGGAACAGTGAGTTGACAGAGCGAGATGGAGAGGGGAAGAGAAAGAGAGAGTCTGGAACAGTGAGTTGGCAGAGAGATGGAGAGGGGAAGAGAAAGAGAGAGTCTGGAACAGTGAGTTGACAGAGAGGTGGAGAGGGGAAGAGAAAGAGAGAGTCTGGAACAGTGAGTTGACAGAGATGGAGAGGTGGAGAGAAAGAGAGTCTGGAACAGTGAGTTGACAGAGAGATGGAGAGGGGAAGAGAAAGAGAGAGTCTGGAACAGTGAGTTGACAGAGAGAGGGGAAGAGAAAGAGAGAGTCTGAAACAGTGAGTTGACAGAGAGATGGAGAGGGGAAGAGAAAGAGAGAGTCTGGAACAGTGAGTTGACAGAGAGAGGTGGAGAGAACGAGAGATTCTGGAACAGTGAGTTGACAGAGAGTGGTGGAGAGAAAGAGACAGTCTGGAACAGTGAGTTGACAGAGAGATGGAGAGGGGAAGAGAAAGAGAGAGTCTGGAACAGTGAGTTGACAAAGAGAGGTGGAGAGAAAGAGAGAGTCTGGAACAGTGAGTTGACAGATGGAGATGGAGAGGGGAAGAGAAAGAGAGAGTCTGGAACAGTGAGTTGACAGAGAGAGGTGGAGAGAAAGAGAGAGTCTGGAACAGTGAGTTGACAGAGAGATGGAGAGGTGGAGAGAAAGAGAGACCCTGGAACAGTGAGTTGACAGAGAGATTGAGATGTAGAGAGAAAGAGAGAGTCTGGAACAGTGAGTTGACAGAGAGATGGAGAGGGGAAGAGAAAGAGAGAGTCTGGAACAGTGAGTTGACAGAGAGATGGAGAGGGGAAGAGAAAGAGAGAGTCTGGAACAGTGAGTTGACAGAGAGATGGAGAGGGGAAGAGAAAGAGAGAGTCTGGAACAGTGAGTTGACAGAGAGATGGAGAGGGGAAGAGAAAGAGAGAGTCTGGAACAGTGAGTTGACAGAGAGATGGAGAGGTAGAGAGAAAGAGAGAGTCTGGAACAGTGAGTTGACAGAGAGATGGAGACGAAGAGAGAAAGAGAGAGTCTGGAACAGTGAGTTGACAGAGAGAGATGGAGAGGTGGAGAGAAACAGAGAGTCTGGAACAGTGAGTTGACAGAGAGAGGTGGAGAGAACGAGAGATTCTGGAACAGTGAGTTGACAGAGAGATGGAGAGGTAGAGAGAAAGAGAGAGTCTGGAACAGTGAGTTGACAGAGAGATGGAGACGAAGAGAGAAAGAGAGAGTCTGGAACAGTGAGTTGACAGAGAGAGATGGAGAGGTGGAGAGAAACAGAGAGTCTGGAACAGTGAGTTGACAGAGAGAGGTGGAGAGAAAGAGAGAGTCTGGAACAGTGAGTTGACAGAGAGATGGAGAGGTGGAGAGAAAGAGAGAGTCTGGAACAGTGAGTTGACAGAGAGAGGTGGAGAGAAACAGAGAGAACAGTGAGTTGACAGAGCGAGATGGAGAGGGGAAGAGAAAGAGAGAGTCTGGAACAGTGAGTTGACACAGAGATGGAGAGGGGAAGAGAAAGAGAGAGTCTGGAACAGTGAGTTGACAGAGAGATGGAGAGGGGAAGAGAAAGAGAGAGTCTGGAACAGTGAGTTGACAGAGAGATGGAGAGGGGAAGAGAAAGAGAGAGTCTGGAACAGTGAGTTGACAGAGAGATGGAGAGGGGAAGAGAGAGTCTGGAACAGTGAGTTGACAGAGAGATGGAGAGGGGAAGAGAAAGAGAGAGTCTGGAACAGTGAGTTTACAGAGAGAGGTGGAGAGAACGAGAGATTCTGGAACAGTGAGTTGACAGAGAGATGTAAAGGTGGAGAGAAAGAGACAGTCTGGAACAGTGAGTTGACAGAGAGATGGAGAGGTAGAGAGAAAGAGAGAGTCTGGAACAGTGAGTTGACAGAGAGAGATGGAGAGGGGAAGAGAAAGAGAGAGTCTGGAACAGTGAGTTGACAGAGAGAGGTGGAGAGAAAGAGAGAGTCTGGAACAGTGAGTTGACAGAGAGATGGGGAAGAGAAAGAGAGAGTCTGAACAGTGAGTTGACAGAGTGATGGAGAGGTGGAGAGAAAGAGAGAGTCTGGAACAGTGAGTTGACAGAGAGAGGTGGAGAGAAACAGAGACCCTGGAACAGTGAGTTGACAGAGCGAGATGGAGAGGGGAAGAGAAAGAGAGAGTCTGGAACAGTGAGTTGACAGAGAGATGGAGAGGGGAAGAGAAAGAGAGAGTCTGGAACAGTGAGTTGACAGAGAGATGGAGAGGTAGAGAGAAAGAGAGAGTCTGGAACAGTGAGTTGACAGAGAGATGGAGACGAAGAGAGAAAGAGAGAGTCTGGAACAGTGAGTTGACAGAGAGAGATGGAGAGGTGGAGAGAAACAGAGAGTCTGGAACAGTGAGTTGACAGAGAGAGGTGGAGAGAAAGAGAGAGTCTGGAACAGTGAGTTGACAGAGAGATGGAGAGGTGGAGAGAAAGAGAGAGTCTGGAACAGTGAGTTGACAGAGAGAGGTGGAGAGAAACAGAGACCCTGGAACAGTGAGTTGACAGAGCGAGATGGAGAGGGGAAGAGAAAGAGAGAGTCTGGAACAGTGAGTTGACACAGAGATGGAGAGGGGAAGAGAAAGAGAGAGTATGGACCAGTGAGTTGACAGAGAGATGGAGAGGGGAAGAGAAAGAGAGAGTCTGGAACAGTGAGTTGACAGAGAGATGGAGAGGGGAAGAGAAAGAGAGAGTCTGGAACAGTGAGTTGACAGAGAGATGGAGAGGGGAAGAGAGAGTCTGGAACAGTGAGTTGACAGAGAGATGGAGAGGGGAAGAGAAAGAGAGAGTCTGGAACAGTGAGTTTACAGAGAGAGGTGGAGAGAACGAGAGATTCTGGAACAGTGAGTTGACAGAGAGATGTAAAGGTGGAGAGAAAGAGAGAGTCTGGAACAGTGAGTTGACAGAGAGATGGAGACGAAGAGAGAAAGAGAGAGTCTGGAACAGTGAGTTGACAGAGAGAGATGGAGAGGGGAAGAGAAAGAGAGAGTCTGGAACAGTGAGTTGACAGAGAGAGGTGGAGAGAAAGAGAGAGTCTGGAACAGTGAGTTGACAGAGAGATGGGGAAGAGAAAGAGAGAGTCTAGAACAGTGAGTTGACAGAGTGATGGAGAGGTGGAGAGAAAGAGAGAGTCTGGAACAGTGAGTTGACAGAGAGAGGTGGAGAGAAACAGAGACCCTGGAACAGTGAGTTGACAGAGCGAGATGGAGAGGGGAAGAGAAAGAGAGAGTCTGGAACAGTGAGTTGACAGAGAGATGGAGAGGGGAAGAGAAAGAGAGAGTCTGGAACAGTGAGTTGACAGAGAGATGGAGAGGGGAAGAGAAAGAGAGAGTCTGGAACAGTGAGTTGACAGAGAGATGGAGAGGGGAAGAGAAAGAGAGAGTCTGGAACAGTGAGTTGATAGAGAGATGGAGAGGGGAAGAGAAAGAGAGAGTCTGGAACAGTGAGTCGACAGAGAGAGATGGAGAGGGGAAGAGAAAGAGAGAGTCTGGAACAGTGAGTTGACAGAGAGATGGAGAGGGGAAGAGAAAGAGAGAGTCTGGAACAGTGAGTTGACAGAGAGATGGAGAGGGGAAGAGAAAGAGAGAGTCTGGAACAGTGAGTTGACAGAGAGATGGAGAGGGGAAGAGAAAGAGAGAGTCTGGAACAGTGAGTTGACAGAGAGAGATGGAGAGGTGGAGAGAAAGAGAGAGTCTGGAACAGTGAGTTGACAGAGAGAGATGGAGAGGTGGAGAGAAAGAGAGAGTCTGGAACAGTGAGTTGACAGAGAGATGGAGAGGGGAAGAGAAAGAGAGAGTCTGGAACAGTGAGTTGACAGAGAGAGATGGAGAGGTGGAGAGAAAGAGAGAGTCTGGAACAGTGAGTTGACAGAGAGAGATGGAGAGGTGGAGAGAAAGAGAGAGTCTGGAACAGTGAGTTGATGGAGAGGTAGAGAGAAAGAGAGAGTCTGGAACAGTGAGTTGACAGTGAGAGGTGGAGAGAAAGAGAGAGTCTGGAACAGTGAGTTGACAGAGAGAGGTGGAGAGAAAGAGAGAGTCTGGAACAGTGAGTTGACAGAGAGGTGGAGAGACAGAGAGAGTCTGGAACAGTGAGTTGACAGAGAGATGGAGAGGGGAAGAGAAAGATAGAGTCTGGAACAGTGAGTTGACAGAGAGAGATGGAGAGGGGAAGAGAAAGAGAGAGTCTGGAACAGTGAGTTGACAGAGAGATGGAGAGGGGAAGAGAAAGAGAGAGTCTGGAACAGTGAGTTGACAGAGAGAGGTGGAGAGAAAGAGAGAGTCTGGAACAGTGAGTTGACAGAGAGATGGAGAGGTGGAGAGACAGAGAGACCCTGGAACAGTGAGTTGACAGAGAGATGGAGAGGTGGAGAGAAAGAGAGAGACTGGAACAGTGAGTTGACAGAGATGTGGAGGTGGAGAGAAAGAGAGAGTCTGGAACAGTGAGTTGACAGAGAGAGGTGGAGAGAAAGAGAGACCATGGAACAGTGAGTTGACAGAGAGAGATGGAGAGGGGAAGAGAAAGAGAGAGTCTGGAACAGTGAGTTGACAGAGAGAGGTGGAGAGAAAGAGAGAGTCTGGAACAGTGAGTTGACAGAGTGATGGAGAGGTGGAGAGAAAGAGAGAGTCTGGAACAGTGAGTTGACAGAGAGAGGTGGAGAGAAACAGAGACCCTGGAACAGTGAGTTGACAGAGCGAGATGGAGAGGGGAAGAGAAAGAGAGAGTCTGGAACAGTGAGTTGACAGAGAGAGGTGGAGAGAAACAGAGACCCTGGAACAGTGAGTTGACAGAGCGAGATGGAGAGGGGAAGAGAAAGAGAGAGTCTGGACCAGTGAGTTGACAGAGAGATGGAGAGGGGAAGAGAAAGAGAGAGTCTGGAACAGTGAGTTGACAGAGAGATGGAGAGGGGAAGAGAAAGAGAGAGAGTCTGGAACAGTGAGTTGACAGAGAGAGATGGAGAGGGGAAGAGAAAGAGAGAGTCTGGAACAGTGAGTCGACAGAGAGATGGAGAGGGGAAGAGAAAGAGAGAGTCTGGAACAGTGAGTTGACAGAGAGATGGAGAGGGGAAGAGAAAGAGAGAGTCTGGAACAGTGAGTTGACAGAGAGATGGAGAGGGGAAGAGAAAGAGAGAGTCTGGAACAGTGAGTTGACAGAGAGAGATGGAGAGGTGGAGAGAAAGAGAGAGTCTGGAACAGTGAGTTGACAGAGAGAGGTGGAGAGAAAGAGAGAGTCTGGAACAGTGAGTTGACAGAGAGAGGTGGAGAGAAAGAGAGAGTCTGGAACAGTGAGTTGACAGAGAGGTGGAGAGACAGAGAGAGTCTGGAACAGTGAGTTGACAGAGAGATGGAGAGGGGAAGAGAAAGAGAGAGTCTGGAACAGTGAGTTGACAGAGAGATGGAGAGGGGAAGAGAAAGAGAGAGTCTGGAACAGTGAGTTGACATAGAGAGGTGGAGAGAAAGAGAGAGTCTGGAACAGTGAGTTGACAGAGAGATGGAGAGGTGGAGAGACAGAGAGACCCTGGAACAGTGAGTTGACAGAGAGATGGAGAGGTGGAGAGAAAGAGAGAGACTGGAACAGTGAGTTGACAGAGATGTGGAGGTGGAGAGAAAGAGAGAGTCTGGAACAGTGAGTTGACAGAGAGAGGTGGAGAGAAAGAGAGACCATGGAACAGTGAGTTGACAGAGAGAGATGGAGAGGGGAAGAGAAAGAGAGAGTCTGGAACAGTGAGTTGACAGAGAGAGGTGGAGAGAAAGAGAGAGTCTGGAACAGTGAGTTGACAGAGTGATGGAGAGGTGGAGAGAAAGAGAGAGTCTGGAACAGTGAGTTGACAGAGAGAGGTGGAGAGAAACAGAGACCCTAGAACAGTGAGTTGACAGAGCGAGATGGAGAGGGGAAGAGAAAGAGAGAGTCTGGAACAGTGAGTTGACAGAGAGAGGTGGAGAGAAACAGAGACCCTGGAACAGTGAGTTGACAGAGCGAGATGGAGAGGGGAAGAGAAAGAGAGAGTCTGGACCAGTGAGTTGACAGAGAGATGGAGAGGGGAAGAGAAAGAGAGAGTCTGGAACAGTGAGTTGACAGAGAGATGGAGAGGGGAAGAGAAAGAGAGAGTCTGGAACAGTGAGTTGACAGAGAGATGGAGAGGGGAAGAGAAAGAGAGAGAGTCTGGAACAGTGAGTTGACAGAGAGAGATGGAGAGGGGAAGAGAAAGAGAGAGTCTGGAACAGTGAGTTGACAGAGAGATGGAGAGGGGAAGAGAAAGAGAGAGTCTGGAACAGTGAGTTGACAGAGAGATGGAGAGGGGAAGAGAAAGAGAGAGTCTGGAACAGTGAGTTGACAGAGAGATGGAGAGGGGAAGAGAAAGAGAGAGTCTGGAACAGTGAGTTGACAGAGAGAGATGGAGAGGTGGAGAGAAAGAGAGAGTCTGGAACAGTGAGTTGACAGAGAGAGATGGAGAGGTGGAGAGAAAGAGAGAGTCTGGAACAGTGAGTTGATGGAGAGGTAGAGAGAAAGAGAGAGTCTGGAACAGTGAGTTGACAGAGAGAGGTGGAGAGAAAGAGAGAGTCTGGAACAGCGAGTTGACAGAGAGAGGTGGAGAGAAAGAGAGAGTCTGGAACAGTGAGTTGACAGAGAGATGGAGAGGGGAAGAGAAAGATAGAGTCTGGAACAGTGAGTTGACAGAGAGAGATGGAGAGGGGAAGAGAAAGAGAGAGTCTGGAACAGTGAGTTGACAGAGAGATGGAGAGGGGAAGAGAAAGAGAGAGTCTGGAACAGTGAGTTGACAGAGAGAGGTGGAGAGAAAGAGAGAGTCTGGAACAGTGAGTTGACAGAGAGATGGAGAGGTGGAGAGACAGAGAGACCCTGGAACAGTGAGTTGACAGAGAGATGGAGAGAAAGAGAGACTGGAACAGTGAGTTGACAGAGAGAGGTGGAGAGAAAGAGAGACCATGGAACAGTGAGTTGACAGAGTGATGGAGAGCGGGAGAGAAAGAGAGAGTCTGGAACAGTGAGTTGACAGAGAGAGGTGGAGAGAAACAGAGACCCTGGAACAGTGAGTTGACAGAGCGAGATGGAGAGGGGAAGAGAAAGAGAGAGTCTGGAACAGTGAGTTGACAGAGAGAGGTGGAGAGAAATTGAGACCCTGGAACAGTGAGTTGACAGAGCGAGATGTAGAGGGGAAGAGAAAGAGAGTCTGGACCAGTGAGTTGACAGAGATATGGAGAGGGGAAGAGAAAGAGAGAGTCTGGAACTGTGAGTTGACAGAGAGATGGAGAGGGGAAGAGAAAGAGAGAGTCTGGAACAGTGAGTTGACAGAGAGATGGAGAGGGGAAGAGAAAGAGAGAGAGTCTGGAACAGTGAGTTGACAGAGAGAGATGGAGAGGGGAAGAGAAAGAGAGAGTCTGGAACAGTGAGTTGACAGAGAGATGGAGAGGGGAAGAGAAAGAGAGAGTCTGGAACAGTGAGTTGACAGAGAGATGGAGAGGGGAAGAGAAAGAGAGAGTCTGGAACAGTGAGTTGACAGAGAGATGGAGAGGGGAAGAGAAAGAGAGAGTCTGTTACAGTGAGTTGACAGAGAGAGATGGAGAGGGGAAGAGAAAGAGAGAGTCTGGAACAGTGAGTTGACAGAGAGAGGTGGAGAGAAATTGAGACCCTGGAACAGTGAGTTGACAGAGCGAGATGTAGAGGGGAAGAGAAAGAGAGTCTGGACCAGTGAGTTGACAGAGAGAGGTGGAGAGAAATTGAGACCCTGGAACAGTGAGTTGACAGAGCGAGATGTAGAGGGGAAGAGAAAGAGAGTCTGGACCAGTGAGTTGACAGAGATATGGAGAGGGGAAGAGAAAGAGAGAGTCTGGAACTGTGAGTTGACAGAGAGATGGAGAGGGGAAGAGAAAGAGAGAGTCTGGAACAGTGAGTTGACAGAGAGATGGAGAGGGGAAGAGAAAGAGAGAGAGTCTGGAACAGTGAGTTGACAGAGAGAGATGGAGAGGGGAAGAGAAAGAGAGAGTCTGGAACAGTGAGTTGACAGAGAGATGGAGAGGGGAAGAGAAAGAGAGAGTCGGGAACAGTGAGTTGACAGAGAGATGGAGAGGGGAAGAGAAAGAGAGAGTCTGGAACAGTGAGTTGACAGAGAGATGGAGAGGGGAAGAGAAAGAGAGAGTCTGTTACAGTGAGTTGACAGAGAGAGATGGAGAGGGGAAGAGAAAGAGAGACCCTGGAACAGTGAGTTGACAGAGAGATTGAGATGTAGAGAGAAAGAGAGAGTCTGGAACAGTGAGTTGACAGAGAGAGGTGGAGAGAACGAGAGATTCTGGAACAGTTAGTTGACAGAGAGTGGTGGAGAGAAAGAGACAGTCTGGAACAGTGAGTTGACAGAGAGATGGAAAGGTAGAGAGAAAGAGAGAGTCTGGAACAGTGAGTTGACAGAGAGATGGAGACGAAGAGAGAAAGAGAGAGTCTGGAACAGTGAGTTGACAGAGAGAGATGGAGAGGTGGAGAGAAACAGAGAGTCTGGAACAGTGAGTTGACAGAGAGATGGAGAGGGGAAGAGAAAGAGAGAGTCTGGAACAGTGAGTTGGCAGAGTGATGGAGAGGTGGAGAGAAAGAGAGAGTCTGGGACAGTGAGTTGACAGAGAGAGGTGGAGAGAAACAGAGACCCTGGAACAGTGAGTTGACAGAGCGAGATGAAGAGGGGAAGAGAAAGAGAGAGTCTGGAACAGTGAGTTGACAGAGAGATGGAGAGGGGAAGAGAAAGAGAGAGTCTGGAACAGTGAGTTGACAGAGAGATGGAGAGGGGAAGAGAAAGAGAGAGTCTGGAACAGTGAGTTGACAGAGAGAGATGGAGAGGGGAAGAGAAAGAGAGAGTCTGGAACAGTGAGTTGACAGAGAGATGGAGAGGGGAAGAGAAAGAGAGAGTCTGGAACAGTGAGTTGACAGAGAGATGGAGAGGGGAAGAGAAAGAGAGAGTCTGGAACAGTGAGTTGACAGAGAGATGGAGAGGGGAAGAGAAAGAGAGAGTCTGGAACAGTGAGTTGACAGAGAGAGATGGAGAGGGGAAGAGAAAGAGAGAGTCTGGAACAGTGAGTTGACAGAGAGATGGAGAGGGGAAGAGAAAGAGAGAGTCTGGAACATTGAGTTGACAGAGAGATGGAGAGGTAGAGAGAAAGAGAGAGTCTGGAACAGTGAGTTGACAGAGAGATGGAGAGGGGAAGAGAAAGAGAGAGTCTGGAACAGTGAGTTGACAGAGTGATGGAGAGGTGGGGAGAAAGAGAGTCTGGAACAGTGAGTTGATGGAGAGGTAGAGAGAAAGAGAGAGTCTGGAACAGTGAGTTGACAGAGAGAGGTGGAGAGAAAGAGAGAGTCTGGAACAGTGAGTTGACAGAGAGAGGTGGAGAGAAAGAGAGAGTCTGGAACAGTGAGTTGACAGAGAGGTGGAGAGACAGAGAGAGTCTGGAACAGTGAGTTGACAGAGAGATGGAGAGGGGAAGAGAAAGATAGAGTCTGGAACAGTGAGTTGACAGAGAGAGATGGAGAGGGGAAGAGAAAGAGAGAGTCTGGAACAGTGAGTTGACAGAGAGATGGAGAGGGGAAGAGAAAGAGAGAGTCTGGAACAGTGAGTTGACAGAGAGAGGTGGAGAGAAAGAGAGAGTCTGGAACAGTGAGTTGACAGAGAGAGGTGGAGAGAAAGAGAGAGTCTGGAACAGTGAGTTGACAGAGAGAGGTGGAGAGAAAGAGAGACCATGGAACAGTGAGTTGACAGAGAGAGATGGAGAGGGGAAGAGAAAGAGAGAGTCTGGAACAGTGAGTTGATGGAGAGGTGGAGAGAAAGAGAGAGTCTGGAACAGTGAGTTGATGGAGAGGTGGAGAGAAAGAGAGAGTCTGGAACAGTGAGTTGACAGAGAGAGGTGGAGAGAAAGAGAGACCATGGAACAGTGAGTTGACAGAGAGAGATGGAGAGGGGAAGAGAAAGAGAGAGTCTGGAACAGTGGGTTGACAGAGAGAGGTGGAGAGAAAGAGAGAGTCTGGAACAGTGAGTTGACAGAGTGATTGAGAGGTGGAGAGAAAGAGAGAGTCTGGAACAGTGAGTTGACAGAGTGATTGAGAGGTGGAGAGAAAGAGAGAGTCTGGAACAGTGAGTTGACAGAGAGATGGAGAGGGGAAGAGAAAGAGAGAGTCTGGAACAGTGAGTTGACAGAGAGATGGAGAGGGGAAGAGAAAGAGAGAGTCTGGAACAGTGAGTTGACAGAGTGATGGAGAGGTGGGGAGAAAGAGAGTCTGGAACAGTGAGTTGATGGAGAGGTAGAGAGAAAGAGAGAGTCTGGAACAGTGAGTTGACAGAGAGAGGTGGAGAGAAAGAGAGAGTCTGGAACAGTGAGTTGACAGAGAGAGGTGGAGAGAAAGAGAGAGTCTGGAACAGTGAGTTGACAGAGAGGTGGAGAGACAGAGAGAGTCTGGAACAGTGAGTTGACAGAGAGATGGAGAGGGGAAGAGAAAGAGAGAGTCTGGAACAGTGAGTTGACAGAGAGATGGAGAGGGGAAGAGAAAGAGAGAGTCTGGAACAGTGAGTTGACAGAGAGAGATGGAGAGGGGAAGAGAAAGAGAGAGTCTGGAACAGTGGGTTGACAGAGAGAGGTGGAGAGAAAGAGAGAGTCTGGAACAGTGAGTTGACAGAGTGATTGAGAGGTGGAGAGAAAGAGAGAGTCTGGAACAGTGAGTTGACAGAGTGATTGAGAGGTGGAGAGAAAGAGAGAGTCTGGACCAGTGAGTTGACAGAGAGATGGAGAGGGGAAGAGAAAGAGAGAGTCTGGAACAGTGAGTTGACAGAGAGATGGAGAGGGGAAGAGAAAGAGAGAGTCTGGAACAGTGAGTTGACAGAGAGATGGAGAGGGGAAGAGAAAGAGAGAGTCTGGAACAGTGAGTTGACAGAGAGGTGGAGAGACAGAGAGACCCTGGAACAGTGAGTTGACAGAGAGATGGAGAGGGGAAGAGAAAGAGAGAGACTGGAACAGTGAGTTGACAGAGATGGGGAGGTGGAGAGAAAGAGAGAGTCTGGAACAGTGAGTTGACAGAGAGAGGTGGAGAGAAAGAGAGACCATGGAACAGTGAG
Organism: Oncorhynchus keta; assembly: GCF_023373465.1. Taxonomy (NCBI): domain Eukaryota; kingdom Metazoa; phylum Chordata; class Actinopteri; order Salmoniformes; family Salmonidae; genus Oncorhynchus; species Oncorhynchus keta. The sequence goes on from NC_068427.1 coordinate 8,415,747, forward strand.
TTGACAGAGAGAGATGGAGAGGGGAAGAGAAAGAGAGAGTCTGGAACAGTGAGTTGACAGAGAGAGGTGGAGAGAAAGAGAGAGTCTGGAACAGTGAGTTGACAGAGTGATTGAGAGGTGGAGAGAAAGAGAGAGTCTGGAACAGTGAGTTGACAGAGAGAGGTGGAGAGAGACAGAGACCCTGGAACAGTGAGTTGACAGAGCGAGATGGAGAGGGGAAGAGATAGAGAGAGTCAGGAACAGTGAGTTGACAGAGAGAGGTGGAGAGAAACAGAGACCCTGGAACAGTGAGTTGACAGAGCGAGATGGAGAGGGGAAGAGAAAGAGAGAGTCTGGACCAGTGAGTTGACAGAGAGATGGAGAGGGGAAGAGAAAGAGAGAGTCTGGAACAGTGAGTTGACAGAGAGATGGAGAGGGGAAGAGAAAGAGAGAGTCTGGAACAGTGAGTTGACAGAGAGATGGAGAGGGGAAGAGAAAGAGAGAGAGTCTGGAACAGTGAGTTGACAGAGAGAGATGGAGAGGGGAAGAGAAAGAGAGAGTCTGGAACAGTGAGTTGACAGAGAGAGATGGAGAGGGGAAGAGAAAGAGAGAGTCTGGAACAGTGAGTTGACAGAGAGATGGAGAGGGGAAGAGAAAGAGAGAGTCTGGAACAGTGAGTTGACAGAGAGAGATGGAGAGGGGAAGATAAAGAGAGACCCTGGAACAGTGAGTTGACAGAGAGATTGAGATGTAGAGAGAAAGAGAGAGTCTGGAACAGTGAGTTGACAGAGAGAGGTGGAGAGAACGAGAGATTCTGGAACAGAGAAGAGAGTGGTGGAGAGAAAGAGACAGTCTGGAACAGTGAGTTGACAGAGAGATGGAGAGGTAGAGAGAAAGAGAGAGTCTGGAACAGTGAGTTGACAGAGAGATGGAGATGAAGAGAGAAAGAGAGAGTCTGGAACAGTGAGTTGACAGAGAGAGATGGAGAGGGGAAGAGAAAGAGAGAGTCTGGAACAGTGAGTTGACAGAGAGAGGTGGAGAGAAAGAGAGAGTCTGGAACAGTGAGTTGACAGAGAGATGGAGAGGGGAAGAGAAAGAGAGTCTGGAACAGTGAGTTGACAGAGAGATGGAGAGGGGAAGAGAAAGAGAGAGTCTGGAACAGTGAGTTGACAGAGAGATGGAGAGGGGAAGAGAAAGAGAGAGTCTGGAACAGTGAGTTGACAGAGAGATGGAGAGGGGAAGAGAAAGAGAGAGTCTGGAACAGTGAGTTGACAGAGAGGTGGAGAGACAGAGAGACCCTGGAACAGTGAGTTGACAGAGAGATGGAGAGGGGAAGAGAAAGAGAGAGACTGGAACAGTGAGTTGACAGAGATGGGGAGGTGGAGAGAAAGAGAGAGTCTGGAACAGTGAGTTGACAGAGAGAGGTGGAGAGAAAGAGAGACCATGGAACAGTGAGTTGACAGAGAGAGATGGAGAGGGGAAGAGAAAGAGAGAGTCTGGAACAGTGAGTTGACAGAGAGAGGTGGAGAGAAAGAGAGAGTCTGGAACAGTGAGTTGACAGAGTGATTGAGAGGTGGAGAGAAAGAGAGAGTCTGGAACAGTGAGTTGACAGAGAGAGGTGGAGAGAGACAGAGACCCTGGAACAGTGAGTTGACAGAGCGAGATGGAGAGGGGAAGAGATAGAGAGAGTCAGGAACAGTGAGTTGACAGAGAGAGGTGGAGAGAAACAGAGACCCTGGAACAGTGAGTTGACAGAGCGAGATGGAGAGGGAAGAGAAAGAGAGAGTCTGGACCAGTGAGTTGACAGAGAGATGGAGAGGGGAAGAGAAAGAGAGAGTCTGGAACAGTGAGTTGACAGAGAGATGGAGAGGGGAAGAGAAAGAGAGAGTCTGGAACAGTGAGTTGACAGAGAGATGGAGAGGGGAAGAGAAAGAGAGAGAGTCTGGAACAGTGAGTTGACAGAGAGAGATGGAGAGGGGAAGAGAAAGAGAGAGTCTGGAACAGTGAGTTGACAGAGAGAGATGGAGAGGGGAAGAGAAAGAGAGAGTCTGGAACAGTGAGTTGACAGAGAGATGGAGAGGGGAAGAGAAAGAGAGAGTCTGGAACAGTGAGTTGACAGAGAGAGATGGAGAGGGGAAGATAAAGAGAGACCCTGGAACAGTGAGTTGACAGAGAGATTGAGATGTAGAGAGAAAGAGAGAGTCTGGAACAGTGAGTTGACAGAGAGAGGTGGAGAGAACGAGAGATTCTGGAACAGTGAGTTGACAGAGAGTGGTGGAGAGAAAGAGACAGTCTGGAACAGTGAGTTGACAGAGAGATGGAGAGGTAGAGAGAAAGAGAGAGTCGGGAACAGTGAGTTGACAGAGAGATGGAGATGAAGAGAGAAAGAGAGAGTCTGGAACAGTGAGTTGACAGAGAGAGATGGAGAGGGGAAGAGAAAGAGAGAGTCTGGAACAGTGAGTTGACAGAGAGAGGTGGAGAGAAAGAGAGAGTCTGGAACAGTGAGTTGACAGAGAGATGGAGAGGTAGAGAGAAAGAGAGAGTCTGGAACAGTGAGTTGACAGAGAGAGGTGGAGAGAAACAGAGAGTCTGGAACAGTGAGTTGACAGAGAGATGGAGAGGTAGAGAGAAAGAGAGAGTCTGGAACAGTGAGTTGACAGAGAGAGGTGGAGAGAAAGAGAGAGTCTGGAACAGTGAGTTGACAGAGAGATGGAGAGGGGAAGAGAAAGAGAGAGTCTGGAACAGTGAGTTGACAGAGTGATGGAGAGGTGGAGAGAAAGAGAGAGTCTGGGACAGTGAGTTGACAGAGAGAGGTGGAGAGAAACAGAGACCCTGGAACAGTGAGTTGACAGAGCGAGATGGAGAGGGGAAGAGAAAGAGAGAGTCTGGAACAGTGAGTTGACAGAGAGATGGAGAGGGGAAGAGAAAGAGAGAGTCTGGAACAGTGAGTTGACAGAGAGATGGAGAGGGGAAGAGAAAGAGAGAGTCTGGAACAGTGAGTTGACAGAGAGAGATGGAGAGGGGAAGAGAAAGAGAGAGTCTGGAACAGTGAGTTGACAGAGAGATGGAGAGGGGAAGAGAAAGAGAAAGTCTGGAACAGTGAGTTGACAGAGAGATGGAGAGGGAAGAGAAAGAGAGAGTCTGGAACAGTGAGTTGACAGAGAGATGGAGAGGGGAAGAGAAAGAGAGAGTCTGGAACAGTGAGTTGACAGAGAGATGGAGAGGGAAGAGAAAGAGAGAGTCTGGAACAGTGAGTTGACAGAGAGAGGTGGAGAGAAAGAGAGAGTCTGGAACAGTGAGTTGACAGAGAGATGGAGAGGGGAAGAGAAAGAGAGAGTCTGGAACAGTGAGTTGACAGAGTGATGGAGAGGTGGAGAGAAAGAGAGAGTCTGGGACAGTGAGTTGACAGAGAGAGGTGGAGAGAAACAGAGACCCTGGAACAGTGAGTTGACAGAGCGAGATGGAGAGGGGAAGAGAAAGAGAGAGTCTGGAACAGTGAGTTGACAGAGAGATGGAGAGGGGAAGAGAAAGAGAGAGTCTGGAACAGTGAGTTGACAGAAAGATGGAGAGGGGAAGAGAAAGAGAGAGTCTGGAATAGTGAGTTGACAGAGAGATGGAGAGGGGAAGAGAAAGAGAGAGTCTGGAACAGTGAGTTGACAGAGAGATGGAGAGGGGAAGAGAAAGAGAGAGTCTGGAACAGTGAGTTGACAGAGAGAGATGGAGAGGGGAAGAGAAAGAGAGAGTCTGGAACAGTGAGTTGACAGAGAGATGGAGAGGGGAAGAGAAAGAGAGAGTCTGGAACAGTGAGTTGACAGAAAGATGGAGAGGGGAAGAGAAAGAGAGGAATAGTGAGTTGATGGAGAGGGAAGAGAAAGAGAGAGTCTGGAACAGTGAGTTGACAGAGAGAGATGGAGAGGGGAAGAGAAAGAGAGAGTCTGGAACAGTGAGTTGACAGAGAGAGATGGAGAGGGGAAGAGAAAGAGAGAGTCTGGAACAGTGAGTTGACAGAGAGATGGAGAGGGGAAGAGAAAGAGAGAGTCTGGAACAGTGAGTTGACAGAGAGAGGTGGAGAGAAAGAGAGAGTCTGGAACAGTGAGTTGACAGAGAGATGGAGAGGTGGAGAGACAGAGAGACCCTGGAACAGTGAGTTGACAGAGAGATGGAGAGGTGGAGAGAAAGAGAGAGACTGGAACAGTGAGTTGACAGAGAGATGGAGAGGTGGAGAGAAAGAGAGAGTCTGGAACAGTGAGTTGACAGAGAGAGGTGGAGAGAAAGAGAGACCATGGAACAGTGAGTTGACAGAGAGATGGAGAGGGGAAGAGAAAGAGAGAGTCTGGAACAGTGAGTTGACAGAGAGAGGTGGAGAGAAAGAGAGAGTCTGGAACAGTGAGTTGACAGAGAGATGGAGAGGTGGAGAGAAAGAGAGAGTCTGGAACAGTGAGTTGACAGAGAGAGGTGGAGAGAAAGAGAGAGAACAGTGAGTTGACAGAGAGATGGAGAGGGGAAGAGAAAGAGAAAGTCTGGAACAGTGAGTTGACAGAGAGAGATGGAGAGGGGAAGAGAAAGAGAGAGTCTGGAACAGTGAGTTGACAGAGAGATGGAGAGGGGAAGAGAAAGAGAGAGTCTGGAACAGTGAGTTGACAGAGAGGTGGAGAGAAAGAGAGAGTCTGGAACAGGAGTTGACAGAGAAAGAGAGAAAGAGAGAGTCTGGAACAGTGAGTTGACAGAGAGATGGAGAGGGGAGGAGAAAGAGAGAGTCTGGAACAGTGAGTTGACAGAGAGATGGAGAGAAAGAGAGAGTCTGGAACAGTGAGTTGACAGAGAGATGGAGAGGGGAGAGAAAGAGAGAGTCTGGAACAGTGAGTTGACAGAGAGATGGAGAGGAGAGAGAGAAAGAGAGAGTCTGGAACAGAGAGTCTGAACAGAGAGATGGAGAGAGGGGAGAGAAAGAGAGAGTCTGGAACAGTGAGTTGACAGAGAGAGATGGAGAGGGGAAGAGAAAGAGAGAGTCTGGAACAGTGAGTTGACAGAGAGAGATGGAGAGGGGAAGAGAAAGAGAGTCTGGAACAGTGAGTTGACAGAGAGAGATGGAGAGGGGAAGAGAAAGAGAGAGTCTGGAACAGTGAGTTGACAGAGAGAGGTGGAGAGAAAGAGAGAGTCTGGAACAGCAAGTTGACAGAGAGATGTAGAAAGAGAAATAGAGCGCCTGGAACAGTGAGTTGACAGAGAGAGATGGAGAGGGGAAGAGAAAGAGAGAGTCTGGAACAGTGAGTTGACAGAGAGAGGTGGAGAGAAAGAGAGACCCTGGAACAGTGAGTTGACAGAGAGATTGGAGAGGTGGAGAGAAAGAGAGAGTCTGGAACAGTGAGTTGACAGAGAGATGGAGAGGGGAAGAGAAAGAGAGAGTCTGGAACAGAGTTGACAGAGAGAGGTGGAGAGAAAGAGAGAGTCTGGAACAGTGAGTTGACAGAGAGAGGTGGAGAGAAAGAGAGACCCTGGAACAGTGAGTTGACAGAGAGATTGAGAGGTGGAGAGAAAGAGAGACCCTGGAACAGTGAGTTGACAGAGAGGTGGAGAGGGGAAGAGAAAGAGAGAGTCTGGAACAGTGAGTTGACAGAGATGGAGAGGTGGAGAGAAAGAGAGTCTGGAACAGTGAGTTGACAGAGAGATGGAGAGGGAAGAGAAAGAGAGAGTCTGGAACAGTGAGTTGACAGAGAGAGGGGAAGAGAAAGAGAGAGTCTGGAACAGTGAGTTGACAGAGAGATGGAGAGGGAAGAGAAAGAGAGAGTCTGGAACAGTGAGTTGACAGAGAGAGGTGGAGAGAACGAGAGATTCTGGAACAGTGAGTTGACAGAGAGTGGTGGAAGAAAGAGACAGTCTGGAACAGTGAGTTGACAGAGAGATGGAGAGGGGAAGAGAAAGAGAGAGTCTGGAACAGTGAGTTGACAAAGAGAGGTGGAGAGAAAGAGAGAGTCTGGAACAGTGAGTTGACAGAGAGATGGAGAGGGGAAGAGAAAGAGAGAGTCTGGAACAGTGAGTTGACAGAGAGATGGAGAGGTGGAGAGAAAGAGAGAGTCTGAACAGTGAGTTGACAGAGAGATGGAGAGGTGGAGAGAAAGAGAGAGTCTGGAACAGTGAGTTGACAGAGAGATTGAGATGGAGAGAAAGAGAGAGTCTGGAACAGTGAGTTGACAGAGAGATGGAGAGGGGAGAGAAAGAGTCTGGAACAGTGAGTTGACAGAGAGATGGAGAGGGAAGAGAAAGAGAGAGTCTGGAACAGTGAGTTGACAGAGATGGAGAGGGGAAGAGAAAGAGAGAGTCTGGAACAGTGAGTTGACAGAGAGATGGAGAGGGGAGAGAGAAAGAGAGAGTCTGGAACAGTGAGTTGACAGAGAGATGGAGAGGAAGAGAGAAAGAGAGAGTCTGGAACAGTGAGTTGACAGAGAGAGATGGAGAGAAAGAGAGAGTCTGGAACAGTGAGTTGACAGAGAGATGGAGAGGTGGAGAGAAAGAGAGAGTCTGGAACAGTGAGTTGACAGAGAGAGGTGGAGAGAAACAGAGACCCTGGAACAGTGAGTTGACAGAGAGAGATGGAGAGGGGAAGAGAAAGAGAGAGTCTGGAACAGTGAGTTGACAGAGAGATGGAGAGGGGAAGAGAAAGAGAGAGTCTGGAACAGTGAGTTGACAGAGAGATGGAGAGGGGAAGAGAAAGAGAGAGTCTGGAACAGTGAGTTGACAGAGAGATGGAGAGGGGAAGAGAAAGAGAGAGTCTGGAACAGTGAGTTGACAGAGAGATGGAGAGGGGAAGAGAAAGAGAGAGTCTGGAACAGTGAGTTGACAGAGAGAGATGGAGAGGGGAAGAGAAAGAGAGAGTCTGGAACAGTGAGTTGACAGAGAGATGGAGAGGGGAAGAGAAAGAGAGAGTCTGGAACAGTGAGTTGACAGAGAGATGGAGAGGGGAAGAGAGAGTCTGGAACAGTGAGTTGACAGAGAGAGGTGGAGAGAACGAGAGATTCTGGAACAGTGAGTTGACAGAGAGATGTAGAGGTGGAGAGAAAGAGACAGTCTGGAAGAGTGAGTTGACAGAGAGATGGAGAGGTAGAGAGAAAGAGAGAGTCTGGAACAGTGAGTTGACAGAGAGATGGAGACGAAGAGAGAAAGAGAGAGTCTGGAACAGTGAGTTGACAGAGAGAGATGGAGAGGTGGAGAGAAACAGAGAGTCTGGAACAGTGAGTTGACAGAGAGATGGAGAGGTAGAGAGAAAGAGAGAGTCTGGAACAGTGAGTTGACAGAGAGAGGTGGAGAGAAAGAGAGAGTCTGGAACAGTGAGTTGACAGAGAGATGGAGAGGTGGAAGAGAAAGAGAGAGTCTGGAACAGTGAGTTGACAGAGATGGAGAGGTGGAGAGAAAGAGAGAGTCTGGAACAGTGAGTTGACAGAGAGAGGTGGAGAGAAACAGAGACCCTGGAACAGTGAGTTGACAGAGCGAGATGGAGAGGGGAAGAGAAAGAGAGAGTCTGGAACAGTGAGTTGACAGAGAGATGGAGAGGGAAGAGAAAGAGAGAGTCTGGAACAGTGAGTTGACAGAGAGAGAGGGGAAGAGAAAGAGAGAGTGGAACAGAGGACAGAGAAAGAGAGAAAGAGAGTCTGGAACAGTGAGTTGACAGAGAGATGGAGAGGGAAGAGAAAGAGAGAGTCTGGAACAGTGAGTTGACAGAGAGAGGAGGGGAAGAGAAAGAGAGAGTCTGGAACAGTGAGTTGACAGAGAGATGGAGAGGGGAAGAGAAAGAGAGAGTCTGGAACAGTGAGTTGACAGAGAGAGATGGAGAGGAGAAGAGAAAGAGAGTCTGAACAGTGAGTTGACAGAGAGATGGAGAGGGGAAGAGAAAGAGAGAGTCTGGAACAGTGAGTTGACAGAGAGAGGTGGAGAGAAAGAGAGAGTCTGGAACAGTGAGTTGACAGAGGAGATGGAGAGGGGAAGAGAAAGAGAGAGTCTGGAACAGTGAGTTGACAGAGAGAGGTGGAGAGAAAGAGAGAGTCTGGAACAGTGAGTTGACAGAGAGATGGAGAGGGGGAGAGAAAGAGAGAGTCTGGAACAGTGAGTTGACAGAGAGATGGAGAGGTGGAGAGAAAGAGAGAGTCTGGAACAGTGAGTTGACAGAGAGATGGAGAGGGGAAGAGAAAGAGAGAGTCTGGAACAGTGAGTTGACAGAGAGATGGAGAGGGGAAGAGAAAGAGAGAGTCTGGAACAGTGAGTTGACAGAGAGATGGAGAGGGGAAGAGAAAGAGAGAGTCTGGAACAGTGAGTTGACAGAGAGATGGAGAGGGGAGAAAAGAGAGAGTCTGGAACAGTGAGTTGACAGAGAGATGGAGAGGGAGAGAAAGAGAGAGTCTGGAACAGTGAGTTGACAGAGAGATGGAGACGAAGAGAAAGAGAGAGTCTGGAACAGTGAGTTGACAGAGAGAGATGGAGAGGTGGAGAGAAACAGAGAGTCTGGAACAGTGAGTTGACAGAGAGAGGTGGAGAGAACAGAGAGAGTCTGGAACAGTGAGTTGACAGAGAGATGGAGAGGGGAAGAGAAAGAGAGAGTCTGGAACAGTGAGTTGACAGAGAGATGGAGAGGGGAGAGAAAGAGAGAGTCTGGAACAGTGAGTTGACAGAGAGAGATGGAGAGGGGAGAGAAAGAGAGAGTCTGGAACAGTGAGTTGACAGAGAGAGGTGGAGAGAAAGAGAGAGTCTGGAACAGTGAGTTGACAGAGAGATGGAGAGGAAGAGAAAGAGAGAGTCTGGAACAGTGAGTTGACAGAGAGAGAGATGGAGAGGACAGAGAGATGGGAGAGGGAGAGAAAGAGAGAGAGTCTGGAACAGTGAGTTGACAGAGATGGGAGGTGGAGAGAAAGAGAGAGTCTGGAACAGTGAGTTGACAGAGAGATGGAGAGGGGAGAGAAAGAGAGACCTGAACAGTGAGTTGACAGAGAGATGGAGAGGGGAAGAGAAAGAGAGAGTCTGGAACAGTGAGTTGACAGAGAGAGGTGGAGGGGGAAGAAAAGAGAGAGTCTGGAACAGTGAGTTGACAGAGAGATGGAGAGGGGAAGAGAAAGAGAGAGTCTGGAACAGTGAGTTGACAGAGAGATGGAGAGGGGAGAGAAAGAGAGAGTCTGGAACAGTGAGTTGACAGAGAGATGGAGAGGGGAAGAGAAAGAGAGAGTCTGGAACAGTGAGATGACAGAGAGAGATGGAGAGGGGAAGAGAAAGAGAGAGTCTGGAACAGTGAGTTGACAGAGAGATGGAGAGGGGAAGAGAAAGAGAGAGTCTGGAACAGTGAGTTGACAGAGAGATGGAGAGGGGAAGAGAAAGAGAGAGTCTGGAACAGTGAGTTGACAGAGAGATGGAGAGGGGAAGAGAAAGAGAGAGTCTGGAACAGTGAGTTGACAGAGAGAGATGGAGAGGGGAGAGAAAGAGAGAGTCTGGAACAGTGAGTTGACAGAGAGATGGAGAGGGAAGAGAAAGAGAGAGTCTGGAACAGAGGACAGAGAGAGAGAGGGGAAGAGAAAGAGAGAGTCTGGAACAGTGAGTTGACAGAGAGAGATGGAGAGGTGGAGAGAAAGAGAGAGTCTGGAACAGTGAGTTGACAGAGAGAGATGGAGAGGTGGAGAGAAAGAGAGAGTCTGGAACAGTGAGTTGATGGAGAGGTAGAGAGAAAGAGAGAGTCTGGAACAGTGAGTTGACAGAGAGAGGTGGAGAGAAAGAGAGAGTCTGGAACAGTGAGTTGACAGAGAGAGGTGGAGAGAAAGAGAGAGTCTGGAACAGTGAGTTGACAGAGAGGTGGAGAGACAGAGAGAGTCTGGAACAGTGAGTTGACAGAGAGATGGAGAGGGGAAGAGAAAGAGAGAGTCTGGAACAGTGAGTTGACAGAGAGAGATGGAGAGGGGAAGAGAAAGAGAGAGTCTGGAACAGTGAGTTGACAGAGAGATGGAGAGGGGAAGAGAAAGAGAGAGTCTGGAACAGTGAGTTGACAGAGAGAGGTGGAGAGAAAGAGAGAGTCTGGAACAGTGAGTTGACAGAGAGATGGAGAGGTGGAGAGACAGAGAGACCCTGGAACAGTGAGTTGACAGAGAGATGGAGAGGTGGAGAGAAAGAGAGAGACTGGAACAGTGAGTTGACAGAGATGTGGAGGTGGAGAGAAAGAGAGAGTCTGGAACAGTGAGTTGACAGAGAGAGGTGGAGAGAAAGAGAGACCATGGAACAGTGAGTTGACAGAGAGAGATGGAGAGGGGAAGAGAAAGAGAGAGTCTGGAACAGTGAGTTGACAGAGAGAGGAGAGAGAAAGAGAGAGTCTGGAACAGTGAGTTGACAGAGTGATGGAGAGGTGGAGAGAAAGAGAGAGTCTGGAACAGTGAGTTGACAGAGAGAGGTGGAGAGAAACAGAGACCCTGGAACAGTGAGTTGACAGAGCGAGATGGAGAGGGGAAGAGAAAGAGAGAGTCTGGAACAGTGAGTTGACAGAGAGAGGTGGAGAGAAACAGAGACCCTGGAACAGTGAGTTGACAGAGCGAGATGGAGAGGGGAAGAGAAAGAGAGAGTCTGGAACAGTGAGTTGACAGAGAGATGGAGAGGGGAAGAGAAAGAGAGAGTCTGGAACAGTGAGTTGACAGAGAGATGGAGAGGGGAAGAGAAAGAGAGAGTCTGGAACAGTGAGTTGACAGAGAGAGATGGAGAGGGAAGAGAAAGAGAGAGTCTGGAACAGTGAGTTGACAGAGAGATGGAGAGGGGAAGAGAAAGAGAGAGTCTGGAACAGTGAGTTGACAGAGAGATGGAGAGGGAGAGAAAGAGAGAGTCTGGAACAGTGAGTTGACAGAAAGAAAGAGAGAGTCTGGAACAGTGAGTTGACAGAGAGAGATGGAGAGGTGGAGAGAAAGAGAGAGTCTGGAACAGTGAGTTGACAGAGAGAGGTGGAGAGAAAGAGAGAGTCTGGAACAGTGAGTTGACAGAGAGAGGTGGAGAGAAAGAGAGAGTCTGGAACAGTGAGTTGACAGAGAGATGGAGGAGAGAAAGAGAGAGTCTGGAACAGTGAGTTGACAGAGAGATGGAGAGGGGAAGAGAAAGAGAGACCCTGGAACAGTGAGTTGACAGAGAGATGGAGAGGGGAAGAGAAAAAGAGAGTCTGGAACAGTGAGTTGACAGAGAGAGGTGGAGAGAAAGAGACAGTCTGGAACAGTGAGTTGACAGAGAGATGGAGAGGTGGAGAGACAGAGAGACCCTGGAACAGTGAGTTGACAGAGAGATGGAGAGGTGGAGAGAAAGAGAGAGTCTGGAACAGTGAGTTGACAGAGAGATGGAGAGAAAGAGAGAGTCTGGAACAGTGAGTTGACAGAGAGAGGTGGAGAGAAAGAGAGACCATGGAACAGTGAGTTGACAGAGAGATGGAGAGGGGAAGAGAAAGAGAGAGTCTGGAACAGTGAGTTGACAGAGAGAGGTGGAGAGAAAGAGAGAGTCTGGAACAGTGAGTTGACAGAGAAGAGGTGGAGAGAAAGAGAGAGTCTGGAACAGTGAGTTGACAGAGAGAGGTGGAGAGAAACAGAGACCCTGGAACAGTGAGTTGACAGAGCGAGATGGAGAGGGGAAGAGAAAGAGAGAGTCTGGAACAGTGAGTTGACAGAGAGAGGTGGAGAGAAACAGAGACCCTGGAACAGTGAGTTGACAGAGCGAGATGGAGAGGGGAAGAGAAAGAGAGTCTGGAACAGTGAGTTGACAGAGAGATGGAGAGGGGAAGAGAAAGAGAGAGTCTGGAACAGTGAGTTGACAGAGAGATGGAGAGGGGAAGAGAAAGAGAGAGTCTGGAACAGTGAGTTGACAGAGAGATGGAGAGGGGAAGAGAAAGAGAGAGAGTCTGGAACAGTGAGTTGACAGAGAGATGGAGAGGGGAAGAGAAAGAGAGAGTCTGGAACAGTGAGTTGACAGAGAGATGGAGAGGGGAAGAGAAAGAGAGAGTCTGGAACAGTGAGTTGACAGAGAGATGGAGAGGGGAAGAGAAAGAGAGAGTCTGGAACAGTGAGTTGACAGAGAGATGGAGAGGGGAAGAGAAAGAGAGAGTCTGGAACAGTGAGTTGACAGAGAGAGATGGAGAGGTGGAGAGAAAGAGAGAGTCTGGAACAGTGAGTTGACAGAGAGAGATGGAGAGGTGGAGAGAAAGAGAGAGTCTGGAACAGTGAGTTGACAGAGAGAGGTGGGGAGAGAAAGAGAGAGTCTGGAACAGTGAGTTGACAGAGAGAGGTGGAGAGAAAGAGAGAGTCTGGAACAGTGAGTTGACAGAGAGATGGAGAGGGGAAGAGAAAGATAGAGTCTGGAACAGTGAGTTGACAGAGAGAGATGGAGAGGGGAAGAGAAAGAGAGAGTCTGGAACAGTGAGTTGACAGAGAGATGGAGAGGGGAAGAGAAAGAGAGAGTCTGGAACAGTGAGTTGACAGAGAGAGGTGGAGAGAAAGAGAGAGTCTGGAACAGTGAGTTGACAGAGAGATGGAGAGGTGGAGAGACAGAGAGAGTCTGGAACAGTGAGTTGACAGAGAGATGGAGAGAAAGAGAGACTGGAACAGGAGTTGACAGAGAAAGAGAAAGTCTGGAACAGTGAGTTGACAGAGAGATGGAGAGGGGAGAGAAAGAGAGAGTCTGGAACAGTGAGTTGACAGAGAGAGGTGGAGAGAAACAGAGACCCTGGAACAGTGAGTTGACAGAGCGAGATGGAGAGGGGAAGAGAAAGAGAGAGTCTGGAACAGTGAGTTGACAGAGAGAGGTGGAGAGAAATTGAGACCCTGGAACAGTGAGTTGACAGAGCGAGATGTAGAGGGGAAGAGAAAGAGAGTCTGGACCAGTGAGTTGACAGAGATATGGAGAGGGGAAGAGAAAGAGAGAGTCTGGAACTGTGAGTTGACAGAGAGATGGAGAGGGGAAGAGAAAGAGAGAGTCTGGAACAGTGAGTTGACAGAGAGATGGAGAGGGGAAGAGAAAGAGAGAGAGTCTGGAACAGTGAGTTGACAGAGAGAGATGGAGAGGGGAAGAGAAAGAGAGAGTCTGGAACAGTGAGTTGACAGAGAGATGGAGAGGGGAAGAGAAAGAGAGAGTCTGGAACAGTGAGTTGACAGAGAGATGGAGAGGGGAAGAGAAAGAGAGAGTCTGGAACAGTGAGTTGACAGAGAGATGGAGAGGGGAAGAGAAAGAGAGAGTCTGTTACAGTGAGTTGACAGAGAGAGATGGAGAGGGGAAGAGAAAGAGAGAGTCTGGAACAGTGAGTTGACAGAGAGAGGTGGAGAGAAATTGAGACCCTGGAACAGTGAGTTGACAGAGCGAGATGTAGAGGGAAGAGAGAGAGAGTCTGGACCAGTGAGTTGACAGAGAGAGGTGGAGAGAAATTGAGACTCTGGAACAGTGAGTTGACAGAGCGAGATGTAGAGAAAGAGAGTCTGGACCAGTGAGTTGACAGAGATATGGAGAGGGGAAGAGAAAGAGAGAGTCTGGAACTGTGAGTTGACAGAGAGATGGAGAGGGGAAGAGAAAGAGAGAGTCTGGAACAGTGAGTTGACAGAGAGATGGAGAGGGGAAGAGAAAGAGAGAGTCTGGAACAGTGAGTTGACAGAGAGAGATGGAGAGGGGAAGAGAAAGAGAGAGTCTGGAACAGTGAGTTGACAGAGAGATGGAGAGGGGAAGAGAAAGAGAGAGTCTGGAACAGTGAGTTGACAGAGAGATGGAGAGGGGAAGAGAAAGAGAGAGTCTGGAACAGTGAGTTGACAGAGAGATGGAGAGGGGAAGAGAAAGAGAGAGTCTGTTACAGTGAGTTGACAGAGAGAGATGGAGAGGGGAAGAGAAAGAGAGACCCTGGAACAGTGAGTTGACAGAGAGATTGAGATGTAGAGAGAAAGAGAGAGTCTGGAACAGAGTTGACAGAGAGAGGTGGAGAGAACGAGAGATTCTGGAACAGTTAGTTGACAGAGAGTGGTGGAGAGAAAGAGACAGTCTGGAACAGTGAGTTGACAGAGAGATGGAAAGGTAGAGAGAAAGAGAGAGTCTGGAACAGTGAGTTGACAGAGAGATGGAGACGAAGAGAAAAGAGAGAGTCTGGAACAGTGAGTTGACAGAGAGAGATGGAGAGGTGGAGAGAAACAGAGAGTCTGGAACAGTGAGTTGACAGAGAGATGGAGAAAGAGAAAGAGAGAGTCTGGAACAGTGAGTTGACAGAGTGATGGAGAGGTGGAGAGAAAGAGAGAGTCTGGGACAGTGAGTTGACAGAGAGAGGTGGAGAGAAACAGAGACCCTGGAACAGTGAGTTGACAGAGCGAGATGAAGAGGGGAAGAGAAAGAGAGAGTCTGGAACAGTGAGTTGACAGAGAGATGGAGAGGGGAAGAGAAAGAGAGAGTCTGGAACAGTGAGTTGACAGAGAGATGGAGAGGGAAGAGAAAGAGAGAGTCTGGAACAGTGAGTTGACAGAGAGATGGAGAGGGGAAGAGAAAGAGAGAGTCTGGAACAGTGAGTTGACAGAGAGATGGAGAGGGAAGAGAAAGAGAGAGTCTGGAACAGTGAGTTGACAGAGAGATGGAGAGGGGAAGAGAAAGAGAGAGTCTGGAACAGTGAGTTGACAGAGAGATGGAGAGGGGAAGAGAAAGAGAGAGTCTGGAACAGTGAGTTGACAGAGAGATGGAGAGGGGAAGAGAAAGAGAGAGTCTGGAACAGTGAGTTGACAGAGAGATGGAGAGGGGAAGAGAAAGAGAGAGTCTGGAACATTGAGTTGACAGAGAGATGGAGAGGTGAGAGAAAGAGAGAGTCTGGAACAGTGAGTTGACAGAGAGATGGAGAGGGGAGAGAAAGAGAGAGTCTGGAACAGTGAGTTGACAGAGTGATGGAGAGGTGGGGAGAAAGAGAGTCTGGAACAGTGAGAAAGGTAGAGAGAAAGAGAGAGTCTGGAACAGTGAGTTGACAGAGAGAGGTGGAGAGAAAGAGAGAGTCTGGAACAGTGAGTTGACAGAGAGAGGTGGAGAGAAAGAGAGAGTCTGGAACAGTGAGTTGACAGAGAGGTGGAGAGACAGAGAGAGTCTGGAACAGTGAGTTGACAGAGAGATGGAGAGGGGAAGAGAAAGATAGAGTCTGGAACAGTGAGTTGACAGAGAGAGATGGAGAGGGGAAGAGAAAGAGAGAGTCTGGAACAGTGAGTTGACAGAGAGATGGAGAGGGGAAGAGAAAGAGAGAGTCTGGAACAGTGAGTTGACAGAGAGAGGTGGAGAGAAAGAGAGAGTCTGGAACAGTGAGTTGACAGAGAGAGGTGGAGAGAAAGAGAGACTGGAACAGTGAGTTGACAGAGAGAGATGGAGAGGGGAAGAGAAAGAGAGAGTCTGGAACAGTGAGTTGATGGAGAGGTGGAGAGAAAGAGAGAGTCTGGAACAGTGAGTTGATGGAGAGGTGGAGAGAAAGAGAGAGTCTGGAACAGTGAGTTGACAGAGAGAGGTGGAGAGAAAGAGAGACCATGGAACAGTGAGTTGACAGAGAGAGATGGAGAGGGGAAGAGAAAGAGAGAGTCTGGAACAGTGGGTTGACAGAGAGAGGTGGAGAGAAAGAGAGAGTCTGGAACAGTGAGTTGACAGAGTGATTGAGAGGTGGAGAGAAAGAGAGAGTCTGGAACAGTGAGTTGACAGAGTGATTGAGAGGTGGAGAGAAAGAGAGAGTCTGGAACAGTGAGTTGACAGAGAGATGGAGAGGGAAGAGAAAGAGAGAGTCTGGAACAGTGAGTTGACAGAGAGATGGAGAGGGGAAGAGAAAGAGAGAGTCTGGAACAGTGAGTTGACAGAGAGATGGAGAGGTGGGGAGAAAGAGAGTCTGGAACAGAGAAAGAGAGAGTCTGGAACAGTGAGTTGACAGAGAGAGGTGGAGAGAAAGAGAAGTCTGGAACAGTGAGTTGACAGAGAGAGGTGGAGAGAAAGAGAGAGTCTGGAACAGTGAGTTGACAGAGAGAGAGACAGAGAGAGTCTGGAACAGTGAGTTGACAGAGAGATGGAGAGGGGAAGAGAAAGATAGAGTCTGGAACAGTGAGTTGACAGAGAGAGATGGAGAGGGGAAGAGAAAGAGAGAGTCTGGAACAGTGAGTTGACAGAGAGAGATGGAGAGGGGAAGAGAAAGAGAGAGTCTGGAACAGTGGGTTGACAGAGAGAGGTGGAGAGAAAGAGAGAGTCTGGAACAGTGAGTTGACAGAGATTGAGAGGTGGAGAGAAAGAGAGAGTCTGGAACAGTGAGTTGACAGAGTGATTGAGAGGTGGAGAGAAAGAGAGAGTCTGGACCAGTGAGTTGACAGAGAGATGGAGAGGGGAAGAGAAAGAGAGAGTCTGGAACAGTGAGTTGACAGAGAGATGGAGAGGGGAAGAGAAAGAGAGAGTCTGGAACAGTGAGTTGACAGAGAGATGGAGAGGGGAAGAGAAAGAGAGAGTCTGGAACAGTGAGTTGACAGAGAGGTGGAGAGACAGAGAGACCCTGGAACAGTGAGTTGACAGAGAGATGGAGAGGGGGAGAGAAAGAGAGAGACTGGAACAGTGAGTTGACAGAGATGGGGAGGTGGAGAGAAAGAGAGAGTCTGGAACAGTGAGTTGACAGAGAGAGGTGGAGAGAAAGAGAGACCATGGAACAGTGAGTTGACAGAGAGAGATGGAGAGGGGAAGAGAAAGAGAGAGTCTGGAACAGTGAGTTGACAGAGAGAGGTGGAGAGAAAGAGAGAGTCTGGAACAGTGAGTTGACAGAGTGATGGAGAGGTGGAGAGAAAGAGAGAGTCTGGAACAGTGAGTTGACAGAGAGAGGTGGAGAGAGACAGAGACCCTGGAACAGTGAGTTGACAGAGCGAGATGGAGAGGGGAAGAGAAAGAGAGAGTCTGGAACAGTGAGTTGACAGAGAGAGGTGGAGAGAAACAGAGACCCTGGAACAGTGAGTTGACAGAGCGAGATGGAGAGGGAAGAGAAAGAGAGAGTCTGGAACAGTGAGTTGACAGAGAGATGGAGAGGGGAAGAGAAAGAGAGAGTCTGGAACAGTGAGTTGACAGAGAGATGGAGAGGGGAAGAGAAAGAGAGAGTCTGGAACAGTGAGTTGACAGAGAGATGGAGAGGGGAAGAGAAAGAGAGAGAGTCTGGAACAGTGAGTTGACAGAGAGAGATGGAGAGGGGAAGAGAAAGAGAGAGTCTGGAACAGTGAGTTGACAGAGATGGAGAGGGGAAGAGAAAGAGAGAGTCTGGAACAGTGAGTTGACAGAGAGATGGAGAGGGGAAGAGAAAGAGAGAGTCTGGAACAGTGAGTTGACAGAGAGATGGAGAGGGGAAGAAAAGAGAGTCTGGAACAGTGAGTTGACAGAGAGATTGAGATGTGGAGAGAAAGAGAGAGTCTGGAACAGTGAGTTGACAGAGAGAGGTGGAGAGAACGAGAGATTCTGGAACAGTGAGTTGACAGAGAGAAAGTGGAGAGAAAGAGACAGTCTGGAACAGTGAGTTGACAGAGAGATGGAGAGGTAGAGAGAAAGAGAGAGTCTGGAACAGTGAGTTGACAGAGAGATGGAGATGAAAGAGAAAGAGAGAGTCTGGAACAGTGAGTTGACAGAGAGAGATGGAGAGGGGAAGAGAAAGAGAGAGTCTGGAACAGTGAGTTGACAGAGAGAGGTGGAGAGAAAGAGAGAGTCTGGAACAGTGAGTTGACAGAGAGATGGAGAGGGGAAGAGAAAGAGAGTCTGGAACAGTGAGTTGACAGAGAGAGATGGAGAGGGGAAGAGAAAGAGAGAGTCTGGAACAGTGAGTTGACAGAGAGATGGAGAGGGGAAGAGAAAGAGAGAGTCTGGAACAGTGAGTTGACAGAGAGATGGAGAGGGGAAGAGAAAGAGAGAGTCTGGAACAGTGAGTTGACAGAGAGGTGGAGAGACAGGAGGAACAGTGAGTTGACAGAGAGATGGAGAGGGGAAGAGAAAGAGAGAGACTGGAACAGTGAGTTGACAGAGATGGGGAGGTGGAGAGAAAGAGAGAGTCTGGAACAGTGAGTTGACAGAGAGAGGTGGAGAGAAAGAGAGACCATGGAACAGTGAGTTGACAGAGAGAGATGGAGAGGGGAAGAGAAAGAGAGAGTCTGGAACAGTGAGTTGACAGAGAGAGGTGGAGAGAAAGAGAGAGTCTGGAACAGTGAGTTGACAGAGATTGAGAGGTGGAGAGAAAGAGAGAGTCTGGAACAGTGAGTTGACAGAGAGAGGTGGAGAGAGACAGAGACCCTGGAACAGTGAGTTGACAGAGCAGATGGAGAGGGGAAGAGATAGAGAGAGTCAGGAACAGTGAGTTGACAGAGAGAGGTGGAGAGAAACAGAGACCCTGGAACAGTGAGTTGACAGAGCGAGATGGAGAGGGAAGAGAAAGAGAGAGTCTGGACCAGTGAGTTGACAGAGAGATGGAGAGGGGAAGAGAAAGAGAGAGTCTGGAACAGTGAGTTGACAGAGAGATGGAGAGGGGAAGAGAAAGAGAGAGTCTGGAACAGTGAGTTGACAGAGAGATGGAGAGGGAAGAGAAAGAGAGAGAGTCTGGAACAGTGAGTTGACAGAGAGAGATGGAGAGGGGAAGAGAAAGAGAGAGTCTGGAACAGTGAGTTGACAGAGAGAGATGGAGAGGGGAAGAGAAAGAGAGAGTCTGGAACAGTGAGTTGACAGAGAGATGGAGAGGGGAAGAGAAAGAGAGAGTCTGGAACAGTGAGTTGACAGAGAGAGATGGAGAGGGGAAGATAAAGAGAGACCCTGGAACAGTGAGTTGACAGAGAGATTGGATGAGAGAGAAAGAGAGTCTGGAACAGTGAGTTGACAGAGAGAGGTGGAGAGAACGAGAGATTCTGGAACAGTGAGTTGACAGAGAGTGGTGGAGAGAAAGAGACAGTCTGGAACAGTGAGTTGACAGAGAGATGGAGAGGTAGAGAGAAAGAGAGAGTCGGGAACAGTGAGTTGACAGAGAGATGGAGATGAAGAGAGAAAGAGAGAGTCTGGAACAGTGAGTTGACAGAGAGATGGAGAGGGGAAGAGAAAGAGAGAGTCTGGAACAGTGAGTTGACAGAGAGAGGTGGAGAGAAAGAGAGAGTCTGGAACAGTGAGTTGACAGAGAGATGGAGAGGTAGAGAGAAAGAGAGAGTCTGGAACAGTGAGTTGACAGAGAGGTGTGGAGAGAAACAGAGAGTCTGGAACAGTGAGTTGACAGAGAGATGGAGAGGTAGAGAGAAAGAGAGAGTCTGGAACAGTGAGTTGACAGAGAGAGGTGGAGAGAGAAGAGAGAGTCTGGAACAGTGAGTTGACAGAGAGATGGAGAGGGGAAGAGAAAGAGAGAGTCTGGAACAGTGAGTTGACAGAGTGATGGAGAGGTGGAGAGAAAGAGAGAGTCTGGGACAGTGAGTTGACAGAGAGAGGTGGAGAGAAACAGAGACCCTGGAACAGTGAGTTGACAGAGCGAGATGGAGAGGGGAAGAGAAAGAGAGAGTCTGGAACAGTGAGTTGACAGAGAGATGGAGAGGGGAAGAGAAAGAGAGAGTCTGGAACAGTGAGTTGACAGAGAGATGGAGAGGGGAAGAGAAAGAGAGAGTCTGGAACAGTGAGTTGACAGAGAGAGATGGAGAGGGGAAGAGAAAGAGAGAGTCTGGAACAGTGAGTTGACAGAGAGATGGAGAGGGGAAGAGAAAGAGAAAGTCTGGAACAGTGAGTTGACAGAGAGATGGAGAGGGGAAGAGAAAGAGAGAGTCTGGAACAGTGAGTTGACAGAGAGATGGACAGGGGAAGAGAAAGAGAGAGTCTGGAACAGTGAGTTGACAGAGAGAGATGGAGAGGGGAAGAGAAAGAGAGAGTCTGGAACAGTGAGTTGACAGAGAGAGGTGGAGAGAAAGAGAGAGTCTGGAACAGTGAGTTGACAGAGAGATGGAGAGGGGAAGAGAAAGAGAGAGTCTGGAACAGTGAGTTGACAGAGTGATGGAGAGGTGGAGAGAAAGAGAGAGTCTGGGACAGTGAGTTGACAGAGAGAGGTGGAGAGAAACAGAGACCCTGGAACAGTGAGTTGACAGAGCGAGATGGAGAGGGGAAGAGAAAGAGAGAGTCTGGAACAGTGAGTTGACAGAGAGATGGAGAGGGGAAGAGAAAGAGAGAGTCTGGAACAGTGAGTTGACAGAAAGATGGAGAGGGGAAGAGAAAGAGAGAGTCTGGAATAGTGAGTTGACAGAGAGATGGAGAGGGGAAGAGAAAGAGAGAGTCTGGAACAGTGAGTTGACAGAGAGAGATGGAGAGGGGAAGAGAAAGAGAGAGTCTGGAACAGTGAGTTGACAGAGAGAGATGGAGAGGGGAAGAGAAAGAGAGAGTCTGGAACAGTGAGTTGACAGAGAGATGGAGAGGGGAAGAGAAAGAGAGAGTCTGGAACAGTGAGTTGACAGAAAGATGGAGAGGGGAAGAGAAAGAGAGAGTCTGGAATAGTGAGTTGATGGAGAGGGGAAGAGAAAGAGAGAGTCTGGAACAGTGAGTTGACAGAGAGAGATGGAGAGGGGAAGAGAAAGAGAGAGTCTGGAACAGTGAGTTGACAGAGAGAGATGGAGAGGGGAAGAGAAAGAGAGAGTCTGGAACAGTGAGTTGACAGAGAGATGGAGAGGGGAAGAGAAAGAGAGAGTCTGGAACAGTGAGTTGACAGAGAGAGGTGGAGAGAAAGAGAGAGTCTGGAACAGTGAGTTGACAGAGAGATGGAGAGGTGGAGAGACAGAGAGACCCTGGAACAGTGAGTTGACAGAGAGATGGAGAGGTGGAGAGAAAGAGAGAGACTGGAACAGTGAGTTGACAGAGAGATGGAGAGGTGGAGAGAAAGAGAGAGTCTGGAACAGTGAGTTGACAGAGAGAGGTGGAGAGAAAGAGAGACCATGGAACAGTGAGTTGACAGAGAGAGATGGAGAGGGGAAGAGAAAGAGAGAGTCTGGAACAGTGAGTTGACAGAGAGAGGTGGAGAGAAAGAGAGAGTCTGGAACAGTGAGTTGACAGAGTGATGGAGAGGTGGAGAGAAAGAGAGAGTCTGGAACAGTGAGTTGACAGAGAGAGGTGGAGAGAAACAGAGACCCTGGAACAGTGAGTTGACAGAGAGATGGAGAGGGGAAGAGAAAGAGAGAGTCTGGACCAGTGAGTTGACAGAGAGATGGAGAGGGGAAGAGAAAGAGAGAGTCTAGAACAGTGAGTTGACAGAGAGATGGAGAGGGGAAGAGAAAGAGAGAGTCTGGAACAGTGAGTTGACAGAGAGATGGAGAGGGGAAGAGAAAGAGAGAGAGTCTGGAACAGTGAGTTGACAGAGAGAGATGGAGAGGGGAAGAGAAAGAGAGAGTCTGGAACAGTGAGTTGACAGAGAGATGGAGAGGGGAAGAGAAAGAGAGAGTCTGGAACAGTGAGTTGACAGAGAGATGGAGAGGGGAAGAGAAAGAGAGAGTCTGGAACAGTGAGTTGACAGAGAGATGGAGAGGGGAAGAGAAAGAGAGAGTCTGGAACAGTGAGTTGACAGAGAGAGATGGAGAGGGGAAGAGAAAGAGAGACCCTGGAACAGTGAGTTGACAGAGAGATTGAGATGTAGAGAGAAAGAGAGAGTCTGGAACAGTGAGTTGACAGAGAGAGGTGGAGAGAACGAGAGATTCTGGAACAGTGAGTTGACAGAGAGAGGTGGAGAGAACAGAGATTCTGGAACAGTGAGTTGACAGAGAGAGGTGGAGAGAACGAGAGATTCTGGAACAGTGAGTTGACAGAGAGAGGTGGAGAGAACGAGAGATTCTGGAACAGTGAGTTGACAGAGAGTGGTGGAGAGAAAGAGACAGTCTGGAACAGTGAGTTGACAGAGAGATGGAGACGAAGAGAGAAAGAGAGAGTCTGGAACAGTGAGTTGACAGAGAGAGATGGAGAGCTGGAGAGAAACAGAGAGTCTGGAACAGTGAGTTGACAGAGAGTGGTGGAGAGAAAGAGACAGTCTGGAACAGTGAGTTGACAGAGAGATGGAGAGGTAGAGAGAAAGAGAGAGTCGGGAACAGTGAGTTGACAGAGAGATGGAGACGAAGAGAGAAAGAGAGAGTCTGGAACAGTGAGTTGACAGAGAGAGATGGAGAGCTGGAGAGAAACAGAGAGTCTGGAACAGTGAGTTGACAGAGAGATGGAGAGGTAGAGAGAAAGCGAGAGTCTGGAACAGTGAGTTGACAGAGAGAGGTGGAGAGAAAGAGAGAGTCTGGAACAGTGAGTTGACAGAGAGATGGAGAGGGGAAGAGAAAGAGAGAGTCTGTAACAGTGAGTTGACAGAGAGAGGTGGAGAGAAACAGAGACCCTGGAACAGTGAGTTGACAGAGAGATGGAGAGGGGAAGAGAAAGAGAGAGTCTGGAACAGTGAGTTGACAGAGAGATGGAGAGGGGAAGAGAAAGAGAGAGTCTGGAACAGTGAGTTGACAGAGAGATGGAGAGGGGAAGAGAAAGAGAGAGTCTGGAACAGTGAGTTGACAGAGAGATGGAGAGGGGAAGAGAAAGAGAGAGTCTGGAACAGTGAGTTGACAGAGAGATGGAGAGGGGAAGAGAAAGAGAGAGTCTGGAACAGTGAGTTGACAGAGAGATGGAGAGGGGAAGAGAAAGAGAGAGTCTGGAACAGTGAGTTGACAGAGAGATGGACAGGGGAAGAGAAAGAGAGAGTCTGGAACAGTGAGTTGACAGAGAGAGATGGAGATGGGAAGAGAAAGAGAGAGTCTGGAACAGTGAGTTGACAGAGAGATGGAGAGGTAGAGAGAAAGAGAGAGTCTGGAACAGTGAGTTGACAGAGAGATGGAGAAGGGAAGAGAAAGAGAGAGTCTGGAACAGTGAGTTGACAGAGTGATGGAGAGGTGGAGAGAAAGAGAGAGTCTGGAACAGTGAGTTGACAGAGAGAGGTGGAGAGAAACAGAGACCCTGGAACAGTGAGTTGACAGAGCGAGATGGAGAGGGGAAGAGAAAGAGAGAGTCTGGAACAGTGAGTTGACAGAGAGATGGAGAGGGGAAGAGAAAGAGAGAGTCTGGAACAGTGAGTTGACAGAAATATGGAGAGGGGAAGAGAAAGAGAGAGTCTGGAATAGTGAGTTGACAGAGAGATGGAGAGGGGAAGAGAAAGAGAGAGTCTGGAACAGTGAGTTGACAGAGAGAGATGGAGAGGGGAAGAGAAAGAGAGAGTCTGGAACAGTGAGTTGACAGAGAGATGGAGAGGGGAAGAGAAAGAGAGAGTCTGGAACAGTGAGTTGACAGCGAGATGGAGAGGGAAGAGAAAGAGAGAGTCTGGAACAGTGAGTTGACAGAGAGATGGAGAGGGGAAGAGAAAGAGAGAGTCTGGAACAGTGAGTTGACAGAGAGAGATAGAGAGGTGGAGAGAAAGAGAGAGTCTGGAACAGTGAGTTGACAGAAAGAGGTGGAGAGAAAGAGAGAGTCTGGAACAGTGAGTTGACAGAGAGAGGTGGAGAGAAAGAGAGAGTCTGGAACAGTGAGTTGACAGAAAGAGACAGAGAGAGTCTGGAACAGTGAGTTGACAGAGAGATGGAGAGGGGAAGAGAAAGAGAGAGTCTGGAACAGTGAGTTGACAGATAGATGGAGAGGGGAAGAGAAAGAGAGAGTCTGGAACAGTGAGTTGACAGAGAGAGGTGGAGAGAAAGAGAGAGTCTGGAACAGTGAGTTGACAGAGAGATGGAGAGGTGGAGAGACAGAGAGACCCTGGAACAGTGAGTTGACAGAGAGATGGAGAGGTGGAGAGAAAGAGAGAGACTGGAACAGTGAGTTGACAGAGATGGGGAGGTGGAGAGAAAGAGAGAGTCTGGAACAGTGAGTTGACAGAGAGATGGAGAGGGGAAGAGAAAGAGAGAGTCTGGAACAGTGAGTTGACAGAGAGAGGTGGAGAGAAAGAGAGACCATGGAACAGTGAGTTGACAGAGAGATGGAGAGGGGAAGAGAAAGAGAGAGTCTGGAACAGTGAGTTGACAGAGAGATGGAGAGGTGGAGAGAAAGAGAGAGTCTGGAACAGTGAGTTGACAGAGAGAGAGAGAACGAGAGATTCTGGAACAGTGAGTTGACAGAGAGGTGGAGAGAAAGAGAGACCATGGAACAGTGAGTTGACAGAGAGACATGGAGAGGGGAAGAGAAAGAGAGAGTCTGGAACAGTGAGTTGACAGAAAGATGGAGAGGGGAAGAGAAAGAGAGAGTCTGGAACAGTGAGTTGACAGAGAGAGATGGAGAGGGAAGAGAAAGAGAGAGTCTGGAACAGTGAGTTGACAGAGAGAGATGGAGAGGGGAAGAGAAAGAGAGAGTCTGGAACAGTGAGTTGACAGAGAGAGATGGAGAGGGGAAGAGAAAGAGAGAGTCTGGAACAGTGAGTTGACAGAGAGATGGAGAGGGGAAGAGAAAGAGAGAGTCTGGAACAGTGAGTTGACAGAGAGATGGAGAGGGGAAGAGAAAGAGAGAGTCTGGAACAGTGAGTTGACAGAGAGATGGAGAGGGGAAGAGAAAGAGAGAGTCTGGAACAGTGAGTTGACAGAGAGGTGGAGAGAAAGAGAGAGTCTGGAACAGTGAGTTGACAGAGAGATGGAGAGGGGAAGAGAAAGAGAGAGTCTGGAACAGTGAGTTGACAGAGAGATGGAGAGGGGAAGAGAAAGAGAGAGTCTGGAACAGTGAGTTGACAGAGAGATGGAGAGGGGAAGAGAAAGAGAGAGTCTGGAACAGTGAGTTGACAGAGAGATGGAGAGGGGAAGAGAAAAAGAGAGTCTGGAACAGTGAGTTGACAGAGAGAGATGGAGAGGGGAAGAGAAAGAGAGAGTCTGGAACAGTGAGTTGACAGAGAGATGGAGAGGGGAAGAGAAAGAGAGAGTCTGGAACAGTGAGTTGACAGAGAGATGTAGAGGGGAAGAGAAAGAGAGAGTCTGGAACAGTGAGTTGACAGAGAGAGATGGAGAGGTGGAGAGAAAGAGAGAGTCTGGAACAGTGAGTTGATGGAGAGGTAGAGAGAAAGAGAGAGTCTGGAACAGTGAGTTGACAGAGAGAGGTGGAGAGAAAGAGAGAGTCTGGAACAGTGAGTTGACAGAGAGGTGGAGAGACAGAGAGAGTCTGGAACAGTGAGTTGACAGAGAGATGGAGAGGGGAAGAGAAAGAGAGAGTCTGGAACAGTGAGTTGACAGAGAGATGGAGAGGGGAAGAGAAAGAGAGAGTCTGGAACAGTGAGTTGACAGAGAGGTGGAGAGAAAGAGAGAGTCTGGAACAGTGAGTTGACAGAGAGATGGAGAGGGGAAGAGAAAGAGAGAGTCTGGAACAGTGAGTTGACAGAGAGATGGAGAGGGGAAGAGAAAGAGAGAGTCTGGAACAGTGAGTTGACAGAGAGGTGGAGAGAAAGAGAGAGTCTGGAACAGTGAGTTGACAGAGAGATGGAGAGGGGAAGAGAAAGAGAGACCCTGGAACAGTGAGTTGACAGAGAGATGGAGAGGGAAGAGAAAAAGAGAGTCTGGAACAGTGAGTTGACAGAGAGATGGAGAGGTGGAGAGACAGAGAGACCCTGGAACAGTGAGTTGACAGAGAGATGGAGAGGTGGAGAGAAAGAGAGAGTCTGGAACAGTGAGTTGACAGAGAGATGGAGAGAAAGAGAGAGTCTGGAACAGTGAGTTGACAGAGAGAGGTGGAGAGAAAGAGAGACCATGGAACAGTGAGTTGACAGAGAGAGATGGAGAGGGGAAGAGAAAGAGAGAGTCTGGAACAGTGAGTTGACAGAGAGATGGAGAGGTGGAGAGAAAGAGAGAGTCTGGAACAGTGAGTTGACAGAGAGATGGAGAGGGGAAGAGAAAGAGAGAGTCTGGAACAGTGAGTTGACGGAGAGAGGTGGAGAGAACGAGAGATTCTGGAACAGTGAGTTGACAGAGAGGTGGAGAGAAAGAGAGACCATGGAACAGTGAGTTGACAGAGAGACATGGAGAGGGGAAGAGAAAGAGAGAGTCTGGAACAGTGAGTTGACAGAGAGAGGGGGAGAGAACGAGAGATTCTGGAACAGTGAGTTGACAGAGAGGTGGAGAGAAAGAGAGACCATGGAACAGTGAGTTGACAGAGAGACATGGAGAGGGGAAGAGAAAGAGAGAGTCTGGAACAGTGAGTTGACAGAGAGATGGAGAGGGGAAGAGAAAGAGAGAGTCTGGAACAGTGAGTTGACAGAGAGGTGGAGAGAAAGAGAGAGTCTGGAACAGTGAGTTGACAGAGAGATGGAGAGGGGAAGAGAAAGAGAGAGTCTGGAACAGTGAGTTGACAGAGAGATGAAGAGGGGAAGAGAAAGAGAGAGTCTGGAACAGTGAGTTGACAGAGAGATGGAGAGGGGAAGAGAAAGAGAAAGTCTGGAACAGTGAGTTGACAGAGAGATGGAGAGGGGAAGAGAAAGAGAGAGTCTGGAACAGTGAGTTGACAGAGAGATGGAGAGGGGAAGAGAAAGAGAGAGTCTGGAACAGTGAGTTGATGGAGAGGTAGAGAGAAAGAAAGAGTCTGGAACAGTGAGTTGACAGAGAGATGGAGAGGTGGAGAGAAAGAGAGAGTCTGGAACAGTGAGTTGATGGAGAGGTAGAGAGAAAGAAAGAGTCTGGAACAGTGAATTGACAGAGAGATGGAGAGGGGAAGAGAAAGAGAGAGTCTGGAACAGTGAGTTGACAGAGAGAGGTGGAGAGAACGAGAGATTCTGGAACAGTGAGTTGACAGAGAGGTGGAGAGGTAGAGAGAAAGAGAGAGTCTGGAACAGTGAGTTGACAGAGAGATGGAGATGAAGAGAGAAAGAGAGAGTCTGGAACAGTGAGTTGACAGAGAGATGGAGAGGTAGAGAGAAGGAGAGAGTCTGGAACAGTGAGTTGACAGAGAGATGGAGAGGTAAAGAGAAAGAGAGAGTCTGGAACAGTGAGTTGACAGAGAGATGGAGAGGTAAAGAGAAAGAGAGAGTCTGGAACAGTGAGTTGACAGAGAGATGGAGAGGTAGAGAGAAAGAGAGAGTCTGGAACAGTGAGTTGACAGAGAGATGGAGAGGAAGAGAGAAAGAGAGAGTCTGGAACAGTGAGTTGACAGAGAGATGGAGAGGTAGAGAGAAGGAGAGAGTCTGGAACAGTGAGTTGACAGAGAGATTGAGAGGGGAAGAGAAAGAGAGAGTCTGGAACAGTGAGTTGACAGAGAGAGATGGAGATGAAGAGAGAAAGAGAGAGTCTGGAACAGTGAGTTGACAGAGAGATGGAGATGAAGAGAGAAAGAGAGAGTCTGGAACAGTGAGTTGACAGAGAGATGGAGAGGTAGAGAGAAGGAGAGAGTCTGGAACAGTGAGTTGACAGAGAGATGGAGAGGTAAAGAGAAAGAGAGAGTCTGGAACAGTGAGTTGACAGAGAGATGGAGAGGTAGAGAGAAAGAGAGAGTCTGGAACAGTGAGTTGACAGAGAGATTGAGAGGGGAAGAGAAAGAGAGAGTCTGGAACAGTGAGTTGACAGAGAG
Source organism: Oncorhynchus keta (assembly GCF_023373465.1). Lineage (NCBI taxonomy): Eukaryota > Metazoa > Chordata > Actinopteri > Salmoniformes > Salmonidae > Oncorhynchus > Oncorhynchus keta. The sequence continues at coordinate 8,443,248 of NC_068427.1, forward strand.
AGATGGAGATGAAGAGAGAAAGAGAGAGTCTGGAACAGTGAGTTGACAGAGAGATGGAGAGGTAGAGAGAAGGAGAGAGTCTGGAACAGTGAGTTGACAGAGAGATGGAGAGGTAAAGAGAAAGAGAGAGTCTGGAACAGTGAGTTGACAGAGAGATTGAGAGGGGAAGAGAAAGAGAGAGTCTGGAACAGTGAGTTGACAGAGAGAGATGGAGATGAAGAGAGAAAGAGAGAGTCTGGAACAGTGAGTTGACAGAGAGATGGAGAGGTAGAGAGAAAGAGAGAGTCTGGAACAGTGAGTTGACAGAGAGATGGAGAGGTAAAGAGAAAGAGAGAGTCTGGAACAGTGAGTTGACAGATGGAGATGGAGAGGTAGAGAGAAAGAGAGAGTCTGGAACAGTGAGTTGACAGAGAGATGGAGAGGGGAAGAGAAAGAGAGAGTCTGGAACAGTGAGTTGACAGAGAGATGGAGAGGTAGAGAGAAAGAGAGAGTCTGGAACAGTGAGTTGACAGAGAGATGGAGAGGGGAAGAGAAAGAGAGAGTCTGGAACAGTGAGTTGACAGAGAGATGGAGAGGTAGAGAGAAAGAGAGAGTCTGGAACAGTGAGTTGACAGAGAGATGGAGAGGGGAAGAGAAAGAGAGAGTCTGGAACAGTGAGTTGACAGAGAGAGGTGGAGAGAAAGAGAGGATGTCTGGAACAGTGAGTTGACAGATGGAGATGGAGAGGGGAAGAGAAAGAGAGAGTCTGGAACAGTGAGTTGACAGAGAGAGATGGAGAGGGGAAGAGAAAGAGAGAGTCTGGAACAGTGAGTTGACAGAGAGATGGAGAGGTGGAGAGAAAGAGAGAGTCTGGAACAGTGAGTTGACAGAGAGATGGAGAGAAAGAGAGAGTCTGGAACAGTGAGTTGACAGAGAGATGGAGAGGGGAAGAGAAAGAGAGAGTCTGGAACAGTGAGTTGACAGAGAGATGGAGAGGGGAAGAGAAAGAGAGAGTATGGAACAGTGAGTTGACAGAGAGATGAAGAGGGGAAGAGAAAGAGAGAGTCTGGAACAGTGAGTTGACAGAGAGAGATGGAGAGGGGAAGAGAAAGAGAAAGTCTGGAACAGTGAGTTGACAGAGAGATGGAGAGAAAGAGAGAGTCTGAAACAGTGAGTTGACAGAGAGATGGAGAGGGGAAGAGAAAGAGAGAGTCTGGAACAGTGAGTTGACAGAGAGATGGAGAGGTGGAGAGAAAGAGAGAGTCTGGAACAGTGAGTTGACAGAGAGATGGAGAGGGGAAGAGAAAGAGAGAGTCTGGAACAGTGAGTTGACAGAGAGATGGAGATGGGAAGAGAAAGAGAGAGTCTGGAACAGTGAGTTGACAGAGAGAGATGGAGAGGGGAAGAGAAAGAGAGAGTCTGGAACAGTGAGTTGACAGAGAGATGGAGAGGGGAAGAGAAAGAGAGAGTCTGGAACAGTGAGTTGACAGAGAGATGGAGAGGGGAAGAGAAGGAGAGAGTCTGGAACAGTGAGTTGACAGAGAGAGGTGGAGAGAAAGAGAGAGTCTGGAACAGTGAGTTGACAGAGAGATGGAGAGGGGAAGAGAAAGAGAGAGTCTGGAACAGTGAGTTGACAGAGAGAGATGGAGAGGGGAAGAGAAAGAGAGAGTCTGGAACAGTGAGTTGACAGAGAGAGATGGAGAGGGGAAGAGAAGGAGAGAGTCTGGAACAGTGAGTTTACAGAGAGATGGAGAGGGGAAGAGAAAGAGAAAGTCTGGAACAGTGAGTTGACAGAGAGATGGAGAGGGGAAGAGAAAGAGAGAGTCTGGAACAGTGAGTTGACAGAGAGATGGAGAGGGGAAGAGAAAGAGAGAGTCTGGAACAGTGAGTTGACAGAGATGGAGAGAAAGACAGAGTCTGGAACAGTGAGTTGACAGAGAGATGGAGAGGGGAAGAGAAAGAGAGAGTCTGGAACAGTGAGTTGACAGAGAGATGGAGAGAAAGACAGAGTCTGGAACAGTGAGTTGACAGAGAGATGGAGAGGGGAAGAGAAAGAGAGAGTCTGGAACAGTGAGTTGACAGAGAGATGGAGAGGGGAAGAGAGAGAGAGAGTCTGAAACAGTGAGTTGACAGAGAGATGGAGAGAAAGACAGAGTCTGGAACAGTGAGTTGACAGAGAGATGGAGAGGGGAAGAGAAAGAGAGAGTCTGGAACAGTGAGTTGACAGAGAGATGGAGAGGGGAAGAGAAAGAGAGAGTCTGGAACAGTGAGTTGACAGAGAGATGGAGAGGGGAAGAGAAAGAGAGAGTCTGGAACAGTGAGTTGACAGAGAGATGGAGAGAAAGACAGAGTCTGGAACAGTGAGTTGACAGAGAGATGGAGAGGGGAAGAGAAAGAGAGAGTCTGGAACAGTGAGTTGACAGAGAGATGGAGAGGGGAAGAGAGAGAGAGAGTCTGAAACAGTGAGTTGACAGAGAGATGGAGAGAAAGACAGAGTCTGGAACAGTGAGTTGACAGAGAGATGGAGAGGGGAAGAGAAAGAGAGAGTCTGGAACAGTGAGTTGACAGAGAGATGGAGAGGGGAAGAGAAAGAGAGAGTCTGGAACAGTGAGTGGACAGAGAGAGATGGAGAGGGGAAGAGAAAGAGAGAGTCTGGAACAGTGAGTTGACAGAGAGATGGAGAGAAAGAGAGAGTCTGGAACAGTGAGTTGACAGAGAGATGGAGAGGGGAAGAGAAAGAGAGAGTCTGGAACAGTGAGTTGACAGAGAGATGGAGAGGGGAAGAGAAAGAGAGAGTCTGGAACAGTGAGTTGACAGAGAGAGATGGAGAGGGGAAGAGAAAGAGAGAGTCTGGAACAGTGAGTTGACAGAGAGATGGAGAGGGGAAGAGAAAGAGAGAGTCTGGAACAGTGAGTTGACAGAGAGATGGAGAGGGGAAGAGAAAGAGAGAGTCTGGAACAGTGAGTTGACAGAGAGATGGAGAGGGGAAGAGAAAGAGAGAGTCTGGAACAGTGAGTTTACAGAGAGATGGAGAGGGGAAGAGAAAGAGAAAGTCTGGAACAGTGAGTTGACAGAGAGATGGAGAGGGGAAGAGAGAGAGAGAGTCTGGAACAGTGAGTTTACAGAGAGATGGAGAGGGGAAGAGAAAGAGAAAGTCTGGAACAGTGAGTTGACAGAGAGATGGAGGGACCCTGTTTTTTATTCTGCATCCTCTCTCTTTCTCTCCATCCCTTATCTATTGTTTCTCTCTCTCTGTCCCCAACGCCCAATGTGGGAGGATCCCATGGCCAGTGGCCAGGGAGAAGGGAGGAAGTAACAAGCTTTAAGTTGTACAATCTGAGGTTAATTGTGGGAGTGTGTAGGCTGGGCCTGGAGCTGAACAAACTCTCTGGGTGCATCCTAAATGGCACCCTATTTCGTATGTAGTGCACGATAGGGACCATGGCGTCCTATATAAATAATGAATAATCGCACTTGAAATAAACTGACGTATTAAAAGACAATAAATGGGTTGGCGAGTGCTGACCCTTGGCTAGTGCTGACCCTTGGCTAGTGCTGACCCTTGGCTAGAACTGACCCTTGGCTAGTGCTGACCCTTGGCTAGTGCTGACCCTTGGCTAGTGCTGACCCTTGGCTAGTGCTGACCCTTGGCTAGAACTGACCCTTGGCTAGAACTGACCCTTGGCTAGAACTGACCCTTGGCTAGAACTAATCCTTGGCTAGAACTGACCCTTGGCTAGTGCTGACCATTGGCTAGAACTGACCCTTGGCTAGAACTGACCCTTGGCTAAAACTGACCCTTGGCTAGAACTGATCCTTGGCTAGAACTGGCCCTTGGCGAGTGCTGACCCTTGGCTAGAACTGACCCTTGGCTAGAACTGACCCTTGGCTAGTGCTGACCCTTGGCTAGAACTGACTCTTGGCTAGAACTGACCCTTGGCTAGAACTGACCCTTGGCTAGAACTGATCCTTGGCTAGAACTGACCCTTGGCTAGTGCTGACCATTGGCTAGTGCTGACCCTTGGCTAGAACTGACCCTTGGCTAGAACTGACCCTTGGCTAGTGCTGACCCTTGGCTAGAGCTGACCCTTGGCTCGAACTGACCCTTTGCTAGAACTGACCCTTGGCTAGAACTGACCCTTGGCTAGAACTGACCCTTAGCTAGAACTGACCCTTGGCTAAAACTGACCCTTGGCTAGTGCTGACCCTTGGCTAGAACTGACCCTTGGCTAGAACTGACCCTTGGCTAGTGCTGACCCTTGGCTAGAACTGACCCTTGGCTAGAACTGACCCTTGGCTAGAACTGACCCTTGGCTAGTGCTGACCCTTGGCTAGAACTGATCCTTGGCTAGTGCTGACCCTTGGCTAGAACTGACCCTTGGCTAGTGCTGACCCTTGGCTAGTGCTGACCCTTGGCTTGTGCTGACCCTTGGCTAGAACTGACCCTTGGCTAGTGCTGACCCTTGGCTAGTGCTGACCCTTGGCTAGAACTGACCCTTGGCTAGTGCTGACCCTTGGCTAGTGCTGACCCTTGGCTAGTGCTGACCCTTGGCTAGAGCTGACCCTTGGCTAGTGCTGACCCTTGGCTAGTGCTGACCCTTGGCTAGTGCTGACCCTTGGCTAGAACTGACCCTTGGCTAGTGCTGACCCTTGGCTAGTGCTGACCCTTGGCTAGTGCTGACCCTTGGCTAGTGCTGACCCTTGGCTAGAACTGACCCTTGGCTAGTACACACAGATGAAGTGCTAATGTAATGTCTAAAACCGAGGGGGAGGAGTGGTCAGAGGCTGAAATAGAGCCTCTGACAAAAGTGAATTTCCAGGCCCCTGAGTCCTGCGTTTGTATAAACTTCATTTATTTTGAGCAAGTGACCTCCTCTATGTGTTGCTGCAGACCAGACTCAGGCCACAAACACACACCCTCTGCGTGTTTTCTGTCGTTGGGACAAGGGCGGTGTCCCAAACAGCACCCTGTTTCCTATATAGTGCACTACTTTTAACATGGGCCCTATAGTGCACTGTGTAGGGAATAGGGTGCCTTTTGGGACAGAGACAAGGCGATAACCTGCTGAAGCCGTTAGCCAGTTAGCCCAGTGCGACTTTAAACCCTCCATTAACGAGGTGTGTGGGGCTATATCTCATAATGTACTGCCTCTTATTAAACACCAATACATTCACCCACACCTCACTCTAATAGTGCACCAAAGAGTGGTATGTACTCTAAATGTTTTGTTATTGTTGTAAACCTCATGCGTACATGATTAAAAGTCAAGTAAACAGTACCTTTTGGCATTTCGGTTTACCTTATAAGCTCAACAGAATATGGGTAGCAAATTTGGAGGCACCGCTGGGATTTATTTTCATGTGCGCACCGGCTAATTGTCCACATTTCTGGAGTAATGAGTGAGAGACATTGGAAGAGTAGCTAGCTGGCTAACCGTGTATAAGGATGATAAAATAAGGATGCAGATGTATGATGAATAGTCATGCTCACTGTTAGTATTGCCCTAGATGCTGGTGAAGTTGAGTATAGATAGAGGATACGGCTAGGAAGAGATAGCGAGGTCAGGTTAGACTGGACTGGCTGATAAGAGGCCTTGGTGCCTGTGTTATTCCAGTCCTCCCTCCAGACAAGGCAGTAAATAAGCTCTTGGAACCATAAAAGACCGGATGGCTCCGCTCCAATGTGGATCTTGGGCCCGATGCAAAACAAACAGAACAATAACGCTGGATCACGCTAATAAACCGTGGTCACTGCTACCAGCCGCCCCAGACAAAGAGAAAGCAGCGACCAACAGGCGACCGCGCCCCAAACGGGTTGCAGCTTCGATTCAGAGTGACCGGGACGAGCTGGGCGCGTATGAGAGGCCGACTGAAACATGGTCAAATGCGGTCAAACTGTTCTGAATCCACCAAAGAAACCTCAATGCCTGAAGGGGAATTTAAGCTCCACAGTGGACCAACGTCAACATGTCAGAAGAACTAGAGTCTTAACAGCTCTGAGCTGGATCGCCAAAGTTCCTTCAATTTACCACTGAGGGTTATGGCTTGGTTTAATATATGGAGCCATGAAGGAGGGTAGAGAAGGGGGGGAAGAAGAGGAACAAGGGAAGGCTACTCCTGAAAGGATTGGGGCTAAGAAGGTTTCAGGTTTCAGTAGCCAGGAGAGAAGGCTGTTTTGGGGGTCGATGGGTGAGCAAGGCAGGGAGTCTGGAAGTCGAAAAAGAGGCACCAGCCCTGGCCCCATAGGGCTCCCTTCTCTCCGGGACCCCGTCACCAGCCCACATCTGAAAGCTCTTACCCTCACACCTCTCACGACAGGGTCACCGACAGGCCCAGAGAGATCGGAGAATCAAAGGAAATTGGGGAATCATTCGAAGTCGGGGGAGGAAGCTATTGTCATAAACCAGCAAGCTCCAGGGTTTGAGTTTCACTCCGGACGTTGGGCAAGTGGAAAAATGCAGAGCCAGGAACACACGTGAAACGCCACATTACCATTGATAAGGAGTTGGAACACACGGCTCATTAGTCGCCTTTGACTGCCCATGAGCCGCCGCCGTATTTAGACACTGGTGATTGGCCAAACCCGCTGTGTTTTTCATTGCCTCTTCTCATTGGGAAGCCCAGCCAGTCTTTGAACAAGTGCAGATCAGTCCCTCGTTAGTGTGATGGCCGGTTCAACAAGTCTTAACGGCACGAGAAGGAGAACACAAGGCAGGGGAGACAATAACAGATAAAAGTTCAAATGTCTCTAATCAAAATGGCAGGAAGCGAGTGTTTTATCAGTCTTTGCATAAGGTCCAGTGTAATGGAGATGGAATGCGGCGCAATGACTCTCGCCAGCGGCGATTTGATGAGGCAGATAGAGAGGAACGGGGTTGTGTGTATTTGTGGATGCGTGTGTTAGGTAGTGATGAAGGGGTAATGAGCCAGTCAGCTAGTCTACTGCTTTATTTGTTTGTCACGTCACAGAAGCAGTGCTTTCAGTTATGTTATTCAAGCAACGCGACTAAAATGCATTACCAAAAAAATCCATTGGTCTCTCATTGGCCTAAGAATACGATCTCAAATGTAGACATACTAGCAGTTTAAATAAGTTCACAATCAGGGCCAAACCTCTGGATTGGGTTTACAGCCCCACTGCCTCCGAGCGTTTTACTGGCCACTCCACAGTGAGAAACATATTCCCCTGTTTTATTGGCAGGTTAAGACAAGCTTTGCTTTAATGAGCATTGGGTTCCCTTTGAAAGTGGCTCGGATTAGGTTGGGGGAAAAACTGATACAAATTGGTGAATGGACTTATACAGGCCTTTTTTTTACTTCACCGTTTGAGTGCGTAATCGCCAAAGACTCTCTAGTTAAATTTCTCATGAATGATGCATTGGCGACGATGCTAGTCAACTCTGACCTCGTGACTAATTGAGTGTAGTGTGCAAACAGATGTTGCGCCCTCTCATCCAAATTGTGGTCGTTAGCAATTATTTGATAAACAACAGGCTAATACGCTAATTGTTGCCAGTCGCCGATGAGGTTATCCTCTGTGCTTACCCTCTAGCTACATGATGGTCCGTTTTGTCCTTCTCTGGCTTTGGCGTTTCACCCTCTTTAGCGAACGGAAATGTAACAATGCAGCAAAAAAGGTCACCTGCTCTGCTCGATAATTAGTTAGCTCGTTCAATTAGCATATAACGTAATCAACTGGTGTCAGTGGTCCATCCAACGTACATGCAAAACAAACAATAGATGCCTTGTGTCTTGAGTCTGCTGAACAAGTCGAATTCCTCCCACCAGTGTTATGGTTTCACTGCCTTCCCCAGAATGGGTTTTTTTCTTCATTCCGGGGCCACATTCCTTCAGAGCCTCTGGTTCGTGTGGTGTCTCGAATTTGTTGGCTTCCCCCTCATGTGTTTGAAGGCTTGGATTTACACAATGCAGGCAGCAACGGACACCGTCTTCCAATAAAAGCTATTCTCTCGCTCGCTGTTGGAAAAAGTTGATGGTTTTCTTGCTGTGAAGATAGAGAAGAGGGAGGATGGGGGGGGGGTAGAAACTCAAATAAAGGCCTTGCGTCACTGTGGATGCCGCGGGGAGCGCCGTGTGTGTCATACCTGCCAGATAGGCCCGGGGCTGACAAGAGCCATTAAAGTTTACAGCTGTCCGTCAAGCTGACAGACAGACAGCCCCCCGAGCCCCCCAGCCTGGCCCCATGTGGGGACCCCCTCCCTGGTTACGGTGCCAGGCCAGTCTGGAGGCAGCGGGTCTCTGGGGGTAGTGGTGGGGGAGGGGGGGTAGAGAGATGACTTGGCTGGTAGGGACCGGAGGTGCACACAAACACAATAGGGGGCATAGACACACACACACACACATTTGTGGATCTTGGCTCACTATTGTAAAAATTAATTTCTCCAACTTTAACATAAGGAAAAAGAAGGATGAATAATAGGGAGCTCACTCAGCAGTATTTCAAGGGTCACTTAGGGTGGTCATATCAAACAAGGCAACAGCACAAATGATGCAGCGGTCAGTTGATTCATATTGTGCCCCCCTTGTGCCAATCATTTTGTAAAAGCCGGATCTCTATGACAAGACACATAATTCGTCAAAACCGATTTCATCGTGGGGGACAACTAGCAGTTCTCTGACAAGGGCAATGATTGGACTGTACCAAATCAGCAGTATTAGTGGGGTCCTTGAAGACCATTGATATCAGAGCAATGTGAATATGGATGATATACAGATATTAATACTGTGAAAACAGTTTTTCTGTAGGGGTGCTTTGCTTTCATTCTGTTTGGTGGGTATGATGCGTCACTTAGTGACCCCCAAAGTGAACAAAGTCCTCTGTTGTCTCTTATGCGCATGTGTGTGTTGGACAGCCCCAGACCTTGATCTTAGTACAGACACACAGGTTCGCGTTTCCTCTAAAGCCGCTGAAATTGCGTTGCAGCCATCCATGTGCACCACTGCTGTGCCGCTCAAGGGAGTGAATGATAGGGTATTGGTGTGTGGGGGGAAGTGTGTGAGCATGTGTTTTGTACAGTACCCCAAACCATTCTGTGATTCTATGTGTGCCGGTCTGCTGTTTGTTCACCCGCACCCACGGGCAATTGCTAATAACCCATCCACAGCCATCCGACTATATGTGATAAAGTCTAAATCTGGGAGCCGCACTCGACCCTAACCTACAAATATAGAAAATGCGCTGTTCAGTCAAAGATAGATACATGCAGCTTCTCTTCTGTTGCCCTGGAAGACTAAATCAAGTTTGCTCACCAGAAAATGTGTCACACATCGATATAATGAATGCTTCGGTTTTCTCATTCATCTCTGCTTCTCTCGCACGGCAAAGACATTTAGGGACCAGGGAGAAAATGCTACATGAACTGGAAACAAATGTCTCTGTTTGTCCCTAAACGGTTTTCAGGGAATTGCTGTGAAAATGACCCGACATGTTTCTGATAAGATTTCGCTTTGGCTTGGATGCATATTTTATGTGTTTGAAAAACGATCAGCTTTTATAATGCTGATAACCATTGCACGTTTACAGATGTCCCCTAACCGCGCATTCATTCTCGCAAGATGCTAAAATAAAATAGTATTCCTCCACTCCTGTTCCCGAGTTCAGATGTACACTTGGTGTATCATTTTATTGAAAGAAATGCTTCTTTTTGCATTTCCCTTGACGTGCCATATTTTAAGTCCCCCATCTTGTGACTGTCAAATTTGTGTAGCGCCTCAATCATCGCACATAACATCTTTCCCAAATATGAGGCTACTGTTCTGGCCCCTCTCTTCAATTTCAACTCTCCATTTCACAGCTTTCTCTTATTCAACGAAACTCCGACATGGTTAACTTTTTCTGCCCAAGTTCCCTAAAGGTGATTGGCGTGTGTTTGGTGCACGTACACTTAGGCCAAGAAGTTTAGGTTTACGCACTTAATGCCAGATCAAAATAAGGAAATTAAAAACCTCAATGTAGCCTTTAGATATGAATTGCACAAGAATGATACATTTATAGGGTTTTTTTTAATGCTTTGTTTTCTCTTTATTCAACCCGCTCACCCCCACCCTGCCCTTCATCCTCGCTATATTTCATGAGCCTAAACCCACCGCGGCGACTGCGGATTATTGCGTCAGCACGCGCATCACTGGTGTGTGCGGCTGTGTGTGCGTGTACTTGTGCATATGTGCATGCTTGTGTATGTGTGTGTATAATGCAGCTTGTCGTGCCACAGCCAGGATGAAAGTATTCCTCTCTCTAGACTGGCCTCTCCCTCCTCACCCTCTATTTGTTTTAATTAAAACCAAAATTCCAGCTTGGGCCGAACGGAACCGACCGGCGATTCATTTTTCCTCTCCTCTCTTCTGACATTCTCTTCTTCTAATGTTTCAAGCCTTTTTCTACCTCCTCCTCCACTTTCTTTTCAGCAAGGTTATGATAGGGAAAAAAGACGCCTGTGTGCCTATATTTCGTCCCGTGTTTATACATGGAAGTATTTGGGTCTTTATTTTAATGGTTCTGCTCACAAGGGGGTAAAGAAATGCAGCACACACAGTGAGCCAGAGGAAAATGTAATCATTCCGGATTGGAAAAGCAGGTTGGGGAATGCCCTGTTTCCTTCATCTGATTCTCCTAACACTCAGAGTATCCCTGTGTGTGTGTGTGTGTGTGTGTGTGTGTGTGTGTGTGTGTGTGTGTGTGTGTGTGTGTGTGTGTGCGTGCGTGTGCGTGCGTGCGTGTGCGTGCGTGCGTGCGTGCGTGCGTGCGTGCGTGCGTGCGTGTGTGTGTGTGCGTGCGTGCGTGCGTGCGTGCGTGTGCACGCCTCAAGTGAAATGAAATGTTATTGGTCACATGCGCGAATACAACAGCTGTAGACTTTACAGTGAAATGCTTACTTATGAGCCCATGTCCAACAATGCAGTGTTAAAAAGTAAGACAAATATTAGCTGAATAAAAACACAAGTAAACATAAGTAACACAATAAAAACAATAACAACGATATATACAAAGAGTATCGGTACCAAGTCAATGTGCAGGGGTACGAGGTAGTTGAGGTAATACAGTATACATGTAGGTAGGGGTAAAAGTGATCAGGATATATAACAATCAGGATACATAATAAACAGAGTAGCAGCTGTGTGTGTGTGTGTGTGTGTGTGTGTGTGTGTGTGTGTGTGTGTGTGTGTGTGTGTGTGTGTGTGTGTGTGTGTGTGTGTGTGTGTGTGTGTGTGTGTGTGTGTGTGTGTGTGTGTGTGTGTGTGTGTGTGTGTGTGTGTACGGGTGTGACGTCAGCGTGTGTGTATCAGTGTAACGTGTGATTGTGCATAGAGCCAGTACATGGGAGTGTAAAACAAGTACAATTGCTTTTTAAATACTGTAATAAAGGGAGTCAATGTCAATAGTCGAAGTAGCCATTCGATGAACTGTTCAGCAGTCTTATGGCTTGGGGTAGAATCTGTTCAGGTGCCTTTTTGTTCCAGACTTGGCGCTGCTCCGGTACTGCTTGTTGTGTGGTACCAGATACAACAGTCTATGACTTGGGTGGCTGGAGTCTTTGACAATTTTCAAGGTCTTCCTCCGACACCGCCTGTCATAGAAGTCCTGGGTGACAGGGAGTTAGTCCCAGGTGATGTATTAGGCTGTACACACTACCCTGTGTTAGCACCTTACATTCAGATGCCGTGCAGTTGCAATACCAATCGGTGATGCAGCCAGTCAAGATGCTCTCAATGGTGCAGCTGTAGAACTTTTTGAGGATCTGAGGGGCCATGCCAAATCTTTTCAGCCTCCTGAGTTGGAAGAGGCGTTGTCGTTCCCTCTTCACGACTGTTGGTGCGTTGGGACCAATGTAGGTCCTTAGTGACGTGGACACCGAGGAACTTGAAGCTCTCATCGTCGGTGATCAGGCCTACCACCGTCGTGTCATCAGCAAACTTAATGATGGTGTTGGAATCATGCCCGCCCATGCAGTCATGGGTGAAAAGGGAGTAAAGGAGGGGATTTAGCACCCCTTGTTGAGGGTCACCGTGGCGGATTCGATGTTACCTACCTTCAACACCTGGGGACAGCCCGTCAGGATGTCCAGGATCCAGTTGCAGAGGGAGGTGTTCAGTCCCAGGGTCCTTAGCTTAGTAATGAGCTCAGTCATGAGCCATGACCTTTCAAAGCATTTCATGGCTACAGATGTGAGTGCTACAGGGGGTAGTCATTTAGACAGGTTGCCTTGGCATTCTTAGACACAGGGACTATGGTTGTTTGCTTGAAACATACAGGTATTACAGACTGGGTCAGGGAGAGGTTAAAAAGGTCAGTGAAGACACTTGCCAGCTGGTCAGCAGATGCTTCCTGGTAATTGGTCTGGCCCTATGGCCTTGTGAATGTTCACCTGTTTTAAGATCTTACTCACAGTGGCTACGGAGAGCGTGATCATAGCTGTCCGGAACAGCTCGTGCTCTCACGCATGGTTCAGTGTTGTTTGCCTTGAAGTGTTTATAGAAGGCATTTAGCTCATCTAGTAGGGTGCGTATTCCGTAATAGTTTGCAAGCCCTGCCACATCCGACGAGCGCCAGAGCCGGTGTAGTAGGATTCGATGTTAGTCCTATATTGATATTTTGCCTGTTTGATGGTTCGTCGGAGGGTGTAGCGGGATTTCTTATAAGAGTCTGGATTAGTATCCTGTTCCTTGAAAGCGGCAGCTCTAGCCTTTAGCTCAGTGCAGATGTTGCCTGTAATCCAAGCATCTGGTTGGGATATGTACGTATGGTCATTGTGGGGACCGATGCACTTATTAATGAAGCCAGTGACTGATGTGGTAAACTCCTCAATGCCATCGGATAAATCCCGGAACATATTCCAGTCTGTGCTAGCAAAACAGCCCTGTGCCACCATCAATTTGTGGTGGTAAATAGTCAGCTACAAAAAATACAGATGAAAACTTTCTTGGTAAATAGTATGTTCTGCAGCTTATCATGAGGTATTCTAACTCAGGCGAGCGGAACCTCGAAGCTTCCTTAATATTAGAGATTGCGCACAAGCTGTTATTAATAAAGAGACACACACCACCACCCCTGATCTTACCGGACTCTTCCATTTTGTCCTGCCAATGCATACAAAAACCAGCTAGATGTACAGTACATTATCAATGTCCTTGTTCAGCCATGACTCAGAGAAGCATAGTATATTACAGTTCTTCATGTCCTGTTGATGGGATAGTCTCGAATGAAGCTCATCCAGTTTATTCTCCAGCGATTGCACATTTGCCAATAGAACAGAGGGTAGAGGCGATTTATTCTTTCGCCGCCGTAGTCTCACCAGGTGGCCTGTGCGCCAGCCTCTATAGCTCCGTCTTCAAGTACCTGGTCCGGGATATTCAATATGTCTTTCGCCTCGGACTCATTGAAGTAGAAGTCCTCGTCCAAATCGAGGTTAGTGATAGGCTGTTCTGATGTCCAGAAGCTCTTTTCAGTCATAGGAAATGATTAAACGTTACGTTTTTGTTTTTTTAAATAAGCACACAAAAAATGACACAAAATAGCACAATTGGTCAGGAGCCCATAAAAAGACTGCTATTCCCTCCGGCGCCATTCTCTTCGTGGGTGTGTGTGCGCACTGTATGTGTGTGTGTGTAAAGTGGGACCCAGCACAAAGCACACATTGTAGCCTGTGGTGTAGAGTGGCTCCTGGAGTGGGAGGCTGCAGTTCATCTGTGAGCCTTTTTTTGTTATTGAATCAAATTGTTCTCCACCACTGGACTGGCTGGGTGATTCAACACTGGGCAGAGGTCCCCAGGCAGAAGTAGTGGGGGGGGTTCTGCTATCGCCGTGTTGTATCTAACCTGGACTGGCTGGGTGATTCAACACTGGGCAGAGGTCCCCAGGCAGAAGTAGTCATCCACAGAGAGGGGGGTTCTGCTATCGCCGTGTTGTATCTAACCTGGACTGGCTGGGTGATTCAACACTGGGCAGAGGTCCCCAGGCAGAAGTAGTCATCCACAGAGGGGGGGGTTCTGCTATCGCCGTGTTGTATCTAACCTGGACTGGCTGGGTGATTCAACACTGGGCAGAGGTCCCCAGGCAGAAGTAGTCATCCACAGAGGGGGGGTTCTGCTATCGCCGTGTTGTATCTAACCTGTCACTCACTCCTGTGTGCGTGTTGTCCGTCCAGTTGGATCCTATCCCTGAGGAGGTGATGCAGCAGAGGCCCAACCCCAACGCTGTCCACTCCATGGAGAAGGTGCTGGAGGAACATGGTGTGTGACCCTTTACTCTACTCACACGGGAAACAGTCCCACTCTATGGGCCACAATAGAGCTGGGACGTTAAAACCCAAAATGATTTTACCGATCACTTGGCGAGAAATGTGAAGTTAGAAATGAAATACGTTTCCTAATATGGGTGATTGTTAATGGGACAATTGATGGCTACAACCATCAAACTAGTAGTACTAGTTTAAAAAAGTATAACTGTGGAGCACATTAATGTTATAAACGGATTCTATTTATCGTTATCGCATCAATTGAGCCAATTTATTACAATATGGATTTATTTTGGTTCATATTTCCCAGCTCCAAGCTACAGTACAACCAGCAAATGATTTTGCCATTTGATTTGCCAGCGTGCATTTACCATAGAGTAAAACAGCAGCACTCGGCCCTGGATAACAGACGTTGTTTGACATCTTGTCCAGTTGCTCTATGTAATAATCACCTTTTGACCTTTGTCCTGTCGTGTGTTGTAGGTAAATACTGGCGATCTCTGCAGCGCGGGGCCTCCACACTGGGCCACTCTCTGAGCGAGGCTCATCAGTGTGAGACGGAGGAGGCCGAGACCGTCACTGCCATGGCCTCCCTCTCTGTGGCCAACAAGCAGAGGAGGTACGTCTCTCCCAAGGCGGTGTGTGTGTGTGTATGTGTGTGTGTGTGTGTGTGTGTGTGTATGTGTGTGTATGTGTGTGTGTGTGTGTGTGTGTGTGTGTGTGTGTGTGTGTGTGTGTGTGTGTGTGTGTGTGTGTGTGTGTGTGTGTGTGTGTGTGTGTGTGTGTGTGTGTGTGTGTGTGTGTGCGACAACGGTCTATGGTTGTACAGAGTATGGTTGTGCTGTTTGTGACACGTGTCATTGTCCTGTCTTTCTCCAGGAGTGAGGAGGAACCTATGGAGGAGGAGGTGCCTCTGTAAAGGGATGACCACGCCCCCTTTACCATTCAGACACCCATTTAGTCCTCAGCCAACCACTAACCTCTGTTTTGAATTTGACCCCAATCCTTGGCCCCTCCCACGCCCTGTCTAGAAGGCACATCAGCTCCGGAGGGGACAGGGGACAATGTTGAGCGGTTACGAAACGGAAACAGAAGACGACACTATCTCGCTCGTCCGGAGTGGGCGGACTAAAAGGCCGCCGATATGTTGTACTGTCTCTATGTAAGGAGGCAGAACACAAGGAGCCTCGGGTTGCCAGGTTTCTTCGGATCTTTACTTCAGGACCAGTGGGATCTAAGGTGACCTTGAGTGTCCACGCTTTTTTTTGTAACAGACACACTCTCTGTCTGAAGTACCACTCCAGACACCGGATTTCTAAGTTAGAACTCTTCTTTCATTTTTCTTTATGTCGTTTGTTCCTTTTTCCTTTCACTGAAAAACAGCAACAGCGCCCTATGATATAATTCCGACACTGTTTGCGAACTTTCAGTCGTTACCATTCACAAAAGACTTTGAGAAAAGAGAGACGTCGCAGGGCTTGCTGAAATTTCTGGCCAACTTTTTGATTGGCGAAAGCAGACATTTTTTTTGTGTTTCAAGATAGGTACAAAGTGAGGAAGAGAGAGAGAGCACGATGGACGTGTGACCAGGTCTTCTGGTTCGAGATGACAGACAGCAAAAAGACTGAGTTTGTGCCTTTTTTTCCCAGCCTGGTCGATTCTACGATGAACTCACGACGAAGAGCTTTGCCTTAAATGAGTTTTCGAGGGGAGAGAGGTGCCTTCCTCTCGCCCTCACACCTCATCCCCTTATGTTGTGGCGAGACTGGAAATGCCAGCACGATGGCACATAGACAGAAGGCCCTTGGCATGTTTACCCTGAATTCCCTGTAGCCCACTGTCCCATCCCTGTTCCCTTTGACCTCGTCGTAACCCCTTTACTGTCATTTAGAAGGTAGTTGCCATGCTACACACAGGGACTAACATGGTTAGTCTTTTTCAGTGGAACTGAATGGTTGAATCAACGGTTGAAACATCAGCCAATGATGTAGCGAGCTGGTATATAAAACCCTTAACCAAATACACGTCACCTCTTCGAAATAGTTAGCTAGCATGCACTGTAGTCTGCACTAGAGAGACTTGCCATCTTAAACGAGAATGCTGTTCAAAAATAGTAATAGTAAGACAAGAAATGAAGCCAAAGCGTGACATTGCTATCAGCACAATAGTCAGGATCCACGTAAGTATTGTAAGCTTATAAGACAGATTTTACTATCATGACTTTACATTCAAGGTTGTTCTCTGTGAGGGAATTAGAACAGTTGCCCCATTTTTGTTAACTTTCACCCCTCACCTTTCAAAACGTTCTAATGTCACAACGTTCAGACGATCTTACAGTCATTTAGGGGCAGTAGATACAATGAGCCGTTCTTTTGGCGTTTTGTTCACACACAAAAAAATATGTGTCTTTGTTACCGTGGTGACAGAGCAATTAGACGGACATACCACCTCTGTGAGTTTTCGGAGAGGAGCAAGTGGCACCCATGTTCTCTGTCCACACAGGTGCTCTTCAAGTGTCAGGTGCTAGCGAACAGGTTCATGCATGTGCGTGTGTACGTGAGTGTCACGTCGCAATCCAGTAAACAAACTCTTTATACACTCAGACACAGTTGTCATAGCTACTGCTAGGAGTGTTTGGTTTTTTTGGGGGTACAGGAAAGTGTATTCAATCTTGTGTGAGACACATTAAATAACTGTATATACAATAGATTTTCACGCATGCTGTCCAAAAACTTTCTTACCACATACAGTTGACTTAGTTCTCAAACACCTATAGTGCAGAATATGGAGAATGAATGATCTAGTGATCTGTGTACGGTGTGTTGAACACCCACACCCCCAACTCATGTTTAGCCTCTGGGCAACTACCTTCTACATTATTCCATTGAAGTCATAATCACTTGTTTCTACTTTTGGTAAAAGAGGAAGAACTGGGGAAGATTGATGTTGTTTCTGCATTGATCTTTCTTCAGGATTTTTCCAACGCAGTTGTTTTGATGACTACTTCATTTGTGTGGTTTTTACCAATATTTTTTGGTATTTTTTTATTTGTTTTCGTTTTTGTCCTTGTTGTTTTTTGAAGTGGACTTCTGTGTCTCTGGTTTCTGTACTTTTCATTTGTATTCCTGTTGTTTTTGTATTATTTTCTGTTTTTTCTCTCTACAGTTGACTTGTCTCACGACCAAGTGAGAGTTCAGTTCCTTTTCATGGCAAAAGGATCTGGGGTTGTAAGGGAAGGGATGGAGAGAGATGGGGGGGGGGGGAATGCAAATATTTTTACTTTGTATAATGATTCCAACAATTGTGTATTTACTATACTGTCTGTTCATAGTAGATTTATATATGACAAAAAAAATCTAAAAGTATATTATATATTATAACATATTACAATCTTGTTTTGGGAGGAAAAGAAGTTAGTATTGCAAGGTGATTTGCTCATGTTTCATTCGCTGGTCTGGTTTGGCACTTCCTGGTGTTGCAGAGGGCACTGTTCATTATTCCTGGATGCCTTGGCTGAGGGTTCGGTACAGTAGCATCCCATTTGTTTCTTTACAGTGTACACCACTGACTTAGGCTCTATTCATACTTGACACTACATAGAAAAGTTGAAAGGTTGTTCCCAAACAAGGGACAAGTCACTTGTTTCTGGAGCTCTGATGTCTCCTCCATTGAAACACTGACAAGCATGAGTTTACAGTGCGAAGACCACTGGTATTGGGCACACTTACATAACTAAAATTTTCTGACCAACAACCAAACACTTTTAACTGTATTTGTAAAACCTTTTCTATATTATCTATTAAAGGATGTGTAATTCAGTAGGTTTTGCCTTGGAATGACGTGATAATTACACAAGGGTTGCCCTGTAATGACTAAACACTATAAGCCCAAGGGTCATAGTTAACCCATCAATAGTTCCCCTCTCACCCTTTAACCTCACCCATCCTGCCCAAACCGCCCCTCTCCTTTGACGGCTGTAGAAGATGACTAGTGAGGTCAAGGGTCATCTCAATGGACCCAGTCTCATCCAAGGGGGCAGACTACGAGTTAAAAGTCCAGTCTGCGTCTCAATTGTGGTTGCTGTTATTGTATTGGTGGCCTTTTTTATAAGCTATCATCCAGAGCTCTCCCAGGATGCTTGGAAACACCAGTCACAGCAATGGCCGCCATGGCTTAGTCACTTGTATTCAAACAATATTTTTTAAAGGGACTATATACTGTCTGGTTATCAGCGTGTCCAGATAGTCATTTGAACATGACCTTAACAAAAGACATTCCATTTTGTTTTGTTTTTAATTGTTTTATCATGGGGCATTTTCTTCTTCTTCTTCTTCTCCTGCTTTTTATCCTCTCCTCCAAACCAGGCCTGAGGATTGTCTGTGGTTTATTAGAAGGGCCTGGTTGTTGGGTTACTGCACTCTTCCACCACCTCTGTAACATATCTGCATGGTTTGTGTGTCTGCATGCCTGTCTCTGTCCCTGTAACATATCTGCACAAGGAAAGAGCACTGAATGGACAGTAGTACATTTTTTTACAACAACATCGGGATTTGAGAACGAGAGCATGACACGGGAACTCGTTCTTTTGCTCCTCTGTTTTTTTATTTCTTCCCGGGAGCGACGATGAGGAAGAACGATGCTCCCTGTTGGTCTGACAGATATGCTTTTTACCTGTGAAAATGTTCAACAACAAATTGAATGACTTTGAATATTCCACAACATCTTTATCTAGCACTTGTGACATACAGACAATGGATTTTATTGTATTTATGTAGAAAAACTGTTTTAGGGAAACTAAAGACGGGGGACAACTGCATAGACCAACTGATTTTTATTCTGGGGGGTGTTATCATTTGAGGGACGGACGGGTTTTGTTTCGAGACATCTGGAGATATCAAAGGGCTCTGTCCAGATGAATGGTCTATATCGTCGTCAGGGTTGTCCATTCCATTTCAGCCAGTAATATCTGTGACCACTGTGGTTTAAAAAAAAAAAAAACAGTTCTAGGTTTACAAAATGTATGACATGCATATTCTGTTTTTTTTTATTGTCTTTATTTCTCCATTGTTACAGAATAGTGCTTTTTTCCTGGGTCCTTTCCTCTAACATTTTCTCTTTGACATCTACACTATAAAATCTAATGTTTTGGGGGAAAAACACTGTCGTGTTGTTATTTCCTGGTTGGATATGGTCAGATGAGTGGTCTTTGGTTGAACAAAAAAAGGAAAGGCTAAGTGATTGTAATACAAACTCGAGGCCCATGTTGAATCATACATGAATCGCTACTTGAGTCATGTACCCAGATACTCACAAACTTCAGTGCCTTCAGAAAGTATTCACACCCCTTTTTCCTGAATTAAAAATGTATTACCTGTAGATGTTGTGTCACTGATCTACACACAATACCCCATAATGTCAAAGTGGAATTTTGTTTATAGAACATTTAAGAAATGTATAGAAAATTAAAGCTGAAATGTCTTGAGTCAGTAAGTATTCAACCCCTTTGTTATGGCAAGCCTAAATACGTTCAGGAGTAAAAATGTGCTTAAAAAATCACATAATAAGTTGCATGGACTCATTCAGTGTACAATAATAGTGTTTTTTAATCATTAGGCTTTGAATGGTGTATCAATACACCCAGTTACTACAAAGATACAGGCGTCCTTCCTAACTCAGTTGCCGGAGAGGAAGGAAACCGCTCAGGGATTTCACCAATCGGCCGATGATGACTTTGAAACAGAGTTTAATGGTTGTGATATGAGAAAACTGAGGATGGATCAACAACATTGTAGTTACTCCACAATACTAACCTTAATGTCGGAGTGAAAAGAAGAAAGTCTGTACAGAATAAAAAATAATCCAAAACATGCAACAAGGCACTTAAGTAATACTGCAAAAAAAGTGGCAAAGAAATGTACTTTTTGTCCTGAATACAAAGCATTATGTTTGGGGCAAATCCAACACATCACTGAGAACCACTCTTCATATTTTCAAGAATGGTGGTGGCTGCATCATGTTATGGGTATGCGTGTCATCGGTAAGTACTAGGGAGAAATTGAATACAGCTATAAGCACAGAAAAAATCCTAGAAAACCTGGTTCAATTTGCTTTCCAACAGACACTGGGAGACAAATTCATCTTTCAGTCGGACAATAACCTAAAACACAAGGCCAAATCTACGCTGTTGCTAACCAAGACAACATTGAATGTTCCTGAGTGGCCTAGTTACAGTTTTGACTTAAATTGCCAAGAGAATATATGGCAAGACTTCAAAATGGCTGTCTAGCACTGATCAACAATCAACATGACAGAGCTTGAATTATAAAAAATAAAAAAAGAGCAAATATTGTACAATCCAGGTGTGAAAAGCTCTTAGCAACTTACCCAAAAAGACTCACAGCTGTAATCACTGCCAAAGGTGCATCTACAAAGTATTGACTTGGGGGTGTGAACACTTCTGTAAATGAGATATTTCTGTAGTTAATTTTCAATAAACATTTATAAAACATGTTTTCACTTAGTCATTATGGGGTATTGTGTGTAGATGGGTGAGAGAAAACAAATCCATTTTGAATTCAGGCTGTAACACAACATGTGGTGTAAGTCAAGGGGGTATGAATATTTTCAGAAATGACAGTTCCATAAAATGTCAATTGTGATGAGTTAACCCACAAAGTACATGCATAGAAGGCATTTCTTAGCCGCTGTGATGTCGCAAGTCAGCTTTTTGTTGTTATAAATCTGTGACCAAGCAAATAGTAGAGGGACACATTCATTGTGCTGAAAGTGGTTAGAGAATGGCTAGGGGACATTTTTGACCCTGTCCCAGTGTATGAGAAAACACATTCCAATCCACACTTCAACCAAAATATTTTGCACTGATCTTGAAAACGAGGTGACACCCTGTGAATACTTACAAAATCGTTCTACCACTGCAACTAAATAAATGTTATGCTTCAATATAGGAATACCTCATTTCTCCTTTTAAAGTCATTCTAGATTTGAAAGGGATGAATTGATGAAACCGAAAGCCAGAAACCTCTTTTTTACTTATCAGTAACCATTTATATATATATATATATTGTGAATGTCAATAAGCAATCTATAAATAGTCATTTACACATTTATAAACACTTCAATTATTTATTAATGACTTGTAAAATAATAAGTATGTTCACAATTTGTATGTGGTTTATCATTTAAACCAGTTCTAAAGTAGTTATTGTCAACTCGTAAGATGATTGATTGATTCATGTTTTTACTCATCATTTAAATGCATATACATGTGTTTATATTTCATGAATGGGATATTTAGTCAGTGTTAGTGAGTGTATTCATACATGTGAGCACCTGCATTTACTAGTACATCATGTTGATGATTAATGTAGATTCGTATAACCAACTTCTTTTACCGTTGCATGTTTTAGGTTATTTGTAGCCATTGGTGGAGAATCAAGTACTGTCTCCTAAATGGTTATAAGGATCTATCTTAATCATCAACTAATATTTTAGTAAGTGCAAGTATATTCAGATTTTCAAATGCACTAATGTTAATAAATATCCCATTCATGACATAACTGATTAGAAGTACATTATTAAGCATTTACAAATTGTGAACATACTATGATCAAATACTTTACGAGTTACAGTACAAATCATAAATACGTACTTTAAAATAGTGTTTTTTTTTAAATACGTAAATGACTATTTAGAGATGACTTATTGTCATTTCCAAATGTAGGAATAATGATTCATAAATGGTAAGTAAACTCTTTACAAGCTGTTTATGAATGGTTTATTAACCAACCTTAATATAAAGTGTTACCTACTTAGGTAATCCCTTACAGATCAGTGACTACCTCAAGGAAGGTCAGATGGAAGCATCTCTAAATTATTGGAACAGGGCCCAGAATCCTACAGTAGATATTTAGTATACTGAAGAGAGCGGCTCCCTTAACCGTACTGCCATGTGCACTAGCAGTAGAGGCTGAGTCCGCATGCTTCCCAGCCTAAACAGTTCGGAACAGTTTGAACAGTTTGTGCGCACATATTATGACAACATTTTGTGAAGTTTTTGTTTGGCTTGGTCTTAGGCAAGGGTTTTTTCAGTTGTTCGTGCACACACACACACAAAAATTTCGAGGCAAGTCGAAGTCAGTAGCCGAAGTCTACGTCCCTTCGTTGGTGACAGGCGGCAGTAGGGATTCTTCAATTAAGTGTTTGTTGTCACTCAACGAGAGACTAACAATTTTCATGCACATTTTTTCACTTGAGAAGTACTGAACCAAACATCTTAGTTAATATTGCGCGACTAAGAGCTCCCTGGAAAAACGTCAAAATGAATCACAGATTTATTTAGTTATCATTCATTCTGGCTACGGCGTCTCAAAATGTACAGTATTGCAGTTGTTTTTTTTTTTCATTTTTTAATCAATGTTTTTTTTTAATGGAGTATGCGAGCACATTCGTTTGATTCGCGTAGCTCGGCGCCAGCCAAACTGAAGCATGCTGATACCTTTAGGCCCTAGGCTTCACAGTAGCCACAAGCAGGCTTAGCCACCCATTTGGAAGAGTCAAAGGTCAACCCCAGTGTCCAAATAAACACAAGATTGTCTGTGTTTGGAGCGGGTTGGGGCGGGGGGGGGGGCGTTAATACAACACTCCAAACAAAAACAGATCCAAGCCTGCTACTGGTCAGTCAAACACTGTAAAAGTACCACTGTTATACGGTCTTCCTTAGTCTTCCCCTGCCTAAATGCAAACAATGTCGCTGGTGTCACAGTGGAAGTGATGTTTGAATATTCATAAATCAACATGGTTGGAGTACAGTAATGTGGCAAAGGCAAAGAGACCTGGACAAGTCTCGCGCACCTCTATAGGAGCAGAGCAAACTGAGATGTGAGTGACAATATTGACCATCTCACAAGATGTGAAAGAGACCTGTCAGGAGACCAATGAGACTAACAAAGCCGACATGAAAGCGAAATAATGCGCTCCTATTTTAGGGGTCCTGGGTCGCTAAGACGGGGTAATAACCGACTGTGCTCCCAGCACGCAGACCGACCGTCTCGCTGTCAACTCCAAACGTCCCGCTGATTACTTTGCGTCGTCCCACACTGCAGGCGGCTGATCTCCGCGACCCTTGAACGGCTCTTCCCCCTTTAGTTACGACACATCTTGGAACCTCTCCTATGGCCAGCCCACAAAAATCAAAATGGTCGCTTCTTTCCCACAACAAAACTCCCCAGAAGGCAGGGCCATTGGTTGGCAGAAAACCCCCGGAAAACCCCCAGCTATTTTCCACCTCATCCCACAATGACAGTCCCATCTGTGGTGGTTATCACTCCCTCTCCCTCTCTCTCGCTCTCTTTCCCCCTCTCTCTCTCGCTCTCTCTCTACCCATCTTCCTGCCTCCCCGTGTCAGTTCGCTCTGTCATTACCAGTTCCCATATTATAAAAGGCCTCGTATCTGAATGCGGCTCATCATTCCCACATCATTTTTAATTGCAGGCCCGAGTGGCCGTGGTGGCTATGGATAAGGTCGAGGACAGCTGGGGGATGACAAGCGCTGAAAATTACAGATCACAGTTATCGGAAACCCTAACCATGTGACCTATAAGGATGGCGTATTTATGACAGGGGCCCCAGCGGCGAAATTCAAGTATCTTGTCCTTCGCAAACATACACACACATAAACGCACACACACACACACACTGCTCCCCATGGGACAATAAGGAAGGATTTGTTATGTAAGTTATATGGTGCGTCAGGCCAGAGGAACAGAAGGGATGGGCCTCCGGGTCACAGCGAGGATGGACCTAGTATCTCAGCTCTGTCCTGTCTCACACACACATTGCTCTCTTACTGGGCAAGAGCTGAATGGGACAGTGTTTAATGTGAGACGCTTCTCCAATGGTTGGTTTTTTCCCAATGTGTGTGTGTGTGTGTGTGTGTGTGTGTGTGTGTGTGTGTGTGTGTGTGTGTGTGTGTGTGTGTGTGTGTGTGTGTGTGTGTGTGTGTGTGTGTGTGTGTGTGTGTGTGTGTGTGTGCGTGTGTGTGTGTGTGTGTGTGTGTGTGTGTCCTCACAAGGATAGTAGAACAAGGAAGACTTAAGACAAGTTGGGACATTTTGCCAGTCCCCACGAGGAAGATGGCAATTTTAGGGTTAGAAGTTAGGGTTTGGGCTTAAGGTTATGGTTAGGGTTAAGGATTTTGAATGGGAACCAATTGTTTGATCCTCACACGGATAATAAAACCAGTGTGTGTGTGTGTGAGTGAGTGCGTGCGTGCATACGTACGTGTGTGCGGGCGCATCTGTTTGTGTTTCGGTGTGTGTGTGTCCTTTCGGTGTGTGTGGGTGGCTCAACACTAGACTAAACACACAGCAAGAGAAGCAAACCCCACACCACTTTTCAAATACACAACACGGACCATCAGACCCCTAACATTGCCAATGGAAGCACACAGTACGTTGCATGGTGGCACTCCCAAAATGATGAAACGGGGAAGTTTCACCCAAATTCTATTGTTATAAAGTCCATCTCCACTAGACTATATATGCATGTAAAAATGCATTTACAATGATGCCATTACATGCCAGAAGAATGTCATGCAAAAACCTACAATTGTAACATATTTGAGTTTCACTTGTCTTCAGGAATTAATGTCATTCTCCTCGGGACATTCAAATGTTCTCCCTGCATCTTCCTTTTTGAGAGACTTCAGAAGTAGCCCACAGTGCTAAAGCCATATTTTTCACATTAACTCTCCACACACACCTTCTGTAGGCACACACAGAGCCAAACTTACCTCAATTTATGCCTGTTGTGTAAAACCAAATTATACAGGCGACCTATCACCTTCCTGCTCAATGAGATAAAATAAAAAAATGGAACATGCGAGAGAAAGGAGGGGAGGAAAGGGCTTTACCCCCTCCGAGTAGTTTTCATTTTAGCTCGGCTCAGATCATTGGCACCACAATTCCCCCAGGCAGGAGTAACCTTGTTAAAGAGACTGTATGTTTTATCCTATAGGCTCCACATGAGGAATACATTACCACATGCATTTGTTACACACGCACACACACACACACACACACACACACACACACACACACACACACACACACACACACACACACACACACACACACACACACACACACACACACACACACACACACACACACACACACACACACACACATGTCCAACACACGCACTCACACATCCAACTCACACACACACACATACAACACACACACACGCACATGTCCGACACTCCCACAGCACACACACACATCCCAAACTAAACAAAGTTGTTGTTTGCTTTAACAATAGCTATAATGATGATCTGGAAGAAAGTGTCCCCAATTGTGCTTGTAAAGGTAATTACTGTGTTAGTCATCGTAGTTCTGTTATTTGTATTTCAAACTTTTAAAAGTTGACTGCAAACTATTCATGTTAAACTATTAATTCATGTTTTTTTTTCTCCCCCAATTGAACGTTGAACTGCTGTGAAAATTTGACCTTTAGAGGTATGACGACACAATGCAAGTTAATGCCAAGACAAACTGGCCATGTCACCTTATGATGCTCTGTTATTTAAGTCACTGGCTGAAAGAGGAGCACCATCTATTCAAGTTGGGTGTGTGTCTTGTTCTCGTTGTCCTTTGTATTGCAATAGATGTTATCTAGATATCATCTCATA
Source organism: Oncorhynchus keta (assembly GCF_023373465.1). NCBI lineage: Eukaryota > Metazoa > Chordata > Actinopteri > Salmoniformes > Salmonidae > Oncorhynchus > Oncorhynchus keta. The sequence goes on from NC_068427.1 coordinate 8,469,189, forward strand.
AAAGGATGACACCCGTCTTTCATAATACATGATCTAGTAGATGTGCTTCGCGCGCAGTACTGTGTACGCAGTATTGTGAAAGGACTGAAGGTCAGAATATTAACGGTTTTGCTTGGAATGATGAGATAAGAGAGACAAAATATTTTAACCACATCTCTACTGGAATACTTTGTTGCTTATTTCAACTAGCTACCACTAGGGGGAGGAGACACACACACACACACACACACACAAACACAGACTGTATTGTTCACTAACCATTTACTATCATCCTGTATCAGTTAACACTGCACTGTGTAAGAGATGAGTACTCACTGTGAAGGACATCATTGGTGAAAGCATGGAAGGAGAGAAGGGGAGAGTGAACACAGAGTGAGATAGTGAGAGCTTGGCGGGAAACAAGGAGAAAGAGGGAAGAGGAGAGTGAGTGAGCCCGTGGGAGAGGGAGAGAGTATGGCAGGATGAGAGAGAGCGAGAGAGCGAGAGAGCGAGAGAACATGGCAGGAGAAAAGGACAGCGTGAGTGAGAGCGTGGGCTCCTGTGGTAGCCTGACCTGTGCTGACCCTTGGTGACCCCGGGGTCAGAACCTGTACTAATGAAGAGGAAAGTGGTGTGGTGTGCAAACATGTCACAGTGAGGGGCTGGGCCTGGGGCCAGATCAAGTTTCAGCCACAGAGGTGACCGGGATCAAGGCCTTCTGTTTAAACTGTTACAAATCACACAGGCTGGACACACAAGTCCAGCTCTGACCATAGACAGAGACTGCAGTGAGTTACTGCACCAATGGTGGAATATATAGGTGGAATTCAAATCAAATCAAATGTTATTTTATTTGTCACATGCGCCGAATACAACAGATGTATCACCTTACAGTGAAATGCTTACTTACAAGTCCTTAACCAACAATGCAGTTTTAAGAAATATACCAAAATAATATATAATTAACAGAAATAAAAGTAACAAATAATTCAACAGCAACAGTAAAATAACAATAGTGAGACTATATACAGGGGGTACCTGTACAGAGTCAATGTGCGGGGGCACCGCTGTCGAGGTAATTGAGGTAATATATACATGTACGTAGAGTTAAAGTGACTATTAAAGTGACTATGCATAGATAATAACAATAAATAAATTCAAATAGTCTAGGTAGCCATTTGATTAGCTGTTCATGAGTCTTATGGCTTGAGGGTAGAAGCTGTTAAGAAGCCTCTTGGACCTTGGCGCTCTGGTACCACTTGCCGTGCGATAGCAGAGGAAACAGTCTATGACTAGGGTGGCTGGAGTCTTTGACCATTTCTAGGGCCTTCCTCTGACACCGCCTGGTATAGACGTTATGGATGGCAGGAAGCTTGGCCCCAGTAAGGTAGTAGAGCGCACACACTACCCTTTGTAGTGCCTTGCGGTCGGAGGCTGAGCAGTTGCCATACCAGGCAGTGAAGCAACCAGTCAGAATGCTCTCAATGGTGCAGCCGTAGAACCTTTCGAGGATCTGAGGACCCATGCCAAATATTTTCAGTCTCCTGAGGGCGAATAGGTTTTGTCGTGCCCTCTTCACGACTGGCTTGGTGTGCTTGGACCATGTTAGTTTGTTAGTGATGTGGACAGCAAGGAACTTGCTCTCAACCTGCTCCACTACAGCCCCGTAGATGAGAAATAGGGACATGCTCGGTCCTCCTTTTCCTGTAGTCCACAATCATCTTCTTTGTCTTGATCACGTTGAGGGAGAGGTTGCCAGGACAACAACTGAAGGGCAAAGGGGATATGTTCCCTACCGTATTCTGATTTTTTCCCAACATGTTCTAATTGTATGAATGTACGTGAGTGTGTACTGATACGTGCGTGTGTGTGTGTGTGTGTGTGTGTGTGTGTGTGTGTGTGTGTGTGCGTGTGTGCGTGTGTGCATGTCTAGTTAGCACTTTAAACTATGCCGTCCTCTAAGCAAGAGTGTGTGTGGGACCAGAGGGCCCAGGTGTCTGAAAAGAAACCACACTATTAAACCCACTTAAAAGGCTGACAAACAGAAACCAAACTCCTAGGCTGAGGCCTTGGGCTGGAAGGCCACTTCAGTTCAGTCCGGTGGGTTATTTCCCCAATGGCTGCCTGGCCCGCATTGGCATTCCTCCACCACTGCCTTTTTACAGCCATCTTTACAACCACTTTAGTGTTCTTAACCCATTTTCTTGTCCAGTTTAATTCCTCCACTCGGAGAGCCGGGCGGAAATCTCCCTGTGGTGGAATGGAGTGAGAGGGGAGGGGCGGGGATGTGGAGTGGTGAAGAGGGGGAGGTTTGGCACTCCAAAGGATGAAGGGGGAAGGTGGCTTAGGGGAGATGCTGGGACAGAATAGAATGGGACACACGCTTGCACACACACAAACCACACACACCTCCTGTAGTGCTTGGACGGTGGGCAAGAAATACTCTATAGCGACACCTCTATTGCATGGATTATCAACAAGATTCAGCCGCAGGTCATTTTTTTCTGGAGCGGCTGGTCAGGGTGCAATTACAAGTAGTTTGTAGACTGCAAATTGACCGCAAGAAGCCCAAACAGATATGTTTGACTAAAATATAATCATTTTAAGCCTTGCTTATTTGTATACGATCTTATCTGTCTCTCTATTATGTGTGAGAATACTTGGAAACAGATTTCTTAAGTTAAAATCACTTTCCTGACTTCCTGGTGTTTTTACAGTCTTTTATGTAAAAACAAATATTTAAAAAAGCTCAGAAAGCTTGTGGGGCCACCCACAAGGGTGAGAGCAAGAAGAGAAAGAGAGAGGGATGGGAGGAGGATGGAAGATGGAGGATGGTTAGGGATCCAATGTTTGGAGCTCCCTTCCTGGTCATCTCATCCATCCATCTCTCTGGACTCCTCCACTCCTCTGTGCTCAAAGACCAGTTTCCAGTACCTCATCACTTATCCCTTGCTCTGACAAATGACAGGGTATTTTCTGAAGACTCTGTTTTCAGATGGAGTGCTAACCTCAGTTTGTAGGGGTGTTTATGTACAATGTAAGCAAGCCCCACCTGGCTAACACACTGTGCCACACACACGCCACACACACAGCTTTTATACACTATCGTGCCGACCCAAACACAGCTTAGATTACTTCTCACATTGTCCTTTTCTCCACAGTTCCAGCAACTATGGTGGGTGTGTAACCAGGCCAACTCAGCTTGGTTTGGCTCAGTATGGGAAAAGCCCTATAAGCATGTGTATTCACACACTGGAAAATATGACTTTTTGGGCTCTTACAATGAGTGAGGCGACACTGACCTCACACCCACACATTTTGTCAGCCTGCCATCTACCGATATGAGGACTACTGTCAAAGTAATAACACATCACCTTAACGACATAATGGCTGTCACAACATACCACCATGGTAGAGACAATCACCTGTCTTGTTACACAACACTCATAACAGATGGCACAAAAAAAACACATGACAGTATTAAGCCAGCCGACAATGTTATTACTCATGTTATGTCATGTAATAGTATTCTCATGACAGCTTTATCACATGGTAAAGCGCTAGTGACAAAGTTAGAGAAGTAGCCCCTTCTATCCTTCTGTTGTGATGACATGCTTAGGGCCATCTGCAATGCTGAGTGCAGAATACTACTCTCTACACATGGGTGCAACGTATACCCCCCCTCCCCTGCCCACAGGCCCTGGTCAGATGATGATGGCCCTCTTAGTAGGGGATCAAAGTATTACCGATCCTGATTAAGGACGGAAAGGGAGGAGGACGGGGAGGAGAAACTCTGTCTATTCCCACGGGGGCGTCACGTTCCATGTTTAGAGCAGCGTCCCAGGATTAGTGTGAATATTGTTCACACTAATCAGGATCTACATAAATAGGAATAATAAACAGTACAAGCTAGGCTGAGTGGGTGCCCATATGTCAAAATGATGCCTGGCAGGGTTAGTGGACTGTATAGGCCTGTATAGGCCTAGCACTGTAGTACCCAGTGCACCACATGCTGTGCACCTCCACTCTCACATACTCATGAAATTAATTTACAAAAATACTACCACTAACTACTTTGACTAATAATGACAATTCTAATAATCATCTTCATCCTCCTCATCATCATAGCAGCACATTAAAACCCACTTGTTTTGTTTGTAAAAGCTGAAGCCTATTCTACATACAGTGGGGAGAACAAGTATTTGATACACTGCCGATTTTGCAGGTTTTCCTACTTACAAAGCATGTAGAGATCTGTAATTTGTATCATAGGTACATGTCAACTGTGAGAGACAGAATCTAAAAAAAAAATTTAAAAAATCCAGAAAATCACATTGTATGATTTTTAAGCAATTAATTTGCATTTTATTGCATAACATAAATATTTGATCACCTACCAACCAGTAAGAATTCCAGCTCTCACAGACCTCTTAGTTTTTCTTGAAGAAGCCCTCCTGTTCTCCACTCATTACCTGTATTAACTGCACCTGTTTGAACTCATTACCTGTATAAAAGACACCTGTCCACACACAGACTCCAACCTCTCCACAATGGCCAAGTCCAGAGAGCTGTGTAAGGACATCAGGGATAAAATTGTAGACCTGCACAAGGCTGGGATGGGCTACAGGACAATAGGCAAGCAGCTTGGTGAGAAGGCAACAACTGTTGGCGCAATTATTAGAAAATGGAAGAAGTTCAAGATGACGGTCAATCACCCTCTGTTTGGGCTCCGTGCAAGATCTCACCCCGTGGGGCATCAATGATCATGAGGAAGGTGAAGGATCAGCCCAGAACTACACGTCAGAACCTGGTCAATGACCTGAAGAGAGCTGGGACCACAATCTCAAAGAAAACCAGTAGTAACACACTACGCCGTCATGGATTAAAGTCCTGCAGCGCACGCAAGGTTCCCCTGCTCAAGCCAGCGCATGTCCAGGCCCGTCTGAAGTTTGGATGATCCAGAGGAGGAATGGGAGAAGGTCATGTGGTCTGATGAGACAAAAATAGAGATTTTTGGTCTAAACTCCACTCGCCGTGTTTGGAGGAAGAAGAAGGATGAGTACAACCCCAATAACACCATCCCAACCGTGAAACATGGAGGTGGAAACATCATTCTTTGGGGATGCTTTTCTGCAAAGGGGACAGGACGACTGCACCGTATTGAGGGGAGGATGGATGGGGCCATGTATCGCGAGATCTTGGCCAACAACCTCCTTCCCTCAGTAAGAGCATTGAAGATGGGTCGTGGCTGGGTCTTCCAGCATGACAACGACCCCAAACACACAGCCAGGGCAACTAAGGAGTGGCTCCGTAAAGAAGCATCTCAAGGTCCTGGAGTGGCCTAGCCAGTCTCCAGACCTGAACCCAATAGAATATCTTTGGAGGGAGCTGAAAGTCCTTATTGCCCAGCGATAGCCCCGAAACCTGAAGGATCTGGAGAAGGTCTGTATGGAGGAGTGGGCCAAAATCCCTGCTGCAGTGTGTGCAAACCTGGTCAAGAACTACAGGAAACGTATGATCTCTGTAATTAAAAAACAAAGGTTTCTGTACCAAATATTAAGTTCTGTTTTTCTGATGTATCAAACACTTATGTCATGCAATAAAATGCAAATTAATTACTTAAAAATCATACAATGTGATTTTCTGGATTTTTTGTTTTTAGATTCCATCTCTCACAGTTGAAGTGTACCTATGATAAAAATTACAGACCTCTACATGCTTTGTAAGTAGGAAAACCTGCAATATCGACAGTGTTTCAAATACTTGTTCTCCCCACTGTAGTTAGGCCTTTGGTTGAGTCAAATGGGTTGTCTATTTCCTCCAATAATGACAGTGTATGCCCATGTATATTCTGACTCACACACTCAGCCCTCTTGACTCATTCCATAGCAAGCAAGCATGCGAGGTTGGGTCGACACCATGGCAGTTGCAGCTGACTTTGAGCTTTACCACACCAAAAAACGCTTCAGTCATGCCACCCCCCCCTCCAATGGTAAAGTAACCTTAGCATTTCAGCGACCTTGCTGAACATGAAATCCTATTTGAGGCGCACACAGCATAAACCTTTACTTTATCCCTTTTACTGCAAATTAAAATGTTGTAGCTTTTTCCGTCTGATTTTACAGGAAACATCTGGGGCTCGAGCGCTGCTTGAGCAGTAGGCCCCGGGCGATTTCCCGTGTTGCTTGGCTGTGAGCTCGCGGGATAATGAGCCGTTATCAAACGCGCTGCCGATGGCCGAACTAGGTCGAAATGGACCTGGCATAGGTCTACTGAGATCTCCACCTGGACCTCGTCCATGACTACCCACGACTACAATGCATGGTCAACCAACAAGACTATAGTCTAATACCGTTTTCAAATGAGCTCATTGGCCTAAACATGACTTTCTTGAATTTGATTAGTTCAACTTTTTAGTGCAAGAAAATAGCCCTAATATAATAAATGATCTAACATTTGATGTTGAAAATACATTTTCTGTCGAGTTTTCAAATTCATAGTGTATAGTTGCCTATACTATGCTAAGAATCGTTTCACACTTGCAAGATATGAAGTGCACAGACCTCTAGGCTACTTGGATATAGGCTATCCATTCATAGACTCTTCTACATCGTTGAATATGAAGTGCACAGCCCTCTAGGCTACATGGATATAGGCTATCCATTCATAGACTCTTCTACACTGTTGAATATGAAGTGCACAGCCCTCTAGGCTACATGGATATAGGCTATCCATTCATAGACTCTTCTACACTGTTGAATATGAAGTGCACAGCCCTCTAGGCTACATGGATATAGGCTATCCATTCATAGACTCTTCTACATCGTTGAATATGAAGTGCACAGCCCTCTAGGCTACATGGATATAGGCTATCCATTCATAGACTCTTCTACACTGTTGAATATGAAGTGCACAGCCCTCTAGGCTACATGGATATAGGCTATCCATTCATAGACTCTTCTACACTGTTGAATATGAAGTGCACAGCCCTCTAGGCTACATGGATATAGGCTATCCATTCATAGACTCTTCTACACTGTTGAATATGAAGTGCACAGCCCTCTAGGCTACATGGATATAGGCTATCCATTCATAGACTCTTCTACACTGTTGAATATGAAGTGCACAGCCCTCTAGGCTACATGGATATAGGCTATCCATTCATAGACTCTTCTACACCGTTGAATATGAAGTGCACAGCCCTCTAGGCTACATGGATATAGGCTATCCATTCATAGACTCTTCTACACTGTTGAATATGAAGTGCACAGCCCTCTAGGCTACATGGATATAGGCTATCCATTCATAGACTCTTCTACACTGTTGAATATGAAGTGCACAGCCCTCTAGGCTACATGGATATAGGCTATCCATTCATAGACTCTTCTACACTGTTGAATATGAAGTGCACAGACCTCTAGGCTACATGGATATAGGCTATCCATTCATAGACTCTTCTACACTGTTGAATATGAAGTGCACAGCCCTCTAGGCTACATGGATATAGGCTATCCATTCATAGACTCTTCTACACTGTTGAATATGAAGTGCACAGCCCTCTAGGCTACTTGGATATAGGCTATCCATTCATAGACTCTTCTACACTGTTGAATATGAAGTGCACAGCCCTCTAGGCTACTTGGATATAGGCTATCCATTCATAGACTCTTCTACACTGTTGAATATGAAGTGCACAGACCTCTAGGCTACTTGGATATAGGCTATCCATTCATAGACTCTTCTACACCGTTGCATGAACATCCATACCTGACTTGTTCCAGGGTTTAATCAATAAGTCACTTAATACCACATAGCATGTAGCATTTAATTGCCACTTTATATCTGGTTGCAATCAGAACCACATATATTCAAATTATTCATACAGATTGCAAAACAATGTACCCCTCCGGGCTTAAATTATACATCATTGTAAGATAGACAAAACGTTATTCAAAGAAGGCTAAACATCTGTGCTATTGTTAAATTACATATTGATATTATATTGATAATTATTAACAGGGTGGTATATCAGAACTTATACCATGGGTATGACAAAACATGTATTTTTACTGCTAATTACATTGATAACCCGTTTATTACAGCATAAGGCACCTCGGTGTTTTGTGATATATGGCCAATATATCACGCTAAGGGCCGCATTGTGTTATGCATAAGAACATCCCTTAGCCATGGTATATTGTGGCAATATACCACACCACCTCGGCCCTTTGTGCTTAAATATGCATTATTATAAAATAAATGTAAAAAAGCTTGTTTATTCTTGTTGCTTTAATTGAATGGGGTCTCGTTTTCCAGCTGAGATGTAAGATGAGCATACCAGATGCATCTTTATTTTTCAAGTGTTTCCCAAACAAGCAAGTAGAGAGAACATTTGGTAAGTGCATTAAACCATGTGTTGACACCGTACTGATAGGATCAAAAGAAAGCAGCGCTGCTCTCGGATCAGCTTTCTCCATTCAAATCTTACCTTAAACATTATAATTATTCCACAATAGTGACGACGGATCAGCTCCTAGAGAAAACACTTCGGCTACATGGTAAGAAAGTTCTAACGATGATCTTAACGCTACGAAGTCTCTGGGAAACGAGGCCCTGAACAGGTGCGTGCAATGAATATGGGCCTAGGGCTACTGGATTGGATGCAGGTGTGAGCATGGGAAATAGATAGGCCTATGTGACTTCACGTTCCAGCTTCCTATTTGAGTATGCTAAAGGCTAGCCTACTGCAGCATCCAAGAGCATCACAACTGGAGAACATTACTGTACATCGCAGGTGCTTCCCCTTCAAAACGCTGCCAGATTTCCTCCACCAGGATTTGAACACTCATCTTGAAGTTTAATTCAGGTTGTTTGGTGTATGTCTGCCAGTAGCTTGCAGTCAGGCTTCTATGTTGAGGCATCGTTATCAAAATATGAATTCGTCTTACATGACTTAACATCATGGTTAACCACCATAGGTGAGTTTGCTTTTTTTACAAGTCATTTTCGTAATATTTCCCGAAGGCGCCATGCAGTGAAATTCAACGTTTTTGTAGGCCTGGCACCTTTTTCAAAATGACAATAACCCTATAATTTGACAATGGGCATGCAAGACAATAAAAGTCAACAGCAACGTTATAGCAACGGTTTGTCATAGTGGAATGAATGCCAAAACGCTGAACTTGCACTGAGTGACCCGCACTGTGCAAACTGTGTTTAACAATAAGGTCCTTTCACTGTTTAGAGATGTATATCTTAACCAAGTCTGGGAAAATTGAACGTAAACAATTGTATGCTTTGAGAGTGTGTGGGTTAGATTGAAAGGGAAAATTAAGAGGTCTACCAGGGGCCCGGTATTTAAAAGCTGCGTGATAGTTATTGTCGTTATCTGCGGTTGTTCGGGCTCCCTTGGTCGTTAAAGAATTCCCCTCACGGCATCGCTATTTAAATGATTACGTTGTTATTAAGGCGGACAATACTTTTATATGCCTTTGGTTTGAAACTGGCTCGAATTACCCCCGCTGTTAATAAAGCCCGGCAGTTTTAATTTGACGGTTTTTAGCGGGTGATTATTTTTTTCCACAACAAGAGGAGAAAGAAAAGCTCAACAAAATCTCACACTAAGCAGTGAAAGGAGTGTTTGTTTTCGCCTAGTCTATGAAATTATCCTGAGAAAATATGGCAGAGACCCTTCCTCAAACAAACACTATTAGCGAGTAACAATAGTCATTAGCGAGTAACAATAGTCACACATATCACACACAGTAGTGTCGTGGATTTTTTTTACAGTCACAAAGAAATAATGCAATTGTTTTTCTTAATTAAATCTCAAACAAGATGCAAAACGATCAGGAGAAAAAAGGGGTATGGTTTTTACTCAGTTTATTTGAGTTTAAACTTTTTTATTTGTGTAGCCTACTGGAATTATTTACATTGATATATAATGTAGGGGATATAGCATATGTCATAATGGCACAATTGCTACGGTATTCTATGGAAACATAAATCAAAGGGCTCAACTTCATCATTCAAAAATATGTGTTTTAATAAATAGGCAAAAAAAAAACGGAGTTGAACATCCATGGAGCGTACTTCAATAACGTATTCTAAATTGCATTGGTCCCTTACAAGCTGAAGATACTTACAGGTATGTACAATAAGAAACATTTATATACTTCTATGTATTGTTTTTAAAAACAGAACGAAATATAATTTCCCCCCAAAAAATATCAAATATGGCTTTTCCTACTATCATCACCGACATGAAAACAACGTGATAATGCACCAGTAGACACTAGAAGCGTCATACCACACTGTCTGACAACACTGTCTGAGTATGCAACATGATTTTCAAGGTTATTTTGACTCCTTTTCACACTGTTCCATGTGTTAGGTAATTGCACTCAACGCACTCCAGGAGAGCTGTGTGTCACATTTACGTCTCTTGACAATGTTTCTGAGGTTCGTGGGTTCTTCAATAGATTTGGTGTCTTCATACTTTGTAGAAGTAAACAGTCTATAACAGTAAAAAAACAAAACAAAAAAAAACATCAAAATGTTAGCACCAATTACCAAAATGACAGATTTATTGCATATATATTATCAAGCAAAAGCTTTACAATATAGTTTAACTAATACATCACATGCATAGCTTTATTGCACTTAATTCCTGAAAGAGAATGCTAAGGCTAGCAATGACACCGTGCATTGTCTATTGGCCTTAAGGGTGGCACAAGTGTCTATTTGAAACGTTCACTGGCATAGGAAGTCATTAATGAAAGAATAATTTCGCACTGAGTGAAACCATATGTCAACAACGGAAAGGGATTTCATTTTAAATGTGGTGCATAAACCACAGTGGTCTATGTAATTGCATCACTGGAAAATAACAGAACAGGCCAAATAGACTGTAAGGGATATGAGCACCTGTCCGTTTTAGGATGTTTTCATTTCTATGGAAGAGTGAACATACAGCATCATAAATCTATGATAAATATTTATGCAGTTATATTATTGCGAATGTTGTCTATGCAAATGCATTTCACTTCATTCACAGTTGGCTACATTTCCTTTCAGTAATTTATGAGGCAAAGTGTAAATGCCGCAATTAGCCTATATTTCTATTAGACTTTAGAGGGCCGTTTTGTTTCTTGAATTCGTTTAATAAATATTGCTCGGCTAGAATTTGCTATACATAGTGAGTATGTGTGGGTTAAACATATTTGTATTCGTTTTGTTCAATAGCCCATGTAAGAAGGGGAAAAGAGCTAAGCTGATTACATCAGCCAATAGGCTAATGCACGTATAAGTAGCCAAGTCTCTGGGCCTAGTTTTGATTTGAGCCTCATAAATTGTTGATAATATTTTAATTATGTCGTTTTAATGAGAACAAATGAATGTAAAGACCACATCCCAAGAAAAATAACATGTCATTCTGGGTTTGTCTCTTATTTTCCTTTGACATGCCTTCCTCACACAGGCTAATGAAACCCCAAACAGCATTGGCAGCTGCATTTGATATTGAAAAGACGTCCGGTAAAGTTCGAGAAGGACCACCTTCAAATGTACAGTGTTTACACAAATCGCCATAGTGTCGTTTATTTGTCCTCTTTACAGAAGAGCTGGTTTAATAAAGCCTACGACAACCAAGTCTTTCTGGTGATCGATTGATTTGCGAGTGGGCGGTCTGTAAACTACATGGTTCCAGTCCATGGAGCTAATCAAACCAAAAGCAGGCATTATTTCACTGGAAAGGTGTCCTTCGCTGTCACGATTTTGAATCCATGTTCAACTCATATACGACTTTAATATGTTTTCCAATACATCAGTAGGCTACTAGAATTGGTCTAACCTATTCAGAGCAGACATGTCATTTAATAGCATAGGTAAATGTGTGGCCTATACTCCTTTAGAAAGAAGTAGGCCTAGGCATATTAACAATGTTTATAATAATTATTTGAAGCAGCAAACCATTCCTAACCATTCCTATTTTTGAACATGTAGCCTATGCCATATCAAGGCTCTTCATTCTCCATTTGACAAAATGTGCATTAGATTTACACTACTCTAATTAGGTCAAGGGCACTGGACAAGAAAACAAATTCATTCAGATTGTTGTGTGGCATGCATAGTGATGCATGAATACGTCTCAATGACTTGCTTCACAGCGCAAAGCCGCACAACGGTTTGGGTAACGGTATGCAATGATAAGGGAAGTAGAAACTCTCAAAATACCGTATCCATTTATTTTTTTTACATGCAACCAGCTAGTATAGATAGCATTTAGTCCTAATGGCTCGCATATTTAATCAAACGCTGGTTTAAACTCTCAGGCCCAAGCCGAGCGTTGCCATTCCTGCGGCCTCCATACAAGAAAGTTCTCCATTGTGAATGTAAATTACCCGTGGTAGGCTGTTCAAGTCTACTGCGTTTTTATGCGGCCAACCACTCTCTCTCTCCCATAGGCCCTCCGTCTTAAAATGTCGTTAAAGAACGGACAAGGACTAAGTGCAAGACTCACATCTCACCGCAGAGTTTAATGTGTTTTCGAGCTGTCATGCCACTCTCAGCTGGGAAAAACCCCATACGTTTCTACCATTATTCACTCCCCCAGTGTCAGTGAAGCTATTTTATAGTTGTCTTTGATTGCTACCTCGGTGCTTGGCAAGTAAACAATGTTCCAAAACCATTATTTACATTAATAACACCAAGTTTCCATGTCCATAAATCATGAAGCAGCCATATTCTTATTGTAAATGAAGTACTCCATGACCCTCACTAACTTATTTTAAAGACCGTTTTCTTCTCATTTAGCAAAAGTGTTGTTGTCAAGCAATGCTGATGGAGCACTTGTTTAACTGTGTATTAACCTGGCTCATGCTCAGGTCATCCACACGCGTTTCTGCGCGTCAGACTCCGGGTGCGCGCGGACTGGTGAAATGTATGGCATGGATGTGTACGAATGTTATTTGTAGGCTATTGAGCTACCAGATTCATTTGATCATACAAATTCACGGAACAATTGGGTAGGTTACAATTATTCCGTACATAATTCACTATACTATTGTTATTACCTATAGAATTAGAGGGGACATGGTTTCGCTTTGAAATCAATAGCCTACCTGACGCTGACTTTAAACTAAAGCCACAACCTAATATTTGTTTCCCCCAGGGTCATTAACCAGTGCCAATGCTATAACTACTGTATGTGAGGTTCGCCATTATTATCACTTGTTAAATTTGCCCTATAATGTTCACGAATTTCAACTAGGATATAGGCTAGCCTATAGGAATAGGCCTACTCTTTATGTTCACAACTTGTATGCATAATCATCATCATCATCATCATTTAGGACTTATTTTTGGTTTTGTTTCGTCTCATGGGAGGTAAAAGCTGCATTTGCCACCTACCGCTTTGGCAATGAGTGAAGGGCTTTGGGTGCTAGTGCGTTGCAGACATTGACCACGCGCCCTCCATCCTCCACACAGAGAACGCATAACTGAGTCTCTCGTGCGCAACGTAGCTGCAGCTCGACATCTTGTTGTCCATCTCATCGCTTTGCAGCACCTGATAGAGGAAGTCTATGTATCTGGAGGCCAGTTTTAGTGTCTGGATCTTGCTCAGTTTATCCGAGGGTAGAGTGGGGATGATTTTGCGTAAAGACGAGAAGGCTTCGTTGAGCGACTGTGTCCTTTGCCTCTCCCTGACGTTGGCCAGGCACCGCTGGTTCTGCAACTCCTCGTAGGACTGATTGCTGCTTGGACTCGTTTTTTTGCCCCGTTTCACGGAACCCGGACTGCTGTCTTCGCTCGTCTTTTTACTGTGTCTCCTCTTCCTTCCAAATCTTTTCTGTTGTCTGTCCAACTCCTCCTCGCTGGTCACTAGGCTATCCACAGGGGAGATGGGAGAACTTGAGCCCTCTTCCATTTCTCGTTTAAAGAAATGCAAGGATATCGAAGAAAACACGGTCTCCACTTTTGAAGCCTGAGTTAGAAAATATATCCGAATATGCAGCCAGGCACCGACAGAAAGCCGTTTTAAAAAATGTCTTACTCTACGACTATTCTTCTCTTTACGTCTTGGGAGTCTGATACACTACTTTCAAACGTACGCTTGGCACCGTCCTTCTCTCGCAGGACGTTTTTCCTTACTTTTTGGGGGAAACTTTATCCAAGTTTCAGATGCTAAATAGTTGTCTGAGTGGAGGGGGAGGCAGTATTGGACTCTGATTGGCCAGCTAATAAACAGGAGGGAACAGTCTTAGGTTACACTCCATCATTCTAGCAGCCCAGGACTTCAGTCAGAACACATTTGATGGTCATGTCAAAACAATCAAATATGACAAAAGTAACAATAGGTCTATTATTATTATCTGCAATAATTCATGTTCTAGCCTTCCTATTCCAAATATAGTACGTTTATTTGATAAATGCATAATTCAAATTCTGAAAAGTGTGTTGTTTCTTATTTGGATATTAATGAACAATACACATTTAATTCCGTTATACTGACTATCTTAATATTGTGACATCAAGATAAACGATAAATAATAACCTAAATATATATAGGCTTATGTGTAATCTAAATCCTATATAGTTGATATCTCTCTATGATGCATCTCAATAGGCCTTCTATTCAAAATCAAATAAATGTATATTTGTCACATGCGCAGAATACAACAGGTGTAGTAGACCTTACCGTGAAATTCTTACAAGCCCTTAACCAACAATGCAGTTCAAGAGATATAGTTAAGAAAATATTTACTAAATAAACTAAAGTATAAAACAAAATAAAAAGTTAGACAATGAAATAACAATAGCAAGGCTATATACAGGGGGTACCGGTGCCGAGTCAATGTATGTACAGGTAAGTCGAGGTTATTTGTACATGCAGGCAGGGGTAAAGTGACTATGCAAAGATAATAAACAGCGAGTAGCAGCAGTGTGAAAACAAGGGGGGTCAATGTAAATAGTCCGCTGTTAAGGAGCATTTTGGACCTAGACTAGGTGCTCCGGTACCGCTTGCCGTCCGGTTAGCAGAGAGAACCTATAAATCTATAAGTTCAGTGAACATTTAGTTTGTGAATACATAGAAAATACTTACCCTATACAGACAGTTGGGAATAGATACACTAGTTCACTAATTAATCAAAAGTGTGTATGCTTTCCCAGCTTTTATCATGTGGAAGTCACCGAAAAGGTAACGTGTTTCTGTGAATGCCTCCAGTGGACGTTTCGCATTGGCGTTTTGGCAAAGTTCCACCTCTTCATGTGTGATGTCATGTTTTCTACACATAACGGTGCGCAAGTGGCTCGTAATAACGGCCGAATTCTCTGCTGCCAAAATGCTTTTAACATTGGAGTAAAATCCCACTGTTATATGTGTTTTACCTATACATTTATCTGTAATATTAAGATATAATTCATTGAAATCCTTCCTCATAATTATGAAATACTTGAATTGCACCATGAGTTTGATTGCTTGGTAATATGTGTGAAGGATTAAGCCTAATAACAAGTGAGTATATTCACCCAGATGCAATATATAGATTTTATTTTGTGCAATGTTATTCTTATAAACGGTCAATTATATGAAATCAAATACTGTAGCCTACTTCAATACCTCTCTGAGCAACACAATCTCACACTCAATTCGTGTAAATATGCACAAAAATATTTAATCAGATTCCGTGCATTTTTCTGCAGTTTTGTCTGGCTTGATTCTTGTGAAAATACCAAATTGTGCGACTTCATTCATATGAAAATATTTTTTTGGGGGGGGCAAACTTCGGAACAATTTTTGACAGTTGTTGAAGCAATGCTTTTTGGGCAATGATGTTCTACACTCCCTTTTTTGTGTCCCACATTTATTTAAATATAAAAAACGTGTCAACAACCCAATTTTGTTAATCAACCAGGTTGTCACCGAAACACTTATATTATAATAGTAGCCTTGTGTTTTTATTTGATTTGATTAATGCCAATGTTGTTTTCTATGCTTGTTTTTTTCTTAATACTTTAGGATCCTGGTGCTATGTCTGATTTGGTGAGGGTTGCCAGATTGGAGAAAAAAACGGTATTTTCCAAATGTCTTGTGTCATATCGATGAAGGTATTGATTGGGGAATGGGGATACATTTTCATGATGGGAAATAAATTAATCAATAAATGTGGGGAAACAGAAGACCTGCAAAGAAAATCTGTTTGGTTTAAATTTCCCTGGTACAACTGCGTGGTATTTGAACTATAACGAGTCTGGACTATGATCAATTAAGCAGTTAAATGGATAATGTATCATGTAAAGTAACGAATTATGTTGGCACTTCCAAGGCCATTTCATGATGATTATTGCAGTTGTGTCAATCATGTTATATACTTAGACTATCGTAACAAGGACTACGCATGCATTGTAGGCCTACTGCCTCTGCCTAGGTTTTCATGGCAATGACTGTTAGAGCTCACTTTGTCACGTATGAGCCCTGGTTAGAGTCCCTGTTGCAGCTTTCACTTTTTTCCCGCTACACTGGTGGCGGCGTTGCGATCACGTCCAGCTCACGTCTAGTGGTGGGAAGCATTCTGTTTTTCAACATTGTGTTGGAATGTAATTACATTGATATAGCTAGTGAACAATGGATAAGCAACAATGGGCATGATGGATAGAAGTAGTCACTACAGGTGACTACAGGTAGTCAAGCCTTACATTAACGTTGCCTGAAGCTAAATGGAAAGGGCTATGCCTTGACCAGTTATTCAAAAGAAAATCCTCTGTAACTGTCTACTTTACGTAAGTTAACTTAACAGTGTGGACCCGGAACAAACGCATTCTGCACATTTACAAACTACCTGTTTAAAGTGTTATTACAAGCATGGTGTTCTGTTGTTACTGAAGCATGTATCAAATAACCTGACAATGACCCACATCATATGGGTAGACAAATAATGTGTGTTGTGCAGCAAAACACAACTATCCTTTTTTAAGGATGCAAACCAGTGATAGGAATCACTGTTGATCCATCCTGTTTGATCTAATGAGGAGGATGTAGGATTTCTGCTGCCTAGAATCCAGGCCTTTCCCAGTCATGAAGGATGAAGCTAGGCCCCTCTTGGTTCTCATTTCGAAAACTGAACTCATATTAGAGGTTATATGACAGACTCTCCTATACCACTTTTCCCAAAATGTTATAACACCAGAGATTGTAAATAAACCCTTTTTAATGTGATATAACTTGTATCATTATTATAGGGCTGTGAAACCCACGGCCAAATGGCTTCAGACTGAACATTTCTCACTGGAAATTGCTGCTGACATTGAACATAGCTTATTGCTTTCTTCAGTGGAAACAGAATATGTATAAAAATGCCAAATATACCAAAAGATAAATCAAACAGAGATGAATGACTATTTAACCATGTTAATCATTACTGGACCATGCAAACTTTTAAAGATAATGAATACATGACTTCTAACTACAAATATTTTATTAAAAATAATTCATTCTAGGGGAGGGTTTGGCCGGCCGGGATGTCCTTTTCATATCGCACTCTAGCGACTCCTGTGGCGGGCGAGGCACATGCATGCTGACATGGTTGCCAGTTTTATGGTGTTTCCTCCGACACATTGGTGCGGCTGGCTTCCTGGTTAAGCAAGCAATGTGTCAAGAAGCAGTAAGGCTTGGCAGGGTCGTGTTTTGGAGGACGCATGGCTCTCGACCTTTGCAGCGATGGGACAAGTTGCAGAAATGGGACAAGACTGTAACTACCAATTGAGGAGACAAAAACGGATAAACGTTTTTTTTTTTAAATAAAATGTAAAATAAAATGAATACAAAAGTCATAAGTTGGCTATAAGATGAGTACAAACAAAGTGAGTGTGTATATATGTTTGTAAGTGTTTGTGTGTGTGTGTGTGTGTGTGTGTGTGTGTGTGTGTGTGTATTATGGTGTGTATTATAGTGTGTATTATAATTTCCCATCATAAAAATGTATAACCATTCCCCAATCAAATATCTTCATCTATCCCGAAAAATAAAACATCTGGAGACAGCCTTGTATTAAATGCATTATGAAGAAAATGTTGTTATGTCGGCTCCACTAAATATGAAATGCGTTATGAAGAAAATCGTGTTGGCCTACACTTGCCTACACCAAAAAGGGCCTTTCTGACTACAAGTGCACCAGTATCCTAAAGTATTAAGTGAAAACAAGCATAGAAAACAGTATTGGCATTTATTTTAAAAATAAGGCTACTATTATTTAGATGATAATCTGGTTGATAAAAAAATGCCTGGATCGAACCAGGGTGTCTGTAGTGACACCTCTAGCATTGAGATGCAGTGTAAAAGATTGTTCTGAAGTTGGCCCCCCCAAACATGTATTTTCCTATGAATGAAGTCGCACAAAAGTGTGTGCATTGAGTGTGAGATTGTGTTGCTCTAAAATTAACTTTATGAACAACACTTGAAAATGCAGCCAAGCCTACTGATAAAATAGCTATATAGGTTTACATGTTTATATGTCTTACAAATATGGAGGCATAATGCATTTACTGTGTTATTTGTTACATTAGCCTACTGAATAAGCGAATCTCAGATGTACTTTTTGCAGAGACCTATTTTTTAAGTTGCGCAATTATTTTGAACACATGTAAGTGGGCCTGGTGTGAGGACATTCTGGCAGCCTCTCAAAGGTCCCTGCCTGTACGGCCATCTCTGTGCCGGGTCTGGTGTATCTCTTTGACTAGGATGGTAATAATGCATGTCACACTGCTTTTACCCACGTCCAGTGCTCCCAAAACCGACTCTGGGAAGTCTCCGAAAAGGTCAAGTTTGGTCACTAGTAATTGAAGCTGATGATATCTTGGGTTTGAAGAAATACTGTATGTAATATTTAACATTCTAGAAATATGCATTAACCATCAATAGACATGGCAGCACTTAAAATACACACACACACACACACACACACACACACACACACACACACACACACACACACACACACACACACACACACACACACACACACACACACACACACACACACACACACACACACACAGATTTCCTCTGATTATGCCCCCTGACCTTTTGCTCCATGTCAGCAGGGTTGCAGGAGGCCAGTTTACCTAGGATAGATTAGAGGGGGGGGCTGATTTTAAACAGTGACTGGGGGCTATACAATGTCGTTCTGGGCCAAGAATAAGCAGTTTCATCGAATTCAAGTTAACTCTATTTTACATTTTTTTCTATTTTATCTAATATCTTAAGCTATCTTGTCTATTACATTTGTATAGTTTGCCATGTATGTGTATGTTCTTCCTGGACCCCAGGAAGAGTAGCTGTTGCTTGTGCAGTAGCTAATGGGACAACAGCTACTCAACCTATATGGCCGTTTTGTCTTTATCATGACACAAGTCAATGTTTATAGTGCATCATAATTGACTTATACTGTATTTCATGTTGTAAAACACCTGTTAGATTGATGCCTTATCCTGGTGAGAGTGAGGGGTGATTCTCTCCTTTGAGAGTCTGCGTGTGTGTGTGTGTGTGTCTGCAATGCATGTATGTGCACGTGTGTGTATGAGATGACCCACATCAGATCAAAGATGAGCTCAGGGCCGTATTTCACCCGGGCAGAATGACGCATTTATATCTCCCTGACACCTCCAAACCAGCTCCACATGGGCCCGGCCTCCCCTTAATAAGCCCAGATCTTTTCTACAGAGGCCTGTCACATCAATCGACACACATCCTCCGCATGCAGCACGCTGACTTCAGATCAGGGTAATAAATAGAAAACGAGTGGCCGGGGGAGATGTGGAAAAAAAGAATAATAAAAAGATGACCCGGCATGTGCGGCATCAGTCAAGGCTTTTATGAAGCGTCTGCCTAAAAAGCCAAATCGATGGGTTTGGCCCCCGCCAAGGGCTTCAGATCTGACAAAGGTTAGGGAAGTGTTATGAAAGGTTATGAACGAGATGATTTGTTGGGGCATTCTGTGATGAGTGGAATTTTACTGTCCATGTGCATGCCAAGATTGGTTACCTCGGGGTTTGGGCCGCAACCCTTACAAGGCTTACCCCAAATGATCTTGGCAAGTGGATCTAAAGCAGTCAGATGAGAGCATGTGTGTGTGTGTGTGTGTGTGTGTGTGTGTGTGTGTGTGTGTGTGTGTGTGTGTGTGTGTGTGTGTGTGTGTGTGTGTGTGTGTGTGTGTGTGTGTGTGTGTGTGTGTGTGTGTGTGTGTGTGTGTGTGTGTGTATGTGTCATGGTGTGTGAGGGAGAGCATGTGTTTCATACCAAGATGAACAAAAGATGTTCAGCAGAGAAAGAGCTCCAGCTGGTTTTCATCGGTAGCACTGCTTGTGTCAATTACTAACAGTGCAATCACTTTTAATGTTGCTACTGGTTTTTCTGCTTCCATGAACAGATTACCGTTCACATCACATACTGATCGATACTTGTTGCTCTGCAATTGCAATTGATATTGCTTTCTATTTCCAAACCTGCATTTCCTAGTACCGTCATTACTCTGAAACACACAAATGTGTCCTGCTTTAGCTTGTAGGCCTTTCCTGCAGTCAAATGACCTAGTGGCCTCATGGATGGAATGTTATTCATGTTTTGCCTAATTTCCTAATTAATGAATATTATTTAAAGGGAAATGCCGAAAATCTGGTGTTTCTATGTCAAACAGTTTTGTTATATTTCAGTCTTCTGTGATGTATATAAAGTGCACTATTGGGATGCAAACTCAAAATGCAATACATTTCAACTCTATATCTGACATGGTACAGGTGTCTTCTTTTTTTTAAGCCCCATAACCATGTGTGCGAGGTGTATACTTTTGTTTCAAAGTAGATTTGTTTAAAATTACCAATAAAACACTGTGTGGCCCTGATTTAGCCCACTGCAGTAAAAGGTTAAACATCACGTTCGATGTGGCACACTGAATTGCTACATGAGGACAAACTTTGCTCTGTTATCCACCCTTGGACACACTGAGTGACACATGAAGGGTAAACAATTCCCCCACACACACTATAGTCTGTAAACATCACCTGTTCAGGGACCACTACTACCAGGGAAAGACTGGGGCCAGAAATCGGGCCATGCAATTCTAACACACAGGCCCATTTTTTCCTCTAGGATCACACATCAGCCCATTACTTTCCTCGATTTAGACAGGCCCACTTGACAAAAGATGGACCAGCCCATCTGTCATTTGCTAGTAGAACTACCCAATAGCTGGTCCATCTCTGACTACCACCAACACCACCACTACTGCCGACCATTACCCAATCAAGGAGGAAGTGGCTTTTCAGCAAAATGTAGAGATTTCCCCATATTGCAGCACTCTTTTCCAGTAAGGAGGACTTCTTCAGCATTACCAATGAAAATGTCCTCATAGGTATTGGTTATACAAGTTCGGGCAACACTGGAGAACATAGACTCTTAGAGTTACAAATGTAATCTCTGATTACTGTGAGATAAAACGTTGAGAAAGAAAGACCCCACTCATAGACAAAATGTCCAGATAATGTCCACATTTTTGAACAGGTGTAGATGATTAAAAGATGCATTGTGAACTTATTTTGATCAGGTTTTAAAAGTGTAAAACAGACAAGATGAGGACTCATGACCCATGTTGGCGCCAGGTTTAAACAGAGTTTCTGTTTGGGGCTGGTTTCCCAGATGTTGATTAAGCCTAGTCCTGGACTACCAGGCTGAGGTTTTCTGGGAAGCCGGCCCAAAGTTTTCTTTACTTATGACATCATATGCCTGGCATGCAGGTAATTTTGTTAAATACATTTTTATTAGGCAAGTCAGTTAAGAACACATTCTTATTAACCCTAGTGGGTTAATTGCCTTGTTCAGGGGCAGAACGACAGATTTTTACCTTGTCAGCTTGGGGATTTGATCTACCAACCTTTCAGTTACTGGCCCAACGCACTAACCACTAGGCTACCTGCCGCCCCTTATCACACACTATAGTTTGATAATCAGACCCTATATTTATGGTAAGCCCCTTTGGTGAATGAAGCAAGAGGCAATATCAGTGAGTGGGGCCAGTTAGTGGGGCCATAAAACCGTAGGCACTAAATCACAAAGATTCATTCTTCACTTTAGTATACCTCTCAGTGGCTCTCGATTCATACACTATATATACAAGATTAGTGGATTTGGCTATTTCAGCCTCACCCATTGCTCACAGATGTATAAAACCGAGTACACCGCCATGCAATCTCCATAGACAAACATTGGCTGTAGAACGGCCTTACTGAAGAGCTCAGTGACTTCCAATGTGGCACCGTCATAGTATGCCACCTTTCCCTTTTCACCAAATGTCTGCCCTGCTAGAGATGCCCCTGTCAACTGATACGTGCTGTTATTGTGAAGTGTAAATGTCAAGGAGCAGTGTGTAACAATGTGTGTAACAGCTTGAAGCATTTAGGATTGTTATGACGCAGGTTTCTAATAGATGTTCAATCTCCAGTGTGGACAGTACATTCAGGGGTATAGAGAGCAAAATAGGTGGGAATTGTCCACTTCTATGTGCAAGGAGCCTATCCTCACTGTGGAGTTACACTCAGGTCAGGATATGCTGACTGTGCCCAATGCTGAAGTCTAGCATATTGGGCCCAAAAAAAGGGACTTGTCAAAAAGTCAATAGATCAACAACAACAAAAATCTGGCGAGTTACTTCTAATCTGTTTAATCAGTAGTTTTCTAGAAATGTGTAACTTAGAGACTGCAGCTAAATGAGAATATAATGGAGAAACGTTTGGGATACCTCCATCAAAATGCTTCACTTGGCCATGGTAACAATGTTTGAGGCATACATGTTGTAAAAAACTAAAACGTTGTTCCTATTGTCTGTGCATATTGCTTTGGGAATTGGAAAAATCAAACTGGTATTTCTCTCCACTGAAATTGGGGCCCTATAGTGCAAAGTCATGAACTTTCTCCCCTTGCTTCCCCCCACAGTGAGACTCAACTCACACTCAACTCAAACACGTTTCGTTGACTTGACAGTGAAAGAAAACGGTCTTGCCAGAGCAATTATGTTGGCGAAAACGCAATTATATTCATTATGCATGCACAACCTCCAGGATCTGAACTTCAAACACAGTCTGGAATAGAGGGTTTCTTGCTGATGGGACAGAGAGTCAAATACTAATTAAGTAAGAAAGTGAGAGAGGGAATGGAGAGGGAACGGTCAGTAGGGTTCTGACAGAGGGAAGTTCACTCCTCTGCCTCCTGCACTAACACAGCTAGCATAATTAGCATTGTATTTGTGACCCTGGTGCCGAGGTTAGCATGGTAAGCATAGCTGCTGGGCCCAGGTTGACTGTGCCCTGTTTAGGTACACAGTGCCTAGGTGGTCTGGAAGGCTAAAGCTGGGCTGGACTGGGCCAAAGGGGAGATTACCAAACTAAAGACTATAGGCAAACATGGGACCTGTTTGCTTTGCTGATTGGCTAAGACGTAGGGGTGAAGATGGGGTCATCGTCAGCGGAAGTCAACACTGAGGTAACACTTACAGTAAACTGTCAGTCCCAGCTCCTTACATATCACCTAGCCTACACCCAGGCCCATATCCTTAGGCCTTGTATAAGGAGTTGAGTGGACTTATGCATTGTCTACAGCACAATAAACCTCACTCTTGTGGAGCTCAAGCCAGACACCAATATGATCACTTCATAATAAAATCACACACTGAGTAAAAGTATGGTGGTATGGACATGCTAACATGCAATTTCTCTATCCAGGCTAGACTAGCATTACAAGCAACTACTGCTACAATCGCTTGCAGCACTCTAAGTGCTTAACAACTAGAATAGCCTTAAAGTGTCTCTGTTTATCTAGACTCTCTGTTTAGAGTGTTTGTGCTGGGCACCAGGAGAGCTGTGATTCCAATCCAAAGAGGAAATTATTGAAGGTCCCAATGCTCGTCTGAGAATACTTCAAATGGGGCCCCCCGCCGTTTGGCCCCATCAGCAAAGGGCCCCGAGACGTATTGTAAAGACGACAGCAGGCTTTCCCCACACACCACTCTGAGTTATTAGCTCCCAGGCTAAAGCAGCACAGCGGCCCTGTGAAGAGGAATGGTAATGAGAAAAACAGATGAGGTATTTAACTAGCGTTTCACAGCTATTAAAGAGGCGTAGACCGACTGGCCACCGGTCGGTCTGGTGTGGAGTCAGCATTTCTCTTCGGCTTCTGCTTCATCAAATGGCTCTTCCTGTTCTCGCCTTTCCAAATTACTTCAGGTATTTGTGATGCTGTTATTTCGTAATTAAATGGTTTGAATCAAATGTATTAACTTAATTGTAACTTAGGAGATCCTCATTAAATGTTTTGTTATTTTGTAATATTGTGAGTTCTGAAATGGTCTTTATAAAAAAAAATGTAAAAGCTTTTATGTATTTAATTTCCTAGGCACACACACTTGGTTTCCTATTAAAGCCACAGTCTGTAAGACTGTCTATCACTGCTGGCCCAGGAGTGAATTTTGGGCCTGCGGTCCAGATAAAAGATGCGTATTGAACATAGCCTTTGTAGAAAGCAACTCATTTCACGGGGAGTTGTAAAATATAAATTGTCTGAGGACTGTGGTTGAGTAGGAGGATGGAGAGAATAGACTTTGAACATCAGAGTGATCGAAGATTCATTTGGATGGGAAGTAAAGCCCAGATGCAGTGTGATGTTACATTTACGTCATTTAGCAGACGCTCGTATCCAGAGCGACTTCCAGGAGCAATTAGGGTTAAGTGCCCTGATCAAGGGCATATCGACAGATATTTCACCTAGTCGGTTGAGGGATTCAAACCAGCCACCTTTCAGTTACTGGCCCATCACTTTTAACCGCTCGGCGACCTGCCCATATTACCATAGACTTCTTATTTCACTTAGACCTCAGTGTGCGATATCGCACGGAATCCCTTCCATGAGCGGGTTTCATGTAAGTATAGCCATGCCGGCCATATTTTTCATCTTACACCAATAAACAGTTCCAAAAGCAGCCCTTTCCTGGCAGCTGATGTTTTGCCCTTCTGAGAGAAGTAGAACAAGTTAGAGCCATATGATGGAACCCAGTTACAGAACAATGTTGCTGTGAGTGAATTGGGGCATCACAGTCTACTAAAAGCCACCATGGTTATTTCAATTAATAATACCTATTCTTTCTTGAAGAATGGGCTGTAAAGGCTTTATGAGCTTAGTACAACTCTTACCCTATCATAATCCCTATCTCATAATAATATTCAAATAGTGTTTCTATCATGTACTATTTTGTGTGCTGTTGTTCCATTATTATTTCAGGTTCAAACCTAAAACATATCAGAAGCCCTGGCCTAACCAATAGGCCTTTTCTTAAAATAAACATAGGCAATTTCTATCATCCTGCATATACACATACAGTGGGGAGAACAAGTATTTGATACACTGCTGATTTTGCAGGTTTTCCTACTTACAAAGCATGTAGAGGTCTGTAATTGGTATCATAGGTACACTTCAACTGTGAGAGACGGAATCTAAAACAAAAATCCAGAAAATCACATTGTATGATTTTTAAGTAATTAATTTTCATTTTATTGCATGACATAAGTATTTGATCACCTACCAACCAGTAAGAATTCCGGCTCTCACAGACCTGTAAGTTTTTCTTTAAGAAGCCCACCTGTTCGAACTCGTTACCTGTATAAAAGACACCTGTCCACACACTCAATCGAACAGACTCCAACCTCTCCACAATGGCCAAGACCAGAGAGCTGTGTAAGGACATCGGAGATCAAATTGTAGACCTGCACAAGGCTGGTATGGGCTACAAAACAATAGGCAAGCAGCTTGGTGAGAAGGCAACAACTGATCAATGATCAGTGATCATGAGGAAGGTGAGGGATCCGCCCAGAACTACACGGTAGGACCTGGTCAATGACCTGAAGAGAGCTGGGACCACAGTCTCAAAGAAAACCATTAGTAACACACTACACCGTCATGGATTAAAATCCTGCAGCACACGCAAAGTCCCCCTGCTCAAGCCAGCGCATGTCCAGGCCCGTCTGAAGTTTGCCAATGACCATCTGGATGATCCAGAGGAGGAATGGGAGAAGGTCATGTGGTCTGATGAGACAAAAATATAGTTTTTTGGTCTAAACTCCACTCGCCATCTTTGGAGGAAGGAGAAGGATGAGTACAACCCCAAGAACACCATCCCAACCATGAAGCATGGAGGTGGAAACATCATTCTTTGGGGATGCTTTTCTGCAAAGGGGACAGGACGACTGCACCGTATTGAGGGGAGGATGGATGGGGCCATGTATCGCGAGATCTTGGCCAACAACCTCCTTCCCTCAGTAAGAGCATTGAAGATGGGTCGTGGCTGGGTCTTCCAGCATGACAACGACCCCAAACACACAGCCAGGGCAACTAAAGAGTGGCTCCGTAAGAAACATCTCAAGGTCCTGGAGTGGCCTAGCCAGTCTCCAGACCTGAACCCAATAGAAAATCTTTGGAGGGAGCTGAAAGTCCGCATTGCCCAGCGACAGCCCCGAAACCTGAAGGATCTGGAGAAGGTTTGTATGGAGGAGTGGGCCAAAATCCCTGCTGCAGTGTTTGCAAACCTGGTCAAGAACTACAGGACATGTATCTCTGTAATTGCAAACAAATGTTTCTGTAGCAAATATTAAGTTCTGCTTTTCTGATGTATCAAATACTTATGCCATGCAGTAAAATGCTAATTAATTTATTAAAAATCATACAATGTGATTTTCTGGATTTTTGTTTTAGATTCCGTCTCTCACAGTTGAAAAAATTACAGACCTCTACATGCTTTGTAAGTAGGAAAACCTGCAAAATCAGCAGTGTATCAAATACTTGTTCTCCCCACTGTATAAGCAGTCTGAGCATGTCCTATTATGCCAGGGAAACTGCTTCGAGATTGTAAAAGTGGGTTTACCCCAATCCAGATCGAACCCTCCATACTGTAGCCGACTGATGAATTGACAACTTCATTTTTATTCTCCCGGAGATTTGTAGCATTTTTACAGGCATTTCGCTCTACTTCCTCTGGATCCCCGTTTCGCTCAACAGAATGCGATGGGCTAATTATATAGGCCCGGGGTTTCACGAGGTCGCCCGATAAACACACCTGCCAGCTCACAGCAAACTAGCAACCCAGTGTTCAAGACTTTATGGAGTTTGTCCGTTTTGGTAGGACTAAACCGGATGTTAAATCAACAAACAAGCATTGGACGCAAAAACTAAACTAGACAAATCTTGACGCAATCCACAGACTGGTGACCCATACACATCGTGACGTATTTCATTATGCCATACGTCATGTTCACAACATTTTACCACGCTACTGAATGGACACGTGTAGTGTTTGTAACACAAGACGGAGGAGAGCCTGTCGCTCGTCATAGAGATCGCATTTATTTTGGGAGATTGCTAAAATATGACCTTTTCATTCAAGACATGATAAATAGATTGTTTCAGGTGATAAAACATGTTTTGTTTAATTACTTTTTCCTCAACTTGTTTCTCTAACTTTATAGCAAGTCAAGCTAGCTGTAGAGCAGAGCTCGCTAGCTAAAGGCTAGGTCGAAGATATCACTGTAGCTAACAAGTTCTACCTAATAATTAGCATAAAAAACGAATGTCATTACCATCACAACAATAAACTAAGACAGGAGGCAACAGTCATGTAATATAATTGGCTTAACAACCAATGTGTAATATTTAACACTAATATTCAAATAGTACTCACTTATAGGAATGGATAATTGTTTACAAGTTGCTAGCCTATCACAAAGTATGTGGAATCCGTCTCTCAATGTAGCCTTCAAACGCAAGGGGGCCGTTGTGATTCCACTCTGTTGTGGACATCCGTAACGGAGTGCTTATGGGGATTGTGAACAAAAGGCTCGACTGGACATGTTTGCAGTGGACCTCGCAATTTCCTATCTCTTTGCTCACTCGTCTCATACGAAAGGCATTCTAGGTTAGGCGTGCTGTTGGGGTCAGGGTCATAGCTAGTAACTTAGGGCTCTATTCGATCTGTATCGTGGAAATTACAGCGTTACAGTGTGATTGAAAATGAAAGGCAATGTTCCCAGCCTTCGCAGAGATTGCATTCAAGGTTAACGCTGCAGCTGTCGGCCTTAATAATAGGGAATGACCTTTACTTTTGCAGCTCGCTATCTGTAACACTTCAGGGATACAGATTGAACAGAGCCCTTAGAGGTTTATGATCACTTTATTTTTTAAGTTCAGTACAGAAAACACCGATAGATTAGAATTTTAATGTCCATCAAGTTATCATTTCTCTTTGTCCAATAATCACAATTAGCCGATTTCCCCTTACATTTAATGACCGAGATAATGAGTAAAGTGGACCTATTTTCTAGCCTAGTCATCAAAGTAAAAGGCTGGAGCAGGCCTTCTGCACTATTATGGCATGTGTATCTCAAAAAACTATATGCTATGCAATACTGTGTATAAAAGTAGGCCAACCATGTATGTAAATTGTATATGTAACAAAATACCTGTACAAACAAAAATGAAAAATAAAATTGTTACCCAAAGATGGGCAAATAAAACATCCATTTTTTTGAAGACCGCAGGAAAAGGCTTGATTGTGTGTGTGATTTACATTTTCTGAATTTCTACATATTTTTCCTACCGTAATCGATAAAAGCGTGACTGTCCTGTAATTGAAAGATTGTTCCATGTTCGGTTGCTCCCCAGTCCCCACCACTCAATGCCTATCCAATATTTCCAACAGAGGGAGGTAGTGGTCAACGAGCATTACAGTCAAAGGTGTCAGAAAGTAATTCATTATAGGCTACCTCCAAGATCAGTAGATAATCAAGCACATTACTTGTTTAATCAAGTACATTACATGAATTGTGACATTAGATGAATGGCTGTTGATGTGATGAATGGTCCTCAATATAAGTTGAGTAAACAACCATAGAAACTAACAAAGTTATTTATTTCACAGTCCATAGTGTAAAGCACTTACTTACATCCACAGTCAAGTAAAACAGGTGTACAGTAGGCTACAGAGCAAAGGGGGAGTAAAGAAAACACCTGCCCTGTCTATGTAACATGGGGTGGGGGGTTAGAGGGGAGGAGTGTATGGTGGTGGTTAAAGAAAGGGTGTAACCCTGAAGGAGGTGGTGGGAATGGATCCACAGGTGACACAAACACCTGTGGGAGGGGTGACACTCCCATACTCCCATTTAGGGTCCTCTGAGAAACCTCACCACCATCCCCCCTTACATGTCCCCCACCCAAATGGACTTCCCATATTGCTGTGTGTTCCTGCGTTTCCAGTGAGGGTCATTAGCAGCACTAAAAGTACACGTGCAGGAGAACAGAGGGAGTGTGTGCACTGGGTATACGCCTTCTGTCTCCGTTTACTACGTCTCTGACTAAACCATACGTAGTATGAGTAGACAGGCACTACATTGACATCCATGGATTACATTGGGAGTCATTTACAGTGACAGTGTCAGTGAGACCTTGCTTAGCTGGTCCCAGTGAATAGAGGCCAGCTAAGTGGGAACAGAATGTGGAGTCACCGGAGTACATATTTTAACCATAAGGGAAATGGCTAAACCAAATGCTGCCCTGTGTGTGCAGGGGGAAAGCTAAAGGTCTCTACAGTGGGCCTGGACACCACAGCTGCAGATTCAATGTCACCAACAGGGCTTCGGGAACCATTACAAATACACACAGGTTGGTTGGATTCATTCCATCTTCGTTTCAAACTCCTAACCAGCATAGAGGAATACAGTCAGCATGGGGGGAATAATCTGGAAAACATACTGCCTAATTTAATTGTGTTAGGAATTCCCTGATTTGCCATCAAGCACAAATCCATTCCCCAGTCCAACCCAGCTTTACAGTTTCACCTCAATTACTCACAAGCACTAGAAAAACAATATACAGGTATCTTCATAATAAGTAGTATGAATATCAAAATGGTCCATTTGATGACAATACATAATTGATTAAATATAAACAACTAACAACCATAAATTAGAAAAGTTGAATAAATCATTAATAAAAAAGGTATGTTAATACATCAAAATAATACAAAAGAACCAAAATTATCAATACAAAATAATAAATAAATAAACAAATTGACGAATAAATACATTAATTCAAATAAATACAATTATTAATTCATTGGGATAAATTAACTTAGTGAAATGTGGGTGTCACACAGTCTAATTTACATGATCAAGTCCCTTGTAACAGTGTCTAATGAACAACAGCAAAAGGTTTCAAATTAACACTTCAGTATCATACTCCATACGATTCTGTTTTTGTTTTTTTACCAAGGTTAATTCAGTCCCATGCCAGCCTGCTTCGCTCCCCTGTGACAAGCACCATCCCTATGGGCTTGAGTCTGCCCCCGGTCCCCCATTCACTGTAAAACAACGGGCAACTCCAGAGAAACACTGACACTCAATTACCAATCCACAACACATTCAAATATTAAAAGCTGTGAGGGGCGCGGATGGCTGCAGAGAGAGGTGCACGACCTGGTGAGAAGTCTGCAGATGTCACTCAGCCCCTGATGTGATGCTGCCATTGACACGAACAGAGAAGAGGGCGTAAATCCCCCCCCCCCCCACGTACTTGGGTCGCTCCATCCTGAGTTAATCCCACTTTATCCAGGAGAGCCGGGCTGTCAGATCTAGAGTGAGACGAGACAAAAGAAGGGCAAACATGGGGCTTTAGATACATCTTTAGATACATTTTAATGATTGTTTAATAAGTCGCAGGTCCGGGCTGAGCAAAGGGGTACAGTCACTCCTCAATGCCCCCTCCATATGGCTGGAGTGGAGCCCCACAGAATTGGTTAACTAAAGTACACAGCCAACCATTGAGTGCAGCGAGAATACTTGTGCTCTGGCAAAGGGGAGCCTTTGAGCACCCACACCAAAGAGAGAGACAGCTGGGAATAAAACACACAACAAACATAAACAAAGCAAGCTGTTTAAGTGACACAAACTCAATTAAGAGCCAATGAGCTTTGGAGTTTGCTGTCAGCTATTAGCATATGCTGCCCTTCTCCATGTGCTAATTTAATTATAAACACTTTAATTATAAATACCTCATCCTTCTTTGGGTCTATCCTGTCTGCTGTTTGCCATTTTCGTGAATGGGGTTTGGTAATGTCCCACACCCACACATTAAGTCATAAAACATATGGGCCATGCACATACAGTATTGGTTTACAAACTAGAATTCCAATGGAAAAATATATAGATTTACCTTAATGCCATCAAAGTTTTTATGGTCACGTGCACTAGTACAGTGAAATGCCTTTCTTGCTCTTTCCCAACAACGCAACGATACTATAAAAAATTTAGTTTATTAAAAAGCAAAGTAGAATAAAAACGCACGAGAAATAGAAATAGGACGAACACAAGAAAAGACACCCAAAAGTGAGTTGAATTTCCAATGGGTTATTACTCTGCTTTGAACCATCTAAAAAGCACAACCAAATTCCAATGGAGAAAAAAAAAATGATGGATTTTTGGTTTAGTTGTCACCCAAATGTCTACCACTGCGGCTTACAACCATTTAAAAAGCACAGCAAAGTTCAACTGGGAATACAATGTCCGATATGTTGTTTATTTCTACAGCAGATCAATGTGTTATCACTGTTTCATCTAATAGCAGAACCATATTACCTGGATTGCGCAGATTATTACAGCAATTGTGAAGATCTCAACAGATCTGCGACGAGCCAACAACCTATGCATTCTATCTTGAACATGCACACGATTACATAAGAATACATTTATAGTTTCAGTAACCTCAAAATGTGCTGTCCAAGCAGAAGAAAGATATCCTTCAAATGTTGATATTTGGTTGCATTGACAACCAAAACACAATTAAATATCACTAAATATCATAACATTTTAAATCAACCAGTGCTTTGAAACCCGAGGCATATGTATTGTCTATTTGTTGTTGAATCCTGGATTAAAATTTAATCAATAGCTGTTGATGACTTTGCAAATGCTATACCGGCCTAAATAGTATCATTGATAACATTTGACAAAAAGTATGATAACAATCCATTTGCTCTGTTAAACATACCCTTTGGAATGACTTTCATAGTAACAGTGAATATATTTCGTTTTTAAGTGGAGATCTCTCAAATAGCACATTGGTAATAATAGTCAGTGACAAATATCATAGCTGGGCTTGATTAAAACCCTGGATGGAAGACCAAAGGGTAGCTGTAGATAGATCAATTCTCCAGTAGGAGGTGCTGCCCAGCCTATTTATTTGTGTCTGATCGTGGATATAATGTTGAAGATCTAACATTGTTTTAAAAGTACAAATTCAACATATTTTATGTGAGGTTCGGGCTATGTTGAAATTTGGTTACCAAAATGACATAATCCTGGGGTTGAAATTTCACCCTTTAAAACAATAGCTTATGTTGATGACTTTTTTCAAATCCAATGTATTTTCCACATTTTCCAAGTCACAATAAGTTGACAAATTACATTGAAACAAAGTTGATTCAACCGGTTTATGCCCAGTGGGAGTCTACTGTAATAGACTATTTGGTCAAGTTATAGCCATTACACATTCTCAGTTTTCCTATTGACTATTTCTACATGTACGTGCATATAATTACGACCATGTGGGAGGCAAAAGTATCTAAGGGGACAGATATAGCCTATTGCAGGAGCTTTTGCACCAGTTTTATGTACCTTTTCAATCTTTGAATGGAACAGATTCAAAACCTTATCTTTCAAGCAAAGAATCGAATTGTTTATAAATGCAATCTCATTGCATAATATAACATGGTTCTGACAACATATACTTTTTCAGTAATTAGGCTATTTGTATACTCGGCTCACCACTTGTGTTCCATATTGCATTGGTTTGATTCTTGTAACCATTCTTCATGCATTCATCCAAATATGACTTGGGGTCGCAGCCCGATATCAATATTTCCCTCAGGAGGGCAATGTAGGCAATGGCGAGTCTCAGGGTATCAATCTTGGACAGGCGCTTTTCGTAAGGAAAGGTGGGCACGTGGCACCGCAGCTCTTCGAACGCCGAATTGATACTCAGCATCCTCTTCCTCTCCCGGATATTAGCGGCATGTCGCTGGATCTTGTACGGGTGATGGGGCACAAACCGCAGCGGCCTGCGCTTGCTCATCTCGTGGGGCTCGTCCGCCGAGGAGCTGTCCACTTCAGCACCAGCGCCAAGGCCGGGAGACTGCGAGTCCAGGTCTGTGAAGGTCAGCTGCGCGTCCGGGAACATGGACTGGCCGCCGAACGAGGACCATGGTGAAAGCTGGCCAGTGACCGTGGTGCAGTCAACGAGTAGACTGTCCAACTGGGCCTGGAACTGGAAGTTAAGGTCCATTTGGCCCCAGAAATCAAAGTCTGTAGTGCCATCTTGATCCAAGTCAAATAATACATCTTCCATTTTAAAGTATTATTGTTCAATTCAATAAACTGTTTTTACCCGGCAGGAGAAAACGTGTAGCCGCTACACGAAATCGGTGCCCAGTTTAAAAGTCCCTAGTTCAAAATAAAGTGCTTGTGAGGACCGTCTGATTGTACGCTACACGTCACTTGTAATCTCTGGACTGTGTGACACGCGCAGCGCACATCCCGAGCATTAAATAGTTCCTGGGCTTCCAAGTCTGGCCGCGGGGTGCTCGCAGCAGGGGGCGCGCGTATATTCTAAAGGCTTGAAAAGGACCTAATTAGGACACATATGCCCCCCCTAATAGATCACTCATTGCCTTTTAAAAAGCGGAGCGAGATACAAAGGAATCAGTTGATCTTCAAATAACCGACAGAAGAAAAACACGTGTCCAATTAGAAACTTTACTCAAGTTGTTCCCTATACAACGAGCAAAGAGTAGCCTCATATTTACAAAGAAAACGACGTAGACTATTTGCCATTCGTTCCTTGAGAGGCCTCATGCCCAGTTTTGCCCCGCGTCTAGCACTTGGTCAACCGGGTGGCATCTGAATAGAATAGCTTTATAATTAGATCTCAGTTCGTGCCACACAATACTGTCAGAAACACATGATAGCACTCTCAATTATCAAGTGACACAGCCCCCAATTTAAGACTTCGTTGATAGGCCTACAAAACGAGCAACGCAAGACAAGTAAATGATGTTGAGGGTGTTGGTACAACAATACAGATCGAATTTTAAATGCAAGGGGCTTCCATTGCAAAAATCTATGTTGTGGCAAACCTGGGTATGGTCTGATGTAAGTCAGGCACGTATCATTTTCCTGCATCAACTTGTCTATTGCATTTTGTCTTAAAAAATGCTATTAGAAAACAACAAAAGCAAGCTGAAACAAAACTATTTTTATTCATTATTATTATTTTGGTCTGTTTACCACACAAAGCAAGTACATTCGCAAAGTCTATTACTTTTATTAGGCCTGTGAAAGAAGATAGCCTCTAATTACGGCGAAAGTTAATTAAATGTTGTGTCTGCTGCCTATGGGAAGTATTTATGTTTCTTATGTATTTACTAAATATGTTTACATTTTCTAACATATGTGTTTGATTTAACCGGTCTTTACGATTTTCGTTGAAAGGGGAGTGTTTGTCATTGCAAACGCAGAAAGCAAGGCCTGCTTTCTCTTTAGTGGTTAGAGTACCAACCCACTGGGCACACCACGTCATTACAACGTGGACATTTGGGTAATATTTGATATTACTATATTAATATTTGATTGAGACATTGAAACCTTTATTCAGCCACTCAAAAAGACAGACAGAAGTTTATTGAATATTCCCAATGTGTTGTCACCATGCTTTCATCCATCAAAAGGCACAACAATGTCCCAAATGTGTTATCAGTGCTTTTTCAACCATTTAAAAGTACAACACAGTTCAAATGGGAATACAACGACATATATTTTGTACAAAAACGTAATGTGTTGTTACTATGATTCCTCTAATAGCAGAACCAAATGACCTGGTTTGTAGTTGATATTACATTAAACATAGTGCAAATCGTCAATGCTGTTCGAGATGCTGTGCAGATTATTGTAGCAATTGTATAGATCCACAGACCTGTACCTTTGCATGCTATCTTGAATATGCAAGCTCCCTATGATTACATAAGAATACATTAGGGTCATTCCACCATGTTGGTGCCTTTTGAGAAATTTAACTTGGTCAAAAAACGTTGATTTCACCTCATTTTAACATTATGTCAAAAGAGCACATGTTCAACTTC
The DNA here is from genome assembly GCF_023373465.1 of Oncorhynchus keta. Lineage (NCBI taxonomy): Eukaryota > Metazoa > Chordata > Actinopteri > Salmoniformes > Salmonidae > Oncorhynchus > Oncorhynchus keta. Next base: position 8,504,441 of record NC_068427.1, read on the forward strand.
ATTAAAAAAAAACGTATCCTCTCAAGAGGTTAAACTAAAAAAAAGACAATAATAAGTGCCTAAGTGCAAAATAAAGCAACAGGGTTACTGATTTCTTCTTAAATTGAAGATTGCCATTAAAGCTTGTTGTGTGCACCAGGGAGTGGCAAGTGAATGTAAGCTTCATTAAAAACAAAAAAGTTAAACATTTCTATCCTGTCTATCTATGTTTAACAGAGTTGACCTGTTATGATCGACCCGCTCAGTTTTCCACCACGAAACACCAGCAAATGTCCAAAAAGGAGCAGAACCAGCTCACCAGCTTTTAGTCTATGATTTGACTAATATATGTTTGTTTCTTTTGAATGTTTTTATTTTAAGTAATAGTTTCTCCATATTAAAACTAGACGTAAACTTCACGCAACAGGCTTGACCATAACACGAGTAATCACATCAAATAAATAATAATCTTCAGACATATCTTTGTCAAATCAACAAAAATATCTAGGGCTGATGGTGAAACTTGGAGACATTTTGGGATTAAGTGGGTGACACATGGTTGAAGGAAAGACATGTCAAAATGCAGCATTTTGGCACTTCAGCAAGCCTTTATTTATATTTTAAAAAACTGGATTTATTGAATTCTCCATGTGGTCTGTATTAAAAAGGGTACTTAATTCAATATAACAGGCTTTCAAAAAAAAATATATATATAGGTGCACAATTCCTACCTAAAATACTGATTCAAAGGGACTCACATTTCAAAATGTCGCCATAGATGTGTTACTCATTTTAAGTGAAAATAAATACTGTTACATTAGTTTCGAACATAGCCTTAACCTTAAGCTATTTACTATATTATAAAAGTCATATTGAATTGTGTTTGGTTGATATTGCAACCAAATATCAACATTTTAAAGAGATGTATCTAATGCTTATTGTATCTAATGCTTCAATAGCTTCATCTGAGCCACTGGGTTAATCCTAATCTTTAACTTTTATTTTTGGTTTAGTTGGAGACGTGAATCGAATATATAATTTGTTAACTTGTCAACAAGCTAATAGGCTATTTACTGTACAGCAAAAGTGATATTGAATTATGTTTGGTTGTCAAAGCAACCAAATATCAACATTTAAAGGAGATTTTGTGCCACTGAGTTCGTCTGGCTTTGATTCTAGGTTGTCAAATTTTTTTATAACTGATATGTTGGATTCACGTCTCCAAATCAAATCAAACTTTAAATGCACTTTTAAAAAACGTTTGATTTGATTTAGTGCTATTCTTTAACATAGATTTTTGGTTGAGATGGAGATGTGAATCCAACATATTAATTATTCACTTGAAGATTACATTTGAAATCAACCAAAGCTTGAAACCCTAGGCATATGTACAGTGGGGCAAAAAAGTATTTAGTAAGCCACCATTTGTGCAAGTTCTCCCACTTAAAAAGATGAGAGAGGTCTGTAATTTTCAAAGGTACACTTCAACTATGACAGACAAAATGAGAAAAAAAAAATCCAGAAAATCACATTGTAGGATTTTTAATGAATTTATTTGCAAATTATGGTTGAAAATAAGTATTTGGTCACCTACAAACAAGCAAGATTTCTGGCTCTCACAGACCTGTGACTTCTTCTTTAAGAGGCTCCTCTGTCCTCCACTCGTTACCTGTATTAATGGCACCTGTTTGAACTTGTTATCAGTATAAAAGAGACCTGTCCACAACCTCAAACAGTCACACTCCGAACTCCACTATGGCCAAGACCAAAGAGCTGCCAAAGGACACCAGAAACAAAATTGTAGACCTGCACCCGGCTGGGAAGACTGAATCTGCAATAGGTAAGCAGCTTGGTTTGAAGAAATCAACTGTGGGAGCAATTATTAGGAAATGGAAGACATACAAGACCACTGATAATCTCCCTTGATCTGGGGCTCCACGCAAGATCTCACCCCGTGGGGTCAAAATGATCACACGAGCGGTGAGCAAAAATCCCAGAACCACACGGGAGGACCTAGTGAATGACCTGCAGAGAGCTGGGACTAAAGTAACAAAGCCTACCATCAGTAACACACTACGCCGCCAGGGACTCAAATCCTGCAGTGCCAGAAGTGTCCCCCTGCTTAAGCCAGAACATGTCCAGGCCCGTTTGAAGTTTGCTAGAGAGCATTTGGATGATCCAGAAGAAGATTGGGAGAATGTCATATGGTCAGATGAAACCAAAATATAACTTTTTGGTAAAAACTCAACTCATCGTGTTTGGAGGATAAAGAATGCTGAGTTGCATCCAAAGAACACCATACCTACTGTGAAGCATGGGGGTGGAAACGTCATGCTTTGGGGCTGTTTTTCTGCAAAGGGACTGGGGTGACTGACCCGTGTAAAGGAAAGAATGAATGGGGCCATGTATCGTGAGATTGAGTGAAAACCTCCTTCCATCAGCAAGGGCATTGAAGATGAAACATGGCTGGGTCTTTCAGCATGACAATGATCCCAAACACACTGCCGGGGCAACAAAGGAGTGGCTTCGTAAGAAGCATTTCAAGGTCCTGGAGTGGCCTTGCCAGTCTCCAGATCTCAATCCCATAGAAAATATTTGGAGGGAGTTGAAAGTCCGTGTTGCCCAGCAACAGCCCCAAAACATCACTGCTCTAGACGAGATCTGCATGGAGGAATGGGCCAAAATACCAGCAACAGTGTGTGAAAGCCTTGTGAAGACTTACAGAAAACGTTTGACCTCTGTCATTGCCAACAAAGGGTATTTAACAAAGTATTAAGATAAACTTTTGTTATTGACCAAATACTTATTTTCCACCATAATTTGCAAATAAATTCATAAAAAATCCTACAATGTGATTTTCTGGATTTTTTAAACTCATTTTGTCTGTCATAGTTGAAGTGTACCTATGATGAAAATACAGGCCTCTCTCATCTTTTTAAGTCGGAGAACTTGCACAATTGATGGCTGACTAAATACTTTTTTGCCCCACTGTATTGTCTATTTTAGTTGAACACTAGGTTGAATTTAATCAATAGCTGTTGATGACTACGCAAATGCTATATAGGCCTCAATAATATAATCTTCATTCTATAGCTAGAGGACTCCTGTCTTTATCTGTTCTACTACGTTTTGCTAGCTTAGGCCTTCTATTTTAAGTTTTGCCCGATTTCCCAGTGGCCTACCTGGTATGTGTACTGCTGACTGCTCATAACTTGCAGAAGGTCGTTGACACATCAACCAGGATCAAGGGGCAGGGCAATGAGTGACTTGTATTGGTAATCAGTGGCTGTATTGGAGGGGGAGTGGTTTCACCTCTCCTAGGCAATCAGCAATTATTGTTATTTATTCAGTCTCCCCTGGTTTCTCAGCAGCAGCTGTAAGCGGTGGTCGTGTCAGTGGTGGGAACAAAGACGGTTTTTGTCGAGATGTCCTGCTGACTTATTCAAGGAAACAGAGGAGGTCATCACACCACCCTCTCACTTGAGTATCTTACCTAGTTATTTACAGATTCTCATTGTGGACTTTTTTTTTTTAGCTTTGTCAACTATGTGTGTTTTCTATACCTGTTTGCACCTCTACCTGTAGGCTTTACAGACACTCCCCACCCCTTGGCTGCAACCCTTCTAATTTAGTGTACCCTGCGTGCACAACCCTTCTAATTTAGTGTACCCTGCGTGCACAACCCTTCTAATTTAGTGTACCCTGCGCGCACAACCCTTCTAATTTAGTGTACCCTGCACGCACAACCCATCTAATTTAGTGTACCCTGCACTCACAACCCATCTAATTTAGTGTACCCTGCACGCACAACCCATCTAATTTAGTGTACCCTGCACGCACAACCCATCTAATTTAGTGTACCCTGCACGCACAACCCATCTAATTTAGTGTACCCTGCGCACACAACCCATGTGGAATTCTGGATCTCTGGCAATGTTTGGAACTGCCGATCTGCTTTGAAGAATGCTGAGTTCATCTCAGCCTATGCTGCCCTTCAGTCCTTTTTGTCCCTGATGGAGACATGGATCACCCCAGAGAACACTGCTACTACAGCGGCTCTTTCTTCCCCTGACTGTGTTTTCTCTCAGTCAGATAGTGTATATGATCGTTGCGGTGATAGCATAGGTCTACTAATTTCTCCTAAGTGGAGATTCTCTCACCTGTCCATCTCCTCATTTGAATTCCATGCAGTCACTTGTAAACTCAAGGTTAACATTATTGTTATCTAACGCGCACCAGGTGCCCTTGGAGAGTTCTTCAATGAGCTTGACACCTTGATAACCTCATTTCCTGACGATGGCTCACCGCTCTTCGTACTTGAACACTTCAACCTTACAACGTCTGCCTTTGTTTTTCTTTCAACTCTCTCTTTCCCCTCCTTGCCTCTTGACCTCACCCTTTCCCAATACCTTCCAGCTCACAAGGCAGGCAATATGCTTGACCTCATCTTTACTAGAGGCTGCTCACCTACTGATCTCACTGCAACCCCCCCTCCAGGTCTCTGATCACTACTTTGTTTCCTTTTCTGTCTCCCTTTCCTCCAGCCCGAACCACTCAGCTCCGACCCAGATGGTCATGCACGGTTACAATCTTCGCTCTCTCTCTCCCACTACTCTCTCCTCTTCTATCCTATCATCGCTCCCTTCTGCTAAATCCTTCTCCCTTCTGTCTCCTGATTCTGCCTCTTCGACCCTAACACGCTTCCCTTTAGGCATCCTATGACTCGCACTGTCCCCTTTCGTCCCGGCCGGCTCGGCCCTCCCCTCCTGCTCCGTGGCTGAGTGACTCATTACGAGTTTACAGAACAGGGCGGGCAGCTGAGCAAAAAAATTGAGAACCAAACTTCCGTAAGACACATGAGCCTTCCACTCCCTCCTATCTACCTTCTCTTCCAACTGTATCCACTGCTTAAGCCACTTTAAATGTCAAGCTTCTGCCTCTAACCATAGGAAACTCTTACACCTCCTTAATCGTCCACCCTTCCCCCTCTGCGGACGACTTTGTCAATCACTTGACCACATTCACTCAACCTATTGAGTCCACTGGTCTAACACACAGAACTACCCAATGCCTTGACCTCTTTCTCCCCTCTCACCAGTTGACATCCTGCAACTAGTGAGGCCTGGCCACCTGACAACTTTCCTGCTCGACCCCCATCCCCTCCTCCCTTCTTCAGACCATCTCTGGAGACCTTCTCCCATTCCTCACTTCACTCATCCCTGACCACTAGCTGCGTCCCCTCTGGCTTGAAAATGGCTTGAGTTGCACCCCAAGAAACCAACACAACTCATCTGACATCAAAAACTATAGACCTGTCTGTATCCCTTCTTTCTTTTCTTTCCGAAACACTTGAGCATGCTTTCTTTGATCAACTTTCTTGTGATCTGTCAGAAAAATCTTCTTGACCCGCACCAGTCAGGCTTCAATACGGGTCACGCAAACGAGACTGCTCTTCTCTGTCACGGAGGCTCTATGCACTGCCAAAGATGACACTCCTATATTCTCATCTTACTAGATCTATCTGCTGCCTTTGACACCGTGAACCATCAGATCCTCCTGTCCCTCAAGGCTGGGAGCCTCAACCTGTCGTTCTCTGCAAACATCAAATCAGTGTCCCGCTCCTGCAGGTTCATGCTCTACAACATCCTTAGGGTACGACCCTACCTCACACAGGAAGTGGCACAGGTCCTAATCCAGGCACTTGTTCTGTTTCGACTACTGCAACTCACTGTCGGCTGGGCTCACCGCTTGTGCCATCAAACCCCTGAAACTTATCCAAAACACAGCAGCCTGCCTGTTTACACTTTACTTCCCCTGAAGCAAGTACAGCAGAGTCCCTGCTCATCTTCTGAAAACATCTGAAACCCTACCTCATCAAACAGTATCTTAAATAATCCTCCTGTAAGTCGCTCTGGATAAGAGCGTCTGCTAGATGACTAAAATGTGACAATATACTGTATGACTTTAAAGATGGTTACACGAAATGTAAGCATTTCAGTGTAAGGTTGTATTTGGTGCACGTGACAAGCTTTGGTTTGATTTAATTTGCTCTGTTAATCCTACCCTTTGGAATGACTTCAATAGCAACAGTGAGATCTTATCCTTCACAATATTGCACACTGCTAGTAGTCAGTGACAATATCAAAGTTAAGCTGGGCTTGGTTAAAACACTGGATAGTAGACCAAACGAATACCTGTAGATATCACCCCCCTTACAGTTTCAAAGCTACAAATTCAACATTTTTTTGTCTGTTAAATTGGTTACCATAACATTATCCTGTGGTTGAAATGTCACTCAAAACAGTTGATTACTTTTTTCAAATCCAATGTGGAGTCTACTTGGGAAATACGTCACAATACGTTAGCAAATTACGTTGAAACAACATTGATTCAACCAGTTTTTGCAGTGGGAAGGCTCTATTCAGTTACGTATCATGCTGTTATATGCCACACTCCATCAAGAAGGCATGTAATTGTTCAAAGTTAGGAGCACTCATTTGTTCCAAGCGACTAAGGAAACGAAAGCTAAGCTGTCCTTACCAGCTGTTTACACTTTACAAGCGGTACTCGTCTAGCCACAGCAGCCCAAAATCTGTCCACCAAAATAAAGACCACGAAGTGAGGAATTTTTGTATGGAGGTCAATGAGTGTTGAATTTGGTCAACAACAAAAATATTGCTAATTTGATTGAATAAAAGTTTCATGATGGTTTGGTTGTTACGATTGTACTGATTTAAGCAGGAATTTTGGCAACTTGACTATTGAAGTTTTGCCTGTTGTCATAGACTCATGATTACAATCAATTTTAGCATGGACATTGCCATTGTGGACTTCCACCATTTTAAAGGTGGGTATTCCTACAAATTGGGAGCCATCAGCCAATGAAGAAAATGGACTACTTTGAAATGGAGATCGCCTCAATTTTTCTATCTGTGCCATTATACCATCTGTGACAGCATCATTATGTCTTCTATCTATCTCTATGGCCTGTTGTTCACACACTTATCTGCCCTCTAAATGGCTAGAATGGTCTCACCTGATCTTACCGCCAACCACCTGCCTTCCATCTTTGAGGACATATACACTACCGTTCAAAAGTTTGGGGTCACTTGAAAATGTCCTTATTTTTGAAAGAAAAGCACATGTTTTGTCCATTAAAATAACATTCAAATTGATCAGAAATACAGTGTTGACATTGTTAATGTTGTAAATGACAATTGTAGCTGGAAATGGCATATTTCTTATGGAATATCTACAGTTGAAGTCGGAAGTTGACATACACTTAGGTTGGAGTCATTAACTCGTTTTTCAACCACTCCACAAATTTTTTGTTAACAAATTATAGTTTTGGCAAGTCAGTTAGATCTACTTTGCATGACAACACAGTTTTCCAACAATTGTTTACAGACAGATTATTTCAGTTATAATTCACTGGATCACAATTCCAGTGGGTCAGAAGTGTACATATACTAAGTTGTCTCTGCTTTTAAACAACCTTGGAAAATTCCAGAAAATGATGTCATGGCTTTAGAAGCTTCTGATAGGCTAATTGACATCATTTGAGTTAATTGGAGGTGCACCTGTGGATGTATTTCAAGGCCTACCTTCAAACTCAGTGCCTCTTTGCTTGACATCATGGGAAAATCAAAAGAAATCAGCCAAGACCTCAGAAAAAAAGTTGTAGAGAAAATTGGGAGCAATTTCCAAACGCCTGAAGGTACCACGTTCAGTACAAACAATAGTACGCAAGCACGAACACCATAGTACCACGCAGCCGTGGTCAACTACTCTAAAGAAGGCCAGTTTTATTGCTTCTTTAATCAGAACAATGGTTTTCAGCTGTGTTAACATAATTGCAAAAGGGTTTTCTAATGATAAATTTGCTTTTTAAAATGCAAAACTTGGATTAGCTAACACAACATGCCATTGGAACACAGGAGTGATGGTTGCTGATAATGGGCCTCTGTATGCCTATGTAGATATTCCATAAAAAATCTGCCGTTTCCACCTACAATAGTTATTTACAACATTAACATTGTCAGCACTGTATTTCTGATCAATTTGATGTTATTTTAATGGACAAAAAAATAGCTTTTCTTTCAAAAACAAGGACATTTCTAAGTGACCCCAAACTTTTGAACAGAAGTGTAAATGTATTTCCATTGTTAGAGCGGTCACTTGACTATCTTTTTGATATAGTAGACAGTCTTTGACCACTCTAGCCTCATGTGGTTGCTAGCAAGAAAGCTAGGTATTGCTAGGCAGGTGCACAACTTTGGTTTTAGAAGTGTGGGGGGCATAATTTTTATTTATTTAATGAATTACATTTTTTAAATGCAGTCGGATAAACACTCAAAACAGACTACCCGACTGCTCGGAGGCGTCCGCATGGTCCTAAAGCACACCGTTGCATCATTTTCTTTCACAATCAAATGATAAAACTGGGGGGGCAAAAGTGTAATTTCAAAATGTCCCCCCGTTAAAGTTGCGCCCGTGGTGATAGGTATCAACACCATTGTCAACCAATCTAGTAGAGGTTGGAAGCTATGGTGAGCTTTGATTTGTCACTCCCGTTGCGATATTTAAATACCGGATTTTCTTCGATTTAAATCAAGTTCAACTTTCTCCGACTTTAGTCCTGCCCTCGGGTTCATTTCCCCTACCCACTCCGCTTCTCTCACTTTCCTTCCATTAAAAATGTGTGGCTTCCGATGTTTCACCGTGCGATGCTGCTTCCTAGTATAAACTCAGTTAGGGCTAACATAAGACAGGTGAAGGCGTGGTGGGAGGTGATGGACAATTGTATCATCTTCTATAATAGGCCTACAGTATGCTCCATAGGCCCAGCCAACGGACTAATAGAGATGGGTTCCATGCCATCTTAATAAATGAGCGAATTAGCCTACATCCAACATGGCCCATACATTTCACTATATTCTGAATTAATTTCTGGAATGTTCTATTTAAATATTAAACGTTGACCTGCAAGCCTGCCCATTTTCAGCACAGACAAGCAACAGTCTTATTTCTGATGCAGAAGTCACACAAAGCAGTGTCCTTTGCTTTGTTCACAGGGCTACCTTTTCTTCTATCAAAGGCTCATTGTCCCCTACTCTATTGCCTCGAATAGAGGGTTCCAAAATTGAACAAGGTGTTGAAATAATTTATGCTTAAGTCATCACAGATGTTATTGCAATTGACAACTATTCCAGGCTCAACCTGGTCTGAGTATTTCATCTTATTCTGTACGTAAATCCAGGACCCTCCATTTATACTGAACAAAAATATGCAGCAATATGAGAGAAATAAGCTTTTTGTGCATATGGAACATTTCTGGGATCTTTTAATTCAGCTCATGAAACATGGGACCAACACTTTACATCTTGAGTTTATATTTTTGTTCAGTTTATGTGTTACGATTTATATGGTATGTATGAATTTGTTCATATCCACCACACATTTCGTATGATATGTTACGAATTTCAATTTGTCTTATATTTTACAAATTTGAAAAACGTATCATACGTAACAAATTCGCAAAATGTACAATATATGTTACCAATTTGCAAATTTTATAATATGTTACAAATTCTAGCTAGGTGGCTAACATAAACGAGCTGGCTAACGTTAGCTAGGCTAAGTGTTAGGGGTTACGGTGAAGTTTAGGAGTTAGGTTGAAGGGTTAGCTGACATGCAAATTAGTTGAAAAGTAGCTGAAAAGTAGTAAGAAGTTGAAAATATGCTAATTAGGCTAAATTGCAAAAGTTGTCCATGAGATTAGAACTTGCAACCTTTGAGTTGCTAGCTGGATAACGCTAGCTCGGGGTGAGGGTTAAGTTTAGGATTTGTTTTTTTTTGTTGTTTTTTTACCTTTATTTAACCAGGCAAGTCAGTTAAGAACATATTCTTATTTTCAATGACGGCCTGGGAACAGTGGGTTAACTGCCTGTTCAGGGGCAGAACGACAGATTTGTACCTTGTCAGCTCGGGGGTTTGAACTCACAACCTTCCGGTTACTAGTCCACCACTAGGCTACGCTGCCGCCCCAAAGGGTTAAGTGACATACTAAGTAGTTGCAAAGTAGCTAAAAAGTAGTAACTCACAACCTTTGGGTATTTTAGTTTAGGAGTTAGGTTAAGTAGTTGAAAGGTTGCTAATTAGCTAAAATGATGAAGCTGTCCATGATGAGACTCGAACTCGCAACCTTTGGGCATTATATGCCCACCCATCCACCCTACTTTCGTTTTTGCCTTATTAAGTAACTATCTGCCTTATTTAACCATACCAAAGGTAACATGTCATACTAATGCCAGCGCCGGATTTCCGTTTAATATGTTATGTGTAGTCTATGCGACCCGGCTGCCAGGTTGGGTCCAAGACCAAAGGTAATAAAAATATCAGCATGGATGCACGCATATTAGACAAATAACCTTCATATAGATGGAAAGATAGGCTACCGTTCTCCCCTGACGAAAACGTTTGACTAATTTCCTTTTCTCCCCGTTTGTCTGTTTGCTTCAACGTCTGGAAACGCTGAAAAGCAATATTTATTTTTCAAGGATCGAATTACTATAATTCGCCAACATGTAATTAATGAACCGACAACTCCAATGTTTCCAAAGCCTGACCACTTCGCATCCACGGCAGTGGTAATGTTTAAACCTACATGGAGTTTGAAACTGAAAGAACTTGATTAATGAATGCTTTTCTATCGAGCTAAGCATCTTGTTTTTACACGGTTAAAAGCCCATAAAACAGTTCGAGTCAGAAACGCTGGCGTAAATAACGACGGGGTGAGGAAATGTGCTGTAATTAATGTGTACAAAGATATGACTGAAGTTTTGGCATCAAGTCGACATTCTTTTCCTCTCGTTTTGCCTCTGATTTAAAGGCTATATTGTCCGGCATATGCCTACATAGAACCTACAGTATGTTATAGGCCTAACGTCCATAGGCATATAGCCATTTTTTAATTCTCAAACTAGCATCAAAATATTGTTTCAGATCCATAGGAAACAATGTTGACCATTTTATTTATCATATTTGAATATAGTGGTAGTAGCGGGGGGAAAAAAATCGGGATTATTTTCCAAAACAATAGTTCTATTGAATTCTGTCCTCATTAAAACATGTTTAAATGTTTTATTAGCCTACACGTACAGTACATGGTAGGCCTAGCCTTCCATTCCACCGCTAGACATGGAGGATTAAGAGCCAAACAGTCTATTCTCTTGGCACAAAAGTATAGGATTTCGATTGTAAGCATCTTTATTCAAATTAACCAAGTTGTTATGGTGAAAACGGAGAACTACTTATAATTTCCCGCTTTGCTCTTGACCTGAAGCACAGCCTAGAGCCCAAGGGCTTGTCAGAACCTTCTGCCAGACAGAGTGGCAGGTCACGTGCAGCTGACTAGCTTGGAGTGAAAGAAGCGGCTGTCAAATGCAGGACTTGCTCGGTGTAGCCAACAATATGTATACAAATGAAGCTGGGGTCAGCTTTCAGTCGTTTCGTCTTTTACCTTGCCCCTGTAAATGGCAAACAGATCCACTGTCACCTGTTGGTTGGCAAATGATGATGCCTTGTCAAGAACAGTTTCCCAAACTCGGGCCTCGGGACCCCAAGGGGTGCACGTTTTGGTTTTTGCCCTAGCACTACACAAGTGATTCAAATCATCAACTAATCATCAAGCTTTGATCATTTAAATCGGCTGTGTAGTGTTAAGGCAAAAAACAAAACGTGCACCCCTTGGGGTCCAGAGGATGGAGTTTGGGAAACGCTGGTCTAGACGACACTAAAGACCGGAGGCCAGACATATCAGGGACCTTAACTGAAGAAAGTCACCATTACATAAGCATCTCAGTTGTGTTTGCCATGTAGGCCGGCCACATCCGAATTCCCCAGACACTGCGCCTTTTATGCAGGCTGGAAAGTAGAAAAGGTATTTGGAACCGGTGCACAAACACATCTGGTCGCTGGTTTTGAAGTTGCCTCGACTTGGGAGTTATTTTGAAGAAAACAAGGAACTTAAATGAAAATGGACAATTAAAAACAGCCTATCAAAATCAATTCCCACCACACCTGCCCTTTCATGTTTCTTTGAGTTATACGGCACAGTTTAAGTAATGACAAGCTCATTGGGATGTGCGCAATTATGTGATTTTGTATCGTTTATTGAAATTGTCAATTTACCAACCAGAGTAAAGTTGGAGCATCCCAGACTACTGACAACACACACACAGACACACGCAAGCACACAGACACACGCAAGCATACACACACACACTCACACACACACTCCTCCATCCACCCACCCCAGAATGTGTAAATGTGACATATATTTACCATTAAAACAACAATAGTGGGATTACCTCTAATGGGCATAAACTAGTGTTGAATTCCCTCTCATTGAAACAAATGTTGTTTGTTTGAATGGTTGAGTGAGAAAGCAGATAAAATCTCTCTCCAAATAACTCTGGGAACTCGTCTACTCCACGCCAGGGGCATGGCATGGCAGCCAAGTGCAATCTTTTGAGTCTGCCATGTTTGAAAGCAGCTCTTTTCATCTAGGCTAGCAATGGTCATCAAAATTGTTAAAAGGTTTTAACAACAATTATAATAAAGGCAACAGTTGGACAGTGGATGAAGGTACTCCAAACATTTAGCCTTTTTTAAAATCCATCAGACAATGATTGAGTTATAGCACATAAAACATTTTACTGGCATGGATAAATAATTAATGGAGTTCAGAGATTTTGTTTGGAATTCAGGTATTCAATGTACTGTAAAATGTCACTTTCTTAGAATGCAGTCATATATACATTTTCTAATGGTATCTAGTATTCACTTTTTTTGTTAAAATAAATAGTATTATATAAACCTAATTTTCATAAATACACTGGGTGTATTTCCATTTATGTGAAAATGCCCAAGAAGCTGGTGTTTGTAGGATGTGTTGGTGCAAGACAAACACTGGCTTCGAAGGCAAAAATACAATTTACCCCTTTTTCTATCTTGTCTCATCGCTGCAACTCCCCAACAGGTTCGGGAGGCAAAGGTCGAGTCATGCGTCCTTCGAAACATGACACGCCAAACCGTGCGTCTTAACACCCACCCGCTTAACCCGGAAGCCAGCTGCACCAATGTGTCGGAGGAAATACTGTTCACCTGACGATCGAAGTCAGCCCGCAGGCGCCCAGCCCGCCACAGGGAGTTGCTAGAGCGTGATGAGCCGAAGTCAAGCCCCCCGGCCAAACCCTCCCCTAACCCGGATGATGTTGGGCCAATTGTGCGCCGCCCTATGGGACTCCCAATCATGGCCGGTTGTGATACATCCCAGGATCGAACTCCGGTCTGTAGTGACGCCTCTAGCACTGTGATGCAGTGCCTTAGACCGCTGTGCCACTCGGGAGGCCAAGCATTATCACTTTTATACAATGGGTTATTCAAATAATGATTGACATATTTTAATTATAAACGTTATTTTGATGAATTTATTCATACTATTTCATCCTTCCACACGATAGTCCCGACACAAATCCAAGGTTGCTGATCAAGCCGGCTGGTCGTTCGTTCTATCGGTTCGGTTGCTAGAGATGCGACCCAGTCGTTCAGTGTTTTTGTTCTGCATCTATGGAAGCGACCCAGTCATTCGTTCTAAATGTTCCATTGGCGTACTGGCTGGCAACGTTCTTATCCCTTGTTTGCTAGCTGGCCAACTACCGCTAATTTACAGTCACGTCAAAGTGCAGCCAGATTAACAGCAAAGTAGCCGCATTTGCATTTGTTTAAGCTGTTTTCCAGTGACATTTATTTGGATACATCCATAACAATGAGATAACAGAAAACATCAAACAAAAACCATGCCTCTAAGACTTGTAAATATAGTCTAGGCTGGTCACCAAACTCCATGACAGAGGGATCAGCCCCTCTCTCTGTAACTGGACTTTGTACTTCCTAACAAATAGACCCCAGTCTGTCAGGTTTAGACAACTTCACCTCCTCAACCCTGAACACCGGTGTGCCACAGGGCTGCCTGCTGAGCCCCCTCCTGTACTCCCTCTTCACCTACGACTGCGTTCCTGTACACTGTTCCAACACCATCTCCAAGTTCGCAGATGACACCACGGTGGTAGGCCTGATCAGTGATGATGACGAGTCAGCCTACAGGGAAGAGGTCAACACCTGGCTGCATGGGGCGCTGACAACAACCTGGCCCTCAATGCAAAGAAAACCAAGGAGGTCATTGTGGATAACAGGAAGTCTAAAAGCTGCAACCACGCCCAAGTTCTCATTGATGGCACTGAGGTGGAGCGTGTGCCCAGCTTCCAATTGCTGGGTGTCTACATTTCAGATGACCTCTCCTGGACCATCAACACCTCAAACCTGGTCAAAAAGGCATATAGCAGCGCCAGTACTTTTTGAGGAGGCTGAAGAAGGCCGGCCTGTCTCCCAAGATCCTAGGGAACTATTACCGCTGCACGGTCGAGAGCATTCTGACTAACTGCGCCACAGTGTGGTTTGGAGGATGCTCTGTGGCCGACCGGAAGGCACTGCAACGGGTTGTGAAAACCTCCCGGCACATCACTGGTACCCAGCTCCCTGCCATCGTAGACATTTGGTGTCTGCGTAGGGCATGCAGCGTCATCAGGGACAAAGCCACAAACTGTTTGCCCTCCTACCATCAGGCAGGCGGTACAGGTCTCTAGGTTCCCGCACTAGCAGGCTCAAGAACAGTTTCTTTCCAGCTACTGTAACCCTGCTGAACTCTGACACGGCACAAGCCAACATCCACCCGCCCTCCGCTTAGTGCTGCCTCTCAGGGACCTTGTTGCCTTACTCACTTTGCACTCTTCACGGTCCTACTGGACTCTGACATTGCTTTGCAAAGTCTGATTAAGAACATTATTCAGTTGTACATGAACATGTCTACCTCGTTAACCTCATTGCTGCTCTCCCTACATTTCAGTTGCATGCCTCCTTGCACTTTCAATGTGCTTTAATTTCACATTTAGACTTTTAGACATTTAGACACATTTGTACTTGCCATTTGCCTTCATTGCACATGTATACATCCTACTTAATGACATACATTGTACTTACTTACTTGCTTTACTTGTGCATTTTTTTGCACTCTTACTTGCACTTCTGGTCAGATGCTAACTGCATTTCGTTGTATTGTACTTGTTCAATGACAAAGTTGAATCTAATCTAATGGGGTGCGATTTTGCCTAGCATAGAAAATGTGTTCACTCGTCAGGACACTTGTTCAGAGGAGCTAGCCAACAACACAGGTAACACAATCACTTCAAACTGAAGCTGGAGAGACTGCAAACTGCTTGCACTTCGTTTCGTTTGACCTTTTTTCAATTGACATTTCTTTGTATATATCCATAAAAATTATGCCAGCTGATTCGTGAATTCGACTGGCTGAGAAACGCTGCCTGCATGTCTCTCGTCCCAACACGTTCATTACTATGGGACAGCAGGAGATCGAATTTGAATATCGAACAATGTTGCAAATGTTAGCTAGACAGACAGCAGGTTTATACAAACCTCCGCTGTTGAAAATGAAATGTTATTCTAAAAGAAATGTGAGATAATGCTAAACTAGAGGCTTTTTATACTGGAGATCAAGTTTATAAAGTGCCTGGCTGGGCTGAATGGACAGTGGATTGCGCAGTCAGATGGAACAGAGTAAATAGGCATTTTAACGTCATAGATTTAGCCGGTGGCAACTTTTGGAATATACACCGGCTGGAATGTGGTTTTAACCAATCAGCATTCAGGAGAATACCCACCTCTTGTATAAAGATGAATACATTTACATAAAGGGGTGGAACAGGGTTGCAACCACCAAAAACGTGGTCTGTCTAAGCCTACCTGCACTCACCTGCGCTGTCTAGACTGCCTCATTAATGACTGTTGTTGTCACATTCTGTTGCATATCTCAATAGCAGGATAGCCTCGGATTAAAAGTCAACAAACTTGGCTATAGATTACACATACTTATTTATGCATTACATTGTTGGCAAGATCAGACATAATATACCTATAATCCTCGAGTTCATGTTCGGAAGTTGCTTTCATTTCAACGCATCTAATTTGTAAACATTTCAATGATATTAAATAATAACTTTTTTCAATTCCACAAAAAAACAAACAGCAGTGTTGCTGTTCTTGACACACTCAGACCATTGCACCTGGCACCTACTAATACCCGGTTCAAAAGGCACTCAAATATTTTGTCTTGCCCATTCACCCTTTGAATGGCACACATACACAATCCATTGTCTCAAGAATTAAAAATCCTTTTAAACTGTTTCCTCCCCTTCCGCTACACTGATTGAAGTGGATTTAATGTCATCAATAAGGGATCATAGTTTCACCTGGATTCACTTGGTCAGTCTACAAAGTGTGATGGGGAAAAAGCAGGTGTTCTTAATGTTTTGTACACAGTGTAGATGGCTGACACAGACTGATCCTCAGGTGGGCGGGGCATGTGTGTTGCTAGAGATAGGAGCCTTAGACTGCCATGACTGAGGTGATAGCCCTGTCTCGTTTTGTTTAACCACAGATCTAGGATCTGATTACCCCACCACCAATCCTAACCTTAGCCATCAGGTGTGTGGGAGATATCTGACTCTATCACTAGCTGGCAACTTAAGAACAACTTCATATGCCTCCCACCACAGCTCTCACTCGAGATGGTTTGGATTGGGACTCGAATGTGATTGGTGGACCCCGTCACGGCTAAGAGCACTTCCTGAATGCAACAAAGAGTCAACAGGATGTGATTTCCAGGCCTCACTGCACCTATTTAAGGACGTAGAAGGTCTGCATTTGTGTCTCCCAGTGAACCATAATGGTGGGGGTTTATGTCACTTTCTGATCCACAGCAGATACTGTGTCCATTTGGATGAATGTATATGAGCAGATTGCACTAGAATGTATATGACTTTACATTTTAAGAATGTGGAACTTTGTTGGCAGAAATGTGCCAAATTCATTGAGAGAAAAACAGTCATACACTCAAGTAACACTGGGAGTTTAAGGTTGGTGTGTGTGTGCGCGCGCACACTTGTATGTGTGTGGATTTACACAAGGCCCTCTGAACACAGGCACAGGCTGTGACACATGCAGCCACATACTCTCATTAGAACTTTGGGACAGTTCTCCCTGGCTTCTGGCCCGCTCTGGAAAAGGCATCATCCCCATAAAGTTGGCCCTGCACAAACACCCCTTCAGGGGGCTGGACTGACCGAGGGCTTTAAAGCCTACAGCCACAACCTTCTTCCTGGATGACTGGTCAACCAGCTCTAGCCGTCTCACTTTTGCTGTGTGTAACTAACCAGGTTTCCATTCAACCTTTTTATGCGAGTAAAGTACACTTCGGATAAAAAAAAATGGAAACCAATTTTTTTTTGGCAAACCAAATATGCCAGACAAGATGGGATAACAGTTCACAGAGGTCGGCGTTCTCTGCCCCTTGAAGATGAGTGAAAGCCAATATAAACGTCCCCTTTTCAGGACCCTGTCTTTCAAAGAAAATTCGTAAAAGTCCAAATAACTTTACAGATCTTCATTGTAAAGGGTTTAAACACTGTTTCCCAACAATTAATGAACATGCACCTGTGGAACAGTCGTTAAGACACTAACAGCTTACAGACGGAAGGCAATTAAGGTCACAGTTATGAAAACTTAGGACACTAAAGAGGCCTTTCTACTGACTCTGAAAAATACCAAAAGAAAGATGCCCAGAGTCCCTGCTCATCTGTGTGAACGTGCCTTAGGCATGCTGCAAGGAGGCATGAGGGCTGCAGATGTGGCCAGGGCAATAATTGCAATGTCCGTACTGTGAGACGCCTAAGACATCGCTACAGGGAGACAGGCCGGAAAGCCGATCGTCCTCGCAGTGGCAGACCAACTGCACAGGAACGGTACATCTGAATATCACACCTATTTACACGTTAAGTTTGTTGAAAATAAACGCAGTTAACAGTGAGAGGACGTTTCTTTTTTTTGCTGAGTTTAGTTAGAGACCGACAAGTTGTGAGTGACAGAGTGGATGAGAGGGTCAACCGTTTCTCCCTGGACCCAGGGAGTGTACTCTATAGCCATCCCTCTGTTAATCAGGCCAGATGTGAATACTATAGCAGCTATACCCCAGTCCCCTCTCTCTACTTCACCTCAATGGAATAAAGACCTTATGATGTCCTGGGGCTCGGGGCCTTCACACACAGGTGCACCCAGCCCTCATGAGATAGCCTTAACAGCCTAGGGGACTTCTGAGGTCACCAAAGAGAGAGGCTGGTGGACACATTATCGAACTAATGACCGTCTGGCTGGGTTTGTTGCCGGGCGGAGTTGAGAAAGGAAGTGTTGCTTTGCACTGTCACTCCCCTCCTCTTAAAGGGTCTGAGTGGAGGAAATGTTATGGCAGAGAATAAAGGGAGCATAGGATAGAGAGGAGGTGGATTCTCATTGAGCACTTAAAGACAATAGTGACAGTAAATGGGCACATCTACAACTTAGGTTACTTAACTAGTTTCACCTCACCTGTTATCTGATCATCTTATTATTGATTAAATTGAGATTCTTTGTCACTGGCCTACACACAATACCCCATGAAATGGAATTATGTTTTTAGAAATGTTGACAAATTCATCAAAAATGAAAAGCTGAAATGTCTTGAGTCAATAAGTATTCAACCCCTTTTTTATGGCACATAAGTAAACATAATCATAGTCACATAATAAGCTGCGTGTACTCTGTGTGCAATAAGTGTTTAACATGATTTTTGAATGAGTACCTCCTCTCTGTACCCCCCATATACAATTATCTGTAAGGTCCCTCAATTGAACAGTGAATTTCAAACACAGATTCAACCACAAAGACCAGGGAGGTTTTCGAATGCCTCGCAGAGAAGGTGACCAATTGTAAGATGGGTACAAATTAAAAAACGTAGACATTGAATATCCCTTTGAGCATGGTGAAGTTATTAATTACAATTTGGATGGTGTCTCAATACACCCAGTCACTACAAAGATGCAGGGTTCCTTCCTAACTCAGTTGCCCGAGAGGAAGGAAACCGCTCAGGGATTTCACATTTCATTGAGGCCAATGGCACCGGACAACTGAAGATGGATCAACAACATTGTAGTTACTCCACAATTACTAACCTAAATGACTGTGAAAAGAAGGAAGCCTTTACAGAATAAAAAAAATTCCAAAACATTCATCCTGTTTGCAATTAGGCACTAAAGTAAAACTGCAAAAAGTGTGACGAAGAAATTAACTTCATGTCCTGAATACAAAGCGTTGCGTTTTGGGCAAGTCCAAAACTGAGTACCACTCTTCATATTTTCAAGCATGGTCGTGGCTGCAACATGTTATGGGTGTGCTTGTCTTTGGCAAGGCCTAGGGAGTTTTTGGGGGGATAAAAATACATGGAATAGAGCTAAGCACTAGCAAAATCCTACAGGAAAACCTGGTTCAGTCTGCTTTCCAACAGACACTAGCTAGAGACCGACAAGTTCTGAGTGACAGAGTGGATGAGAGGGTCAACTGTTTCTCCCTGGACCCAGGGAGTGACAGAGCTTGAAGAATAACGAATAAAAAAGTATGTACAAATATTGTACAATCCAGGTGTGCAAAGCTCTTAGAGACTTACTCAGAAAGACTCATAGCTATATTATTGACATATTGCTGTACATATTGACTCATGGGAGAGAATACTTATGTAAATGAGATATTTCTGCATTTAATTTTCAATACATTTGCAAACATTTAGAAAAGCATGTTTTCACTTTGAGTCAGGATAAAGAAGGGCCTAACCTTGCGCACTCACACGCACCTGTGTACATGCATGTGTGCGCTTGCATTTGTGTTTCTGCTGTGCACGCATGCACGCATGCACGCACGCAGTCTTATGTAACTAACCTTGTGGGGACACACAATTCAGTCCCCTAACCCTAAACCTAAACCCTAACCCAAAACCTTAACCTAGCTCCTAACGTCAACCCTAAAACCGACGATGATCTCCAGACTGTCAAATTTCTGGTTCCCACAAGTATAGTTAAACACGTACACACACACACACACACACACACACACACACACACACACACACACACAGCATCATCATCACTATAGCCATAATCACCATCACCACTGGTTATCATCATCCTTTCCTGATCCTTCCCTATACTCCTAATGCTTCTCTGGAAGTTACCATGGCCAGATTCACCTACACGAGGAAGGGGTTGGCACCATTAAACCTTGTTTGGCGGACTCGGCACTGAAAAACATGTTTCCTCTGTGGTACATTGAATCTCACATTTGTTGAGGTGTCACAGATCTTGGCTATTTCTTTTGACAGAGGCTTGAATTCTCGTTTACTGTTAAACTTGTTATTTTCCCCATTCTAAGTGGATATTAAGAGGTCATGTATTGGATAAAAAAGGAATTCATAGAAAGCTTTTTTTCTGTCCTTACAACCTATAGGGTTTCATTCAGGACAAATAACGGTGCAACATATGTCATAAAAAATATATATCCTGGAAAACCCTATACCGGAGGTAGGAAAAGGAGAGGGATGTGAGCCGAGTCGCGCACTTACCAACTGGCATATGAAGAAAAAAATAAACATCCATCCCGGGAAAGAATTCCCGGTTGTGCCAAGAATATATAAACTAAAAAGAGAGAGCGGGCGTGTAAAAGAAGGAAGGTTGAGCTATTAAAAGTATAGCGAGCATTTTCAAAGAGGGCCCATCTGAAAGAATGACAGCTCTGTCTGTTGTTTTCCTCCACATTGTTGGCAAGTTCACCCCTAACCTTCTGACCAAAGATGAACCCCTGAGCTCTACACTGAAGTGCACTGACTGGAGAACAGCTTTCCAGCTAATGATACAGTTGAGGTCGTAAGTTTACATACACTCAGGTAGGAGTCATAAAAACTTGTTTTTCAACCACTCCACAAATTTCTTGTTAACAAACTATAGTTTTGGCAACTCGGTTAGGACATCTACTTTGTGCATGACAAGTATTTTTCCAACGATTGTTTACAGACAGATTATTTCAGTTATAATTCACTGTATCACAATTCCAGTGGGTCAGAAGTTTACATACACTAAATTGACTGTGCCTTTAAACAGCTTGAAAAATTCCAGAAAATGATGTCATGGCTTTAGAAGCTTCTGATAGGCTAATTGACATAATTTGAGTCAATTGGAGGTGTACCTGTGGATGTATTTCAAGGCCTACCTTCAAACTCAGTGCCTATTTGCTTGACATCGTGGGAAAATCAAAAGAAATCAGCCAAGACCTCAGAAAACAATTGTATACCTCCACAAGTCTGGTTCATCTTTGGGAGCAAATTACAAATGCCTGAAGGTACCACGTTCATCTGTACAAACAATAGTATGCAAGTATAAACACCATGGGACCACGCAGCCGTCATACCGCTCAGGAAGGAGACGTGTTCTGTCTCCAAGAGATGAACGTACTTTGGTGCGAAAAGTCCAAATCAATCCCAGAACAACAGCAAAGGACCTTGTGAAGATGCTGGAGGAAACAAGTACAAAAGTATCTATATCCACAGTAAAACCAGTCCTATATCGACATAACCTGAAAAAGGCCGCTCAGCAAGGAAGAAGCCACTGCTCCAAAACCGCCATAAAAAAGCCAGATTATGGTTTGCAACTGCACATGCGGACAAATATCGTACTTTTTGGTGAAATGTCCTCTGGTCTTATGAAAAATGGCAACATTTTGGACACCAAAGTCAAGGTATTGGAGTGGCCATCACAAAGCCCTGATGTCATCCTATAGAAAATGTGTGGGCAGAACTGAAAAAGCGTGTGCGAGTAAGGAGGCCTACAAACCTGACTCAGCTCTGTCAGGAGGAATGGGCCAAAATTCTCCCAACTTATTGTGGGAAGCTTGTGGAAGGCT
Organism: Oncorhynchus keta; assembly: GCF_023373465.1. Taxonomy (NCBI): domain Eukaryota; kingdom Metazoa; phylum Chordata; class Actinopteri; order Salmoniformes; family Salmonidae; genus Oncorhynchus; species Oncorhynchus keta. The sequence goes on from NC_068427.1 coordinate 8,526,374, forward strand.
ACCCGAAACGTTTGACCCAAGTTAAACAATTTAAAGGCAATGCTACGAAATTACTAATTGAGTGTATGTAAACTTTTGACTCACTGGGAATGTGATGAAATAAATAAAATGTGAATTAAATAATTCTCTCTCCTATTATTCTGACATTTCACATTCTTAAAATAAAGTGGGGATCCTAACTGACCTAAGACAGGGAATTTTTACTAGGATTAAGTGTCAGAAATGGTGAAAAACTGAGTTTAAATGTATTTGGCTGAGGTGTGTGTAAACTTCCAACTTCCAACTGTAGATGTTTGGAGAAATCTGTAATGTATCTCTGGTACTGAAGCCAGCAGAGTAGGTGATCATAAAGAAAGAGACTCTCTGAACGAATTTCAAAGCAGCCTGTGGGAAATCAAACTCTCATGAATTGATATTTTGTATTTCATGAAATAGCAAATAGACAACAACGTTTTAAATGCATACTGAGCATTTTGTATTTAACCCTTGTTTCTAATTGTAAGATCTGACATTATCAACTGTGTACGCCCTTTCCATACACCACAGATATTCACAGCAATCAACAAAGCTTTGCGGAGGGAGGCTTTCGCCTACGCATCTCTTCGAAACCTCAAGCCTCAATGCGAGACATTCAAAAGCATATTTTATGAACAGCATAATAAATTAATTCAACCTCAGAACAGAGAGAAGTCACACACTGACTGCTCGCTCGCATACCAAAGCATACATCTGACAGCAATTAGGTGGCTGGTTTCGGTGAAAGGGACAGGTGACAGTGCCAGGGCTAGGGGGTCATGGCCCCCCAGAAAGCCTGTGTTGCCCCTTGTGCCCGCAGTCGTTGCCAACTTATGCCCCCTGAGACAAGAGCACATAATACTAACCCTAGCATTGAGAGCACAGCTATGTGCAAAGGAAAACGAAAACAATGACAGCAAACTCTCTCGCTCACGTGTAGACGTGTGAAGTCAAATTCCTCACTTCTTCGCCATGGTGCTGTTTCCTGTGAGACACCATCAAAAAGATCTGAATGTTTATCCCACAATTGCACTTGGCACAGAAACCAAAATATTCTTGGGGAAGTGCCCTTGCACATATTTAGCTCTGAGCACTTGCATAGGTTCACGATTGTGAAGGCACAATACCACTGCCCTTGAATGGTTTGAATAATTTAAATTCTTATATATCCTAAAAGGTAGATCTTTGTGATGCGATGCTTTTTTCCTAAACAAAGTCCATGTATACATGAATCAAGTTATGCCAATACCCAGGGGAGGATGCATTTGAAAAGTATTGAAACAAGGCCGAGAGCCCCCTCTCTCTCTCTCTCTCTCTCTCTCTCGCTCTCTCGCTCTCTCGCTCTCTCGCTCTCTCTCTCGCTCTCTCTGGTTATTACAACACAACGTCAACACTGTGAAAAGCCTCCCACAGTAAAGTCTGTGTTGGCAGAGCAGAACAAAGCGAGGTCTCTCTCAGAGGCCATGTAACCATAATTGCCAAACACAAGAACCCCTGGAGGCCTGCAGGGAAAGGTCACAGTCGCTACGGTGTTGCTCCAATTTTACGCCGTGAGAGAGAAGACAAAAGAGTAAACAGAGCGCCCTCAACGCTTGATACGGCGTGTTTTGATGCAGAGATGGCTCAACCATGTGGTTTGGAGATGAGACATTCCATCAAAGCATTAGCAGAGTGTTTTGTGCACAGACAACTTGGAAAAAAATGACAATGAAACAAGATCTTTTTGAAGTTTAAATTAACAACAGTTTGTTTTAATGTAGCAGGGGAAGAGAAGAAAAAGACATCCCACTTTGTACTGAGCAGCAATGTGCTCTTCCCATTGCAGGCCCATCGAATGTGGACGTTTTATTGTTTGGATCAAATGGCCTGAGCTTTAGGTGTTGCTGCTTCTTGAAATCTTCAACTGTTGCCAACACCTAAATCCACATCCTTGAGTAATCTTGGAAGATGTCATATGGAGAACGAGAGAGGAAGAAAGCGAAAACAAAGGATTATAAGAAACAGATCGCTAAACATAAACACTAATCAGAGGACAGGGGAAACAGGAAATACAATTCCCAGGAGCTGGAAAATGCATTCATGAGAGAAACATTTGATCAATGAATCATTTTGTTTTTACCAGAAAGAGAGAGGGGGGGTAGAGAGTAAGAGTACGAGTGAGAAAGGGGGAGAGAGAGCGCAAGAGAGAGGGAGGGAATAAGAAGGAAAAGCAGAAGGAGAAAAAAAGAGCAAGCAGGGGTCCAACAGACACAGTGAGACACTCCAAGGCCTCTTCCTTGGCCTGTGAGATACCAGTTTGAGCACATTTCCCGCTGGAGTGTCTGTCTTAGCTCCGGAAAAGGCTCTACAATTCTCCCCTTTTCTCCTCATCCCATCCCTCTCCCCAGGCGCAGTGAGGGTACGAGTCAGGCTGGGGAGGCCTGTTTGCCAGACAACACTCCCAAGGACTCAGGATCTTTGGGGGTTTTTGGGGCTTGTGGGTGATTATTAGCATGGTAAGGCGGCCCGGGAAGAGCTCAATGAAGTGGAATAGAGCTCATTGAAGAGACCAACAAAATACACAAGCGAGAATGTCTCAGTGTTAGCTGCTGAATTCAACGTAACATTCTGGATGTTTAGTAAGTCATTGTTTACCTGGAACTTTGCCTCATATTTTAACCATATGATTCATATGGCTATTCAAAATATATAATTTGAGTCACCTATTGCTGGATTAAACCACAAAATTAAATAGTTTCAGTGAACTAAACTTTCAAAATGTAAACAAATTAACTAAATTCCAAAGGTTTTGTCCATGGCTGCTCCTGTAACGTCTTGTCAAGCCCCAATTTTTACTCACCACCAACATCCCTTGAGGCAAACTAGATTGTTACTGAATGGTTAAATTTGTTCTCAATGGACTTAACGGTCTAAATAAAGGTTATGGGGTCTATTCAATCTGTATTGCTGTTTAAAAGGTCATTTCATATTGAGCGTTGACCGTGAATGCAGTCTCCGCTAATGCGAGAACGTTGCCTTAAATGAGGAAGACACATTTCGGTTGAATGCATTCAATTGTGCAACTGACTAGGTACCCCCCCCCCCCACCAAAAAAAAGATTCCCGCTGTAACGCTGTATTTCCGCAATACAAATAGAGCCTTAAATTAGACACCCATTGTCGGAGAGCCAAACAGAGGTTCCACGGTGGTCTTCTAAATACAGTTCTCTTCAGTTCTCCTGCTGAGTCAGCCGCATCAGGCATGTGGCGCCCCCTAGCTTACAGGATGACTCATCATTTCCACAACATGAGAGTCACATAGCATGACTGTACCAGAGGGAATGTGTGTGGCTAACCTAGCCTCCAAATTAGCAGTGACATTAACATGGAGTTCTCTCTAATTCAACTGTGACAAAGCAGAACAAAAACAAACCATTTTCTTCCAACAATGTGTAAATCACCAAAGAAACCACAACAACAAAACCAGTTAGGATTATTTTAAGTTGCATTCTTCAGGCAAGGATTGCGCAGGCTTGTAACAGAGCACTCCGAAAACACACATTTTAAAAACACATGTCGAAACCCCCATTTAAAATAATGAGCATCCCCTGACTTGAAATGAAGCAAAACTAACATCAGGGGAATGACAAGATCTCCTGTAACGACGACCCTGTGAAGATGGATTGGACATTCTTACTGTTTCAGAGAAGTCAGACTAGTCCATTTAAGATAATATACAGCCTGGCCCCGCTCTGTGGGATGAACAGAGGTATATGAGGGGGCGGTGGAGGGGGCGTTAACCTGGGCTGTGGCTGCTGTGACCTCCTCTCCCCATTGGGCTGACCCCTCCACTGCCTCCCCCTAGGCTGGAGGAAGCCGGGGCCCTGTCCCCTGGGAGCCTGAGACAGGACTTGGCCAACCCCCACAGCAGGATAGAGCGGATCAGTGCCACTTGGCAAGGGCCAGCTCTTTCGGGGGCAATGAAAAATAATTTCCTCCTGAAAAAGTGCCACGAGGGAGCTGGAGCTTGGCCCAGAGCTGGGGAGCGTGAGCCACGCATCAGGAATGCTGGGACGGTATGACTGGGAAGGAATGTTGATCGAAAGGTAAATGTCAAAGACAGACGGTCATTCTCCTTGGAACCTCATGCCAGAGACCTGTTTACCCAACCTTGATTACGCCGTGAGAAGGAATTTCTCCACCTCTCCCTGCTTGTCCCCCTTTTACTCATGAACATTTGAGAAAAATGTCAGTCAGGCATCAAACACATTCATTCATATAGGGGGACATTTTATTTAATGGATTATATAAATGGTGGAACAAGCTTCCCCCTAATGTCAGGACATCCGAGTCCCTGCCAATTTTCCTGGAAACGTCCGAAACCCTACCTAATTAAAGAGTGTCTTAAAAATATATATATTTTTTGTCATGCAAACACATTTGTTATTGTGGCACTTGCATCAGTGAGATTCAAACCTATGATATTCTGTTCTCTATCCATGGAATTAGTCTACTGTGCCTCCAGGACAGAGCTAGCATGCCATGTATTTTTTTTTTACTCATAAAAAGCTGTTCATTTTAGTCTATTCAAACAGCCCATTTCAAAATAAAAAAGATCCTCATTAAGATCAGGTGTTGCCAATTAGTGGGAATGGCCCACACACCTGGGCACACTAAACAGGATAGAAAATAGAGTTTTGTTGATGCTCAGAAGGGATATGGTTTTCAATAACATTCTTAGAACGTTTTTTGAACATGAATGTTTTCTTGTTTTCTTAATGTTCTGAGATCATGACTTTAATAGAACAATGAGGAAACCTGTAGGAAATGTAGGATGAAGAATTTAAATTCCCACAGAAGAACATTGTTTCTTAAACCAGTTGGAGAATGTTACTAGAACATTACCAAACATGTAATTAAATGTAACCATGTTTGACATTTTAGGAAACGTTCTGTTAAAGTAATGAAATACCGAGATAATATGTATTTTTTCAAGTTCCTTAAATGTGCTGAGAATGTTCCAAAGTCAAGCAACTATCCTGCACCATTTCCAGAATGTTGTGGGAAGGTTGTATGCAAAATAACCATAGGACAACCGCGCTCTCACCAAGCTCTAAGAAACGTATGGTTCTCAGGACGTTATGTGCTAGCTGGGTACCTACTTTGCCAGGAGTTTACAGTGCCTTCAGAAAGTATTCACACCCCTTGAACTTTTCCACATTTTGTTGTGTTACAGCCTGAATTTAAAAATGATTAAATATAGATTGTGTATCACTGGCCAACACAATACCCCATAAAGTGAATTACGTTTTTAGAACTGTTTACAAAATAATCCTAAATGAAAACCTGAAATGTCTTGAGTATCCAAACCCTTTGTAATGGCAAGCCTGAATGAGTTCAGGAGTAAAAACACATACAGATAATTGTAAGGTCTCTCTGTTGAGCAGTGAATTTCAAGCACAGATTCAACCACAAAGACCAGGGAGGTTTTCCAATGCATCGTAAAGAAGGACACTTATTGGTGGATGGTTTAAAAAAAACAACACTGAATATCCCTTTGAGCATGGTGCAGTTATTACACTTTGGATAGTGTATCAATCCACCCAGTCACTACAAAGATACAGAAGTCATTCCTGACTCAGTTGCCGGAGAGGAAGGAAACTGCTCAGCGATTTCACCATGAGGCCAATGGTGACTTTAAAATAGTTACAGAGTTGAATGGCTGTGATAGGAGAAAACTGAAGATGGATAAACATTGGACAACATTGTAGTTACTCCACAATACTAACCCAATTAACAGAAGAAACCTGTACAGAATACAAATATTCCAAAACATGCATCCTGTTTGCGACAAGACACTAAAGAAATATTGCAAAAAATGTGGCAAAGCAATTCACTTTTTGTCCTGAATACACAGTGTTATGTTTGGGGCAAATCCAATACAACACATCACTGAGTGACACACTCCATATTTTCAAGCATTGTAGTCGCTGTGTCATGTTATGTCTATGCTTGAAGAGTTTTTCTGGATAAAAAAAAGCACAGGCAAACTCCTAAAATAAAATCTTGGTTCAGTTTGCTTTCCACCAGACACTGGTCGATGACCTCACCTTTAAGCAGTACAATAACCTAAAACACAAGGCCAGATCTACACTGGCGTTGTTTATCATGAAGACAGTGAATGTTCTTTAGTGGCCAAGTTTTGACTGAAATCTGCTTGAAAATCTATGGCAAGATCGGAAAATGGTTGTCTAACAATGATCAACAACCAATTTGACAGAGCTTAAAGAATTTTGAAAATAATTAAATGTGTAAATGTTGTACAATCCAGGTGTGCAAAGCTCTTAGAGACTTACCCAGAAATACTCACAGCTGTAATCACTGCCAAAGGTGATTCTAACATGTATTGACATAGAGGGTTGAATACTTATCCAATCAAGATATATTAGTGTATTATTTTTCATTCATATTTGACAAATGTTAGACATTTTCTTCCACTTTGGCATTACAGTGTATTTCGTGTAGGAAAAAAATGACACCGAAGTTCCATTTTAATCACACTTTGTAACTCAATAAAATGTGGATAAAGTCAAGGGATGTGAATACTTTCTGAAGGCACTGTATGTGGTCCGGGGTCTTGGGGTGCTTACCACTATGCCAGACCCCTAGCACTCTGCCATAACTACTACCCCTCCCTTCCCACAGCCTGTTCTGCCCCTCACCCATGCACTACCAACCCATTTTACATCTGCCTGAATAGAGCACTGTTTTTGTAACCTGCTGGCCTCTGTATGGAAATCAGTGTGTCTGCGGTAATACCTCCAGCACTGAGAATAAGTGTCTGTTGCAGATCAGATCTTCGCCGTGCTTTGCAGCCCGTAGTATTTTCGCCTCCAGATAAATCAGTTGGACCTTTTAACACTGGAAAAAACATAATTATGGAAAGAAAATAAATCTCTTCCCAGCTAGCATTGAGGACTCAGCCCTCTTCCGGGGGGAGGGGGGGGGGCAGATTGAATCGGCCCGGAATCGGGTGTCGGACTCGGCCCGGAATCAAAATTAATGGCTGCCTAGAATCAGCCAAAGTACATCGAGCTCTTTCCGTCTACCGGAATTCAGCCGATTGTACCGGCATCTTACCAGAATCCACCCCAGAAGCAGCCTGATGCAAATGTCCCCCAAAAATGTATATAAAATAAACCCAATTTAGTCATTTAAATATGACTATTATACATTTTACACATACAAATTATGCCCATCCACACTTTTTATGTAATTTTATAATATATTTTTTTCACCATATCTGTACACCTGGTGACCGTATCAGTGCGCATGCACCTAGCCCGCCACAGCCGGCCAAACCGTCCCCTAACCCGGATGACGCTGGGCCAATTGTGCATCGCCTCATTGGTCTCCCGGTAGCGGGCGGCACGGGTATCGCACCAGCATCTGTAGCAACGCTGTGATGCAGTGTCAGACCGCTGCGACACTCGGGAGGCCCCATCCACAACGTTTTTAATGCTGATCAATTGCCTTGCACAAAGTATCAAAATACTACAATACCACAAACAGGACTCTTAAAGAATTTAATTTAAATGTTAATTTTATTTTTTGATCACATAAAATATAGAAAAATCAATAAATAATGAAACTTTAATTATATAAAGCAGCCCGTGTAATCATCTGCAAGAGAGTAGCCACAATCGGCCCAAGCCCCAAGCCCCAAGTAATAGTGGTCCTGTAGCTCAGTTGGTAGAGCATGGCGCTTGTAACGTCAGGGTAGTGGGTTCGATCCCCGGGACCACCCATACGTAGAATGTATGCACACATGACTGTAAGTCGCTTTGGATAAAAGCGTCTGCTAAATGGCATATATTATTATATATTATACATTTGGCTCAGATAACTCACACTGGAATCGGCCCGATCCCAATCCCTGCATCCTAGCCATAAGTAATACTGCCGAAGGCGGCCCAGACTCGGGGCCACATGACGGGCCTCAGCCAGAATGACGGGCCTCGGGCCTCAGCCAGAATCGGCCCAGATCCACTGTGCTAGCTGGATTGTTTTCACAGGATGCTCTGTCCATCTTTATTTCTGGATATTCATCCCTTTATCCTTTTATTCCACTAAAGGAGAATTGATCAGGGTTTTTACTTTACGTCCAGTGGTGCTTATCATGGAGTATGACTGTGCCCATACCAAAAAGACATTCCATGTGATGACGATTCCTCCTCGGAGATCATATGATGACCTGGATCTGGAGGACATCTAGTAACCCCAGTGGCTGCTAGGAAAGTTCAGCCCTTGCTTTTGTCTTCCTGAACAGTGTTTGATGCAGTTTTTATTGGGTGTTTGACGTAGCTAGCATGTATGTCCTAATATATACACTGTACAGTAGAGTCCCCCCAACCCCCCAAACGCTCATGTTTCCTGAACTTCAGGAAAGGGACACAAACAGACACAGAGGTCACAGCCCCTGTAGAAGCCAGGGCACTGTGAAGAAGCCTGTATAATGCCTATACAACTTTCCCAGGCACCACGTAAAGGGCCCAGACTTCAAAGGGCCACTTGAAAGGTAAAGATCCCTCTAAGTCAAACCAACCCACTGCCAGGCTACACAAGCTACACAGGGGAACCAAGTCAATGTGGTTCCTATTATTTGATAAGCATCCCATATTTTCAAAGGTATTTTAATGACCTGGAGCTATGCCTTTCATGGCGCTAACTCTTGAAACGACACTCAGGGAGCTCTCCGCGCAGCATGGTCCGAGCACTGAGCAGTGGGAGGTGTACATCTTTATTATGCAATGACACCCTACGCGAGCCACCGCACTGCATGTTCATTAGAGCCTTCTTTCTCTCTTTTCCATCTCCAAGTTTATTTTTCACCGTCACATGATTTGGGTGTTTTCTTCCCCGTCATGAGAAAACAAACGTGTACTCCTTGCCATCACGGGAAGTGAATGTGTATTGTTTTAAGGCTGCGGGGGAATGCCAGCTGTCATGGAGGATTGCCTAGGTCGAGTCTTATGCAGGCCCGTCTTACTGCTGGTTCACTGTGAATGGCTTTGGCAGCTAGATCAAACCCCCTGTGGACTCAACCTGGTCTCAGAGCATTTCGTATTGTTCTATACGTAAATCCGAGATGCTCCATTTAGTATGATATATTACGTTTCGTATGGTATGTATTAATTTGTGGACGTCCATCACACATTTCGTATGATATGTTATCAATTACAATTTGTATTATATGCTACAAATTTGCAAAACATACTACCTGATGAATTTGCCAAACATATGATATATTACAAATTCTAGCTAGCTGGCTAACGTTAGCTAGGCTAGGGGTTAGAGTAAGGGGTTAGGGTTAAGGTTAGGTTTATGTTTAGGAGTAAGGTTAGGGAAGGGTTGGCTAAAATGGTTAAGGTTAGGGGGAGGGTTAGCTAAAATGATTAAGGTAAGGGGATGGGTCAGCTAACATGTTAAGTAGCTGCAAAGTAGCTAAAAAGTAGTCTAGTTTAGTCTGCTGTTGCTAATTAGCTAAAATAGTCCGTGATAACAATCAAACTAGTAACCTTTGGGTTGCTAGACGTTCACGTTATATGCTCACCCATCCACTCTACTTATGTTTTTACCTTAAGTAACCATCTGTTTTATGTAACCATGCCAAACGTGACAACGTAATGTTACTAAATCACGTCTAGTCTATGAGACCAGGCATGTGGACGAGCTCCAGGCTGTAGAATGGGGACACTAGAGCGTTACACCGCCTCCGCCCCACGGCTCATTTACTGGAATTACAGCAGCAGTATGTCCTAGGGGTGATCAAACTTCCAGGCTTACATTGCTCAAGTCCTACTCTAACACACCTTACTCTACTGATAAGCTGCTCACCAGGCCTCATCAGCGCAGGCCTGGAGCAAATGCATGCACACCCAGCAGCTGTTCAGGAGGAGGGTTTGCCACCCCCATGGCTTAATGATACAAAATGGTTGGTACCCAGATTCAAATGTTGCTTGTGCTACCCTGTTGTTTTGACCCAATGTTGGCAAAGAAATGTTCAGTTTCTTTAAGTACATAAACATCCATCACATTGTATTAAAGTGTCTCTTTGATAAATATACTGTGAATCCCATTTTGTGGCACTTCACTTGACTTGGTCCAGTAAAAAAATCCAGCTGTATAAATGGGATACGCACAATCAAGTCCTGCAAAGTCAATGGCCTCGGATATTTGCCTTCCACTGAGCGTAGAAAACCTCACAACCAGATTGGTGAGTTTGTGCAAGGCTTTCCTCTCGCTGTCCCGAGTCTCGACCCTGGTCAGAAACATCATCATACAGTCTCATTGTTGTACCCACTTCAAGACAGACCACAAAAACCCAGTCACACCATGGATAAAAATGTAAAAAAAACACAATTTAGACATTGAAACTATAAAAATGGTTTTTAGATCGAACTCCTTATTAAGGCCAAGAGGAGTTTGTTGAGCCTGTGAATCCAGAAAGATTCCCTTTGAAGAAGTTTCCTCTCAATGTCCCCTCTCCTGCGTGACATATTGACCACTTCTATTCCAATGTATCTCAATAGGATGTCCAGCTTGTACAAAATGAGCAGCAACCAGATTATTTGTCTCACCTGTCCGTATATTGATGCGGTGCTCACTGATCCGTGTCTGAAGTCTTGTACGAGTTTCCCCCTATGTAAGACAGACCACAAGGACATTGGTGGACATGCCGGTAATCAGGCCCTTGATCCTGAATCTTTGTGGGTAAATGAGTTGCATTTGTACGTAAACCTTGGAAGCATACACCCCCCCTTACGTGCCAACCCCTTTGGACATGCGGCCCCTTTACATAGTCAAACAACAGCCTGGACCTCGAGAGGGAAAGTGCTAGAGTTTCACGGATGAATCTGGAATATGTATTTCCCACCAGACCTGTGTGTGTGTTTCCTCATTTGGAATGGACTAGGCTTGAAATGTTCACATTTGTTTTTGCGGTGGAAAATGTGTCATCCTGTGGTTTTTCCAGTTTTTTTTTGTTTTTGTGTGAAAATGTTGAATTCTTTGATCCGCTGAGAAATAAATCTAACAAGCTGAGTAACGCTATGTAGTCTCACCCGCGTGGGCTGTTTGATTCTGCGTCATGTCTGTCCATAATATATTTTCTTATTTTTGTACAGAAAATGTGTTGTGGATTCTGGGACGTTACATATTGTAAATTGAGTGTAAAAACGTCAGCACCAGTTGAATTGTGAGGATGGGATGCATCATACCGAAAATATGTGGTTTCATGCAAAAGCAAAAGGCTCTGCTCCCTTTTGACCCAGAATCCACTGGTGTCTTGGGGATATCAGTTTGGGAGGAACACAGGGCTGGGCCTTGCATGGCTTGGAAGGGCTTCAGCTAGCAAACCTCTGTGTACCACTTTGTGTATCCGTGTGTGTGAAGTGTATAGGCCTGCCGGTGTGTGTGTTGCTCTGAAAGGGTAGAGGGACATTGCAGCTGTGACTTGCTATAACGTCCCCAGCACTCAGCCCTGCAGGCCCTGCTAACTAAATGTGTGGCCAAGCACAGGGCTCTATACGGCACAACACACACTACTTCCTGGTGGCCTGCGCTTCATAATTCCCATCCACTTCTGCCAACATCTGTGGCTGTCTTTGACACTCGCATGCACGCACACACAGAAACATGTGCCTTCACACAAACACACTTGCATACACACACTGGGTCAAATATCATGCTTTATAAATAGCGTTATGAAAAATACCTAACACATCCTTTTGTCTCAGACGTGAGAAGGACGTCTTTAGAAGACAGGAAGAAGAAGGGAGGGTGAAGGAGGAGGGAGAGCAGTGATCTCCTGTCCACTCCATCAATCAGAGAGCAGCATGAGCTGAGATATGTAGTCGGCTTCTTTCTTTCTTCCTTTCCTCTTTTTTTTTCTTTCTTTCTCTTTTTTTTTTATTTGCAAAATCCGACGTGCCCAGAAGGAATGGATTTCCAGTGTCCCCTTTGATCCTGTCTTTATGATTCTTTTGTTTGCTTAAACCACATCCTTCTCTCCGCCGCACTCGCCCCAAGATGCTTTGAATTAGGCGGGTGTGGGTGGGAGGGTGGACCGGGGGGATGGAGGATGGCATTCACACTGAGCTCCAGGAGACAAGGAGATGCTGGATGGCGGTCCTCCTCGGTGCGACTCGTGAACAGGCTCGTACAGGACAGACTAGGGGCGTTTGCAATATGTGATTCTTTTTTACACAAAATGTATTCATTTATAACATCTATGAGCATTGAGAAAGTGGTGTGAATCACACCTTCTCCTTCCAGGTTGAAATGAATTGCACTTTCGCATGTTGAGTTCAATGCTAGCCTCACGTCTCACGTTGAGGACTGTCCGGCTGTAGTACCATCGCGTGCCACTTGGTTTCCTTATTCTCCTGCAGCTCAGTCTGCTGATGATCCCCTGAGTTTTACAGAGTAAGAACAGCAGCTTCAGTCATTTCTCTCTTTCCTTTCTGTCATGGCTCAAGAAAAAAGACATTTCAACAAAGAGGCTTAAAACAATAAGGACAACTCTCCAGCTAGGAGTCAGCGTATGTCACTGTGGTGGATGATACTCTATCCTCCTGTGATCTCTTTCTGGGTGTGCAGCTCATTTCTGCTCCACTGCCCCTACATTCTACTGCCTTTCTTCATTTTTCCTACTGTATGGTAGAGTACGATATGTGCATGAGAGAGTGGGTGGGTGTACGGTCTGTTTATTTCCGAACATGCGTGTGATTGTCTGTATGCATATGATAGTGTGTGCGCGTCTGCGTGTGCTTGTCGGTGTCACCTTGAACAAGAATGTACTGTGTGTGTGTGGGTGTCTTTGTATGTATATACAGTAGAGATCCCATATACAAGCTACTCTCATAGGAAATGACCTACAAGTGAATAGAGGAAGAATAAATAAACCCAGATGATAGATAAATAAATAACGGACATTTTGGAGATTCAGGGTCTGTTTCAGCAGCTGCCTACGATACTACGGCATTGGATCCACATCCTCATGGCAGACAGGAATTGTGATCGTTACTATTCAATCCCCAGAAAATGGAACCATTACTTTTTTCATGCGTTTCCCTGAATCGACCAACATCTTTCAAATTAAGGGCTGCCTGAATTATAGGAGCTCCTTAGACAGAGAGGGAAAGTATACACTGGGAATCCGTGGACAGGCAGGCCAAGGCCAGTTACCGTGAAGCACGTGAACCTGTGCTTTACGACACTGTCAAAACATCCCGAGCGCTACACTGTCTCCAGTGTCTGGAATAAAGGATCACGATTTAACTCAACCTTTAATGTGTACTCCTTCTCTTCAGGTAAAGCCATGAAATATAAGAGCAGAAGCCCATACATAGGAAGGAGAGATGAGAGATCTGTAAAGTTGCAAAAAGCGCTGGATATCTTCTGGGGGATGACAATGGCTGCAGACGGGGAAGGTGGAGGGTGTTGGTGTGTGTGTGTGTGTGTTGTCATATGGTGTACTTTGGAATGAGCCGTCTGGTTCGACTCGTAGCCACACCAGTCTCGTTGCCATTACAATATGTGACATAAATTGCCACAATCTGCCATATATTCTCCATATCCATGCTTGCATCCATATTTAATAACGGTCTGCTCAGCATATGCCGACACTCATGAACTGACGTGGACCCGTTTTGAAACTACGTGGACATGTGAGAGGATTTTGACACATTAGCGTCTACAGTATAACGCTAATATTGACATGTGGTCAACATACTGGTATGTAGGTTTAAAGCCCATACTTGAGGTTAAATCTAGTGGTTTAAAGGGATCTGTCTGAGTGTGGGCAGGTGGCTGCGGCAATGAGGGGGAGAAGGGAGGAGGTGGTAGCCAGGAGGGAGTGCACTCTCAATGGGAGGGAACGGGTGATTATAGCCCCTCTCTGGAGCTGGGGGTGGTGGAAGGGATGCACTCTGGGTCCCAGAGCAGAGGGGAGATGGGAGGAAGTGTGTATGGGCCCACATGCAGGACACATTTGACACAAACACACACACCCTGGGAACATGTAACAGTATTGCTTCCGTCTCGCTCCTCGCCTCAACCTGGACTTTAACCTCTGAACACATCGACAACAGTCTCCGGCAAAGCATCGTTGTCTATAGGTCCACAAAAGTTGCGGTCCTTGCAGAGCAAGGGAAACAACTGCTTCAAGGTCTCAGAGCGAGCGATGTCACCACTAACTAGCTAGCCATTTCACACCGTTTACACACGCACACGCTCACACACAATCACACACATACTCAGCCTGGTCTCTTGTTCACTGAACTGGACCTGGACCAAAATAAAACACCCACTGTTTATGATAGTAAATGTGATTGGGTGGTGGTGGGTTGGGGGGTGTAGGAGTTCGGGTGGGTGTAAATGGTGCTATGCCCTGGACCCCCTGACAGCAATGATCCTGGCCACAGGGAGGGGTTCGGAATATATGGCGGCCAACCAGAGCCCCTGAACCACCTCCACTTCACTCCAAGGGTCTCATCCCTTTCTGTTTATGACTTGTCAAAACCACAATCTTCATTTTTACATCAAATCCATTGTTATTATCATGAATTAGTGGTACTTCGCAAGAATACCAATGACTATGTTTAGGCACAAAAAGGTCCTAATAAGGGATATTTATTCAGTTGCCTTCCACAAAATCTCTTGAACCATTGCTAATATTGACTTTCACGTAAAATCATGCTTGACTGAAAACAATTCCATAAAAAAGTGAGATGCTCGGTGGCTTGACTGAAATGATCAGGTTGATTTAGAGTTTGAGTGAAAAATCAGATGTGTGTGTGCTGACCAGCTGGCCCGGAGCGTTAAGGGGGCCATGAAGATATCGTCCCACTCCCCGAGACCACGACTGTCCTATCAGGAATGACACGCTAGCTATAAAGCTCTGTCCTTCTCTCGCTCTCTATTTGCTCCGTCCTTCTCCGTCTCCCTAAACTCCGTCTCTCTCTTTGCGCCTTCTCTCTCTCCCTATGCTCCATCTCTCTGCTCTCCTGTCTTTCTCTGCTCTCCTGTCTCTCTCTGCTCTCCTGTCTCTCTGCTCTCCTGTCTCTCTGCCCTCCTGTCTCTCTCTGCTCTCCTGTCTCTCTCTGCTCTCCTGTCTCTCTGCTCTCCCTCTGCCCTCCTGTCTCTCTCTGCTCCCCTGTCTCTCTGCTCTCCTCTCCTGTCTCTCTGCTCTCCCTCTGCCCTCCTGTCTCTCTCTGCTCCCCTGTCTCTCTGCTCTCCTGTCTCTCTCTGCTCTCCTGTCTCTCTCTGCTCTCATGTCTCTCTGCTCTCCTGTCTCTCTGCTCTCCTATCTCTCTGCTCTCCTGTCTCTCTGCTCTCCTGTCTCTCTGCTCTCCCTCTGCCCTCCTGTCTCTCTCTGCTCCCCTGTCTCTCTGCTCTCCTGTCTCTCTCTGCTCTCCTGTCTCTCTCTGCTCTCATGTCTCTCTCTGCTCTCCTGTCTCTCTGCTCTCCTGTCTCTCTGCTCTCCCTCATGTCTCTCTCTGCTCTCCTGTCTCTCTCTGCTCTCCTGTCTCTCTCTGCTCTCCTGTCTCTCTCTGCTCTCCTGTCTCTCTCTGCCTGTCAGGGAGGTTCAGGCTAGGGGCCATAGAGTTCACACACACTGTGCTGCTGGCGTGTGGGCGAGAAAATGAGAAGTGAGGCGAGTGCCGTAAATTGCGCATCCTGCCTTCTCTGACGGCTAAATTACAGAGACTGCATGTGCTAATGGTTCCCTGTCCTCTTAACAAATCAGTAGATGAAACAGCGAGAGGAGGATTCACAGGCCAGTCCTAAAAAAATAACACTGCTAATGGCTGTTGGTGTGCACCAGTGCCCTAAGTCTTTAGCTGGGTAGGACACCACCATCACTATACCAGGTGGCGAGATGGAGGGAGTTGTGGCCTGGTTGTTACCACTAAAACTGTTGTTAATTACTTATGATACAGCAGGACACTCTCTTCTTTTCTAAGAAATGAGCTGCATGTACATACCATTCTAATGTAACATTGTAGTGTAGGCTAAATGGTAACAGAGACATGAATCTATAAATACATGGTTACCTTGGTTACGGTTCAAAAGGCCGCTTGCACTAACAATGTATTCACACCACTAAAATATTGTCATCAGCAGTATGATCTTGACACCAAGTGGTTGAGTACTTCTGGAATAGTTGAGGGAGTCCTCCTGTGCTCAACTTTCTACTCTTACAGTTGGAAATGATCCACAAAACACACACAAGCTGCTTCCATCAAGATTAGGAAACCTGCTTTGCAAGCAGGGAGGAATCCCACATGAAAAACATAAGAGAATGGCCACATCATACCATTTACTAATACACCACACTATTAACCGATTAACGGTGGGCAATGACAGGCATCTACACTATAACCGTGTGCAAAGCTCCTCTGTCTCTCTCACAATCAACTCATCTCATCTGTCTCATCTCTGGCTTGGTCTCAGAGAAGTGACACCGCTCGAAAGAGCATAAATCAAGCGTTCTTCCCCTGGACTTCAGAACGCGTTCGGAAACCACAAGAGCTGCGTACTCTAGTATGGAATTCACTGAGGACTGGATTTCGGCTTCACTGTCACGCAACGCTCCACACACATCCAGATTCCAGATCATTCCACTGCTCTTCGTTCTGAATAGGAGTTGCGGAATACTGTGGAAGAAGGAATTTCAGTGAACAAATAATCCCTCCAAGTGAGAAATGGAATAACTGAATCATGATTTTGCTTTGGATGAATGTTGTGGAATTAATCTTATCGCTAGTTATTAGTAAATTACTTGTGTTTTCAGTTTCACAGGTTCTCAGTTGAGGTTCCCTGGTCATTTATGAATCAGGGTAAGCGACACATACCCGTAGCAGGCAGCACACACATTTAGCAAGCGACACACGCCTGACAGCTGTGACAGAGTGGGGAGGTATCAAGAGGGCAGAGGCACTCAGAAAGCCATGCGTGAGAGTGTGTTGTTGTCACGCGATCTAGTGTTACAGGTCTACTGTTGCCGGCGTTTCCACACACACACAGACTGTTTTCAGTATCATCTTTTCTCAACGGCATAATGAACTCGCAGTACAGATTTAACTTGGAAGCAACTGTTTTTGATTGAGATGATGGGAGCAGGCAGGGGCAGCTTACCTGACAACTCCATTATTTAATGGACAACCCCCTTGACGCAGAGGGAAAGTGGAGAAGCCTTGGAGCAGGGGGGAGCTGCAGACAATACGGTGCCCTTTGCCAGAAGGAGCCCTCTGAATGTCTCTCTCCCCCTCTTTCTTTCATTCTCTCTGTCTTTCTGCTTATTGGAGATCTGGGAAGCTCCTTATCCAAGGGAGGAAATGGTTGATTTGATGTGGCGCGCAACCGGGGGCTTGGAGCTAGGCCCCTTCTCTGTCAGACCCAGGGGTCAGTCTCCCCCTCTCTCACACACACATGTAATTTCAGATGTACATGTATGTCTATCAGCGACTATTTACCAGTTGTGATCTAATTCTCTGAGGGTCGGTTCTTTGCTTGTGACACCGGCAGGAGTTGCAGAAGTCGGAAAGATTTCAAAAGGGCATTTTGTCCAGCATCTCGCCAACACACTGTCAGCAGCGTTTCTAGTTGAATACTTGAGCCGACTGAGCTGGGGTAGTTCGATTCACGTCTCAGACCCTCGGCCTGTCCTCTGTGAGAGGGCGGAGTTAGCAGTTTGAGAGAGTGAATACGCTGCTAAAAAGGCAAATCTGGGAGGAAAATGCAGGTGACGCAGGTGAACATAACGAACAAATCACTGTTCGTGTTTCCACTCATTCACAAAGAGGCAGGCGGGATTAGAACTGTCAGATCAAGAATAAGCATTCTGGGCTTTGATCAACGCTGGGAGCAATATTTAGATGTTGACCCTTAATTGATTTTCTTTATTGTTTACAAAATATATACAGTATATATACACAATGAGTGTACAGAACATTAAGAACACCTTCCTCATATTGAATCGCAGCCCCCCACCCCTTTTGCCCTCAGAACAGCCTCAATTCCTTGGGGCATGGACACTACAAGGTGTCAAGCATTCCACAGGGATGCTGGGCCATGTTGACTCTGTTTCCCACAGTTGTGTCAAGTTGCCTGGATGTCCTTTGGGTGGTGGACCATTCTTGAAACTGATGAGCGTGAAAAACCCTCAGAGTTGCAGTTCTTGACACAAACCGATGGCCTGACACTCTGTCTTTCCACGATGATTCAACATCATCACATTGATTAGGAGGATAAAGACAGCTCAAGAGGTATGCAGATACGCAGAAAATAAATAGATATTTTTGGACATAGACTTAAGCATAATGATAATGGCTCTAGACTGCAGTATAAAGCAATTTCAGCTGTTTGAAAAATCTCCAACCAGCCCCCAGCAATCCTCACATACTTTGTGCCCCCTCTGATTTTTGGGATGCATGACGCCCCTGATGGGAAGATTGGTGCCATGGGCTCGAGTTACACAGGATGTGTGTTTGTGTGTGCAGTAGGGGGTTTTCAGTGGTACAATATTGGTGCCATTGGGCTGGAGTGCCCAGGATGATCTATGGTGCGGTGACCTCATCCTGTGCGGAACCCTGTGAACCACTCTGCCTGGACCGTCCGATTCACACACCCTCTGGATAGGCCTCCTCTCCCGGGATACGGGCCCTTCTTTCCATGCCTGCAGGTTCCAGTGTGGGATTCCCGGCCGGGAGCCTCCAAGAAAACCCATTTCACAACATTCCCACAGTGGTAGCCGCGGGATTATTCTTCCTCTTTTTCTTATTTTTTTTTCTTTCTTCTGAGGTCTTGTTGTCGGATGGTGTTTTTTTTTTTTTTTTACAGATTGATGATTCCCAGTTCGTTTGGTGAGGAGGGGCAGTCTGTGTTCCCTCAGACACCACGACTCGAGCTTTGTTCCCCCGCCAACGTTTCTCAGCTGTGGAAAAATCTCCCATGAGCCTACCCTGCTCTATGGAAGCAATAAGGTAGTTTGGCAGCAATAGACACCTCACCTTTAAGGAACAACAACATTAAAAGG
The DNA here is from genome assembly GCF_023373465.1 of Oncorhynchus keta. NCBI lineage: Eukaryota > Metazoa > Chordata > Actinopteri > Salmoniformes > Salmonidae > Oncorhynchus > Oncorhynchus keta. The sequence goes on from NC_068427.1 coordinate 8,545,469, forward strand.
TGTAAGCTTTCGTAAACCCTTTACAATGTCTACATCGCTGCTTCACGCATGATTTGTGAAGCACATTTATAGTATAAAAAGGGTTCAAACAGGTCTATACATTTGGCACTTTGCCAGATGTGACGTAACCCTTTTCCCACCCTTAACATGGCTTCTATGAGGACTTTATAAAAAGGTTCACGAATACTTCATTTAGCCTTTAAAGTTGTTTGTTTCTTGTTTATTGCATTAAAAATGTGGAACATTGCTGTCTTCGGTGAGTTGAGTAACACAGAACAAATGTAAGTAACAGATGAAATTAGGAGATAAAGGTGAAGTACTATAAGCCGAGTAGGTATACTGAGTGTGCAAAACATTAAGAACACCTGCTCTCTCCATGACAGACTGACCAGGTGAATCCAGGTGAAAGCTATGATCCCTTATTGATCTCACTTATTAAATCCAATTCAATCAAGGTAGATGAATGGGAGGAGACAGGTTAAAAAAATGATTTTTAAGCCTTGATACAATTGTGACATGGAATGTGTACGTACATGTGCCATTCAGAGGGAGAATGGGCAAGACATAAGATTTAAGTGCCTCTACTGGTAGTAGGTGCCAGGCGCACCGGTTTCTGTCAAGAACTGCAACGTTGCTGGTGTTTTCACGCTCAACAGTTTCCCGTGTGTATCAACAATGGTCCACCACCCAAAAGATATCCAGCCAACTTAACGAAACTGTAGGAAGCATTGGCGCCAACATTGGCCAGCATCTCTGTGGAATGCTTTCGACACATTGTAGAGTCCATGCCCCAACAAATTGAGGCTGTTCTGAGTGCAAAATGGGGGGTATATTGTTTGGTATTCTCAATGTATATTAAAGGGTGACATTCTGTCTTTAACAATATGTGGAAAAACTGGGACAATAATTACAGAAGCTATGACTTCCTTCCTGCGTAAAGCCACATTTCTCGACTACCAGAAAAAGCCAAATGAGACAACATTAAGCCATTTTGGTTTCCTTTAATTACAACAAGCACACATTTACTGGTAAATATGCCTTGTTCAATATTTCCGGGCCACATAACTTGCGTAATGATTTTAATAAAGCTCTAGAGACTTTCCTCTCTTTTCACAGCAGACAAATAAGACTGGAATTTGTGTGTGAAACCTGTGTGTGTCGTGTGTGTGGTAGTAGGTAGAGGAAAAGCACTCGGGGACATACTAATGTACTGTATTTCACATGTAGGGCTTACATTACGAAACGTCAATAAAATATGATCAACATTCACTCACCACACCCTGTCCTTCCTGTTTAATTGACCTGACACGGCTACAAACAGAAAACGCTGTTTCTCTTGGACCGTAAATCATTCATATTTGATTTCGTGACAGTCTTCTGTTCGTGTGAGTGAATCAAGTTGGCCTCCTGGCTTTTTATGTATACAGCTCGACTTTTCTTGGATCTAAATGTCAAGTATTGGAAACATGCACTTGTCTGTTGTTCGTGTGATGTGAAATAAACACAGCAGAAATCAGTGTGTTCGTTTGAGGAAAGTAAGAGTGCTGGAAAGTCTTAGGTATGAGATCATACAAACAAAGGTGCATGGCAATTACAGACAGGGTAAAATGCCAGTGTAACTGCAAGTAAAAAGGAGTCTCGATAAAGAGGTAGACAAAAAGATTGTGTGGACCTAACAACTTGCAGCTGTTTTTGCTCACAATAAGAACAGAAAGTTACTCTTTCTCACACACAAAAGTGTGCATGTGCGCACACACTTGGAAGCAAGCTTAATTCCAGTTTCCTACTTAACATAGGTAAGTGGTGTGGTCATTCCATGAAGAAAAGCCATCTTGAAAAGTGGGCCACAAAACAGTTAACATCTCTTGCGTGTCAAATAACAACAGAACACCGTGGTGTTATTTGCAGATAGACCCGATTTCAATTGCAGTTTGTGGCACAAATAAATGATAGAATAAACAATATAACACAATAAAATAGACAACATAATAGAACATTCACAAGTTGTTTGATAGGATAAGAAAACGGGACTGAAGTCAGGGGGCCATTAATCACACCGTGTTCAGACCTGGGAAACCAAATGCGTGAACTCACTGGCCAATCAGTGATAATTGATCAAGTAAGTACAATGTAGAAAAGAAAACGGCAATAATTCGGCCCTTATTACATGAGCTGATGAATCCAGATATGTCTGATTGTGTGTGTGTGTGTTTGTGCTGAAACCTTGGGGGGGTAAGGGTTCAAAACCATTGAAGCACCTCCTTGCAATGGAAACTCACCACAGAAGGATATTGGTTTGACAACTGTCCATTCCTCACAAACGTTCCTCTAACATAGTGCACAGCAGCTTATCTACGTGTGTCTGTGTGTGTATATGCCCTGTTATTGAGAGACTTGGTTGAATGACATATGAGGAGGAGAAGGAGCACTCACACAGATACTGAGGTTTCCAGCTGCTCCCCTCCCCTTGAGGAGACGGAGTGCAAGAGAGAGAGAAAGACAGACTGCCACGCCATCTAGAGCTCAAATGCGTCGCGCTCTTAAACCTCTTTCAAACAATACCTTCATGTTTTCAGACATTTTATGACCTCCATTCACACAGCATGGCATTGAAGAACATTTGTACACAGGACAGGACAATGGACACAAATGCACTGTCTAGCCAACCATAGCACTGTTTCATTCCTCAGTACAATCTGTAGCGTGTTTTTCCGTCAGACAAATGGCATAAACAAAAGAAAATACAAATGTTGTTTAACTGCAGTGTGAGCCAGGAGGGTAGAGGTCCAGGGAGACTGCCTGCTCCTCAGCCTCTCATGTGGGGCTTGTGGCAGGCAGCTTAGTGGCTCCCCTCCAGTTCCACTGATGAATTGAGGAAATGAGAGGCATTGCTACATTAGTGCTGTCCCTCTGAGCCGGCTTCAGAGTCTACCGTGGCTCAGTTCCATTGCCCTATGAGTCTTGTGGCTAACACGTTTTGTTGGACCGGATAGGTGTAAACAACATGAAAAAGACTGGGGTTCCACCTTGACCTCCAATAGCCTAAATGGAACTGCCGCAGTACTGTTCTCCAAAGTCTGTGATTGCTACAGTGATACAGCGCACGCTGTGAGAAAGGATTAGACTTCAGAGAAATGGGTTGTGAACAGTAATGGAACTAATCCCAACTTTGGGGACTGACTGTGGAATATACCTCCAAATACAGGAGTAAAGAGAGGTTCTGAATGTGTGCGTCTGAGTGTTAGAGAGCCCTTCTCCTCCCTCCTTGGCCAGACCAGCTGGACCAAGAATCCCTGGTCTCTACAGTGCTGCTGTTCTCCAGTACCACTGGCTCGTCCAACAGTTCCCAGGCCCTGCTTTTTTCCCCCTACTGAGTTGTTTACAACTCCAACAAGATGTGGTTTTCACTGTCACAGCATCCAGGAACATACTGTACGCCAAAGCTCCAGTCACATCCAGGGATTGTTGGTGAACTGGACATAAAGCATCATGGGAATCTTCGCAGACGTCTTCCCCAAAGCTCAAAGGAGCCTTCCATTATATCCAAGGCCTATTTTTAGCGATGGATTTCATCTTGATATTTGCCCAGAAGTCTGTAGCTAAAGCTGTGGGCAGCTGCCCCAGTCTGTTTCTTCAGTTCAATGCCAATCAACATTATGGTATATTTATAACACACGACTCAGCACTTAGCTTGTGCTTCCTGTTGTAATGTCTTCTACTCAGACTGGAAGGGTCGATGCTGAAATGCTTTTGGACAAAGATGGTTCTAAGCTCAGTGGATTAGCCAACAGTTAAGATTGGTGAATTTGAATTGTCACATGCTTTGTAAGCAACAGCTGTAGACTACCGGTTAAATGCTGACTTACGGGCCCTTCCCAACAAAGCAGAATACAATTTAAAAAAATGTACCTGAGGAATAAATACACAATGCAATGATAGCTTTTATACATGGGGTACCAGTACCGAGTCGATGTGTAGGGATACTAGGAAATTGAGGTAGATATGTACATATAGGTAGAGGTAAAGTGAATAGGCAACGGGCTAGATACTAGACAGTAGCAGCAGCAGCATATGTGATGAGTGTGTAAGCATGTAAGTGTGTGTGTGGCGAATGTGTGCCTGTGTGTACATGTTATGAGTGTGTGTTTATATAGGTTGGAGTGTCAGTGTAAGTATGTGTGAGTTTGTGGGTAAAGTCCAGTTGTGTGTGCATAGAGTCGAAAAGAGTTTGTGCAAAAAGGGTCAATGCAGATAGTCCGGGTAGCTATGTCTTATTGCTTGGGGGTAGAAAATGTTCAGTAGCCTTTTGGTCCCAGACTTAGCGCTCGGGTACCGTTTTCTGTGGTTTAGCAGAGAGAACAGTCTATGACTTGGGTGACACCGCCTGTTATAGAGATCCTGGATGGCAGGGAGTTCCACCCCAGTGATGTACTGGGCTATACGCACTAACCTCTGTAGCGCTTTGGACCATGTTAGGTCCTTAGCGATGTGGACACCGAGGAAATTTAAGCTCTCGACCCGCTCCACTACAGCTCTGTCAATGTGTTCGGCCCTCCAGTTCCTGTAGTGCAAAATAAGCTCCTTTGTCTTGCTCACATTGAGGGAAAGGTTGTTGTTCTGGCACCACACTGACAGGTCTCTGGCCTCCTACCCATCGTCGTTGGTGATCAGGCACACCACCGCGTGTCATCGGCAAACTTGATGACGGTGTTGGAGTCGTGCCTGGCCAGGCAGTCGTGGGTGAACAGAGAGTACAGGAGGGGACTAAGCACGCACCCCTGAGGGGCCCCGTGTTGAGGGTCAGTGTGGCAGATGTGTTGTTGCCTACCCTCACCACCTGGGTGGCCCGTCAGGAAGTCCAGGATCCAGTTGCAGAGGGAGGTGTCCAGTCCCAGGGACCTTAGCTTAGTGATGAGCTTGGAGGGCACTATGGTGTTGAAAGCTGAGCTGTAGTCAATGCAGTCAACAGCATTCTTGCGTAGGTATGTCTTCCTTTTGTCCAGGTGGGAGAGGGCAGTGTGGAGTGCAAGAGATTGCATCATCTGTGGATCTGGTTGGGCATTATGCAAATTAGGGTTGGTCCAGGGTTTCTGGGATGATGGTGTTGATGTGAGCCATGACCAGCCTTTCAAAACATTTCATGGCTACAGGTGTGAGTTCTACAGGGAGGTAGTTATTTAGACAGGTTACCATGGCATTCTTGGGCACAGGGACTATGGTAGTCTGCATGTAGGTATTACAGACAGGCAGGGTCAGGGAGAGGTTGAAAATGTCAGTGAAGAGTCTTGCCAGCTGGCCAGCACATGCTCGGAGTACGCGTACCGGTAATCCACCTTGTGAATGACCACCTGTTTGAAGGTCTTAGTCACATCGGCTACGGAGAGCGTGATCATACAGTCACCCGAAACAGCTGGTGCTCTCAGGCATGGTTCAGTGTTGCTAGACTCGAAGCAAACATAGAAGGCATTTAGCTCGTCTGGTAGGCTTGCGTCAGTTGCGTTAGTTTTGTAATTCGTGATAGTTTGCACGCCCTGCCACATCCGACAAGCATCAAAGCAGGTGTAGTAGGATTTGATCTCTGCCCTGTATTGATGCTTTGCCTGTTTGATGGTTCATCGGAGAGCATAGCAGGATTTCTTATAAGCGCCCGGATTAGTGTCCTGCTCCTTGAAGGCGGCAGCTCTAGCCTTTAGCTCAATGCGGATGTTACCTGTAATCCATGGCTTCTGATTGGGATATGTATGTACTGTCACTGTGGGGACAATGGCATTGTGGTAAACTCCTCAATGTAAATCGGATTTCAGTTTTCCTTAATTAAAATCACCGGCCACTAGGAGCATCGTCTCTGGATGAGCATTTTCTTGTTTGCTTATAGCCTTTTACAGCTTGTTGAGTGCGGTCTTAGTGCCAGCATCGGTTTGTGGTGGTAAATAGACTGCTACGAAAAATAGATGAAAACTCTCTTGGTAAATAGTATGGTCTACAGCTTATCATGATGTATTCTAACTCGGGTTGAGCAGAACCTCGAGACTTCCTTAATATTGAAGATTGCGCACCAGTCTTTCAATCAATCAAATTTTATTTAAATAGCCCTTCGTACATCAGCTGATATCTCAAAGTGCTGTACAGAAACCCAGCCTAAAACCCCAAACAGCAAGCAATGCAGGTGTAGAAGCACTTTGTTGACAAAGAGACACACCCCACCCCCAAGGATCTTACCGGGTGCTGTTGTTCTGTCCTGTCAATGCATGTAAAACCCAGCCAACTGTATATCATCCATGTCTTTGTTTAGCCATGACTTTGAAAAGCATAGTAAAATGCATTTCTTAATGTCCCGTTGATAGGACAGTCTCCAACAAAGCTTGTCCAGTTCATTCTCCAGCGATTGCACATTCGCCAATAGAACAAAGAGGGTAGGGGCGGTTTATTCACTTGTCGCCATAGTCTCATCAATATGCCCGCATGATGACCTCTAAATAACATAATAAAAAAATCCCCATCCAAATTCATCAGTTTAAGCTAGAGAAGGCCACCTATGGCATCTGCTGTGGAAGGCTGCCGAGCTACAGCTATATTTGTCAGACTATGAGTCATCCTGAAAATCGTTCTTCTCGTGAAAACGTCTATAGACTCCAAACTATTATGACCACTCTATGGAAAAGATGGCGTTCCCCAGCTTTGTCACGGGACTCGTCATAAGGTTACCGGTACCGTTTTTAATTTTTGTTTATTAATGGAAGTATTGGGGTAGTTTTGTACCTTCCCAAAAAGGGGGTTAAATGTGTAAAATATATATATATATATCCTGAGCTTCCTTATAATCCTTGTTCCCTTATAATTCCTTGTTCCCTATTTCATTTTTTCTTGTATTTTTTGGCATTTATGAATGTTATTCAATCCGTTTCTATAGGCTAGAGTAGTAAACGCAAAATTATATATTTTATCTTTTTTTTTGGTTCTAATATATATATATATATATATATTTTTTATACCTAAAGGGTTCCTAAAATTAAAAATCAAATAGCTATATGAGCCATTGTATGACCCCCCCCCCAACAGCATAGATTTACAGGGGTTAAAAGATGCATTGTGAACTGAGGAGTGTGGAGAAAGCATTCAAATGTACATTTGAACAAGATCAGGACACAAGACCCATGTTAGTGCCAGGTATAAACAGGACTAATGGCAGGCAAAGACGTGCTTTCCAAAGTAAATGAAATTGGAAGCGGGTGCGAGAAAGATCAATGATAGCGCTCTCTTGTTCTGCAAAAAGACGGGAAGAAGGGGGAAACAGACATTGCTTTAGTTGCAGATCACTTTGTAGGTGGTACAGAAAGCCATAATACAGAGAAAATAGAAAATAAATATGTTTTTGGAATTATTGCAATTATGTGGAAGGTATGCAAATAAGTCAAGAAGCAACTCATACAGACTCATACAGAGAATGGAGGCTTTGTCACAGCAAACAAGCAATAAACAATGTTTCTGATGCACTGTACACTGAGTGTACAAAACATTAGGAACACCTTCCTAGTATTGAGTTGCACCCACTTTTGCCCTCAGAGTAGCCTCAATTCGTGAGGGCATGGACTCTACATGGTGTCGAAAGCGATCCACAGGGCTGCTGGACCATTTTGATTCCAATGCTTCCCGCAGTTGTGTCAAGTTGGCTGGGTGTCCTTTGGGTGTTTCCCATGTGTATTCTTGATACACATGGGAAACTGTTGAGCGAGTAAAACCCAGCAGCGTTGCAGTTCTTGATACACTCAGACCGGTGCGCCTGCCATCAACTACATTACCATACCCCGCAAAGACACTTCAATCTTTTGTCTTGCCCATTCACAATCCACGTCCCAAGGTGTAAAAGTATTTTTTTAACCCATCTCCTGCCCTTCATCTACACTGTTTGAAGTGGATTTTAAAAATGACATCAATATAGGGTCATAGCTTTCACCTGGATTCACCTTCTCATGGAAAGAGATGGTGTTCCTAATGTTTCATACACGTAGTGTATTTGTATAGAAATAAATTGTTGATCTATTATTCTTCAGCTATATGGATTCATTTACTTTTTGGGAGGTATTTTTGACAACCATGTGGCCTCATTACCAGGCAAAGAAACCCTTCCCCATTTCGTTTGCAACTTTGAAGCTTCCTGCTGATTTTGCTGCTGCTGAACCAAGCTACTGAGCAGTCCAGCCTTTGAGCAGAGAATGTGGGGGGCTCAACAGCCCAAGCTGAGAAATCAAGGGGCCAAGCTGAGAAATCAAGGGGCCTCAACAGCCCAAGCTGAGAAATAAACAAAAAGATGACTAGTTTTATTTGTTTAAATTATGCCCAGCTCATGAGGCCCCTTGATTATGATGTGAAAGCCTGAGGCAATCGCCTCTTCTGCCTAATGGTAAGTCCGTCACTGTTCATAATAGCATAACGATAATCAAAGGCAAGGCCTGCCAGAGTCAGTTCTGGTGAAGCAGGAAGTTCTGAATGGGGTCCGGGAGCGGTAGAGAAGGGATGTGTTTTAGCCGATGCTTCCCCATCACTTTCCTAATACTGATCCGACATTGGTAGGTCAGCCTATGAGGACATCCTGGGGGAAAAAAAGAAGGAAGGATTTGTTATCAACAGGATAAAGACACATTTTAACAGTCTGACATCACATTTTCCATTAAACTTGAATGATACACATCAACAATAATCTGATGGCAATTATGAGAAAATATCATATAAATCTACAAAACTCTTCCAAAGGCGCATGGTAGTAGCCTACATGAATGTCATACATATTTCCATCCAATTGACAACAGATGTGAATATTCTAAAATCTGCATATAGAAAATAAGTGCATTTTCTCACCAGTGGTGTTTACACCCCCCAAAAAATGTGTGATGTGCGGATAAAAATCAACACGTGGTGATGTAGTGCACCCAAAAACATGTACCGGATAAAAATCAACGCGTGGTGATGTAGTGCACCCAAAAACATGTACCGGATAAAAATCAACGCGTGGTGATGTAGTGCACCCAAAAACATGTACCGGATAAAAATCAACGCGTGGTGATGTAGTGCACCCAAAAACATGTACCGGATAAAAATCAACGCGTGGTGATGTAGTGCACCCAAAAATGTACATCAACGTGGTGATGTAGTGCCCCAAAAACATGTACCGGATAAAAATCAACGCGTGGTGATGTAGTGCACCCAAAAACATGTACAGAATAAAAATCAACGCGTGGTGATGTAGTGCACCCAAAAACATGTACCGAATAAAAATCAACGCGTGGTGATGTAGTGCACCCAAAAACATGTACCGAATAAAAATCAACGCGTGGTGATGTAGTGCACCCAAAAACATGTACCGAATAAAAATCTGAAGTGCAATGTGTTTCCATTGCATTTTCCACTCTACTCATAGTTTTGTCACAAAAACTGTCACGTTAATTCGCAAATGTGCCCACGCTGGACGTGGCATGTGCGCTCTAGCCAACAGCAGATACTGTACAGTGTGGGTATAGGCTAGTCATGATGAGATTATTATGGATATTATTTGTATTTGTCAAGCGGCAATCAATATTTACTGAAAAGTTTACTTTCGATATGATGGTTATTATATCAATATTTGTGCATAAAGGCGTTTCCACCTCGATTTCTTGCATAATTCATTTTACCAACACAAAAAGATCCCAACATGTTGAACGAACAAATTATCTGTCAGCATTTATACAATTGTTCAGAAAATTCCTCTTTTCATCACAGCTGGTGTGTTAATTTTATTTTTTATGATTATACGGTATGGCTTTACTCTCATAAAAAACTGTGGATGGAAACGTGGTTTATGTTCCATTTAATTTTATGGCTAGTGCAAACTATGCAAAACTTTGCTGACCTGTCAGCAGTTCCATATGTAAAAAAAAAATGTTTTTTTAAAACATACACCATTTTCCGGTAGGTCCATGGATCCGAGATTAGCTTCCTCTAGCAGTTTGTCTAATTTCATAGAAGTAAGAAAGTCATGAAATTTCAAGGAAGTAATCTGATAGATGTGATATCAATCAAAGTCCTTTTTACATCAGCAGATGTCAAAGTGCTATACAGAAACCCAGCCTAAAACCCCAAACAGCAAGCAATGCAGATGTTGATAGCAGTCATTGTTTTACAAGTCACAAGTAAGTCTCAAGTCTTAGCATTCAAGTCCCAAGTCAAGAAAGGCAAGTCCCAAGTCAAGTCTCAAGTCCTAAACTTTTGAGTTTTGAGTCCTAAACAAGTCATAATGTGCTCATCACAAAATGTAATACCATTTCATATTTTTAAGAAGAGTAATAGTTAGTATATTACATTTACACATCATGCTTTTAAAAATATATATATATTTATTACTTTACAAATAAACGTTATAATTCCATGGAAATACATCAATATGACAACAAACACAAAAATATTGTAGTGCTCTCTGTCTCTATCCAGATATATTTTAGACACCTAAAACAATCCTGCCATAAAGTTACAATCATTTATTAAAAGGTACATCAAAACAACTGCTACTGAACTTCAAGTAGGTCTACAATTTGAACACTGGCCTGAATGTCTGAGAGATAAAATACAGATCCCAAAGTTGGGAGATAAAACCTGAACATGGAGACTACGTGTGTTTGTGTGTGTGTGTGTGTGTGTAATGCATAAACAGTTACATTTTTTCTCTTATCTCAGGGCCTATGATGCATTGCATTTGCAAAAGACCAAATTCGATAAAAGTCTGTCAGTCATTTGTGCACGATGAGGCTGCAGTATGATGCCACCATGGCTAAAGACACGCTCCACCAGATATGTCAAATATTGTGTGTAGATGTAATGTAATAGTCTCGTGTTTCCATACCTCCAAATCACGTTGTCGTCACGCCGCTCCTTTGGAAGTCTGAAGATGTTTGTATGTTTGCCGAAACAGCTAGATTGGAGCGCTGCATTTAATGTACATTTCAAGAACCCCCCTCCCACCCCACATGCCCGTAGATTGGGTGCTGCGTGTTTTGACATGCGTCACTCCGAGGACGTTTTATTTCGAAGGTTCGTGTGAGGACGAGTGTGGAGAACGCATGAAAATGTACATTTGAGAAGCAGTCCGCACTCCCGTGCTACTGTATTACCTTTTGACCAATAGAGATTAAACAAGATGACTACATAAAGTCATCGCAAGCTTGTAACATAATAATCTATGTTTGTGGGTAGCTAGTTAGCTACCAATTCTTTGTTAGTTAGTCTGCGGTCTACGCACATTACCATGGATATTCTAGACATGCCAAAATGAACACAGTAGGTATTTATTAACGTTTCAAGATAAAATATTATAGTCAGGCAACATACTGTATGAGACTGTGAGTGGGAAATTTCTCACTACGATGTCAGAGCATATTTTCTCTCGCTAGTGGTCCTTCTGTAGCTCAGTTGGTAGAGCATGGCGCTTGTAACGCCAGGGTAGTGGGTTCAATTCCCGGGACCACCCATACGTAGAATGTATGCACACATGACTGTAAGTCGCTTTGGATAAAAGCGTCCGCTAAATGGCATATACTACATATACTTTGGAACTCTGCCCAAGCAAGGTCGTTGATGGGTTTGACGTGTTGCCGGGAGTCACTGATTTACACTGGGTCTCCAACCCTTTTTAGACACTTTCTACCATTGACTTCCCCAGGCTTTCCTGATTAGGGAAAGCCTGGGGTTCTCAACGAGGCTAGTTATGTAAAAAAATAAATTAATCAAGAAGTAACGTAAATTAAGAGTTTAATTCCAAACCCTATATATCCATTTTCAGAAATGTTTGTAAATTAGCTGTTATTTTTTTTGAAGAACTTATGAAAGAGATGTGGCATGGGGTTGTTCAATGACAGAGATGTAACAGTGCCGTTGGAAAGTAATTCAAACCCCTGGACTTTTTTCACATTTTGTTATGTTACAGCCTTATTCTAAAATGGATGAAATAGTTGTTTCCCCCTCAATCTACACACATTACCCCATAATGACAAAGCAAAAACAGGTTTGTATAAATTTGTGCAAAAAAACTGAAATATAACATACATATGTATTCAGACCCTTTACTCAGTACTTTGTTGAAGAACCTTCGGAAGTGATTACAGCATAGCGCGTCGCTGCACAGCTATTTTCAGGTCTCTCTTCAATCACGTTCAAGTCTGGGCTCTGGCTGGGCCACTCAAGGACATTCAGAGACTTGTCCCGAAGTCACTCCAGCATTGTCTTGGCTGTGTGCGTAGGGTCGTTGTGCTGTTGGAAGGTTAACCTTATCCACAGTCGGAGGTCCTGAGCGCTCTGGAGCAGGTTTCCATCAAGGATCTCTCTGTACTTTGCTCCGTTCATCTTTGCCTCAATCCTGACTAGTCTCTTAGTCCATTCCACTGAAAAACATCCCGCCAGCATGATGCTGCCACCACCACGCTTTACCGTAGGGATGGTACCAGGTTTCCTCCAGACGTGGCGCTTGTCATTCAGGCCAAAGAGTTCAATCTTGGTTTCATCAGACCAGAGAATCTTGTTTCTCATGATCTGATGTGCCTTTTGGCAAACTCCAAGGGGGCTGTCATGTGCTTTTTCCTGAGGAGTGGCTTACGTCTGGGCAATCTATCATAAAGGCCTCCCATCTCCACAGAGGAACTCTAGAGCTTTGTCAGAGTGACCATCGGGTTCTTGGTCACCTCCCTGACCAAGCCCCTTCTCCCCCGATTGCTCAGTTAGGCCGGGCAGCCAGGTCTAGGAATAGTCTTGGTAGTTCCAAACTTCTTCCATTTAAGAATCATGGTGGCGACTGTGTTCTTGGGGACCTTCAACGCTGGTACCCTTCCGCAGATCTGTACCTCGACACAATCCTGTCTCGGAGCTCTACGGACCATTCCTTCAACCTCATGGCTTGGTTTTTGCTCTGACATGCACTGTCAACAGTGGGACCTTATATAGACAGGTGTGTGCCTTTACAAATCATGTCCAATCAATTGAATTTACCACAGGTGGACTCCAATCAAGTTGTCAAACATCTCAAGGATGATCACTGGAAACAGGATGCACCTGAGCTCAGTTTTGAGTCTTATAGCAAAAGGTCTGAATACTTATGTAAATAAGGTATCTGTTTTTCATTTTTAATACATTTGTAAAAATTCTAAAAACCTGTTTTCGCTATGTCATTACTGGGTATTGTGTGTAGATTGATGAGGATTACATTTTCTTTTTTAAATCAATTTTAGAATAAGGCTATAATGTAACAAAATGTGGAAAAAGTCAAGGGGTCTGAATACTTTCGAATGCACTGTATTTGATTGAAATCAACCACTTGATGGTTTCATTTCAGAGAGACAAATAATCATGTTTTGTTGCAAAATGCTATAAATCCACCTCACTCTCGGAGGAATAAGTACTAGTGATGGGTTTTACACAGTAAAATGTGATAACTTCATTGGTTTTTTTTTATAAAGAACTGTACAAATGATACATTTGTGACATCAATATAAAACAATAAATCAATAGAGTGATATGAGATGAATGTAAAATATTTACATTTGGGTCATTTAGATGAGACAACCATATATCCACAGTCAAATATACAGAATACAAATATTTCATTCCAGCTAAACGATGGATATATAGTGTTATGGAACTAAACTCTTCAAATACATTTAGTTTAATGTCAATGATCGCAAAGGTATCGGCAAGTGTTAATTTCATATTTGTGATGTGTTCAATGTATGTCGCTGTTACAGTGTTTATTTATTTTACCTTTATTTAACCAGGTAAGCTAGTTGAGAACAAGTTCTCATTTACAACTGCGACCTGGCCAAGATAAAGCAAAGCAGTGTGACAGAAACAACAACACAGAGTTACACATGGAATAAACAAAACATACAGTCAATAACACAATAGAATAAAAAGGAAGTCTATATACAGTGTGTGCAAATGGCGTGAAGAGGTAAGGCAATAAATAGGCCATAGTAGCGAAGTAATTACAGTTTAGCAAATTAACACTGGAGTGATCGATGGGCAGATGATGATGTGCAAGTAAGGTCTAAAAAAAAGCAGGTCCGTGTCACATTGGGTCAGGTGGGTTACCGGAAGGTATATTTAATTTAAAAATGGAAAAGAGATTGAAAATAAATTGAAATATGTACAAAAAAAGACGAAAAATACAAAAGTACACGAGAGGACAACAAACCACGTCTGCACTGCTACGCCATCTTGGATGTATATGTATGTACATTCACCCTTTTCAGATAAACACTTCTGCCATGTTGCGAAGGTAAGCTTGCAATAAACTCATAAGGCGACAGTCAAATAGACACAAACACATAAAGATGCTCTTCATACACACAACCCACTACTACCATTATTATTTCTGTGACTTTCCACATCATAGCGCCTCATGGCTCTAGATAAGAGTGTCGGTCAAGTGACTAAAATGTAAATATAATGGTGCTGTGTGAAGGTTGGAACTCTACTCACTCCTGGCCTCCAAGTAGAGCTGCAGGGCTTCGGGGTCAACCCTCTCTCGGCCCCCGGCGGTCGCTCCCCCTTGGTGGGGCTGCTCCCAGGGTACCAGGCTGGGCTCGGCACCGTGGTCTAGCAGCAGTCTGACGAACGCCGCCTCACAGCCGTGTCTCAGCACCGCATCCAGCAGGCAGGAGGCCAAACCCTTTGCTAGCGCTTCGCGGCTCACTGGTCCGTTGTAGTTGTAGTCCGGCTGGGCGCCGGCCGCCAGGAGCAGGCTGAAGCAGTGGAGGTGGCGGTAGGCGGCGCTGATGTAGAGCGGGCACACCACCAGTGTGGTGAGGGTGCGGGCCGCACCAAACGGGGGCCTGGCGCCCAGCTGGTGGTCCACATCCACGTCGGCATGGAACCTGGAGAGATGGGTCGTGTTGATTAGGCACCATAGGGGGAAGAAAATATTGACAAACAGGCAGGGCCTACCTGACTGTCCAATAAGAAAAGCTAATTTTCGCGTTTTCCATTGCGTGCCCTAATGAACACGACCATGGTGATATACATGTTATGAACAGAGAACAACACTGATCAATCAGACAATAACACAAAAGTAATGGAGAATAATTGTGTAATAAAACAATAGTTTTTTCCCAGAATATATTGGTTTTCTTCCTTTGCCAAGAAAAATGAGCCCTGATTCCATTATTGGTCCAAGGCAATTCAATCAACAAACACTAGCAGATGACCCCTCCTATAGCCATTATAGCCTCCTTCATTCCATCCAATTCAATCAACTAAATTGGCATGGAAAGTTAAAGCACTCACCTGATGAGCTCTTGGAGTATGTCCACCCTGCCTACCCGTGCAGCGTGATAGACGGGAGTGCTGCGGTGGTGGCGGCTGCCGTTGGGGTCAGCTCCAGCTTCCAGGAGGATGGTCACACAGTCCAGGTGTCCGTTGACCACCGCCACGTAGAGTGCCGTCTGACCCTTCACATCCACTAGGTCCACCGTGGCCCCCTGGCCTATCAGGTAGGCCACACAGGCCCCTTGACCGGCTGTGGCAGCGATGCGCAGAGGGGTGCAGGGCAGCCAACCACAGCACCATACAGACTTCTCGTTGATCCGCCTGACAGCCAATAGGAGATGTTCGCTCAGAACTCATACCAGTTGTAGTAGACTATTTTAACACTCAGAACGCTGTTAAATAAAGGGGCGGTATTGCCGATGGTGGCGTATCCTAAAAAGTGTTTCCAACCTACACACACACAAACTAAAGAGAGATACAGAAGGGTGGAAGGGATTTTCTTGCAATAGGCCTACATCTTGCATATGACTGTGTTGGATATGAAAGGGGTAAGATAGTGGCTTTCAGACTTTGCTAAATACAGTGTGTGCATAGGATATTCACATTCATGTGGGAAGTGAGAAGGGTGCAAAACTGGTTGGAGATGGGGGTAGAGAGTGTGCAGTAAGGCCCAGTGGCCTCGCTCCTTCACTCACTCTCTGAAGCTGTCCTCCTGCAGCAGGTTCCTTAGAGTATCCAGGTCTCCTACGTAAGCAGCGTTGTGGAGCAGCGCGTCCTCACTCTGCTCTTCAGGCTTTTTATTAAACTGCTCCTGCAGCCATTCCTTCAGGTTACGGCCTGGATGAGAAAGAGCAAAGCTAAAAGCTCCAAATACCCAGATGAGATGATGCTGTGCTAACTGATTTGCCTAGCATTTCCACTACCACTGGGTTGCATAGCGACTATAAATAAATTACACACCATCCATGCATGCACATATTGACTTAATGTGTCATTGATGTACACATTACCTGGATAGTATAGTGAATTACGAATAAATTAAGTGATAAAGGGCCTCACAAATCGATATAGTTCACTAACATGGTATAGTTTGCGTAATTACGCCGGCGTATGCAACGCAAATTGTAACCACAAATAGCCCAGCCAGCTTACTGAGAATAAATCTAGTTTCTCACAATAACGCTAATGCAGCTGTATTCTCTTGCACAGATAGGTGGTAAGAACAGTGTAAACATTCAACGTGTTGTGTTTTACCTGCAGCTGTCGGGCTGGGTAGGTCAGAAACGGTGACAAGGGGACAGATGATATTCGGCGCAATGGGTGGGTCGACAACATCACCCAACTCGAAGCCTCCGCCGTCCGCCATTTCTCCCTAATAATAACTTCTCACGCTTCTTTGCAGGGAGTCTCCTACGAAAAAGCGCCAGAACTAGGAAAGTGATTACCTAGCTAGTGTTACCAAAACGACTTTGTCATACCGTCCGTTGTGCCATTGTTGTTGTAATGGAATATATTTATGACACCTCACTGATCACTCCTCTTTTTGCGCTTCCCTATCTGAGAGACGAGAGTGCGACTTCCTGCTCTTGGAGTCAGTTAACCGGGAAATCAGCAACCCCTGTTGCAGTAAAAGGCTGAGGGGTGGGATTGGTTGGAGAAACCACTCTCA
This sequence comes from Oncorhynchus keta, assembly GCF_023373465.1. NCBI lineage: Eukaryota > Metazoa > Chordata > Actinopteri > Salmoniformes > Salmonidae > Oncorhynchus > Oncorhynchus keta. The sequence goes on from NC_068427.1 coordinate 8,562,420, forward strand.
AATTCATAGACAGTGCTAATAGATGCAAGGACTGACCAGCCATTATATAAAATTATAGTTTAAACCATGTTTTGTGGCTATAGTGTTTATTTACATTTTCTGGAGTAAACCAAGCTTATAATTAGGGTTCTGATGGGTTAAGACGGTTGAACTAAGCTCATGAGAAATGTGTAAGTTATATTCGTCAAATATCAAATGGGTACATATAATTTATCAATCCAAAAATGGATGTAGCAACTGCTGTTTGCCCCTTTAAATTGGAGCAAATCCATTATAGCTATGGGGAATACTGTAGAACCCCACAGTATCACGTTTCAGGAGAAGACCCAGATGCAGACAGTGTTATAATTATTATTATTATTATTCAGACAGTGTTGAAGTAATAAAAGTGTATTACTTGCAGGATTCCACCTGGAGGGGCAGATCTCGGGTGGACACCTATACCTGGAGCTGGTCTTGAGAAGAGCCGACCAGGTACGACGACAATGGCGGAAAAACATCTGGGCCAAGGGTACGCAGACCTCTTGCTCTTGCTCCGGGAAGAGTGGGGGCTGATTACCCAGGGATCACTCAAAGGGTGAGAGACCCGTGGCAGAGCAAGGAAGGGTGTTAAGGGCATATTCGACGCACAGTAGTTGCTCGCTCCAAGTGGTGGGGTTGGCGGAGACCAGGCAGCAAAGAGTCGTCTCCAGGTTTTGGTTGGCTCGCTCCGACTGGTCGTTGGACTGGGAGTGGAACCCGGAGGACAGGCTGGCTGACGACACAATGAGTGTGCAGAACGCCTTCCAGAACCGGGACGAGAACTGAGGACCCCGGAAGGAGAGCATGTTCACTGGGAGTACATGGATCCGGAAGACGTGCTGCACCGTGTGCTGGGCTGTCTCTTTGGCAGAGGGTAGCTTGGGGAGAGGAATGAAGTGGGCGGCTTTGGAAAACCGGTCCACTACGGTCAGGATGGCGGTGCTGCCATCAGGCGGGGGGAGACCCGTGACAAAGTCCAGGGATATGTGGGACCAGGGACAGTGATGAACAGGCAGAGGTTGCAGGAGACCAGCCGGGGCTTGCCAGGGAGTCTTGTTCTGCGCACAGATCATGCATGCGGCGATGAACGCGGAGATGCCAGGAACCATGGTAGGCCACCAAAAGCGGTGTTGCAAAAAGCTTGAAGTGACTTCAGGACCGAGGAGCGGACATCGTCAGGAACAAACATGTCGTTATCTGGGTCCCACTGGGGTTCGACTGGGAATGCTTTTCCTCAGGAACCTGCTTCCCTAATTCCCCAGCTGAGGGCCATCGCCAGGCACGAGGTGGGATGGGGGGTCTCGGGTTCTGGGGGTGTAGCCGCAGGGATATAGCAGAGTGACAGCGCATCACGCTTGACATTCTTGGATCTCAGTCGGTATGAGAGGGAGAAGTTGAACCGGGTGAAAAGCAGGGCCCATCTAGCTTACCTGGAATTTATGCATTGCGGTGCAGAGATACTCCAGGTTCTTGTAGTCTGTCCAAACAATGAACGACTGTTCCGCCCCTCCAGCCAGTGCCTTCATTCCCCCAACGCCATTTTCACCGCGTGAAGCTCATGATTCCCCACATCGTAGGATGAACCAAGATGGGAGCTGTGGTGAAATGGTGTTTGAGATCCCGGAACATACGGTCAGCAGCTGGGGACCACGTGAACAGAACCCTGGGAGAGGTGAGTGCAGACAGGGGGAAAGCCAGGGTGCTGTAACCCCGGATAAAGTGGCGCTAAAAGTTGGCGAATACCAAGAAACAATTAAGTTGCACTTTGGATGTAAGGCTGGGGTCAATCCACCACTAGGATCCATCTGTACACTCCCTGCAGCGATGATGCAACCCAGGCAGGGGATGGTGAAGCGATGGAATTCACACTTCTCTGCTTTCACAAAAAGCTGGTTCTCCAGGAGGCGATGGAGAACCTGTCGGATGTAGAGCACGTGTTCTTGGGTGGAGCGGGATAAAACAAGGATGTCTTCGAGGTAGATGAAGATGAACCGGTTCAACATGTTGCAGAGAACATCATTCACCAGAGCCTGGAACACAGCAGGGGCGTTGGTAAGGCCAAATGGCATGACCGGATACTCATTGTGACGGCTGGCTGTGTTGAAGGCAGTCTTCCACTCGTCCCCTTCCTGTATCTGCACCAGATGGTAGGCATTCCGTAGATCCAGCTTGGAAAACACGGTGGCCCCCTGGAGCGTCTCGAAGGCCGAGGAGATGAGTGGTAGGGGGTAGCGGTTCTTCACCGTGATGTTGTTGAGGCCCCGGTAGTCGATGCACAGGTGCAGAGTTTCGTCCTTCTCCACAAAGAAGAACCCTGCGCCAGTGGGGGAGGCAGAACGACAGATGAACACTGCAGCTAGGGAGTCCTCAATGTAGGTCTCCATAGCTTTGGTTTCCGGACCTGATAGAGTACAGTTGTCCCCGGGGCGGAGTGGTGCCTGAGAGAAGGTCGATCCCACAGGCAATAAGAGTGGCAGAACGGGATCCAGCCCATGATGGCACCAGCAGACCAGTCAATAAGGGGATTGTGTCACTGGAGCCAAGAGAATTCCAATACAACAGGAACCTGAGGAGACTTAATAAGCAGGAATTGGATCGTCTCGCTGTGGTTCCCGGACACACGGAGGTTGATGGGGGTGGTATTGTGGGTGACCCGGCCTATAGAGCACCTGTCCAGTGCTAACTTCCATGGGAATGGAGAGGGGCTGAGTGGGGATGTCCAGCTCGGACGCCAGGGTAGCGTCCATAAAGCTCTCATTGGCCCCAGAGTCGATGAGTACCCAGTGAGATTCACTGGTTCCCCCACAGCAAGATGGCATGAAAAGGGGTGTGAGTAAGGGGAAAGGGAAGTTCTCCGTATGGCCCACTAGAGTACTCGCTCTTACCGGTGAGCCTGGTCTTTTAGTGGACAATTGGCCACGAAATGACCAGTAGTCCCGCAATACAGGCAACTCTTCGTGTGAAGCCTGTATAGCTGTTCGGCTGGGGACAGCCTACAGTGGCAAGAAAAAGTATGTGAACACTTTGGAATTACCTAGATTTCTGCATAAATTGGTCAAAAAAATTTAATCTGATCTTCATTTTAGTCTCAACAATTGAAAAACAGTCTGCTTAAACTATTAACACAAACAATTATATGTTTTCGTGTCTTTTTGAACACACTGTGTATACATTCACAGTGCAGGGTGGGAAAAGTATGTGAACCCTTGGATTTAATAACGTGGCAGCAATAACCTCAACCAAATGTTTTCTGTAGTTGCGGATCAGACCTGCACAACGTTTAGGAGGATTTTTGGACCATTCCTCTTTACAAAACTGTTTCAGTTCAGCAGTATTCTTGGGGTGTCTGGTGTGAACCGCTCTCTTTAGTTCATGCCACAGCGTCTCAATCGGGTTGAGGTCAGGACTCTGACTGGACCACTCCAGAAGGCCTATTTTCTTCTGTTGAAGCCATTCTGTTGTTGATTTACTTCTGTGTTTTAGGTTGTTGTCCTGTTGCATCACTCAACTTCTGAGCTTCAATTGGCGAACAGATAGCCTAACATTCTCCTGTAAAATGTCTTGATAAACTTGGGAATTCCTTTTTCTGTCAATGATAACAAGCTGTCCAGGCAGCACCAAACCATGATGCTCGCTCCACCATACTTTACAGTTGGGATGAGGTTTTGATGTTGGTGTGCTGTACCCTTTTTCTCCACACATAGTGTTGTGTGTTCCTTCCTTCCAAACAACTCAACTTTAGTTTCATCTGTCCACATATTATTTTGCAAGAAGCGCTGTGGAACCTACAGGTGCTCTTTTGCAAACTTCAGATTTGCAGCAATGTTTTTTTTGGACAGCAGTGACTTCTTCCTTGGTGTTCTCCCATAAACACCTTTCTTATTTAGTGTTTTACGTATTGTAGGGTCGTCAACAGAGATGTTAGCAAGTTCCAGAGATAGGTCTTTAGTCTTTGAGCATTCTGCATTGTGCTCTTGCTGTCATCTTTGCAGGACTGCCACTCCTAGGAAGAGTAGCAACGGTGCAGAACTTTCTCCATTTATATTTGTCTTACCGTGGACTGATGAACATCAAGACTTTTAGAGATATTTTTGTAACCCTTTCCAGCTTTATGCAAGTAAACCATTTTTAATCTTAGGTCTTCTGAGATCTCTTTTGTTGGAGGCATTACTCACATCAGACAATGCTTCTTGTGAATACCAAACTCAAATTTTGTGAGTGTTTTTTTATAGGGCAGCTCTAACCATCTCCAATTCCATCTCATTGATTGAACTCCGTTACCGGTCTCCAATTAGCTTTGGGAGAAGTCATTAGCCTAGGAGTTCAAACTTTTTTTTCAACCTACACTGTGAATGTTTAAGTTATGTATTTAAGACATTGAAGTAGCTCCTCGTTTCTTCCAATGGTGCCTCCTTGGAGAGACAGCATTGTGGAGCTGGTCTGTGTCTGCTGGGTCAGTCATGGCCAGTTCGTACTTTCACGTTTCAGGAGAAGACCCAGATGCAGACAGTGTCGAAGTAACAAAGTTTTTTACTAGAACAGGGGGCAGGCAAAACGACAGGTCAAGGGCAGACAGAGGTCAGTAATCCAGATCAGAGTCAATAATGTACAGAACGGCAGGCTCAGGGTCATGGTAGGTAGAATGGTCAAAACCGGGAAAACTAGAAAACAGGAACTCGAACAAAACAGGAGCAAGGCGAAACCGCTGGTAGGCTTGACAAACAAAACAAACTGGCAACAGACAAATAGATCACAGGTATAAATATACTGGGGATAATGGGGAATATTGGTGACACCTGGAGGCGGGTGGAGACAAGCACAAAGACAGATGAAAAAGATCAGGGTGTGACACAGTGGAGTTGTCATAATACCAATAAAACCCAGCGGTCATTTACATTTACATTTAAGTCATTTAGCAGACGCTCTTATCCAGAGCGACTTACAAATTGGTGCAAACACCTATGACAACCAGTGGAACAGCCACTTGCATCTAAATCTTGTTGGGGGGGGTGAGAAGGATTACTTACCCTTAGGTATTCCTTGAAGAGGTGGGGTTTCAGGTGTCTCCGGAAGGTGGTGATTGACTCCGCTGTCCTGGCGTCGTGAGGGAGTTTGTTCCACCATTGGGGGCCAGAGCAGCGAACAGTTTTGACTGGGCTGAGCGGGAACTGTACTTCCTCAGTGGTAGGGAGGCGAGCAGGCCAGAGGTGGATGAACGCAGTGCCCTTGTTTGGGTGTAGGGCCTGATCAGGGCCTGGAGGTACTGAGTGCCGTTCCCCTCACAGCTCCGTAGGCGAGCACCATGGTCTTGTAGCGGATGCGAGCATCAACTGGAAGCCAGTGGAGAGAGCGGAGGAGCGGGGTGACGTGAGAGAACTTGGGAAGGTTGAACACCAGACGGGCTGCGGCGTTCTGGATGAGTTGTAGGGGTTTAATGGCACAGGCAGGGAGCCCAGCCAACAGCGAGTTGCAGTAGTCAAGACGGGAGATGACAAGTGCCTGGATTAGGACCTGCGCCGCTTCCTGTGTGAGGCAGGGTCGTACTCTGCGGATGTTGTAGAGCATGAACCTACAGGAACGGGACACCGCCTTGATGTTAGTTGAGAACGTCAGGGTGTTGTCCAGGATCACGCCAAGGTTCTTAGCGCTCTGGGAGGAGGACACAATGGAGTTGTCAACCGTGATGGCGAGATCATGGAACGGGCAGTCCTTCCCCGGGAGGAAGAGGAGCTCCGTCTTGCTGAGGTTCAGCTTGAGGTGGTGATCCGTCATCCACACTGATATGTCTGCCAGACATGCAGAGATGCGATTCGCCACCTGGTCATCAGAAGGGGGAAAGGAGAAGATTAATTGTGTGTCGTCTGCATAGCAATGATAGGAGAGACCATGTGAGGTTATGACAGAGCCAAGTGACTTGGTGTATAGCGAGAATAAGAGAGGGCCTAGAACAGAGCCCTGGGGGACACCAGTGGTGAGAGCGCGTGGTGAGGAGACAGATTCTCGCCACGCCACCTGGTAGGAGCGACCTGTCAGGTAGGAAACTCGGAGAGGGTGGAGAGGAGGATCTGATGGTTCACAGTATCGAAGGCAGCCGATAGGTCTAGAAGGATGAGAGCAGAGGAGAGAGAGTTAGCTTTAGCAGTGCGGAGCGCCTCCGTGATACAGAGAAGAGCAGTCTCAGTTGAATGACTAGTCTTGAAACCTGACTGATTTGGATCAAGAAGGTCATTCTGAGAGAGATAGCGGTAGAGCTGGCCAAGGACGGCACGCTCAAGAGTTTTGGAGAGAAAAGAGAGAAGGGATACTGGTCTGTAGTTGTTGACATCGGAGGGATCGAGTGTAGGTTTTTTCAGAAGGGGTGCAACTCTCGCTCTCTTGAAGACGGGAGGGACGTAGCCAGCGGTCAGGGATGAGTTGATGAGCGAGGTGAGGTAAGGGAGAAGGTCTCCGGAAATGGTCTGGAGAAGAGAGGAGGGGATAGGGTCGAGCGGGCAGGTTGTTGGGCGGCCGGCCGTCACAAGACACATCTGGAGAGAGAGGGGAGAAAGAGGTCAGAGCATAGGGTAGGGCAGTGTGAGCAGAACCAGCGGTGTCGTTTGACTTAGCAAACGAGGATCGGATGTCATCGACCTTCTTTTCAAAATGGTTGACGAAGTCATCTGCAGAGAGGGAGGAGGGGGGGAGGATTCAGGAGGGAGGAGAAGGTGGCAAAGAGCTTCCTAGGGTTAGAGGCAGATGCTTGGAATTTAGAATGGTAGAAAGTGGCTTTAGCAGCAGAGACAGAGGAGGAAAATGTAGAGAGGAGGGAGTGAAAGGATGCCAGGTCCGCAGGGAGGCGAGTTTTCCTCCATTTCCGCTCGGCTGCCCGGAGCCCTGTTCAAACAGGGAAATGGTTCCAATAGTTTTTCCACCATTCATTTTTCCCATAGGGGATTTTAGAAACATTTAAAATAAGGGCTGTGTTTCATGTAGGCTTACCCTGGCGTGACATTTGGATAACCATGCAAATCTCTCTCGGACAAGGTGACTTATCAATATATTCGGTTCCATTTGCTCTCGAAAATGCAAATTCGCATCAAAGTAGGCATCATGCAAAAGTACAATACCTGCAAGCTCCTGCAAGTGCCCTCTAGCGGACACCTTTGCTAACAGGTATTGTCAATTGACAATTTGCAAGACAGAATTGTCCATTTAAAGAAATGTAGCCAATTGATTCATTACTACATTTAGTTAATCCAGAGATTATTACCTTTGCCTCGATTCGGCAGTCTCGTTCAGATCATCATCATGGCATTTGTAGTTCTTTATGATAGCCACATTAGCAGCTAATTAGCATTTCATTTTGGGGGATAAATACAGGTGAATATATTAATAAAAGTCACCTTGTCCTAGAGAGATTTACACGGTAATCAAAACATTACGCCAGGGAAAGCCTACATGAAACACAGCCCTTAAGTGTTTCTAAAATCACCTATAGGAAAAAATGAATGGTGGAAAAACTATTGGGAACCATTTCCATTTGACCCGGAGGTTTTATGGGTATTATGACTTTATACTGTGGTACTCTATTCTGATACAGGTTGCATCCCAATAATAAACTCCTTCCTCCCGAATTGTGCCCTTGTTCACTTCCCATCACTGATTTAAAGGAAATGACTGGTATAAGAAATAGAGTTGAAACTCCATCTAGCCCATGCCTACACCAATCCAATGCCTTTTGGAAATTTGTGGGAGTTGAGTTTGGAGATATTATGGTGCCACTGTGTCACCAATGTAGTCATCACCGTAATATGGATTGAACAAGTTATGTTACTTGTCTGCTTGCTGAGATCAGGTTCAAGTTCACAGGACAGAAGGTTGCATAATGTTGAATAATGTACAGTACCAGTCAAAAGTTTGGACACATCTACTCATTCTAGGGTTTTTCTTTATTTTTTAAACTATTTTCTACGTTGTAGAATAATAGCGAAGACATCAAATATGGAAAAAACACATGGAATCATGTAGTAAGCAAAAAGAGGTGTTCAATCAAAATCTATTTTATATTTCAGATTCTTCAAAAGTATCCACCCTTTGCCTTGATGACAGCTTTTCACACTCTTGGTATTCTCTCAACCAGCTTCATGAGGGAGTCACCTGGAATGCATTTCAATTGGCAGGTGTGCCTTGTTAAGTTATTTTGTGGAATTACTTACCATCTTAATGCGTTTGAGACAATCAATTGTGTTTTGACAAGGTAGGGGTGGTATACAGAAGATAGCCCTATTTGGTAATATTATGGCAAGAACAGCTCAAATAAGCAAAGAGAAACGACAGTACGTCACTACTTTAAGATGGTCAGTCAATCTGGAACATTTCAAGATCTTTGTGCAGTCGTAAAAACCATCAAGCGCTATGATGAAACTGGCTCTCATGAGGACCCCCAAAGTAAAGGAAGACCAAGAGTTACCTCTGCTGCAGAGGATTAGTTCATTAGTGTTAACTGCAGCTCCAATTGCAGCCCAAATAAATGCTTCACAGAGTTCAAGTAACAGACACAAATCAACATTAACTGTTCAGAGGAGACTGCGTGAATCAGGCATTCATGGTCGAATTGCTGCAAAGAAACCTCTACTAAAGGACACCAATAATAAGAAGAGACTTGCTTGTGACAAGAAACACAAGCAATGGACATTAGACCGGTGGAAATCTGTCCTTTGGTCTAATGAGTCCAAATTGTGTGTCTTTGTGAGACATAGAGTAGGTGAACGGATGATCTCCGCATGTGTGGTTCCCACCGTGAAGCATATAGGATGTGGTGTGATTGTGCTTTGCTGGTGACAATGTCAGGGATTTATTTAGCCAGCATGGCTACCACAGCATTCTGCAGCGATACACCATTCTGCAGTGCTTATTGGGACTATCACTTGACACAACACACCTCCAGGCTGTGTAAGGACTATTAGACCAGAGAGAGTGATGGAGTGCTGCATCAGATGACCTTGCCTCCTTAATCACCTGACCTCAACCCAATTGAGATGGTTTGAGATGAGTTGGACCACAGAGTGAAGGGAAAGCAGCCAACAAGTGCTCGGCATATGTGGGAACTCCTTCAAGACTGTTAGAAAAGCATTCCAGGTGAAGCTGGTTGAGAGAATGCACACTCTTGGCAAAGCTGTCATCAAGGCAAAGGGTGGCTAATTTGAATAATCTAAAATAACATATTTTGATTTGTTTAACACCTTTTTGGTTACCACATGATTCCTTGTGTGTTTTGATGTCTTCACTATTATTCTACAATGTAGAAAAGTGGGTATGTCCAAACTTTTGACTGGTAATGTAGTGACCTCACACATGCACTAGACAAATGAAAAGGTGTCTTTATTTTCTTTGATGTAAGTTGACTTACAGCTCAGTGGACCAGTGACATGGCTATGAATAACCTTTTTTGAACAGTATTTGAAAGCGGTAAGACTCAGCAACTATGGCCTGAGATAAAGCTTCTTTCATGGGTTACAAGGAAGCAGACAGACTAGGGTCTAGGACCAACAGTCAGTCTGAGTTGAGAGTGTGAGTGAGTCGGGTGGCTTAACTTGAGGCAGAATTTCAACTCACTGTTTAACTCTGGTAGGTGACTTGACTGTGCCTCTGTTGACGGTTTCACGTCGGGGGAGGTGGTGTGCAGGCATGGCTTATTGCTGCCTGACGACAGCTGAACCCTGGACGGCGGCCTCTAAAAATAAACAGGGGAGGCCAGGCGGCCCAATGTGTCACTCTGAGCAGACTGGACCGTAGGGACCCTGAACCTCCCAGCTCTGTAAACACCGAGGCTGCTCAACAGTGGGAAAAGGAACATGTCAAACATGTTTTTCATTTCAAAAGTCTATGCTTTATATCATGGCTGTGTTTGTGTCTAGCTACTCTTTCATGCCATTTAACATAATGGATTTGAGTAAAGTGGTAAATTGTTGGGTATAACTGAAGGGTGGGGGCCCACTCACTAAATTAAGTCGCTCATTAGCAAAGAAAGCCGTTCTGAAGCTCAGTGTCCAAACACTTGAGTTGGATGAACCTTGCCCTTTCTAAAGGTGAGGAGACAGCCATTATATAAACCCTACACGCGGCACAAGTCACTTCAGTCTTCCAGGAGAGTTTACCCTCTTTCTTGAGTTCTACGAGAGGAGGGCAAATGCAGAGGGACAATGGGAGTAGTGGCTGCATGTGCAATACTACAGCCTGCACTAATTCAACTATTCCACTTCAGACCAAGGCCAGAGTCTTTACTTTAAGCAGGTGTCCACTTGCCTTTATAAAAGGCGCTTCTAAAATCTTAACTTCTTTCCCAAATGACCAAAACCGCACTTAAGAGTTTTTAGGGGTTCTTCATTCTTTTGTGTACATCACAGCTGTTTTATGGCTTGCCAAAAAAAACAGTCCAGCGGCTGATGTTATAATACAGAGCTTTTTAAAGAAAATGTAAATGTTTTGAGTTATGTCACGTTGGGCCAGCCTTCAAAGGAGAGGGTCTCCTTGCAAGTGTGACTCGGTCGTGCCAGACACCACGAGGACTTTGGGTGAACCTGTCAGAAACACAAACTCTGGTCATTTGTCATCTGCTCAGTATGCAACGTGAGATATCCAGAGCAGTTATGAAGCAAAGAGTCAATATTCCCTAAACCAAACTCAATCCCCGACCCTCCTTGCTTATTGTTGTGCAATAAGTTACTACTTATAAAAAAAACTAAATCAAAAGGACAAAGTTATTTTATTTAAATGTACCATTTATTTCACTTCACTACAAAATTATACTAATTTGTGAACTATGATAGACATAATATACAGTTACAAGAGCAACTGTGGGAATGGTACAGTTTAGCGTAAACAGTCACATCTTAAAAATATATGGAAATAACTAATTTAAAGAAACAAGAGTTCAGAAATGGGCCCTTGCTTTACAGGACATTCAGTAAAAACAATTCCTTGTACAGTATATTATTTTAGTAACACTTTAGATTGCACACTGCTCTTGATAGTATCACTGATCTTTAATAAGCTTACGTATCGGCATCACGGTCTTCGTCAGAGCTTTCGTGAGTAAAAACACAAAAAAAGTGTACCCTTATGTAAATCTAGCCCCACCCACATCCGTTCCACGCATCGAAAGGGGTTGGAGGCGAAGGAAAAACAAATAAGTGCTACCAAATAACATATGCGTTTCATAAATATTAGAATAAAGTGTGTAAATAAGCCATATTGAACATGTCTGTAAAACCACAACAACGAGGACATTGACCTACCGAGCAAGTTTCGATAAATCCTTGGGTACATTTCAAGAAAAACAATCTGAAATAGGGGCATAATTCATATTCAAATTCACAATTAAGACCTTAAGGAAATAATGTCTGGAGGGTGAAAATCCCAAAACATTATCTTTTACTCAAGAGTGTTATTAATACCACCTCCCCTGTCTTGATATCTTAACTTTCTCTATGCCACAAAATCAAAAGAAAAAAGGTATAAATGTCATACATTCAATAAAATGTACTGCGACTGGATAATCCCTGTCGTTTCTCCTGAATGAACTTTCATGTTCACTGATTCTGTTTGAGAGAACCAGAGGTTTTTCCCTCTTGTCCAACTGTTACCATGAACCTGCAAAAAAGATTGCTCAGACGTGAGAGTGCCTTTTGAATTTGGAGTAACATTTTAGATTCAATTGCTCAAGCACCATGTTAGTATACCCTGATGCTGTTACTTAAGTCATTACAGCGTTACTACACAGGTTTAGAGCAACTTATTTTAAAGTGTTACTTCTTTTGCATTCCAATGTTAACATGTACACTTGATGTGCTAGCTAATAGGCTTGGGCAGTATCGGAGTATTAGGAAATAGCCATGGGATGTTTTTTCAATACCGATTAAACTACTTATGATGTTTTTCAAATAATTTTTATATATATACACATTTTTAAACACCCCCCACAAACTTGAAGTCGGAAGTTTACATAGGTTGGAGTCATTAAAACTAGTTTTTCAACCACTCCACAAATTTCTTGTTAACAAACTATAGTTTTGGCAAGTCCGTTAGAACATCTACTTTGTACATGACAAGTCATTTTTTCAACAATTGTTTACAGAGATTATTTCACTGTATCACAATTCCAGTGGGTCAGAAGTTTACATACACTAAGTTGACTGTGCCTTTAAACAGCTTGGAAAATTATTTCAAGACCTACCTTCAAACTCAGTACCTCTTTGCTTGATTTCATGGGAAAATCAAAAGAAATCAGCCAAGATCTCAGAAAAAAAATTGTACTCCACAAGTATGCTTCCAAGGATGAACCAATTTTCAAACGCCTGAAGGTACCATGTTTATCTGTACAAACAATAGCGCGAAAGTATAAACAACATGGGACCACGCAGCCGTCAACCCGCTCAGGAAGGAGACGTGTTCTGTGTCCTAGAGGTGAACGTACTGCGAAAAGTGCAAATCAAAAGTATCTATACCCACAGTAAAACAAGTCCTATATAGACATAACCTGAAAGGCTCTTCAGCAAGGAAGAAGCCACTGCTCCAAAACCGCCATAAAAAAGCCAGACTATGGTTTGCAACTGCACATGGGGAGAAAGATCGTACTTTTTGGAAAAATGTCTTCAGGTCTGACCAAACAAAAATAGAACTGTTTGGCCAAAATGACAATTGTTATGTTTGGAGGGAAAAGGGAGAGACTTGCAAGCCAAAGAACACTACCCCAACTGTGAAGCACGGGGGTGGCAGCATCATGTTGCGGGCGTGCTTTGCTGCAGGAGGGACTGGTGCACTTTACAAAATAGATGGCATCATGAGGTGGAAAATTAGGTGGATATTTTGAAGAAACATGTCAAGACACCAGTCAGGAAGTTAAAGCTTGGTTGCAAATGGGTCTTCCAAATGGACAATGACCCCAAGCATACTTCCAAAGTTGTGGCAAAATGGCTTAAGGACAACAAAGTCAAGGTATTGGAGTGGCCATCAGAAAGCCCTGACCTATAGAAAATTTGTTGGCAGAACTGAAAAAGCATGTGCGAGGAGGCCTACAAACTTGACTCAGTTACACCAGCTCTGGCAGGAAGAATGGGCCAAAATTCACCCAACTTATTGTGGGAAGCTTGTGGAAGGCTACCGAAACATTTGACCCAAGTTAAACAATTTAAAGGCAATGCTACGAAATACTAATTGAATGCATGTAAACTTCTGACCCACTGGGAATTTGATGAAAGAAATAAAAAAGTTGAAATAAATCATTATCTACTATTATTCTGACATTTCACATTCATAAAATGGTGATCCTAACTGACCTAAGACAGGGAATTTTTACTAGGATTAAATGTCAGGAATTGTGAAAAACCAAGTTTAAATGTATTTGGCTAAGGTGTATGTAAACTTCCGACTTCAACTGTATACATGTATAACTTCATGAGCTGGAATGTTTGTCTTGCAATTAGTTCATTTTTATTTGCATTCCTTAGCATATTTAACTAGCAGCCTCCAAGGAAATGAGCTATTACTTGCGCAAATTTTGTTAGCATTCTGGTAGACGCCCAAATGTGCTTTTTCTGCGTATTTTGGTAACCCCTTGTGTATTAAACCGGTAATACTATAAATCCCGGGATGAGAGGACGGCATGAGGATATGAAAATCTGGATACCGCCCGACCCTGCTAGCTAATAATCCTGCTATAATAAATGATGGATTAAAATCTGTACACAGTTTTACTTGTCTCCACTTGTGTAAGAAGTTAAATAACTAACTATGTAAATGTTAGAAGTGTACAGTTTGGATCTCTATCCAATTGAAGTAACCATGTTTGCTTTGGAAGTGAAACAAGTGTGGCGAAAAACAGTTATTTTCAGCATGGACAAATAAACATGTTACTATAAAATGTGGGGTTGTTCGGGAATTGAACTGTGGACCACTTTTTTCTACATTTTTTAACCATGTGGTTTATATTGTACATGTGGTATATATTGTAGGGCAATTTCACCACCTTAGTATTGTTTCATTTTTACAAATCATTTAGATTTTTTAAAAAGATGTCAAAAAATATGTAAATTAAACTCCATAAAACATGTAATATTCACTAGGTGGGATAGATCGGTTATACGTTTTTCTGAAAACCAATTCAGATGAAAGAACGATCAAGTTTTGAACTCCCAAATCACAAACAGCGCAATATGTTTCCACATGCAATTTGGGAACATTATCTACAGAATTTTAAATCGTCATTCTAAAAACATGACTAATGTCAGCCAAAATGTTTTGCTGTGCAACCTGGAATTTGTATTTAGGAGCACCAGTACGCCTAGAAAAATTAAGGATTCTAGCTTTAATATCTCAAATATTTTTCATTGTGCTCCTAAATTTCTTTGTGTGTGTCTACATTTTTCAACATAGGCGCACACGTGCTCGTTGTAAAAAATAAAAAATAAATTCAGCATGCTGTCTTGCCGACGGCTAGTGGTTGCCAGGAGATACATGTCTTGTTCCTCCTGCCATGTCTTCTCCTACTCGCGACTGTCTAGCTGTTAAAACACACCTCACTCAGATCTATTGCTTTTTATAGGCTTTGAAGAACAGCAGAATTGTTAATTGACAGACATATTTAAAAATGACACGTGCGTATAAAATGTATATGGTTGGATGTGGATTTTTTATATATACAGTACCAGTCAAAAGTTTGGACACCTACTCATTCAAGGGTTTTTCTTTATTTTTCTACACTGTAGAATAGTGAAGACATCAAAACTATGAAATAACATATGGAATCCTGTAGTAACCAAAAAAAAGTTCAAACAAATCTAAATATATTTTATATTTGAGATTCTTCAAAGTAGCCATCCTTTGCCTTGATGACAGCTTTGTACACTCTTTGCATTCTCTCAACTAGCTCAACTCGCTTCACCTGGAATGTTTTTCCAACAGTCTTGAAGGAGTTCCCACATATGCTGAGCTTGTTTCCTTCACTCTGCGGACCAACTCCTCCCAAACCATCTCAATTTGGTCGAGGTCAGGTGATTAAGGAGGCGAGGTCATCTGATGCAGCACTCCCATCACTCTCCTTCTTGGTCAAATAGTCCTTACACAGCCTGGAGTTGTGTTGGGTCATTCATCCTGTTGAATAACAAATGATAGTCCCACTAAGCGCAAACCAGATGGGATATCGCTGCAGAATGCTGTGGTTGCCATGCTGGTTAAGTGTGCCTTCAATTATAAATAAATCAGACAGTGTCACCAGCAAAGCACTATCACACCTCCTCCTCCATGGATCACGGTGGGAACCACACATGCGGAGATCTTCCGTTTACCTACTCTGCGTCTCACAAAGACACGGCTGTCAAATTAGAAGGCCTGATTCACGCAGTCTTCTCTGAACAGTTCATGTTGAGATGTGTCTGGTACTTGAACTCTGACGCATTTATTTGAGCTGTAATTTCTGAGGCTGGTAACTCTAATGAACTTATCCTCTGCAGCAGAGGTAACTCTGTGTCTTGCTTTCCTGTGGTGGTCCTCATGAGAGCAAGTTTCATCATAGCGCTTGATGGTTTTTGAGACTGCACTTAAAGAAACTTTTAAAGATCTTGAAATTTTCCAGATTGACTGACCTTCATGTCTTAATGTAATGATGGACTATCGTTTCTCTTTGCTTATTTGAGCTGTTCTTGCCATAATATGGACTTGTTATTTTACCAAATAGGGCTATCTTCTGTATACCACCCCTACCATGTCACAACACAACTGATTGGCTCAAAAGCATCAAGGAAAGAAATTCCACAAAGTAACTTTTAAACAAGGCACACCTGTTAATTTAAATGGATCCCAGGTGACTACGTCATGAAGCTGGGTGAGAGAATGCCAAAAGTGTGCAAAACTATCATCACGGCAAACACTTTTCTGGTTACTACACGATTCCATATGTGCTATTTCATATTTTTGATGTCTTCACTACTATTCTACAACGTAGAATATAGTACAAAAAAAAACCCTTGAATGAGTAGGTGTCCAAAGTTGACTGGTACTGTATATACAGATTCAAGTCAAGCCTTATTCTATGCATACAGTATGTAATGTCAAAAAATGAAAAACTAATGAAACATGTAAAGGTATGTCAATCACCATAAAGTGGATGGAGCACTAACAAATTAACACAAGTGTATCTCTCTCCCTAGGGGGTTGAATACAAAACCCTCTCCATAACCAGTCAGTTAGTGTGTGTGTGTGTGTGTGTGTGTGTGTGTGTGTGCGTTCCACAAAGGCACCATGAAAAGAGAGGGGGTGATAAAAGCGGGGCGTTTTTTCTCATCATGACATGACAACCAACGTTCCCTCCATTGTTTGGGGGCACTGAGCAAATTTTTGGTTTTGTGAGCGGAAACTTGAACATTGTGAGAATTTTGTGCAACTTCCGGTGCACGTTTACAATGAACTCTGAGGTTTGACAGTAGCCAATGGCTATTGTGGAATTTGAAAATAATGTAGGTCTACCAGCAAAACCAATGGAGCAAATCCCATAACATTTTCACATGGAAATAGCTTTTGATTTCAATGATATAGCCTACTACAGTATCCTATATGTGGTGTTCAATGCAGGCCTACATTGCATGAGACTTATATTTAAAAAATTAAATAAACATTATAAAAGACTTGATATTAATTTATAATTTTTTACTTGGTCTCTAACGCCATGGGCCAAATAGATGATTGTAAATGGCATTGTATTGTGTTGCATGATGCAAGAAACACTTTATAAAATACAACTAATTATTATTACCATAGAGAGAATTAGACAATGTAGGCTACCGCTCTGCATATTGGCTTATTTGCATATTCAAGCACGTCTCAAAATACAATACCGCCCCTTTAATTAAGATGTAAGCTTTTCACCTGACTGGCTTTTCAAAGACAGCTTGAAATATATCCTACATGTTTTGTGCTCTTGTAGGAAGCAGTAACAACCCATGGCTGACCTATACTTATCTATAACTGGGCTAACAACTCACTAACTAGCAAAGAATATCAACAAATGTGCACACGCTCTGCACTCTGATCTGAACTGAAAAGGCATTAACTCATGGGTGATTGAAAGACCGCTAGTGGGCTACCCCTGCCAATAGAATTCTACTCCGTTGCGCTCTGGCTCTGCCTACAGCAAAATCACAGACTCAATCTTGCAAAGTTAGATTTGTTTTGGTTTGTTGCATTGAAAAGGGGCTGATTTAATGTTGATTTGATCACAGAAAAAACATTGATCTATATAGTGCAAACTAATGGGGTGAACTCAGTGAAGTTCAATCTCTTGCGTCTCTGCGCAGCATGGCATTTCTTCTGCACTGCAGTCCTGGAGGAAGTGCGGGCCCACGCACACGCGCAAGTTTAGAGGGAACATTGATGACAAGGAATGAAAGTGCAGTTGAGGCCTCTATCATTTCGGATGTTACCAGACTAAGTAAGAACCCAGGCTCACCCAAACACTTATTTTTTTAAGGGAGCGAACCCCTTTATTTGGACCTTGGCTCCCCCTCATGTTCGCGAGGAGAAGTTGATGCTGGTCACCATCTTCTGGATCTTATCCTCGTTCTTCAGGACGTTGGACTTGACAGCGCAGATCTTGTCCTGCTGCTCCTTGATCAGCTGCTCCAGCTCGGCTAGCTCGGCCTTCAGAGGCTCCACGGCGTTGTCCGTCACTCTGGAAATGACACACACCACAAAATGTAATATCAGTCCTGTGTGTGTGTATGAATGGGTACATCTGTTGCTGCAGCAGGGCCTGTGTGTTTTCCTTGTTCTCCCTCCAGGCTTTAGTGTGTAAAGTGTGTGTTGCCCTCTAACCTCTGTTCCTGCAGCAGGGCCTGCGCATGCTCCTTGTTCTCCCTCCTCCAGGTGTGCAGCTCGTTCTGCATGGCGTCCATGTCCTCCTGGATGTAGTCCATGATCTTGCCCAGTGGCAGGGCGCTGCGGCACACCGTCTGGATGGACGAGCGCAGCCGTTCGATCTCCCTGGACACCAGCTCCCTCTCCTTCTTCCTGGCCGCCTCCGACACCAGGCTTTGTGTCTGGAGAAAGGGATGCAGGGAAGGATGGATGGATAGATAGGGGAGATGGATTGAGAGAAGGAGGGATGGATTGAGTGATGGAGGAGAGAAGCCAAGAGAGATTTTTACTACAACATAGAGTACGGTTACATGCACACAATAAATGTGATTATTGTGGATAATTTAATAGAATAATTTGATTCAGAAGGTTACATGCTTTGGAAGAATAACGATTTCCCCAATAATCCTGTTTACATGGACACATCTGAAATAAGGCTACCTCATAGCACTCTGATAAATGCAAATAAACTGAAATAAAATACCACATTTGTTTACATCCCTGTTAGTGAGCATTTCTCCTTTACCAAGATAATCAATCCGCCTGACAGGTGTGGCACGTCAAGAAGCTGATTAAACAGAATGATCATTACTCAGGTGCACCTTGTGCTGGGGACAATAAAAGGCCACTCTAAAAATGTGCAGTTTTGTCACACAATACAATGCCACAGATGTCTCAAGTTATAAGGGAGTGTGCAATTAGCATGCTGACTGCAGGAATGTCCACCAGCGCTGTTGCCAAAGAATTGAATGTTAATTTTTCTACCACAAGTCCTCTCCAATGTCGTTTTAGAGAATTTGGTAGTACTAACAACCGGCTTTGCAACCGCAGACCATGTGTATGGCGTCAGCGTGGGCGAGTGGTTTACTGATGTGAACGAGTGCCCCATGGTTGAGGTGGGGTTATGGTATGGACAGTCATAAGCTACGGACAACAAATACAATTGCATTTTGTCGATGGCAATTTGAATGCACAAAAATACCGTGACGAGATCCTGAGCCCACTTGTGAGGCCAATTTTTTTTAAAGGTATCTGTGACCAACATATCCAATCAAATTAAAGTTTATTTATCACGTGCGCCAAATACAACAGGTGTAGTAGACCTTACAGTGAAATGCTTACTTACAGGCTCTAACCAATAGTGCGGGAAAAAAAGAGGTATGTGTGTGTAAGTAAAGAAATAAAACAGTAAAAAGACATTTGAACAGTAGCAAGGCTATATACAGACACCGGTTAGTCAGGCTTATTGAGGTAATATGTACATGTAGATATGGTTAAAGTGACTATGCATATATGATGAACAGAGAGTAGCAGTAGCATAAAAAGAGGGGTTGGCGGGTGGTGGGACACAATGCAGATAGCCAATGTGCAGGAGCACTGGTTGGTCGGGCCAATTGAGGTAGTATGTACATGAATGTATAGTTAAAGTGACTGTTCATATATGATAAACAGAGAGTAGCAGCAGTGTAAAAGAGAGGTTGGGAGGGGGGCACACAATGCAAATAGTAAGGAGTCTTTGGGCTTGGGGGTAAAAACTGTTGAGAACCCTTTTTGTCTGAGACAAGCGGTACCGCTTGCCATGCGGTAGTAGAGAGAACAGTCTGACTGGGGTGGCTGGGGTCTTTGACAATTTTTAGGGCCTTCGTCTGACACTGCCTGGTGTAGAGGTCTTGGATGGCAGGCAGCTTTACTGGGCCGTACGCACTACCCTCTGTAGTGCCTTGCGGTCGGAGGCCGAGCAATTGCCGTACCAGGCAGTGATGCAACCGGTCAGGATGATCTCGATGTTGCAGCTGTAGAACCTTTTGAGGATCTCAGGACCCATGCCAAATCTTTTTAGTTTCCTGAAGGGGAATAGGCTTTGTCGTGCCATTCTAGTTTGTTGTTGATGTGGACACCAAGGAACTTGAAGCTCTCAACCTGCTCCACTACAGCCTCGTTGATGAGAATGGGGGCGTGCTCGGTCCTCCTTTTCCTGTAGTCCACAATCATCTCCTTTGTCTTGGTTACGTTGAGGGATAGGTTGTTATTCTGGCACCACCTGCCCAGGTCTCTGACCTCCTCCCTATAGGATGTTTCGTCGTTGATCAGGCCTACCACTGTTGTAGCTGTACTCCCAGTCATGTGAAATCCATAGATTAGGTCCTAATGAATGTATTTCGATTGACTGATTTCCTCAGATGAACTGTAACTCAGTCAAATCTTTGAAATTGTTGCATGTTGCATTTATATTTTTGTTCAGTAGATTTCTAAGACGCATACATTCAGTTGTTTCCGAACTCACTTCACTCGCGCTAAAGAGAGAGGCTTGCGCTACCGGTGCGCACATGCGCAGATCAAATACACCGCTGGATCGCCGATTCATGTGTTTACATTTCCTACAAATGTGAAAGAATGCACAGAAAACCAGGTGTTTTAAATTTGACCTCATGCGAATTAAGATAAGCAGGGTAAGGTGTTTACATGACAATTGCATAAATCCAGCTACGACCACAAATGAGTTAAATATAAAATCATTCCTGTAATTGGGATAATCTGGATTTAGGCTAGGGATAGGTCAGTTTCAATTATATGTGAATGGAGATGTCTTCGATAAGCAGGAATTGTTGAATAATTCTGGAAAATTCACATCTGTGAGAGAGGGGAAGGATGGCTGGAGGGATGGAGATTGATGATGGTGATGATCTTGGACTTTGAGGTACGTAGGGTGGCCATGGAAAGAGAGAAAACCCTGCTACTGCTTGATGTTTCCCAGAATTTCGGAGACCAAGTTAAGCAAGTCTTTATTGTCCCAGGAAGGGCAATTCATAGGGATAACATTATGGTCTGCGAAGCAACTCTTCATATGTTTTGGATGTCCATAATGAATTCTCTATCTCTCTGCCGCACACCTGCACGCGTACACACACTCCTCTCTGCCAGAGAGGCTACTTCGACCGAATCACATAAACCTTAAGGTATTCTACCCTGGCCAGCAAAAAGTATCAAATGAACGGAGCCAGACGCAAGGCTGCATTTAGTGGTTTAGGATTTCAAGGCAAAAAAATGCTAGGCAGGAATTATACAAACCTAGGCTGTGTATATAAGGATCAAACGCGTGGCTGAATTGTGCTGGCTAATGTGGGGGGACTAGCTGAAGGCCTCCTCTGTATAGCATGTGGTTGGGGGGTCCTGCTCTGCTATGCCCCAGACACCCCACAGCTTCAAGTTGGGAGGGGAGGAGAGGAGAGTGAAGGGGCTCCCCTTGGCACAGTGAAGGCCAGGGATGTTTACTCAGCTGGGTCTGCAGGTCGATGTGTGTGTGTGTGTGGGACTGCAGACGCAGACGCGCACACACACACACACACACACACACACACACTAGACGGCACCCACCCACACTCCTGTGGACTTAAACCCTTGTTTATTTTAGTAACAGGCTGTGGCAGTGAAGTTATTTTACTACAGTATTCAGTAACAACTACTGCACTTATCGCCCTTTCAAGTTTAACTCTTGGGCCAATTTGTGTCATTCTGGCCTCCAGATGGAAACACCTGCTTTTACGGGGCCATAGAAATCCTACTCCCGCTACATGACAGTGTAAACTCCCCAACAACTTCCCCTTCAAAACAGACCAACTGTCATGTAGACTGGGTGTTAGGCCGGGTAGGTTAGCAAAACTTAAATGTTGAGCGCTATTACACGCTAACTCAATAATTACAGCTTAAAAACACACTAAACTACATAGAACTTAACTATACAAAAAAACACTTCAAACTTCAACTCTGCTGCCTTTGCTCTAGGAAACCAGCAAAAATGCCTGACAGGCCGCCTAGTCTCCCCCCTCCCTCTGTGTTTTGCAAAGTGTGCAAGGATTGAAATGTCTAATGGTCGTCCGCAATGTGGGTGGCTTTCCCCTCGGCCCCGTGAACACGGCGGCTACACAAACACGCCACGGCTCATTCGGCCCGCCGGCTGTGGTGCAGCACCGCGGAAGCCCAGCCGGCCTACGCTCTGTTTACTGTCCTCTTGCACAGCCTGACCCCCTCGGAAATTCAGGAAAACAGAACAAAAAGAAAAACTAGTCCCTGTTCTGCGTGGTGTACTCTGTCCAGGAGAGCATAAATCAGCCCTTTGTAGGGGCCTCTAGTTGGGCTCAGCGCACTCCTTTTTCTATTTTTCACCCCGACCCAAGAACAATATTTATTTTGGGGGGGGGGGTTTTCCTATTAGCTCATCCAGCCCTGTTGGCCGTGGAGATCCGGGCCGGCGATCCTTCCTGGGAACAGGTGGCTCCCAGCAGAAACCTTGGACCGCTGCGCATCAATTCCCTTTCTATCGTTTCTTTCCTAGGAACCCCTAGTCAATCCATACAGGTAAGGGGTTGTCAGGGATATGTCATGCATTGCAATCTTGCAAAGTAACTACTCAGTCACCTCGGGTTTCATGTTGTAAACAATGTGTTGCTGAGTATATCAATCCAAACCTGAAACTTTGCAAGTGCCAGAATGTTTTACTGTTACGTCTTGTGGAAACCGGGTTTGATGGGCCTCTCGTCTCATGCCGGGGCTTCAGATCAAAACTTCTCACAGACCTGCAGGCCTGGCTGCAGTGCAGGCTGCTAAGCTACAATGTGGAATTCATCCAAACCCTCTCATGCCTAATTTGGTTAATGAGAAATGCATGCAAAGCACATGATTTATGAAGTGGTAATAAGGAGCTGGTGAGAGGGGGTGGGAGAATAACAGTCTTCAAAGTAAAGCTTTTGACAAGAAGAATGGGTTGCATGCGTGAAACCTGTTAGAGACCAACCTCTTGGGCGTCATTAATTAAAGAAACATTAATTTAGCCACTGCTGGACAGTTTCAGAGCGGCGTATCAGCTTTCATAATGATGTAATAAGCCACTTCATCAACCTCAATTATCAGGCGACAAATGTATAAACCGCACACAACAACAGTGTAACAACGAGCGGCATGACATACTTAGGTTATATGACAAATTAACATTTCCAGTGACAGTGGTCAGGTAAACGTGTGTTTCCTCAGATTTCTACCATGGTCTCAGTAGTCTCAACAGCATTTCCTTGTCTTGTCTTATTTCCTTCATCCCCACTTCTATATATAAAAAAAAGAACCATCCACATTTGACACGCCTACTCATTCAAGGGTTTTTCAAGATCTTTAAAAAGTTTCTTCAAGTGCAGTCACAACAACCATCAAGCGCTATGATGAAACTGGCTCTCATGAGGACCGCCAAAGGAAAGGAAGACCCAGAGTTACCTCTGCTGCAGAGGATAAGTTCATTAGAGTTACGAGCCTCAGAAATTACAGCCCAAATAAATGCGTCAGAGTTCAAGTACCAGACACATCTCAACATCAACTGTTCAGAGAAGACTGAATGAATCAGGCCTTCATGGTCAAATTGCTGCAAATAAACCACTACTAAAAGAACACCAATAAGAAGAAGAGACTTGCTTTGGCCAAGAAACACGAGCAATGGACATTAAACTGGTGGAAACCTATCCTGTGATCTGATGAGTCCAAATTTGATATTTTTGGTTCCAACCACTGTGTCTTCGTGAGACGCAGTGTAGGTGAACGGATGATCTCCGCAGGTGTAGTACCCACTGTGAAGCATGGCGGAGGTGGTGTGATGGTGCTTTGCTGGTGACATAGTCTGCGATTCATTTAGAATTCAAGGCTAACTTAACCAGCATGGCTACCACAGCATTCTGCAGCAATACGCTATCTCATCTGGTTTGCACTCAGTGACTATCATTTGTTTTTTAACAGGACAATGACCCAACACACCTCCAGGCTGCGTAAGGACTATTTGACCAAGAAGGAGAGTGATGGAGTGCTGCATCAGATGACCTTGCCTCCTTAATCACCTGACCTCAACCCAATTGAGATGGTTTGGGAGGAGTTGGACCGCAGAGTGAAGGAAAGCATCCAACAAGTGCTCAGCATATGTGGGAACTCCAAGACTGTTGCAAAAACATTCCAGGTGAATCTGGTTGAGAGAATGCCAAGATTGTGCAAAGCTGTCATCAGAGCAAAGGATGGCTACTTTGAAGAATCTAAAATATTATTTTGATTTAACATTGTTTTGGTTACTACATGATTCCATATGTTATTTCATAGTTTTGATGTTTTAACTATTATATTATACAATGTAGAAAATTGTAAAAAATAAAGAAAAACCCTTGAATGAGTAGGTGTGTCCAAACTTTTGACTGGTACTATATATTTAAAAAAAATGTTATTATACAATAGGCTACATGTCGGTACCAACTTTCCTTGAGAAAATTGAGCTCAGGTACCTAAAATAAAGCACAACACCACTGTATGAGACCCAACCACCTCCAAGGGTCTTGAAATGTGTCCCCAGAGAGGGTATCAGCGGTGGGGGACAAAAAGCTAGGTATTCTACCATGACGATAAGTCCAGTGTTGTTCAGGGGTTTCCTATTTTTCGGGTAAAAAAGACATCGTCCAAATGTCCAGCAAGATCATAAAAATAGCTGGGAGTCAGTGAGGTGATGAGTGAGGTTAAGGGCAAGGGGGGGGTTACAGGATGCTAGGGTCAGTGTGTAGCCCCCTAATGGGCCACAACTGAGCTCCCTGCCCTGGACCCAGGAGTACAAAGGGGAACCTCACCTCCCCCTAGAAAAGACTGCGGACAGAGAAAAGGGCTTGATTAAACTATGGAGGCTATGTCACAAAGGTTGAAGCTGATAAGTTAAGGTTATGTGGCTGGAATCGTTTGACGTGATCAAAGCCACTTGAGAAAAATAACACCTGCAACGACATGGTCTGCATTGGAGTCCAATCTCCGAGGTTCAGAAAAGGTATTTCTCAGAAACCTTTTCCCATTGCACAGGAATTTCAAAATGCTGCACTTACAAGGGCAATATGGCTGATGGAATTCAGCCGGGTCTTTTCCTTACGTTTCCACAAAAAAAAGGTGAATGTTTACGAAGACACAGGCCTGGTGGGGAGAGGTCTATTTATTTTCCTGACGATTCTGTAGAGTATTCTGGCATTTCTCCTCCGTGACTCTCACTCAACAGCCATCCATTTGTGTGCCACGTTTATTTATACATTGCAAACCTTCATCAAGGCTAATTTGATGGGGTAAGAAAAGGGAGAGGGTACGAAAACAATCTTATGAAAACGCAGCTGCTACGAGGGCCGAGTCTGTCTAAATAAAATGACGGCCTCCGAGAAGTATCCTACAATAATATACAAGTGTTCTGCAAGGTCATGGGGAAGGTCGTCCCCATAAATATACAGCAAATTCTTCTATGGTGCACTTTGTGTGGCGGGATATGGCAAAACACAAGCGCCTTAACTGCTCCAAAAGCCCTTTGATTTACAGCAGTTCAGCCATGTTCTGAAAAAGCATTGGCAATAAAAATAGCAAAACTGATTCACGAAGAAGGAAAAAAAAAACATGTCTAGAGAAGTTTTGAAGTTCCCATTTCCCTAAAAGTTAGGGTAATAACATCATACCTGATCAGGGTGTTTGATAAACGTCACCGTTTAAGAATGAATCCACAGCCCACTGTAATTTCAGACCTGTCACACCAGGGGACGGGGGAAGCTCAATATTTACATTTTTTAACCCTCCATTTTCTGCCGTGATTACAAGAGAGCAACGTCTCTATTACACTGACCCTCAACCCTATCATGTCAGGAAGGAAACCATTATAGTCCTTTATACAGCTGACAAGGCAAGCAATGTCGATGGGGGTGAGGTAGCGCAAAGTTTGCCCCGTACAAGTAGACATACCTTTCATTGGGACAACACACAGCCCCTCATTAGATGCCTTATAACAATGAACCTGGAATCCCAAAAACCGATGAGGCTGCAATTAGGATAACCCTGGGGGAGGGGGGGGGTGCAGTCTGAATAGAATGCATGTCTATTCGTACGAAAAAAGGGAAATTCAGTTGGATTATTTAAAAATAAAAACTACAAGGGGGCCGCAGTGCAATCTGAAGTATTGGGGTGGGTGTAGGATGGGGGAGCCGTCCATCCGAAGACCAGCTGGGAATGGGGGGCTCCATCTACTCTGTCTGCTGTTGAGTCTCTACGAGCTAAACCCATGACGGAGCTGGAACGCCGGACAGAGCCTGGCGCACGCTATGGAGATGAGAGCGCTGGTTTTTCCCGTTTCCTGCTCACCAGCAGCTGGCCTGGGACAGACGACCTCGCCGGAGAAGAGGGATGGGTGAGGGCTGGGGTTGGGAAAAGGGGGGTAGACAGGGCCTTTCTGCATGAGTGACGGGCGAAAACACAGCATCCATCAGAGTCGGGTGGTCAGCTGGGCAGAGAGCGGAGGAAGCAGCTCGCTTGGGCAGAAAGGACCACCCAAAACAGGCCGAGTCGTACAACCCACGTCGCTGGAGCATGGACAAGAGGCCTTCACACCGATTCACTATACAAATAGTGGCTGTGAGAGCTCTCTTTGGCCAATAAACACGCTCGGGGGAACAGATGAGGGGTAGCAATACGTTACGTCAGACTGGAAGTCATGTTCGAAGTAATGAAAAGCCTATCCATTATGAAATGTGGAGACAACAGTTTATGGTTGAAGCACAGGGAGAGGTAGGGCAGGAGGACAAGGTAGTGGGATGCAGTGTGCCCCCAAAAGGAGGATTTATTTCCAGGGAAGACTCTTAAATTACACCACAATGGGCATGCAATGTAGTTAAAGGAGTGGTTTACTATTTCTGCAGGAAATCTAAAAATGATGTACATGGCATGTTATAGAAGGGTGCAGACACTTTGTGATTTCACTTGTTTTTGAGAACCCTATCCCAGCCGCAAAAGGCTTCCTCGCTGTGCACTGCGCTGTGACCAAAAGACATGAGCAAAAGCTCCAAAACACCCAAATATGTCAGCTTAGAAACAGACACTCTCTCAGTGTAGCGATGTAGGTCTTTAGATGTTGTACACATGAAATTGTGTCATTCCGAACTTCAATTTTATGCAACTCGAGCAACTTTCCCCTCTAACAGCTGTGCTGCTTCTCTGTGTAGCCTGTGCAGCACAGCTGGTAGAAGAAACCTCTAGAGTCGCTCAAAAATGGAACATAACGTTGCGGATTAAGTTTGGAATGACACAATTTCACGTGTACAACATCTAAAGACCTACATCGCTGTACTGAGAAGGTGTTTGTTTCTAAAAGGGCGTCTGGTGGGATCTGAAATGATTAACACCGTTGAAAAAGCAAAAATGACTGTATTCAATAATTCAAATACTGAGCTACACTGAATGTACAAAACAATAGGAACACCTGCTCTTTCCATGACATACACTGACCAGGTGAATACATGTGAAAGCTATGATCCCGTATTTATGTCACCGGTTACATCTACTTAAAAATCAGTGTTCACCAACCTTTTCTGAGTCAAGATCCTTTTCTGAGTCAAATTGCAAGTCGAGATCTACCGCTCAGATTTCTTTTTAACATTACTTAAAAAACGTAAGCCTATGCAACATTAACCAATTAACCAACAGTTCTGTAGTAATGAAGTATGCGCAGTAGACTATAAGCCCAATACAGCATGACTGGCTATTCCCTGCCAATGTTGTTCTTAGACCATTTTGAAATAATATTTTTAAAAGGTGTGTTACTGTATTTGATCACACTGGTAATAGATACTTTGTTGATTACTTGTGAGGCACAGTTGACTGAGCATATTTAGCTTTTTACATTTTTTACTGGACTGATGTTCTACATCTGATGGCCAGTCTGAGGGGAGGGAGGGAGCAGCAGCGAGGCTGCCTCTCCCTCGACTCACCGTCCCGCCGCTCTCTCTCTCTCCGAGAGAAGAGGACAGTCTTTCAGCTGATGGCGAAACTCGCACTGCATCATTTCTGCCTCACGCTGTTACTCCTATGACCAGAGAAAGTGAAATATTCCTTGATATTAAAAAAGGCCCCCATTCCCTAATAATAACAGCGTAAGCTTATCAGAGCACTTTGCTATAGTCATTCATTGCAGCTGCAGTGCTGGTTGTATCTTGAGTGGAAGTAAGGAGAAGGCCCATTCTATGGCGTATAAAAGTGTTGACAGTGCTGAATAACAACATAAACAGGAACTTACTCATAAAAACAGAAGCTCTTTGCTGTAAATGTTGAGTCTCTCTCTAGTCATGGTTTTAAAAGTTTTGAAAATCTCACAGTAGCAACTTTGCTGTGCGTTCAATGCTTTTAAAAAATATTTTTTTTACAGTCTTTGGCTGGAGGAAACTGTGCAGACACTGATCTGAGCTATCTGATTGGCTAGCACTAGGTCAATAGGTGCACTTGATTTGCTCTCCGGGCCTACCGGGTAGGCAGAGTGCTACCTTCAGACTCATGAAATGGTTTAAAAATGGGAACACTTTGCCTTCCCAGCACTAGGGCTTGTTGTTTTTACAGAAATGTTTGGTGATCAACTGGGATTCCCTTGGAGATCGACCAGTTGGTGAACACTGGTATAGATGAAGGGGAGGAGACAGGTTAAAGATGGATTTTTAAGCCTTAAGACAATTGAGACATGGATTGTGTATGTGTACCATTCAGATGGTGAATGGGCAAGACAAAATATGTAAGTGCCTTTGAACCGGGTACGGTAGTAGGTGCCAGATGCAGTGGTTTGAGTCAAGAACTGTAACGCTGCTAGGTTTTTCACACTCAACAGTTTCCCGTGTGTATTACGAATGGTTCACCACCCAAAGGACATCCAGCCAAATTGACAAAACTGTGGGAAGCATTGAAGTGAACATGGGCCAGCATCCCTGGAATGCCTTTGACAGCTTGTAGTCTATGCCCCGACAAATTTGTATGTTGTTGTGAGGGCAAACATGTGTGCAACTCAATATTAGGAAGATGTGCCTAATGTTTAGTACACTCAATGTATATTGTATGCTCCGTTTAAAATATATATATTTTATACTAATACAATTGCTCAGAGAACTAAATTTAACAAGTAATATATTTATTTCTCAAATTATTTGACACCCCTTTTTAAAATGCTGTTCACCTTACCAGTATAACACAGACTTTTTCTAAAATGTTTTATGGGATTGGAGAACACATTGGGAAGGATCTTAGACCAATCCCCCTTTCAGAATCCTTCCAGATACTTGAAATCCTTCATCTGCCCTCATGGACTGACCGTGTCAATTTAAACCACAGGATTTCAATGGTTTTCAGGTCAGGAGACAGAGATTGGCATTGCAGAAGGTTGATGTTGTGGCCAATTAAGCATGTCTTTGGAAATGTTTAGGTGTGTTTGGGGATGTCTTGCTGGAAGATCAACTAGCGGCCAAGTTTCCGCCTCCTGGCAGAGGCAACAAGGTTTTTGGCTAAAATATCCTGGTTCTGGGTAAAGTTCATGATGCCGTTGACCTTAACAAGGGCCCTAGGAACAGTGGAAGCAAAATAGCTCCATAACAAAGATCCACCACCATATTTTACAGTAAGTATGGGGTTGTTTTCTGCTCATGCATTTTCATTTCAACACCAAACCTACCATAGGTGTGCGTGACCAAAGAGCTCGATTTTCTCTGAGAAATCTTTATTAGTATAAAATAACAATTTCTCAAATAAATTTAGCATTCAATATAGCTCAGTATTTTTAAAATACTTTTTGTTCATCTTTACCAAGGGTGTCAATTTCAGACCCACTTTATTTGGGTGTTTTTGGAGCTTTTGTTCATGTCTTTTGGTTGCCTCCACAGTGCACAGCGAGCAAAGACTTTGAAACATCACCATCATCTCCTTTGTGTACTAATTTAATGCACTCGTTACAAAACACAAAATGTGAAACGAGTGCATTAAATTAGTACACAAAGGGTTGAGACATCTCGCTGATGCAATCAACCCACTTTATGTTGTTGTTTCTCGAGCTCCACTGAAGTGATCAAGATATTCAATAGGTTTGTGCAATTACACTTCACTCCATTTGCGATATGCTTTCTTTAGCTAATAGACTGTATGCTTTCGGTTTTGTAACCCCACATCCCTAAGGTACTGAATTTCCAGAAATAACAGTTTGTACGCTGATTGAGAGATACGGAAACATCTAGAACTGAGTCACAGGAGAGGAATGAGAGTTGTCAGTCGTTATGGCGTCATTGCATTGCCCTCTAGTGGAGATAAAGATCACTACATCTTACCTGGTCTTTGATCTTTGGAGATGATGGTGATGTTTCAAAGTCTTTCTTGGTTTCAAGGATTTTTTTCACCAGCCCACCTGTGGATAAACAAGGTGCAGGAGTTTTAAAAGTGTTGGTAATTTACAGTCCCAATTGATATAAACCATATAGCACCTACAAGATCAAATTAAGTGATTGTTTGGCTTGTAAAATTGCTTACCATGCTTCTCATCGCCTTGAAGTCCCACTGAAGGATCCTGTAGAGAACAAAATAGTGGCGGAAACCATTAAAAATATGCTGATGCCCTCTTCTCTTGGTTGCAACTTAAAATAGTTATCCATTTTAGGGCCTGAAATATGTTTCTATATGTTTCACTTCCAACATTGAACCATGAGAGCTTGGACCTGGATGTGCAAAAACTAATAGAGGTATGGCATTCTCAAATCTATTTTTCATAAAGTAACAGAAGTTTAGATACAAGTTTTAATGACTCCAACCTAAGTGTATTTCAACCACTCCACAAATTTCTTGTTAACAAACTATAGTTTGGCATGTCGGTTAGGACATCTACTTGTGCATGACACAAGTCATTTTCCCAACAATTGTTTACAGACAGATTATTTAACTTATAAATCCAGTGGGTCAGAAGTTTACATACACTAAGTTGTCTGTGCCTTTAAACAGCTTGGATAATTCCAGAAAATGATGTCAAGGCTTTAGAAGCTTCTGATAAGCTAATTGACATCATTTGAGTCAATTGGAGGTGTACCTGTGGATGTATTTCAAGGCCTACCTCCAAACTCAGTGCCTCTTTGCTTGACATCATGAGAAAATCAAAAGAAATCAGCCAAGACCTCAGACAAAAATTGTATACCTCCACAAGTCTGGTTCATCCTTGGGAGCAATTTGCAAACACCTGAAGGTACCACCTTCATCTGTACAAACAATAGTACGCAAGTATAAACACCATGGGACCACGCAGACTTCATTCCACTCAGGAAGGAGAGGCATTCTATCTCCTAGAGACAAACGTATTTGGTGCAAAAAGTGCAAATCAATCCCAGAACAACAACAAAGGACCTTGTGAGGATGCTGGAGGAAACAGGTACAAAAGTATCTATAGCCACATTAAAACGAGACCAATATCGACATAAACTGAAAGGCCGCTCAGCAAGGAAGAAGCCACTGCTCCAAAACCGCCATAAAAAAGCCAGACTACGGTTTGCAACTGCACATGAGGACAAAGATCGTACTTTTTGGAGTAATGTCCTCTGGTCTGATGAAACAAAAATAGAACTGTTTGGCCATAATGACCATCGTTATGTTTGGCCATAATGACCATCGTTATGTTTGGAGAAAAAAATGGGGGAGCTTGCAAGCCGAAGAACACCATCCCAACTGTGAAGCACGGGGGAGGCAGCATCATGTTGTGGGGGTGCTTTGCTGCAGGAGGGACTGGTGCACTTCACAAAATAGATGGCATCATGAGTCTGGAAAATTATGTGGATATATTGAAGCAACATCTCAAGACAGTCAGGAAGTTAAAGCTTGGTCGCAAATGGCCGAAACGTTTGACCCAAGTTAAGCAATTTAAAGGCAATCCTACCTCATACATATTGAGTGTATGTAAACTTCTGCCCCACTGGGAATGTGATGAAAGAAATAAAAGCTGCAATAAATTACTCTCTCTCCTACTTTTCTGACATTTCCCATTCTTAAAATAAAGTGGTGATCCTAACTGACCTAAGACAGGGAATTTATACTCTGATTAAATGTCAGGAATTACGAAAAACTGAGTTTAAATGTAAGTAAACTTCCGACTTCAACTGTATGTGCTCCCTCACCACCTCCATGTCGGGCATGTCGGGGGGAGGAGGGGCAGCCTCCTGCACCACAAACTGCTCATCTTCATCCTCCTCCTCATCCTCAGAGAGCTTCTTCCCCTCCATTATGACAGCTGCCGGGTGCTTGGCACTGGTCAGCCTGCAACACACACATAGGGCTTAGAGGGGGCAATGGAGCAAACCACATACAATGGGGCAAAAAAGTATTTAGTCAGCAACCAATTGTGCAAGTTCTCCCACTTAAAAAGATGAGCGAGGCCTGTAATTTTCATCATAGGTGCACTTCAACTATGACAGACGAAATGAGAAAAAAAAATCCAGAAAATCACATTGTAGGATTTTTTATGAATATATTTGCAACTTATGGTGGAAAATAAGTATTTGGTCACCTACAAACAAGCAAGATTTCTGGCTCTCACAGACCTGTAACTTATTTTTTAAGAGGCTCCTCTGTCCTCCACTCGTTACCTGTATTAATGGCACCTGTTTGAACTTGTTATCAGTATAAAAGACCTGTCCACAACCTCAAACAGTCACACTCCATCATTTGCAAATTAATTCATTGAAAATCCTACAATGTGATTTTCTGGAATTTTTCTCTCTCATTTTGTCATTTGAAGTGTACCTATGATGAAAATTACAGGCCTCTCATCTTTTTAAGTGGGAGAACTTGCACAATTGGTAGCTGACTAAATATTTTTTTGCCCCACTGTATGATTTTCTCGGGCCCGGGTTCAGTTGCTAAACATTGTGAAACTTTGCAGATAGAAATGTCATGGAATAAAGCTGACGTGAGTCCTAAATCTACATGTTTTCGCTAAATCATACATTTTGAAAAGTTCCAAAATGTGACCTGAATGCAGTGCTGCTATGCTGACAACTGTATCATTCATAGTGACACAGGAAGTAAAAAGTATGAAGGGAGGTCACCGTTCAGCCGGGGTCACGTCAGCATAGCTCTCCTGCCTCTTGAACCGAGGAGGGGCAGGCCGTGCGCTGTTGGGCCGAGGTATCCTTCGGTTGCTGGTTGGGAAGATGAGAAAGTCAAGCCACACTAATGAATGATCAGCCACAGTCAGAGTAATGGGGAATATTTAAGATTAATAAAGTTCATATTTAGTTAAGAGTAAATAACACAATGCTTAGCATATTTATATGTTTTCCCTTTCTGTAACACACATTTCAATTGTTCTATTTGTGACACGGGTTGATGGTCACTTGACTCTATGTTATTTATTAAACTCATTCTGTCGATAGTGATTGATGTCAGGCTGACGGTACACTTAACAAACGGCACACTGATATTATATTGATGACCTTATGAACATTGTTTGATTCTGTAGCAGCTGGCAAAGTCACAGTCTTTTGTTGTGACTTTGTACAAGCCTCTCTGGGTGGTATTTACAGAACATTTGGTACTGTGTGATTAGAGGGCCCGTTAGACATTTTCTATGCTGGAGGGTGTTTTCCATGTTGCAACTTGTATTAAACCAACTATCCTCTACTGCTCTCCTTTCTGTTCACCTGGAAATTCCTTTAACAGTCAGTAAACCCCACTCTCTCTCACTAATATCCACCAATATTATACATAGCAGGGTCTCTCAAAGCTGATCATGGGGACACACTGTGTATGCTGTACTGTACTCGAATTGAGCATCAATTCAACACCAGGAATAAGCCATCTGATTGGTTGGTTCAGAATAACCATTTAACCAAGAAACTCTGGGAATCACGTCTTCAACGAATCACAGATATTCAAAGCCAGATAGATAGGATCAGGACAGTGTGAAAAGTTACTGCATTTAGTTAGAACAATTATTCACATACTAGCCAGTTCATTCAGTCTAATTGGAGTAGCTGGTTGTAGTGAGAAAATGAAAATAAGAGTGGTCCCCAGAACGAGAGTTGAGAAACCCTACTCTATTGGGACCTCAATTGCAACACTAACCATTCAGTCAGTCACTCAGTCTACCATGGGATAGCATGTGTTTGATGTTACGCTGAGAAGAATGTAATTGAGAGTGGGGACTAGCAGAGCAATTTGTTGTGGTGTAAAAGAGAGAGAAAGTGGCTAATCAAATGTAATGAGGGGGTTGAGAATACACAGGGCTGCGTCCCAAATGACACCCTATTCACTAGATTTAGTGCACTACTTTTGACCTGGGCACTATGTAGGGAATAGGGTGCCATTTGGGACACAGGCAGTGTTAAGTGCGCCCGTTGAGTGCGGCGGGTTGATCAAAAAGGAGAAAGTGGAGGGTTTGCATCAGTGAATGGAGTTTTGTTTTTGTAGCATGTTTCGAAACTCTTTCTATCCCACAGAGAAGAAATTGGCCAAAACTTCAGTTTTAAGCAGTGAGGTTATGGGAGAGACCATTTCAATTGTTGCTGACTGTGCAAATTGAGCGGTACCCTCAACAGGGCATACAATTAACACTTGACAAATGTGGGTAGATTTGAGGTATTGGCGGGTACAAATGTCTATTTCACCAGACACTTAGGTGGGTGGTCAATTTGCAGGGCTCTATATTGCGAGCATTACATGTCAAAAGCCAAGTAAGGGCACATGTGCAAGTTGTGATGTATAGCAGAGAAATGCTGCAGTAGCTGTTCTCAAAGTATTTCTGCCCTTTTGTTTCATAACTGCAACACCACATGGCTGGGGAGCTGTGCGCAGGGAGTTAAGTGCAGATAGATTTATTTTTGGAGGCGCTGCACACAGGCTTAACAGTTGGTCTAATTTACTCGGAAGTCTACAAAAGTAAAACTGTCCTCATATTTCTTGACTATTTCAAATGTTTTGTTCATAAGCTCGGTTGTTTTTCCATGTTTGATTGAATCTGCTGCTTCAACTGATAAAAGAGACGCATCTACTACTCAGTTCCAAAATCTCACACACACAAAGACATCTTGAGTGGCCCCCTTACCACGGTAACCTACCGCCCTCAAAGGAGCAGCTGAACATTTTGTCTCATCTGATATTTTGGTTAAAATGAAATTACTTTCTTACCAATACATTTCTTGTTTTAGAAACATTACAAAGCATGGTCATCTGTTTTTTTTATTTTTATTATTTTTAAAATGTAATTATGGACCCAAAAATATTTTTGCTGGTAAATGTTTTTATTTTATTTTTTAAATCGACCTGAAACAGTGGCTGGTTGACCAAAAATAAAAATGTTAGGCCATGCCCCTCAAACCCTGCAAATTTGCTTAAATCAACTGTCAAACGCCACACAGACCTGTGGGCCATGTGGGCTGGCACTGCGTCTGTGGCATCGCCGTTCTCCAGGGGGACCGGCCTCTCTGCCAATGGAGTGTCTCCATCTACAACAACACAAGGTGATGCTGACATGAGAACTCACATCTTTCATTGGAACTTACAATCGATGGACTTGAAAGCAAGAAATGCTGATGGCTAGGGCTTATAGAACAGAGACACATAAAAAATGTCCACCCTGGATCACTAAATGAAAAAGACACCAGCGCCATCTACTGAGAGATGGTATAGGTGCAGTGAGAGAAATACTCACCTCCTTCACCGTCAGACTCTTCCGGAAAAGAGGCGACAAAAAAAGTATTAGATTTTTTTTCTTCTCTCTACTCATATTATTGTGTAAACAGAAGTATGACTAGTGAAAGGCTAGAAAGCTGGGATATTTGAGAGGAGCAGAGAGGTTTACACCTTGTTGGGCTCCTGCTTTGGGCATGCGCCTCTGCCCCTTAGCAGATGAAGGCCGGGGTATTCTGGCTGGACTGTCAGACTGAGGAGAGTAGAAGAGAGGATGACTGAATAAGTGTGTCCCATTCATGTTTATGAGTGCACACACACTTATAAACACGCAGGGTCATTCTTAGAAAAAGGACATAGGCAGCCCCGTTTTGAAAATAAGAGGTTACCTGCTTGTCTGTGACTTCTGCAGCCTATTAAAAAAAGAAAACACAGGGTAAACATTTGATTAGCAATTGAATCCAGGCGTGTCCGAAACTTCCACCAAACGGCGCTACAATGGAAGTAAAGCAGTAGGAAACCAAGCTCCTGTGGTAAATGGCATAGCACTATTTCCAAAGCATGGCCAGCTACGCTAGGCAACCGTAGTAAACTCCCACGGAAAACACTCATACCGTACTAGCCAGTTTACCCTTCCCAGTTCTATGCTTTATAGCTCTAGCGAGCTAGACTAGGTGGCATTAGGCTAGAAGGACACGGAAGATATACCTCTTCAGCTGTATCAACAGACTCCAGTGGAAGCTTCCAGTGGTAAAGGAGCACAGAAATCAACCATTATCACACTGATAGCACCATAGAAATAGCCTACATAAGTATAATATAATATTCTCGAATATGTAAAAAGCCAAATGTGTCTATTTCTATGGATGGCAATTTCGTTCTGGTCTATGGCCATGCGGTACTAGCACGAGTGGTCTATGGAAGCTAAGTCAAATCTGTCACACAACCAAAGCACATTCAACATCAGTTCATGAATGTGGTGAGAGTCTATAGTCGTCTGAGAAAATGTGGAGACTTCTTTTTCCATCTCTGGTGGTTTAACCTCCTGGTTTTACTGAATGGAGTGCTGTAGATTACAGCAGTTTTTGAAAAATTTGGATCAAAAACCTATATATGCAATTTAGCAGACACTTTTATCCAAAGTAACTTACAGTCATGCGTGCATACATTTTACGTATGGGTGGTCCCAGGAATCGAACCTACTACCCTGGCGTTACAAGCACCATGTTCTACTAACTGAGCTACAATGGACCTCAATCCTAATCCGATGTATTTCATCCTAGCAACAAGCAAAGCTGAAGAGCCCTTGAAATGAAGCAAGCGAGCGATTTAGCATCCACCAACACAAAACCAGACAGAGCAATTACAGCAAAGATTGATACAAATAAATGGATCAAATTTGATTTGTCACGCTTCGTAAACAACAGTGAAATGCCTACTTATGGGCCATTCCCAACAACGCAGAGAAAAACAATAGAAAAATAATAACAAGGAATAAACATATATATAACTTTGCTATATACACAGGGTACTAGTGCAGAGTCGATGTGCAGGGGTACAAGGTAATTGAGGTAGATATGTACATATAGGTAGGGTTAGTGACTAGACAACGGGATAGATAATAAACAGTAGCAGCAGCATAAGTGAGGAGTCAAAAAAGTTAGTGACAAAAAGGGTCAACGTAGATAGTCCGGGTAGTTATTTGGTTAAATATGTAGCAGTCTTATGGCTTGGGGGTTCTGTTCGATCCAGACTTGGTGCATCGGTATTGCTTGTCGTGCAGTGTTTTGAGATTTCCTGGCACCGCCTGATATAGTGGTCTTGGATGGGAGGGAGTTTGGTCCCAATGATGTACTGCAGTTGCCGTGATGCCAATCCAGTTGCTCTCAATGGTGCAGCTGTATAACTTTTTAAGTATCTGAGGGCCCATGCCAAATCTTTTCTGAGGGGGAAGAGGCGTTGGCGTGCCTTTCTTCACGACTGTGTTGGTGCGTGTGGACCATGTTTATACCTTAGTAATGTTGACACTGAGGATATTGATGCTCTCTACTCGCTCTACTACAGGCCCGTCGATATGGATGGGGGCATGCTCAGTATGCATGTCAAACTGCAATTCTTTAAAATCGGTTTTCTGTTAAAACGATAAGAAATATTCCTAACATTCCATGTGAATTCACAATGCAGAATATGGTCCTATTGCGTATGAATGCTAGGGGGCAATGAAGTACTATCGTCAGCAGTCATAATCACAGTAGGCAATCGGTATACTGACATACTGAGAGCAATGAAACAAATGACCCTGTCTTAAATGCAAACAATATCATAGGCCAATGAAAAGAGTGGAGACAGATTGCACAATGAGGAAATGACAGAAATGGTATTTTAAAATATTGTGAAAGGCCTTTTAGCTGTGGCCTGCTGTTCATTGACAGCCACAACTAATCAGCTGTTTGATATGTCGCGCGTGCTGCCTGACTGTAGGCCTACGCGCTCATGATGTGATACAACACAATCCACCATTTTTTTAAATAAGCAATTGATCCTCTCCGGGTAAATTATGCTCTCTGGTGTAGTAATTTCAATGAATTAATTCATTTCTGTACAGACATGAGTCATTTAATTATATAACATGGTACATTTATTTCAATTTACCTGCAGAACCTCCAGCACCCTTCCCGCGGCTGTTTTCTTCCATGTGCGCTGTGCTCTCCCAAAGGCCAAATAAATCCACACTTATTATTAATTATAAATTCAATGAATAGTGGTCAGTAAACCCATAGGAGGTTATTTCGTATGTGAATCATTTCACTAAGTCAATGAACAAGTGTTTATTTGATAATGTATTTATCCTGTTTAGCCAATAGTGGCACTTGCACATCGGAGCTATCTTTTTTGCAAGTTCATGGCAACAGTTGAATAAAATGAAAAAAAAGGAGAAACCCGCACACACACTGCTCTTGATAGTATCACTGCTCCTTAATAAGCTTTACGTATTGGCCTCAAGGCCTTCGTCAGAGCTTTTGTGAGTTCTTTAAATTAGCCACATTTAAAAAATCCCAAAGGTTCTGACGAAGGCCGTGAAGCCGATAAGGTATCTTCAAAAGCGAATTTAAGTAGGACCATCCGGTTGCTCTGCTCAAACCATCGTATTACGCTACTCTCACCACCCTATTGGGGAACCTTCCATACGGCTGGCTAGTCGATCCAGGGCGAATGGAGGGGAAATCAGAACGGTTCAGGACTACACGACAAGTCACCGGGTAACAGACAACTACGAAGAAGGACAAATGGAGACAAGTTGCTTGAACCGTTTCGAACAATCAGGGCCTTACAAGCGTGCCGCAAAAAGGCCCAACCCCCTTTCCAAGGCTGACCCGTTTACCTAGAGATCCCAGGCAAACCCAGGCATTTCACGTCAATACATTCATGATTTCTTGCTCAAAGTGGGCGGCAGTTCGTGTGCAAATATATGGTTATTGTAGGTGAGAGTCGTTTTTGAACGTGGCAATGTTGTGTCTCTGTCGCTCTCTCCATCTCTTCTTTAACAAGTATCCATGTTTTCATTCCGCCAGGGACCTGTTTTCACCATATTACCATCTCCAGTCAATAACCGGTGCAGTGTGTGTGTTTATCCTGTGTTCCCATTTAATTAGTTGGTAAATAAATAATGAAACAAATTTGTGTAGTACTGAATCACAAGTAAGGCTTGGTTTTTGCAGATGCATGAAGGCTGTTCAGAATGGTGATATGATACGAGGTTATGGTTAATAAGTTGACTGTTCACAAATAGGTAAAGACCTCCTAGAGTTTAATTTTGGAGATGGTAACTCTTTAAAGAACTGCTCTCATGGTGCCCCAGATCCTGATGAGTTAATTGTTACATGATTAATTTAAAAATAGGGTAACAATTAAATATATAGTTGATCTAATTAACCGTCTTCAGATTAACCTGACACATGCTGAAACAGGAAAGGGCCTTCCCCAAACTGTTGCCACAAAGTTGGAATCACAGAATCGTCTAGAAGGTCAATGTATGCTGTAGTGTTAAGACTTCCCTTCACTGGAACTAAGGGGCCTAACCCGAACCATGAAAAAACATCCCCAGACAATTATTCCTACTCCATCCAACTTTAAAGTTGGCAGTATTCATTGGTGCATCCGCCAAACCCAGATTTGTCCTGAGAACATGTTTCCACTGCTCCAGAGTCCAATGGCGGCAAGCTTTATACCACTCCAGCTGTCGCATGGCATTGTGCATGGTGATCTTAGGCTTGTGTGAGGCTGCTCGTTCTTGTGCCGATGTTGCTTCCAGAGGCAGTTTGGAACTCGCTAAGTGTTGGGAACCGAGACCAGTCAAAGTCCAGACCTAAACGTGATTGAGATGTTATAGCAGGGACAAAAATGAGCAGGTCATGCTTGAAAACCCATAAATGTTGCTGAGTTGAAGCAGTTGTGCATGGAAGAGTGGGCCAAAATTTCTCCACAGTGATGTTAGAGACTGATCAACAACCACAGGAAGTGTTTGGTTGCAGTTAAAAGGTGGCACAACAAGTTATTTATTGACTGTAATAATAAAATACTTTCTCATACAGGAGCATTGGGTTTTGCACAACTTTGTTTATTAGATCATTATTTCATGTAAGACATTTTTGTGTTAGTTGTTCACTCAGGTTCCCTTTAACTAATATTAGGTTTTGGTTGAAGATCTGAACCTTCAGGTGTAACAAAAAATAATTGCAAAAACTAGTTAAATCAGAACAGGGGCAAATACTTTATCATGACCCTGTATCTCCTACTAACGCTATAGCATTTTAGCATAAGTATTTGATGATAATGATGGGGACCTGTTCGTCGTAGTTTGTTTATAACAGCACTGTGATTTACATTAAAAACACTTTTTTGGTTTGGGATTTTTTAAATAACATTAACAATCCCAACTTCGTTTAAACATTTTTACGTTCACACCCCTAATGCATTCATGTACAGTGCCTTCGGAAAGTATTCAGACCTTTGACTTTTTCCACAATGGATTAAACAAAACAAATTCCTCAGAAATCTATACACAATACCCCATAATGACAAAGTGACATTTTAGCAAATGTATTAAAAATAACAAATAAATAAGGTATTTCTACATAAGTATTCAAACCCTTTGCTATGCGACTCCAAATTGACCTCTGGTGCACCCTGTTTCAATTGATTATCATTGAGATGTTTCTACAACTTGACTGGAGTCCACATGTGGTAAATTGAAATGATTGGACATGATTTGGGAAGGCACACACCTGTCTATATAAAGTCCCACAGTTGACAGTGCATGTCAGAGCATAAACTATGAGGTTGAAAGAATTCCGAGACTGTGTCGAGGCACAGACCTGGGGAAGGGTAACAAAACATTTCCGCAGCATTGAAGGTCCCCAAGAACACAGTGGCCTCCATCATTCTGAAAAGGAAGAGGTTTGGAACCACTAAGACTCTTCCTTGAGCTTGCCGCCCGGCCAAACTGAGCAATCGGGGGAGAAGGATTTGGTCAGGGAGGTGACCAAGAACCCGATGGTCACTCTGACAGAGTTCCAGAGTTCCTCTGTGGAGATGGGATAACCTTCAAGAAGGACAACAATCTCTGCAGCACTCCACCAATCAGGCCTTTATGGTAGCTTGGCCAGACAGAAGCCACTCCTCAGTAAAAGGCACATGACAGCCTGCTTGGAGTTGGCCAAAATGCACCTAAATACTCGCAGGTCTGATCAAACCAAGATTGAACTATTTGGCCTGAATGCCAAGCGTCACGTCTGGAGGAAACCTGGCACCATCCCTACGGTGAAGCATGGTGATGGCAGCATCATGTTGTGAGGTTCTTCTTCAGCGGCAGGGACTGGGAGACTAGTCAAGATTGAGGCAAAGATGAACGGAGCAAAATACACAGAAATCCTTGATGAAAACCTGCTCCGGAGCGCGTAGGACCTCAGACTGGGGCAAAGGTTCACCTTTCAACAGGACAATGACCCTAAGCACACAGCCAAGACAATGCAGGAGTGGCTTCAGGACAAGTCTCAATTTCCTTGAGTGGCCCAGCCAGAGCCCCGATTTAACAGCTCTGGAGAGACCTGAAATTAGCAGGTCAGCAACACTCCCCATTCAACCTGACAGAGCTTGATAGGATCTGCAGAGAAGAATGGGAGAAACTCCCCAAATACATGTGTCTCAAGCTTGTAGCATCATACCCAAGAATTTGGGATACTTATTTAAATGTGGTATTTCGGTTTCTTTTTTATTTTATTTAATAAATTAGGAAACATTTCTAAAAACCTGTTTTTGCTTTGTTATTATGGGGTATTGATGGGGGAGGGACAATTTTAGAATAAGGCTGTAACGTAATACGTAACCATATTCTTTGTATTTTGATTATCAGTAAAAAAAAAAAACTCAGCAGGCTTAACTTGCCGACTTGCCATAAAATGCCACAAATTGTTTGTCTTTCACTGAAACAATGGAGAGGAACCAAAAATATAAGTTTCAGGCAACTAGAATTCTTTGCAGTTTGGTTGTATTCATTTTTTTATTTGATCACCTACCCAAATGGGGCAAGCTCAGAGCAGGCTCAACAATCTCAGAGAAGGCTCAACAATCTCAGAGCAGGCTCAACAATCTCAGAGCAGGCTCATTAACTTGTACGACTGCTCAGTTCACTTGCCCTAGGCAATAGGGCAAGCCTTAGCCCTTTACACTCTTACCCGTACATGGGTTGAAAATGACAGATTTGGGCACTGATAAACACCTAAATTGGAACGCAGTGGCAGTACAGTAACATGCAATACATGATGTCAGAGTTGTGTCTCTTTGCTTCGCAGTGATCTATGGGTTTTGATTGACAGTCGTTGTGAAATTGAGCACCCCACGCGAAAAGTGACCCCCATCGCTCCTGCTAATTGGGCAACCTTTACAAATGTTTTCTTGTCTGAGTGAGGCAAATGCTGTAAATTAGGAGGACTATGGATTTTGAAAGATGAGACATTGAGGATTATAATAAATACTGCTTTGACTTCACATTTCCATATCATAAAACTCATGTCATATACAGTGTCAACGTTTGTGATCACAATGTTTGATGTGACATTGCGACATACCCGGAGTTGTGTTCTGAACAGAAAGAGCCTACGTTTGTCTATTGTGAAGAAAATGTTCAGTGGCACACGCACTTGAATGCACTCATGACTAGGACTGTTGACCGTATTACCGCCACACGGGCAGTCATGACTGCAGTAAAAAATGTGTTAGTAGTACCCAACTCGCTAACAATCATCAGGTCACTAATGGCCTGGTATTCAGGACTCCATTGTCCCTCTATTCGCTCCGACATCAATGCAAACGCATTCAAAAATCCCAAACATTTATCATCAAAACAGTATGTGCTTTTAAAACTCACTGTGATTGATCAATTTGAAGAAAGAAGGTTCAACAATAGGTTAAAACTGAGTTTAAAACATGGTCCTCGTGGATGATGTTTCAAAGCCTAACAGAACGAAATGGACAGATCTTTCTAAGGTGATAATTCAAAAACACCCGTATGCATATTAGAGATTATGCATAACCATAGGCATATATATGAGCCCGAAAAAAAATCCTGAATTAAAATAATGATTATGCCATTATACAATACATAACCAACCGTATATTACACATGGCAGAAAAACATTTAAAAAAAAAAAAACTGATTTAAGATATCTTTGGTACAGTTGGTTTAGCCTAGATTAAACTCATTTAGATTTATCCAACAATTAGTGAATTTGTTTTAGATTTTGAATAGCCTAGTAATAGGACTTTTTTCCCCTTCACAATTACGACTGGCACATTACCTTTAGCTACAGAATATCTCACCACATCTCCTCTACTCTCTCCTTCATTCCTTTCTTCAGCACACAGAGAGAGGGGCTGTCAACAGCTTTTATTTTTCTTAAATTTAAACTAGGCAAGTCAGTTAAGAACAAATGATTATTTACAAATGATGGCCTACCAAACCCTAGCCCGGACGACGCAGGGCCAACTGTGCGCCACCCTATGGGACTCCGAATCACGGCCGGTTGTGATACAGCCTGGAATCAAACCAGGGTCTGTAGTGACGCCTCTAGCACTGAGATGCAGTGCCTTAGACCGCTGCGCGACTCGGGAGCTTAATGAAATATGTTTAGTTGTTCCCGAACAGATTTCACTTGGTTTCCCAAATTAAGCACTGGGTAGCTGCAGGAACAGGGTTGGAGAGCCCATGGCATACAGTGGAATATCACCTGTGGCACAGCAAAATGACCGGAGTAGCCTACTCAACATGAGCAAAAAACGTTCCGGTGGGAAAGTGGCCTCTATTCACCATTCCAGTCTTTTTTTTCTTCTCTTAACCGTTTGATAACAGGCCACATTAAATCAAAACTAATTTTATATATTAATAAAAACAAGATTAAATTGACAAGTCTGATGGATGAAAATATGATCACTTGATGAGAGAACAGCGTGTGCATCCTGAGGCAAGGAACAGAGCGCAAGCCTTTTTGTTGTTGAGACTTTTAAATCAATAGCCTATAGGATGCATCATGCAGCCCATATATATATATATATATATATATATATATATTTTGATTTCTAAGGCATTCCAAGGTGTCTATCATTCACTGAAGTTGCCAAATAACTAAATCTAGCTTATATAACCGGTTTCAAATGATCACTTCATATGCGTGCACTCTCGCTCCAGAATGGGAAAATGATCCATTCTATTTCACTCAGTTCAATGACCTTGTTCTTACTACTTGTTCTTACTATAAAATCATATAATATAAAATAATGGCACAGGACTTATAAGCATATCTTGTCTGCTAAATGAACAAGCCTACAGCCTATGGCACGGCACGGTGCATCACCAGATTACAGTAGGCCAACTTAAATTCTGTTCCTCTGAAATACAATTCCATATCATAATGTTTCTTTAGACCTGCCTAAAATAAAGAATTCATTTAATCGGGACGGTGTATATTCAATAGATTCACTAGAATGTTTTAAATGTAGATGCTCCACAGGTGCTCATCAGATGCTTGTATGCAGCTTGTATGAGTGGTACTATCCATATTCATCTTTACTAACATTCAATTACCATGAGACCGGCAGCCTTTTGCATGACAATAACCGGCTGACATAATGTAATGAACACCGCAACCCTACTCACGACTCCTTTCTACGCGCACCCAAAATGATGTCTGACAATAGTAGATAATGCTCATTGGAGAGAGGGGAGAGCTTACCGCTGGTTCAGGTTTGGTCGTTTTACTGGGCTCCTCTGGATGTGGTCGGTGTTTTGACTCCTCTGACGCTCTGGCCTAAAAACACACACACACGG
This sequence comes from Oncorhynchus keta, assembly GCF_023373465.1. Classification (NCBI taxonomy): domain Eukaryota; kingdom Metazoa; phylum Chordata; class Actinopteri; order Salmoniformes; family Salmonidae; genus Oncorhynchus; species Oncorhynchus keta. The sequence goes on from NC_068427.1 coordinate 8,607,202, forward strand.
ATCTCATAGAAACATGTGCTGCTACTGTTACGTTAAGGATTTAAAAATGGGACAAAGCCATGGAATGACTGACATGCCTCTACCTTTTTGTCCCCTTTCTCTGGCACTTTGGTCTTCTCCTCCCCCTGTTTGTGTCTGGTCTCTCTCGCCTTCTCCCTTTCTCCCTTCTCTCGCCGTTTATCCCTGTCTCCATCTTCCTCCCTATATCGGTCTCTCGCTCTGTGTGTTTCCTTGTCTTTGCTCTTCTCTCCGCCTCGGTCCTTCTCCCTCTCCTTGTCTCGTTCCCAGTCTTTCTCTCTTCTCTTGTCTTTGTCCCTCTCTCGGTCCCGGCTCTTGTCCTTGTCGCGGTCTTTGGTCCGGTCTCGTTCGCGGGCCTTCTCCGACCGCTCTCCCTCGCGGTGGGGCTCCTTCTCCTTGTTGCCTCGCCTGTCCTCCTGCTCTTTGGGCTGGTCCGGGTCCTTCTTCTCCCGGCCTCCACCGACGCTGTGCTCTCGTATCTCCTTCCTCTCCTGGGGAGACACACACAATAATAATATAATATATGCCATTTAGCTGACGCTTTTATCCAAAGCGACTTACAGTCATGTATGCATACATTCTACGTATGGGTGGTCCCGGGAATCGAACCCACTACCCTGGCGTTACAAGCGCCATGCTCTACCAACTGAGCCACAGAAGGACCACGCTTGCATTGTCACCATCCCCGCCAGCCTCAACACATTGTGGTAAAATAAACAGTCACAGCAGTACGGCCCCTGTTTGACTAGTCTTGATGCAGTTAGAGGTTAAAGTTGAAAAGAGAAACTGGTTTTTGAATGACAGAAACTAGTGGTGACAGATATCCATAGAATTAGAATGGTCTGAGGGGATAAGTCTTGTCCACTCGATGAGTTCTAGGTGTCTGGTCTCACCTCTCGGTCTCTGTGGCGCTCTCGTCCCTCCCGGTTCTCCTTGTCCTGGGAACGGGAGGTGCTGGCCTTCCCTTTGGGGTCCAGCTTGTCCCCCATCAGCACCCGCTTCACTGCCTCCTCACTGGACAGCTAGGGACGACATGACACAGGGGACCGTCATGATCGTTAACTCACATTCTACCATACTGTGTGAATTTTCAGGAAGTTTGTTTATTGGGATTGTAATTTCCTTTCCAGGTGATGTATTGTATGGGGAGTGCAGATTACTAGCACACATCAATCTTTATCCAGAACAACCTGCACACCGGTCTGTCAATAATGAATTTAATTACATTTTTTAAAGACCTATGTAGCATACATATCTAGTTGCGTCAGCCATTCGAGTACAACAATACATCAACTATTGAGGATTAAAAACACAAAGTCTACAGACTTATTTCCATTGTGGTCCTTGTTACAATCAATGCGGTGTATGCTAGCTACTCAATTAATCTACATGTGTATGAACAGTCTGCTACAATGAAACCTCAGGGAGGCATGGCAGAGTTCCCCTGAGCTCAAAGCCCTTCATTTACACTGGCTGGGTCCAATTAAAATGTACTAGAATGATCCTCTTCAGACCCAGGAGCTCCAATAGTGTGCGTAAACATGCATGACCTTTATCTGGATTACTCTGTTTTAATGTTGATGTGTGACATTTTTTCCCCCAGTGTGGATGTACGCCAGAAACGACCAAGGTATTTGCAGCAAGAATTAGCCCATCTTGTGTTCTTTACAATGTCTGGGAGAAGTGCCCTTTCTATGTAAAATGTATTTGTTACAGTATGTTGCTTAGGCCCTTTTGTGGGCCGTGTGTGTGTGTGTGTGTGTGTGTGTGTGTGTGTTTGTACATGAACATGGATCATTCCAAGCAGACAGACCTTGTTGAGGCAGCACTTGGCTATAGCCTGCAGCAGCTCATTGGTCTTCTCGGGCTCGTGGCCAGCTACAATGCGTGCCGGCTTGGCCGACAGGGGCTCGCCGCTGACCAGCATTACCACGTCCATGGCCTTCTGCAGGAACGCCATCTTAGCATCCTTATCCTGCAGGAGAAAGAGAAGGAGGTAGAAAGGGATTGAAAGCTCTTAAAGTTGTTGTTCCCAGTCCATCATCAAACGGGAATGTTTTTTTCCCCCTCTGAGGTTAGCATAACAAAACCGCTGAGTAGGTCTGACGCAATTACCGTATAAAACGACTGTTAAGGATGAAGGCAGTCATGGAAATAAACGTCAGAACGGCTTAAGAAAACTTGTTATAATAGAACGGGCTTGGAACCGCTAACCCTAGCAATTTGACTGGCAAACTAATGGGTACACTCGCAATGGCTGCCTGGTATTGTGACGCAATCATTTCCATGGTAATGTAGAATGTTCAATCAAAGGATGGTAGACCTTTACACTCCTACCCGTATACGGGTTGAAAATGCAGTGGGTGTGCAGTTACATGCTATACATGACGTCAGAGCTCAGCGTCTCCGCTTCACAGCTCTGTATGGATTTTGACAGACAGACCATCTGATTTTGAACACCACTTGTGACAAGAAGCTTCCCGAATCCCTCCCGCTTCCCTGGGCAACTTTAGCACATTTTTTTGTTTTCTGAGTGAGGGGAAAGGCTGTAAATTACGAGGACTCAGTATATTTTGAACGATGAGACGTCGAGGGTTATAATAAATACCGCTTTGATGTCATACAAGCAAGCCAAACACCTGCGAGTCCAAATGGGCAGTTCACAGCTCCATATCATAAAACTGATGTAATACTTTATACAGTGTCAAGGTTTATGATCACTATGCTTGATGTAGAGTTAGTCACAGGATACCCTGGGTTGTCCTGAACAGAATGAGCCAGTTTGTTGTACTGTGTAGAAAATTTGCTTCGGACAACACATCTAAAATGCACTCATGACTCCATTCTATACACAAACCAAAACGACAAAATCGGCTTCTCTGAATTGCCTTGTGAAAGCCTAGCACTAAGATCATACTTTATAGTTTAGCTAGTTATTTTGGCAATAGAACAAGCTTTCAAATTATGCCCGTTTTTTGGGATTGCATCAACAACACGAGTAATTGTGTAAAGGTGGGTACACGGGGCTGTGTTCCAAACAACAACATAAAAAACGACAAGTGTGCTTGATCGAGTTCCTCAAAAGGTATATGAGAGCAAATAAATAAATAAATAAATAAGATTACATTTTTTAAAAATCACCTTATAGTCGAAGACTCTTCTTTGAGTCATAAAAGTACATTGAAATGACTTAGGAAATGTGCACACTTTGGAGAGGAATGTGGCAACTTGGAAACACCAGTTACACCTATCGATCACTCAAACCTGTGTCAATCTTTTGTCTTATGTTGCACCTACCCCACATTTTTCAAGAACATTCTTATTATGTTACTGAAATCCAGATTTGGTTATCAACAAATGCGGGAAAAAGTACTAAATGTAAATTGCACATAAAATCAACAGAGTAATGTTTGGATTTAGTCTTGTGAACTGTCCTCAGCTTGTAATCATCTGCTACCATGGTTAAGCATATGCATTTCATATTTCTTCTGTAATAAATATTTCATTTTAGCCCAATTCATGTAGGGCAATTCCCACAGGTAAGGGGTTAACTGATGTGGCTCATGCAATGGAATGTATTTTGTATCATGTCAGTTTAGTTGAAACAACAAATCACAGAACATGGGTATGCTTCCTGCTTTGGGTACACTCGCCAGTCCTCCCATTATGCCATCCTTGACTTGAATATGGGGACACCCGTTCTATGCATTCTATTCCTATGGCAGCAAAGTCTTTGCCCTTCAAATTGTTATTACAATTATAGTTAAGAGAAAATAAAAAAAAGTGGGCGCTGCTCTCAGATCGGCTTTCTCAATTCAAATCTTTCCTTAACATTAGAATTATTTCATAACACTGATGACGGATCAGCTCCTAGAGAGAAAGCATTCTAATGCCATTCTAAACCCAATAAAAACGCAATAAAATCACAGATTTGGCACATCATTGTGCACGTCAGGCTACGCATCATGAAATATATTGAGACAAATTCCAGACAGTAGCCTACAAATGAGCAAATAGAACTCGATTAAACATTAAATGTATTTCAATACTGTTTATATTTTAAATGTAGCCATCCTGGTTTTCATTTGAAGCATATTTTGTTTGTATATGTCGTTTGTTTGCGTCAACTGCAAAGACATTGGCAACTTTGTATTTCTAGGCAACTTTGTACTGAAGTTATATCGGCGGTCAGAGAGAGATGGATAAACCGTGTGTTCCTTCTGTGTATAAAGTGCTTCTAACGACACACTTCGGTGTTCTACGGGTGATCTGAGGCAGGCGTTAGATTATGAGCGTCCTGGTCCTGGCCAATTACCGTGATTAAAAATTCCATGACCGCAACAGCCCTACTGCTGAGACTTGGTTCTTTACATCATTTTCTCAAGTGCGCCCTCCATTGATATCATTGTACACAAGACTACTGGAGAGTTCATGCAGACGTGTGTGTGTGTGTGAGAAACCGAACAATATGAAGTACCCCTTTCCACCATGTGCACTTGAGGGAAATCTCAACCTTTTCTAGTTACACACTGACGCACAACGGAACTATGAGTGTTACACTGTAGAGACAGCCTATTCCAAAACGGTGTCCTCATCTGTGATCTGTTCCCAGAAAGGCACAGTTTAGACTACAACCTAAGCTCCATGCCAACAGTGTAACATTACGCTGGCCACTAAAGTAACCTGGGCTTAGTGATAACTGATATCAAGAAGGGTGCTCTGTTATCACCGTTCAGCCCCCGAGCTCTCCAGAACCTGGATTTCACAACACAGCTGACATTTAAAGGCTTGAGAGAAAGAGCAGTGGACGAGCCAGAGCAAAGAGTGTCTCTTTCATAGAATTAGAAATAAGAACAGTAGAACGAACATGAACATTCTTAAGACAAATAAAGGTCAGCCATTTTGGTCAGGGAGTTGGTCAACCATGGTTTGCCAGTGCTGTGATAAATTCTTCAAATTCATAATTTTACACTATCTGCCCTGTACGTTTATTAGCTAGCTACCCAGAAAGTTTTATTTCCATAAATCTTTCTAAATAACTGCCAATACGCCAACATTTCATTCAAACACAGCCAAACACTGGCTGAAATCAGTTGATGATAGGACTTAGACAAGTTGTAAATGCAACAAAAAAATTTTTTTATATAATAGCACTCACAGCTTTTCAAAATAATTTAGCTTCTGTTAGCTTAGCTGACACGTAGTACAACAATATTACATTTCTACATATTCATAGGCAGGGGGCCTATTGCAACAATCTGTTCTGGAGTTTCACAAATAGCCTCCATCAAGTGATCAAATGGAGGAAATGTCTTACCTTCACATTGTCTGACTTCATCTCTGTCTCTACATAGAGTCCCTTCATGAAGCCAGTGGTCCGGATCACCTGTAGGAGAGAGGATAGAATGCTTTGCAGGGATTGACGTTAAGAGTTGGTCTATTGTCAGGGGCATGTTGTGCCTGCTCTCAAGTTGCGCCAGGTTATTCTTTTTAAACTCATATCCAGAAACACTCTTTCTGGTTGGTTCATCCCCTTTGCTTAAGTGAAAGATGGCCAATTTATGGCAGCTGGACAAGTGGAGCCTGCTCAGTGGTTGCCCCATTATGATTTTAAAATACAATTCCAGTAGCCTAACACAGGGGCTATTTTCTTACTGCTACTCTCAGAAGTGTAAGTTTTGGTCAACACAGCAGAGCCACTAGGCCTATGTCCTATTTTAACAAGCAGAAGTAAACTTCAATACAATTAGCTTCACTTAGATTCAGTGGGGGAAAACACTTGGATAATCAGTACAATGGAGTCACGTTTGCTAACACACTTAATCAAATATGTATGAGCATATACTGAAAGGTGAAACAAACTGAACTGAAGGAGGAGTTAGAAAGAGGCAACATACTGCCGATTGAAATGGGGTTAAAGAGTGTACTCAACTCAGCTGCTTGTGGGAAGAACACGTGGCCAAAAGCAACTAACCCTGAATTACCTATGACCTCACACTGGCTCAGAGAGTGTGTTGTGTCCAGGTGATGTAGTTTTGGAAAGGCTGCTCTGCCTGGATATTCTTTGCTCTGCCTGGATATTCTTTGCTCTGCCTGGATATTCTTTGCTCTGCCTGGATATTATTCGCTCTGCCTGGATATTCTTCGCTCTGCCTGGATATTCTTCGCTCTGCCTGGATATTCTTCGCTCTGCCTGGATATTCTTTGCTCTGCCTGGATATTCTTTGCTCTGCCTGGATATTCTTTGCTCTGCCTGGATATTCTTCGCTCTGCCTGGATATTCTTTGCTCTGCCTGGATATTCTTTGCTCTGCCTGGATATTATTCGCTCTGCCTGGATATTCTTCGCTCTGCCTGGATATTCTTCGCTCTGCCTGGATATTCTTCGCTCTGCCTGGATATTCTTCGCTCTGCCTGGATATTCTTTGCTCTGCCTGGATATTCTTTGCTCTGCCTGGATATTCTTTGCTCTGCCTGGATATTATTCGCTTGCCTGGATATTCTTCGCTCTGCCTGGATATTCTTCGGCCTGGATATTCTTCGCTCTGCCTGGATATTCTTCGGCCTGGATATTCTTTGCTCTGCCTGGATATTCTTTGCTCTGCCTGGATATTCTTTGCTCTGCCTGGATATTCTTTGCTCTGCCTGGATATTCTTTGCTGAGCCTGGTATAGACTGTGGCACAGACCCAGCCACGAGCAAACCCTCTACCAGGGAAGCCTTTTGGGTCATTCCAGGGTTCTCCCCAAAGAATGTAAAACAAATATATATTGAATTTCTTCATTTTATTTATTTACAAACACTGACTTACTCTTGCCTGGCCCTCAACCCCGAGACTACGGCTTAGGACACAAACAAGTACAACAAGTCCTGCTACAACTTCTGCAGAGCCATCAAACAAGCAGAAGGACAATGTGACAGACTCAAGAGCTAGAAAATTATATCACACACACACACACACACACACACACACACACACACCTAATACTTATTTTCCACCATAATTTGCAAATAAATTCATAAAAAATCCTACAATGTGATTTTCTGGATTTTGTTTTCTCATTTTGTCTGTCATAGTTGAAGTGTACCTATGATGAAAATTACAGGCCTCTCATCTTTTTAAGTGGGAGTGGTGGCTGACAATACTTTTTTGCCCCACTGTGTATATATATATCATACACTGCAGTTGAGGAGCAATGGGAAAGTAATTCTGAAAGTTGACAAACTTGTAACCCCACTTTTGAGAAAACGGCCATTGAATATTTGGTACACCTACTGGTGAGCTCCTCTTTGTCTTCACCTATTCAGCAACCTTCACGCCCTCTTAAGCCTTAACCCCAGCCATCTCTTTAAAGGATTCACATGTGAGGTCATGTGCTAAACAGAGTGAGTAAGGTAGTGTAGTAAAAAAAACAAAGACTTAAAAGACTAAAAGTGGTAAAAGTATTAGCCTACAATAACGAAAAACTCCAGGTTAAAAATACACTTTATCTAGGCCTATATCCTAATCGGACTTTGGTGCAGGTAATGTTGTTCTTCACATTAGTGTCTCTGGTAAACACACACTATATTAAATCAATTCAAAGTTTATTTGTCACATGCACAAGATATAGGTGTAAACGATACAGTCAAATGGTTACTTGCATATTTGGATAGTAGCAATATCAAAACTAGAACATGTCTAGATACAAATATTTGATGATTATTAGATGATGCTTACCCAGACACTAGGGGTGTGCCGATTAGTTGGACAAAACGAGTATTGTAAAGGATATGGGTCATTGTTTGGATGTGATTATGATCAGAGTATTTTTGTAATTATCTGTGATCGGAAAAACAAATGTTTTTTTTGGTGCCAGCAAGCATGTTTCTCATGTGTCAGTCACAGAGTTTCTAAGCCATCCTGCACTGTCTGAGTCAGTCAAGTGCGTAGTCTAAATAACTCGACTGGCTCGTTTGCCTGTCTGTAAAGAGAAGGGTGGGCTTTATGTTGATCCGGCTGCTCCGACTGGACACAGTGAAGCTGTATTTCTCTGTCCACTCACTTCATAATTTCACCCGATCACTTTTCCTTTTTTCTGTCTGATCATTCAGATTGCTCATACCGGCTACTATGATAAATCACATGGCGAGGACATTTGCTATTAAATGTGGAAATGGGTAGGGAAAAAAGATAACGCTAATGCGCATTCTGACTGAGTGACAGCAAATTTGGCAGCCCCCTGCAAATTGAGGACACACACACCCCTCCATGTGCTGCTTCTAATCTGCAGTTTTTTTGCAGTGAGAATGTGCAGGGAGGTATTTTGCCAACATCTATTTAGGCATATTAAAACACTTCTGTTTTATCTTATCACGAGTATCATCCAATCCGACGATACGATTATGAGTATGGCCATGTCAGCACACCCCTATCAGACACACTTGATGGGTCACTATTGATGAGCCCTCTAAGCTAAGTGGATGGATCACTATTGTCCAGACGTGTACACATGTTCCTGAAATACAATAGATAGCCAGGTGTGTCTGGGAGTGATTATGGAAAACTTGATGGGTCATGTAATCATCTGGCGAAGTAGAGTCTTTTGTTTAGACATGTAGCTAGCTAGCTAAACAATTAACCATAATCCCAACCCATACGACTAGCAATACAAACTGATTGTCATAGCTAGCCACCATGCATGAAATGCTGTAATAACTTTGTTCAGTGTTAGCTAGCTAGCTAACTAACTAACATTATACTATAACTAGCAATACAAATGGGTTTCTGAGATACAAATAATATTACTACACAGGTCATAATATTCACTTGCTAGCTAACAGTATGCTTTAACTTGTAATGAAAACGACTGACAAAATTAGAACCGTATAATATCTGAAAATGTAGCTCGACTCTTACCCGTATGCATGGATGAACGCTCAACAGCAGACTAGAACTCCTTTAACTCATTTTGTTTGTACAGCTTGTTTGGTCCACATTGTGTCAAGTAGTAAGAGGGTAGAGAGAGGGTAGTAAGTTTTAAGTTCCTCGGCGTACACATCACAGACAAACTGAATTGGTCCACCCACACAGACAGCATCGTGAAGAAGGCGCAGCAGCGCCTCTTCAACCTCACGAGGCTGAAGAAATTTGGCTTGTCACCAAAAGCACTCACAAACTTCTACAGATGCACAATCGAGAGCATCCTGTCGGGCTGTATCACCGCCTGGTACGGCAACTGCTCCGCCCACAACCGTAAGGCTCCCCAGAGGGTAGTGAGGTCTGCACAACGCATCACCGGGGGCAAACTACCTGTCCTCCAGGACACCTACACCACCCGATGTCACAGGAAGGCCATAAAGATCATCAAGGACAACAACCACCCGAGCCACTGCCTGTTCACCCCGCTATCATCCAGAAGGCGAGGTCAGTACAGGTACATCAAAGCTGGGACCGAGGGACTGAAAAACAGCTTCTATCTCAAGGCCATCAGACTGTTAAACAGCCACCACTAACATTGAGTGGCTGCTGCCAACACACTGACTCATCTCCAGCCACTTTAATAATGGGAATTGATGTAAAATATATCACTAGCCACTTTAAACAATGCTACTTAATATAATATTTACATACCCTACATTATTTATCTCATATGTATACACTGTACCCTATATCATCTACTGCATCTTTATGTAATACATGTATCACTAGCCACTTTAAACTATGCCACTTTGTTTACATACTCATCTCATATGTATATACTATACTCGATACCATCTACTGCATCTTGCCTATGCCGCTCTGTACCATCACTCATTCATATATCTTTATGTACATATTCTTTATCCCTTTACACTTGTGTGTATAAGTAGTTTTGGAATTGTTAGCTGGATTACTCGTTGGTTATTACTGCATTGTCAGAACTAGAAGCACAAGCATTTCGCTACACTCGCATTAACATCTGCTAACCATGTGTATGTGACAAATACAATTTGATTTGAAGTCACTCCAGATCACACTGACAGTGTGCAAAAAGTAGTCCATCACAACATTTTTGCACTGATCTTTGTCAACATCGCCTGCTAAATTCAGGGCAGCAATTTTGAAAGCAGTAGCAAAACTTTTGCAGTTCTCCATGGCTAACGTTATATCTTTCAAAAAAGCCGCAGTAGCAAGGATTATCTACACACACTGAGCAACTCGTGTTATAGACAGAAGCATGCTACATGGCAGACCAATCTGAATTCATCTCTCAGCATGTCCAGCCCATCCATTATCTCAGCTAACCATGGCTAGCGGGAAGGTTCCTGACTTTTTCCGTGGCTAAAGCAACTATGCTCATAATTAAACAATTGTATTCGTATTTACAGATGGCATACATGTTTGTTATTAAGGCACATGAAAATTCATATCTTCCAGAAGGCATTTCTGCCTCCCCAAAAAGTTAAGATGGCTCTCCTGTGAAGTAGTGATGTGCGACATATACCTAGCTTCCTGAAAACAGGTCACACATAGGAACAAGGTACACAGGCTCCAGTCCATTACGGATTACAAAGGAGGGGTAGATTTCACGTCACTGGAACTAAGGGGCCTAGTATGAACCATGAATAACTGCCCCAGACCATTATTCCTCCTCCGCCAAACTTTACAGTTGTCACTATGCATTGGGGCAGATTTCATGCTCCTGGCATCCGCCAAACTCAGATTTTTCTGTCGGACTGCCAGATGGTGAAGTGTGACTCATCACTCCAGAGAACGGGTTTCCACTGCTCCAGAGCCCAATGGCGGCTAGCTTTACACCACTCCAGCGGACACTAGGAATTGCGCACGGTGATCTTAGACTTGTGTGCGGCCATGGAAACATATTTCATGAAGCTCCCGACGAAGAGTTTATAGTGCTGACTTTGCTTCCATGGATACTTTGGAACTTGGTAATGAGTGTTGCGACTGAGGACAGACCATTTTTACATGCTACGCGCTTCAGAACTTGACAGCCCTGTTCTGTGAGCTTGTGTGGCCTACCACTTCACAGCTGAGCAGTTGTTGCTCCTAGACGTTTCCACACAATAACAGCACTTACAGTTGACTGGGCAGCTCTAGTAGGGCTGAAATTGGACAAACTGACTTGTTAAGGTGGCATCCTATGACAGTGTACGTTGAAAGTCACTGAGCTCATTCTACTGCCAATGTTTGTCTATAGAGATTGCATGGCTGTGTGCTCGATTTTATACATCTGCCTGCCATAGGTGTGGCTGAAATAGCCAAATCCACTCATTTGAATGTCCACATACTTTTGTATATATAGTGCATTTAATTTGAACATGATCATATTATTGTATAACCCCTGAAAATGTCGTTGTCATTCTTGTCTTGAGATATTTGAGTTTGTTAATCTGAGTCCACCTGTTATTTTGGTGCCATTTTTGGAAAAAGGCTTTGCCATTGATTTGTGACCTTTTGACCCAGAATTCAGACACACAAATTGTAATCTCTCATCAATGGTAAGGCCTACTGACATGAAGCAAAGTGCACTATGCTTCTGACGGTATGTTGTATCACTTGGTATGTTCAGCTCTAAAAGTTGTGTTTATGTGAACCCCCTAACACCATACCCTAAGGAAAGGCAGTTCTATTCCAAACAAGCAATCCAGGTGCATTAAGAGAAACTCATTGACTGTCACCTAGAATAGAAGGTTGGGCCTCATTTCATAACACCCTCACAACACTTGTCCTGTGACAAAACGACCTGGCAGTTAGATGGCTAAAGTGAGCAAGTGCAGTGGCAGATATTTCATTTGTTTAATGAAGGAAATATTTTCAACTGCTTCATGAGTAAATAGCCAGCTAACATTAGCTAAACTCGCTGGCTAGTTTTTACAGGGGCTAATGTTAGCTAGATATAAAAATCATCCAAAAACCCATATAAATTATGTAGCTAGCTACCTATGTAACTAGCTACCTAGCTAACGTTAGCCAGTAAAGTAATCGCTCACCTCACTGAATATGTCGTGCAGGTATCGAAACGGCGGTTTGGTGAGCAGTTTTTCAGTAAGCGGCGGTTTCTTTATCACTTTCCCCAAAGTGTCTTGGGTCTTTTTGGCCACTGACGCGTTCATAGCAGTTGTTGGAATGATAATTTCCCCCAAACTATTGATAAAAAAATAGGAAAAAGATTGTTTCTCTACCAGCTCTCCTGTCGCTATGTCAATAGCGTCCAATCCCACAATGCATTATTCCTCTGAAATGCGCCTGCGCGAAGCGTTCACGGTTGTCAAGCGCCGTTGGCTGAGTATAGCAACAACTAACAATGCAGTAAAATAACTTGACCAAAACGATGGAAATGTCATGGAAACGCGTGGGGAAATATGCTGTGGGCGAAAGATCCGGAGCCTCCTCATTGCCCCAGAGCAAAATTGGACTACATTTAGGCTATTTGTATATGTGTATTTCACAATGTTGAGGTACAAATCAGAAGTATAATGCTTGTATGGATGTCAACCCCAATAACCTGTATGTTCATGTAATCTTCACCAATCAACTGCATTACAGTTAAAAACGACTTCAATTGACTAAGTACAGCACACAGAATCACACAGTGACTTTTTCACTTAACCTAATCAGTGTTTCATCTAGAAATACCTTTTGTATAATCATGCCTTTCAAAACGCAATGCTCACAATACATTTCATGTGATTCTCTTCTCATTTGTTTTAATACATTTGACCATCCAACTGTGCTTAATGGTTAATCACTTATCCATTTGGTAAACATATAGATTTTAAACTGGCTTGTCTACTATGGATTTTGTGTGTTTTGTAAAGTATAAACATCTAAATCACTTGTATGATACATGATAACCATACATAATGACCACTCAAAGGGGTGTGTGAACACTTGCAATTTCAACATGGAGCAGGATAGACAGCAAGGGAGAGGAAGAAATCAAAGAGCTCGTTGACAAGGGCCCCTTCAAAGAGTTCAAAGTGGTGGGCATGGGCACCGTCAAAGAGGTGGACATCAGAGAGAGGGAGGCAGATGGCAGGGAACTGTTGTGTCTAATGAAGTCTGGGCCATCGTCGTTGACCATGTGGTAAACCGAGACCTTAGCGTGGCAGAGGCTGCCAGATTAGTTTCACCCCAATCCATGAAACACATTCACCTGGTGCCTTTTGAGAGAAACAACGACCGGATGAAACAACTGTGGGCTGAGTATGTTCAGGTACAGCACTATATACTGTATTACTGTTGCTATTGTGCTACTTCACAATATCATATTGGAACTATACTGTAAAAATAACTAACCAAAATATATTTTGAGATGGTGCTTGATGCTGCTGTGAACCATCACAAGTATATCTTTGTTGATGAAGCGTGCTTCAACCTGGCCACCACTCGGCAACTGCGGGCGGAACCTCATGTGCAACACATCTCCATGTGCTTAGCTATCTCTGAAGATGGTGGGGCAGGACAGGCTATTACTTGGATCCTACAGCGCTGTACACCTCATTGTGTTTCTCAATGAAATTGAGCAGGCCTGTCAAGGTGAAGGGGTCACCTATGTCATTGTGTGGGACAATGTCAGGTTCCAACATGCAGAGGTGGTTCAGGCATGGTTTTCAGCCCATCACCGATTCGTGACCCTATACCTGACCCCATTACTCTTCTTTCCTCAACCATATTGAGGAATTTCTTACAGCATGGCAGTGGAAGATAGCCATCCCCATGAGCATGACACCCTCTTTCGGGCCATGGATGAGGCCCGTGACATCATCAATGCAGACCAATGTCAAACTTTGATTCGCTATGCCAAAAGTTTTTTCCCGTTTTTTTGGGGGGCCAAATGATCAAAACAGGCATGAGGAATGTATGCGTGCTAAACGTTCTGTTTTATTTTCATTCAATTCATTTGTTTAATTTAATTTCTTACATTTGATTACAAACAGTACACCTATGTTTTTTTTTTGGCATGAATGGGTTTTGGGGGGGATGTCTTCACTGATCACATCTTTGATTACACATTGGATAGATATTATGGAATTTATGGATTTTCTGTCAATTTTGTTGGGTTTCGTAAGTCTATTGCCTAATATGAAAACTGTGTAATCTACTGTAATTTACAGTACTGTAGCATTTTACTTTCAGAACTTTTAAGGGCAATTTGAAACGCGTATCTGGCATTGTTTGCTATTGGATTAACTGGTAATTAAAACGACTACATTGAAAAGATCCCATTATGTTGTGTTTTGGTGATTAAACCAATGTTCTCATTACATTTCACAAGAAACATATATATTTGAATCAATGGTTGTGCGGTGAGCAATGTTAACTGTCCAAATGAGTGCACAATAACAGGTTTTGAAGACTGGCTGCGTTACAAATGTGACCAGTTTGGAGTTTTCCACTAAGAGTTGTGAAAATGTAGCACATGCGAGTTACTGTAAGACACATATGCAGGATTCTGTTTGAGACACTCAAGTTGTGGGTTGATGGTCACTAGACTTGAAGCTGAATGTTATGGATTATTCTCACATCTGTGGATAGTGATTGACGCCAGACAGAAGGTTCAAGGACCGAGGGCACACTGATTATTCACTGTTGTATTTTAGTGATGACATTTTGTGGAGACGTGTGATTCTGTAGCAGCTGACAAAGTCACTGACTTTTGTTTTGACTTCCTGCGAGCCTCTTGGTCTGGTGTTTACAGAACTTTTGGTCCTGTCTGATTAGGATAAAGGGCCTGTCTCCAAGAAGCCAGTTAGACATTTGATCTTCTTCTGTGCTGGGTTGTGTATCCCTGTTGCAAATTGTAATAAATTGGATAGATTTTTGATTGACTTCAGCAACAACTTATCTCCTTTTGTGAAATTCCTATTACAGTGCATTTGCGTGCTACAATTCATTTGCTTTGTTTCGTGTAATGGCAATCCCATACCTGTTTGGTAAGTCCTGTTGTCTATAAAAAGACCTGAAAATCAAAACCAAGTTACTGTCAGCTTGGACGTAGGCTCCAGACACTCCTCATACGGCTGTGCAATAGGTAAGATATTTATATTATTGGAAAACATTTCTCAGTTGAAACCTGTACTAGTATTATGTTCACTTGGTGCAGCATTTGAATAATCTGGGTAGCGTATACGCCTATCGGTGTCAACATTCAGTCATGTTTCAAACCTTTATTTTCCCCCTGGCCATTTGGCCAAAGAAGAAGCAGACTGACAACCAAATAAATGGTTTGAAGTTGTGAATAAATGAACATTATCTACACTAACTCTAAAATGCAGTATACCGGTACAGGATTTTGTTTTAGCATTTAGAAACACTCTAGTCTAATATACCTGTGTCATTATCAGGAAAATGAATACTTTAAGGAAATGGGACACTTAAACAAGTTTGGCCTGTTTTAGTAGGCATATACAGTAATTGGGCATATTCATTAGGAAATTGTGTAGAAATAGCAACAACAAAAAAATGCAACGTTTTTTCGACAGGGTCCCTTTTTAATGACACTTCACTTTATATGGGCAAGAGTGATAGACAATATACAAATGTATTAGATTGTTATGTGCCCTTTCACTGTGCCATTTAGGCTTTAAGTATTCTAACACATACATCATTGTAATTAAACCGGTCAATCCTGTTCTGACACACAGCCTGCAAAATCTTCATTCATCGCTCCATTGTCAGATCCTAAATCAAGATCCTTGGCATGCATAAATGATTTTGAGGTCTATAGTCTACAGACCGATAGTCGAAACATAGGGTGGTGAAGATCTTACTCAACTGTCATAAGGAAGGTTTACTCTCATTGTGACTGACTGGTAAAATAAATATAAACTGGCCAGTGCACCTGAGATTTGATGCGAGATTTGGAGATTATTAAGAAGTTGGCTTTTGCATAGGGCATTGTAGTTGAGAATCTGACCACCACTTTTGGTAAGGATTTTGATGAGATTTTCTTTTGGATAGGGTACCATGTAAAAAAATAAAAAAATGTTTAACAGGTAGACTTTTTTCTCTCTCTCTCTCTCTCTCTCTCTCTCTCTCTCTCTCTCTCTCTCTCTCTCTCTCTCTCTCTCTCTCTCTCTCTCTCTCTCTCTCTCTCTCTCAGAACTGGTGAACGCCATGTATCGGTGGTCTCTCTTTGCCTTGCTCTTTGTCACCTGCATGGAAGTGTCCATACAGAAGAAAACAAAGAAAGGCCTTCAAACTCTCTCAAGAGGTAATACTTAACATATCTCACCTCCATTGGACTTTACTACTAAAAACAGCCCCTCATCCGCCATTACATTAACACCAAATTAAAGTCTGGTCCAATCTGGTCATTTGTAGCTCAGTTGGGTTCCATTCCCCTTACCAACCATACGTAAAATGTATGCACGCATGACAGTAAGTCGCGTTTAGATAAAAGCATCTGCTAAGGGGCGTATATATTTTATTATATTAATTTTTTATTTTGCCTCAGGATGGGGGGATGACATTACTTGGGTCCAGACCTATGAGGAAGCCCTGATGACAATGACAGAAAGGTAAGACAAGACAGAGATATTAGACAAAATACACAACGAGACATATCACATTGCAATTGTGTTTTTTGGTTAGTGGCGTACATTTGAAAATTAGAACAATCTTTCAAATGTCTGAGTGAAACATTTTATTATAGCTACACTATATATACAAAAGCATGTGGACAACCCTTCAAATGAGTGGACTCAGCTATTTCAGCCACACCCTTTGCTGACAGGTGTAAACAATTCATCAATCAAATGTATTTATAAAGCCCTTTTTACATCTGACGATGTCACAAAGTGCTATACAGAAACCCAGCCTAAAACCCCAAAGAGCAAGACATGCAGATTTAGAAGCACGGTGGCTAGGAAAAACTCCCTAGAAAGGCAGGAACCTAGGAAGAAACCTAGAGAGGAACCACGCTCTGAGGGGTTGCCAGTCCTCTACTGGCTGTGCCGGGTGGAGATTATAACAGTACATGGTCAAGATGTTCAAATGTTCATAGATGACCAGCATGGTCAAATAATAATAATAACGGTGGTTGAAGAGGTCAGCACCTCAGGAGTAAATGTCAGTTGGTTTTTCATAGCTGATCATTCAGAGTTCGAGACAGCAGGTGCGGTAGAGAGAGAGAGGCGAAAGCAGCAGGTCCGGGACGAGGCAGCACGTCCGGTGAACAGGTCAGGGTTCCATAACCGCAGGCAGAACAATTGAAACTGGAGCTGCAGCATTACCAGGTGGATTGGGGACAGCAAGGAGTCATCAGGCCAGGTAGTCCTGAGGCATTAGCCTAGGGCTCAGGTCCTCTGAGAGAGAGAAAGAGAGAGAATTAGAGGGAGCATACTTAAATTCACACAGGACACAGGATAAGACAGGATAAATACTCCAGATATAACAGACTGACCCTAGCCCCCGGACACAAACTATTGTAGCATAATTACTGGCGGCTGAACCAGGAGGGGTCGGGAGACCCTGTGGCCCTGTCCAACTATACAGGGCCAACCAGGCAGGATATAACCCCACCCACTTTTCCAAAGTACACCCCCCACACCACTAGAAAGATATCTTCAACCACCAACTTAATAACCTGAGACAAGGCTGAGTATAGTCCATGAAGATCTCCCCACAGCACGAACCCGAGGGGGGCGCCAACCCGGACAGGAAGATCACGTCAGTGACTCAACCCACTCAAGTGACGCACCCTGGGGCGGCAGGTAGCCTAGTGGTTAGAGCGTTGGACTAGTAACCGAAAGGTTGCAAGGATCGAATCCCCGAGCTGATAAGGTACAAATCTGCCGTTTTGCCCCTGAACAAGGCAGTTAACCCACTGTTCCTAGGCCGTCATTGAAAATAAGAATTTGTTCTTAAC
The DNA here is from genome assembly GCF_023373465.1 of Oncorhynchus keta. NCBI lineage: Eukaryota > Metazoa > Chordata > Actinopteri > Salmoniformes > Salmonidae > Oncorhynchus > Oncorhynchus keta. The sequence continues at coordinate 8,625,074 of NC_068427.1, forward strand.
TGACTTGCCTAGTTAAATAAAGGTACAATTAAAATACATTTAAAAACTCTTAAGGACTGCAGCCCCTGTAATACCCCATCGAACACCTTTTGAGAGAAATTGGAATGCCGACTGCAAGCCAGGCCTAATCACCCAACATCAGTTCCTGGCCTCACAAATGCTCTTGTGGCTGAATGGAAGCAAGTCCCCACAGCAAAGTTCCTTCATCTAGTGGAAAGCCTTTCTAGAAGTGTGGAGGCTGTTATAGCAGCAAAGGTGGGACCAGCTCCATATTAATGCCCATGATTTTGGAATGAGATCGGCAAGCAGGCGTCCACATACTTTTGGTCATGTAGTGTATCTGCTTATGTCACAGTCCTATCCTCACAATGATTATGTCACTATGCCCCATTAATTCAATGACCCCAGAGAAACAAATCAAATTGAAACTGAAATCCTCATATTTACTCAGTCGCTGAATCCCAAATGGCACCCTGTTCCCTACAAAGTGCACTACGTTTGACCAGAGTCCTATCAAATGTAGTACACTGAATAGGGACTAGAATGCCATTTGGTACTGGCACAACCTATGTGCTCTCATATATCCTTAATGACACTCAGACCTTGGGTTTGCTATATTCCCAGAGACATTCTTTGCTTCTCTGTAAGCACATCCGCCCACCACCTATTCTGCAGTGGAATGTGTTCATCTTTTGACCGTGTCCTCGTGTTCCAACAGTAAGAAGCCCCTGATGGTCATTCATCACATGGAGGATTGTCCTCATAGTCAAGGTGATAACTGCTGTGCTTTTATACTCGCACATTCTTCATCTAACCCCAGTGGGCCCCCAAACCAAGGTCTTTTGTTGCCTTACAATTCATTCTGGTCTCTTTGTATCAACATTTAATTGTATTCTCGACATGATCATTTGTAAGGGCTTGAATGACAAAAGGAGTTGCAATGCACAAATTCCACTTTATGAGGATAAAGTGTCAAGGTTGAAGGTGGGGTTCTCACTAACTGTCCTTCTGTCACGGCTCTTTGACAGCTCTGAAGAAGGCGTTTGCTGCTGATAAAGCCATACAGGAACTTGCCCAAGAGGATTTTGTCATGCTCAATTTGATAGTAATTCTCTTTTTAATGCCTTTTCAACATGTTCTCATTGGAAGCAATGCAATTTTATGGTTATAACCATGTTCCAATCACAGGTAAAACATTGAATCATGCATTTCATTATTTCCTTACCTGTAGATACATGTTAGATATTAAATGTTAAGGTGAGATGATAGATGTTGATTATTATAAATGTATGTTTTAATGTAATTTGGATATATTTTTCAGCATGAAACTACAGACTCCAATCTGGCACCAGATGGCCACTACGTTCCAAGAATTCTCTTTGTTGGTGGGTCTTTCTTCTACCATGTCATCTGAGGACATCTCTCAATTAGGAAATAAATCCCCATTCATTCTGAATCCCCAGTACATCCCTCTAATGCTTGCCGTGAGATGCTTGATGTGACTGCATTCAGTGCCTCGTATAACTTTACTTTGAATTAGTAGCCATTAGCCGAATAACAATCAGACAACATACATTTTTGATTAAGGGATCAATCTAATGTATGAGTCGCCATAGTGTTAGAAATGGAATAGTATGAGTAAAGCATTACAGTCTAGTTATTCGTGCACCCATAATGATGTGTTCTGGTTGAAAGGAACATGTGGCTGCAGACATTCTCTAACACCCAACCCTGTCTGGAATGTATAACTTCTGCTTTGAAGCTTTGGCATAGTGCTCCTCCAAAATTGATAACTGTCTCTGCAACCCCCCTCCTCTCTCTCTCACACACACAAACACACACCTTTTTTTCTACAGATCCATCCATGACTGTGCGTGCTGAGCTTGTTGGGAAGTACAGTAACCACATGTTCACCTACAAGCCGAGCGACATCCCGTACCGTGAGTGTACCGCTTCTTCTCTTCATCCCTAATGAGGTCCTATGAGATTCAGTTATCCTCCTGTTACGTGCTTAACACACACACCCACATGCCCCAACTTTGAACACAAACTGAACTTACTTATTAATAGGTTCTACTCTTTCTTCCTCCACCTCATCCACTAACCATTTGGGACAGAGAGTTGGGAGATGCAACCACAAAATAATGAGAATGCTTCAAGGATAGTTCTTAGCTGGAGAAATGGTGGGCGATGTGAGGGGGTGGATGAATACTATATGAAAGTTTTACTGGAAGAGTGTGTCGAAGTTTTCTGACAAAATTGCTGAAGTAGGAAAGAGTGTGATAAGGGCAAATCCAGGCGTCAGTTGCTCAAATTAAAATCTGAAAAGTGAAGGCATGATTATTATTATTATTAGTCAAGAAATTAAGCAAATTATTACTGTAATTGCTGCAAGTTTAAAATAATGAATTGTTTGGTCTATCTAGACTACTAGACTAGACTGCTTCTACACCTACATTGCTTGCTGTTTGGGGTTTAGGCTGGGTTTCTGTACAGCACTTTGAGATATCAGCTGATGTACGAAGGGCTATATAAATAAATTTGATTTGATTTGATTTGATACTAACACAATTTGTAAAGCAAGGTTGGTGTCGGGGCCATTTCAATTCAGTCAATTCTTGAATTGCATTCCCATTCTCTTCATGACTTGAAATGGAATTGAACCCTTCGCTGGTGAATGGATTTTTGCTCAAGTTTCTTGTCTATTGTGCCCCTTTCTCCACAGTGGCCGAGAACATGAAGAAAGCCAAGCGTCTACTGCACACTGAACTGTAACCTCACAGCCTTTTCAATAATGTACCCATAATCTACTGGGTTCCTCCCTGTTCCAGAGGGGTTCACTGAGTCTTGGACATTCTTATGTTTACGCAGAATGTATGCAATAGATAAATCAATAAAGATGAATGACAGTGTGCATTTGTTGATCTTCATTGACTCCAAATGCTAAAACAGGAGAAAAAATGTATTTAACTAAGTTATATGGGCATTCTCTGTGAGGGATGTTGACATGATGACTTTGCTATACATTTTTGCAGACTGTAAGAGGATACACAAATATTTGTACAAATATCAGACTTCTATCTGCTCAGTGCTTAATACATTTATAATGAAGGCATGTATACAAAACAAAACACTGTACTCTATTCGGTGTATCTCAGTCCCCCTGCACATACCTAACAAACCCCATGTTTGCAGGGCTAACACCAAAGACACTCTAAGTCAGGGTTTCTCAAAGTGGGGTCCATCTGTGGCCAGATCCTAAAATATATATATGGGAGAAACTCTCCAAATATCGGTGTGCCAAGCTTGTAGCGTAATACCCCAAAAGATTAGAGGCTGTAATCACTGCCAAAGGTGCTTCAACAATGAAGGGTCTGAATACCTATGTAAATGTACTATTTCAGTTGTTTTAAAAATATACATACATTTAAAAACATTTCTAAAAAATAGTTTTTGCTTTGTCATTATGGGGTATGTCGTGTGTGGATGAGGATTTTTTTTCATTTAATCAATTTTAGAATAAGGCTGTAATGTAACAAAATGTGAAAAAAGTCAAGGGGTCTTGAAAGAAACTCTTCTGAAACGCGTCAGTCTATACTTGTTCTGAGAAACGAAGGCTATTCCATGTGAGAAATTGCCAAGAAACTGAAGATCTAATACAACGCTGTGTATTACTCCCTTCACAGAACAGCTCAAACTGGCACTAACCAGAATAGAAAGAGGAGCACAACTGAGCAAGAGGACAAGTACATTGGAGTGTCTAGTTTGAGAAACAGACGCCTCACAAGTCCTCAACTGGCAGCTTCTTTAAATAGTACCCCCAAAACACCAGTCTCAACGTAAACAGTGAAGCGTCGACTCCGGGCCTTCTAGGCAGAGTTGCAAAGAAAAAGCCATATCTTAGACTGGCCAATAAAAAGAAAGGATTAACACAAACAAAAGAACACAGACACTGGACAGAGGAACTCTGTATAGAAGGCCAACATCCCAGAGTCACCTCTTCACTGTTGACATTGAGACTGGTGTTTTGCGGGTACTATTTAATGAAACTGCCAGTTGAGGACTTGAGGATTTCAGATCAATTTGATGTTATTTTAATGGACAATTTTTTAAAGATTTTCTATCAAAAACAAGGACATTTCTTAAGTGATGCCAAACTTTTGAATGGTAGTGTATACAGTACCAGTCAAAAGTTTGGACACACCTACTCATTCCCAAATTTTTCTTTATTTTTACTACTTTCTACATTGTAGAATAATAAAAATATCCAAACTATGAAATAACACAAATGGCATCATGTATTAACCAAAAAAGTGTTAAACAAATCCAAATATATTTTCTATTTGAGATTATTCAAAGTAGCAACCCTTTGCCTTGATGACAGCTTTGCACACTTCCTAGTTTTGATGTCTTTACTATTATTCTAAAGTGTACAAAAAATATAATAATAAAGAAATACCCTTGAATGAATAGGTGTGTCAAAACATTTGACTGGTACTATATATACAGTGGGGCAAAAAAGTATTTAGTCAGCCACTAATTGTGCAAGTTCTCCCACTTAAAAAGATGAGAGAGGCCTGTGATTTTTATCATAGATACACTTCAACTATGACAGACAAAATTAGAAAAAAAATCCAGAAAATCACATTGTAGGATTGTTAATGAATTTATTTGCAAATTATGGTGGAAAATAAGTATTTGGTCAATAACAAAAGTTTATCTCAATACTTTGTTATATACCCTTTGAGGTTGAACAGGCTAGTAATAGGGGTTGCAACAATTTTGGCAGATAGTTTTAGAAAGAAAGGGTCCAGATTGTCTAGCCTGGCTGATTATAGGGGTCCAGATTTTGCAGCTCTTTCAGAACATCAGCTGACTGGATTTGTGAGAAGGAGAAACGGGGAAGGCTTGGGCGAGTTGCTGTGGGGGGTGGAGTGCTGTTGACCGGGGTAGGAGTAGCCAGGTGGAAAGCATGGCCAGCCGTAGAATCATGCTTATTGAAATTCTCAATTATAGTGGATTTATCGGTGGTGACAGAGTTTCCTATCCTCAGTGCAGTGAGCAGCTGGGAGGAGGTGTTCTTATTCTCCATGGACTTTACAGTGTCCCAGAACTTTTTTGAGTTTGTGTTGCAGGAAGCAAATTTCTGCTTGAAAAAGCTAGCCCTGGCTTTTCTAACTGCCTGTGTATATTGGTTTCTAACTTCCCTGAAAAGTTGCATATCACGGGGGCTGTTCGATGCTAATGCAGAACGCCATAGGATGTTTTTGTGTTGGTTAAGGGCAGTCAGGTCTGGAGAGAACCAAGGGCTATATCTGTTCCTGGTTCTAAATTTCTTGAATGGGGCATGCTTATTTAAGATGGCGAGGAAGGCATTTAAAAAAAAACAGGCATCCTCTACTGACGGGATGTGGTCAATATCCTTCCAGGATACCCGGGCCAGGTTGATTAGAAAGGCCTGCTCGCTGAAGTGTTTCAGGGAGCGTTTGACAGTGATGAGTGGAGGTCGTTGACCGCTGACCCATTACGGATGCAGGCAATGAGGCAGTGATCGCTGAGATCTTGGTTGAAAACAGCAGAGGTGTATTTAGAGGGCAAGTTGGTTAGGATGATATCTATGAGTGCGGCAGGGTAGCCTTGTGGTAAGAGCGTTGGACTAGTAACCGGAAGGTTGCAAGTTCAAACCCCTGAGCTGCCAAGGTACAAATCTGTCGTTCTGCTCCTGAACAGGAAGTTTACCCACTGTTCCTTGGCCATCATTGAAAATAAGAATTTGTTCTTAACTGACTTGCCTAGTTAAATAAAGGTAAAAAATGAGGGTGCCTGTGTTTAAGGCACCCTGGTAGGTTCATTGATAATTTGTGTGAGATTGCGGGCATCAAGCTTTGATTGTAGCATGGCTGGGGTGTTAAGCATGTCCCAGTTTAGGTCACCTACCAGCACGAGCTCTGAAGATTAGATGGGGGCAATCAGTTCACATATGGTGTCCAGAGCACAGCTGGGGGCAGAGGGTGGTCTATAGCAGGCGGCAATGGTGAGAGACTTGTTTTTAGAGAGGTGGTTTTTTGAAGTAGAAGTTCAAATTGTTTGGGTACAGACCTGGATAAGTAGAACAGAACTCAGCGAGAGCTGTAGTTAGGGATGGAAATTTCAGAGTTTTTGGTGGCCTTCCTAAGCCAGGATTCAGACACGGCTAGGACATCCGGGTTGGCAGAGTGTGCTAAAGCAGTGAATAAAACAAACAAACTAATGTTAACATGCATGAAACCAAGGCTATTACGGTTACAGAAGTCATCAAAAGAGAGCGCCTGGGGAATAGGAGTGGAGCTAGGCATTGCAGGGCCTGGATTCACCTCTACATCACCAGAGGAACAGAGGAGGAGTAGGATAAGGGTACGGCTAAAAGCTATGAGAATTGGTCGTCTTGGACATCTGGAACAGAGAGTAAAAGGAGCAGGTTTCTGGGGGCGATAAAATAGCTAAAGGTAAAACACACAGACAGCGTAATCATATTATCTTACTCGCTGTGAGCCTGGGTATCTTGGAGCACAGTTGCGCCTCCGCACAGGACAGTGACGGTCGTGCAGAGGAAGGCCGATCTGTTCAAGAAAGGAATGTGTGTGCGCAGGCAGTGTGAATGTGATCGCCGACCCTACACTGGAGAGAGGATCACTGGCCAGTTCTGCAAGTGGGACAACTTCAACTGTGACTGTTTTAACGGGTTGCTTTGTGGAGGTGTAAATCCCTCTTGATTCCTGATCCTTAAAACCATCGTTGTTTATCGTTCTAGACGCAAAAGCATGTTCTTAATGCAGACTTGAGTGTGTGATATCACTACAGTACATACGTAACTGCAGTATCTATTTTGTTTGTGTTTGGTTGCCAGGTCACAGGCGAAGTGACTGCAACCTCTGTGTGTCAGAGGACCTGTAACCGTGGAAACTGCCTGTGCAACCGGTGTGAGTGTGAGAAGATGTACTCAGGACCTTTGTGTCCGCGATGTGCTGTGTGCGTCGGGTTCATCACGATAATCAACATGAAGAAAATTGCAGTGCATCCCTATTATAAGAATCACATTTGTATCTAAGGAATACATTTTTTTGCACCAATTGATTTAAAATGCATTGTAAGTCCAGGAATATACCCGTCTAAAGTTTTTTGATCACTGTAACATCAGTGATTCTCAAAAAAATGTAGTGGCTGTAGACCACATTTCAATCTCTAACGCTGATGTTCAGTGGGTTAGATTGATTATTGTCATTCAGAACTTATTTAGATGTAATGGTCTGTTTTATCCACTAGGTGGCAATATATGACACAATAAAAACGCTCTTAAGCGATACAGTACTCTCCACTGATATATCCTTCACTATTATTGATGAATTACCTGTGTATTCACATCAATACCTATGGTGATTATTTGAAAGACATATCATATTGAATATTGAATATTGAATATTGATGCACTTTGAAAGTCTTCTTTTCCCATTTAAATAGTATCTTACTCAGTGGTGTAAAGTACTTAAGTAAAACTACTTTAAAGTACTACTTAAGTCGTTTTTTGGGTTATCTGTAACTGTACTTTACTATTTATATTTTTCACAAATTGTATTTTTACTTCACCACATCCCTAAAGACAATAATCTACCTTTTATACTGTACCTTGATCTGGCAGAGTCACTAAACACACATGCTTCGTTTATAAATGATGTCTGAGTGTTGGAGTGTGCCCCTGGATATCCGAGAAGAGAATAAAATGGTGCCTTCTGGGTTTGCTAAATCTAAGGAATTTGACATTTTCACTTATGACACATAAGTATATTTTAGCCATTTTAAAACCAAATACTTTGAGACTTTTACTCTAGTATTTTTCTGGGTGACTCACTATTACTTCAGTCTTTATCTATTAAGGTATCTTTACTTTGACTCAATCGTTTTTCCCATCACTGATCTTACTTTTGGAAACCATGAAATAGGTTAGAAAACCTTCAAATCGACACTTCTCTATTCAAGTGCCTCTATTCTGCCTTTTGGGGAAATTCTTTATGCTTCTGTAGCAGTGTGATTTATTCCCCTAGATTATGCGCCAAATTGCACACAAGGACCAATTCAAATAGGCCAGGTCAAGAGGGGATGATAATCATTTGACAATAATAATAATAATTCAGTGTGTTTTTTTTTCCAATTTAATTACAGCTGCATAGCTAATGTTCTTTTTTTGGTGTACAAACACTTTTGTCACGAATCCCGCTTCCTGAGTCCGTGTTTGCCTGTGTTTCTGTCCTGGAGTGTGTTTCCGGTGTCCTGGAACGCACCCTGTCTGGTTACCGGGCGAATTAGCTTGTTGGGAGATCGATGTATCTGTATCCCATCAGTAATCTGCACACCTGTCCTGATCATCATCTCTCCCCTTCAAAAGCTCGGACCTGACATCCATTCCCTGCCGGATCGTTAGCCATGAACAGTATGTTGTACCATAGTATCAGCCTCAAGTTGGATAGAATTTGTTTTGTTCTTTTTTACGTATTGCTTGCCTTAAACTTACCTCCGTTTGTTCTGTCTTCAGTTACTCACCCGGATCATTTACCCCATTCCCGCCTGGTCGTCGGAGGATTCCGCTACCCCATTGGATCCACCTATTTACTCCCATCAACTCAACACCGCTGCCCGCTACGCCACCTGGATATATCTACCCATTCACATCCAATTGTAAATAAATACTCACCTTCTTCCTACTCCCCTTGTCCTGGTCTGCTTCTGGGTTCGATTTTGAAAGAACGTGACAACTTTTTCACATCAATATTGTACATGTGATTGTAAAAGTTTTGTATATTTTGGTTTGGCCCATCGTGGGTTATCTGTATTTCTGTACCCCCTTATTGTTCTCTTTTGCCTGACCTTCGGCTAGCAAGGTATGTTGTTCTTGGCTCCGAAATGAATGTTACACAATGTGCTGTTATGCAACCATAAGTTTGTTACAATGTGGACAATATAAAGATTTATGTTAACAAGTTTCACCGAACTCGCTAACTAGGGTACCTATTGTAACTTGTGAGTACTTGGGAAAGTGAGTGTCCATGTGCTTGCGCAGGTGCCTGAGAGCTGTGACTGCGCCGAGGGCTAAAATATTGTGTGTTGTCTCTTCCCGTACAGGGAAAATAAAGAATGCAACCAGCAGACCTACAGTTGTGGCAGTGTCCTAATTAAAAGTTCTCAACGCAGAACGAACCACGCTACACTTCTACCTAACCACAGTACCTTACAACACAGTACAGATCATTTTAGCATATAAGACTCAGCCTCGCCACAAAAATTCTAATGTACAAATCCACAAATATATCTTCAAGTAAATGATCTTGAAGAGCAATCTGGCCTTAATGACCATGTACTCTTATAAGGACTGGCCACCCCTCAGAGCCTGGTTCCTCTCTAGGTTTCTTCCTAGGTTCCTGCCTTTCTAGGGAGATTTTCTTAGCCACTGTGACTCTACATCTGCATTGCTTGCTGTTTGGGGTTTTAAGCTGGGTTTCTGTATAAGCACTTTGACATCTGCTGATGTAAAAAGGGCTTTATAAATACATTTGATTGATTGACAACCAGTTAATGTAGAAAGCCACTAAAAGGTAGCCATCAGGATTTGTGGTTCAGTTGTTAGAGGGAACATTATCATCAAAGTGTGTTCATAAAAATGTGTTTAAATGTGCGCAAATGAATCTTTTAATGAGGAAATGTGCCTTCCAGATCACATTTATTTGGTGTTTCATTTTGCCGTGGAGAGGAAATTACATTTTTGCTGAGGGAAAATGGCTCCCTTGAATGGGATTTCATACTGTGAGGATGTTTTTCCAAATCTTTACATGATCAATGACCTGATCAATGACCACTGATTGAAGTATTCAGTCTCCATCTCTCTTTCCTTCTAAACCCTTATTTTTCTCTTTGTTCTCTCCTTTTAGGTGGGCAGAGCTGCACTCGATGTGTCTAGTGTTGTTCTCAAGAGTTTTTATATAACCTTGTTTTTATCTTATCTGTTTTAAAGGTTCAAGCTCTGGTGCAACTAGCAGATTAGTTTCCCTCAAAATATCTTCTATTCCTGAGATCCAGATAGACTTACCTGGCATCAGTGCTTGAATTGGACTGAAATAAGTGCCGGTACTCAATTTGGGTGTCGATACTGTTTAAACTTAGGTGCAGGAGCTCGACAATTATTTTGAGCTAATATTCTATAAAAGGAAAAGGAGCTCAAGCAATAGAAAATTGAAGGTGCCGGTACTCAGCTCCGGCCCAAGTCAAGCACTGCCTAGCATCCTGTTGTACCCGTATCTCTTTGCATCTCTTTGGATGATCCTATGAGAAACATTTTTTATTTATTTAACTGGGCAAATCAGTTAAGATCAAATTCTTATTTACGATGACAGCCTAACCCTAACCCGGACGACGCTGGGCCAATTGTGCCGCCCTATGGGACTCCAAATCACAGCCAGTTGTGATAAAGCCTGGAATCAAACCAGGGATTATAGTGACACCTCTAGCACTGAGATGCAATGCCTTAGACCGCTGCGCCACTCGGGAGCATACATACTCCCTTCCCTACATGACGTTTATTTTAAAATAATACTGGACAATACCTCTCTTGCATCTTTAAGGCCAGGTTGTTTCTTTACCTACTCAATGCCGGATGTCCCTACTATCTATTTGAAATTCTTTGTGGCATTTCAATATTTCAATTTAGCCTTGGGTCTAAAGCACAAAATGACTCAGGAAGGTTTTGTGGTGAGACGCGACAATGTCTCATATGTGAGGACAGAACACACCCTTCAACCCCTCAAGGCAATGTTTTGTCTTAACAAATCTCTTTTTACAGAGGCAACCACTTTGAAGGACAATTTAGGAGGGTGAGGGAACAGCGGAGAGTCGGAAAGTTATATTGTCTCACGAGAGTGACTTTATGTAAAGTGCTGGCTGTTAATCACAAAATGTCAGAGATGATGTCAAAAAAAGGAGAGAGAGTGCAATGAGCACTACTTCCCACAGCTATGGAGGTGAGGACATGTGGGGCGGCAGCGTAGCCTAGTGGTTAGAGCGTTGGACTAGTAACCGGAAGGTTGCGAGTTCAAACCCCTGAGCTGACAAGGTCGTTCTGCCCCTGAACAGGCAGTTAACCCGCTGTTCCCAGGCCGTCATTGAAAATAAGAATATGTTCTTAACTGACTTGCATTTTTAATAAAGGTTAAAAAAAAAAATTTTTAAAAAATGTACCAGGTGATCCACAGGAGAGGGTGACCACATCCGATTAGCTCCGGGTTGTAGGCAGGGATGGGCAACTCCTGTCCAGTGTCCAGAGACCTATTCAATTGAAGACCAAGACTAGTTAATTTAAATCAGGTGTATTTGTGCTGGCCTGGAATAAAAGCCTTCACACACTGCAGCACTATACTGTAGGAACAGGTTTGCCTACCCCGCTTGCGCTTAGTTCTTCGCCAATAACCATGCATATTACTAGAAGGTCCAATGAACAAAGCAATAACCTCCAATTCCTTTACATCACGATACCAACACACAGCACATTTACAATCTAATGACAGGAAATAGGCAAATCTCTATCAATCTCCGACCACATAATTTGGCTCATTTTTACCACAATTACAAAATAATGACCTTCTCTTTGTTGAACTTGCTGAGCTGTGTCTTGCCCCCACAAAAGCTGATACTGCCTCAGATCTTCAGTTTGACTTTGACAGTGGGCCATCAGCGACAAGGACACAGGACCATTATCCCTGGTTTCCGCATCACTCGGACAATTTAGCTATTCAAATAGAGATTCACTGGTAATATGACATTTATCTTTTGTCATGGACACATATACACCCACATGCACACAAACCCCTATTACGCACGCACACGCACGCACGCACGCACACACGCACACACACACCCGTGTCAGCTTGATGTCTCGGAGTGGCCGCGAGGAATAAAGAGACAGCCTTTCTCCTGAATCAAGAAGGTCAAAATGCAAATATCAGCTCTTTCGAGCCTCTCCCTCCATCCCCCTTCCCCTCACCACACCCTCCTCACAGGTAGAAAAGACAGGGTTGACGTTTTTAATTATTGTGTCAGGATCAAAGAATCCTCGTCAGGTCTGAGCTGTGCTGAGCCTGAGCTCTCAGATAAACGATATCAGGGTTATTTCTTCAGATGACTCCCCATACCCTCTCCATTCTTCTCCACCTGTCTGCCACTTTCCATTCCCTCCAAGTCAATATGAAGTGTTTAATTCCAAAATGCTTTATATCCATTAACAGAAACGGTGGTAATTAGCATTTATTGTTTAAAGAAATTATGAAAGACATTGTTGTGTTTTTTCACTATCGTATCATGGCATGGGGTTGTTCAATGATAGACATCATTATTTCAAATCTAGCACTTGATGGAATCATTTCAGAGACAAATAATCATGTTTTTTTTGTTGCAAAATGCGATATATCCTCCTCGCACTCAGAGAAAAAAGTAGTAGTGTTTTACCCCGTCAAATGAAATAACTACATTTTGAATAAAGAACTCTACAGATGATGCATTTGTGACATACAGTTGAAGTCGGAGGTTTACATCCACTTGGTTGGAGTTGTTTTTCAACTACTCCACAAATTTCTTGTTAACAAACTAGAGTTTTGGCAAATTGGTTAGGACATCTACTTTGTGCATGACACAAGTCATTTTTCCAACAATTGTTTACAGACAGATTATTTCAATTATAATTCACAGTATCACAATTCCAGTGGGTCAGAAGTTTACACTCACTAAATTGACTGTGTTTTTAAACAGCTTGGAAATTCCAGAAAATTGTCATGGCTTTAGAAGCTTCTGATAGGCTAATTGACATCATTTGAGTCAATTGGAGGTGTACCTGTGGATGTATTTCAAGGCCTACCTTCAAACTCAGTGCCTATTTGCTTGATCATGAGAAAATCAAAAGAAATCAGCCAAGACCTCAGATTTTTTGTTGTTGTAGACATCCACAAGTCTGGTTCATCCTTGGGAGCAATTTCCAAATGCCTGAAGGTACCACATTCATCTGTACAAACAATAGTACGCAAGTATAAACACCATGGGACCACGCAGCCATCATACCGCTCAGGAAGGAGACGCCTTCTGTCTCCTAGAGATTAATGTACTTTGGTGTGAAAAGAGCTAATCAATCCCAGAACAACAGCAAAGGACCTTGTGAAGATGCTGGAGGAAACAGGTACAAAAGTATCTATATCCACAGTTAAACGAGTCCTATATCGACATAACCTGAAAGGCCGGTCAGCAAGGAAGAAGCCACTGCTCCAAAACCGCCATAAAAAAGCAAGACTACGGTTTGCAACTGCACATGTGGACAAAGATTGTACTTTTTGGAGAAATGTCCTCTGGTCTGAAAATAAAACTGTTTGGCCATAATGACCATCTTTATGTTTGGAGGAAAAAGGGAAGGCTTGCACGCCTGAAGAACACCAACCCAACCGTGAAGCACGGGGGTGGCAACATCATGTTGTGGGGGTGCTTTGCTGCAGGAGGTACTGGTGCACTTCACAAAATAGATGGCATCATGAGGAAGGAAAATTATGTGGATATATTGAAGCAACATCTCAAGACATCAGTTAGGAAGTTAAAGCTTGGTCGCAAATGTGTCTTCCAAATAGACAATGACCCCAAGCATGCTTCCAAAGTTGTGGCAAAATGGCTTAAGGACAACAAAGTCAAGGTATTGGAGTGTCCATCACAAAGCCCTGATCTCAATCCTTTAGAAAATTTTGGGGCAGAACTGAATAAGCATGTGCGAGCAAGGATGCCTACAAACCTGACTCAGTTACACCAAGCTCTGTCAGGAGGAATGGGCCAAGATTGACCCAACTTATTGTGGGAAGCTTGTGGAAGGCTACCCGACACGTTTGACCCAAGTTAAACATTTGAAAGGCATTGCTACTAAATACTAATTGAGTGTATGTTAACTTCTGACCCACTGGGAATATGATGAAAGAAATTAAAGCTGAAATAAATAATTCTCTCTCCTAATATTCTGACATTTCACATTCTTAAAATAAAGTGGTGATCCTAACTGACCAAAGACAGGGAATTTTAACTAGGATTAAATGTCAGGAACTGTGAAAAACTGAGTTTAACTGTATTTGGCTAAGATGTATGTAAACGTCCGACTTCAACTGTATATATATAAATACAGTAATATAAGATCTGTGTGTAAATTATTTAAATGACATTTTTGCCATTTAGCAGATGCTCTTATCCAGAGTGACATACAATAAGCGTGTTCATCTGTCTACACTCTTACAAAAAAGAGTTACAAAACGGTTCTTCGGCTGTCACAAAAGGGTTCTACCTGGGACCAGAAAGAGTTTTCCTATGGGGACAGCCAAAGAACCCTTTTAGGTTCTAGATACCACCTCATTTTCTAAGAGTCTAGGTGAGACAACCACATGTCACAGTCAAAGATATAGGATACAAACATTTCATTCCAGCTAAACTTTAGCGTTTTGAAAAACAACAACATTTTCATACACATCTAAAATCGATGAATAAAAAAATCTGAGAACAGTAATATTTTACACAGACATGAAGGTACCCATAAGCAATCATTTCTGATAAGAAAAAAGTGAAACCTCACCCAAACTCTCTCTCTCTCACACACACACACACACACACACACACACACACACACACACACACACACACACACACACACACACACACACACACACACACACACACACACACACACACACACACACACACACACACACACACACACACACACACACACACACACACACAAGGTCACTGGGAATCCTAACTAATGAATAACAGAAAGAGGGGTGGAGCTGGGAAGCAGAGGAGAGAGCAGGCCTGCGATGTGACTCACCACATACATCAAGTCTGCTGAGCAGAAAATGGAAATGTGGGCCGTGAGTGAGTGTAGGTTGCTTCTATTGTCCCCTGGACGAAATCCAATGATTTATCATTTCTCTCAGGGGCATCGGTGCCCTCTCACACAATCATACACTGTTGTATAATTTATTGAAATGAAAGATTACACTGAATACGATGAGGACATTCCACAAGAGATCACTGATATTACATTATCGAGGCAAACAAATTTAATTAGCTCAATTAGCTTTTGAGTCTCTGGACAAAACATTCTCAGACACAGGGGAAACAACCACAAAATCA
This sequence comes from Oncorhynchus keta, assembly GCF_023373465.1. Lineage (NCBI taxonomy): Eukaryota > Metazoa > Chordata > Actinopteri > Salmoniformes > Salmonidae > Oncorhynchus > Oncorhynchus keta. The sequence goes on from NC_068427.1 coordinate 8,640,299, forward strand.
CAGGGCAAACTACCCCCCCCTGGCCAGGTATAAATATTCAGTCCTGTCCCCATGTCCCAAACTTTATGTAGCAAGGCTAAGTCACTGTGGTCAGGGTCAATGTGGACATGATGGAGGAGGGGAACGCAAGAGTCCAGGAAGAACCAACACACCTCCCACACCATATTACTCCCCTCCATATGTATTTGGAAGTGAATGGTGAATAATGTATTTTATAACCTATGTTGTGATAATTGCGTTGTTTGCTCTATCACCCACTCATTCATACACCAGCGTGACATACAATAAGGCTGTGACAACAAAAAGACATCTGTCACACAGTGGCGGAATAAGTTCAACTACATATAGGTTTGTTTCATTACAAACCCGGAAAGCAAAATCTGTCCGGTAAAGTCTACAAAGCAATTATTGCATGTAAAAAACCGTTAAATTACCTGCAGCAAAGGTCAAGCGAGTTAATGTATTCGACAGTTTACTAAACAACCACCGATTTAGAACCACAAGTCAGCCCAAAGACAACAGGAGCCCTGCATCTGCTCTTAACATCAAATCAACAAGGACGTACAGTTGAAGTCGGGAAGTTTACATATATTTTTGCCAAATACATTTAAACTCAGTTTTTCACAATTCCTGACATTTAATCCTAGTAAAAAATCCCTGTCTTAGGTCAGTTAGGATCACCACTTTATTTTAAGAATATGAAATGTCAGAATAATAGTAGAGAGAATGATACATTTCAGCTATTAGTTCTTTCATCACATTCCCAGTGGGGTCAGAAGTTTACATACACTCAATTAGTATTTTGGTAGCATTACCTTCCACAAGCTTCCCACAATAAGTTGGGTGCATTTTGTCCCATTCCTCCTGACAGAGCTGGTGTAACTGAGCCAGGTTTGTAGCCCTCCTTCCTCAAACACGTTTTTTCAGTTCTGCCCACAAATGCTCTTTAGGATTGAGGTCTGGGCTTTGTGATGGCCACTCCAATACCTTGACTTTGTTGTCCTTAAGCCATTTTGCCACAACTTTGGAAGTATGCTTGGGGTCATTGTCCATTTGAAAGACCCATTTGCGACCAAGCTTTAACTTCCTGACTGATGTCTTGAGATGTTGCTTCAATATATCAACGGTTGGGATGGTCTTCTTCAGCTTGCAAGCCACCCCCTTTTCCCTCCGAACGTAATGATGGTCATTATGGCCAAACAGTTCTATTTTTGTTTCATCAGACCAGAGGACATTTTTCCAAAAAGTATGATCTTTGTCCACACGTGCAGTTGCAAACCGTAGTCTGGCTTTTTTATGGCAGTTTTGGAGCAGTGGCTTCTTCCTTGCTGAGCGGCCTTTCAGGTTATGTCGATATAGGACTTGTTTTACTGTGGATATTGTCAATTGTCTAGGTGATGCGGGTAAGGAGGAGTCAGGCGCAGGACACAGAGATGAGTAATAACCGTCACTTTACTCAAAACCAATATTCCATAAAACAGACAATAATCCAGGTCACAAAACCAAGGGGGAAACCAGAGGTTTAAATAGGGAACAATGATTATGGAATGGAAACCAGGTGTGTATAATAAAGACAAAACAAATTGAAAATGAAACATGGATCGGTGGTGACTAGAAAACCGGTGACGTCGACCGCCGAAGGCCGCCCGAACAAGGAGAGAAGACCAACTTCGGCAGAAGTCGTGACAGATATAGATACTTTTGTACCTGTTTCCTCCAGCATCTTCCCAAGGTCCTTTGCTGTTGTTCTGGGATTGTTTTGCACTTTTCGCACCAAAGTACGTTAATCTCTAGTAGACAGAACGTGTCTCCTTCCTGAGCAGTATGACGGCTGCGTGGTCCCATGGTGTTTATACTTGATATGCTGATAGAATTTAGGTAGCCATGTTCTCAAATTTGCTTTGTTAAAATCCCCAGCTACAATAAATGCAGTCTCAGGAAATATGGTTTCCAGCTTGAGGGGGGATATACACGGCTGTGACAATAACTGAAGGTAATTCTCTCGGGAGATAATACCGTTGGCATTTGATTGTGAGGAATTCTAGGTCAGGTGAACAAAAGGACTTGAGTTCCTGTATGTTGCTACAATTACACCATGAGTCGTGAATCATGAAACATGCACCCCCGCTCTTCTTATTTCCGGAGAGATGTTTATTCCTGTTTGCGCGACGCACTGAGAGTCCAGGTGGCTTTACCGACTCCAACAGCATATCCTGAGAGAGCCATGTTTCCGTGAAACAGAGTATGTTACAATCTCTGACGTCTCTCTGGAAAGCATCTCTTGCCCTGATTCTGTCGACCTTGTTATCAAGGGACTGGTCATTAGCGAGTAATATACTCAGGAGCGGTAAGTGGTGTACCCGCCAGTGAAGTCTGACCAGAAGACCGCTCCGTCTTCCTCTTCTCCGGCAGTGTTGTTTTGGGTTGGCCTCTGGGATCAGTTCAAATGCCCTGGGTGGTGCAGACAGAGGATCCACTTCGGGAAAGTTGTATTCCTGGTCGTAGTGCTGGTAAGTTGACGTCGCTCTGATATCCTATAGTTATTTCCGATTGTATGTAATTAAGATTTTCTGGGCTAACAATGTAAGAAATAAAACATGAAATTTGTTGTTTTTAAAAATATATATTGTATGTCTATATATGTTGTATATATATATATATATATATATGCTCTTTTCATGACATAGACTGACCAACTTGACACAACTCAACTGTGGGACGCATTGGAGTCAACATGGGCCAGCATCCCTGTGGAACACAGGGTCCATGCCCTGACGACTTGAGGCTGTTCTCAGGGCAGAGGGTCCAACTCAATATTAGACAGCTTATTAGGTACGCCCATCTAGTACTGGGTTGAATCCCCCTTTACCTCCAGAACGGCCGGCCGGAATTCTTCGGAACATGGCTTCTACAAGTCAGAAACGTTCCACAGGGATGTTAGTCCATGCTGAGGCGATGGTATCACACAGTTGGTTCAGATTGGATAGCGGTACACCACCGCCACCAGCCTGTACCGTTGACACCTGGCAGGCTGGGTCCATGGACTCATGCTGCTTACGCCAAATCCTGACTCTGCCATCAGCATGACGCAACAGGAATTGGGATTCGTCGGATCATGCAGTGTTTTTCCATTCCTCTATTGTCCAACTCTAGCTTGTCCCCTGGAGTTGCTTCTTCATGTTTTTAGCTGATATGAGTGGTCGTCTGCTGCAATAGCCATTCCGTGGAAAGGATCAATGAGTTGTGCGTTCCGATATGCCGTTCTGCACACAAACTGTTTGTGGCCCGCCTGTTAGCTTGCAGGCTTCTTAATTCTCCTTCAAACTCTCTCATCGACTATCTGTTTTCACCCACAGGACTGCGGCTGACTGGATGTTTTTTGTTTGTCGCACCATTCTTGGGAATGGTCACCACCCTGACCAAGGTCCCTCTACCCCGATTGCTTAGTTTGGCTGGGCGGCCAGCTCTAGGAAGAGTCTTGGGAAACCCTATATACACTGTCATGCATGAAAAGCCAGGAGGGTCGGCTATTTCTGAGATACTGTATTAGTTAACTATTTTGATATTGATTACCGCACTGTTGTCACGCCTTGGTCTTAGTATTTTGTGTCTTCTTTAATTATTTGTTCAGGCCAGGGTGTGACATGGGGTTATTGTATTGTTCGTATTGGGGTTTGTAGTATTTGGGATCGCGGCTGATTAGGGGTGTTGTATAGTCTTGGCTGCCTGAGGTGGTTCTCAATCAGAGTCAGGTGATTCTCGTTGTCTCTGATTGGGAACCGTATTTAGGTAGCCTGGTTTCGCTGTGTATTTCGTGGGTGATTGTTCCTGTCTCTGTGTAGTGTTCACCAGATAGGCTGTAATAGGTTTCACGTTCCGTTTGTTGTTTTGTATTTTGTATATTACGTTATTTTCATGTATCGTCATTTCATTCATTAAAGAACATGAGTAACAACCACGCTGCATTTCGGTCCGACTCTCTTTCGACAAACGAAGAACGACGTTACAGAATCACCCACCACACACGGACCGAGTGGCGTGGTTACAGGCAGCGACAGCAGGAGCAGAAAAAGGAGGACGTTATGGACAGCAATGGCATGGAGTATACGACGTGGGAAGAAATAGACAGGTGGGCGGCCGACCCAGAGAGAGTGCAGGAGCCCGCCTCGGATTCGCTGGAGCAGTGCGAAGAGGGCTATAGGCGAATGGAGTCGAAAAGAAAGACACGGCGGCGCAGAGCAAAAACCAAAAGTAACCCCCAAATATTTATTGGGGGAGGGCGCAGAGAGAGAGTGGCTGAGTCAGGAGTCAGACCTGAGCCTACTCTCCCTGTTAATTGTGAGGAGCAGCAATATAAGGACTTCTGGTCTTGGGAGATGATATTAGACGGAAAAGGACCCTGGGCGCAGCCGGGAGAATATCGCCGTCCCAAGGAAGAACTAGAGGCGGCTAAAGCGGAGAGGCGCTGGTATGAGGAGGCAGCACGGCGACGCGGATGGAAGCCTGAAAAGCAGCCCCAAAAAATTATTGGGGGGCTTAATGGGAGTATGGCTATGCCAGGTAGGAGACCTGCGCAAACTCCCTGTGCTCACCGGTTGCTAGAGAGACCGGGCAGACACAGTGTTATGCTATGGAGCGCATGGTGTTTCCAGTGCGGGTGCATAGCCCGGTGCGGTTCATACCAGCCCTTCCTATTGGCCGGGCTAGAGTGGGCATCGAGCCAGGTAAGCTTGGGCAGGCTCGGTGCTCAAGAGCTCCGGTAGCAGCTCCCCGCACCAGGCTTCCTGTGCGTGTCCTCAATCCTGTAACACCAGTTCCAGTACCACGCACCAGGCCTTCAGTGCGCCTCGCCTGTTCAGCACAGCCAGAGCCTTCCTTCCATCCTGCGCTGTCGGAGTCTCTCGCCTGTTCAGCATAGCCAGAGCCTTCCTTCCCTCCTGCGCTACTGGAGTCTCCTGTCTGTTCAGCGCTATCAGAGCCTTCCTTCCCTCCTGCGCTGTCGGAGTCTCCCGCCTGTCTGGAAAATGTAAATAAAATGTGAATATAGCTCTGTCAGGTTGGATGGGGAGAGTTGCTGCACAGCTATTTTCAGGTCTCTTCAGAAATGTTTGATCGGGTTCAAGTCTGGGCTCTGGCTTGGCCACTCAAGGACAAGTCTGATGTCCTCAGCGCTCAGGAGTAGGCTTAATCAAGGATCTCGCTGTATTTTGCTCCATCCATCTTTCCATGAATCCTGACTAGTCTTCCGGTCCCTGCTGCTGAAAAACATCCCCATAGCATGACGCTGCCACCCCATGCTTCACCGTAGGGATGGTGCCAGATCTCCTCCAGACGTATCCTTGGTTTCATCAGAGCAGAGAATCTTGTTTCTTATTGGTCTGAGAGTCCTTTAGGTGCCTTTTGGCAAACTCCAAGTGGGCTGTCATGTGCGTTTTACTGAGGATTGGCTCCCATCTGGCCACTCTACCATAAAGGCCTGATTGGTGGGGTGCTGCAGAGATGATTGTCCTTCTGGAGCTCAGTCAGAGTGACCATCGGGTTCTTGGTCACCTCCCTGACCAAGGCTCTTCTACTCCGATTGTTCAGTTTGGCCGGGCGTCCAACTCTAGGAAGAGTCTTGGTGGTTTCAAACTTCTTCCATTTCAGAATGATGGAGGCCACTGTGTTCTTGGGGACCTTCAATGCTGCAGAAATGTTTTGGTACCCTTCCCCAGATCTATGCCTCGACACAATCCTGTCTTGGAGCTCTATGGACAATTCCTTCGACCTCATGGCTTGGTTTTGCTTGGACATGCACTGTCAACTGTGGGACCTTATATAGACAGGTGTGTGCCTTTCCAAATCATGTCCAATCAATTTAATTTACCACAGGTGGACTCCAATCAAGATGTAGAAACATCTCAAGGATGATCAATGGAAACAGGATGCACCTAAGCTCAATTTTGAGTCTCATAGCAAAGGGTCTAAATACTTTTTAATTTGCAAAAATTTCAAACTATCTGTTTTTCGCTTTGTCTTTATGGGGTATTGTGTGTAGATTGACGGGGAAAAATGGTTATTCAATCGATTTTAGAATAAGGCTGTAACATAACAAAATGTGGAAAAAGTCAAGGGCTATAAATGCTTCATGAATGGGAAAATAGACTTGACTTTACATTGACTGCATGGAATTCATACATAGACCCATCATGTGTGCGTTATAGACCAGTACGGCCATCTTAAATGTCGTGTGTAGGAGGGCTGTTAATGAGTTACAAAATAGTTATATGACCCACAACTACATTATTTGATCTGTTAAATGTAACCTGAGGATTCATCCCTCTGGGGATCTTCATGAAGCATTGACCTTAGTGAAGAAGTTAAGTCACAGGTGTATACTGGCCAGAGGGGGAAATGGGGCTGGTACAGGCTATATATCAGCATACATATATTTTGACGTATTCACTAATACTGGTATGGCAGAAGCACACTTTTGAGAACAGCCGTAATGATGACACTGCGCTGTCAATGTAATGATGCATCTATTAAGATAGACCTAAATATGACCTCTTACATAGCATGACATGAATGTGCTACAGATATGCTTTGGATATATTTCATAAATCTTTAATATGCGGTTGGGACCTGTTATAACACATTCATAAAATGCCTATAGATGTGTAATGAATGCATTATGGAACATTTGATCTCATGAAATTCTTCAAAGTCACTTCCTGGAGTAGCTCAAACTGCACATGTTTCCACGTGACGTCATTTTAAAGGCCTTTGCAGACTGTGCGTCTTTTACGATTATCACGTCACATTGTTCGATGTTACCAAATACAAATCTTGATAACAACTTGGCCAGATTGTACGATTTGCTTCAGTTCTGTCGTCACATTCTGCGATTGGCTTGAGAGGCTACTTCAACTGCAGTGGTGTATTTGATCTGCGTATGTGCCAGCACCAGCAGCGCAATCGTCAATTGATGCTTATGCTCTGGTGAAGTGTGTTTCGAAAAGCTGAACGTAGCAATGCATTTTAGAATTACTTTTCACATACAAACCTTATATATCCGAACTCAAATAGACTTCAGCAAAATAAAATGTTTCTTTTGTTTGCTGATTTTGTGCATTTATCAAAATCCCATCAGGAAGCTTGTTTTCAGATGTGTCATCGAACTAATATATTCATCTGACTATTCACGGTAATAATATTATTGATCCGTCACAGGGATCGGCTCGGAACACCAGCCACACTACACAATTAAGTCAAAACAAATGTTACACTCCCAGAACTTTTGTCGGAGCCAATGACTGCACATAGTGGTACTTAGACCTTGTCACAACTGAACGAGCCAAGACGTCCGAAAATTGTTTACAACCTAAGAATTTGCAGACAACGTGGACATTTTGTCTGGGGTGGCAAAATCGTGCCACAAAACGGCTAAAATCGTAGTCAGCAAAGGCCTTAACTGACTTAATTTGGCTTCAATGCGCTATTGAGTCTTCAAAAAGGAATCGTGTCACGTGATCGATGGCTTTGTCCATTCACATATACTGTAGTCATTGACACCCACACACTCAGGCAAAACGCATGCAGCAAAAGGATACCCAGAGCTAAACTATTACCCTTCTTACACCAACTGCAGCTATGTTCCCTTCAATCGCTTGCTGATGGAAGAAATTGAAGCGTTTTGATGTTATATCAGAGACTTGGTCACACAGTTCAGGAGGGGTTTGGGGACACTAATAGCATTCCAACAAAACAAAAAAACAGCCAACCACAATGTTACCAATGTAAGTATAGGTTTTAGGTTAAGGATTATTTAACCCAAATTTCACTCCTAGCCACTGCTACCTTTGAGAGAGTAATTTTTTATTTATTTGATCAGATCCTAGTCCTAAATAATGGAGGACAGGAAGAGTTTCCTTTAGGCTACTCGTGTACACTGCCGTGGCTCGTCATTAGGCATGTTTTGATCGGCTTTCACATGCTCAGTAAGAATTTGATATTTGTGTTTTATATGATCCTGAAAATCATATCCCACACACCCACAACAAGTATTGATGCTGATTTTCATATCAATGTTTTTTTTTTACCCTGTTGATTTTATTACAGGACAACATTGATTTGGAGTTGTTCTTTGGAGGAACCGAACCCAATTCAGAAACACACCTTTAGCATCTCCACCGGCCACTGCAGGGGCGTCAAGGTCAAACACACACACACACACACACACACACACACACACACACACACACACACACACACACAGTCAGAGACAGACAGACATCATACACACCTAGTCGTCACAGCATCCCCTTTTGATGGCCTTGCCTTACCTCCAGAGCTATTTGTAGGTAAAACATGAAAGTGGAAGGAAAGCCCATGTCCACTAATCCCGTTGAACCTTGAGATTGACAGACCGACTGACGACAGAGTAACACCTAACAATACCGTCTCTCTTTACAATGTTCTATGTGAAAATATAGCGCTTGTTTTAGATCTTGGCGTGGTTTCTTCTCGGCGTGGGATGGTGCAGAAAGATAAGGGCTAGATGGGAGGCTGCTTGCTGATAAGGAGTCTGTGTGTTTCATGGGCTCAATACGTTCCACACAACAACAGTATACAACCACGCACACGTCGCAAAGAATGACACAACAACCGCGAAAGAAAGTAAACTATGGTCTCCTTTATTTATTTTTTGCTCATTTTAATATATCTATTTATCCGTTATTTTTCTACATACGAGTCCTTTAAAAGTATGTCGTCATGCTTTAGGTGCAGCTTCAGAGTGGGAGCACATGCAAGATGGTGGTCCGGGTACAGGTTGCACAGCGGACGTGGGGTGAGGAGGGTGGAGGAGTTCTCTGACCACCCGAGTGGACCACATAGGGACCACTTAACAGTCACCAGTCACCACGCGGTCAGGGCGGCCGACCGTCTTGACCAAACGACCGACTGGGGACTATAGACCACGGGGACCACTAGGTTATAGGGTTGCAGTTCAGCTTCTTGGAAATAGTTTCGACCTGTCCATTTTGGGGGACGGTTTGTGTCATGACATCATCGATTGACATCTTTAGTGCAGTCCAAAAAAATAAGGAACATACTATAGAGAAGCAGGCAGTCTTTAAAGAAAGTTTCAGACAGTCAGTTTATAAAGAGATTACGACAAGGGGGGGAAACAGAGGGGGAGGGGAGCCATTCTTTTTGCTCCCGTTCCTGGTTGGGCCTCATTAAAAGGGGCGTTGGGGGTTATATTGCTTGTGACCTTGATCCAGTTCTCTTGGCTGAGGCCTGCATCGTGGCATGGTTCCCCCTCTGTCGGTGGGGGTAGGGGGGACGTACATGATTCCGAACATACATTTGTATCACAAGGACACGGCAACACAGGACATTTGACTTTTGCTCTACAAGGACTAGCAAATCTCTGGCCGTTGCAGTGAAAGAACCTGACTAGCTTTTTTTAAAAAGTAAAGGACAAAAACAAATCAAATTACATCCCAGCAGTTTCATGGGGGGGGGAACAAGAACTAGACAGTGAAGGAAGAATAGTTGCACAGGCATCACATTTTTGACCAGTATTAATCCTATCCCCATCATTCCACAGCAATATAACATCAGAGAGGTTCACAATATTTACACCTTGGTAATCAACAGCTACAGATATACTGAAAGAGCCCGACAAGTAAGATTCCATCACGAAGCTGGAATTACAACAGAACACAAACCCATTGTTCTATACAAATCAAATAAATTGGTCAAATGAAAGTACAATAACTAAAACATTGTAATATTTTAATCAGCAATTTGTGTGTGAGAAACACAGATGTTAAAAAAATAATTCCCATTTTTTAAAAATTTTGTAGCTCAAAAGAAAATTGTGGGAAAACACAAGGACATAATCTTTGGTGAAGATTCCACAGCAATCTCTAATATCCTGTTATGACGTTTATCGAGCTGTGTCATGCGCACACACACACTCACCTCACTCGAGACATACACACACACAACACACACAATGCTGGGACTCAAACCAAACACCTCCCCCTGCTGTTTTGAACCAAATATATTGGATATAAAAATACACTAAGTAAAGAATATCTCATAATATCAATCCCTTTGCAGCGTATCGGTTCAAATTGTGGTTTGTCACTGGCCACCAAGTGCCACGCACAACGTTCAATAATAAACAAATGTACAATGCTGATATTACAGGTATATGACCAAGTTGTCATTACTGGCATCCAGAGTTGATCATGTTGTAGAAATAGTTGAAATAGAAAAGATTAGCACACGGCAGACAGTGGAGAACAGGGCTTATAGAATACCCAGGTATATGGACCAATAGGACTTGGAGCTAGCATACACAGATTGGTCATTTGGTGGGTGGGTGGTACCAAACTCAACTTTGTAAAAACTCTCATGCGTTTCTTTGTGTTCCCTTGGAAGTTTACTCACACAATGAGCAATCAGCATTTGTGTTGCCTTTAAAGGCCCAGTGCAGTTTTTCCTGTGTTTTATATCATTGTGTACAACAGCTGATTAAACTAACACTAGAAAAGTGTGAAACAATGTTGATCAGTGTTATTTCCTGATAGTTGCTGGTTGAAAATACAATCTACACAGGACTTTTTAATCAGCAGGTTTGCATGGGTGGGAGTCTTGGCTTTCCATGGTGACATCACATGCTGTAAATTGATTAATATACCAATAACAAAGAAAGTTCAAAACCTCTCTGCCAATAACAGCTAGTTTACTCCCAGAAAGTCTTTACAGTAAAGGTACTTAATTGTTACCCGGAAATGATTTGATATTGATATAAAAACGGCTGCATTGGGCCTTTAAAAGGTATTTAAATGATGACATAAGCTCTTCCCAGCTCTCTATGAATGACATGACATATGGACTACTTTACACCTTCATAACAACCCCAGATTGACACAAGATGTGTTATGTCACCTTAATTGTAATTGTGTTGCATGACCATGACATTTCAAACTGAGGTTGTTAACATAAGCATTTATAAATGCCCAGGGCATGGATGCATAATGTCCATGAGGCTCATGCTTATGAAGGTGTAATGTAGCTCCTATGCAGTGTCATTGATGGAAAGACTTCATTCCTGTCATTATTCAGTTACAGTGCAATCCTTCAATCCTCACAACAACAAAAAAAGAGTCAAAAGTTTCAATTCTAAAAACAAAGCCCCTCCCTCCCCCAAAACAAACACATACAAAGAGAGAAAAATGATTTGAAGCTGCCTGTGCAGAAATAAGATGCTGGCATTCAAAATTCACTCGAGGAGATCCTGGTGGTTCCCTACCAAATCAGCTCTGCAGACCTCGGAGACAGTTCCCATGCAAAGCCATGGCTTAAGTCAATAAGAAAAAACGTGCAGCGCCTACCCAATCCCCTAAACTCTCTAGGCCAAAGGACTCGAGGGGAACCATCAACAGCCTCCACCAGGGCCCCTGTTCAAGTATGGAATAGGACTGGGACTGGTTTCAATGACCGACATCGTCATCAAATAAATAAATAAGCGTAAAATGTTCACACGAGAACATTTCAAATGAATGATGATTCAATGACTGTATTTAGCATCATTTCCTATGTGCTTTTAATACAGGGGCAAGAATGTAATAAAATAGGAAAAGAAAAGGTCAAATCTCACAATACGTAAAAAAAATATACCATGAAATCATACGGCATTTGGGTTTCCTAGTGAAATTACATTAAACTGAATGACAGAAATGGAATCAGGCCAATCATTGTACATTCTAGTTACAGAAGTACTTATTTAGTAACTACATGGTATATGGACAACCTCATGTAAAATCTTACAAAAACAATATTAAAATTAAAAGGATTCCAGTTCAAAATACCATACATTTTTATTGCCATAAGGACATAAAAAGGTATTTGAATTTTAGTTGGTTTAAAACAAACAGACAGACACAGCAAGTGATGACGTCACAGCGATGAGGAATGAGAGCAGAGTGATTGGGGATGGAGGGAGGAGGCCAGAACCACGTGCATTATTTCTCATACACACACTCAGACAGACATACACACACACACACACACACACGCATGTTCGCACACACACACGGACGCACACGCACACACGTGAAGTCTCAGTGGCTGGTAGATTCGAAGAGCCTCTCTCAGGTCTAGAGGGGGGTTGGGGTGCGGTGGGTTGAGTGAAGAGGTTCCCCCCTAATCTCCCGATCAGGAGTTGAGGGAGAACTGGTCCTGCTCGATGGGCTTCTTCACCCAGGCCCCCAGGCCCGACTTGTGGAAGACCTTGATCAGCGTCTGCTTGGCATTGTGGTACTCTACAGCCGCCTCCTTGGCGTCGTGGTACGAGCTGGGCTTGGACACCTTGATCCTCAGTGTGGATGACAACTGGCGTGGGGAGGGGAGCAAAACAGATGTTGAGATACGCAGAAGACTACTTTGAATAGGATATTGAGGAGAAACTTGTAAAGTGCATAAACGTACAACCACTTGATCTGTGCTTCAGCTTGTCTCACACCCTCTGTGAGTAGTGCTGATAGTCATAAACACTAATTCAAGGAGAGCCGTTGTGGTGTGTGTGTGTGTGTGTCGAACCATTCCGTACCTTGGAGTGCAGGCGAATAAAGCGGCTGTAGAGGGCGTGCTTGCAGAGGCGCGAGGCGCGCCCCATGTCGTCTTTGCCCGTGGTGGCGTTGATGACCTCCAGCGCCTGGTCGCCCACTGCCCAGTTCACGCTGAAGTTGGGCGCCTTGCCCGGCTGCCTCGCCTCTGCGTTGCTGATGCCTGGAATCACAGATAGCCACTCACTCAACAGCTCTAACTCCACCTTCTAACAGTGAGCATGCAAGGCTGAGCCAATGGGATTCAATGACGAGCCCAGGCATTAACTCTGAAAGTTAACTCCCCTTTCTAAAAGCAAGCACGCAAGTCTAACCAACCGCAAACGTGACTCATGCCCGCTTTATCCTTCTGAGAGCAAGGCATTCGCTCTGAATGAAAGCATATGACTCTTCAGGTTTTGGTGAAGGCTTCTCATCGTGGTTAACCCGAGCCTTTGCTCCACAAGCGAGGGCACGACGGGTCAAAGTCGCGAGTCTTTGTACAGTCTTTGTTCTAGCAGCATCTGTCAGAGATAGCGTTAACAAAATACCCATCAAAACATGATGCTACAATGTCCACCTAGTGTGTTTGGGATAAAGCCTCTATTACAGTACATGTGCTCCTCCAAGCAGAGGCCTAGAGAGAAGATAGATTGGAGGCATAAATCCTTCTTTCAGTGGAGGGTGTTAAACGCCTCGGTTCCTTTCTCTTCTGCAGTTTACTGGGCTGCCTGGCTGGGGGATTATGATTTAAAGGGCTAAATGCTGAGCGTCCACAGCGCAAAGCTCCTTCACGGCAAAACTCCCTAAAGCGGAAAAAAAGTGAATAACCCTCCCATTATCTCTTTACCTGCAGTTCAGGGAGTCATCGGAGGGGACAGAGAGGAGGAGGAAGAGGAGAGAGGGTAAGGTAGGTAGGAAGGAAGTTGAGCGCACCAGTCGGGACAGCTAATTGCATTGTGTGAGATCTGGATGGAGATCAGGGCCATGTTCATTCAGGCACACCATAGAAACACATTTCAAAGCGCCGTGCAATGGAAAATACAATATGCTGTTACTAGGTAGCCCTCACCCTGCCTTAGCCCCTAACCTGACAACAGGTGTAGGAGGTGGTTTGGACAGTGGGATGGAAGGGGGAATGCACTTTATTTTAGCTGTATGTGCTATAGAACGCATAGCCGGTTCCAAATGCCGCAAAACAACTTGACAAAGGGATATATAATGAAATATCACAAAGAAAAATCCTGGAGTCAAATAAACATTTTGAGAGTATCTAAACAGATCTGACCTTATAACAAATGGCTGCATGGATTCCACCGATTTGGCACAAAGGGCATGAAGTTATCCAAACTCACACAGGAAGGGTAAGTAAATGTCACCTCAGATGACAACTGCAGTGTTTCAATAAGACTACGGTAGGTGACCCATCTCTGTGATTCCCCACGGTCCTGCTGGGTATTTACCGTAGACATTTATACATGATTGGTGTTTACCCTTGTGCCTACTGTGGGTTTGCCCATGGAGTCACAGTGTCCGGTTGCATTGGTCTTCACAGAGAAAGCGTGAGGAAACAGACAAGAGGCCAACTAAGCCTCCTCCTAGCCACCTAAGCAAAGTGTTGAAAGTATTGTTGTGTTTGAGTGTGCATGCGGTGGCACTTGAGTTAGTCTAGCGTGGTGTGTTCTTTGGCATGAGAGTCTACGCCCGTGTCATGGGCATTAACCACCAAACGGGTGAAAAACGGGGAGGGACTGAAACAGGAAGGGACTACCTTCGACTCGTTTTTTGTTTTGTTTTCTGTGGCAAAACGTTTTAAAACATGTTCTGTTGCGTCCCCCAAAATGAACACGACCCTGAGCGCATGAGAGTCTAGGCGCGAGAGTATTGGGGGCGGGGGGGGGGGGCAAAGAAGTAAAGGAGTCGAAGTTTAAAGGTGAAGGGTACTGACCGCTCAGTAGAGGCCTGTTGAGGCTGAACTGTTGGGGCAGGTCCTCGATGTCGGCGATGCGCTGGTACATAGCCCGGGAGAGGTGGTCGGCGTGGTACAGGCTGCCCAGGATGATGCTGGAGAAGTAGATGGGCTCTGTGAAGTAGCTCATCAGAGATCCCTGGATGCCCAGCACGTTCCATCTGCAGCAGAGGGACACACACGCATAAGTACACACACACACACACACACATACACACATGCGTACGTACAAGTGCGCACGCATAAAGACACAAAAACGTACTCGCACACAAATGCGCATCCACAGACACAAACACTTCCGCACAAACACACACATAGGAATGGCTCCTCTGACTCGGAACTATCCAATTGCATTTATTTCATCCTACATTCTATGTTGTTACATTAGCGGTCCCATCTTTCCCATACATTTCCTTCCACACGCTCTATGAAGCTATACCAATTGCCTTGGCGAGCGACGACTTCGAAGAGGACACACACGCAGGCAGACCATTACCAGATGACAGAAACGAGACCCTGACAAACAGCTTTGATAACTGCCGCTCCTGCCTCCTTCTGACCCGAGGCAGTGTGTGTGTGAGAGTGTGTGAAATTAAGCCACCGACTAGAATCGCAGTCAAGACATGAGTCTCGGAGACCACTCGTTTTCCAGTAGCCCCCGGCAGGGACGTCTTCCATATGAGAGGGGGGTGATAGTTGGACTGTATCGTTACTGCTGTTCAGTCCATCCACCCACCCACCTCATTTGATTTACGTGATTTTGCCCCTTGTGATAGCAGCTAAACTCAGTGGCCATGGAGGCTCTGGGGTGCACAATCAAAAAACATCATCAGACAAAACATACCACTGTTCTTGGTATACCACCACCTCTTCTCCAAAAACACGCATGCACATGTACACACACACACACACACACACACACACACACACACACACACACACACACACACACACACACACACACACACACACACACACTCCCCCACCAACGCACCACACACACACACACACACACACACACACACTCCCTCACCAACGCACCACACACACACACACACACACACACGCACACACGCACACACGCAAACACACACACACACACACACACACACACACAAACACACACACACACACACACACACACACACGCACGCACGCACGCACGCACACACACACTCCCCCACCAACGCATCATACACACACACTTCAGTGTTCTAAAGGGAGAGTGGCGATCAAGCTCAAGTGATTGGGGCTTTTGAGGGCCTTTACAATCAGTTGCTTTATCAAAGAAAAAGCAACTCTGGAGAGTAACACTTCTAATGAGCCAGGAGCAGGAGGGAAGGAGCCGTAAACTAGACCTCCATCACCTTAGCGCCGCCGGGCAGGCCATGTAATCCAAGGAGAAAGGTGTATAAAAAAACACACTGAAATTGCAGGGCTAAGTCAAACAGCGCTAGTGCATTTAGGTAAATAGCCATCGCCGAGTCATTAATCATTCGTACAGGAAGAGATGGCAGGAGGGGCATTTTTTCTCCACCTCACCATTTAGTTGCAATGGTTAGGTTAGGAGAGGACCTGTTGTGTAGAGAACAAGTGTAGGGTAGTCTGTCCTGTGCTGTAAAGTGGTGACACTTTCTATGCCTTGCTCTAATCGGGCTATGAGCTATGAGGTTAGCTGTTAGTGCACATGCTACCTGTATACTGTCATCTCGAGTTACATAGTATAATAGCAAGGCCATTAATGCTCGCTCAAAAACATTAGGTGTGTGACACTCCTGTTGGCATTGAAATTGGAGGAAGGGACTAGGAGGGAGAGTTACGGAGTAGATTGCATCGTACATTAATGGGGAGGGATAGATAGCTGCGCCTTGACTGTGGACAGTGAGCAGGGTCATGGGCTGACTGCGAAAACACCTGGGTTGGACCCCATCAGCTGCCCCTGATATAGCCTGAATCCAATAAGACTGGGCCTTAACAAAGTGGGATGTACAGGATAACTACTAGAAACTAAGTGCTATCACCTACAGTACCAGTCAAGAGTTTGGGCACACCTAATCATGCCAGGGGTTTTCTTTATTTCTATTTTTTTTTTTGTATTGTAGAATAATAGTGAAGACATCAAAACCATTAAATAATACATATGGAATCATGTAGTAACCAAAAAAAGTGTTAAACAAATCAAAATAAATGTAATATTTGAGATTCTTCAAAGTATCCACCCTTTGCCTTGATGACAGCTTTGCACACTTTTGGCATTCTCTCAACCAGCTTCATGAGGTACAGTAGTCACCTGGAATGCATTTAAATTAATAGGTGTGCCTTGTTAAGTCAATTTGTGGAATTACTTTCCTTCTTAATGTGTTCGCGTCAATCAGTTGTGTTGTGACATGGTAGGGGTGGTATACAGAAGATAGCCCAATTTGGTAAAAGACCAAGTCCATATTATGGCAAGAACAGCTCAAATAAGCAAAGAGAAATGATAGTCCATCATAACTTTAAAACATGAAGGTCAGTCAACTTTGAAAGTTTCTTCAAGTGCAGTCACAAAAACCATCATGCGCTATGATGAAACTGGTTCTCATGAGGCCCGCCACAGGAAAGGAAGACCCAGAGTTACCTCTGCTGCAGAGGATAAGTTCATTAAAGTTACCAGCCTCAGATTGCAGCCCAAATAAAGAGTTCAAATAACAGACACATCTCAACATCAACTGTTCAGAGGAGACTGTGTGAATCAGGTCTTCACAAATTGCTGCAAAGAAACCACTACTAAAGGACACCAATAATAAGAAGAGACTTGCTTTGGCCAAGAAACACGAGCAATGTACATTAGACTGGTGGAAATCTGTCCTTTGGTCTGAGGAATCCAAATTTGAGATTTTTGCTTCCAACCACCATGTCCTTGCGAGATGCAGAGTAGGTGAATGGATGATCTCCGCCTGTGTGGTTCCCAACATGAAGCATGGAGGAGGAAGTGTGATGGTGTGTGGGGGGCTTTGCTGGTGACATTGTCAGGGATTTATTTAGAATTCAAGGCACACTTTACCAGCATGGCTACCACAGCGTTCTGCAGCGATACGCCATCCCATCTGGTTTGCGCTTAGTGGGACTATCATTTGTTTTTCAATAGGACAATGAGCCAAAACACAACTCCAGGCTGTGTAAGGGCTATTTTTATTTACTTAACTAGGCAAGTCAGTTCAGATCAAATTCTTATTTACAATGACGGCCTATACCGGCCAAACCCGAATGACGCAGTGCCAATTGTGCACCGCCCTATGGGACTCCCAATCACGGCCGGTTGTGATACAGCCTGGATTCAAACCAGGGTATCTGTAGTGATGCCTCTAGCACTGAAATGCAGTGCCTTAGACCGCTGTGCCACTCGGGAGCCCTATTTGACCAAGAAGGAGAGTGATGGAGTGCTGCATCAGATGACCTGGACTCCACAGTCACGTCGGGTGACTTGAGGTTGGGTGACTGTGGTTTGGGATGAGTTAGAACCACAGAGAGAAGGAAAAGCAGCCAACAAGTGCTCAGCATATGTGGGAACTCCTTCAAAACTTGTTGGAAAATATTTCTTCATGCTGGTTGAGAGAATGACAAGAGTGTGAAAAGCTGTCATCAAGGCAAAGGGTGGCTACTTCGAAGAATCTCAAATCTAAAATATATTTTGATTTGTTTAACATTTTTTGGTTACTACATTTGTGTTATTTCATAGTTGTGTTGTCTTCACTATTATTCTACAATGTAGAAAATAGTAAAAATAAAGAAAAACCCTTGAATAAGTAGGTGTGTCCAAACCTTTGACTGGTACTGTATAAAACAACTAACTGCTCTAGAAAACCAGGCCACTACACAACTTTGCAATCCTCCATGAATCATTTGTACAATATTATTGTTGTACTTGGATGTAATTTCTGCACTCTATCATAGGCCAATCTAAACAAAACTCGCTGAAAACACACTAAATGATTGCAATTACAGAAGTACATCAATAACTAGTTTGACCAAACCGTTATTAATCAAGCATTAAGCTTTTCCTATCAATGATTTATATGTACACGAGATGACTCTCAGAGGGCGCTGTTTTAAAGCCATCGTGCCTCCATCTTGACACATCCCCACCATCGTAAAAAAAAAAATATTTTGGAAGCTATTTATTAATGTACCATTTGTTTTTGCCACTTTTATTCTATTACAGACACCTTAATGCATAATTATATTTATTATGTGAGCTAACAAAAATAAAAGATTAAGAAATACATACAGATATTTTCCTTAAAGTATAATTTGTTGAAAGTACTAATGTTACTGTCTCCACTACAACAAAAACATACTTAAATACATGTCATTTTGTCCTTGAAACATTTACTTGAAATACTGTAGAATTCCATTCAAAACCTGCTCCTTGGTTTTGTCTAGAAGCTATACAGCTTTTGTCAAAATTGACTTTTCGTAGCAGGATTCGGAGAACTTACACAGAAGGTTAGGAGAATTAACGCTGCAGGTAAGGATAATTAGGTTAACGTTAGGAAAAGGGTTAGGGTTATCGAAAATATAAAAATGATTACACTTATGACGTCAAATTTGACAAAAGCTGTATGCGATCTAGGCATGACCCAACTTCTTCTGGGGAGTGCCAATACGGCCGAGAGGTGGCTTCAAAGCCTCTCACTGGCCAATACATAGAATCAGCAATACAGGGTTAATATACATCAGTGATTCATATGCATTAAAGAGGCAACGCTGAGTCTGCTATATGGGTGGAAGTGGCTGATAGATACTCTATGTCAATGCATGATATGTGTGCATGTGCATGTGTTTGCTTGTGTGTGCGTAGGTGAAGTTCTTTGGGGTAACGGGTAGATATGCCAGAGCCCGCTGTCACAGCATACTGAAGGAAGACAGAGTGTGTGTGTGTGTGTGTGTGTGTGTGTGTGTGTGTGTGTGTGTGTAGGTGAAGTTCTTTGGGGTAGCGGGTAGATATGCCAGAGCCCGCTGTCACAGCATACTGAAGGAAGACAGAGTGTGTGTGTGTGTGTGTGTGTGTGTGTGTGTGTGTGTGTGTGTGTGTGTGTGTGTAGGTGAAGTTCTTTGGGGTAACGGGTAGATATGCCAGAGCCCGCTGTCACAGCATACTGAAGGAAGACAGAGTGTGTGTGTGTGTGTGTGTGTGTGTGTGTGTGTGTGTGTGTGTGTGTGTGTGTGTGTGTGTGTGTGTGTGTGTGTGTGTGTAGGTGAAGTTCTTTGGGGTAGCGGGTAGATATGCCAGAGCCCGCTGTCACAGCATACTGAAGGAAGACAGAGTGTGTGTGTGTTTTATAAGTCTTGACACCTCTTTATCTGTCTATTTCCGTGACATTACCACAGCTCACATTGGCAGACACCACCGTAACTTTATGGGTGAATCCGCACCCTGCACTAATATCGACTTAACGGACACCTTAACACAGACACCAATAGCCTAACTCTGGTTATATACTGCAGCTGTATCTACCACAACAGCCCAGCTTACTGACTGTAAGGATTCACTTCCAAGTGCAAATACTGGGCAAGAATTAGAGTCAAATTCAATATAAACTCTGTTCAATGTCCAATTAAATTGTTGAATTGAAACACACCACTTTTACGTGGTGTCTCACAATCTTGCCGGCTTTGGAGGAGGATATGTGAGGAAAAGGATACCAAAAAGGGGACACAAAGCCATGTTACCTTGCGATCTTGTCACTGCAGGACATGGTGAGCAGCCTCTCTCCCTGCAGCACCCCGTCCCATGTCTGGATGGTGTTGCTGGTCCTCACAGGGATGGTCCCCTCCCCAGACTCTATCTTGGTCCTCAGCTGGCCCCGTGCCTTCCGGTTGGGGTGGCGGTCTCCTTGGTCTGTGGGAGGGGGACAAGGAGACGACAGATGGATGAATGGATTAACTCTAAACCAGTTTCTATATTTTCTTTGAAATGTATCACATAAAATCATGAATGCGGTCAATAAGCCATTGATGATCAGCACCAGCAATATATAAGCAATCCTGGCCGCCTGTACACTCTTTAACACAGCAGATTTAATGTAATTTAATTTGACAATTTAAAATGCATAAAATATTACACCAGGCAAAAGATGCATATACCAAAATTGTTGAGGATACATACACAAAAAAAGTCAAGATACTTGTTTCCATTGTGGTCTTCTAGGGCATGTGACACCAAATCATCTCGACAGTGCGAAGGGTACAAAAGACAATAACTTTAAATACAACTTCATTGTTATTAATCACAGCATTTCTACATGTTGGAAAGTAATTCAAAAGGCTAACAAGCCTAATCAATCCACTGGCTAATTGTACAAGGGTATTTCCTTTTGTGTTTTTGCGTATGCCGGGAAACAATGTGACAGAAGCATTTATATGTGACATATAAAGAGGGTGAGTAATCAGAGAGAGCGAGAGAGAGAGAGAGAGAGAGAGAGAGAGAGAGGAGAGAGAGAGAGAGAGAGAGGGAGAGAGAGGGAAGAGAGAAAGAGAGAGAGAGAGAGAGGGAGAGAGAGAAAGAGAGAGAGGGAGCGAGAGAGAGAGGGAGCGAGAGAGAGAGAGAGAGAGAGAGGGAGAGAGAGAGAGAGAGAGGGAGCGAGAGAGAGAGGGGAGCGAGAGGGAGAGAGGAGAGAGAGAGAGAGAGAGAGAGAGAGAGGGGGGAGAGAGAGGGAGAGAGAGAGAGAGAGAGAGAGAGAGAGAGAGAGAGAGAGAGAGAGAGAGAGAGAGAGGGAGAGAGAGAGAGAGGGAGAGAGAGAGAGAGAGAGAGAGAGAGAGAGAGAGAGAGGGAGCGAGAGAGAGGGAGCGAGAGAGAGGGAGCGAGAGAGAGAGAGAGAGAGAGAGAGAGAGAGAGAGAGAGAGAGAGAGAGAGAGAGAGAGAGAGAGAGAGAGAGAGAGAGAGAGAGAGAGAGAGAGAGAGAGAAAGAGAGGAAACATGGACAAAGATCCACTAATTAATAGACTTGTTGAAATGGGTTTGTAATACGCATTTGGACATTCAAAATTAAATTCTAATTAAATGAAACCAGGCATAAGAGGAAAACATACTGGAGTTAATTGAATAAAATAAACAAGCTCTGATATGGAATTCTCAACAAGCGTAAGATTAAATAAGAAAATGTGTCAGCCAGCTAAGTGAGGGGAATGGAGACTGAGCTGACGTGGGGGTTGATTGAGTCTGGCTGTCACATGGGACAAGGTCACTAAAGATGGCATGCCACCAAAACTAATGGGACTGCCCTATATGTACATGTTCACTTAGCGTCGAAATTTAAGCAATTGACATTATAAGCTTACAGTCATATGGAATCAATGAGTGAATCACAATAAGCCTTGCATTTATGAGATAGTTCAGAGAACTAGTAAATTGCATTCGGTTAAGAGCAAGAAGAGTATGGTCAGAAATGTTTTATTTTACTAGGCAAGTCAGTTAAGAACAAATTCTTATTTTCAATGACAGTGGGTTAACTGCCTGTTCAGGAGCAGAACGACAGTTTTATCCTTGTCAGCTCAGGGATTTGAACTTGCAACCTTCCGTTTACTAGTCCAAAGCTCTAACCACTAGCCTACCCTGCCGCCCCGGAAATGCTGTTTCCGTGTTCATATGAAGGTGTATCACAAATGTATCAATGAGTAGAAGATAACTCGGCTTCATATAAAGTTAAGGGCAGAACGCATTCACATCGAAAAGCATTGTGCAGACGCTGGATAGCCTGACGTATGCACCTGATGAAGAAGGCAGGAATCATGCCATCATTGTACATTGTGGCACAGAAGGGTCAGCGAGAGGTTTGGTAACATCTACTACTGTCACAGGTAAGCGGGGAGGAGGGTGCGCCTCGTACCTTCCATGCCGGCCTCATGCGGCGAGAAGATGCGTGCGTCTCCGCAGGGCGAGGTGCTGATGTAGAGGTGGAACTGGACGTTGTCCTTTAGCCGGTAGCCACGCTTGTCACAGCGCATGAAAATAGACTTCTGCTGCTCCTCCTTGTTGTTGCTAGGAGACAGAGGGTGAAAGGGGGGAGGGGTGCAAAGTGTTGGCAGTGGCTCCAAATGTCACAGAAAATAAAAACAACTAAAAGAAATCAGCTGAAGCAAGAACAAAAAAGGAAGGCCATGCTGCAATTGAAGCAGCATTTGCAACAGTGAACTCAATTTTACGACTAAATACAAATTCATCTTTTACTAGAACTTCATGATCCACTGAAGGCTTCAACAAACAAGACTAATCAAAATGGGAGCCATTTTGTGTGTTTGTGTTTTCAATGGCCTAACTTCTCACCTTAGGAAGTGCTCTAGCTGGGCGTAGAGGTACCGGATGAGCGAGCGGCGGGCGATAATCTCTGCGTGGCAGTCGTTGAGTGCCAGGCCGCGGTCGCTCATGTACTCGCCATTGATGCACTTGGTGCCCGTGGAGACGCAGATCACTTGGGCCTCTTTCACGTCTGTGCCTGGGGGTGGGGATCAGAGAGGTTCAAAATTCACCTTTACATTCAATAAAAAGCCATTTGTGTTTATTGTTTATACTTTTCTATCATTATTCCATTTCATTGACATTTTATTGTATTTTTGATAGGGGACATGTAGGTTTTTAGAAATATGTGCATGTGTGTACTGTAAATTGTATGGGGTAAATTAAGCTTTTACATAGCCAATGATAAACAGCAGCACCAGTCATGGACATGGGCCCCTCAAAAGGAAGATTTTGATGTGCACCCTGATTGACAGGTGATGCTAAGAAGATGAATTTCCTCCCATCTACACACATTAGCCTCCTGCTGACAGTATGGCTGGGGTTTTATGGCCTGTACAAATCTAGTGGTGTACTGTTCGGTGGACACAGCAACGCTCCGAGGGTGGAGAACGTCAAGTTTTCCCATTAGGCGGAGTGATAAAGCGTACCTGTTGTCATGACAACTCCCGCCAGGACTTTCCGTCGCGCGTGGGGCGAGGTGAAGTTGTCCGTCAGCTCGCTGAACTTGTCCACCACCAGGCGAGAGACGGCGTCGGCGAGAACCTGTAGAGGTGAGACACGCAACACAACGAGCACAGTGCTTCAGGTACAGGCTGCCTGTTTGGAAATAGTTTATCCTTCCCAAATCCTTAAACATCAAAGCTCTAACTTAAAGCTAAGACCAGCATCTAGGGGCAACTTCATCATATTCCACCACACGCACACATGCCAGAGTCAGCCATGTGGACTTACTAAGCAGAGTAGACATTATAGACCCTCAAGCACTAGTCTTCACCTGTCATATTCACATACACTATATACAAAAAAGTATGTGGAAACCTCTTGAATTAGTGGATTCGGCTTTGCTGACAGGTGTATAAAATCAAGCACACAGCCATGCAATCTCCATAGACAGACATTATTGAAAACTTTCAGTGACTTTTAACGTGGCACCCACCGTCATAGGATGCCACCTTTCCAACAAGTCAGTTTAAAAAAAATTCTGCCCTGCTAGAGCTGCCTCCTCTGTCCTTGGTTGCAACACTCACTACCAAGTTCTAAACCAAATTCCAAACGTCAGCACAAGAACTGTTTGTCGGGAGCTTCATGAAATGGATTTCCATGGCCAGGCAGCATCACACAAGCCTAAGGCCACCATGTGCAATGCCAAGCATCGGCTGGAGTGGTGAAAAAAAAGCTTGCCGCCATTGGAGTCTAGAGCAGTGAAAAAGCGTTCTCTGAAGTGATGAATCACACGATCTGGCAGTCCGACAGACAAATTAGGTTTGGCAGATGACAGGAGAACGCTACCTGCCCCAATGCATAGTGCCAACTGTAAAGTTTGGTGGAGGAGGAATAAATGTCTGGGGCTGTTTTTCATGGTTCGGGCTAGGCCCCGGTGGAAAATTGGAGGGGAAATCTTAACACTACAACATGCAATGACATTCTGGACGATTCTGTGCTTCCAACCTTGTGGCAACAGTTTGGAGAAGGCCCTTTCCTCTTTCAGCATGACAATGCACCTGTGAACAAAGCCAGGTCCATACATAAATGGTTTGTTGAGATCGATGTGGAAGAACTTGACTGGTCTGCACAGAGCCCTGACCTCAACCCCATCGAACACCTTTGGGATGATTTGGAAAGCCGACTGCGAGCCAGGCCTAATCTCCCAACATCAGTGCCTGACCTCACAAATGCTCTTGTAGCTGAATGGAAGCAAGTCAACAAGTCCAACATCTAGTGGAAAGCCTTCCGAGAAGAGCGGAGACTGTTTTAGCAGCAAAAGTGGGACCAACTCCATATTAATGCCCATGATTTTGGAATGAGATGTTCGACGAGCAGCTGTCTACATAGAATATTAAGAATATTAAGGATAGAAATGTGAGTTGTCCTCATTTGAGCCAAAAGTCTTATACAGTCGGCATATATAGAATCGAATCTCAGCAGGAACCTCGAATGGACTTAATGCATCTCTTTTCCTTGACAGTGGCCGTTCCTTTTGCTCGCTTTTATCCATTTACTAATACAGAGGAAAATGACTACAGCCAAGGAGAGGCGACGGCTGAATAGGCACAAATTAAAAAGATTAGTCCAAATATTACTTCCCCAGTACTTCAGAGTCACCCAGTTGGAGTGGGATAATTTGACTTCTGGGAATTGGTTGCAGGCAGCACTGAAACGCGTGGACGTCTGTGTTATCCGTCTTGGAACAAAACAGCCAGCCAAAAACAGTGAAACAATTCCATTCTGGCAATAAAAAAGTACTCTATCACTCATGTTTTCCTGATTTTCCAATTAGCCCCCGTCCATATGGAGCGACCGCTTCAGCTGGGCTGAAGGTACATTTAATAAATATTAACCGACAGAGAATTAATAGACCAATTAGCGGGTGCAGCATCGTTGACATGAGCTGCCCGGGTTGAAGGAAGCAGACCGATGACAAGTAGAGGGAGAGTAAAGAAAGAAAGTGGGGGGGGGGCAATTGAAGCCATTGACAGTGTGCCCCACAAGCTGCTTTCCTGTCCAGACGGCACTATCTCTGCACACACTGGCACGACTTTGACAAGTCACTTCTGTGATGAAAAATCCCAAACCAATCCCCATCCTCACTCCCCAATTCATATACAACTGAACCAGCGCTAGGATATTGACAGTCTTTGGAAAGGGAGACCTTCTTTGAGCACCTTTACGCCTGGGTTTACACTGCACCAAGCATTCCAAGTAGTAAAACTCAGTGTGGAGCCCTCCGTGTGAAAGTCACGAAGTGGTTAACGGAGCACGCCTAGTGGAGTGCAAATCCAGCCTGAGGGAGGGCGTGGATCTAGATGCAGTCTGACATCCAGCCACAACACCCCAATAAACCGTTACTGAGCCCTAGCCCTAACCACGGTCGTCATATTACATTTGAAGCACAATCACATTCGATATCGAAAGTGTTTCTCTTATACAAGAGTGTTAAAAACAACATCTTCAGAAACAGTGCTTTTATTTAGGCTAAACAAGTGATGTAAAACATGACTTAACTAAAATCATTGTATTTCAAGTTTCTTATGGAATTAATAATATAATAATAATAATATATGCCATTTAGCTGACGCTTTTATCCAAAGCGACTTACAGTCATGTGTGCATACATTCTACGTATGGGTGGTCCCGGGAATCAAACCCACTACCCTGGCGTTACAAGCACCATGCTCTACCAACTGAGCCACAGAAGGACCACAACAATTAACCCCAACTCTAAACTCTGAGAAGCCCTGACAGTGCTTCAACTTAAATAGGTTCCACATCTAGGTACGAAATAGCCTGGACAGTCAATATTGTTTTTTTCCCCGACACAACTAAAATAAAAGCGATGCTAAATAAGATAGAGGTGTTATCTCAGCTGCCGATTAGGGGAGCCCAATTAGGAGATGTGTAAATAGATGTCTCACATGTATACACAACCGTTTCACCACTGAAGCACCGCACATTTTCATATCCTGCCTCATCCCTCTATCATCCGTCGGGCCTGATCGTTTCATCTACATTTTCAATGAATGTCAAATCCAGCGATGATTGGCTGAACTGAACCTTCCAGTGGGGACTTTCATGAAGAGAATATTTCAAGATATGAGCTACTAAAGGCATGCGACTGACACTGGGATTCTTTAGATTTGCTCGAACGCATTGCGATTAAAAAGGCTTTCAGATGTTGTCGTTTGTAATATATAGAAAGGATATCTAACTGAAATCAACAAGAGAGGGATATTGTTAATTCCAGTAGTGAAAATACCGCTGTGTCCTCAGAGCTTTCAAACTACATAAGCCTATTGTACATTTTCCCAGTTTAAAGTATGACATAAGAACTATTCTCAAACACTGAAATTCACAGCAGATTGCTTTCTTTGACCAAAACATATCCAGATATTCCTAAATGTGTAATGCACTCCCATTTAAAAAAAAATCCCAAATCACAACAGTGTTTGAGAAAGCCTTGCATAAGTGTTTTGGCTTCTGGGGAAGCTCTGATGCCTTTGCTCGGTGCCTGTCAGTGACTGCAGATTCTATGTTCTATGTCCTGTTTTAAAAGGGCCTTGACTGGGGGCAGAGTTGGCTTGTTCAGAGGGACCTAGGTTTGGGAACTTACCTGGGGTAGGTGGAGCTGCAGTCCCTCTCTGGGGATGGGCTGTCGGGAGGGTGTCTGGTCCAGCTGCATGTTGAAGAGGGCTGAGAGGGCTGCCTGGGCGGCCCGGGCCTTGGCCAGCTTCTTGTTTCGTCCAGAGCCCTCAAACTGCTGTGAGTCCACCGACACCTGCATGACAAAGTTCTTGGCGTGGCTCTCACCGCTCTCCGACACAAAGTCGTACTTGAGGCCCGGCCTCAGCTCGTTGAGGATCATGACGGGATTCTTTCCGCTCGAGTTTGAGGTGAAGGAGGAGGGAGGGGGCAACGGTGCCTGGGCAAGGTTAGCACCTGGCGTGGAGGGCAGGGGATACTCTCCCAGCGAGTTTAAGGAGCCGCTGCCATTGGATCCCAGGTAAAAGGAGTCCTCGGGTGGTGCGGGCGTCTCAAACCCATTGAAGAGCATGTCTGGGAAGTCGGCCTGATCGGATGTGAAGTCCGTGTTGACTGTCAGTGTCCGGCCCATAGCCAGGTGCGCCTCGGAGGCGTTGGGGAACTGGACAAAGGAGCGCAGGGCCTTTTCTGCCGCATTCAGCTTGGCCTTCTTCTTAGTCGGACCTGAGCCCTCGAACAGTTGACCGTTGACCTCAACGGTCATGACAAACACGGGAGCATGGACCGGACCTGTTTGAGACAGCAGCTTATACTGTAGCCCCGGCTTGATTTCATTCAGCTGCATAAGTGCATTTTTTGGTAGAACCGGGCCCGGTGTTTTCTTACGCTTCTTGGCCCGGAACTTGGACAGCGTGTGGCCATTGTTGCCCTCTTCTAGGGGGCGCTTCCTGCTGCCCCCGCCACTGCCATTGGGGAGCTGCTCGCCTACAGCTGCCCCCTCTTTGGAGGAGACGTTGTCCAGGTTACGGTTTTCCTTAACGTCGGTGCTGCTCGAACCTGCGGTGCCCAGAAAGAGTAACTTACAACGCCTTCGTTGCAGGATCTTGTAAATGTAAAATTTATAGATTCCTATATCACTCTTTGGAACTGACCTGGTGATGTGTGTTATCGTTATTTGGTAGTGAGGCTTAACTGATAATGCATTTAACGCAAAGGATCAAACATATATCTTAAAGGAAAATCCATTTAGAAATGACATTTGAGAAAAATAGCCTGAAGCACATGTCATAAATATAAATTGTAATATTGATAGGACAGTACATTCTTGGATTTTATAACATGGCAAGAGGGATTTCCATCTATACAATACATGCAATTATTACATCAATGGGGAAATCAGTGATGCGGAAATATTGTAAGAATCAGGCCAGCTTAACAACATAAACAGTGAGTTCCTCCCTCTACATAAGAGAGAACTATTTGCGTTTCCTAGCCTTTTTGTCAGGAGGGGTTTTGGTTAATATTTGTCAGTTTAGGGAGGGGTCAGGCGGAAAGATGTGGAAGAGTTGGGGTACGCACACACGCATATGCACACACTGATCTTTACTTTATGGGCAGATGTTATGACCTGTTCTTTCTGCCTTAATGATAGATTGGCGCTATATCCTAGAGTGCTGAGCTAGTGCTTTAGCGCTCATTATAGTGGAATTGCAGCTGGAGAATATTGTAAGGAGCACACATCACCAGGTCCTGTTGGCAAAGTGGACGGAATGTTGGCAAAATTTTCATTTATAACATCCTCCAGCAAAGGCTTGATAGGTTACTCCTTTCGGAACTCAGGGGAGAGAGAACCGGCAGTGCAAATGAAAGGGTTTAGTTGGAGGATGGAGGGTGCAGGGAAGAGTGCGAGGTGGAGTTTGGGTATCATAAGATGCAGGCAGAAAGGAAAGAAAAGGAGGGAGAAAGAAATAAAAACAGCAAGGAAAAAGGACACATTCCCGCAAAGGCCAACAAAGTCTGACGAGTGTGGCAGGGTCCAGCCTGAGATTTGGTGCCAGTATCAGAACGCTTTTAGATCCACTCATGTCATCTTTATACAACCTCATTTCTATGATATCTGTTACTTGCCTCTTGGGAACACAGAGCTCTCTACTTAAAGAAAATCAAAGTATGAAACCAAAATATATTATATTAATGCATTTTCAAACGAGATGAACTACACAAGAGGCTAAAGGTTTCTGAAATTGTGAGTCTCTGTCGGGGTTTCCGACGACTCCTGAACAACACAGAATCCTTAGCTTCTGACAGGTGGCGATGTTCGTCAAGTTTCTGCACACTAAAATGCATCCCAGAAACAAGACAAAACATAGTAATCCTGCTCTCACGTGATTCCCAATTCTCTTCTATATATGTCGTCCTTATAATGTGTGCCACTCAAAATGCAATGTGTCCACATATGTGCGTTAATATATACAGTTGAAGTCGGAAGTTTACATACACCGTAGCCAAATACATACGTATACTCTGTTTTTCACGATTCCTGACATTTAATCCTGGTAAAAATTCCCTGTCTTAGGTCAGTTAGGATCATCACTTTATTTTAAGAATGTAGAGAGAATGATTTACTTCAGCTTTTATTTCTTTCATCACATTCCCAGTGGGTCAGAAGTTAACATACACTCAATTAGTATTTGGTAGCATTGCCTTGAAATTGTTTAATAAGTTGGGTGAATTGTGACCCATTAAGTTGGGTGAATGTTGTCCCATTCCCCCTGACAGAGCTGGTGTAAATGAGTCAGGTTTGTAGGCATCCTTGCTCAAACACACCTTTTCAGTTCTGCCCACACATTTTCTACAGGATTAAGGTCAGAGCTTTGTGATGGCCACTCCAATACCTTGACTTTGTTGTCCTTAAGTCATTTTGCCACAACTTTGGAATTATGCTTGGGGTCATTGTCCATTTGGAAGACCCATTTGCGACCAAGCTTTAACTTCCTGACTGATGTCTTGAGATGTTGCTTCAATACATCCACATAATTTTCCTACCTCATGATGCCATCTATTTTGTGAAGTGCACCAGTACCTCCTGCAGCAAAGCAGACCCACAACATCATGCTGCCACCCCCGTGCTTCACGGGAGGGATGGTGTTCTTCGGCTTGCATGCCTCCCCCTTTTACTTCCAAACATAATGATGGTCATTATGGCCAAAAAGTTATATTTTTGTTTCATCAGACCAGAGGACATTTCTCCAAAAAGTACAATCTTTGTCCACATGTGCAGTTTCAAACCGTAGTCTGGCTTTTTATGGCGGTTTTGGAGCAGTGGCTTCTTCCTTGCTGAGTGGCCTTTCAGGTTATGTCAATATAGGTCTCGTTTTACTGTGGATGTAGATACTTTTGTACCTGTTTCCTCCAGCATCTTCACAAGGTCCTTTGCTGTTGTTCTGGGATTTATTTGCACTTTTCGCACCAAAGTACGTTCATCTCTAGGAGACAGAAGGCGTCTCCTTCCTGAGCGGTATGACGGCAGCGTGGTCCCATGGTGTTTATACTTGCGTACTATTGTTTGTACAGATGAAGGTGGTACCTTCAGGTATTTGGAAATTGCTCCCAAGGATGAACCAGACTTGTGGAGGTCTACAACTGATTTCTTTTGATTTTCCCATGATGTCAAGCAAATAGGAGTTTGAAGGTAAGCCTTGATATACATCCACAGGTACACCTCCAAATGACTCAAATTATGTCAATTAGCCTATCAGTAGCATCTAAAGCCATGACATAATTTTCTGGAATTTTCCAAGCTGTTTAAAGGCACAGTCAACTTAGTGTATGTAAACTTCTGACCCATTGGAATTGTAATAGTTGCGAATTATAATTGAAATAATCTGTCTGTAAACAATTGTTGGAAAAATGACTTGTGTCATGCACAAAGTAGATGTCCTAACGGACTTGCCAAAACTATAGTTTGTAAACAAGACATTTTTGGAGTGGTTGAAAAACGAGTTTTAATGACTCCAATGTAAGTGCATGCAAACTTCCGACTTCAACTATATATTAGTGTAACATGGATGTGTTTGAGTGGGAGGAGGTCTTGAAGTGGAGAGTATCATTGTCACATACAGAATACATACAGTACAGAATAATGGACTCTGGGGTAACCATGCACAAGCCAGGCAGGAAGGAATCTTAACACGGGTGTGTGTGGGATGGTTGTGGAAACAAGTACAAAGGAGAATGACCAAAGGCATGAATACTGTAAAATGAAGAAGTGGCTTTTGCCATTTTCTAAAAAGAAGGGAATTTGATAGGAGCGGGTTGTGAAAATGATCACACGAAAATATAGCATGGAGAGGAGACATTCTCATCAATTTTGATGGATGGATTAATTTCAGAGAATTATTCAAAGAATAGTTCACAGTAAGATTGGCAGTGGTAAAAGGAGTGGTCATGGGATTACACGAAATTGCTGACTTGATGAGTCAATTAATATTTAATGACTTTTATTGCAGTATAGCTACAGAAGACTGAAGCGTCTCGTCGATTTCAGTGGAGTACTTTCATAATCTTTTTAGGCTTATGCCTCTCTCAATGTACAGTATCCTGAAAATGTCAGCGAGAATATCCGTGGGTGTGTTTGGAAGACTGTTTCTCAAACTGGCATGCAGCTGGTACGAATGTGAGCATAGACTGAGTATACAAAAATAGATGAACTGCTCTTGGTGTTCAAGTAAATGACACATTTCCATTGCTCAGAGAAATATTTCTGTGTACACGTAGCTATCTTGAAAGTGTCTCACAAGTCTGGAGATAAATAGTGCAACAGCAGTTCCAGAATCAGAACTCCATGAAATGTTCACCTCTGCCTTGAGTCAGTTGCTGGCGCTTCGGAAAAATGTCCCCTAAGAGTTGGATTGATATTGAACTTCATTGCATACCTGCTTATCAGGGGAAATCTAAATACGGAAACGGACCGATTGTAATGGAGGATCTTAAGGTTACATTGTCAGAGGTCTTCAGTGTGAAACCGGTGAGTGACTACAATGGTAACCATCCATTTAATCATGGGATTAGGGCAGGCAGCCATTTTCTTCTGTCTGTTCAGAGTGGTGGGGATGTAGGGACACACTCTCAATTCATAGGCTTGGCTGCTGGAGCTCAGGGCTCAGATTCCTTCAAAAATGTCCAATTAAATTTGAATATGTGAGGGAGGCTGAACGTTTTTAAGGGTGTGCATCGAGCAATATAAGTTGAATCCAAGGACATTTATTAAAGTTTTTGTGGTGGGAATATCGAGTTCTGCAGTTTTGTATATGCACTGTGTGTGTGTGTGCTTCGTGTGTGTGTGTCCTTTGTATGTGTGTGTGTCTAGGCAGGGGATCAGGTAAGGGAACAAATGGACAGCCAGACAGACAATTTGACAAAGAGACAGACAGACTCACTCATGTTCTCCTCTTCATCCACGTCCATGGTGAAGAGCTTCTGCTGGGCCCGGGGCTGCCTAGCTCCGGCTCCACCTGAGAACAACACGAGAGGAAGGGACGGCCAGTCAAACTCAACCTACTGTAGATGTCTCCACCACAACTAACACACGGGCCCATGTGCACACACAAACAAGTATAACTATAATAGGGGGGACCAAATGTTGGGGAAATGTCAGGGTCTCTTCCTTACGGGCAAGGGCTGCTGAAAGTGTATAAAAATCTAAATATTCATACGCACGCACGCACGCACGCACGCACGCACGCACACACACACACACACACACACACACACACACACACACACACACACACACACACACACACAAACCCGTTGTGTTGAGATGAAAATGACACAGCCAGGTTAAGCTTACGGTGAGTGTATAAATATTCAGAGGTGGAAACTAATCTGGACGAGAGAGGAGAGGGGGCCCGGTGCTGACAGGTCGTAATAGTCGGGAGCAGTCTATTGTGACTTTAATATCCGTCCGATTAGACCTCATTTCCAGCTGCCTGCCGGGAGATATACAGCTATTGACATGGACAGGCCTTTTAGTTGGGCGTGACACACACAGCCATTTATCCTCCAGTAGAAAATGCACTACAGTACACAGACAGTTAGTTGTACAGTACAGCAAAGGCAATGGATTTCTAGCCGAGCAGAATTGGGTTCATGCACTTGGTATTTGTGCGAGATGGTTCTCTGCAGGTGAATGCAGCTTCTGGCAACCAGTCATCAAGGAAAGACCTGGAATCTATACACAGATCTTTACTGAGATCATACTGAAATCTTTATGTCACTGATCAAGAATCCGCAGTAGAACGGAAGGGTGAACTGTGAGCACTAAATATCTCAAGAGGAACATGATCTACTATCAGCAGTCATTATTTATTTCTCTGAGGACATTCAAAAACGGGAAAAAAAACGAAAATGTCAGAACCTTTTAAATGAATTGACGTAGCATTTGTTATAAGGTTGTTTATTAACACATTTGATGATTTATTTTATTATATTAAATATATGACCAAAATATTACCACAAAGTTTACATCAATAAAATTTGGAAACAACCTTCCAATTCCAGTCTTACATGATGTAGTGTTGATCTTGAACATAGCCCCGATCCAGGCCCAGATATGAACATCCAAGGGAGTGGTTAGTTTGTCTCTGGTCTAGAAAACAATGCTCTTTGTTAATAATCACATTCTCTTATGGGATTTGTTTTCTTCTGTAACCTAGTTTGTTTTCCCCCAAGTCCAACAAGTTTCCCCCCGTCCAACAAGTTTCCCCCAGTCCAACAAGTTTCCCCCCAGTCCAACAAGTTTTCCACCAGTCCAACAAGTTTCCCCCCAGTCCAACAAGTTTCCCCCCAGTCCAACACGTTTTCCCCCAGTCCAACAAGTTTCCCCCCAGTCCAACAAGTTTCCCCCAGTCCAACAAGTTTCCCCCCAGTCCAACAAGTTTTCCACCAGTCCAACAAGTTTCCCCCCAGTCCAACAAGT
This sequence comes from Oncorhynchus keta, assembly GCF_023373465.1. Taxonomy (NCBI): domain Eukaryota; kingdom Metazoa; phylum Chordata; class Actinopteri; order Salmoniformes; family Salmonidae; genus Oncorhynchus; species Oncorhynchus keta. The sequence continues at coordinate 8,674,327 of NC_068427.1, forward strand.
TTCCCCCCAGTCCAACACGTTTTCCCCCAGTCCAACAAGTTTCCCCCCAGTCCAACAAGTTTACCCCCAGTCCAACACGTTTTCCCCCAGTCCAACAAGTTTCCCCCCAGCCCAACACGTTTTCCCCCAGTCCAACAAGTTTCCCACCAGTCCAACACGTTTTCCCCCAGTCCAACAAGTTTCCCACCAGTCCAACACGTTTTCCCCCAGTCCAACAAGTTTCCCCCCGTCCAACAAGTTTCCCCCAGTCCAACACGGTTTCCCCCAGTCCAACAAGTTTCCCCCAGTCCAACAAGTTTCCCCCCAGTCCAACAAGTTTCCCCCAGTCCAACACGTTTTCCCCCAGTCCAACAAGTTTCCCCCCAGTCCAACAAGTTTCCCCCAGTCCAACAAGTTTCCCCCAGTCCAACAAGTTTCCCCCAGTCCAACAAGTTTCCCCCAGTCCAACAAGTTTCCCCCCAGTCCATCACGTTTTCCCCCAGTCCAACAAGTTTCCCCCAGTCCAACAAGTTTCCCCCAGTCCAACAAGTTTCCCCCAGTCCAACAAGTTTCCCCCAAGTCCAACAAGTTTTCCCCCAGTCCAACAAGTTTCCCACCAGTCCAACAAGTTTCCCACCAGTCCAACAAGTTTCCCCCCAGTCCAACAAGTTTCCCACCAGTCCAACAAGTTTCCTCCAGTCCAACAAGTTTCCCACCAGTCCAACAAGTTTTCCCCCAGTCCAACAAGTTTCCCACCAGTCCAACAAGTTTTCCCCCAGTCCAACAAGTTTTCCCCCAGTCCAACAAGTTTTCTCCAGTCGAATGTGCTAGTTGTCAGTCTTGGGGCATCTATGTAACCTAAGGGGGAAATTCTGTGTACCACACATTTAGAACAGTTGTCCTTCCATGGAACCACTTGGACTAGAACTTCAACGACTAGAAAATATCCTAGAAGATTTGATATTATCCATTTAGTCATTTTGAGTCAATACAAATGTTTCTTTTAAAATGACTCCGTATCTGACCTTTTCGGAATCGTTAGTTCGGCGGACTTCTGCGCTTGTGTATATTCACTACTTTACGTTTAGAGAACAAGTTACTGAGTCGAATGGTGCTTGTGTTAAATAAAGTTAGATCAAAGCTAAATCAATGTCTGCAAGATCACATAATGATAGTAGTCCACATAACAGAACCAAATATAATAGCAAAGTATAACGTTATCGTAAGACAAAAACACCACTGCATTTTTCTCTCAATTGGCCAAAACTCAACATTGCGCGCACCTAGGCAAAATACACAGGGAGGCTATGCTACAGGTAACGCCTACTCTAACATTCGCTCACTGTACATCATTCAATACAACACTGTAGGCTACAATGAAACAACCCTGTATCTCAAGAATATTTACAATGCATATCCCCATGAAACGGATTGAGATCAAATGGCTGCAGATGCTGCATGGACGTTTCACCGGTAAAACTTGAAGGATTATCAATCAATCACGATTGAATGAGGTGCGTTTTTGGCATTCTGTTACGTAGAAAACTATCATTATGTGATCTTGCAGACATTGCTTTGATCTAACTTTATTAAACAAGCACCGTTCACCCGAGTAGCCAGTTCTCCAAGAGTATACTATAAAATATGCAAATACGCAGAACCTTGCACAGACACAGGCCTTTAAAATAACTCCCTAGTAGTCAAGAGGTGAGTGGAACCGGCAACACACAAAGGCACATGATCGGCAGTCTAAGATCACGGTCACTCTGGAAACCACAGACAAGAACAGCTCAGAGACAAGAAAAGTGAAGCAGGTGTGCCGAAATCATGACGAACACCGAGGAGAGAGAGCGAGCTGTGATGAAGTATGACAGGGAGAAGACTGTGCTGAATCTAGCTCTCTGCCTTGGTCCCATGCACCATTCCTCACAGCGGACGCTTTCTTAAGCTAAACTAAATGGCCTAATTAATCTTGGCTTATGGTGGGTGACAGCAAATGGGCTAGCACAAATATTACCCTATTAAAGACTCATATTCCACCCCATAATTGAAAATGAAAAGGGGGCGTTAGTTGGGGGGAGGGGAGTTAGTTGGGGGGGGCATTTGTCTCAGGTAGCCTAGCCAAACTACAGCCACGTGTCCATCCTTCGTCCAATGATCCCCCTTGCTTCCTGCACCTCCCCACCATCTATTCTATTCCACTCGAAGGTCTAAGCGCTAAATGCCTTGTTTGGATATTACAGGTTGGTAGATTTGCCCATTTAGGCTGGCTCGTGCACCCGTCGCTTTTGATTTGAGGTCGCGGAGCCGTCGCGCCTCTTGGCTCATGAATCGGTTAGCAGCCATGAGATCGGAGCCAATCGACGAGCGGTGCATCTACAGCGTTCACAAAAACCTGGCTGAGGGAAAGGGAGGACGAAATCCAGTGGTGAGTGATCACCAAGGCAGAACCAGAAGCCTGTCTGGTCAGTGGTCATTGAGACTCACTAACTAATTAGTCAACCTGCAGATGATCTGAGGGAAACGTCCGTTAGGACATTCGCGGTGCCTCTTCATGCATCAGTAGCCAGCTGAAGGTGGCCAGGCCAGGGTAGCAGTGTGCTAACTGGTCAGCTCGGCCCTGGATAGAGCCAGTACTGGCACAGCTGCTTTTTGTGTTTGTCCTTTGTGTTTGCCCACAGTCAAATCACAGAGGCTGCATTCAACCAGCTGCTTTTCTTTCCGCTCCACACAGGTCAGCGGCTATTAAAGCCTTTGAAATAGAGAGGGGTATCCTGACCAGGTCTCAACTCCCATACCAGATTTAAACAGCAACTGCCCTTAAAAAACAACAAATCCCTTTGAAAATGGCCCATGTGGCATCAATATAAGTCAGAAGCAGTTATTCTAGTGTCAAAACTGACTACAAAGTGTAAATAGGATGAATTTGGTCATAAATTTAGTCTTGTCTAAAATGGAGGTTGGAACATCCATACGGCACAACGGGTAAATGAAGGTTGGGTTCTGATTTGATGATGTCCAATTGCCATTAACATGATGTGAACAGCTGCAGTGATTGGTCTCTATCCAATAGCATATATAGTGAGATAGACCTGCCCAGCAGCTCAGACTTTGTTTACACAAGACAACACGTCACACATTTTTTTTTACTTGAGAAATACCGCACCAAACAACCTTAGTTAGATGTAAAATTGCACAACTAAAACATCCTCGGCAAAAACCACAAAATGAACTACAGATTTCTTAAGTTATCTTAGATTCATTCTGGGTATTTTGAAAAAAGGGAAATAGGCTTCGGTGTCTACAGTGTCTCATGGGGGACAAACATCATTAACCAAACGCGGAATCGGTCAGGAAACACACCTCCAAGACTGAAATCTTGTTTTTCTGATGAGCAACAAAAACACACACGTGCCAATCGGTGTGTTCAGTGGCTCTTTTAAAGAGAGATTCCTTCCAAAGTTCTACAATTCAATGGAATGTTCTTTAGCATTCGAATGAGTGTCAGTGATTATCCTGTCATGTAAATCTTCCACTCTGGCTGTGGAAAATAAGGGAGGAGAGTCATTGATGCAATAATTGACGACACAACTAGAACTATTGCCATAACAATTTAGGTAAAGAACAATGTTAACGTCAGTGAAAATACCCTTCAGTCTCAACGCTAAAGATGTGCGGCTGACCAAGTAGATCCATTATGCAGTCGGGTTTGAGTTCTTGCGTTGCATTGTGCTCCTCTTTGTTTTTAATCCTCATACCCAAACGATACCCAATCCCACAAGTTGTGAATGTGGCTGGTTTCAGAAGTATTTCAGAGTGGATGGTTGGGCCAAGGGAGGGAGAGAAAAGATGAGAAAACTCAAATTCAATCTCCACAGCGTGAGGGAACTGAGGGAAATAAGGTGTTTTGATTTGTCTTTCAGCCTTCGCTCTCTCTGCGGTGGAGTGATAGCATGGCGCTTCCGTGGAGGGAGCCCCGGCCGCCTGAACAGACGAGAGGGTAAGGGGGATGGAGAAGAGGGGTGGGAGGGAGTGAGGGAAGAGAAATAGAAAATGCAATCCTATTCCCGGTAAAAGAGAATCATTATCTCTCCTAAAACAGCGAGTGCAGGACTGGCCTGTCGCTGATAGAAAGTGGGAGGCAAACAGTCCAGCCAAACACTGATGGAGGTTGAGTGATGGGGGATTGAGAGGAGGAGTAACTTAATAGGAAGAGAGCATGAAGGCTGAGGTTCATGAAAAGAAGTTAATTTCTGTCCGGTAAAACCAACTTCCTTCATACCTTAAGGCAACAGGCAAAGAGGTCCAACAAGTTTGCAATTCACATCTACAGTACCATCCATAATGGGAAAAGCTCAATGTATACAGTTCTATGGGCATATTTACAGGAGAAAAAAAGGTCTGCAACCTGTAACCACAAAGCAGAACATTATTTACAGCCTTACAGGAGCATTGGCAGTGGCATAGGGGTAAATGGTCCAATGAAAGGGTGTTTTTTGATTGATCCACTGACAAGGTGATGGCTTGTGATTGGTCTACTGACAATTTGATTGTTTTTTATTGGTCCAATGACAGGAAAGCTCAGGTCAGGGGCTCTCTCCATGAAGCACCACATTGTAATTCACCCTAAATGGCTTGCTCTTTATTTTGATTGAGCAACGAGGCACATAGCACTTAGGTAACACCACCTTTTACCTGGATTCCATCACCTCTCTTTCTAACTGTAATTTCCTGTAGGCTAAATCAAAACAACCTTTATGAGGAAAAAAAACACAGAAGACAGAAGAAACTAGCAGAATTCTGACAAAATGTCTCCAAACATAAGCCACTTTCAAAGATCCTGCTCTGCCACAGCTTTTTGTTGGAGAGGAGAATTCTTCTCTGAAGGCGGCAACGCGGCCTAGTGGTTAAGAGGATTGGGCCAGTAACTGAAAGGTCGCTTGTTTGCATCCCCGAGCCAACTAGGTGAAAAATCTGTTGATGTGCCCTAGAGCAAGGCACTTAACCCTAATTGCTCATGTAAGTCGCTCTGGATAATAGCATCTGCTAAATCACTCAAATGTAAGTGGACTTCTTGACGGGCTCCCCCAGGTGGTAAGGGTAGGCAACAAGACATCTGCCACACTGATCCTCATCACTGGGGCCCCTCAGGGGTGTGTACTTTGTCCCCTCCTGTACTCCCTGTTCACCCAAGACTGCGTGGCCAAACAACACCATCATTAAGTTTGCTGACGACACAACAGTGGTAGGCTTGATCACCGACAATGATGTGACGGCCTATAGGGAGAAGGTCAGAGAACTGGCATTGTGGTGCCAAGACAACAACCTCTCCCTCAGTGTGAGCAAGACAAAGGAGCTGATAGTGGACTATCTGATCAACAGGGCTGTAGTGGAGTGGGTCCTGAGTTTCAAGTTGCTTGGTGTCCACATCACCAACGGACAATCATGGTCCAAACACATCAAGACAGTCGTGAAGAGGGCACGACAAAACCTTTTCCCCCTCAGGAGACTGAAAAGATTTGGCATGGTCCCCAGATCCTCAAAAGGTTCTACAGCTGCACCATCGAGAGCATCCTGACCGGTTGCGTCACTGCCTGGTATGGCAACTGCTCAGCATCTGACCGTAAGGCGCTACAAAGGGTAGTGTACATCACTGGGGCCAAGCTTCCTGCAATCCAGGACCTGTCAGAGGAAAGCCCATACAATTGTCAGAGACCCAAGTCATTCACTGTTTTCTCTGCTACCGTACAGCAAACGGTTCCGGAGCGCCAAGTCCAGAACCAAAAGGCTCCTTAACAGCTTCTACCACCAATAAATAAGACTGCTGAACTATTAAGCAAATGGCCACCGACTATTACATTGACCCCCATTTGTTTTGTACACCGCTGCTACTCGCTGTTTATTATCTATGCATAGTACCTCAACTAACCTGTACCCCCGCACACTGACTCGGTACCGGTAACCCCTGTATATATTAGAGGTCGACCGATTATGATTTTTCAACGCCGATACCGAGTCCGTTTATTGAAGGACCAAAGAAAAGCCGATACAGATTAATCGGCTGATTAAAAAAAATGTATATTTGTAATAATGACAATTACAACAATACGAATTAACACTTATTTTAACTTAGTATAATACATCAATGCAAATCAATTTAGCCTCAAATAAATAATTAAACATGTTCAATTTGGTTTAAATAATGCAAAAACAAAGAGTTGGAGAAGAAAGTAAAAGTGCAATGTGTGCCATGTAAAAAAGCTAACGTTTGAGTTCCTTGCTCAGAACATGACAACATATGAAAGTTGGTGGTTCCTTTTAACATGAGACTTCAATATTCCAAGGTAAGAGGTTTTAGGTTGTAGTTAATATAGTATTTATAGGACTATTTCTCTCTATACCATTTGTATGTCATATACATGACTATTGGATGTTCTTACAGTCACTTTAGTATTGCCAGTGTAACAGTATAGCTTCCGTCCCTCTCCTCGCCCCTACCTGGGCTCGAACCAGGAACACATCGACAACAGCCACACTCGAAGCAGCGTTACCCATCGCTCCACAAAAGCCGCGGCCCTTGCAGAGCAAGGGGAATAACAACTCCAAGTCTCAGAGCGAGTGACCTTTGAAACGCTATTAGCGCGCACCCCGCTAACTAGCTAGCCATTTCACATCGGTTACACCAGCCATTAGGCTGATAGGCTTGAAGTCATAAACAGTGCTGTGCTTGCGAAGAGCTGCTGGGAAAACGCACGAAAGTGCTGTTTGAATGAATGCTTACGAGCTTGCTGCTGCCTACCATCACTGAATCAGACTGCTCTATCAAATATCTAATCATAGACTTAATTATAACTTAACACACAGAAATATGAGCCTTTGGTCATTAATATGGTAGAATCCGGAAACTATCATTTCGAAAACAAATGTTTCTTATTTCAGTGAAATGTGGAACCGTTCGGTACTTTATCTAACGGGTGGCATCCCTAAATCTAAATATTCTTGTTACATTGTACAACCTTCAATGTTATGTCATAATTACGTAAAATTCTGGCAAATTAGTTTGCAATGAGCCAGGCTGCCCAAACACTGCCCAAATACACTGACTCTGCGTGCAATGAACGCAAGAGAAGTGACACAATTTCACCTGGTTAATATCGCCTGCTAATCTGGATTTATTTTAGCTAAATATGCAGGTTTAAAAAGATATACCTCTGTGTATTGATTTTAAGAAAAGGCATTGGTGTTTATGGTTAGGTACAGTCGTGCAACGATTGTGCTTTTTTCGCAAATGCACTTTTGTTAAATCATCCCCCAGCGTTGCATCGATTATATGCAACTCAGGACACGCTAGATAAACTAGTAATATCATCAACCATGTGTAGTTATAACTAGTGATTATGATTGATTGATTGTTTTTTAAAAGATAAGTTTAATGCTAGCTAGCAACTTACCTGGGCTTCTACTGCCTTCACGTAACAGGCAGGCTCCTCGTGGAGTGCAATGAGAGGCAGGTTGTTTGAGCGTTGGACTAGTTAACTGTAAGTTTGCAAGATTGAATCCCAGAGCTGACAAGGTAAAAATCTGTAATTCTGCCCCTGAACAGTCAGTTAACCCACTGTTCCTAGGCCGTCATTGAAAATAAGAATGTGTTCTTAACTGACTTGCCTAGTTAAATAAAGATGTATAATTATTTATTTTTTAATGGGCGTCCAAAAATACAGATTTCCGATTGTTATGAATACTTGAAATCGTCTCTAATTAATCGGCCATTCCGATTAATCGGTCAACCTCTAGTATATAGCCTCGTTATTGTTATGTTATTGTGTTTCTTTTTATTATTAGTTTATTTGATAATATTTTCTTAACTCTTCTTGAGCTCCATTGTTGGTTAAGGGCTTGTAAGTAAGCATTTCACGGTAAGGTCTACACTTGTTGTATTCGGTGTATGTGACAAATGAAGTTTGATTTGAACTTTCATGTTTGCTGCCTTTCACAGCTGTTCCCAGGTAGCTCCTCAGCAGAGAGACTTGATGACACCGCAGGGATCCTCTCTAACTCACAGACAGAATTGGTCTTTGGCAGCTCTGGGTCTATCAAATACAGAAACTATTTTTTGATTTCATATTTTTAATTAACTGGGCAAGTCATTTAAAAACAAATTCTTATTTTCAATGATGGCCTAGGAACAGTGGCTTAACTGCCTTGTCTTTATTTTTTGGGGCTTTTTACCTTATCAGCTCGGGGATTCAATCTTGCAACCTTTCGGTTACTAGTCCAACGCTCTAACCACTAGGCTACAAACATGCACACAAATGACAATGTTTACTGCACACCCGACCAGGCTAACGGAACAGGACCATGGACAGAGACACACCGATACAGACTGCTCTACACAAACGTACCACTACCACATGTGAAAACCAGTAGAATACACTAGAGCACTATTCAATCCAAATCTCTATCGGTGAGTTTCCGGAAATAAGGGGAAACAACTTTCTTCCCACAAGAAAGACATCCAAATGTGAGTTCTTACAGCAAAATAAACATCTCAGGATAGAGGTTTGTGTTTTTAGAACACCGCAATCAATGATTGAAATGCTTCTAGTACACAGTGAAGCGCTAAAAGCAGGAGGTCCGCTTAGAAGATATGGAGGTGAAGAGGATTAGACTGCCTTTTATTGTGTTCTAGACTTTAATATTATACAGTGGGCAGTACATCACCAGGGTGCTGATGTGGAGGACTTGGAGGTGGATAGATGGGGAGAGAGAGACAGACACAGACAGAGTATCAATATGAATTTTTTATTTGATGGTTTTATGTGAGATTGCCTTTCAGAGGGCCGCTGGAGTGGCGGGTCAGGAGAGAGAGCAGGTTAGAATGGGAGTGAAAAATATGGTGCGGGCGCATACACACACACACACCTTTCTCTTATTAACACACACGCGCACCCTCTCCCTTTCAGTTTTATAAACTTTTCTCATGTGTTCTCATTCTAACATACACACACACACACACACCCTCTCTCTCTCCCTCCCCCCTCTGCTTTCCTTCAGGTGTAGTCATAAATCAGCTGAGCGCGGGGACATGAAATCCCCCAGCCTGGCAGGCTGAGCCAGTAAATGGCCCCTCGCTACCTCCCAGAGTCCATCAAGGCAAGGACGAGTGACCGACCGCCCAGCACCTGCTGACACGCCGGGGACGATGACAGCCGCCACCCCGCTCTCCTTCCCTCCTGCCCACCTCACCTGTACCCAACCCTCACCTCCCCCTCATAACATCTCCTCACTTTTTTTTTTATAGACAAGATTTTCACCCTCCCCCTTCAATCCCTCCCTATGGACGTCCAGCCCCCGCATCCATATACTCATTATTTGTCTGTCAGGCCAGCGGACCATTTAAGCTGTGAAATATGCGGATAGTTAGTGCTGAGCTGCTGGCAGAAGCCCTTGTTGCTAGCTGGTGGCTGAGCTGAGTGTTGATGCTCCTTCACCCTGGATGCTTCTGTAGCACAACTACACCTTTCTTTCCCATGCACAGACTAGAGCTCATCCACTGGATTCAAAATATACAGTAGATGGTTCCCTACTGTAAAAAGCTTGACAAAGCAGTAAAATGCTAGGGACGTGTAAACAGACTTGACAAAGCAGTGAAATGCTAGGGACGTGTAAACAGACTTGACAAAGCAGTAAAATGCTAGGGACGTGTAAACAGACTTGACAAAGCAGTGAAATGCTAGGGACGTGTAAACAGACTTGACAAAGCAGTGAAATGCTAGGGAAAACAGACTTGACAAAGCAGTGAAATGCTAGGGATGTGTAAACAGACTTGACAAAGCAGTGAAATGCTAGGGATGTGTAAACAGACTTGACAAAGCAGTGAAATGCTAGGGATGTGTAAACAGACTTGACAAAGCAGTGAAATGCTAGGGATGTGTAAACTTGGGACGTGTAAACAGACTTGACAAAGCAGTGAAATGCTAGGGATGTGTAAACAGACTTGACAAAGCAGTGAAATGCTAGGGATGTGTAAACAGACTTGACAAAGCAGTGAAATGCTAGGGATGTGTAAACAGACTTGACAAAGCAGTGAAATGCTAGGGACGTGTAAACAGACTTGACAAAGCAGTGAAATGCTAGGGATGTGTAAACAGACTTGACAAAGCAGTGAAATGCTAGGGACGTGTAAACAGACTTGACAAAGCAGTGAAATGCTAGGGATGTGTAAACAGACTTGACAAAGCAGTGAAATGCTAGGGATGTGTAAACAGACTTGACAAAGCAGTGAAATGCTAGGGACGTGTAAACAGACTTGACAAAGCAGTGAAATGCTAGGGATGTGTAAACAGACTTGACAAAGCAGTGAAATGCTAGGGATGTGTAAACAGACTTGACAAAGCAGTGAAATGCTAGGGATGTGTAAACAGACTTGACAAAGCAGTGAAATGCTAGGGATGTGTAAACAGACTTGACAAAGCAGTGAAATGCTAGGGATGTAAACAGACTTGAAAAGCAGACTTGACAAAGCAGTGAAATGCTAGGGATGTGTAAACAGACTTGACAAAGCAGTGAAATGCTAGGGATGTGTAAACAGACTTGACAAAGCAGTGAAATGCTAGGGATGTGTAAACAGACTTGACAAAGCAGTGAAATGCTAGGGAGATACTAGTGTAAACAGACTTGACAAAGCTTGAGTGAAATGCTAGGGATGTGTAAACAGACTTGACAAAGCAGTGAAATGCTAGGGATGTGTAAACAGACTTGACAAAGCAGTGAAATGCTACAAAGGTGACGTGTAAACAGACTTGACAAAGCAGTGAAATGCTAGGGATGTGTAAACAGACTTGACAAAGCAGTGAAATGCTAGGGATGTGTAAACAGACTTGACAAAGCAGTGAAATGCTAGGGATGTGTAAACAGACTTGACAAAGCAGTGAAATGCTAGGGATGTGTAAACAGACTTGACAAAGCAGTGAAATGCTAGGGATGTGTAAACAGACTTGACAAAGCAGTGAAATGCTAGGGATGTGTAAACAGACTTGACAAAGCAGTGAAATGCTAGGGATGTGTAAACAGACTTGACAAAGCAGTGAAATGCTAGGGATGTGTAAACAGACTTGACAAAGCAGTGAAATGCTAGGGATGTGTAAACAGACTTGACAAAGCAGTGAAATGCTAGGGATGTGTAAACAGACTTGACAAAGCAGTGAAATGCTAGGGATGTGTAAACAGACTTGACAAAGCAGTGAAATGCTAGGGATGTGTAAACAGACTTGACAAAGCAGTGAAATGCTAGGGATGTGTAAACAGACTTGACAAAGCAGTGAAATGCTAGGGATGTGTAAACAGACTTGACAAAGCAGTGAAATGCTAGGGATGTTGACAAAGCAGTGAAACAGACAGACTTGACAAAGCAGTGAAATGCTAGGGATGTGTAAACAGACTTGACAAAGCAGTGAAATGCTAGGGATGTGTAAACAGACTTGACAAAGCAGTGAAATGCTAGGGATGTGTAAACAGACTTGACAAAGCAGTGAAATGCTAGGGATGTGTAAACAGACTTGACAAAGCAGTGAAATGCTAGGGATGTGTAAACAGACTTGACAAAGCAGTGAAATGCTAGGGATGTGTAAACAGACTTGACAAAGCAGTGAAATACTAGAAATGCTAGGGATGTGTAAACAGACTTGACAAAGCAGTGAAATGCTAGGGATGTGTAAACAGACTTGACAAAGCAGTGAAATGGGATGTGTAAACAGACTTGACAAAGCAGTGATGGGATGTAAACAGACTTGACAAAGCAGTGAAATGCTAGGGATGTGTAAACAGACTTGACAAAGCAGTGAAATGCTAGGGATGTGTAAACAGACTTGACAAAGCAGTGAAATGCTAGGGATGTGTAAACAGACTTGACAAAGCAGTGAAATGCTAGGGATGTGTAAACAGACTTGACAAAGCAGTGAAATGCTAGGGATGTGTAAACAGACTTGACAAAGCAGTGAAATGCTAGGGATGTGTAAACAGACTTGACAAAGCAGTGAAATGCTAGGGATGTGTAAACAGACTTGACAAAGCAGTGAAATGCTAGGGACGTGTAAACAGACTTGACAAAGCAGTGAAATGCTAGGGATGTGTAAACAGACTTGACAAAGCAGTGAAATGCTAGGGATGTGTAAACAGACTTGACAAAGCAGTGAAATGCTAGGGACGTGTAAACAGACTTGACAAAGCAGTGAGATACTAGAGGCAGCATGACACAGCCTTGGGAGGATGGGAAGTACACTTCATCTAGGAGTTAAGGTCCCCTCCCCTGGAGGTCACAGACTACCAAGAGCCACTGGGAGTCATGATTGAATGAGCCAGTCAGTGAGGGGGAAAGGGGGGGAATGAAAAGAGAAAGAGAGCGAGAATATGAACCCATATGAGGGGCAGAGAGTGAGAAAGAGAACAAAAACAATATGAGGGAGGGAAAGTGAGAGAGAGAAAATAGACAGAACGGTGAGAGCAGTGTGGAGCAGAAGACAAGAGAGGCTGACAGGGAGCAAGAGGAAGAAATGAGAAGACAAGGGAGGCTGACAGGGAGCAAGAGGAAGAAATGAGAAGACAAGGGAGGCTGTCAGGGAGCAAGAGGAAGAAATGAGAAGACAAGGGAGGCTGACAGGGAGCAAGAGGAAGAAATGAGAAGACAAGGGAGGCTGACAGGGAGCACGAGGAAGAAATGCGAGTGAAAATGAGGAGAGAGAGAGAGAAAGTTGACTGTGATGAATGGCTATAGGAAAGAGGGAACAGGGTGACGGGGTGGTCTGTCACCAATGCTCTCAGAGGGCCTAACACAGACAGATAGGTGCAGTGGTCAGTGTATGCATTCCATTCCAATCCAGACCATAACTCTCCAGCTCCTCTCCCCGAATTTATATTTGCGGTTTGAGCCCTTATAGTGTACTACTTTTGACCAGGAACTGTAGGGCTCTGGTTAAAACTAGTGTGCACTATATAATGAATATGGTGCCATTTGGGACATATCCCTGATGTTGATGGAGGATAGTTACAACAACAGATGCTTCTAAAAAAATAGTTTTCAGGTCATTCTGGTTCAACAGTTGAACTGGACATTCAAGGGAATTTTGCAATTGAGTTTACATTTTACAATTACACTTTGGGATTGACTGGGAAGGAAATGAATTTGCACCCGATTGTAAGGCTGCGTGCACATCCGGTCCGGTCTCCTCAGTCCTTACTATGGCACCTGGAGCAGGTTAGAACTGGAGTGGAGAGACCCTACAGTCTGGGTCAAAAGCTTGATATCAGGAGTACTTGAAATGCAGTCTTCCTTTCTAAAACCACAGCTGGAGAGAGACACAGACTGACAGAGAGAGTTAATAGCCTAAAATGAACCAACCGTTCAAATAAATTAAGAAACTGTTGCACACTTCTAAAAATGCATCCTTACAAAAAGGGGGTTAAGGTGGTGGACGTGGCAGAACATTTTAGAGGCCCCCTTATTGGCGGTGTAGAGACATTTTTGCATTTTTAAGACAACTTCCTGCAATTTGACACATTTCTTTATGGATCTGAGAGAAATGTTTGCAGTTTTATAGCTAATTTCCAGCAATTCTACACTTTTTAGCATGTAGTTGAGATAAACATTTGCAGTTTTAAAGCTAATTTCCTGCAATTCTATGCATTTTGGCATGGCTAATGCTGTGTTCTTTTGCTCAAAATCTCTAGTCCTAAATGTGTTGTTTTTGTAATGATCAATTCTCAATGAGTCAAAACCTTTATTTTGGTGATTGTCAGTTATCAAAGATGATGTTATTAAATAATATCCATGATCTTTTATACATACACTACCTGTCAAAGGTTTTTGGTAAAAGACCAAGTCCATATTATGGCAAGAACAGCTCAAATAAGCAAAGAGAAACGACCTTTGTCCTCATGTGCAGTTTCAAACCATAGTCTGGCTTTTTTATGGTGGTTTTGGAGCAGTGGCTTCTTCCTTGCTGAGCAGCCTTTCAGGTTATGTCGATATAGGACTCGTTTTACTGTGGATATAGATACTTTTGTACCCGTTTGCTCCAGCATCTTCACAAGGACCTTTGCTGTTGTTCTGGGATTGATTTGCACTTTTTGCACCAAAGTACGTTAATCTCTAAGAGACAGAATGCGTCTCCTTTCTTATCGGTATGACAGCTGCGTGGTCCCATGGTGTTTATACTTGCGTACTATTGATAGATGAACGTGGTACCTCCAGGCGTTTGGAAATTGCTCCCAAGGATGAACTTGTGGAGGTCTACATTTTTCCCCCTGAGGTCTTGGCACTGAGTTTGAAGGTAGGCCTTGAAATACAACCACAGGTACACCTCCAATTAACTCAAATGATGTCAATTAGCCTATCAGAAGCTTCTAAAGCCATGAAACCAAGCTGTTTAAAGGCACAGTCAACTTAGTGTATGTAAACTTCTGACTCACTGGAAATGTGATAGAGTAGATTATAAGTGAATTGTTGGAAAAATGACTTGTGTCATGCACAAAGTAGATGTCCTAACCGACATGCCAAAACTATAGTTTGTTAACAAGACATTTGTGGAGTGGTTGAAAAACTAACTTTAAAGACTCCAACCTAAGTGTATGTAAACTTCCGACTTCAACTGTATGTGATATTGGATAGGCATTAGGCAACGACAATGTTTCTAGATTCTCTACAATGTATTTTCACATATCAAACCATGACAGATCAGTGATTACTTTGGGAAGGAAAGGAAGTTTTTAATAATTAGATGTGAACCAGACAGGGCGTTGTAATGTCCGAGCCCATCTTTTTTTCTTTGCTGTCCAGTTTCCTGGTGGCGGTACCCAGGTAATGCACCATAATGGGGTACACGTGTGGGGCCACCAGCGGCCTAATGGACTGGGGTCCTCGCGGACAGGGAGGCCTTTCTTTTTGCCTGATTGAAACTGATGGGCCGGGGAATGGGAGGAGAGGAGCGTGGCCGCCTAACATCGCCCCTGCCGTGCCCCCTTCACAGACACACACCGTGCCTCCACACAAATCTCCATCTCAGACTCCATTATTCATTTGGTTTCTTTAATACTGTACCCCCACGCAAATCTCCATCTCAGACTCCATTATTCAATTTGATTTTTCTAATGACCAATAACTGGTTGGAATTAGATTGCCAAGACCAATTTCACTTCAGTATGAGCAGACTTCTCCATGTCTTTAGGAGTCTCTGTTACAAGCTCCGGGTGCCAGCTGGATATTCGGATCTTACTAAGTGTCCCATAGAGACGGAGCAGAAATGAATACCCCTCATCATTCTCAGTGATGTAAGGATTTTTTTTTAAAGGTTGAAAATTCAACACTGTAGCTACGTTTAGTTTTGCAACATTCCCATATGCAAGACAAGACAATAAGAGGATACCATAATTCAAACACGTGATGCACGGGACAGACGTAATAGTTGACGGCAGAAAATAAACAGTAACTGTATGATACCTCGTAGGGATGCTTAGTCATCTGGCAAAACAGACATGGCTAAAATGTTGTCAGGTACCTCGCTCAAGAGGGAGTAATGCAGTATCAATCACTTCCCCGCATTTGTGGACTTGGCGTATGCCTTAAAGATGCCTTAAAGATTACACACCTGGGCTGTGGTGTAAAGTATTATGTATTTATTTATTTTCACTTTTTTTTATTTTTTTTAACTAGGCAAGTCAGTTAAGAACAAATTCTTATTTACAATGAAGGCCTACCAAAAGGCAAAAAGGCCTCCTGCGGGGACGGGGGCCTGGGATTCAAAAATAATCATAAATACAATAGAAAAATTAGACAAAACACACATCACAAGCGAAACAACACATAAAGAGAGACCTAGACAACAACATACCAAGGCAGCAACACATGACAACACAGCATGGTAGCAACACAAAACATGGTACAAACATGATTGGGCACAGACAACAGCACAAAGGGCAAGAAGGTAGAGGCAACAATACATCACAGAAAGCAGCTACAACTGTCAATAAGATTATCTATGTTTGAGTTTTTGAATGAAGAGATTGAGATACAACTGTCCAGTTTGAGTGTTTCTTGCAGCTCGTTCCAGTCGCTAGCTGCAGCGAACTAAAAAGAGGACCGACCCAGGGATGTGTGTGCTTTAGGGACCTTTAACAGAATGTGAATGGCAGAATGGGTGCTGTACGTGGAGGATGAGGGCTGCAGTAGATCTCTCAAATAAGGGGAGTGAGGCCTAAGAGGTTTTTATAAATAAGCATCAACCAGTGGGTCTTGCGACGGGTATACAGAGATGACCAGTTTACAGAGGAGTATAGAGTGCAGTGATGTGTCCTATAAGGAGCATTGGAGAAAAACCAGACGGCCAAATCTTAAAGAACATCTAGCAGCTCGAGAGCACCCTTACCTGCCAATTTATAAATTATGTCTCCGTAATCTAGCATGGGTAGGATTGTCATCTGAATCAGGGTTAGTTTGGCAGCTGGGACGAAAGAGGATAAATTACAATAGAGGAAACCAAGTCTGCAGCCTGCAGCTTTGATATGTGCTGAGAGAAGGACAGTGCACCGTCTAGCCATACTCCCAAGTACTTGTATGAGGTGACTACCTCAAGCTCTAAGCCCTCAAGAGGTAGTAAACTCACTTGTGGGGAGAGGGGCATTCTTCTTCCCAAACCACATTACATTTGTTTTGGAGGTGTTCAGAACATGGTTAAGGGTAGAGAAAGCTTGTTGGACAGGAAGAAAGCTTTGCTGTAGAACATGTATATTCAGATGATACAGTATAAAACTGTATCATCTGCTTATAAATGGATGAGAGAGCTTCCTACTGCCGGAGCCATGTTGTTGATGTAAATTGAGAAGAGCGTGGGGCCTAGGTTAGAGCCTTGGGGTACTCCCTTGGTGACAGGCGGAGGCTGAGACAGCAGATTGTTTGACATTATACACTGCACTCTTTGAGAGAGGTAGATAGCAAACCAGCCCAAAGACCCCTCAGAGACACCAATACTCCTTAGCCGGCCCACAAGAATGGAATGGTCTACCGTATCAAAAGCTTTGCCAAGTCAATAAAAATAGCAGCACAATATTGCTTAGAATCAAGGGCAATGGTAACCTTGAGGACTTTTAAGGTTGCAGTGACACATCCATAACCTGAGCAGAAACCAGATTGCATACCAGAAAGAATAGTATAGACATAAAGAAAGCCAGTCAGTCAGTTGATTATTGACAATTTTTCCAACACTTTTAATAAACAGGGCAAAATAGAAACAGGCCTATAACAATTAGGATCAGCTTGATCTCTCCCTTTAAATAAAGGAAGAAATGTGGCTGCCTTCCAAGCAATGTGAACCTCCCCAGAAAGGAGAGACAGGTTAAAAAGGTTGGAGATAGGCTTGGCGATAATAGGGGCAGCAACCTTAAAGAAGAAAGGGTCTAAACCATCTGACCCGGATGTTTTTTTGGGGTCAAGTTTAAGGAGCTCCTTTAGCACCTTGGACTCAGTGACTGCCTGCAGGGAGACACTTTGTAGTGGCGCAGGGGAAAAAGAGAGACATGCATCAGGGATAGTCGCATTAGAAGGGGTGGGAGATGAGGACGGGCAAGGAGGCATGGCTGAGTCAAATAGGAATCCTGACTTAATGAAGTGGTAATTAAAGAGCTCAGCCATGTGCTTCTTGTCAGTAACAACCACATCATCAACATTAAGGGACATGGGCAGCTGTGAGGAGGAGGGTTTATTCTCCAGGTCTTTAACCGTTTCCCAGAACATCTTGGGATTAGACCCACAGAGAGAGAACTGTTCCTTAAAGTAAGTCACTTTGGCCTTCCGGGTAGCCTGAGTGCACTTATTTCTCATTTGCCTGAACGAGAGCCAGTCAGCCTGAGTATGCGTGTGCCAAGCCTTTCGCCAAATGCAATTCTTGAGGTGGAGTAACTCTGCAAGATCACGGTCGAACCAGGGGCTTAATAAACCTGTTTTTAATTCTCATTTTCTTATGGGGGTGTGTTTGTTAACAATACTACTGAAAATATATTTTTTTAAAAGGTCCAAGCGTCTTCGACAGAGGGGGATCAAGCTGATTCGATACCATTTTACAGAGGTCAGTTCATGAAGGAAGGCTTGTTCATGTCACGCCCTGGCCTTAGTATTTTGTGTTTTCGTTATTATTTTGGTTAGGCCAGGGTGTGACATCGGGATTTATGTGGTTTGTTTTGTTTGGGGTTGTTTGTAGTTATGGGATTGTGGCTAGAGTAGTACTCTAGGTAAGTCTATGGTTGCCTAGAGTGGTTCTCAATCAGAGGCAGGTGTTTATCTATGTCTCTGATTGGGAACCATATTTAAGCAGCCATATTCTTTAGGTCTCTTGTGGGTGATTGTTCCTGTCTCTGTGTTTGTGGCACCAGATAGGACTGTTTCGGTTTTGTCACGTTTCTTATTGTGTAGATTGTTGTATTTTCATATTTATTAAAGATGTACAAAACTAACCACGCTGCATTTTGGTCCGCCTCTCTTTCACCAGAAGAAAACCGTCACAACTCATTAAAGATTTTTAGCAAGTGTCTATGACAAATCAGGACAGGTCGTTTCATTGAGCAGCCATTATGAACGCATGCTGTAAAACAGTGATCACCAAGGTCATTACAGAAAACACCAGACTGATACCTAATCAGGATTATTTGTGTGGATAACACCAAGGAGAGTAGCCTGTTCTGGGTGTTTGGAGTCATACCTTGTGGGATTGGTAATAATCTGAGAAAGATTTAGGGAGTCCCATTGCTTTAGGACTTGGTCAGGTGGTTTAAGCATGTCCCAGTTTAGGTCTCCTAGCAGGACAAATTCAGACTTAGTGTAAGGGGCCAGGAGAGAGTTTAGGGCAGGTAGGGTAGAGGCCGGTGCTGATGGAGGACGATAACACCCAGCGACAGTTAACAAAGAGCTTTTTGAAAGTTTAATGCTTAAAACCAGAAAATCTAATTTTGGGGGACAGACTTGGTGGAGTCAACCAATCACTGAATGTGATCCTTGGTAAAGATTGCCACTCCCCCACCTTTGGAAGATCTGTCTTGCCGAAAAAGGTTATAACCAGAAAGATTAACCTCAGTATTCAAAACACTCTTCCTTAACCACGTCTCAGTAATGACCAACACATTTGGATTGGAGATGTGAATCCACTCTGTCAATTGATCAATTTTTGATAATAAGCTTCTAGTGTTAACGTGCAGAAAGCCCAGGCTTTTACGGGAGCAGAAATCAGTGAAGCAGATATCAGAGCACAAGTCAGAATTGGGGCTAGCAACAGGAGATGGGCCAGGGTGTACATGCACATTTCCAGATATCATCAACAGTAATACAATCAAGGTACGGCAGAGTACAGGGAGAGCTCTGCAGTGCTGATTTATGACATCTGAATGTTCATCAGATGGCAACAAGATCATATTGTACAGCAATTTCATCAGATGGTCCTTCTGTAGCTCAGTTGGTAGAGCATGGCGCTTGTAACGCCAGGGTAGTGGGTTCGATCCCCGGGACCACCCATATGTAGAATGTATGCACACATAAGTCGCTTTGGATAAAAGCGTCTGCTAAATGGCATATATTATTATTATTAGGTAACATGAATACAAAGCCGGCGAGAGGTACTAAGTACTTATGTAAAAATACTTTAAAGTACTACTTTACTAAAAGTAAAGTACTAAAAGTCGTTTTGGGGGGTATCTGTACTTTACTTTAGCATTTATATGTTTGTCAACTTTTTTATTTTGCTTCACTACATTCCTAAAAAAAGAATGTACATTTTCCCTGACACTCAAAAATTCTCATTACATTTTGAATGCTTAGCAGGACAGGAAAATGGTCAAATTCATGCACTTATCGAGTGAACATCCCCGGTCATCCTTATTGCCTCTGATCTGGTGGACTCACTAAAGACAAATGCTTGGTTTGTAAATATGTCTGTGTTGGAGTGTGACCCTGTCAATCGGTAAATAAAAGAAAGAAGAAAAGAAAAAAGGTGCCACATGCTTTGCTCAATATGAAGAAATTATTTATACTTTTACTTTGATATTAAAGTACATTTAAAACCAAATACTTTTCTTTGGGTGACTTTCACTTTTACTTGAGTCATTTTCTATTAAGGTATCTTTACTTTTACTGAAGTATAACAATTGGGTACTTTTCCCACCACTGTCTAGGACATAGGCCAACAGAGCTAATATAGGCAGTTCAATAAAAACATACTATTTCTCTCCCTCTCTTTCTCCCTCCTCCCTCTCTTTCTCCCTCCTCCCTCTCTTTCTCCCTCCTCCCTCTCTTTTCAAGGGCGCTGAGTGGTCGCCGCCGTCCCTTTCGCCTTTTCAGAGGAACCTGTAAAATCTGTGTGACAGCTATGATTTATGATATACGCACTGTGTGCCTGTGGGGGCAGGTGTGTAAGGTCTGATAGTTCTCCTTAGTTCTCCACGGACCATAGCCAGAGGTATCAGAGGTCACTGTTCAGTGACCCCAGTCACACACAGGAGAGACGGAGAGGGGGTGTGTGTGTGTACCTAGGAGTGTGAGTTGGGCTGCATGACATGATGCAAGAATAAAAACCAGAAACTGGTCACAAAAAAGTTTACAACAAAGATGAACTAAGACATGCGCTGACAGTTGGTTAGAGGCAACGGGTCAGCTGCTGTGTGCATATGAGAGTGTGTATGAATGTGTGTATGAGAGTGTGTATGGCCTCATTCTCTCACATCGTATTTTGAAGTGCTGCGGGCTGACCTGCTGGTATCAGCATAGTCTCTGCCTCTCTCTCTCCAACTATCTATTTCCATTGCCCTCTCTCTTTGCCCCCCCCTCTTCCCATTTTCCTCGCCTCAATACCCCTGCTGCTCGCAATGTGCACTGTACTTCATATTCAAGGCCGTGTCAGGCAATCCAGTATCCTCACGTTGGTGCGTGCATGTTTTTTCCCCCACATGTGTGTGTGTAAACATGCACTTTCTATTTGTGCAGATGCACATGTGTTTGGAACGGGGAGTGTGTGTGTGTGTGTGTGTGTGTGTGTGTGTGTGTGTGTGTGTGTGTGTGTGTGTGTGTGTGTGTGTGTGTGAGAGAGGGGGTAGAGAAGTGGAATTTCACACCTCCTGCCTCCGTTATTACCAGGTTATGAGTTAATGTTGATCGACAGTTGGGAGCGGAGAGGGTCTCACTCTGAAAGGTCACAGACAGATAAGGCTTGTCTTGACAGTAGAGCGGGAACAGGAGAGAGAACGGGAGAGAGGGAGAGTCTGCAGCACATTAAGGACAAGTGTGGGAGTGATGGGCGCAGGGTTACAGAGGGAGGGAGAGGGAGAAAAATGAATATAGGGAGGGAACAGAGAGAGACAGACAAAGAGTTGAGATGGATAAAGTGAGGTGGGAGCAAAGTAGAGAGGGAAGAGGGAGGGAAGAAAGGAAGACAACCAGACAAGTAAAGAATAGAGTTTCAGCTACCCCTTATACTTAAGCTCTTGTCCTCAAATTGTCACTAGTTGCTGTTAGTGTGCATATACGAATGAATGCAACACATAGCCATAGCATCATTATACCCCTAGCAGCCATACAATGCTTGTAAATGGGTTATTGTACCATCCACACACATTATGCTACCTTGGGCTGGGAATTGCCAGGGACCTCACCATACGTATATGTAGTGCGATTCTCATGATTCTATATGTATAGCGATTCAACGCTGTGATTTCATTGAGGTCATTGAGGGTCCAAACATAATTGCTCACCATACGTCTGCTGCAGAGGGACAAGAGACATAAAAGTGACGAAAACAAATTGTCTCCCTATCTAAAAAGCAGATGGAGAACAATCTATGAAGGAAAAATACTGGAATTTTGGTGCAGGTACAGCCAACTAGCGCAAAAATAATATTGCAATATTGTGAAAAGGTTACGATATACCGTCAAAAATACCCCCCATCACTAATGCTGGCCCATGTCCATGGGAAATGAGGCATACTGTAGGTAGCGGCGTTGACACCTAAGAGCCGACCAACCCTCCTCAGAGTCACAGGAACGGCGTCCTCCCTGGCTGAACACACGTTAGCGCTGCTCCGGCAACACGGCTTCCTCCTCTATCACAGGCTGACAACCATTAGCCGAATGCTAATCGGGGCTAATTACACACTGTTCACTCCTAGACGGCGTGACCCAGCTAATTTCTTATCATGACAGAGTGTTTGCATTGTGGGGCCCCCGGCGACGAGATTACGTTAACAAAAGGCAGTCGTCAACTTGGTGTCTTTATAAGTGCTTTGGCGTTTGGTTTTCAATGAATAAATGTCAAATAAGGTCTCTTTTCCGACTGTTGTTGTTGGATGCTGTTTGATGTTGTTCGATATTGTGTCTGCCAAGGCTAGAGCAGACTTTTCCTGCAGCAGCCAATTCGTTGCTGCTTTGTGACTGTATTGAGGTAGTTGCTGTCATTTGTGATTTCCAGACAGAAAATGGCACACTTTCCTGAATGCTTTGTTAATTCGCTGTCATTGAGTGCAGTGGAAATCGGAAACCCTGTTAATCTGGCATGGAAGCCCTTTAAATCTATAATGCGTTTGCTTACTTCGATTCAAAAGGCTCTATTCAGATCCTTTTTTCCAATCTTAATATCCTTTCAAAAGCATTGGAGGTCTCTGATAGCTAACCTCTTTGTAATTTGCTGTTGGAGTAGGTGGGGTGTTGTATAAGAACTCTCACAGAAAAAGGGCTGAATCGTTTCTGGCTAACAGAACTGAATGAAACAGCCTGTTCTCCTAAGCAATGGATCCACAGAGTGGATCTCCCTCCCACTCCATCTCCAAAAGCTCATTTTGAAGATTCTGCAGGCTCTGCACAAAAACCCCGGGTCCCATTTTCCATATTTCATATACGGACCATTGGAGAGGCATTGCCTTACGAGTGTCCTCCTCGCTACAACGTATTGTGGGGGCGATACATTGACGCTTCCTCTGTTGGAAAATGTGCTGTTGTGTGGTGTTCCTAGAAAGTAGCCATGCGAGTAAGTGGTTTGCAGTGGATGAGGCCATTCACATGTCTATGTATATGGTCAATGTCATTGACACACACCGATCAGCCAAAAAATATGAGCAAAAGGCACTGCTGATGTTTTCAATTCAGCAACTTTGCTTATCTTTGGGAAATGTGAATGAAGCTCATAGAAGAGTGCAAACACCTGACTGTTGCCTCCTCCATTAATGTAAACCTCTGCGAGGCTAACTGGCTGGGTAGCTGGTCTGACAGAGCTGGCATTAGCCACTAACTGACAGGTTTAACTGGTCTGACTGACAGAAAGGCTGGGAAGAGCCCAGGCCACGCCATCAGTTAGTGTTAACGTAGCGTAGCTGCTGATCACCAAGGAGGCAAACACAATGGCCGAACACACTCTGGAAACTCATCATGGCTTCCGCTCACTGAGGGAATTTTTGCCAGCTGTGATGGGGTTAGTGGAATAGCATTACCCAAATGTCACCCTTAAGCCTTCTCCTCTCTGGGGTTAGTGCAAAGTGGCACTGTCATTTCCGGAGCGATAACGAGGAAGAGATGGAGACGGACACCAGCGAAGCTGACAGACAAAAAGTCTGTCTTAAGTTTTGGTTGTTCGCGACTAGCACGGCTAAAACGCAACTTCAGCAGTGGTGGGTTTACTCGGATGAACAGGCTCGGGTTTGACAATTCGCAGTGGGAGTGGGTGGGTGGGTGGGCGGCAGGCAGGCAGGAGTTGCGGGATATATCAAAGCAAATAGCTGACATCCCTAATACCGCTACTGAGAGGGAGCATCTAAAAAATTACTACTTCCCCAGCCTGTTGGGCTAATCCCTAGAGCAGGGGAGAAGCTTAGAGTCCCAGAGGAGCCAAGTCAGTCTACTTCACTTACAGAGAGAGAAGTCTCACTCACACACAGAGGTCTAACTTACTATCCGAGACAGAGGAGGCTGCCTTATTCACAAAGAGAGGGTTCTGTATCACTCACAGGGATAGGCCTGTCTCACACACAGAGATAGGCCTGCCTCACCCAAAGAGAGATAGGCCTGTCTCACCCACAGAGAGAGGCCTGTCTCACCCACAGAGAGATAGGCCTGTCTCACCCACAGAGAGATAGGCCTGTCTCACCCACAGAGAGATAGGCCTGTCTCACTCACAGAGAGGTCTGTCTCATTCCCAGATTGAGAGCTCGGTGTCATTCACACAGATTGGTCTTTCTTACTCACAGAGAGATAGGTCTGTCTAACTACAGAGGATCTTTCTCACAGAAAGGCCTCTCAGTAACAGAGCGATAAGTCTGTCTCACTCACAGAGAGTGTTGGGATTGGTTACTTGAAATTGAGAAAAAAAATCTCAAAATCATTTGCTTGACTGTTTGAGGAAGCAAGGCGAGCCACGCTCGCTCTACCAAAGATAGGCTACTTACTAACTTAGGTTTGATCACTAGTTTCTCTTTCCATCTGTGGCGCTGCTTTCCTGTGCTAGTCTACAAGTGCTGCGCTATATATGGGCTGCTTAATTAGCCATATTACAGTGGATTCTGAAATGATTCATACCCCTTGACTTATTCCACATTTTGTTGTCTTACAGCCTGAATTCAAAACGGATTAGATAGATTTATTTCTCACCCATCTACACACAATACCCCATAATGACAAAATGGCAACATGTTTTTATGAATTTTAACACATTTACTGAAAATGAAATACAGAAACATCTCATGTACATAAGTATTCACTGTAGAAGCATCTTTGGCAGCGATTACAGCTGTGAGTCTTTCTGGGTAAGTCGCTAACAAGTCGCTAACATGTTGACCACACCGCCGTGTTGTGAGCGTTGCAAAATAAATGTACGCATACATGTTATTCAATCATTTTATCCAAACTGTTTGCACGCGTCAATGAGCATCTGCGTAGCCAACCCGGATGTTCTAGCTGTGTCTGAATCCTGGCTTAGGAAGGACACCAAAAATCCTGAAATTTCCATCCCTAACTATAACATTATCTGACAAGATAGAACTGCCAAAGGGGGTGGAGTTGCAATCTATTGCAGAGATAGCCTGCAGAGTTCTGTCCTGTCTGTGCCCAAGCAATCCGAGCTTCTTCTTTTAAAAATCCACCTTTCCAGAAAAAAGTCTCTCACTGTTGCCGCTTGTTATAGACCCCGTTCTAGACCCCCCCCCAGCTGTGCCCTGGACACCATATGTGAATTGATTGCCCCCATCTATCTTCAGAGTTTGAACTGTTAGGTGACCTAAACTGGGATTTGCTTAACACCCCGGCCGTCCTAAAATCTAAGCAAGATGCCCTCAATCTCACACAAATTATCAAGGAACCTACCAGGTACAACCCAACATCCGTAACCATGGGCACCCTCTTAGATATCATCCAGATCAATTTGCCCTCTAAATACACCTCTGCTGTCTTCATCCAGGATCTCAGCGATCACTGCCTCATTGCCTGCATGCGTAATGGGTCCGCAGTCAAACGACCACCCCTCATCACTGTCAAACGCTTCCTAAAACATTTCCGTGAGCAGGCCTTTCTAATCGACCTGGCCCGGGTATACATTTACATTTAAGTCATTTAGCCTTATCCAGGCCTTACAAATTGGTGCATTCACCTTATGACATCAGTGGAACAGCCACTTTACAATAGTGCATCTAAATCTTTTAAGGGGGGGACCTCATCCCGTTAATAGAGGATGCCTGGTTGCTCTGCAAAATAAATAAGCATGCCCAATTCAAATGTTGAACTAAGAACAGATATGGCCCTTGGTTCACCTCAGACTTGAATGCCCTTGACCAGCACAAAAACATCCTTCTGCATCAGCATCGAATAGCCCCCGCGATATTCAACTCTTCAGGGAAGTCAGGAACCAATATACTTAGGAAGGCTAGCTTTTTCAAACAGAAATTTGCTTCCTGTGGCACTAATTCCAAAATGTTTTGGGACACTGTAAAGTCCATGGAGAATAAGAGCACCTCCTCCCAGCTCCCCACTGCACTGAGGATAGGAAACACTGTCACCACTGATAAATCTACGATAATAGAGAATTTCAATAAGCCTTTTTCTACGCCTGGCCATGCTTTCCACCTGGCTACCCCTACCCGGCCAACAACTCAGCACCCCCTGCAGCAACTTTCCAAACCCCCCCCCCCACCCCCCCACTTCTCATACACCCAAATCCAAACAGCTGATGTTCCGAAAGAGCTGCAAAATCTGGATCCCTGCAAATCAGCTGGGCTAAACAATCTGGACCCTCTATGCCGAAATTGTTGCAACCCCTATTACCAGCCTGTTCAACCTCTCTTCCGTATCATCTGAGATCCCCAAAGATTGACAAGCTGCCGCAGTCATCCCTCTCTTCAAAGTGGGAGACATCTTAGACCCAAATTGTTATAGACCTATATCCATCCTGCCCTGGCTTTCTAAAATCTTCGAAAGCCAAGTTAATGAACAGATCACCGATCATTTCGAATCCCACTGCATCTTCTCCACTATGCAATCTGGTTTCGGAGCTGGTCGTGGGTGTACCTCAGCCACGCTCAAGGTCCTAAACGATACCATAACCGCCATCCATAAAAGACAGCACTGTGCAGCCGTCTTCATCGACTCTGCCGAAAGCATTCTTATTGGCAGACTCAATAGCCTTGGCTTCTCAAATGACTGCCTCGCCTGGTTTACTAACTACTTCTCAGATAGAGTTCAGTGTGTCAAATCGGAGAGCCTGTTGTCTGGACCTCTGGCAGTGTCTATGGGGGTGCCACAGGGTTCAATTCTCAGGCCGACTCTTTTCTCTGTATATATCAAATATGTCGCTCTTGCTGCAGGTGATTCTCTGATCCACCTCTACGCAGACGACACCATTCTGTATACATCTGGCCCTTCTTTGGACACTGTGCTAACAAACCTCCAAACGAGCTTCAACGACATACAACACTCCTTCCGTAGCCTCCAACTGCTCTTAAATACTAGTAAAACTAAGTGTATGCTCTTCAACCGATTGCTGCCCGTACCCTTCCACCCGACTAGCATCACTACTCTGGACGGTTCTGACCTAGAATATGTGGACAACTACAAATACGTAGGTGTCTGGTTAGACTGTAAACTCTCCAGAATCACGTTAAGCATCTTCAATCCGAAATTAAATATAGAATCGGCTTCCTATTTCGCAACAAAGCCTGCTTCACTCATGCTGCCAAACATACCCTCGTAAAACTGACTATCCTACCGATCCTTGAATTGGGCGATGTCATTTACAAAATAGCCCCCTACACTCTACTCAGAAAACTGGATGCAGTCTATCACAGTGCCATCCGTTTTATCACCAAAGCCCCATATACTACCCACCACTGTGACCTCTATGCTCTCGTTGGCTGGCCCTCACTACATATTCGTCGCCAAACCCACTGGCTCCAGGACATCTATAAGCCTAGGTAAAGCCTCACCATAGCAACACCCACCCGTAGCACGCGCTCCAGCAGGTATATTGCACTGGTCATCTCCAAAGGCAACACTTCCTTTGGCCGCCTTTCCTTCCAGTTCTCTGCTGCCAATGACTGGAACGAATTGCAAAAATCTCTGAAGCTGGAGTCTTACATCTCCCTCTCTAACTTTAAGCATCAGCTGACAGATCAGCTTACCGATGACTGTACCTGTACACAGCCAATCTGTAAATAGCGCACCCAACTACCTCATCCCCATATTATTACTTAACCTCTTTCTCTTTTGCACCCCATTATCTCTCCTTGAACATCATCATCTACACATCTATCACTCCAGTGTTAATGCTACATTGTAATTATTTTCACCTCTAAGGCCTATTTATTGCCTACCTCCCTACTCTTCTACATTGGCACACATTGTACATAGATCTTTCTCATTTTTTTTATTTTTTACATTGTTTTATTTGTTACAGTTATTGACTGTACATTTGTTTATGTGTAACTCTGTGTTGTTTTTGTCGCACTGCTATTCTTTATCTTGGCCATGTCGCAGTTGTAAATGAGAACTTGTTCTCAACTGGCCTACCTGGTTAAATAAAGGTGAAATAGATAAATAAAAATTACAAAATTCTAGTGGAACCACTGCTAGACCAAGAGACACTACTACAGGATGATTCAAAGTAAGTAATAAAAACAAAGGTAACTGTGCAATACACACACACACACACACACACACACACACACACACACACACACACACACACACACACACACACACACACACACACACACACACACACACACACACACACACACACACACACACACACACACACACACACACACCTCACACAAACTACAAAGGAAAGGTGGATACCTTGGCGCTCGCTGCGCTTCTTGCGCCTCCTCTTGAACCTCCTGCGGATGAGGCAGTAGTAGGAGCCCAGGCTCTGAGGGCCAGTGCTGAACAGGGCCATGCTGTTCTGTCCTTCACCGGCTACCACACTGCTCTCCTGCCCTGGAAACGCTCCCTACTGGCCCTCTAGATTCTAGCCATGTGGTGGAACGCTTACTACCCTCAACCTCCCTCTCGGAGTCTCTCTTTTTCTTTCTTTCTTGGTTTCTGTCGCCCTCCACCTAGTTGAAGGGAAGCAGATAGAAAGTGTGTGGGAGGAAAGTGGATGTTCTCAAAGGAGAGGACTGGTGCGGTTCCTCAGAGAGTTGTAGAACGTCACAAGGAGTTGGTCCTATATTTCTCTCTCGCTCTTTCTTTTCCACTCCTTCTCTCCAGGCAGAAGAGGCAGCTTGCTCCCGCCAGCACGGTGCTTCTATAGCGTCTCACTGACACGTCACACTGTCCCTCAACCTATCACAGGCTGCCTCTGGCTCGTTGCCTGGCCTCTACCTGTTCACACACACATTGGACAAAACACATGCGCACTAACCCATGTACTGTATGTGCACACGCACAAAGCCGGACAGACTTGCGTGCGCACTAGCATGCACACACACGGACAAACATGCATGCTTAAAATGTAGGCTACACACACACACACTGTCACACACTCAAACACAGTCACACTACTGTAAACACACTCATAAACGACTAACTACAAGTGATCTCCTTTCTCAAAACACACACTCATGCAGTAAAACAGCTGAGCCCAAGGTACTTGTCCTGCAATAATGACACACCTTTGAGGTGAAATATCTCACACGTCACGTGATGAGTGTATAAACTCTTAACAGGCTCAGGCGTAACTAAATAAGACAAGTCACAATACTGCAGCACAGGGCTCTACCTCCCTCTAGTGGGCATACGCCGTCACTGCTCTGCTATTACGTCACTAAAGGCCATCTCAACGACGCAAAATATTAGCAGTGTATAACAGCCGCACAAACGGCACATTCCGAGTTAGAATAGAGGAGGACTTACTATAAAGACCATGTACGACACTGTCCTTGAATATGGTTGTACATGAATACGATTTTACCCTTCTGTCTAAAGCCTTACTATTACCCTTCTGTCTAAAGCCTATTACCCTTCTGTCTAAAGCCTTACTATTACCCTTCTGTCTAAAGCCTTACTGTTACCCTTCTGTCTAAAGCCTTACTATTACCCTTCTGTCTAAAGCCTTACTATTACCCTTCTGTCTAAAGCCTTACTGTTACCCTTCTGTCTAAAGCCTTACTGTTACCCTTCTGTCTAAAGCCTTACTGTTACCCTTCTGTCTAAAGCCTTACTGTTACCCTTCTGTCTAAAGCCTTACTGTTACCCTTCTGTCTAAAGCCTTACTGTTACCCTTCTGTCTAAAGCCTTACTGTTACCCTTCTGTCTAAAGCCTTACTATTACCCTTCTGTCTAAAGCCTTACTGTTACCCTTCTGTCTAAAGCCTTACTGTTAAACTTCTGTCTAAAGCCTTACTATTACCCTTCTGTCTAAAGCCTTACTGTTACCCTTCTGTCTAAAGCCTTACTGTTACCCTTCTGTCTAAAGCCTTACTATTACCCTTCTGTCTAAAGCCTTACTATTACCCTTCTGTCTAAAGCCTTACTGTTACCCTTCTGTCTAAAGCCTTACTGTTACCCTTCTGTCTAAAGCCTTACTGTTACCCTTCTGTCTAAAGCCTTACTATTACCCTTCTGTCTAAAGCCTTACTATTACCCTTCTGTCTAAAGCCTTACTATTACCCTTCTGTCTAAAGCCTTACTATTACCCTTCTGTCTAAAGCCTTACTATTACCCTTCTGTCTAAAGCCTTACTATTACCCTTCTGTCTAAAGCCTTACTATTACCCTTCTGTCTAAAGCCTTACTATTACCCTTCTGTCTAAAGCCTTACTGTTACCCTTCTGTCTAAAGCCTTACTGTTACCCTTCTGTCTAAAGCCTTACTGTTACCCTTCTGTCTAAAGCCTTACTATTACCCTTCTGTCTAAAGCCTTACTGTTACCCTTCTGTCTAAAGCCTTACTGTTACCCTTCTGTCTAAAGCCTTACTGTTACCCTTCTGTCTAAAGCCTTACTGTTACCCTTCTGTCTAAAGCCTTACTGTTACCCTTCTGTCTAAAGCCTTACTGTTACCCTTCTGTCTAAAGCCTTACTGTTACCCTTCTGTCTAAAGCCTTACTGTTACCCTTCTGTCTAAAGCCTTACTGTTACCCTTCTGTCTAAAGCCTTACTGTTACCCTTCTGTCTAAAGCCTTACTGTTACCCTTCTGTCTAAAGCCTTACTGTTACCCTTCTGTCTAAAGCCTTACTGTTACCCTTCTGTCTAAAGCCTTACTGTTACCCTTCTGTCTAAAGCCTTACTATTACCCTTCTGTCTAAAGCCTTACTATTACCCTTCTGTCTAAAGCCTTACTGTTACCCTTCTGTCTAAAGCCTTACTGTTACCCTTCTGTCTAAAGCCTTACTATTACCCTTCTGTCTAAAGCCTTACTATTACCCTTCTGTCTAAAGCCTTACTATTACCCTTCTGTCTAAAGCCTTACTATTACCCTTCTGTCTAAAGCCTTACTGTTACCCTTCTGTCTAAAGCCTTACTATTACCCTTCTGTCTAAAGCCTTACTATTACCCTTCTGTCTAAAGCCTACTATTACCCTTCTGTCTAAAGCCTTACTATTACCCTTCTGTCTAAAGCCTTACTATTACCCTTCTGTCTAAAGCCTTACTGTTACCCTTCTGTCTAAAGCCTTACTATTACCCTTCTGTCTAAAGCCTTACTATTACCCTTCTGTCTAAAAGCCTTACTATTACCCTTCTGTCTAAAGCCTTACTGTTACCCTTCTGTCTAAAGCCTTACTGTTACCCTTCTGTCTAAAGCCTTACTGTTACCCTTCTGTCTAAAGCCTTACTATTACCCTTCTGTCTAGGTGGTGGCGTCAAACTCGATCCACGGAGGGCCTCGTGTCTGCTGGTTTCTGCTTTTTCCTTTCAACTAAGACCTAGACCACCAGGCGAGGGGAGTTCCTTACTAAACAGTGACCTTAACTCATCAGTCAAGAACGAAGGGAGGAGAGAAATCCCGCAGATACTCTGGCCTCCGTGGAATGAGTTTGACACACGTGGTCTAAACCACACTAACCAGAGTCCACAAAGGAAACCACAAGATGACATGGGTGCACAATGCCCCCCAGTGGAAGACATTGGTATTGCACGCCCGCCCGCCCTCACGGGACACCAGAGGCTTTATGGTGCAGTATAAAGAATATGAGAAAATCCCAGGAAAATAACCAGAGCATGCAGGATAAATGGAAGGGGAGAGAAATGGAAGGGGAGCCAGTTTTCAACCAACTTGCACTCATCTATTTACTGATTTCCCATCAGTAGGTATGAGTAGGGCTCAGACCAATGACCATGTGACCTGACTAGTAAAAACGGTGGGCCCTAAATATGACGGAAACACTGTCAGTGAGGGAGGCTGACAAAGTGGAAGAGAGTGTGTGTGAGAGAGAGAGAGAGAGAGAGAGAGAGAGAGAGAGAGAGAGAGAGAGAGAGAGAGAGAGAGAGAGAGAGAGAGAGAGAGAGAGAGAGAGAGAGAGAGAGAGAGAGAGAGGAGAGAGGGGAGGGAGGGAGGGAGGGAGGGGAGGGAGGGAGGAGGGAGGGAGGGAGGGAGGGAGAGAGAGTAATTAGTTAAGACACCTGTTTTCCCTTTATTGTCCGTTGTGTAGTGCTGGACTCTCTGTGGTTCTTCTTCAGTGGCCTGGGAGAGAAAGGAGAGCACAGGTCAACGTACAGCTACAGTACACGTCATCATACACTGGTACCTGCTGACAGGCAAAACCCTCACAGGAAAACAAGAAGAATGTGAAGCACTAGTAGAATACAATGGCAGCATTTTGTAGAATGAAGAGGTCCTTTGGTAAAGGTGTTATTGGTCTTTTTATACATTTTTCACAACATTTTTCACAACCAAGAGTGCCTTGGTCTTTTGTGTTTTTGTTGTTGTCGAAAACACACACCCTTGTAGGCTCACACACACACACACACACACACACACACACACACACACACACACACACACACAATTGTGGACATCTCACAAAACAGATAAATTCATCCCAGGACACAGAGCCCATAAGTTTCTGTCACATATCATCCATCACATATCATCACTTCTTCCACCCATCCATCCACCTTTCCTCCCTCCATACCCTCGCTCCCTCCCTTCCTCCCTCCCCACCTCCCTCCCTCCGTACACCCTCGCTCCCTCCCTCCCTCCCTCCCTCCATACCCTCGCTCCCTCCATTACCTCCCTCCACACCTCCCTCCCTCCATACCCTCGCACCCTACCTCCATACCCTCGCTCCCTACCTCCATACCCTCGCTCCCTACCTCCATACCCTCGCTCCCTACCTCAATCTCCCTCTCTCCTTTTCCCCTCCTCTCTTTCTTCTCTTCTCTTCCTCTCCTCCCTCTGATACTCTTATATTTCCCCCTCCTCTCTTTCTTCTCTTCCTCTCCTCCCTCTGATACTCTTATCTTTCCCCCTCCTCTCTTTCTTCTCTTCCTCTCCTCCCTCTGATACTCTTATATTTCCCCCTCCTCTCTTTCTTCTCTTCCTCTCCTCCCTCTGATACTCTTATATTTCCCCCTCCTCTCTTTCTTCTCTTCCTCTCCTCCCTCTGATACTCTTATCTTTCCCGCTCTTTCTTCTCTTCTCTGGCTCAGACCAACAGGCATGCGTTTAGATAGCTCTTCTATAAGACAAGCATGTGCCAGTTGGCGAGAGAGCGAGACAGATAGAGAGAGAGACAGAGAGAGAGAGAGAGAGAGAGAGAGAGAGAGAGAGAGAGAGAGAGAGAGAGAGAGAGAGAAAGAGAGAGAGAAATAGAGAGAAATAGAGAGAGAGAAATAGAGACAGCCTTTCCATCACACTACTGACAGTATATAGGCCAAGCACAACCACAGCTGGCCAAGTCTGACCGCGAACGGTCTTGAGAGCCAAGAGGAGAAGGAAGTGGTCTTGGTTGAGAAACAGTATGGCCTCTCAGACTCTGAATGAAGCATGACCTTCAGATGGCTCTCCCTGTGGTTGCATAAGAATTATTTATAGAAAAATACAGCCTCTTTTTACAGGCTAACACTAGTCAAAGGCCAAACAACTGTTGTCACAATTTATATTTCTTAAACTCATACGGCATATCTGTTTACAGACAGTTAACTGAATAAACGTGGTTGAAATAAAAATGACCATTGTGGTAGTGGTACCAATTCCTAAAGTCAGAGTAATTTCCCCAAAACCTTTGAACATGTGTTTGGACCAAATTAAAGGCCACAAATAGGCTACAAACAAGACTGTGGTCTAAGCGGGAGTTCCCAGGCGTTATAGTACAAACTTTGTGTAGTATGTAGTCGCATGGCCCTGTTTACAACTGCCAGTGTTAGGAGGGCAAAACTCACGTGAAACTTTTAGAGCTATAAGCCATGCTATGGGGCACTTTTCCCAGTTGGACCAATTGTGTGCGCTCCAGCCAAAGGGAGCGATATTGAGTTGGCCTTCAACATAACTTGGTCTAAATGATGCATGAACTGAAAAGTGAATGAATAGCTTCATCTTCAATATATGGGCTATGGAAAGGCTGGCCAATATCAAGGACGTCCACGGCAAGGATCAGGAGTAAGAGCTGAGAATAATTAGTCAACGAACCCGTAGTCTAATACACCAGTAGGGGGCAGCATTGGTCTTCATTCCCCAACAACTAAGGTCACGTTTAATTCATCATGAATGATGGATATTTCACTGTACTGTAAATACAGTATTGTTTCCCCCGTTATGGTTGAATCTAAACTGGTGTGAGAAAAATAAAAACCGTGTCTCCAGTTTAATCTGAATAGAGCGCGAATAGAGCGCAGGAAGACAGTGTCATGCTACAAATGAGTAGCCTACTTAGTGACCAGTCATCCAGCAGGGTCAGTGTGGTCAGAGAGGGGTGGGGGGGAGATACTTTACAGAGAGAGAGAGAGAGAGAGAGGGCTACATAGAGAGAGGTAGGAAGAGAGTGAGAGAGGTGTGTGAGTCTGGTTCACCATCGTTAGCATCATCATTTAGGACAGGCCACTGAGGCCAGGGAATGGGGGGGCACCACCGCCGTGCCATAGGGCTCGGGTCAGGGCACTCACCGCTGAGGGGGGCAGGGGAAGAAGAGACGTGGTGGTGGCGGGTCCATTATAATTGGGCAAGACCCAAATAAGCCATGCAAAAAAACATACTACCATCCCCGCACAGGACGAGTGACAGGGAGAGGGGGAGAGACGAGAGGGGGAGGCTAGAGACCAAACTTTGAAAATGCTATTGTTTTAGAGTTAGGGCATGCAAATGTGTGTTTGAGAAAGAGACAGAGAAAGAAAATGAGAGCGAGAAATAAGATGAGAAATAGATGAGAGAATGCAGAATTCCTGCAAAAATATCCTCTGTGTACAACGTAAAACACAAAATAATGCATGCAGAGCAGAATTAGGCGGATACTCGCTAATTATCAAAATCCAGAAAAGAGCCGTTAAATTCTACAACCACCTAAACGGAAGCAATTCCCAAACCATAACAAAGCCATCACCTACAGAGAGATGAACCTGGAGAAGAGTCCCCTAAGCAAGTTGGTATTGGGGCTCTGTTCACAAACACAAACACACCCCACAGAGTCCCAGGAGAGCAACACAATTAGACCCAACCAAATCATGAGAAAACAAAAAGATAACTACTTGACACATTGGAAAGAATTAACAAAAAAACAGAGCAAAGTAGAATGCTATTTTAAACAGAGAGTACACAGCAGCAGAATACCTGACCACTGTGACTGACCCAAACTTAAGGAAAGCTTTGACTGTGTACAGACTTAGTGAGCATAGCCTTGCTATTGAGAAAGGCCACTGTAGACAGACATGGCTCTCAAGAGAAGACAGGCTATGTGCATACTGCCCACAAAATGTGGAAACTGAGCTGCACTTCCTAACCTCCTGCCCAATGTATGACCATATTAGAGACACATATTTCCCTCAGATTACACAGATCCACAAAGAATTCGAAAACAAACCCGATTTTGATAAACTCCCATATCTACTGGGTGAAATACCACAGTGTGCCATCGCAGCAGCAATATGTGTGACCTGTTGCCACAAGAAAAGGGCAACCAGTGAAGAACAAACACCATTTTAAATACAACACATATTTATGTTTATTTATTTTCCCTTTTGTACTTGAACCATTTGCACATTGTTACAACACTGTATATATACATAATATGACATTTGAAATGTCTTTATTGTTTTGGAAATTCTGTGAGAATAATGTTTACTGTTCATTTTTATTGTTTATTTCACTTTTGTATATTATCTACTTCACTTGCTTTGGCAATGTTAACATATGTTTCCCATGCCAATAAATAAATGAATTGAATTGAGAGAGAGAAGATGAGTGAGAGAGAAGGAAGATGAGAGAGAAAGAAATAAGACAAGAAAGAAATAAGATGAGAGAAAGAGAAATAGAGTCAGAGAGAAAGTGAGAGACAAGAGACAGAAAGAGGAGAGAGGTAAGACAGAAACAGAGTTAAGGAGAGAGAAAGAGAGAGAGAGAGCAAGAGAGAGCGAGAGAGGGCGAGAGAGAGAGCGAGAGAGAGCAAGAGAGAGTGAGAGAGAGAGAGCAAGAGAGAGAGAGAGAGAGAGAGAGAGGGGAAGAGACTGCGTGACTGTGTAAGCAGTAGAGTTCAACCTCCCAGCCCAGTCAGTCCTCACTCGGCAGACAATTAGGCTACAGGCGCCACATCAGAGCAAACATGCATGAAGAGGGTCCTGACAAGCCCCCTCCTAGAGGTGGCTGGGCTTTTGCCAGTTCGAAAAAGGTCTGGGAGAACTTTGCCACGCACTTCTTCACAATAATTATTTTTGTTATATTCCTGTTTGTTCTCGCCTATCATCATTGGGGAGGCAGGGTAGCCTAGTGGTTAGAGCGATGGACTAGTGACCGAAAAGTTGCAAGTTCAAATCCCTGAGCTGACAGGTTAAAAATTTGTCATTCTGCCCCTGAACAGGCAGTTAACCCACTGTTCTTAGGCTGTCATTGAAAATAAGAATTTGTTCTTAACTGACTTGCCTAGTTAAAGAAAGATAAAATAAATCATCTCTCTCTCTGTCTGAGGTGGTTCTCCCTCCTTCTGAGCATTGTGCTGAAAAATTGTTCATTTGAAACATTTTATAAATGTATCCTCAGAGAGAGAGGATGTAGAAAATGTGTGTGTGTGTATACTATCCATGTTCCCACACACGTGTGTGTGGTTTGGTTTTACTATCCTTGTGGGAACATGAACACCAGACAAGGATAGTAAAAACTAGGAAAATTGTGGGGACATTTCACCCTGGCCCCACAAGGAAAACATTTTTTTTTTAGGCTTCGGGGTTAGGGTTGCAATTAGGGTTAGGAGTTAGGATTAGGTTTAAGGTTTTGGGGTTAAGGGTTAGGTTTAGGGAAAAGTGGATTTTGAATGGGAATCAATTGTGTGGTCCCCTCAAGGATAGTTAAACAAACGTGTGTGTGTAAGTAACCCATCTTCTGTGGATGTTTCTCCTATTCTGATGTGTGCATGTATACCTGTCCAGAAGGGGGCAGCATTGTCCTTATATTAAGCACACAGGCCTGGAGTCAATGTACCTCTGTAAAGAATCCAACTGTGTGTGTGTGTGTGTGTGTGTGTGTGTGTGTGTGTGTGTGTGTGTGTGTGTGTGTGTGTGTGTGTGTGTGTGTGTGTGTGTGTGTGTACACCCATAATATGTGCGTGCCTGTGTACATCTTCCTGCATCTTTTCTTCCATCACATCCTTAAACCAGTGAAATCCAGTTGAAGTAGACTCACACAGAGCCATGGATGTAGACTTGCTCTCTCACTACATGTCCATCAGCAGCGGCACATCGGATATTAAAAGTGATCTGTGTGAGCTCTTCTCAAATTTCCTCCGTAGCGCGACCACCCTGCACCCGCGGGCCATGGGCTAGCGCTCGACGCTAGTGCTGCCCAACGCAGTGCGAGTGCCCGAGCTCGAAATATTTAACACACCGCAGAGAGGTGAGGGGGAACGAGTACACACAGTGTCTTTCAGTAGAGAGAGAGGGAGACGGAGTTCTCAGTGCAAACACCCACACATGAGCATGTAGGGTGCACACATACACCTCATTTGAACTCTTTTTAAAATCTTGGGCAAATTCAGCACATAGCAACATCCTCCATCAGCAGTCTTAAATGACCTGTATACTGGGGGTGAGAGCGGGACAATGAATTGAACTATGTTTTATTCAAACGACTGGGTGCGGACTGCGGAGTGATACCAATGATGTACTGTATATACGCTGAAATTAATATTCAAGGTTATGAATGTATGTGAATACGTATGTCTATGGATGGCGGTAGCACGGTGTCCTGTGATCAGCGCACAATCCTGTTGATTAGGGATGGGCTTTTCGGATATTCCATTATCTGAACAAATGTTATTAGTATTCGATTATTTGGGAGAGTACTCATTTTTTTTAGGGAACAAAACGGCCTGTTTTTTTTAAGGCTTTTGTCTAAAAATGAAATAAAATGATCTACGTGACATTGCTACGTAGCCTACAAGGATAGACCAACACAATGTTCTTTTTTAAAGTGCACCCCATAAAAAGACACACCGGTAGCCTACACACGGTTCACTAGTGTAGCTTGTTATTGCCGGTCAATCAAAGCGGAGCTACAGTCAAAGTCTCCGTGTGTAGCCAGCTATCTTAGCTGGCTACTGTCGCTAGCTAGCTACTTTACAACGATTTGACGCAGTGAATAAGACAGCTACTACCAGATGATATGGTAGATAACCTAAGGCAGCAACAAACTTGCGCGAGTCGGTTTGGCTACGTTCTCTCTCTCTCTCTCTTTGTGCCACACACAGACTTTCAGAGCAGAGCGCAGCGCACCAGCGCTCTCTCGAGTCGCGCAAGCAAGTCTCTGTTCGCAGAATGAAGGTTCCGCTGTCCAATCTGCAGCAACTGTGTGATGATATTCACGTCAGCATGGGACAACATCCCTGTGGAATGTTTCCAACACCTTATAGAATGCCCCGAAGAATTCAGGCTGTTCCGGAGGCAAAGGGGGCCCGACCCGGGACTAGATGGGTGTACCTAATAAACTGGCCGGTGTATATATTTATATTCCGGACTCTGACATTGCTCGTTATGATATTTCTTCATTTCTTTCTTTTCATTGTGTGTATTGTTTTGTATTGTCAGGTATTACTGCACTGCCGGAGCTAGAAACAAAAGCATTTTGCTGCCCCTTGCGATAACATCTGCAAAATATGTGTACGTGACCAATAACAATAGATTTGACTTCTTGGTCTGTCCTTGCGCTCAGCCCACCCTCCTAGCAGGCCCATACGGGAGCCAGCAGCCCGGTATGAGGTGGGGTGGCACTGGGAGGAGTCCGCGTCCTTCTGCTCTGCTCTGCTGCCACGGCCTTTGAGGCTGTGCCCGCTGCTCCAGGGCAACACAACAGAACAATAGCCGCCTCCATCTGTCTACCCTCTGGTGACACACACACACACACACACACACACACACACACACACACACACACACACACACACACACGCACACACATACATACACACACACACACACACACACACACACACACACACACACACACACACACAGGGCCCAGACGGCTCTGGCAGACACACCAATAAGGAGAGAAGGGAAGGGGACTCCTCCCAGTGCCAACATCAGGAGCCACTGGGACTGCATCCACTGGGGAAGAGGGGTGTCAGAAGGTCGAATCTGGACTAGCAAAGACGTGGCTTTTACAATAAATCAGTGAGAACAACACTAGCCAAGATTTGATATAGCACAGTTAGATTTAGCTAAACCTGTTCGGCACAGGATAGACCAGTGCAGAGGAGGAGAATGAAAGTAGCCCACAGTAGAACTAAGTCAGCACTTCTTCTCTTTAACAATATTCCCACCAGTTTTGGAATAGTCCCTTCTACCTGTGTCGTCGTTAGGAGCTCTCTTTGTCCTGCCTTAATGAATGGGGAGCACAGAAAGAGATATGATACTGGGATGAAGTGAGACACAAAGAGCAGTACACTGGCCAGCCACATTTCTATCAGCTGAATGTTTCACATGGCTGAACGCACCCCTGGTTACCCAGGCGGTAACCACTTCTGGAGTGTCTGATTGAAAGTCAAGGGGAGGGGGGATAAAATGGGAACCGCTGACTGAGGATTGGAGCTGTGCACCTCTGACCCCGGCCTAGTGTTAGCACCTGGGTTGGTTGGGGTCAATGCCATTTCAATTCAGTTGTTTGGAG
This sequence comes from Oncorhynchus keta, assembly GCF_023373465.1. Lineage (NCBI taxonomy): Eukaryota > Metazoa > Chordata > Actinopteri > Salmoniformes > Salmonidae > Oncorhynchus > Oncorhynchus keta. The sequence goes on from NC_068427.1 coordinate 8,714,109, forward strand.
GAAAAAATTGCAATTAGAATTGGAATTGACCCCCACCTAATATGATTAGCACCCAGCTGGAAAGCTGCACAGCGCGAGACAATTTGTATTTCTCCCCAAAATATCCATATTATTTGCTTCGGCTCACCTGCTGGGGTGGCAGATGTGTGTGTTGTGTGTTTTGGGTGGCGCCCCCTATCCTCTCCCCTGGCACTGCTGGATCTCCCTGGGTCAGGCATCTGGCGAGATGCCAGGGCAAGGCACTGTGGTGGGAAGTTGTGCATCACAGCTGGAGTGCCCACCATGCCCCAACACAAACAAACCCCTGGAGCCACCAGGTGCCAGCACCCGGAGCAGGCACACTGGCAGTGCAACCTGTTCCGATCAGGATGGTTATGAGGGTCGTGTGCGTAACGTGCGTGTGTGCGTGGCGGTTGTGAGTGTGTGGTGGTAGTGAGTGTGTGTGGCGGTTGTGAGTGTGCGTGGCGGTTGTGAGTGTGCGTGGCGGTTGTGAGTGTGCGTGGCGGTAGTGAGTGTGCGTGGCGGTAGTGAGTGTGCGTGGCGGTTGTGAGTGTGCGTGGTGGTAATGAGTGTGCGTGGCGGTTGTGAGTGTGCGTGGTGGTAGTGAGTGTGCGTTGCGGTTGTGAGTGTGCGTGGCGGTTGTGAGTGTGCGTGGCGGTTGTGAGTGTGCGTGGCGGTTGTGAGTGTGCGTGGCGGTTGTGAGTGTGCGTGGTGGTAGTGAGTGTGGGTGGCGGTTGTGAGTGTGCGTGGTGGTAGTGAGTGTGCGTGGCGGTTGTGAGTGTACCGTGGCGGTTGTGAGTGTGCGTGGCGGTTGTGAGTGTGCGTGGTGGTAGTGAGTGTGCGTGGCGGTTGTGAATGTGCGTGGCGGTTGTGAGTGTGCGTGGCGGTTGTGAGTGTGGGTGGTGGTTGTGAGTGTGCGTGGCGGTTGTGAGTGTGCGTGGCGGTTGTGAGTGTGCGTGGCGGTTGTGAGTGTGCGTGGCGGTTGTGAGTGTGCGTGGCGGTTGTGAGTGTGCGTGGCGGTTGTGAGTGTGCGTGGCGGTTGTGAGTGTGCGTGGCGGTTGTGAGTGTGCGTGGCGGTTGTGAGTGTGCGTGGTGGTTGTGAGTGTGCGCGCATGCAGTTGTGAATTTGAAAACGCATTAAACCATTTCACCTCAACTTTGTCAAAACGACTGTTCTATGATCCCTGTCCCAAACATCAACCAATAGAAATACATAACGATACTACTCAGCATCAACTGTCATACAGTACGAGAGAAGAGCAATTGAACTTCCACAGAGACAGACAGTAGTGGTTACAAAATCATGCCTATTGATTCATCTGGCCTTTTCAATCCAAGACCGTCGGTGTAGGGTGAAGTTGCTCCTAGAAGCCAATCCTGGATCAGTTTGACATTTTCTCCACTAATGGTTAAAGTTAGGATTGAGCCTAGATTTGTACTTAGAGGAAACTTCACCCTGGAGCCCAGCCCCTTCAAACCTCCCATAAATACCCAGGGTAACAATGCAAATCCTAGTTCTTGCAGGAGCTTGTGTTACATCAACTGTGTTTTGAAAGTAGGCCACCGCTGCGTGTTTGTGTGTGCGTGTGCGTGTGCGTGTCAGAAAAAGAAGAGTAGAAAGACTAAAATGAGGGCATAGAATTGGTTTACAAGGCAGGTGAAAGTAATCTGTGACTGAAGCCTGACTCAGTCAAGCTTGACGTTTGACACTGTCAAATCCTTTCAAATACACAAATGCGCAGACAAACACGCACGCACACGCAAACACACACACACAGTGATGTGACTATTCAGCCAGCAAAAACCTCCAACCAGAGCCAACCAGAGCAGTGATCAGAGGCTTTGAAAAGGCCATCCAGCATCAGTGATTAAGGTAATGGCAAGCTATAACACTGTCTCATTCACAGATACCGTAGGTTTCATTCTGAGCAGCTTCTGAAGTACCAGATCGTAAGTCCATAAACCCTAGCAATGCGGGTCTAGGCTTAAAGCTTTCCATTCTTTTTCTCTCTCCACCCGCACACACAGTGCCAACCCAAACACGCCGTTTCCGTTTGGCAGGTGTGTGATTCTTGAGTGATGGGCGCTGGAGTAAAAAAGGGTCTCGCGGTGAAATGAAGGAGAGGTTGTGAATCTCCGTCTGTCTTTCTTCCTCTCTCCATAGTTCACGTCTAAGGATCGCGCTGCTGTTCAAATGCACGCACGCACACACACACACACACACACACACACACACACACACACACACACACACACACACACACACACACACACACACACACACACACACACACACACACACACACACACACACACACACACACACACACACACACACACACACACACACACACACACAGACACACACACGGGGATGCTTGGCCGTTGAATTTGGGTCCATCATCTGGCTCACCTGGCCTAGGGGCTGGGCTGCTATGGGCCAGTGAGCAAAGCCATCTGTCTATCTGCACGTGTCTTTGTATGCATTATGTTGGGTTGACCTGCCTGTACGCTTGTCTCTCTTTCTGGCTGGCTGTCTCTAGGCCTCCCTGCTTTCCTTCTGTCTCTGTCTTTTAGCGTCTGTATGTGTGTGTGTGTGTGTGTGTGTGTGTGTGTGTGTGTGTGTGTGTGTGTGTGTGTGTGTGTGTGTGTGTGTGTGTGTGTGTGTGTGTGTACAAACACCACCTCTCACTGTAAGCTCCCACTCACCCCCAGCCCTGAGTGAATACATAACTCCCTGCACTCATCCTGTTAGTTTTTACTTTTTTAATCTCTCTCTCTTTCTCCCTCTCTCCTTCTAAAATATTTATAACTGTTGTGCTGCACAGGCAAGAAAAAGGCTTTTCTTTTGTAATATTCTTTTGGTGCTAAGCCAATCAAATGGCTTGGATCTGTTCTGCAAAGCCGGGTGCAATCCTATTCTGTCATCTCATTCCTCTCCCCCCATAAATAAACACTTATATAACAACAATATGATTACCAACGTGCCTCTGCTAAGGAAAATAGGTTTTGCAACAGTACCGTTTTAGCATTGGCCAGCGCTAGAGGATATAATGGAGAAATGACTCACTGTGTTTTGATAGAGAGCCCAGACAAGAGCAGGGGCCACTAATTCACAGTAGCATGGACACACTGACACTGAATGTTTAAAAAGCCATTGTATCTCCACGAATGTCTCGTTCAAGGTGACCAGTGGAAGACCGAAAGAGAGAGAGAGAGATAAAAGGAAAGAAAAGGAGAAGAACGAGAGACAAACAAATTATAGGAAAAAAGACAATCTTACTCAAATCACCAAGTAGGATGAGGTTACGTCTAGGGACTGCTCTAAGGTCAGTTTTACATTCTCCCCACTAATGGGGGGGGAGCCCTAGTTGGCAGACGACACAATAGTGGTAGGCCTGATTACCATCAATAACGAGACAACAGGGAGGAGGTTGGGGCCCTGGGAAAATAACCTCTCACTCAACATCAACAAAACGAGCTGATCGTGGATTTCAGGAAACAGCAGAGGGAGCACGCCCCATCCACATTGACTGGACAGCAGTGGAGAAGGTAGAAAGTTCCTCAGAGTACACATCACTGACGGTCTGAAATGGTACACCCACACAGATAGTGTGGTGAAGAAGGTGCAATTACGCCTCGTCAACCCCAGGAGGCTGAAGAAATTTGGCTTGGCCCCTAAAACCCACAAACTTTTACAGATGCACAATTGAGAGCATCCTGTCGGGCTGTATCACCACCCGCAACCACAAGGCTCTCCAGAGGGTGGCGAGATCTGCCCAATGCATCACCGGGGGAAAACTACCTGCCCTCCAGGACACCTACAGCACCCAATGTCACAAGAAGGCCAAAAAGATCATCAAGGACATCAACCACCCAAGCCACTGCCTGTTCACCCCACTATCATCCAGATGGTGAAGTCAGTACAGGTGCATCAAAGCTGGAATCGAGACACTGAAAACAGCTTCTATCTCAAGGCCATCAGACTGTTAAATAGCCATCACTAGCCGGCTACCACCCGGTTACGCAACCCTGCACCTTAGAGGCTGCTGCCCTATACACATAGACTTGGAATCCCTGGCCACTTTAATAATGGAACAATATTCACTTTAATAATGTTTACATATTGCTTTACCCATCTCATATGTATATACTGTATTCTATTCTACTGTATTTTAGTCAATGCCACTCCGACATTGCTCGATCTAATATTTATATATTTCTTAATTCCATTCTTTTACTTTTAGATTGTGTGTATTGTTGTGAATTGTTAGATATTAACTGTACTGTTGGAGCTAGGAACACAAGCATTTCGCTACACCCGCAATAACAACTGCTAAATATGTGTATGGCACCAATAAAATTTGATTTGATGTGAAGAGGTCATTTGGAACCCTTGGAGATACCCTCTGATGTGGCACAAGGCATTGTGAGTAGATGATTTGCCTCTGTTGGACTGAGTGGCCTTCAATGGCAGCAAGTCTTGCCATCTCTCTCTCTCAGCCACACACACATACAAAGTCGAAACCGTTTCCACTCACACTTGAGAGAACGAAGGACATCTCTCTGACGACTCGCATGAGAAAGGCTACAAATCACTCAATGAGTCACAAAGTATTGTGTTACGTTCAGGTCATTCTTCGTAACACCAAGTGCTTGTCGTTCTGTCGGAAAACAGACAAGACGGTCACGGCGATAGAGAACCACGCATCGCCACATCACTGAACTGCTAAAAATCCACAGCCCTCGCTACCCCACCTTTCAGTTCCATTCATAGTCAAGCAGGATTTGCAGTCACCCCACAGTGGCTTTTGAAGCTTACTCCCACACACACACACTCATTTATTCACACATAGACACACACAACAAAAACAGATAAACACACCCACTCACTTCCAAAACATTCACGTCTGACACCGTTTGTGTGATCCTTTGGAAAACAGCAGACACACACCAGGGATAACAAACATACTGTATGCACTTAAAGCGCTCGTTTGACCCTATATCTACACTGCTTTAGCGCTTTCATGCCTTGAAATCCCTAGTGCTCCTGGTAGAAGTTACCACGACGACACAGATCTGATCTAAGATCAGTTTACCTTAAGCAATTGCTTGGAACATGCAATACTGACCTTACACCAGTGAAACATGGAAACTTCGTCCTACTCTGAAATGCTGGGATAAAAGAATCAAGCCACTGTTGTTGTTTCCAATTGGCCCGCATAAAAAGCTCATTAGAAATTAGGGAAAGGAAGGCCCGCTTAGGGGAAAAGGGGGAACTAGCTCACGCACACACACGCACACACACAGAGACAGCTGACCTAAAGAGCGTGAACCTACGTACAGGAGCTTTGCGCTGGAGTGTGAACCCTTGGCAGGTGTCTCTCAGAGTGTGGGGCGTGTGTAGCGGCACAAAGGTCCCATCACAGTATCCCTGTGGAGATCGATCCAGTCTTTCTGACTGACCAGATACATCAACATGGGTGGCCCTGACAGGTGGATTACATCATCCCGGCTCATTTCAACAAGAGCCTATACACTCCCAGCTCATTATCAATACGGTCTTATACATAACCACATCGTATTGACAATAAACGGAGTGCTTTATCCAATACAGTGCACTCCTCTCATACAAGTCTGCAGATTCCAATGTACGGCCTAGTAGGCTTGGGCGGTATTAATGTGTATACCGTATACCGGGGTATTTGGAACGGGATGGTTTTTTAAATACCGCCAATACCATTGAAACTGTTTTTTTGTTTGTTTTTCAATACATTTTCATATTTGTAGCAATTTTTTGATGTAAATACCCGTGTCAACTTGTGCAATATGTTCAAAGTTAAAGCTGATCGCCTTCTTCATTTCACCAGTCACATTATTTTACATGATGAAGCTTCCCGTAGTTCCCCAGAAACAGTTGACCCAGTCACACGTTTGTTAGTAAATAGCACAATGGGAGAAAGCGGGAGCAGTTGAGTCCATCTGTGTTACTGACAAGAGATTGCGTTCTATATTGAGAGGCAACAGTCTTTATTCTTCAATCGAATGATCAGAGCCGTGCAACTATGGTTTTCACAGACAATACATTAGAGCAACACATTCGGCAGAAAATAGCTTCATTTTCCATCAGGTGACGACAGAAGCGCAATGCTATTTGGCAGATGAGTAAATGAGCTTACAATGACAAAGAAAGGTATTTTTTGTTGCAAAAAAAAAAAAAAAACGATGCGTGGCCATCATATTTCTAATGGGTATCATAGAAAAAACATAACCAGCTACATTTCCTAAATGTTTTGCTTAAAGACCTCTTGCATTTTACCGAGCTATACACAGAGAAGAATACTGGAGAAGAGTAGCAACACATCAGTCAAAGCGGTTGTCTTTTAATAGAATGCCCGTTTGTGACTTCTCATCCGAGTGGAGAAGTGCATCTGAAGCACAACATTAGTTTGATGCTGAGCAGAAATTACAATAAGAAGCATTTTAGATCTGCGTTTACAAAACAGTACAGTATTTTGTTTTTCCCCCCCGGGTGTGATGAACAAGGAATTCTGCATTAGGGCAACCCCTAATTTAAACTTGCTAATTATCTAAGTAAGTGGCTGAATTAATAGGATCACGGGGCATCATCATGTTAACCTCTTCAACCTATGGGGGCGCTATTTCATTATTGGATAAAAAAACGTGCCTGTTTTAAGCGCAATATTTTGTCACAAAAAGATGCTTGACTATGCATATAATTGACAGTTTTGGAAAGAAAACACTCTGCCGTTTCCAAAACGGCAAAGATATTATCTGTGAGTGCTCCAGAACTGATGCTACAGGCGAAACCAAGATGAAACTTCAAACAGGAAATGAGCAGGATTTTTGAGGCTCTGTTTTCCAATGTCTCCTTATATATGGCTGTGAATGCGCCAGGAATGAGCCTGCCCTTTCTATCGTTTCCCCAAGGTGTCTGCAGCATTGTGACGTATTTGTAGGCATATCATTGGAAGATTGGCCATAAGACTACATTTACCAGGTGTCCGCCCGGTGTCCTTTGTTGAAATTGCTGCGTAATCTACAAGCTGCACGCAGTCATCCAGTGATTGAGAGGAGAGAGGAGACTTACACGAACATGATTCTAAACCACGTTTACCATGTTTCAGTCGATATTATGGAGTTAATTTGGAAAAAAGTTTCGTTTCGATGACTGAATTTTTTTTTTTTTTTGGTAGCCAAACATGACGCAGAAAACGGAGCGATTTCTCCTGCACAAATAATCTTTCAGGAAAAACTGAACATTTGCTATCTAACTGAGAGTCTCCTCATTGAAAACATCCAAAGTTCTTCAAAGGTAAATGATTTTATTTTAATGCTTTTCTGGTTTTTGTGAAAATGTTGCCTGCTGAATGCTAACGCTAAATGCTACGCTAAATGCTACGCTAGCTATCAATACTGTTACACAAATGCTTGTTTTGCTATGGTTGAGAAGCATATTTTTTAAATCTGAGATGACAGTGTTGTTAACAAAAGGCTAAGCTTGGGAGCTAGCATATTGATTTCATTTCATTTGCGATTTTCATGAATAGTTAACGTTGCGTTATGGTAATGAGCTTGAGGCTGTATTCACGATCCCGGATCCGGGATGGCTCGTCGCAACAGGTTAAGCTTTCTTTTTTTTCTTACCCTCTTTTCTCCCCAATTCTGTGGTATCCAATTGTTAGTAGTTACTATCTTGTCTCATCGCTACAACTCCCGTACGGGCTCGGGAGAGACGAAGGTCGAAAGCCATGCGTTCTCCGAAACACAACCCAACCAAGCCGCACTGCTTCTTAACATTTATCTGTACAGCCGCCACTGTAGCTGGTTCCTTGCATTTCTTTATCCTCTCGTTCTGGGCCTGTCTTCTCCTCCCCCCTCTTCTCCTAGCAGAGCAGGCAGGCCAGTTGCCCTAGCGACTCCCAGACTCCACACAGGCACAGTGTGTACACAGCACCGTTCTTCCTCCAGACAAGCATGCGTCAAGCCTTTGTTAATTTGCACAATGTCTCTCGTTTACATTCGCTTGTAAATGTCCAAACTCAAAAATGACATTGGTAGCTCCTACCTATACATGTATAACTTTATGATCTGGATTGCCTGTCTATACAATGCGTTTATTTTTGTTTGTGCACATTTAGCTAATTTAGATAGCAGCCTCCATGGAAATGTGCTATTACTTGTGCAAATTTTGTTAGCATTCTGGTAATAGACATCCAATGTGCTTTTTTTGTATTTTTGGCGCCCCCTTGTGTACTAAGCCGGCAATACTGTAAATGTGAGAGAGAAGGGTGGTATGATGATATGAACATCTGGATACTCTCCAACCCTACTGCCTAGTAGAGCAGAGGTAGGCTAGCAAATGCTAAAGGGCACTGTTAGCTTCCCTGAGGCTGTGTGGTGATAATCATTGACTTCACCCACCGCTGTAAACTATTTCACAATCTTCCTCGTACCGCAACAGAGTGAGGGGGGATGCGGGAGACCACGAGAGAGAAAGAGATACGGAGAAAATTAGATAAACTAATAGCTGACTAGGCGGTGGCGACGGAAGCAGCGGTAGCTTGTAAACAGGAGGCTTTGATTTGACGTGAACAGAGAATGAGGTCATGGTGCCGTTTTTTTTAATCCTAGCTGCTACAGTATGGCCCATCCGCTGGGAACAGAGCTTGGGTTAGCGTCAGCGGCTAATGTGCTTAGCGGGAGCTCCGGGCCATGCGGTGCCTCACCTGGTGCCCGCTCTCTCGCTTTCAACCTCTCTCTCTTTCTCTCTATGTATCGCCCCTTGAGACTCTACAGCAACAGTGTTGACTTGATAGAGGATGGAGGGAGTGGGGGGTGCATACACAAATAGAGGAGGACTGGTGCAGAGGAGAGGAAGACTGACAGCGAGGGAGAAATTTAGAGGGCAAGAGGGGCAAAAACACTAACAGCAAGAGAGGGAGAAGGTACACTAAAGACAGGAGGATGTAGGAATAGCAAGCAATACGGAAGGTAGGGCACAGGGAGAGAGAGGGACGTTGAGCGAGCGAGGTAAATGAAAAATGGAAGGAGGAGATGTGAAATGGGGGGGGGGGGACAAATAAAGAGGAGGAAAATGAGAGAGGGGAGTGACTGTGAGCATGAACACATGAGCGTGTTCGTCTAAGCCAAGTTTGTCTCAGCTGTGTTCCCATCCTTTTACAACGTGCTACACTCAAACTAAATTGCTTGAATTCTCTCAAAGCCTTCCTCCCGCTCTCTCTCAAGCGGCCACTTCGCAGTCTCCCTATAGCTCTTCCATACTCTCTAGTGCTGACAACATTAATATATGTTTGACTGGGAGGGAAAAAACTAACTCAACGTAAGTGGCAAATAACACACACATACACAGCCTGGCGTCTCTTATTAGCGCTGAGTGGGAATAAAGTGTAGGCGGCGTTTTGCAACAGAGAGACTATTCTGGGATGCGTTTGGGGCCCGCAGTAAAAATGGGAATCTGCCAGCAGTGTTAATTATGAAGCTGGTTGAGAGAATGCCAAGAGTGTGCAAAGCTGTCATCAAGGCAGAAGGTGACTACTTTGAAGAATCTAGAACATATATTTTGATTTGTTTAACATTTTTTGGGTTACTACATGATTCCATACGTGTTATTTCATAGTTTTGATGTCTTCACTATAATTGGCTCTGATCCAAGATGGCGTAGCAGTGGGACGTGTGTTTGCCTTGTCCCGTGTAAATATTCTGTTTTTCGTATTTTTTTTCTGATATATTTTAATCTCACTTTTCATCTACGAACGAAATATACTTTCCTGCAACCCGCCTCACCCAATGTGGTACGGATCTGCTATTTTTATTACTTATAACTGGAACCTCCATCAGAAGCTAGCCAGCTAACTAGCTACTAGTCATTGTTAGCCACTGCTAGTGGTCTTCACCTTTAGCTCGGACACCAGCGGCTTTAGCTCGGACAATACCTTCCAGTCTGCTCAGTGCGATATCAACCCAGAGCATATCGGACTGCTTTTCTCAACCACGTTACCGGAGTCCTGTCGCAAGCTCTGGACCATCACACCGGATCATCGCAGCTAGCTAGCTGCAACCGAGTGGCTATTGTTGGCTAACTCCTCTGTCCCGATGCAAGCACCAGTTAGCCTTGAGCTAGCCTCGAGCTAGGCCCATGTCCCGGCTAGCCGACGAAGTATACCAGCTAATATTTGCCAATTGGCCTGGACCCTTTATTGTCAACATGGAGCCCCGCTGATCCATCACGACTGCTCTGCCGACGTAATCGTCCAATGTGTTTCAACAGGCTTTTACGTTGTGATGTCGCCGAAGAACCATCTGCTAGCCACGGCACGCTAGCTTTCTGAACGCTGTGTCTCCTGCTCACCTAGCATAGTAGGGAGTACCGAACGGCCCCCTGACTCACCTATTGCTGCTCATTGGACCCTATGATCACTCTGCTACACAGCTGATGCCTGCTGGACTGTTCACCAACACGGTACCTCATTTTGTTTATCTGTCGGCCCCAGCCTCGAACTCAGGTCCTGTGTGTACCTAACTGACCCTTGCCGCCCATTCATCGCCATTTACCCGTTGTTGTCTTAGCCCTCCTGATCAACACCTGTGATTGCATTATGCCTCTCTCTAATGTCAATATGCCTTGTCTACCGCTGTTTAAGATAGTTACTATTATTTTATTTCACTGTAGAGCCCTCAGTCCCGCACAAAATGCCTTAGATAGCTCTTTTGTCACACCCCCCACCCATGCAGACCTCACCTGGCTTAACTGGTGCCTCTAGAGATGCAACCTCTCTCATCGTCACTCAATGCCTAGATTTACCTCCACTGTACTCACATCCTACCATACCCTTGTCTGTACATTATGCACTGGATCTATTCTACCGTGCCCAGAAATCTGCTCCTTTTATTCTCTGTTCCCAACGCACTAGATGACCAGTTCTTATAGCCTTTAGCCGTACCCTTATCCTACTCTTCCTCTGTTCCTATGGTGATGTAGAAGTTAACCCAGGCCCTGTAGCCCCAGTACTACACCTATTTCCCAGGCGCTCTCATTTGTTGACTTCTGTAACTGTAAAAGCCTTGAATTCATGCATGTTAACATCAGAAGCCTAAGTTTGTTTTATTCACTGCTTTAGCACACTCCGCCAACTCTGATGTCCTAGCGGTTTTTGAAACCTGGCTTAGGAAGGCCACCAAAAAATCTGAAATTTCCATCCCAAACCACAACATTTTCTCCGTCAAGATAGAACTGCAAAAGGGGGCGGAGTTGCAATCTACTGCAGAGATAGCCTGCAGGGTTCTGTCATACTATGCAGGTCTGTGCCCAACCAGTTCGAGGTTCTACTTTTAAAAATCCACCTTTCCAGAAAAAAGTTGCTCACTGTTGCCACTTGTTATAGACCCCCCTCAGCCCTCAGCTAAGCCCTGGACACCCTATGTGAATTGATTGCCCCCCATCTATCTTCAGAGTTCGTACTGTTAGGTGACCTAAACTAGGATATGCTTAACACCCCGGCCGTCCAACAATCTAAGCTAGATGTCCTCAATCTCACACAAATTCTCAAGGAACCTACCAGGTACAACCCTAAATCCATAATGGGTCCGCGGTCAAACGACCACCCCTCATCAGTGTCAAACGGCCCTTAAAACACTTCAGTGAGCAGGCATTTCAAATCGACCTGGCCTGGGTATCCTGGAAGGATATTGACCTTATCCCGTCAGTAGAGGATGCCTGGTGGTTCTTTAAAAGTGCTTTCCTCACCATCTAAAATAAGCATGCCCTGTTCAAAAAAATGTAGAAGTAAGAACAGTTATAGCGCGTGGTTCACTCCAGACCTGTCTGCCCTTGACCAGCACAAAAACATCCTGTGGCATTCTGCATTAGCATCGAATAGCCCCTGTGATATGCAACTTTTCAGGGAAGTTAGGAACAAATACACACAGGCAGTTAGGAAAGATAAGGCTAGCTTTTTCAAACAGAAATTTGCATCCTGTAGTACTAACTCCAAAAAGTTATGGGACACTGTAAAGTCAACGGAGAACAAGAGCACCTCCTCCCAGCTGCCCACTGTTCTGAGGCTAGGAAACACTGACACAACTGATAAATCCACTATAATTGAGAATTTCAAGAAGCATTTCTCTACGGCTGGCCTGCTTTCCACCTGGCTACCCTTACCCCGGTCAAATGCCCAGCAACCCGCCAAAGCCCCCACCATTTCTCCTTTACCCAAATCCAGATAGCTGATGTTCTGAAAGAGCTGCAAAATCTGGACCCCTACAAATCAGCCGGGCTAGAAAATCGGGACCCTCTCTTTCTAAAATTATCTGCCGAAATTGTTGCAATCCCTATTACTAGCCTGTTCAACCTCTCTTTCGTATCGTCTGAGATTCCCAAAGATTGGAAAGCTGCCGCAGTCATCCCCCTCTTCCAAGGGGGTGACACTCTAGACCCAAACTGCTACGGACCTATATCTATCCTACCCTGTCTTTCTAAGGTCTTCGAAAGCCAAGTTAACAAACAGATCACCGACCATTTCGAATCCCACCGTACCTTCTCCGCTATGGAATCTGGTTTCAGAGCTGGTCATGGGGGCACCTCAGCCACGTTCAAGGTCCGAAACGACATCATAACCGCCATCGATAAGAGACATTACTGTGCAGCCGTATTCATCGACCTGACCAAGGCTTTCAACTCTGTCAATCACCACATTCTTATTGGCAGACTCGACAGCCTTGGTTTCTCAAATGATTGCCTCGCCTGGTTTATCAACTACTTCTCTGATAGAGTTCAGCATGTCAAATCAGAGGGCCTGTTGTCCGGACCTCTGGCAGTCTCTATGGGGGTGCCACAGGGTTCAATCCTTGGGCCAACTCTCTTCTCTGCATACATCAATGATGTTGCTCTTGTTGCTGGTGATTCTTTGGTACACCTCTACGCAGACGACACCATTCTGTATACTTCTGGTACCCTCTTTGGACACTGTGTTAACTAACCTGCAGACGAGCGTCAATGCCATACAACTCTAACTAAAACTGACCATCCTACCGATCCTCGACTTCGGTGATGTCATCTATAAAATAGCCTCAAACACTCTACTCAACAAACTGGATGCAGTCTATCACAGTGCCATCCGTTTTGTCATCAAAGCCCTATACACTACCCACCATTGCGACCTGTACGCTCTCGTTGGTTGGCCCTCGCTTCATACTCGTCGCCGAGTATGAAGCGAGTATGACTGGGCACCATAGCAACACACACTTGTAGATATATATATATCACTGGTTGTTATATTGTAATTACTTCGCCACCATGGCCTATTTATTGCCTTAACTTCCTTATCTTACCTCATTTGCACTCATATAGACCTTTTGTTTTATTTTGTTCTACTGTATTATTGACTGTGTTTTGTTTATTCCATGTGTAACTCGGTGTTGTTGTATGTGTCGAATTGCTATGCTTTATCTTGGCCAGGTCGCAGTTGCAAATGAGAACTTGTTCTCAACTGGCCTACCTGGTTGAATAAAGGTGAAATAAAAAATATATACTACCCACCACTGCGACCTGTATGCTCTCATTGGCTGGCCCGCTCTACATATTTGTCGCCAAACCCACTGGCTCCAGATCATCTATAAGTCTTTGCTCGGTAAAGCCCCACCTTATCTCAGCTCACAGGTCAACATAGCAACACCCATCCGTAGCACGCGCTCCAGCAGGTATATTTCACTGGTCATCCCCAAAGACAACTCTTCCTTTGGCTGCCTTTCCTTCCGGTTCTCTGCTGCTAATGACTGGAACGAATTGCAAAAATCACTGAAGCTGGAGACTTATATCTCCCTCACTAACTTTAAGCATCAGCTGTCAGAGCAGGTTACTGATCACTGCACCTGTACACAGCACATCTGTAAATAGCCCACCCAACTACCTAACCCCCATATTGTTATTTATTTTGCTCTTTTGCACCCCGGTATCTCTACTTGCACATCATCATCTGTATATCTATCATTCCAGTGTTAATGCTAAATTGTAATTATTTAGCCACTATGGCCTGTTTATTGCCTTACCTCCCTAATCTTACTACATTTGCACACACTGTATAAAGATGTTTCTATTGTGTTATTGACTGTACTTTTGTTTATCCATGTGTTACTCTGTGTTGTTGTTTTTTGTCGCACTGCTTTGCTTTATCTTGGCCAGGTCGCAGTTGTAAATGAGAACTTGTTCTCAACTGGTCTACCAGGTTAAATAAAGGTGAAATAAATAAAAAAATCTACAATGTAGAAAAAAGTAAAAAATTAAGAAAAACACTTGAATGAGTAGGTGTCCAAACTTTTGACTGGTACTGTATATATTTTTTTATTGAACCCCCCCCGGTAATCTAAGCATATCTAGAAATCTATTGTGAAATAGAAACGCAGATAAATAAATACACCTTGCATAGTACAAACATCAGAAATCATTTACAAATTATAGAGATCCATTCGTAGATGTACAGATCTGTTGGATTGCAGTTAAGAAATGTCTACCGCTGCTTTTTCCCCCAGATGTCCAAAGTAGACACCCTGGCCCTGTGAATCCTGGCTGTGGACAGTTCCATCAGATAACTTCCTTAAATTTGAAGAACCAATGCTGCAATGGTAACTGATGAGGTGGTATCCACCTTGGTACAATCATTTTCTTAGCAGCTGTGGTTCCTGCCAATCGCACTCTCCAATCGCGTTCAATTCAGATTCATCACAAACCCACATCAGCATTAGATCTAATGGCAATATTTGGTACAGAGAATATATCGTTGACTACCAGAATTCTACCAGAATTCAACCACCCCCGGGACATTAAAACACTAGTGGATTTCCTGGAAGCTAAAGAGTCCATTCATGTATCTTTGAAAGTATAAATACCCTTCCTAGATCCACACAATTCCTTTTTACGCCCTATTGGAGAGTATGAATGCCATTTAAGATTAGATCTCGAATGCGTCTCTGTTGCTTTCCACACATTTACTGCGGAAACTATAATTGGTCCAAACAATAATTCACCTTTTTTTTTTAGGAGTCAGCCCAGAAAATAATGCATATTGTATTCTTATTGGAGTTTGGAATGATAGGTGACGAAAGCCCACCTGATGATTTTGTTCTCTGTAGTGTTCCATATGTAATCTGCGGTCTGCAATAGTCTTTATGGCAGACTATTGGTCTAAACTCGACTCTATAGGAGGAGGCAGTGGTAACATGGAACTCATAAAATTGATACAAGGGATGAAATTCATTTTAATAATTGAGATCTAGCATGCAAAGAAGTAGGCATAACTCACCATCTGTTTATGTTTTTTTGGACCTTTTGAAAGGTGAAAAGTAGGTTCTTCCTGCAAATAGTGTAAATAGATTTGTGGCCATCACCTACTTAAGCATTGTCCTCCCCCCTTGTATCAATTTTATGAGTTCCATGTTATCACTGCCTCCTCCTATAGAGTCAAGTTTAGACCAATAGTCTGCCATAAAGAGGTTCATTTTCAGGAAAAAAGAGACCACAGATTAAATATGGGGCACTACAGAGCTCCCGAGTGGCTGAGGCACTGCACCTCAGCACAAGAGGTGTCACTAAAGTCCCCGGTTCAAATCCAGGCTGAATCACATCCAGCTGTGATTGGGAGTCCCATAGAGTGGCGCACAATTGGTCCAGCGTTGTCCGGGTTAGGCCGTCATTGTAAATAAGAACGTGTTCTTAACTGACTTGCCTAGTTAAAGAGAAGGGGAAAAAAGCATCAGGTGGACTTGTCCTGTTTTTTCCCCCACCTACGATTCCAAATGTGTAAAGTGATCTGATGATCTGTTGTTGATTTTGGCTTCTGTGACATTACGGATCCTTCCAGGGAATGGACGTATGACACAGTCCTTTTTCAATACCTGCAGCAACCAGACCATGCGGCTAGATTATGGACCGGGAGTACCCACAGACAGATACTAATGGTCTGCCAGGGACAGATACTAATGGTCTGCCAGGGACAGATACTAATGGTCTTTCTCTTTCGCACACACAGACAAGCACAGTATGCACACACATAGGCAGAGACACACCCATGGGATCGTAACACACACATTCCAGGTGGCATTTTTATTGTATAGTGTGTACAGTCACTAATCTCTAGTCAATTGATTCAGATCAGGTCCATCTCTGTTCTACTGGGGGAAAAAACCTGGTGGGTCAAAACTAACTGACCGTTCAGACGGTGCGCGTAAACCAAATACACCCACCAGCAAGTATTAGCTATTTAAGCTAAATACTCTGGTGTCTAAGTGCCTGTTCAATAAGGGGGACATTGATGCCAGCTAATACAATTAAGCTCCATCATGACAAGAGCTTTTAGGTCAAGCTTACTCCCGGGGGAAAAGTACGAAGACGAAACGCAAAGGTTGCAAATAGAGAATGACCAAGCAAAACATAGACGTAATTAAGGTGTAACGAACACACACACTCCCAAACCACATGACATAACATTGCCACGGTCTGGTGTCTGAAATTGCTTGGTAATTGCAATTCCTTGTGCTCTTGAATGCTCGTGTCGTGATGAAGTTTGTTCTTGAATCCTTTCTCCCCAGAGTCTGACTGCCTTTTATCCTGCGGAAACCCGCTGAGATTAAACAAAGGCATTCCGGCAGCAATGGGAATAATAATAATAATAATAATAATGGATCATTTGCTACCGCCAGACACTTAACACTCTTTTGAAGGGGAGAGTGAGATGTCTTCGGGAGGGTAAATAATCTTAGATGAGGACAATTTGCCATGTTTGTTTCTTCAGTTGATCCCTTGGTTGAAGTCAGCGCTTTTGGGGAGTTATGTAAAGCACACAGCCCAATTATCCCAAACCATGTTCGTCTCAAGCCGACGACATAACATAACATAATTTGCCTGCTTTGATTCGTTTTTTCTTTAGGGGTTGAGGGAGAGTGAGAGAAAACGTGTATCTGCACGTGTGTGTGTGCGCCCACATAAGGATGTGGGTGCCTACTTGAGAGAAACAGAAGGCGAGCGGGGGACCGACCGACAAACCCGATCAAAACACTACCCGACACAATATAGCCTAATGTGGTTCAAATCAGAGTTTTTCATGTAAACACCACATGGTAACTCAAGCCAGTCAACAAAAACATACATTTTAGGAGACTGCTACTGTCATGAGAGTGCTGAGTTTAAAATGTAATACATTGTGTGCTCCCACGGTCTTAAGAAACAGATATAACTGACATCTATAATGTAATATCGGTCTGTGTTTGTCCAGCCTGTGCTTTCCTATGAAACAGTTCCACCAGACATAAGTCAAATTCTCCCTATTGACTAATCAAGTGGTTTGTGGATGTAAAGGAGGGCACTGAGCCTGTATACAATCATTTTAGAATGAGGGGTGCTGTACTTCTGCTGGTGTTGCTGTACTGTCTGTTTGGGGTATGGGCTCAGGGAGAGAGTGTGATTGACAGTCATGGTTATGCCGCTACCCGAGACAAGCCACAAAGAGGTGACTGGCAAGACCCCCACCACCCCTGACATCTGGACTGAGCTGAGGGTGCTGAGAGACAAAGTGAACATCCTGGGTGCTGTCGCGGGTAGAAGAGAGAGTGGAGCTGAGCGCCACTAACACTGAACTGCAGCTCCGGAAGAACAAGGTAGAGGAGAGAAAGAAACCGGGGTAAACAGCTGAGCTGTCCACCATGGATGGCCAGCGTGACTGCCAGTGAGAGGGAGTTGGATGAGCAGAAAGGGGAGGTGACGACTCTTCGAGTGGAGCTGTGCGTCACTAAGACTGAACTGCAGCTCCAGAGGAACAAGGTGGAGGAGCTGGAGAGGGTGAGTGCAGACAGACCAAAGGTTGCCTTTCTCTGCTAGTTTGACTGGTTCAGGAGCTGTAGGACCATTCAATACTGAAACCACCCTTGTCTACGGTACTGTCATTACAAACATCGGCACAGCCTGCGACTCACAGTTATCTTCACAGCACCACTCAAAGGAGTTTACTACTTTAGATTCACCATCACTTATTTCCGCAGGTGTATTGTTGGGTGTATATGCAAGAATGACCAGAAAGTTACATTTAACTGAGAATTAAATGACGTAGACAATTTACACGTATCTAATGCACTAACTTTCGAGCTGGAGGTGGGAGATGTGGTCTACATGTGTCTTCCCAAAGGACAAGGGGCCTTTTGGTGATCATTGTAACCATAACACCTTTCGTGGCTTCCTGCTCTTCGCTGTGCGAATGGGAACGACTGTACCACAATCAAGTGAAGAGCCAAGGCTTTCTAGCGCCAGGAGGTTAGGGCTTTCTAGCTCCAGGTTAGGGCTTTCTAGACCCAGGAGGTGAGGGCTTCCCAGGCCCCAAATGTTATTCTGCAACCCAATATGAAAACAGAATAAAAAAAATATCATTGCAAAAAAATCTAAGAATAAGGTGGACAATTTTTTTGGAACACTGTTAATGGTTTAATCACAAACATGATAGAGTGGAATTACTTATTTTCATCCACCCGATAACTTTTGATGTTTTCAAATGAACACCACCGATCCATCTGCAGACATGGTCTTTTTAATGGTTTAGTACGTTTGTTTTGTGAGCAGGTGCATTTGTCTCACTTTTCTTTTCATCCGTTGCACCATGTCATCGCTAGAACTGTTGACGTTGATGTTGCTTTTCTTTGAACTGAATTCAAAACCACGGTGAAAACAAGATGACGCATCCCGTTGGGTTTACCCAGTCAATAAAACATTTAAACTGTAACGGCGTTCTTCGTTTGTAGAAAGAGAGTCGGACTGAAATGCAGCGTGGTTGTTACTCATGTTCTTTAACCTGTTAGTCCTCTAGGGGCATTATTTCATTTTTGGATAAAAAGACGTGCCCATTTTAAGCGCAATATTTTGTCACGAAAAGATGCTTGACTATGCTTGGAATTGATATTTTTGGAAAGAAGACACTCTTACGTTTCCAGAACTGCAAAGATTTTCACTGTGAGTGCCTTATAACAAAAGCTTCAGGCAAAACCAAGATGTTTGAGCGACCAGGAAATGAACAGGATTTCTGAAGGTACGTTTTCCATGATCGCCTTATATGGCTGTGAATGCGACAGGAATGAACGGACACTTTCTAGCGTTTCCCCAAGGTGTCTGCAGCATTGTGACGTATTTGTAGGCATATCATTGGAAGATTGACCATAAGAGACTACAATTGCCAAGTGTCCCGCACGGTGTCTGCGTGGAAATTGGTGCGCAAAAGTCAGCTACCAGTATTATTCCATCCGAATCAGAGAACAAAGAAGGCTTCTAGGACTGCCATTTCAATGAATAGATATATGACAAAACACCTTGAGGATTGATTCAAACAACGTTTTCCATGTTTCAGTCGATATTATGGAGTTAATTCTGAAAAAAGTTTGACGTGTAGGTGACTGAATTTTCGGTTAGTTTCGGTAGCCAAATGCATAGTAACAAAACGGAACGATGTGTCCTACACAATAATCTTTCAGGAAAAACTGGACATCTGCTATGTAACTGAGAGTCTCCTCATTGAAACATCTGAAGTTCTTCAAAGGTAAATTATTTTATTTGATCCCTTTGCTGGTTTTTGTGAATATGTTGCGTGCTAAATGCTAACGCTAAATGCTAAGCTAGCTATCACCACTCTTACACAAATTATTGATTTTCTCTGGTTCTAAAGCATATGTTGAAAATCTGAGACGACAGGATTGTTAAGAAAAGGATAAGCTTGAGAGCAGGCATATTTATTTCATTTCATTTGCGATTTTTAGAAATCGCTAACGTTGCGTTATGGTAATGAGCTTGAGGCTGTAGTAACGCGACCGCATGCGTGATGGGGTGGACTATGAGGTTAATGAATGATCGCGATACATTAAATAACTTAATAAATACAAAAAACAACAAACGGAACGTGAAACCTTATTACAGCCTATCTGGTGAACACTACACAGAGACAGGAACAATCACCCACGAAATACAAAGCGAAACCCAGGCTACCTAAATACTGTTCCCAATCAGAGACAACGAGAATCACCTGACTCTGATTGAGGGCAGCCTAGCCTATGCAACACCCCTACTCAGCCGCAATCCCAATAACTACAAAAACCCCAAAACAAAATACAACAAAATAAACCTATGTCACACCCTGGCCTGACCAAATAATAAACGAAAACACAAAATACTAAGACCAAGGCGTGACACAAACAATACAGTAAACCACATTGTTGTTTCGTACAATGAGCCCACCAGTCCCATACATCGCGGTGCCACTGGCTATACATCCTCCCCATAACCCCCCTTCCACATGCGAGCATCGAATGAATCCAATCCAACAGGGCTTTACCTCGACTGAGGTAGACCATAATTGATGGTTTCATACCAAATAGCATAATCCAATAGCTTGTCTCAAACAAGCTTTTCTTGTATCAAACTGTACTTGTACAATGGGACATAATACAGTTTAGTTTAGTAGTAGACAACACCCAGTGCACAAAAGCCCCCGGGCAGAAATAAACAGTCACACACCACACGCTGTTTAAACATGATCCGTATAGCAGAGTGGGAAACAAATGTGCAGTAATCAAACCTCCCTGTCACGTGGGCTCCCTCTCCGGCCTCTAGGTCACCAGGCTGCTCATTGTCCCGATACACATGTCACCATCGTCACGCGCCCCGGCGCGTCATGACACTCACCCGGACTCCATCACCTCCTTGATTACCTGCCCTATATATGTCACTCCCTTTGGTTCCTTCCCCAGGCGTCATTGTTTCTGTTTCAGTTTCATTTCTGTGTGTTGTTCTTGCGTTCTGCCTTGTGTTAGTATCGCGTTCTTGGTTGTTGTTGTTTTATTCAAACGTTTCACCTGCTTCCGACAGGTTCTCACCGCCCCATCATTACACTCCCAGTTCATATACGTCCTTACTGGACCGGGTGAGGACCTGTGGAGAAGGCGGGATGTGTTTGACTGTGTGTGTTAGCCAGGAGAGGATGTGTGTGGAGGTGTGCCCGCACGTGCGTGTTTTATCATCTCCTGTGGGAAACAATCTGCCATGATGACGGCTCACATTTTCCCCAAGCAAGATGCATGTGCAGCTCCAACTGAACAATAGAGAACACACAATGCTTTCGTATTTAGTTGACGAGAACAGCAACAACAAGTTGCATTGTTTCATTTTGATCGCATCTTTAAAGTGAAATCCTCTGTTCAGAGCAGCAATCCCTTTAAAAAGTATCAACTGTGTACTATAAACAGAGCAAGGCATATGAATAATTCTCTCGCACACTTTGACACACACAGCTTGGTGTGTGACAGCACTGTCTGGCCCCAAATCATCGTGTGGCTGTCTCTCTCGCAGTGCACGGCATACATCAGCCATTGAAGTGGCTTTTCGTCGGAACTCTTTTTCGTTGCCTCAGTCTCTCTTTTTATGTCTTCTCCTTTACTTTCCCCGTTACTGTTTTACTGTCCCAAACACACATTCGCTCTCCAACTTTCCCCTCTTCCAAATAACACTACCAAAATCTCACTCATAACAAAAAACACATGGATGTAACGATAAAATAATAAAGATGTATCCAAACCAGGGGTTAGCAGCTAAACGGCAAAACCCTGTACTAATCTGTGTTCTCTGTTGTGCCACTGCCAATAAGTGACAGGTTTGGGATCAGCGTGAGACTTTTAACACTGGGTAAAGAGAGCTGGCTGTGATGTGTATTGGCCTGACATGTGTTCCGCCAGAGACAGATTGCATTGGGCTGTCCCTGCTGAGCTCGGCCTTCTGCTGCCCTGGCTAGCCTGGCACTAGCTAGCAGTGGCTAGTGGCTAGAGCGTCCTTGCCTGCCCTTTCTTTCTGCTAGGGCGCCCGTTGGGACCTGATGCACGGTGACTGTTGATGTGGTGACTGGGCGCGGTGACCGTATGTAGAGACGAGAGGGGGTGGTGGGGTTTTGGGAGTGGGCTGAAAAGCTCTCTAGGGGAGAGATACCTGGAGTGGGAGAGTACACTTACTGTTAGTGTATACTGTACATCAGAGCAACTTCCAGTCCAAAAGGGCCAAAACACAGTTTTTCTGTTTCTACCTCATAGTTAATTGCACTCACTTGGTGTCCCAGATCTGAATCAGACCCTGATTAGAAGGAGAGGATGAAAAACCTGATTAAAAAAGAACAGAGACCAAACGGCATTTTACCCAGTATGGCCTTATCAGTGTATACCAGTGTTTAAGCCTACTCTCAAGAAGCTTGATCTTGCAACCTAGACATTTAGCTAGCAAGTTAGCAAACCAAATGTATAGCTGGAGCCCTGGGCTGGAGAAAATGTATTGGGCACATAGTTACAGATAGTTAGATAGTTACTCTTATAGTAATACGATATTTTAGCTGACAAACATTAGTAGTGAACTTCAAGTGTAACTTGATCACTTCTCTTGCGCTGCACAACAATGGATCGTCATGTTATAATTTGGGGACGTTATTGAAAATCATACCGTGGGTATTTCGATAATACCCCGGTATACGTTATGCCACCCAGGTCTACTCACCAGCACAGTCAATTTCCTCTGAGAGTCGAGTTTCTTTAAACCAATGACATCCAAAGGTCAAAGGGTGTGAGGTAGCTCGATTGCACTTGACGCAATGGAGCAATTGAGTGCAGGAGGGCGCACGTCACAAACGGTAGGGAGCCAGGGACGTACCACACACACCACCGCCGCCGCGGTCAGCTGTGATCAATAGAGGAATGGAGTGGTGGTGCATGGGCAGTGGAAACTATCGTACGGTGCAGAGTGGGGGGAAAACCAGACCCAGACCCCCCCCTACGGCAATTTAGGAGGGAGGGCAGATAAGGAATGTTTTGGGAGGTTGTTACCAACCGTCCCAATATACAACAGGCACAACATGGCAGTCAAAACAACGCACATTGTCTGGGAGCTGTGATATGAATAGAAAAGAGACTCGATGACACCACACTGTGAAAATAAGAAGACAAAAGCCGCTGGGAAAAAAATACAAAAAGAGACACACACACACACACACACACACACACACACACACACACACACACACACACACACACACACACACACACACACACACACACACACACACACACACACGCTGCTGTTTAATCATGATCAGTGTAGCAGAGTGGGAAACAAAATGTGCTTTGCCGTAATCAAACCTCCCAGTTCATATCTGTCTTTACTGGACCGGGTGAGGACCTGTGGAGAAGGTGGGATGTGTTTGACTGTGTGTGTTAGCCAGGAGAGGATGTGTGTGGAGGTTTGTGTTGGAGGTGTGCCCGCCCGTGCGTGTTTTATCTCCTGCGGGACACAATCTGCCATGATGACGGCTCACATTTTCCCCAAGCAAAAGGCTTGCCTGTACAGCTCCAGCTGATCAATAAAAATACACAAGGCTTTTATATATTTAGATGAAAAGAACAGCAAAAAATAAATGAACAAACATTGCATTGTTTCATTTTTCATCCCATCTTAAAAGCTAATCATTGCACCAGCCACCAGCATCCCAATAGACAGACTGGGCACACGATGGACAGATACAGCACGGGAAATCTTTGTTCTGGTAGCTCGATTGCACTGGACGCAATGGAGCAATTGAGTGCAGGGCGCAAGTCAAATGGTAGACACAGGACACACGCTGAGAAAAGAGAAATAGAGCTCCTAAGCAGAGTGGGGGGGAAATTGCACACCCTAAGCAGTGGGGGAAACAACTATTAACAAAGTGGACGTACCGTGAGACAGGGATGAGAGTTGGAAGTTACTTCTCTGGATTTCACTCTGCGTTGACTTCAAGAGAGAAGGGGGGAGTTAGAGTTAGAGTGAGAGAGAGTGAACACGGCAAGTTAGGATGAGCAAGCCTTGTATAACATCATTATACATTCAGTGCCTACATAACACTGCCTCACTGGGACGCATGCAAAGAAGTCTACATCCAACGGACCAGGAGGAGAGGTGTATTATAACAGCTCGCAAATTCAGCGAATGTGCCTTTAAGACTGCGGATCCAACTTTAAATTAGACAAGACTAATTGAATTAGTTTAAACGCCAATGGTTTCTCAGGTACATCTCAGGTTACGTCCCAAACGGCACCCTATTCCCTACATAGTGCATTACCTTTGATGAGAGCCCTATGGTCCCTGGTCTAAAGCACTGCACAGAGTGTCATTTGAGACACGGCCATACTGTAGCAAACGGAGGTGTTTTTCACCAGGCGCTGTCAACATGTCAGAATGGGGTCTATTTCTGCATGCAGCACTAATGCTATTGAGACGTTTACACAGCCAAGGAGATTTCTACACCACCGGTGGTGAATGGGCTCGTTGGAAAATGAAGTGTGAACACCCAAACACACATTTATCCCCCCCTCACAAACAAACAAACACACAAACAAACACGTGGTCTTGGCTCCTGGATATGACCTTAGTCTTTGGTTTACAAACCATAGGCAACCCAATTTGAGGAAGACAACGCTCTCTGATTATTGGCTGGTCACGCCAAACCCATTGGAATCCCCACCCAGTTTAAAAAAGGTGGAATCTCTCAACGGCAATGTCTATACCAAGACAAGTCCGTTATGTACTGCATCTCTATGGTTGACACTGTTTCCAAAATAAATGATA
This sequence comes from Oncorhynchus keta, assembly GCF_023373465.1. NCBI lineage: Eukaryota > Metazoa > Chordata > Actinopteri > Salmoniformes > Salmonidae > Oncorhynchus > Oncorhynchus keta. The sequence goes on from NC_068427.1 coordinate 8,738,803, forward strand.
GTAAATGGCCTAGTCAAAGCCCAGACCTCAATTCAATTGAGAATCTGTGGTATGACTTAAATATTGCTATACACCAGTGGAACCCATCCAACTTGAAGGATCTGGAGCAGTTTTGCCTTGAATGATGGGCAAAAATCCCAGTGGCTAGATGTGCCAACCTTATAGAGACATATCCCAAGAGACTTGCAGCTATAATCGCTGCAAACGGTGGCTTTACAAAGTATTGACTTCGGGGGGGTAAATAGTTATACACGTTCAGGTTTTATATATTTTTGTCTTGTTTCTTGTTTGTTTCACAATTTAAAAAATGTTGCATCTTCAAAGTGGTAGGCATGTTGTGTATATCAAATGATATATACCCCACAAAAACTATTTTAATTCCAGGTTGTAAGGCAACAAAATAGGAAAAATGCCAAGGGGGGTGAATACTTTCACAAGCCAATGTAGGTGCTGCTGTAGGCCCTCTTTGGTTGGGGAGAGAAGCACTCGATCATCGGCAAACAGCAGACATTTGATTTCTGAGTCCAGTAGAGTGAGGTCGGGTGCTGCATACTGTCTTGTGCCCTTGCCAATTCATTGATATACATGTTGAAGAGGGTGGGGCTCAAGCTGCATCCCTGTCTCACTCCACGGCCTTGAGGAAAGAAATCTGTGTCTTTATTATTTGTGTATATTGATTTTATAATGTCATGCTTTACCCCAACACTGCTTTCTATCAATTTGTATAGCAAACCCTAATGCCAAATTGAGTCAAAAGCTTTTTTGAAATCAACAAAACATGACAAGACTTCGCTTTTGTTTTGTTTTATTTGTTTTGTCAATCAGGGTGTGCAGGGTGTATACATGGTCTGTGGTACATTATTTTTGTAAGAAGCCAATTTGACATTTGCTCAAGACATTGTTTTCACTGATTACATTTTGAAGTCTGCTGTTGATGATACTGCAGGGGATTTTTTTTAGATTGCTGCTGAAGCTTATTCCACCGTAATGATTGGGGTCAAATTTGTTTCCAAAAAGCCAATTTGACATTTTCTCTGTACATTGTTTTCACTGAGGAAATGTACTTGTCTGCTTGGACATGATAATGTAGAGGATTTTCCCAAGGTTGCTGTTGATGCATTTCCCACGGTAGTTATTGGGGTCAAATTTGTCTTTGTCTCCACTTTTGTGGATTGGGGTGATCAGGCCTTGGTTCCAAACATTAGGGAAGATGCCAGAGCTGAGGATAATGTTGAAGAGTTTAAGAATAGCCCATTTTAATTTGTGGTCTGTATATTTTATCATTTCGTTTAGTACACCATCAACACCACAGGCTTTTTTGGGTTGGAGGGTTTATATTTTGTCCTGTACATTTTAGAATAAGGCTGTAACGTATCAAAATGTGGAAAAAGTCTGAATACTTTCCGAATGCACGGTATATGTTTTTACTCTTGGTTCCTCTTCGTGTTGTTTTTGTTTGGTGTGTTCCAATTTTCAGAGAAGTGATTTGATTCTATGGATTCGCCAATCACAATGAGTTTTCTTTCTGTCATGCTGTTCCTACTTTTTTCTTTGTATATAAGCTAAGGTTTTCTGGTTCTCTGTGTTTCTGGTTGGAAAGGTTTCTCAATTCATTTTGTAGGTTTTTACATTCTTCATCAAACCATTTCTCATTGTTGTTAGTTGTCTTAGGTTTTCGGCTGGAAATAAACATGGGATATGTTAGCTGATTTGATATGTTAGCCTCCTACTGCTAAGTTTACACCTTCACTATCGCAGGAAAACATTTTGTCCAGGAAGTTGTCTAAGAGGGATTGGATTTGTTGCTGGCCAATTGTTTTTTGGTAGGTTTCTACACTTACCCTCCTTCCATCTATAGCATTTCTTAAGTTCGTTTGGCTTCGATACTTCATGTTTGATTTTTGCTCTGTTCAAGTAGATTGTGATTTTGCTGTGATCTGATAGTGGCATAAGTGTGTTGACTGTGAAGATTGAGAGACTCTGGGTTGAGGTTGGTGATAAAGTAGTCTTCCGTACTAGTGTCAAGAGATGAGCTATAGAGTTACCTACAGTAGGAGTCCCCTTGAAACCTGCCATTGACTATGTACATACCCAGCATGCGACAGACCTGCAGGAGTTGTGATACGTTTTTGTTGGTTATGTTGTCGCAGTTGTGTCTAGGGGAGTATATGAGGGAGTGAATGCTGTCACCTCCAGTTGGATGTTTGTCCCCCTGTGTGCTGAGGGTGTCAGGTTCTTGTCCAGTTCAGGCATTTAGATCACCACAGATTAGTACATGTCCCTAGGTCTGGAAATGATTGATCCCCCCTCTAGAATGGAGAAGCTGTCTGCATTAAAGTATGGGGATTCTAGTGGGGGGGAGGGGGGATATAGGTAGCACACAGGAGGAAATGTTTCCCTGTTGAGATATTTTCCATTTGAATTTCTAGCCAAATGTAAAATGTTTTGAATAATTTAATTGTCACACCCTGATCTGGTGCACCTGTCCTTGTGATGGTCTCCACCCCTCAAGGGGTCGCTTATTATCCCCGGTGTTTATGTCTCTGTGTTTCCTGTCTCTCTGTGCTAGTTCGTCTCGTTTGCCAAGTCAACCAGCGTTTTCCTTGCTCCTATTTTTTCCAGGCTCTGTTTGATTCTAGTCCTCCTGGTTTCGACCAGTGCCTTTCCTGACTCCGAACCCGCCGGCCTGACCACTCTGCCTGTTCTGACTACCAGCCTGCCTATCCCCCCTGTACTGTTTTGGACTCAGATCTGGTTTCTGACCCCTGCCTAGCCTGACCTCGAGACCGCCCTATCGTCTGGTAGGGTTTGGTCTCTGACCTGGTTTATGAACTCTCGCCTGTCCCCGACCTGCCTTTGCCTGCTCCCTTTGTTATAATAAAAATCAGAGCTCAACCATTTGCCTCCTGTGTCTGCATTTGGGTCTCACCTTGTGAGTTAGGTCTGCTTTACACCAAATAGGTATACTCCCTGAGCCCCTTCCCTGTTTCAAACCTGGTAGTTTGGTGGATGTTCAGCTCTCTGTAATGTAGAGGGCAACCAGTGGGTCCATCTCCTCTGTACCATGTTTCTTGTAGGATGACAAGGTCTGTATTTCTAATTTACTTGGTGAAGTCCAGGTTCCTTCTCTTTAGATTAAAGACAGATGCCCTCAGGCCTTGGATATCCCAGGATGAGAGAGTGAAGGCTTTGGGTGCCATAAAGTGTCCAATGTTGTCAGACCAGTAAGTGTGAGCAGAGCCTGCGGAGCATATGATACATGCCATTGGCTTGGGCTAGTGTAAGAGTGGGGGTTGGGCCTGTTTGCCTGCTCACGGCCTCCCTCCCTCACCCTCTCTCTCTCTCCAGTCTCTCCCTCTCTCCAGTATGTCTCTCTCCAGTCAATTCAATTAGCTTTATAGGTATGACGTAACAATGTACATATTGCCAAAGCTTACTTTTTACAATATTAACATAATTAATAATAATAATCAATATTATGTCGCGTCTTTGGCTATGCCGGATTAAGTGATATGACATGCTATTCTCCGTAATTACTATTACCTGATTGAGCTAATCATGTAAATGTAATTAACTAGAGAGTCAGGCACCACAAAATAATATTTATAGAGCTGTTATCTTCCGAATAAACTCTTAAAGACCTACTAATATTTTACATCAATAGCAGTCAATATTAATCGTCATCTTAATTCAGTCTCATCTGAAAGTTGTACATTCTTAGTTATCTTTAAGAACCCTGGCTAACAGTTTGAATCAGCAATACAAAATTGGGTTTAATTATTTATTAACCTGTAGTGACACCCCATCCCGTGAACGGGACCGTTGTCATCATCTGACACTAATTAGCATAACGCAACGGACATAAATCTTCCTAGAAAATCTTCCTATTCATGAAAATCACAAGTGAAATATATTGGAACACAGCTTAGCCTTTTGTTAATCACCCTGTCATCTCAGATTTTCAAAATATGCTTTACAACCAACACTAGACAAGCATTTGTGTAAGTTCACCACAACGCCGAAAAATATTCCAAATTAGCTCCATAATATCGACAGATACATGGCAACCGTTGTTTAGAATCCATCCTCAAGGTGTTTTTCTAATATCTATTCGATAATATATCCTTCGGGACAATTTGTCTTTCACTAGGACCGATTGGAGTAATGGCTACCTCTGTATTTTACGCGAGAATCTCTCTCGGAGCCACCATGTGACCACTTACGCAATGTGGCCGCCTATGGCTATTCTTCAACAGAAATGCGTATAACTAAGTCACAATACTGTAGACACCTTGGGGAATACGTAGAAAGCGTAATCTCGTTGATGGTACATTCACAGCTGAATAGGGAGTCATTGGAACGCAGCACTTTCAAAACCTGGGGCTATACTCACAGACACTATCTTTACAGTTTTGGAAACGTTAGTGTTTTCTATCCAAAGCTGTCAATTATATGCATATTCTAGCATCTTGTCCTGACAAAATATCCTGTTTAAAACGGGAACGTGTTTTGTTTTTCACAAATGAAAATACTGCCCCCTAACACCAAGAGGTTAACTAAATACCTAACTATGTTATGTTATAATCTCCACCCGGCACAGCCAGAAGAGGACGGGCCACCCCACATATGCTCTCTCTAATTCTCTCTTTCTTTCTCTCTCTCGGAGGACCTGAGCCCTAGGACCGTGCCCCAGGACTGACATGATGACTCCTTGCTGTCCCCGGTCCACCTGACTGTGCTGCTGCTCCAGTTTCAACTGTTCTGCCTTGTTATTATTCGACCATGCTGGTTATTTATGAACATTTGAACATCTTGGCCATGTTCTGTTATAATCTCCACCCGGCACAGCCAGAAGAGGACTGGCCACCCCACATAGCCTGGTTCCTCTCTAGGTTTCTTCCTAGGTTTTGGCCTTTCTAGGGAGTTTTTCCTAGCCACCGTGCTTCTACACCTGCATTGCTTGCTGTTTGGGGTTTTAGGCTGGGTTTCTGTACAGCACTTTGAGATATCAGCTGATGTACGAAGGGCTATATAAATACATTTGATTTGATTTGATTTGACTAAATCACACAGAATTACACATACACATAATTAAATCATAACTTGATTACAAATTACGTCATAAAGGAAAACGTCCCTAGCGGGCGGAACAGATATGACAGCTTGTTACACAAAAGAAAAGGGGCTGGGTTTGAGTGAAGGAACGGGAAGACTGAGGAACAAAGGAGAAGCTGAGCTATCGTAAATACGGTATCTTATGCATTCTAAATTACCGCCCATTTGGAAAAGGAAAATGCAATAAATATTTACTCTGAGCTTCGGTAGGTTGGTGGTAGATGGAAGGCTGTGTTGCCAAACCGAGTCCTTTGAAGAATGTCTCTGGCTGTCAATTGGATACGTTGGGTACGTAACGTCGTTGTGTGATAGACGGGATACTCTGTCTGTTCCTTCCTAACCCTCTGTGGCAGCGGCTGTTGCTAACTCAACGGCTAGGAGGTATCACTTTTGTAGTGAATAAGAGTTCAAAGTTCATACCATTCGCAACCAAAGCTCAAGTGAGAGTTGGCTTTGTTCTGTAGTTATTATCTGAACCATTCTGACATAGGACCGTCGTCCTACATCCCGGGAACGGTAAGTTATGTGGTCGTTAAGGCTTTATATGGGAAGGGAGAAAAGGGATGTGTTTCATAGTTTACAACCTCGGTCTCTTCACATGGGCGGGCCACTGAGCCCTATCTTATGAAAACCCACATCTCACATTTTAAAAGCTAAAATCACATTTCATCCCATCACAAATAATTTCATATTCAAACATTTAAATTGAACAACAATTCCATGTGAATCCGATAACTCTGATGTGTAGACTTTCCACTGTAGAGTTTATGTCATCTTATCATTGATTGAGAATGTCTCAGATGACAACCGAACTGACATCATATTCATTAAGTACCACCGCATATGTTCAATTGTTCGGATTACCACAATATAGTTCATTTCCCCCCACCTACTGATGTTCCCAGAATCTCTATGTTAACCAAGGGGTTTGCAAATGTAATATCAGTAGGGTAGAGAGAGGAAAAAGGGGGGAAGAGGTATTTATGACTGTCATAAATCTACCCCCCAGGCCAATGTCATGACAATTATCAATGGGACAACATTAACAACAATAACCAAGCGTAAAAATAACCATACATTGAACAATAAAAATAAGCATAAAGGACACATGCAAGTTGGTTGGTTTGTCAGACACTGAACCTTATCTTATGGCAGGCAGCAATGTAGTGCGCTGCCAACCCACAGTGTCCTGACAGGGTAGCCTATCCTATTCGGAGACGTCTTTGAAACCTTGAATACGGGTTCCAAATTTAGGCAAATGAAACTCTCTAATTGTTTTATATTTTGCTGTGGTGCAGTGGTTGCACAGCCCTTCCTCGACATGGATGTTTCCCTGTGTCCACCCTTCCCAATGGCAAGGCTGTACTCACTGATCCTGTACTAAGGTTTATCTAAGGTTTTGATCCAGTCTCTCTCTCTCGCTCTCTCTCTCTAGGCTCTCAGTCTCTCTTCTCAAGTCGCTCTCTCTCCAGTCTCTCTCTCCAGTCCCTTAGTCTCTCTCTCAAGTCGCTCTCTCTCCAGTCTCTCTCTCTCCAGTCTCTCTCTCTGGTTCCTTAGTCTCTCTCTCCAGTCTCTCTCTCTAGTCTCTCCATTCTCACTCGCTCTCCATTCTCACTCGCTCTCCATCTCTCACAGTCTCTCCATTTTCTCTCAGTCTCTCCATTTTCTCTCAGTCTCTCCATTCTCTCAGTCTCTCCAGTCTCTCAGTTCCTCTGTCTCCCTCTGTCTCCAGTCTCTCTCTCTCTCTCTCAATTCTCTCAGGTCTCTGTCTCCAGTCTCTGTCTAGTCTCTCAGTCTCTCTCGCCAGTCCCTACAGTCTTTGTCTCTCTCTCTCCAGTCTCTCTCCTTGAAAATCTCTCTCGCTTCAGTCACTATCCTTCTCCCTCCAGTCTCTCTCTCTCCAGTCTCTCTCTCTCTCCAGTCTCTCTCTCTCTCCAGTCTCTCTCTCTCTCTCCAGTCTCTCTCTCTCCAGTCTCTCTCTCGTCTCTCTCTCTCTCCAGTCTCTCTCTCTCTCCAGTCTCTCTCTCTCTCCAGTCTCTCTAGACTCTAGATGTTGCCAAAGAACGTTTCTAGATGATGCCAAATAACGTTTATCCTCTGCTGCAGAGGATAAATTAATTAGAGTTAACTGCACCTCGGATTGCAGCCCAAATAAATGCTTCAGAGTTCAAATAACAGACACATCTCAACATCAACTGTGCAGAGAAGACTGTGTGAATCAGGCCTTCATGGCCAAATTGCTGCAAAGAAACCACTACTAAAGGACACCAATAATAATAAGAGACTTGCTTGTGCCAAGAAACACAAGCAATGGACGTTAGACCGGTGGAAATCTGTCCTTTGATCTGATGTGTCCAAATGTGAGATTTGTGGTTCCAACCACCGTGTCTTTCTGAGATACAGAGTAGGTGAACGGGTGATATTCACATGTGTGGTTCCCACTGTGAAGCATGGAGGAGGAAGTGTTAATTTTTTTATTTTACCTTTACTTAGCTAGGCAAGTCAGTTAAGAACAAATTCTTACTTTCAATGACGGCCTAGGAACAGTGGGTTAACTGCCTGTTCAGGGGCAGAACGACAGATTTGTACCTTGTCAGCTCCGGGATTTGAACTTGCAACATTCCGGTTACGCTCTAACCACTAGGCTTCCCTGCCACCCCAAGTGTGATGGTGTGATGGTGCTTTGCTGGTGACAATGTCAGTGATTTATTTAGAATTCAAGGCACACTTAACCAACACGGCTACCACAGCATTCTGCAGCGATACGCCATCCCATCTGGTTTGTGCTTAGTGGGACTATCATTTGTTTCTCAACAGGACAATGACCCAAAACACACTTCCAGGCTGTGTAAGAGATATTTGACCAAGGAGAGTGATGGAGTGCTGCATCGGATGACCTGGCCTCCACAATCACCTGACCTCAACCCAATTGAGATGGTTTGGGATGAGTTGGACCACAGAGAGAAGGAAAAGCAGCCAAAAAGTGCTCAACATATGTGGGACCTCCTTCAAGACAGTTGGTAAAGCATTCCTCATGAAGCTGGTTGAGAGAATGCCAAGAGTGTGCAAAGCTGCCATCAAGGCAAAGGATGGCTACTTTGAAGAATCAAAAATATAAAATATGTTTTGATTTGATTGGTTTAAAAACGTTTTTTTGGTTTCTACATGATTCCATATGTGTTATTTCACACTTTTGATGTCTTCACTATTATTCTACAATGTAGAAAATAGTCAAAATAAAGAAAAAAAGTTACTGTATGTCAGTTTATCAATGTTTGATTTGTTTTGAAATTCTTTGTGGGTCAGTGTAATCTGAGGGAAATATGTGTCTCTTATATGCTCATACATTGGGCAGGAGGTTAGGAAGTGCAGCTCAGTTTCCACCTCATTTTGTGGGCAGTGTGCACATAGCCTGTCTTCTCTTGAAAGCCAGGTCTGCCTACGGTGGCCTCTCTCAATAGCAAGGCTATGCTCACTGAGTCTGTACATAGTCAAAGGTTTCCTCAATTTTGGGACAGTCACAGTGGTCAGGTATTCTGCCACTGTGTACTCTCTGTTTAGGGCAAAATAGCATTCCAGTTTTCTCTGTTGTTTTGGTCAATTCTTTCCAACGTGTCAAGTAATTATCTTTTTGTTTTCTCGTGATTTGATTGGGTCTAATTGTGTTGCTGTTGTGGGGCTCTGTGGGCTCTGTCTGTTTGTGTTTGTGAACAGAGCCCCAGGACCAGCTTGCTTCGGGGAGTTTTCTCTGGGTTAATCTCTCTGCAGGTGATCTCATTGTTATGGAAGGTTTGGGAATCACTTCCTTGTAGGTGGTTGTAGAATTTAACATCTATTTTCTGGATTTTTATCTCTATCTCTCTCTCCCTCTGTGTGTGTGTGTGTGTGTGTGTGTGTGTGTGTGTGTGTGTGTGTGTGTGTGTGTGTGTGTGTGTGTGTGTGTGTGTGTGTGTGTGTGTGTGTGTGTGTGTGTGTGTGTGTGTGTGTGTGTGTGTGTGTGTGTGTGTACCCCTGTCCTAATTATAGATTGCCCATTAATCAGCTAAAGCTGTAATTATAACAGTTCCAACATGTAATCTGATTGTGAAGAACGATAAGAATCCTGCTGTACTCCCCTGGTTGGGGAGAAAGGGAGGAGAAGGGGGTGGGGGTTGGGTGTGAAATTATTTGGTCTTCATTCTCTGTGGAGCACATTTCGATTACAGACACACAAACAAACAAACAAACGCGTGGCAATCTGATTTGATTTGGCAACGGCAGTGGTGCTGTGGGAAGGTGTGTGTGTGTGTGTGTGTGTGTGTGTGTGTGTGTGTGTGTGTGTGTGTGTGTGTGTGTGTGTGTGTGTGTGTGTGTGTGTGTGTGTGTGTGTGTGTGGTTAATCTATTTGAAGCACCAGAATTATGAGTTCAGCTCAGATGAGATGCGGCCTCCACATGTTGAATCAAAACGTCTTCCTTGTCCCCTCTCATCTGTGTGTGTGTGTGTGTGGGTGTGTGTCATAAACAGCCCGTCCCCTGTGTGTGTCAGGGAGAGAGAGACCGTGAATGAGAGAGTGTTTTAGCGAGATCTGTGTTTCAATCTATTCTGAGCTAAATAAAGAGGGGGTCTCTATCAAAATCTACATCAACATCTACCACTCATGAAAACGGCTTTGTGGAGATTTCATGAGCGAGACAAAATACCACTCATGAAAACGGCTTTGTGGAGATTTCATGAGCGAGACAACAAAAAAACACTCATGAAAACGGCTTTGTGGAGATTTCATGAGCGAGACAAAACACCACTCATGAAAACGGCTTTGTGGAGATTTCATGAGCGAGACAAAACACCACTCATGAAAACGGCTTTGTGGAGATTTCATGAGCGAGACAAAATACCACTCATGAAAACGGCTTTGTGGAGATTTCATGAGCGAGACAAAAAAAAACACTCATGAAAACGGCTTTGTGGAGATTTCATGAGCGAGACAAAACACCACTCATGAAAACGGCTTTGTGGAGATTTCATGAGCGAGACAAAACACCACTCATGAAAACGGCTTTGTGGAGATTTCATGAGCGAGACAAAACACCACTCATGAAAACGGCTTTGTGGAGATTTCATGAGCGAGACAAAACACCACTCATGAAAACGGCTTTGTGGAGATTTCATGAGCGAGACAAAACACCACTCATGAAAACGGCTTTGTGGAGATTTCATGAGCGAGACAAAACAACAACATAACATCACATAATTGTCCCGTCCGATTCACTGGAGCTCCACCGTGGCTAACCTGCGGAACGAGTGAACGAGCTGAGTGGATTTGACGAGCCAAGGGAAATACAAAACAGTCCTCTGGGCCAAACACAAAGGGCTAAACACATGATATTGATATTCGCGTCACCTGTCTGATAATACACTCTTGCAGCAACGTTATTGACACCTTCGTCCAGTGCGGTTTTACAGTAATAAGCAGAGAGCAGAAAGACAAAAAGGGAGGGTGGGAATAGAAAGAGTGAGGAAAAGAGGAAACTGGTCAGCAATTCTGACATTCCTAAGCAACCTAAAAATAAATAAAAAATCATGGTTGATGTGAATGACCTTGGTGTCTACACTTATAAACATAGGTGCTAGGATCAAATCACTATGAACTACTGCAGGCTACGGAGGAGCTAAGTGTTCTGCTCTGCATGTGACTCGGCCCCTTGTCTGGTCTGGTCTGGTCTGGTCTGGTCTGGTCTGGTCTGTCTGTCTGTCTGTCTGTCTGTCTGTCTGTCTGTCTGTCTGTCTGTCTGTCTGTCTGTCTGTGCTTGAAGCTCTGAGTCAGCCAGCCTTAGACCACAATCACAACCAGGGTGTAGAGAGGGGGAAGAAGAGACTGTAGGAGGTGGAGAAGGAGAGAATGAGGGAGGGGGATGAGGGGATGGATTCAGAGGGGTTGGGTTAAATGCGGAAGACACATTTCAGTTGAACACATTCCGTTGGACAACTGACTAGGTATGGGATTTGAAGAGGGGATAGAGGGATGGAAGAGGGTGGGAAAAAGACCGGGGGATGGGGGTGACAAAGTGGTCTGGAGCTGCCAGTATGTGGGTGCCAGAGGCAGGAGTGGCAGGCTGGCTGGCCGTGTGCTCGGACGCCCTAGCAAGAGGTATGCCCTCTCACACAGATCTGGTTACACGCGATCTACACATGCTGGCACACAGGCATGCACACACACACACACACTTTACACATTTGCCACTATTCACAGACACAGGCAGCATGACAAACACACGTAATATTACAGTATACTGTAGGCCTACTGACACGAGGCCCTCACGTGAACACGCACCGGATCACACAGAGACACATACGTTACTAACACATGGGGTGTTATGCTAGTCCCAGCTGGAATGTGATCAGCCACAGAGCATTAAACCCGGCAGCCAGCTACACTCAAAGCCACCTGAGCTTCTTCTTGAAAATCAAATCAAATCAAATTTTATTTGTCACATACACATGGTTAGCAGATGTTAATGCGAGTGTAGCGAAATGCTTGTGCTTCTAGTTCCGACAATGCAGTAATAACCAACAAGTAATCTAACTAACAATTCCAAAACTACTGTCTTATACACAGTGTAAGGTGATAAAGAATATGTACATAAGGATATATGAATGAGTGATGGTACAGAGCAGCATAGGCAAGATACAGTAGATGGTATCGAGTACAATATATACATATGAGATGAGTATGTAAACAAAGTGGCATAGTTAAAGTGGCTAGTGATACATGTATTACATAAGGATGCAGTCGATGATATAGAGTACAGTATATACGTATGCATATGAGATGAATAATGTATGGTAAGTAACATTATATAAGGTAGCATTGTTTAAAGTGGCTAGTGATATATTTACATCATTTCCCATCAATTCCCATTGTTAAAGTGGCTGGAGTTGAGTCAGTGCCAGTGAAAAGTGTGTGCCTGTGAGCGTGCTTGTTCGTTGTGTGCGTGTCTGTGTGCGTGCTTGTTCGTGTGCGCGCTTGTCCTCTGTTTGTGTGTGTGTGTCCGCGCGTCTGCACATGTCCTAATCAGCCTGTCCCTTTTCAAGTTCAGTGTAGTTTATGAGGATCCCAGTTAGTTACTGCACATGCAGCTGCTACTCTTCCTGGGGTCCATAAGTATAGGGGCAAAATGGAGGAGCAATTCAGCAGGTCGGACACGAGGCGTATGTTGCAGGGGATTTTTAACGATCACGGATTACAAAATGAAAGCCAGCCACGTCGCGGACACCAACGCCACCTTACTGGACGACCTAGACACCCTTTCCTCATGTTTCGAGCGTAACAACTCTGAGCCCTAAAAGACAACGAGGGCTATGTGCTTACGGTCTCCACGGAGGACGTATGTAAGTCGTTCAAGTGTGTTAACCGTCGCAAGGCTGCCGCCCAAACACCATCCCTAGCTGCGCCCTCCGTGCTTGTGCAGACCAGCTAGCTGTTGTGTTTTCTGACATTTTCTATCTCTTTCTAGCTCAGGCCGCTTTCCCCACCTGCTTCAAGATGTCCACTATCAACCCCTGTGCCCAAGAAAGGGAAAGTGAACTGAATGACTACTGACCCGTAGCACTCACTTCCGTCATCATAAAGTGCTTTGAGAGGTACATTACCTCCTCCACACTGATCCTCAACATGGGGGCCCCACAAGGGTGTGTCCTCAGTCCCCTCGTGTACTCCCTGTATACACACAGGTTTTCCAACTCCATCATCAAGTTCGCTGATGTAGTAGTAGGCCTCATTACCAACAACGACGAAACGGCCTATAGAGAGGAGGTAGGCACTCTGACGGTGTAGTGGCAGGTAAACAACCTCTCACTCAATGTCTGCAACACAAAGCAGCTGATTGTGGACTTCAGGATGAACCAGGCTGGGCACCGTGGAGACGGTGAAAAACTTCAAGTTCCTTTTGGTGTACACATCTCCAAGGAGATAAAATTGTCAATCCACATGGACACCGTGCTGAAGAAGGCACATCAACTTTTCAAACTCTGGACGCTGAAGAAATTCGGCCTGTCCTCGAGTGTTCTACAGGAGTACCATCGAGAGCATACTGTCTGGCTGTATCACAGCCTGGTACGGCAACTCCACCGCCGCTGACCGCATGGTGCTACAGAGGGTGGTACACATAGCCGATTGCACCATTGGTTGCTCACTGCCTGCCCTCCAGGACACCTCCAACACCAGATGTCGCTGGAAGTCCAAGAAGATCATTAAGGACCTCAGCCACCAGAGCCACGGCCTGTTCTCCACGCTTCCATCACTCAGACGCGGGCAGTACGGGAGAATCATGGCACACATTTTTTTTATGTCCGACTGGCCAATAGCTTCTACCTCTAGACCAGGGGTGTCAAAGTCAAATGGACGGAGGGCCAAATAAAAAATTTAGCTACAAGCCGAGGGCCGGACTGTTCGAATGTTCATTGAAAATTTTTTAAATGACGCATATAGTCTAGTGAACCTAATTGAACCTACTGAAAACCTAACAAATATATTCCAATATGATCAGATAAATAAAGCAATATTTTCTTATGGCTCTGTCAGTAATCTTTAATTTTCAACAGACACAAAAGACAAATTTCCTTTATATAAAAATCCCCATAACATGAACATTAAATGAAAGAAACCGGTATTCAAGGCACCATCAGTAGCCTATATTTTCTATTTTAGCAAAAGTGGGCTAAATTTACTTCAAAGAAAAAACAATAATAGCAATTTTCTATCATCCACTCAACTGAAATATTTTTTAAATATAATTGGATTGAAATACAATAAAATAAAGTGCAAAAATCTATTAATCAAAAACAACACTTTGTTTAAGGAGAAGTAACATGCAGTGAAAACAAATATTAAACTTTAACTTTTAAACTTGAACTGAGTAAAAACTCTAAATATGTGATTGCACAGTAATGTTCACTTGTTTGAGGTTGAGGGTGATACTTGGTGGTGTCCCATCTTTTCCACAAGTTCATCAATGTTCGGGGTACTCTGAGCTGAGGAAATCCTCAGAATTGAGTGGAGGTGTTCAGCAGTAAGTCGACTTCTGTGTGATGTTTTGTTCAAGTTCATCAAAGAAAACAGTTGTTCACACAGGTATGTGCTGCCAAACATAGACAACGTTTGAGCAGCCTGGATGCGCAGCTGGGGCATTGTGTCGGGAGGAAACGGGCGAACTCCGCAGCACCCACTGCCGCATATTTTGCCCTCAGTGCATCATTGCATTGAGGTCAATCAACTCCATTTGGAGGTTTGGTGGTGAGCTTTCCACGTCAACAGCAAATGGGTTACCGAGCAGTTCCAACCTGCTTTTTGTGCTTCAAAGTCAGCAAATCGGTGTCGAAAGTCAGCGGCAAGCATACCTATTTTATCAGCCAACTGTGCGCTCGGGAACGCACTGGTAGAGAGCTTCTTTTCATGGTCTGGCAGCTGGGAAAGTGGCTCAAATTTTCTTTCCGCATCTGCGTCTCCCACAGAGTCAGTTTGGTTTTAAATGCCTTCACTGTACTGTACATATCAGAGATGACACGATCCCGACCCTGCAGCTGCAAGTTCATTGCATTCAGATGACTCGTAATGTCACACAGAAAAGCCATTTCACACAGAAACATTTAGTCTCGGAGTTGTGTTGTGTCTTTCCCTTTGCTGTCCAAGAACAGACAAATCTCCTCACGAAGCTCGAAACATCTTTGAAGCACCTTTCCCTGGCTTAGCCATCGCACCTCTGTGTGATAAGGCAAATCACCATGCTCCGTTTCTAACTCCGTCAGAAATGCCTTGAACTGGCGGTGATTCAAACCTTTGGCTCTGATAAAGTTAACTGTGCGCGTGATGATGCTCATTACATGCTCCATTTTCAAGGCTTTACCGCACAACGCTTCCTGGTGTATGATACAATGATAAGCTGTCAGCTCACCTGTCGCGTTTTCCTCTTGCATCTTTTCCCGTATCTTCGCCACCAGTCCGCTCCTGTGTCCACACATCGCAGGTGCTCCGTCGGTTGTCAAACCCACGAGTTTTCCCAAGGCAGCTCCATCTCATTTACACATCTTGACACCTCTTCATACAAATCATGCCCCGTAGTTGTGCCATGCATAGGACGTAAAGCCAAAAACTCCTCTGTCACGCTTAGGCTGGAGTCCACTCCGCGGATGAAAATTGACAACTGGGCAATGTCAGAAATGTCGGTGCTCTCATCCACAGCCAAGGAATATGCAATGAAATCTTTTCCCTTTTTCACAAGCTGCTCTTTAGATTGATGGACAACTGGTCTACAATGGTGTTTCTGCTCAGACTCACATTTAAAAAGAGTTGCCTTTTTCTGGGCAAACTTCGTCACAAACTTTAATCATGCAGTTTTTGATGAAATCCCCTCCGTAAATGGCCGGGCTGATTTAGCGATCTCTTCTGCCAAAATAAAACTGGCCTTGACAGCAGCCTGGCCTTGTGATTTGGCTTTTTTGAACAGAGCCTGTCGAGATTTGAGGCCTCGTTTTAATTCCTCTGCCTTTTGTAGCCTTTGTTCCATGTCCATATTCTTGTTTTTGTCCGCGTGTTTCGTTTCATAATGTCGTCTCAGATTATACTCTTTCAGTACCGCCACACTTTCTCCACACAGAAGACACACAGGTTTTCCAGCTACCTCCGTGAACAAATACTCCGACTCCCACCTTGTTTGAAACCCCGGTTCTCAGTGTCCACCTTCCGTTTTGCCATTTTTGATGGGTATCTGAAAGTTAATTTTACTGTGATGCTGACAACTGCTGTGCCAATAAATATTGAAATGAAGCAGCCTACTGCTCGGTGCGTCACCGTTGCATTGTGGGAAATGTAGTATTGGTGCGTGTAAAAGATCTGCGGGCTGCCGGCTTGCTGCGGTCTGCGGGCCGGTTCTAATAATAAATCAAGATCATCCCAGGGGCCGTAAAAAACCTTCTCGCGGGCCGGATGTGGCCCGCGGGCCTTGACTCTGACATATGTGCTCTAGACCATCATGCTGCCTGAATGGCCACCGTTAGGCAGCTACCTGCTCCCCGGACTTCCAAAATAAGAGTTATACACTGGAAAGAGACAACAAAAATACTACACATATATACAGTGAGCTCCAAAAGTATTGGGATAGTGACACATTTTTTGAACTCCAGCACTTTGGATTTGAAATGAAACAATGACTATGAGGTTAAAGTGCAGACTGTCAGGTTTGATTTGAGGGTATTTCCACCCATATCGAGTGAACAGTTTCGAAAGTACAGCACTTTTTGTACATGGTCTCCCCATTTTAAGGGGCCAAAACTATTTGGACAAATTCACTTCTATGTGTATTATAGTATTTGCTATTTGGTCCGATATTAACAGCACGCAATGACTACATCAAGGTTGTGACTCTACAGACTTGTTGGATGCATTTGCTGTTTTTTTTTTGGTTGTGTTTCAGATTATTTTGATCGGCAAAATAAACGAATGGCATTTTTGGAGTCCCTTTTATTGTACAATATGATTTGTTTCTAAACTGTTTTACATTCATGTGGATGCTCCCATGATTTATGGAGAGTCCTGAATGAAACGTGACATAATGATGAGTGCGAAAGTTAGACAGACAAAATATCATACCTCGCACCACTACAATATCAGGGGAGGTTATGTTTGGGCGGTATGATATTTGTATGTCTGTAAGATTCGTAAATCAAGCACTGCAATAATACTCGGGCAAACATCTCCGAAGCAAAGACCTAGAAGATGGTATCCGATCATGTTTCCCCGTTGAAATGGATTCCCACACTCTAACTCTCCCCACGCGACTGCAGTTGACCAAGCCAAATACGAAGACGAAGCAGAGAACTAAAGAGTTTGCAAGTCAAAGCTCTTACATAAAGTCTGAGTCACTAGGCCTTATCCTGCTCTTCCTCTCCACTTAAGAAGAGAAACTGAAAACATATGTAGCGGAAAATGCCTGCATTTGGTCTGATATAATGCCTGGCTGGAATATAGAGAGAGTGTGAGTTAGCAAGGTGTGTGTGAGTGAGTGAGTGAGTGAGTGAGTGAGTGAGTGAGTGAGTGAGTGAGTGAGTGAGTGAGTGAGTGAGTGAGTTAGCAAGAGGGCTGTGAAAATGAATGAATGCATCATATGAAAGCACGCACACACACACACACACACACACACCTTCCCTCTGTTCAAAACCTAAGCAGAGGGAACAGAGCCCAAGGTGAGACGGGTCTCGGTTCTAACGATTCCCCCAGCAGGCTGCCTACAAATTAACGACAATCTTTACCATTGTCATAAATGAAATATCACCGCCCGCGCACTGCAAGACATCTTGTGAAGATTAATTCATCAAAAAATGTTATCTCTGCAGTGGGGGAAAAAAAAATACAACTCATTTAAATAAAGAGAAGCGGTCCCATGAAGAATTGCCTCGCCTTTTTCATCTTCCTCGCCATCCGTCAGTGCACACCTGGGGAGAGCACTGACTGGGCCAGTATGCACTGGCATACACATGCAAACTGTATGCACAGAAATAGCTGGACCGTGACTTAATCTTGTAGGACGGTCTCGGTCTGCCTATATGCCTGCCTGTCTGTCTGCCTGCTTATACGCCTGTCTCGCTCTCTGTCCTCCTATCTGTCCGCCTGTCTACTATGACTACATGCCACTACAGTACCTCCGTCAGCATTTGCCAGCATCCTGTGTGTGCACTGTCCCAGTTTGCTGAGCTTGCCTGTGGCGGGACTCATTGACTCACTGTGATGACTAACCCAGTGTGTTGCAACTGTTTTGCCGATGCTACAGTAAAGATTCATTACTGTAATGTAGGTGAAGGGGAGGAGAAGGAGAAAGGACACCACAGGCCCTTTCCCTGCCACAATGAACATCAGCAGTGTGACCATCACACACCCCTCCCAAGCAATTTCTCTAAAAATCACGAGTCGCCACTAGTGGAATTCAGCATGAACGGTGCTGGCCCCGACGTCTGTCTGTATGTATGTGCCTATATCTTCCAGTGGAGATAGGTGAGGGGGAGAGAGAGAATGGAAGAAAGAGGCCACGGCAGAGAGAGATCGCACAGGTTTCCAGCCAGCAGAGCTCCTGATGGAGGCTGAGGGAGATTTGCCACAGGACAATACAACATAATGACAATCTCTGCCCCTTAACGCTGCCAGCGTAACGCTGCCACGGCCACCGCCCCAGGAGCTGCAGAACGGACTGGGTGTTCAGTCAGCACTCTGCTCTCCCCCAGAGAGAGTGCAGACGTCTCAGAGCCCAAGTTCCTCCTCTCTGGACAGTTCCTCCCTCGCAGCACAATGCTGAGAAAAAGAGGGTATTTTCTAAAGTGAAGAGAGGAGGGTGCCAAATGCCAACAGGCATCAACGACACCTCGGCCTGTAGTAGACATCTGGTGCCTTGGAAGGTTAGACAAGGAAATACTAAGCAGAGAACCGACTCCATGGAAAAATGTGGAGGGAAAAGAGAATAATTCTCATCTTGATAATAGCTAAACTTAAAGCCCTAATCAACCTAACAGGGTTTGGATTTCCACCAGGGGGAGAAATATATGAATCTGGGCCCCCTACTAGTTGAGCATTCCAAAAATAGAAACTGGGTAGACCAGGAATTGCTATCCTTTAAGACCGGAGAAAAAATATCAAAAATATTTTTCTGTTTGTCTAAGCCGAGAGCACTGGATGACGCAGGTTAACATCATTCGGTATAACGCACCATTTTATGATACGGCGCTCATAGTTGCGCCGGTCAAATGGACATTAGGGCTGACCCCATTTGGGGCTGACCCCAATTAGTCGACTGGTCGATTGTTTGGTCAATAGGCTGTTGGTCGGCTGGAATTTCTTTAGTCGAGCAGTCGCAAATATATATTTTCTATGCGGCACAAGACACCTGTCTGAGTCACTCCTGTCTCAGTGGACTAATCCATTGCGGAGGACTAAGACATGCGCTACTAAAATGTAAATGGTTATATTATGTTAAAAAAATAATGGTGCAACACTAATAAATATGATATTATTTTATAACAAATGCGCTTTTTTCCGAGATGGACAGCGGTCGCAGAGGCAGCGGCGACGCGTAGAGACGAGGAAACAGCCTTAATTGTCTAAGAAAAGTGAGGAGAGAGGAAACCCCAACTTAATCAGGTCTTTAATCAATAGCCTAACTGTTAACTGTGCCTGGCTTTATAAATCATCCATATATATATATATATATATATATATATATATATATATATCATCTACAGAAATAAAACAGATCCTGTTTCTGTTGCCAGTTTAATAGCCTACTGATTCATTGAGCACCAAGCCTCACGCAACCTTAAAAATGTCGGCTAAAGCAATTTCACAAATTTCGTTTTTAATCTTCGCTATGCTGTAATAAAGGCTGTTAAGTGTTAGAACAGGTATTACTTGTGACTTATTTAGTGTTGTTCACACTGTTCCAAACGGGCAGAACATTTTTATTGTCATCTAAAAAGACAGCACCTGTTTGTCACACAAAAAATGCAATCTCCTTCTTATTGTCATTATTACAATTGTTATTATGATCGTCATTATAATAAAGTCATGTCATTATGGCTTCTTATAGTTGTAGCCTTATATCACCACCATCGAGCTGAAGGCCTATAGTGCGCATCCTGTTCAGTCTTGAGACCGTAACTTTACTTGGGGCTATATTTCAATATATATTTCAATATAGGCCACTGATCAATCAATCATGTCATCCATCACACAGCGTACGACTCATTCATGCTTTGAAAGGCAACCAAGCATTTTAGTTTTCAAATGAAATAACAAAGGGAGCTTTGGATAATTAGCCTGTGCAATAAATAAACTGCCATTCACGAATGAATGCAACTGTTATGTTAGTTTTTGCTGTAATAAAGGCTTTATATATTTCTTTGAGTTAGAACAGACTCTCTGGTACAGTTATAATTGATTTAGTGTTGTTTATACTGTTCCAAATTGTTATAATAAAAATGAAGATAGTAATCTAACAGGGTCTGTTTGGCACAAAATATTAATGCTGCCTTGCTCCTATACCCTCCTTGTTCTTGATCTCCAATAGTCAAATGACTTACACCGTATCAGAATTTCCCTTTCCCTCCTGAGAAACCAGTAAACATTCCCCCGTTTTGAGTATCTTTTTCACGTCCTCCGCATCCATTTTGCTGTCACGTGTTACGGGGTTTGTTATAACCAATTTATTGGTGTGATTATAATAGGCTTGCATACATGTTTCACAAAGAGAGCAAGGTTTGAGGGAATGTTTTTCCTAAACAAATTAGGTATTTCTTTAACAGAACTTTTCAGTCAGAGATACAAGTAAGAAACTAAATAGCTGTAATTATGTTGCAGCATCAGCACGGACAGCGCGATAAAGACCTGCTGTGCTGTGGTGCCTGTTCGGTGCAACAGGGAGGAGAGAGACAATGCCAGTCACACAGGCACTTGCTGTCGTTTTTTTTAACACAGCATGGCCATCGGGCTCCCTCTTGAGTAATTTGTGTGTCTTAATTATTTTATCAAACAGTGAGCTTAACCTCTTAAGTCGACCCTCTACTTTTTCTAACATTGTGTTAAAAATCGCGCAACATTTCAGCGCCCTGCTTCTCATGCCAGGAATATAGTATATGCATATGATTAGTATGTGTGGATAGAAAACACTCAGACGTTTATAACACTGGTTAAATCACGGCTGTGACTATAACAGAACGTGCGTTTCATCGAAAAGCGCAGGAAAATCTGATCACTGAAAATTGGAAAATATATCAATGCGCCACTTGCATGTATTGTCTATGGGAAAGCAAATTACCTGGAGCCGAGATTGCAATTCCTACAGCCTCCACACGATGTCAACAGTCTTGTCATTTGCCTAGGCTTTGTTTCTTGGTCAAACGAAGAAGAGACAGCCCATTTCTTCAGGTCTCCGACCGGATATTTTGGTTGAGATTTACCCGGACATTATTTCCAGACGTACAGCTATAGAATACACATCGCCTCGTGATCAATTTGATCGCTTATTAACGTTTACTAATACCTAAAGTTGCATTACAAAAGTATTTCGAAGTGTTTTGTGAAAGTTTATCGTCAACTTTTTTAATTTTAAAAAATGACGTTACGTTATAAGACGCTATTTTTTTTCGTTGATCACACAGTCTTCATAGATCGATATCTAGGCTATATATGGACCGATTTAATCGAGATAAAAAAGGGACATCTAGGAGTGCCAACAAAGAAGATGGTCAAAGGTAATGAATGTTTTATATTTTATTTGTGCGTTTTGTGTAGCGCCGACTATGCTAATTATTTTGTTTACGTCCCCTGCGGGTCTTTTGGGGTGTTGCATGCTATCAGATAATAGTTTCTCATGCTTTCGCCGAAAAGCATTTTAAAAATCTGACTTGTTGCCTGGATTCACAACGAGTGTAGCTTTAATTCAATACCCTGCATGTGTATTTTAATGAACGTTTGAGTTTTAACGAGTGCTATTAGCATTTAGCGTAGCGCATTTGCATTTCCAGATGTCTAGATGGGACGCCTGCGTGCCAGGTAGGAGCAAGAGGTTAAAGCATCAGACAAGCTCAGTGCATATAGCTGATTTTATTCAAAACACATACATGCATCTATATATGGAAAAATACATGTTTTAAAATTTCAGCCAATATTTTTGGGGTGGCAAGGACAGCCCTAATGGACACCCTTCATTATTAAAGTATCAGGCATTGGTAACGCAACCCCTGTGTTGGCTATAGTGTTACCTTCACTAAGGCAGCCTTAGGAAAGCCTTTGTGTAACCTAACACAGGGATATGATATTCATATTGTCTGCCTTTTTACATATTAATGGGTTGTTGAAGGGGCTGGGTCCTGTTGCAGAGTGAAAGAGAGACGATTGTGGGTCCTTTTGTTGCCGATGTCAAGCCATGTCACTCAAAGGCCCGGAAAGAGCCACTGCAGCCCGTGTCTTATACTGAGCAAACCCTAGCAGTTACAGGCAGTTACAGTCACACATTATTTGAAGATTGATATAATCTGCAGATCCTCCAAGTGATCTGCAAGCTTAAAGTCATCTCTCTCAGGAACGAGCTGGGTCAGGGTCAATTTGAGCATTCAAAGAAATCAAAATCCCACAATGTCTGAAGTCAAACAGCCTTCACAGGGCAGCCTTGGAGCAGTCACAACGACCTTCCCCAATAAACAGTCCAACTAGTCTGAATTGTTTGTGGAGTATTCAAGAATAGCTGGTGTGCTAGAGTTCCATGGTGGACAATTCAAGAGAGCTTTTCACTTGGAGCTACATAAGGTTTGTGAAGTGAACTACACTCTGTTCAGCTTACCGTGGCTCTGGGCGGTCAGCGGAGTGATGCAGATCTTGGATGAAGTTCCAAGGTCCTACGAACAGGTGTTAGAGCTCATGCCTGAAAGAGAGAAAATCAGTATGAGTATTATAATGACACTGTTCTTCCTGTAAAACAGAGATGTCAGTAAAGCTAGATAAAACAATACTGAGCCTTACAGGAAGTGTCTGAATTTCACAAACACCCATGCCAAGTGCAGAAGTATCCACTTGCCCAGATGCTCTGACCCCCCCCCCCCACTCCAGCAGTGTGAAAGGCAAGACCACCAACAACCAAAAGTTCAAGACACCACAAAATGATTGTCTGCCAAACATGTGTGGGGGGTCCATATTCATAACGCCCAAAGAGACTGGAAAGTACCTGAAACACGGGAGTGGTTGGAAACCAGGCAGGGACAAGATAGCTCCTTATGAGTAGGGCTACCTTAGCTATGAGTACATTGGATACTTGGCATCTGAACAAATCACAATCAAGCAGGGACTTGATCTGAAAGCAACCGGTGCCGTAAGGCAGTGCCAGGGCAGGTGTCGAGATGGGCATAGGAGACGAGCTTCAGCATGCCAACCGGAATGTTAGTCTGTTGATTACAGGAGTGAAACCCTCTGTATTTTCAAGTACTGCAGTATCACGTCATGGCTATGCGTGTCACCTGCAGGGACTGGGGAGGTTGTCAGGATCAAAATTAAATATGAAAGGAGCAACGCCCAGATAAAAAGTTAGAGGAACATCTGTATCAATCAATTCTGGATACCTAGCCCTGAGATAGAGTTTTATTCTTCAGTGAGACAATTACACAAATTGTAATACCAAAAGTCACACCAGAATGGCTTTCCAAGAGGTGTTGAGTGTTCTCAGTCCTGACTTTAAATCTGCTTACAAATCTGAGACAAGGTTTGAATATTGCTGCTCATCAATGATTCCCAACCAAATTTACTAAGCTTGAGCAATTTTGACAAAAACAATGGATACATGTTGCCCTAAGAGTTGTGCAGAGTTGGTAAGGGGTGGGGGTTACTTTTTCCTTCACTTTGAAAATGTGGAGCAAGTTGTGTAGATCTGGATGGGAAAAAATACAATGTAAAATGTGACAACTGTGAAAGAGGTGTGTAGACTTTCACTAGGCACCGTATTCATGTAGACGATTCGGCTCAACGTACGCAATATGTCATGGAAGTGGATGTAACGGTGACACAAAGAGAACGACAGGAACATTACTTCAGTACAGTGTTCATAAAATGCTAAAAGAACGCAAATACTGCTGCTTGCTAGCACTCGGTTATGTAGCAACGACGGGGACTGAGCTCAATCAAAAAAAGAATCTACGAGCAAAATGATTCCCCTTTAGCTGGAAGAAGAAAGAGAAGAGAGAAAAAAGCACTGTGCCGCACTTAAGTGAGCTGCTCAGCCGACCAAATTGAGGCTAGGGTAGGATGAGTGGTGCAGTCCATATGACAGCTGCACCACGTGTCTGAAGCAGCCACTTTCCATCCACCGCGTCTTATCACGGCCCAAGTGTGTGTGGAGGAGATGGAGGAGGGCCTCGGCATTCCAGGCCCTCACCAAGGTGCTCTTCCTGCCTTACCGCACCGTCTGCTTGTGGTGGACAAACTCGCGTCCTCGGTGTGAGGGGAGTGATGCCGGCACAGCAGAAGATACTCCAGACATTGGCAACTTGATTTGATGCCACAGGGATCTTCATCGGGTAACTGTGCTCATAAGATCATGGCGAGCTTGAAAGTTTGGTCGATATCCTGTGGTTTGTCATGAGCCATTTTTTTTTGCGTAATAAGGTTGTGGCATTGGCATCATGGTAAATTGCAACAACCCGACACGGTATGGCATGACAGGTATCATGTCATTAGTGGTAATGTCATTCAAGACACATTATAACTCACTGCATGGTTATGGTAATCCGTTATGAGGTTTTAGGACATTGTTTTGATTTATGGCCCTGTGCAGCCCTGCCCCGGATGTCTTTGCTTCGTACCTCCATTCATAATAACAGAGGAAAAATTGGAGGGAACGCTACAGAGGATGGCAAATACATAAGATGACATCACCCTGGCTTAAAAACACATTCTAGAAATAGAGCAGCATATCCTGTCATTCCCCGAGACCAGGGAACTAGTGACGCTACAGTTAAATTAAGCAACTCCCCAGACGCATCCACCTCACACGTTATCATATCCACACACACACACACACACACACGCTAGAACATATGCAAGAGAGGGACTGTGAGGTTAAATTAGGCATCGTATCCCACTGCTGATTGTGACAGAAATATCCACTCTCACGCACTCACACAAAACACACTGCACACGCAATACACTTGTCAATTCTACTCCCTATGGGGTATGATAATGCTCATCTGCATATTCATGTCGGCATTGTCACAAACATTTATAGGTAGGGCCCAGTGTACCCCTAGGGAGCAGCAGTGGTCGCAGCGGTAGTGGGGGGTGCATTGCTACTAGCATTGACATGACATGCTAGCTGTTTCCATAGACTTCCAGTCATTGAGCCAACAACTATCCATTTAAAAGTGCGCCCCGGGAAGAAATAATATATATTTGTGTATACATTTTTTGTGGGGTGGTTGCAGCAATTTAGCAGCGGTGGGGAAACACTGGGTAGGCCTATACAACCACACACACACACACACACACACACACACACACACACACACACACACACACACACACACACACACACACACACACACACACACACACACACACACACACACACACACACACACACACACACACACACACACACACACACACACACACACTCTCAATTACAGCATTCATCTTCTCAACATGTATCCAAGCTACTGTAATTGGCCACATTTATCGGAATACAAATTCATGAAACCAATCATTTTTGATGAATGGCCCAGTTCGACTTGATGCATAACCATTAGAGAAAAGCCTGGGCAAGTCATAATCCATCCACTGGGACAAAGGCGAGAGGAAATTGAGAAATAACTGACACAATCCTCTTATTTTCTGACTCAATGCGGCAGAGAGCAGCTTTGTAATCACTTCATTTTTCACGTCTCTGCACCTTCTCGGGAAAACGTTGATGGCCGCTGAAGAGCCCGGTGCACTAAAAAAAAAGGCCAGACAAAAGAGAAACAAGGGCTTGGCAGCCAGGCGGAAGCATCCATTACAACGGCTCGAGTTTCCAGTCTGTTTTTGTCAAAGGCGGGTGACAAAAGAGCGGGTTCGAGAGGGGAAGGGGGGGCTTGTCGACCAGGGGGTCGTCTGTGGGTGATACCTATGACGGGGTGTTCCTGTCTAGTCAAGAGGGAGCTTGTCGATTGGATAAAGACATCCAATGAAGATATTACAGGGAGGGAGATGAATGAATGGGGAAACGCTATAGAGTGAGGTACATTCTGACACCCAAGGTCAACGATGGCAAAAACACTTAGTGATAGTGAAGAATCTCCCACAGACTAGAGACGATTAGACTGCTCTGTAGCCTGGGTGACAATTTGTTTCTGATTGAAAAGTTGGTATTTTCTTAACAAGGCAGCAAATGTAGCGATGTTAAATATAGACCGGTAACCAGGCTAGCTATCTTGTGACACGGGAGCAAAATTCCTCCTTGATGCAGCCAGAGGGAGAGACTGCTGCCAACATCTCAACTGACTGAAAGACAACCGTGCCCTTTATTTTTCGGCATCAGACCTGCCCAATTCTCACATTCTCACCTAATTCTCACATTGTTTAGGTATTTAATAGACCAAATTACAAAGTTTGTTAAATCTTCTTGCAATTTGTAGTCTGACATTTCAGATTTACATATGATCATTTTTCAAAGTTCTTTAGATGTATTGAACTACTTTTTCAAAGTGCATTCGGGAAAGTATTCAGACCCCTTCCCTTTTCCCACATTTTGTTACATTACAGCCTCCTTTACCCTCATCAATCTACACACAATAACCCATAATGACAAAGCAAAAACAGGATCTTAGAATCTTTTGCAACTGTATTAAATATAAAAACAAAGAAATACCTTATTTACATAAGTATTCAGACCCTTTGCTATGAGACTCGAAATTGAGCTCAGGTGCATCCCGTGTCCACTGATCATCCTTGAGATGTTTCTACAACTTAATTGGAGTCCATCTGTGGTAAATTCAATTGATTAGATGTGATTTGGAAAGGCACACACCTGTCTACATTTGAAGTCGGAAGTTTACATACACTTAGGTTGGAGTCATTAAAATTAGTTTTTCAACCACTCCGCAAATGTTTTGTTAACAACTATAGTTTTGGCAAGTCGGTAAGGACATCTACTTTGTGCATGACACAAGTACTTTTCCCAACAATTGTTTACAGACAGATTATTTCACTTGTAATTCACTGCATCACAATCAGACGTTTACATACACTAAATTGACTGTGCCTGTAAACAGCTTGGGAAATTCCAGAAAATGATGTCATAGCTTTAGAAACTTCTGATAAGCTAATTGACATAATTTCAGTCAATTGGAGATGTACCTGTGGATGTATTTCAAGGCCTACCTTCAAAGTTGTCAATGCTGTCAAAGGTGCTTCAACAAAGTACTGAGTAAAGGGTCTGAATACTTATAGAAATGTGATATTTCAGTTTTTTTTTAAATATACATTTGCAAAAGTTTCTACAAACTTGTTTTTGCTTTGTCACTATGGGGTAATGTGTGTAGATTAATGAGGGAAAATAACTATCTAATCAATTTTAGAATTAGGCTGTAACGTAACAATATGTGGACAAACTCAAGGGGTCTGAATGGTTTCCAAATGCACTGTATCTGTAGTTACGTAAACGATATGGGTAGCTTTAATAAGCTTTAGCGTAGCTTAACTTCTTCCAGTGTGAAGTAATTGGTAGCTTGGTTGTCATAGACGTGTGTATAGGTGCCAGGGTTGTCAGGCGCAGGAGAATCGAACTTGGTCAAATTGAGTAGTTTAATAACTTAAAAACACAGCTCCAAAACCATGACAATGAACAAACCAAAGTGGGTACGAGGCCCCGTCGCGCACAAACATGATAAATGAACAACAAACGACCTCTGACAAGGACATGGGGGGAAAGAGGGTTAAATACACAATAGGTAATGAATGGGATTGGAACCAGGTGTGTAGGAAGACAAGACAAAACCAAAGAAAAATGAAAAATGGATCGATGATGGCTAGAAGACCGGTGACGTCGACCGCCGAGCACCGCCCGAACAAACAGAGGCATGGACTTCGGCAAAAGTCGGGACATTGGCAAACTATATTTTCAGAGTAGCTTCCTCAACACTGCAGCTAAGACAGGACACCTTGATTAAAATAAACATGTTTTCAAATCAAATTGTATTTGTCACATGCGCTGAATACAAGTCTAGACTTTACCGTGAAATGCTTACTTACAAGCCCTTTCCCAATAATGCAGTTAAAAAGTAAGAAATAGATAAAAGGAAAATAGTAACACAATAAAATAACAATAACGAGGCTATATACAGGTTGTATACAAGGAGTACCGGTACCGAGTCAGTATACTGGAGTACGAGGTAGTTGGGGGATTTTGGTTTTTATTATTGTTAAATTAAGTGAATTTACACAGAATTACGGAAACGCAATAAGATCATGGGTCCCCGAGCTGTACTACACAGAAATGCATAATTATGGATATAACTGTCATTCTCTTCATGGTGATGTATCCTGAATAGGTACACAAAGGTAGAAGTATGCAATATCACACGCTGCATATATGGGTATTATTATACACACTGGCTCCGCCCCCAAACAAGACCACATTTGGTTGGTCTGGACCTGACCAAATCTGAACCAATCCTAGACCAACGTGTAATCATCGTCTATGTTTTACAAGTTTAGACATCACAGCACAGCACATCACATCACACAGTAGAGTAGAGTTCAGTACATTACACTGTAATCGAGTGTGCTCTACTGTACTGATCTATACTCTACTTTTCTTTACTGTACTGATCTATAATCTACATTTCTTTACTGTACTGATCTATAATCTACATTTCTTTACTGTACTCTACTGATCTATACTTTACTGTACTCTACTGTACTGATCTATTCTCTCATTTGAAAAAAAAAAAAAAAAAAAAAAATGTTTTACAGTACTCTACTGTGATTCACTGTACTGTATTGTGCTGTACAAACTTGTGAAAGATACACATCAATGATTGGTTCAGATTTTGTCCGCCAATCATCTACGTCCATGTTTGGGCCAAATCAAGGCTGAAGCACACCAAAAGTCAACGTCAGCAGATGCTGGTTACAGTAAATGGAAAGAGAGGGGACTCATTGGTAGGTGTCGTCAGTAAGAGCCGGGAGAGGTGACATTAACTGGAGAGAGAGAGAGAAGAGAGGCAGAGAGACAGAAGGAGGGGTTGTCCGGACTTTTTTCACACTTTCTTTGACCACCAGATGACAGAAAGAAAACTGTAATGAGCTGAACATAACAGTATGCCAGTGGAAGGGAAGAACAGTAGAGAGACTGTAGCATGTGACCCAACTATGATTTCTCATTGTAGCCAATTCAATTACCGATTTGGCCACAGAATTACGAGTTAATCGCTTAATAATTCATTAAAAAAATTGTAAAGAAGCAAAGACACTAACTAATTTGTAGGTCTACCTTTACTGTTAGTTCTGTGAACTTTCATTATCAGAAATTAGGAAAAAAACGTAGATATTACATTTAAGTCATTTAGCAGACGCTCTTATCCAGAGCGACTTACAAATTGGTGCATTCACCAAACCCGGGCGACGCTAGGCCAATTGTGCGTCGCCCCACGGACCTCCCGGTCGCGGCCGGTTACGACAGAGCCTGGGCGCGAACCCAGGGACTCTGATGGCACAGCTGGCGCTGCAGTACAGCGCCCTTAACCACTGCGCCACCCGGAAGGCCGTGATATGTAGGTTTTTGGTAACGGAATCACAAGGCAATGTTTCTTAAACTTACAAAAGGAAAATACATTTATCCAAAGCTAAATATGTGTGGATATTAGTTGTCGATAATGGAGTTCAACATTATTGTGTTTCGATGTGTTTCTAATACTGTAAGACATTTTTTGGTAGATGTTTTCGAAGATACACTTCCATCTGTTTGACCAGAAATCAAATCCTTTACTTCTGCCTTATTTTTAAGATGGGAAAACGGTTGAAAAATGAACACGTTGGGTCCACGTTGAACACGTTGGGTCCTCTAATGGAAATGAAGATAACTAAGATAACTAAAGCCTAAAGTCCATCGTGGGAAGCCAAACGGTGATAGCCAAAGACTGGAAGCAGCCAGTTTAGAGCGTAATGTTCAGACAAGCTGCATCGACATTTGCACGTCCCAACTGCTTCGTTTGAGAAGTATGCCGTGACAAGGGTGTGTTCAAGCGCCAAGTGTAGTTGTTAGTAGAGCGGGAGACTGATCAGAATAGTTTCCACACGTACATGTAATTAACCCCCTTCCCTGAGTCTGCCAAAACTTTAGGCCGGATTCCTGTTGCTCAGACAAAGCCTCTTAAAATTCTCTCTCGCTTTCTTGCGGTGATACAGTCAGCGCAAAGTACACCGGAAATGACCACTCAATTTGCTCATCCACCCGGCCTGAAAAGAATCCCATGTGCATTAGCCAAAACCAAAAGGTTGTTGATATCCATGCTCATCTCCTTGGCCCATGGCCCAAGGAGAAAAAATAACACTTTTTTTTTAAAGGCTGCCCTGAAGAGCAACAAAAGTGCTGGAGAGACAACACTAGCAATTAGTTGCTTCAATTGCTGCAAAGAGAACTGGTCAGCAACCAACCACAATAATGTAACTGACCAAGTTCAAACGCAGTTGGGAAGCACTATGCACTCAAAGTCAACTGTACATACCGCTAGACTGAACATCTAGCGCCAATGTTTATACTACAACTGCAAATATCCTGAATGCGGCATATAAAGGCTGCCCACTGTCAATCTCACCCAATGAAAGTGCTCTGCTCCCCCCTCCATCAGAGAGCTCCTATTGGCTTAGCAGTGGAAATGACTGACAGTGTGTGATAATCCCCACCCGCAGGGTTCTAAGGACACCCATCTCCAATCACTACCATCATTATCTCTCCAACAGACCCAACACAGTTCATTATTAATGACTAGCCAGGGCATACACAGGCCGGGTCCTCCCGTTCATTCAAAGAGGGCTGGGAAACAGGTGGGACGACCAAGGAGGAAAATGGCAAAGAAGAGCAAGAACATAGTCATCACTAGAACACAACACTGGTTATGTCCCAATAAGAAAAAATGTCAATAAAAAAGGAAAGTTATCGACAAGACAAGGTTCAATTCCCTAAGGTATTCAGGAGATTAATACCCATTTGAATGCAGGAACGTGTAGGATGCAGGACAATGCAGGAATGGCATTTCTCACACAATTCCTATTTTTCAATTAGGCCTGTTATATTGGATTTTCAACCTGTATACATTTCGTATTCTAGTGGGAACCTATTAATGTGGGATGCAATTCTTGTGGGAGGCTTTCTTTAATCATGTTTCTCTCTGCCATGGTAGGATTTGCACTTGTCAAAGGACATTTAATTCAGCCTGCGCTTCAGCCTCAATCTCTCAGTACAATATGAGTGGATGAGACATACTCCTAATTGAAGGCTGCTTCAAATCAATAACCTGCTAACTAGCAAGAGACCTGAATTCCCTGAGCCAAGAGAGCTACGTCGAGATCACTTTGAAGAAATATGAATACAACTGGCTTAATTCTGGGGCTCAAACTGATTGGCTAGATGATGGTGATTGATGATCTACGATAATCATTTCATGCTTCAGTGGTTGAAGCTTCATGTGATGCTTGGTGTTTAATAGAGCGTCGCTGGTGCTAAATCCTCTCTTGTGTGGTCTCCATTTTGGAACAGAACCGAGTCGCAGCATCGTGGTCCTAAGCGGTGATGATGGAGGCCTCACTCACACCTGCTAGATCACCAAGAGCCAATGACGGAGCAGAAGGAGAGAACAGAAACTCCAATCACAGGACTATATTGCCATTATCTGAGCACATACTGACACTAAGAGGACACTTGGGCATTTACCATAGGAAACCAAGTTGTATTTGTATATTTTATTCAAACTAAGTGGGATTTGTTATCTCAAAAAAGTATGGAGCATATTAAACCGGAACACTATGCCTTGTCAGGACACAGGAGGGTTGCAAACAAAGGACATCTCATTTGCTTATTTTTGATTGGTGGGAATTATTAAAAACATCCAGGAGGGACAAGCAGATGGAGAGGTAATTAGCTGTGTGTGTGTGTGTGTGTGTGTGTGTGTGTGTGTGTGTGTGTGTGTGTGTGTGTGTGTGTGTGTGTGTGTGTGTGTGTGTGTGTGTGTGTGTGTGTGTGTGTGTGTGTGTGTGTGTGTGTGTGTGTGTACTGACTAGTAATTTCCCTCTAATTTCACCTTCTCTCCTCTCCCTCCTATTTCTATCTCCATCATAAATAACCTTGTCTGTCACCTCCCAGTCGCCCCTTTTGGAGTGGGTGGGGGGAGGGGTTTCACTGCAACACCAAGCCCAACATAGGCCGGAACACGAGAGGAATGCATATTGTCAATCTGTAACATTCATTTTGCATCACCAGAATTTAATAAAACCTTAACTCATATTGAAAAAGAGAGCCTCCGCATGATAACCTCAGAGACCAAAACAGACCACCATTTTTAAGCCAGCGAATGACTGGTGGCAATGCAAAGAGGAGATTCTACCAAGTATTTTCTGTGGGGGGAACAGAATATAGGCTACTATATTATGATGTATGACTATCTGAAGTTACTAGTGGGGTGAAGATTAGGGCTTCATCTTTTCCCGGTATTTTGCAAATGTTCCATCCCGAGAAGAAATCACTTTTCTCCTGGGTAACCTGGTATTTGCCGGCAAAAGTGGAAGAGCCATTCAGAAGCATTATAAAGCACATTAATACATCTGGATTTCATTAGAGCTTTGATCAGCAACAAAATAAAAACAAAGCTGATGCTACATCAAATGCATTTACATTAACGACATTTAATGAGCCCAAGCCCAATAAAGCCCAAATGATTGTGCCGTTATCCAACACATATACCGTTTAGGCTACAGCACATTACGCACAACAGAAAAACAAAAGCCCCATAGATGAAGCCAGCTATATGCTCTCTTGGGTAAATAAATTAAACCAGCTCCAGTAGGCGAATCTGTTTTAGTGTGAACTGTATTACTGTACTGTATTGTATTATACTGTATTGTATGGACTGGAATTACCTACGTCACTCAAACCATGATAAAGCAGAAGAGAATATGTGATTCTGGTGCAGCACATGCAGCCTACATAGTTACAAGTATAGACTGGCGAATTTAATTTTAATTGTGAAATATAATAAGGCCTATTTGTATAAATAGTAGGTTGACCTTTCATAATATTACCCCTAATGTTATTAGCCTTCCTCCTCTTTCTCTCTCTATTGTTGCTTCATTCCTTTCATAATTCATTCGAATGACATCCTTGAATAATATAGGACTGGAATTAGATGCAGAAGGCTTTCACTTCTCTTCACGAAGACTGAATAGTTATGGGTCTGAATAAATACTGTAACTGCTATAGCCTACTGCCACTGCGTGTTCGCTCTTCTTTCAAACTACCTGCGAGTTCTATTGGCTGTTCTATTTAACATTCAGCAAAAAATAGCTTGTGTCCCGCTTTGAATAGTCCTGCCTAACTCAGTTGCCGGTGAGTAAGGAGACTGGATATCACCGCGAGGCCAATGGTGACTTTAAAACAGTTCCAGAATTGAATGGCTGTGATAGGAAAAAACTGAGGGTGGATCAACAACATTGTAGTTACTTCACAGTACTAACCGAATTGACAGAGTGAAAGAATGAAGGAAGCCTGTACATAATAAAAATATTCCAAAGCATCCTGTTAGTAGTAAGGCACTAAAGTAAAACTGCCAAAATGTCCAGAATACAAAGTGTTATGTTTGGGGCAAATCCAACACAACACTGAGTATTACTCTTCCTATTTTTAAGCGTGGTGGTGGCTGCATCATGTTATGGGTATGTTTGTCATTGGCAAGAACTAGGGAGTTTTTTTATGATAAAAAAATCTATGCCAAGACATGAAAATGTCTGTCTAGCAATGACCAAAAACCAACTGGACAGAGCTTGAAGAATTTTAAATAGAATAACGTGCAAATATTGTACAAACCAGCTGTGCAATGCTCTTAGAGTCTTACCCAGAAAGACTCCCAGCTGTAATCGCTGTCAAAGGTGATTCTAGCTATATTGACTCAGGGGGTTAAATACATATCTAATCAGAATATATTAGTGTTTTATTTACAAATGTTTGAATTTTTCTTCCACTTTGTGACATTAGAGCATTTTGTGTCGATCGTTGACAAAAAAAATGTAACAACAAAATGTGGAAAAAGGAAAGAGGTGTGAATGTTTTCTGAGGGCACTGTAGATTTTATTTTTTATTTCACCTTTATTTAACCAGGTAGGCTCGTTGAGAACAAGTTTTCATTTACAACTGCGACCTGGTCAAGATAAAGCAAAGCAGTGTGACACAAACTACAACACAGAGTTGCACATGGAATAAACAAGCGTACAGTCAATAACACAATAGAAAAAAGAATGTCTATATACAGTGTGTGCAAATCGCATGAGGAGGTAAGGCAATAAATAGGCCATAGTAGCGAAGTAATTACAATTCAGCAAATTAACACTGGAGTGATAGATGAGTAGAAATACTGGTGTGCAAAAGAGCAGAAAAGTAAATAAAAATCAATATGGGGATGAGGTAGGTAGATTGGATGGGCTATTTACAGATGGGCTATGTACCGCTGCAGCGATCGGTTAGCTGCTCATATACAGTGGGGAGAACAAGTATTTGATACACTGCCGATTTTGCAGGTTTTCCTACTTACAAAGTATGTAGAGGTCTGTAATTTTTATCATAGGTACACTTCAACTGTGAGAGACGGAATCTAAAACAAAAATCCAGAAAATCACATTGTATGAATTTTAAGTAATTAATTTGCATTTTATTGCATGACATAAGTATTTGATCACCTACCAACCAGTAAGAATTCCGGCTCTCACAGAACTGTTAGTTTTTCTTTAAGAAGCCCTCTTGTTCTCCACTCATTACCTATATTAACTGCACCTGTTTGAACTCGTTACCTGTATAAAAGACACCTGTCCACACACAATCAAACAGACTCCAACCTCTCCACAATGGCCAAGGCCAGAGAGCTGTATACGGACATCAGGGTTAAATTGTAGCCCTGCACACGGCTGGAATGGGCTACAGGACAATAGGCAAGTAACTTGGTGAGAAGGCAACAACTGTTGGCGCAATTATTAGAAAAATGGAAGATCTCCCCTCGTGGGGCATCAATGATCATGAGGAATGTGAGGGATCAGCCCAGAACTACACGGCAGGACCTGGTCAATGACCTGAAGAGAGCTGGGACCACAGTCACAAAGAAACCCATTAGTAACACACTACGCCGTCATGGATTAAAATCCTGCAGCGCAAAATCCCCCTGCTCAAGTTTGCCAATGACCGTCTGAATGATCCAGAGGAGGAATGGGAGAAGATCATGTGGTCTGATGAGACAAAAATAGAGCTTTTTGGTCTAAACTCCACTCGCCGTGAATGGAGGAAGAAGAAGGATTAGTACAACCCCAAGAACACCATCCCAACCGTGTAGCATGGAGGTGGAAACACCATTCTTTGGGGATGCTTTTCTGCAAAGGGGACAGGACGACTGCACCATATTGAGGGGAGGACGGATGGGGCCATGTATCGCGAGATCTTGGCCAACAACCTCCTTCCCTCAGTAAGAGCATTGAAGATGGGTCGTGGCTGGGTCTTCCAGCATGACAACGACCCGAAACACACAGCCAGGGCAACTAAGGAGTGGCTCCATAAGAAGCATCTCAAGGTCCTGGAGTGGCCTAGCCAGTCTCCAGACCTGAACCCAATAGAAAATCTTTGGAGGGAGCTGAAAGTCCGTATTGCCCAGCGACAGCCCCGAAACCTGAAGGATCTGGAGAAGGTCTGTATGGAGGAGTGGGCCAAAATCCCTGCTACAGTGTGTGCAAACCTGGTCAAGAACTACAGGAAACGTATGATCTCTGTAATTGCGAACAAAGGTTTCTGTACCAAATATTAAGTTCTGCTTTTCTGATGTATCAAATACTTATGTCATGCAATAAAATGCTAATTATTTACGTAAAAATCATACAATGTGATTTTCTGGATTTTTGTTTTAGATTCTGTCTCTCACAGTTGTGTACCTACGATAAAAAAAATTACAGACCTCTACATGCTTTGTAAGTATGAAAACCTGCAAAATCAGCAGTGTATCAAATACTTGTTCTCCCCACTGTATATTAATGAAGATTAGCATTACAGCATTTTTTAGTACAAAAAAATCCAAGTGATGATAACGATGAAAGGATAAAATTATACTGTTGTGTAATCCTTTAATCATTATCATTCACTGATTTGTGATAATGATGACAATAGCCAAGATGCAACAGGCTGCGTGAGCTGATGACATTCAGAGGTTCTGTCTCGAAACTCAATTTTGAAAATCTTACACTTCAGAGAACTGTCATTTTCATTCTCCCACCATCATGTCATTTCATCTCTCACTCTCACTCTCTCTCACTCACGCATGCACGCACAGAGGGAAATCCTTGGCGTGAGAATGCCATAAATCAACAATAAAGGCCTCTTCCTGGAGAGTTGTGTTTCATGTCATCTTTTTGGCAGAATCAGAAGGCCTAACAAGCCCGGCCAGGTGCAACTCAGACTCAATCCCAATTACCCCCCACCCCCCCCTCCATTTTGCGCAACCCCGTGAGCCCCAACAAAGCTTTGTCGGAGTGGTATTCCAATTGAGCGAAACGTAGTGCCTTTTCAGCCCTCTCGTTGGCCCTCCAAACGAGGCGAATCGAGATGAAGACTTTCTATCGTTGGGTTCTCAAAAGTTGGACAGTTGCTTCAGGGAAGATGGCTGACAAAAATAATACTAAGAGGGAGGTAAACGTAGGTCATTATAACTTCATAATGAATCGTGCAAAAGTTAAGAGGAATATGTTAGTTCATGTAGAGAAACCTTTATGCATATTTATTGTCAAAGTTAATTTACGAAGATAGCTATTTAACGAGCTTTTTGACTAGCTAACTAAACATTTAGCTTGCAATTATGGGATTTTGACATTATGAACTGTAATTCATGTTGTTTAATGTTTTAGGGAGTCCTGAGCAAATCAGTCTGTCATCTCATGAAACCCAATGGATTTATTTATCCGTTATTTTACCAGGTAAGTTGACTGAGAACACGTTCTCATTTGCATCAACGACATGGGGAATAGTTAGGGGAGAGGAGGGGGATGAATGAGACAATTGTAAACTGGAGATTATTAGGTGACCATGCTGGTTTGAGGGCCAGATTGGGAATTTAGCCAGGAAACCAGGGTTAACACCTCTACTCTTACGATAAGTGCCATGGGATCTCAGACCTCAGAGAGTCAGGACACCCATTTAACATCCCATCCGAAAGACAGCACCCTACACAGGGCAGTGTCCCCAATCACTGCCCTGGGGTATTGGGATATTTGTTTAGACCAGAGGAAAGAGTTCCTCCTACTGGCCCTCCAACACCACTTCCAGCAGCATCTGGTCTCCCATCCAGGGACTGACCAGGACCAACCCTGCTTAGCTTCAGAAGAAAGACAGCAGTGGTATGCAGGGTGGTAAGCTGCTGGATGTAAAGGATCTAGCCAAAGCATTTACTTTGAATTATATGTATTTTTTATTATAAGCTTGCCTTGCTGTTCATAATTTGTTTTAAAGTCAATCAGTTTTATAATTAGGGGGTGCTTATCTAGCCCATTTTCACTGTATGAAGTGGGTAACTTGTACTGGTGTGAAATGGAAATACATTTTTTTTTTGCATATCCCACTCCCTGGAACAATTAGGATTTATTCCGTTGCAAGGGCAGAACGACAGATTTTACCTAGTCGGCTCCTAACCGCTGGGCTACCTGCCGACCCTGCAACAAAATAACAGTGGAGAAAAAAAAAGACAAGACAAGGTAACGGTAGAATAGAACAAGTCAATGAGAGGGTGGCTCAGAAAAAAAGAGAAGACAAGGTAACGGTAGAGTAGAACAAGTCAATGAGAGGGTGGCTCAGAAAAAAAATAGAAGACAAGGTAACGGTAGAGTAGAACAAGTCAATGAGAGGGTGGCTCAGAAAAAAAGAGAAGACAAGGTAACGGTAGAGTAGAACAAGTCAATGAGAGGGTGGCTCAGAAAAAAAGAGAAGACAAGGTAACGGTAGAGTAGAACAAGTCAATGAGAGGTTGGCTCAGAAAAAAAGAGAAGACAAGGTAACAGTAGAGTAGAACAAGTCAATGAGAGGGTGGCTCAGAAAAAAAGAGAAGACAAGGTAACAGTAGAGTAGAACAAGTCAATGAGAGGGTGGCTCAGAAAAAAAGAGAAGACAAGGTAACAGTAGAGTAGAACAAGTCAATGAGAGGGTGGCTCAGAAAAAAAGAGAAGACAAGGTAACGGTAGAGTAGAACAAGTCAATGAGAGGTTGGCTCAGAAAAAAAGAGAAGACAAGGTAACAGTAGAGTAGAACAAGTCAATGAGAGGGTGGCTCAGAAAAAAAGTCAATGAGAAGACAAGGTAACAGTAGAGTAGAACAAGTCAATGAGAGGGTGGCTCAGAAAAAAAGAGAAGACAAGGTAACGGTAGAGTAGAACAAGTCAATGAGAGGGTGGCTCAGAAAAAAAAGAGAAGACAAGGTAACGGTAGAGTAGAACAAGTCAATGAGAGGGTGGCTCAGAAAAAAAAAGAGAAGACAAGGTAACGGTAGAGTAGAACAAGTCAATGAGAGGGTGGCTCAGAAAAAAAGAGAAGACAAGGTAACAGTAGAGTAGAACAAGTCAATGAGAGGGTGGCTCAGAAAAAAGAGAAGACAAGGTAACGGTAGAGTAGAACAAGTCAATGAGAGGGTGGCTCAGAAAAAAAGAGAAGACAAGGTAACGGTAGAGTAGAACAAGTCAATGAGAGGGTGGCTCAGAAAAAAAGAGAAGACAAGGTAACGGTAGAGTAGAACAAGTCAATGAGAGGGTGGCTCAGAAAAAAAGAGAAGACAAGGTAACAGACGACACACAATTAATCTTCTCCTTTCCCCTTCTGATGACCAGGTGGCGAATCGCATCTCTGCATGTCTGGCAGACATATCAGTGTGGATGACGGATCACCACCTCAAGCTGAACCTCGGCAAGACGGAGCTGCTCTTCCTCCCGGGGAAGGACTGCCCGTTCCATGATCTCGCCATCACGGTTGACAACTCCATTGTGTCCTCCTCCCAGAGCGCTAAGAACCTTGGCGTGATCCTGGACAACACCCTGTCGTTCTCAACTAACATCAAGGCGGTGGCCCGTTCCTGTAGGTTCATGCTCTACAACATCCGCAGAGTACGACCCTGCCTCACACAGGAAGCGGCGCAGGTCCTAATCCAGACACTTGTCATCTCCCGTCTGGATTACTGCAACTCGCTGTTGGCTGGGCTCCTGCCTGTGCCATTAAACCCCTACAACTCATCCAGAACGCCGCAGCCCGTCTGGTGTTCAACCTTCCCAAGTTCTCTCACGTCACCCCGCTCCTCCGCTCTCTCCACTGGCTTCCAGTTGAAGCTCGCATCCGCTACAAGACCATGGTGCTTGCCTACGGAGCTGTGAGGGGAACGGCACCTCAGTACCTCCAGGCTCTGATCAGGCCTTACACCCAAACAAGGGCACTGCGTTCATCCACCTCTGGCCTGCTCGCCTCCCTACCACTGAGGAAGTACAGTTCCCTCTCAGCCCAGTCAAAACTGTTCGCTGCTCTGGCTCCCCAATGGTGGAACACACTCCCCTCACGACGCCAGGGCAGCGGAGTCAATCACCACCTTCCGGAGACACCTGAAAGCCCACCTCTTTAAGGAATACCTAGGATAGGATAAAGTAATCCCTCTCACCCCCCCTTAAAAGATTTAGATGCACTATTGTAAAGTGGCTGTTCCACTGGATGTCATAAGGTGAATGCACCAATTTGTAAGTCGCTCTGGATAAGAGCGTCTGCTAAATGACTTAAATGTAATGTAAATGTAACGGTAGAGTAGAACAAGTCAATGAGAGGGTGGCTCAGAAAAAAAAGAGAAGACAAGGTAACGGTAGAGTAGAACAAGTCAATGAGAGGGTGGCTCAGAAAAAAAGAGAAGACAAGGTAACGGTAGAGTAGAACAAGTCAATGAGAGGGTGGCTCAGAAGAAAAAAAAGAGAAGACAAGGTAACGGTAGAGTAGAACAAGTCAATGAGAGGGTGGCTCAGAAAAAAAGAGAAGACAAGGTAACGGTAGAGTAGAACAAGTCAATGAGAGGGTGGCTCAGAAAAAAAGAGAAGACAAGGTAACGGTAGAGTAGAACAAGTCAATGAGAGGGTGGCTCAGAAAAAAAAGAGAAGACAAGGTAACGGTAGAGTAGAACAAGTCAATGAGAGGGTGGCTCAGAAAAAAAGAGAAGACAAGGTAACGGTAGAGTAGAACAAGTCAATGAGAGGGTGGCTCAGAAAAAAAGAGAAGACAAGGTAACGGTAGAGTAGAACAAGTCAATGAGAGGGTGGCTCAGAAAAAAAGAGAAGACAAGGTAACGGTAGAGTAGAACAAGTCAATGAGAGGGTGGCTCAGAAAAAAAGAGAAGACAAGGTAACGGTAGAGTAGAACAAGTCAATGAGAGGGTGGCTCAGAAAAAAAGAGAAGACAAGGTAACGGTAGAGTAGAACAAGTCAATGAGAGGGTGGCTCAGAAAAAAAAAGAGAAGACAAGGTAACGGTAGAGTAGAACAAGTCAATGAGAGGGTGGCTCAGAAAAAAAAGAGAAGACAAGGTAACGGTAGAGTAGAACAAGTCAATGAGAGGGTGGCTCAGAAAAAAAGAGAAGACAAGGTAACGGTAGAGTAGAACAAGTCAATGAGAGGGTGGCTCAGAAAAAAAGAGAAGACAAGGTAACGGTAGAGTAGAACAAGTCAATGAGAGGGTGGCTCAGAAAAAAAAGAGAAGACAAGGTAACGGTAGAGTAGAACAAGTCAATGAGAGGGTGGCTCAGAAAAAAAAGAGAAAACAAGGTAACAGTAGAGTAGAACAAGTCAATGAGAGGTTGGCTCAGAAAAAAAGAGGAGAGAGAAAGATATGTGATGGAGACGTGGGGAAATGGGAAAAGAGGCGAGGGAGAGAGAGATCAGTCGGAACACAGGTGGCCACTGCGGTGTATAACAGTGCTTGTGTAATTTATTCAACTTGTTCCACCAATCAGAACCTATTTCCTACCGGGGACGGAGGCTGCTGCAGCACAGCTCTAGTGGATGTGGCCAGGGGAGAGAGAGTCCTTGGCAACACAAGCAAATGAGAGAGAGATGGGGAAAAGAGAGCAGGAGAGAGAGAGAGAGAGAGAGAGAGAGAGAGAGAGAGAGAGAGAGAGAGAGAGAGAGAGAGAGAGAGCAATGGAGAGCAAGGATGAGAGATCCAAGAGAGAGAGAGAGAGAGAGAGAGAGAGAGAGAGAGAGAGAGCAATGGAGAGCAAGGATGAGAGATCCAAGAGACAGAGAAATGTGACCCTCGCAGATGTAACATCCCAAACTCCCCACACACACATAAAAACACCCACCCCGGGCTGTTCCTTCCTTGTGCGTGTTTGTTTTCACGCGTGTGTGCCTGCATGCGTGTGGTGGGAGAGAAGTTAACAGCAGAGCAGGGAGCAGCAGAGGCAGAGGCACCGTCTCAGAGAGTGTGTGTCCCCACTCAGGGAGAGACCATTCCCCAGCAGGGTGAGTGGGAACCAAGCATCATGACATCCAATCACACTCACAGACCTTCTATTCTCAGTGTCCCTCTGTGTGTACGTGTGCATTTTGAGTTGGGACTCAATGGTCCATAGATCTGTATAGGGTCCCATACAACTCTAAAGTGCACAGGCTTGCGGAACTGTTTCGGAGTGGATCCAAAGAAAGTAGACATTGGGTGTCTGTGTGTGGTCATTATGAGGCTGTGAGCATATCGCATGCGAGTGCTATTGTGTCCATTTCAGTTAGCGTGACTCTGCGTCTTTCTAGGACACCCTTTGTTATTGCTCCGTGCACTCGGCCGAGGCAGAACTTGCTTTAAAATAGACTTCACTTCATTTCGCTTCTGCTCAAGCCCTCCAAAACCAGTTCCACTCGTTTAACTCAGCCAAACCCATCAATCAAGTTGTCCATCAAATAGTGGAGAACTGTTTAAAAAGCCTCGTCTGCTCCTCTGGCCAGGAAAGTTATCTTCTTTTTTTTTTTTGACGTCAATACGGCCGCATTGTTCGCTATAAAAACGTGGAATTAAATATTGATCTACTACCCCTGTTTCGCAGCATTTTAACAATCCTCAAAATGCCCTTGTGGTCGCTAGTCTGTCTGTGGTAAAACGTGACCGCTCGAAAAGACTTTCAGGTGGCTGTGGAGGGGGCAGTCATGGTAGCTGTGCTTTGTGACTAGACACAGACCTCTTTAAAGACCTCTCTCTCTCTCTCACTGTTAACTCATCATATAGTAAATACTATTTACTGGACGATTTACTAAATAAGTATATGAGGTCTTCGCAAAGTCGCCTAGAATAATGTTTTTGAATATAACACTGGTCCTGGAGAGCAAGGACCAGGGCTGCGGGTTTTTGGGGGCATAGAAAAGGCAGGAGGCAGAAAAAGGGCATGAGTGGCCAAGAGAGGAGAGGAGATAAGAGAGAAGAAAAATGGTACTGGAACACCTTAAGATAGATGCATCTGCACATGTGTATTCGTGCACGTGTAGACACAGGGAAATTCTTCCCTCAAAGCGAGTGCAATGCGGTGGCTGACCATTCCTGAGGCGTCAGCATTCCCCCCTCTCGCTCTCTCTCTCTCCTCTCCATTTGACGGGCCTCCCTCTTAATCTTCCCCAGGCCATCTACCTCCTCCCTCGCTCATGAAAGAAGGAAGGCAGCAGAGAGGACAAACTCCATTGATCCACATCCCATTCATTTAGTCGGAGGAGAAAGAATCCCCTGTCCGGTGCTCTCTATCAAAGCCCATCACCGGGCAGCCGGGTTGATATGCAGCGTTGACGTCAGAATACAGAGGGAACCGTGTACAGTACAACAACCAGGCAGAAATGAGGTAATAGTCCAGCTACACGCCAAGCCATTCGGAAGGTGAATTCAAATGAGATTTGAGTAGAGGGGCTCTTCACGTGAATGTTGGACATTCCATTTCAGTGAATGTATTCAACTGTCAGTGATCAAGCGATGAACTGGGTTTATGTGTCTGTATTTCTGTTCACCAATTCATTAACTCTGTCACGGTCGTCCTCCTCTTCATCTGAAGAGGAGAGGCGAGAAGGATCGGAGGACCAAAATGCGGCGTGGTATGTGTTCATCATTAATTTTAATAAAGAAAACACTGAACACTGAAACACTATACAAAAACAATAAACGAAATAACAACCGTGACGCTAATGCGAACTGCGCTGAAACAAGCAATCAACATAGACAATCACCCACAAACAAACAGTGCAACCCAGGCTACCTAAGTATGATTCTCAATCAGAGACAACTAATGACACCTGCCTCTGATTGAGAACCATACAAGGCCGAAACATAGAAATCCCCAAATCATAGAAAAACAAGCATAGACTGCCCACCCCAACTCACGCCCTGACCATCCTAAATAAAGGTCAGAACGTGACAAACTCTCAAAACCTGTCGAGTGATTCTTATAACACATTCACTCTCTCATACAAACAAAGACACTGTATAGACTATTTAATCAAAAGGAAATCCTAAAGTGAACTTTGAAAGCAGGGAACATGCTTTGAATTGACCCTTTTGCAATAATAAAGCCGAATTGACCGCCTCCCTGTTGCAATTTGAAAACTGAGGCTTTGCAAATATCAGAAGAACTCAAATAACTGAAGAGAAAAATTTGTCAATGTGGAATATTTCAGAAGGGAAAACATACGTTTGAGACACACTTGGTACTCTGTTCGTTCCAAAAACCTTTCGGGCCAAGTTCACGTTTCACAATTTGCAAAAAAATCAATTTCAATTGATGGTGTGTACGTCACATACTGTACATAGAGTAAGCCTGTGTGTGTGTGTGCATGTATACACTTCACTAGCAAACAAATCTTGCATGGAGATTAAAGGACGGCTCCTCACAGCTCTGACCTAGAATGATTAGCAATGGCTTACGCAGATTTTTTTATCACGTGTGACTGATCAAAACAGTATTGTGTCAAGAGGAAACCAGGTCTCCTTTTAAGACAGAGAGAGAGAGCGAGAGAAATGAGACCCAAGCATAGCAACCCCCACTGACCATGGAGCATAAACATAGCCAAAGAGCGAGGGAGCAAAAAAATAACAAAAAGCTGCGAAAGTACCAAGTACCTTCTCCAGTTGAGAGCAGATGACTTTTTTTAATGAACCAACGACTCATTCGAGTTGTTATGCGTTGATATTTTTCTAAATTCTTAAACCTACCAGGAGGCTCAATAAATCAATAAAAAATGAAGTTGTCAAATCCATATAATAGAAGAGTAAGGGGAGACAAATCCAAAATGGCGTCCATCTAACCTGGAGGAGGAAATGATTGTCCAAAAACAAACTAAAGTAGGCTACTTTTCATCGTCTTCTCTTTACAAGAATAGTCTTTAGTTTTCAAAACTGTTTTTCCGCGATTGTATTTTTAAATATTGCGATATATGCCTGGCTGGGTCTCTCTGATTTTCACTGACAGCCAATCAACAATCACCTATT
The DNA here is from genome assembly GCF_023373465.1 of Oncorhynchus keta. Taxonomy (NCBI): domain Eukaryota; kingdom Metazoa; phylum Chordata; class Actinopteri; order Salmoniformes; family Salmonidae; genus Oncorhynchus; species Oncorhynchus keta. The sequence continues at coordinate 8,783,212 of NC_068427.1, forward strand.
TGGTATTTGCTGTTCGCTCTGCCCAAATTGTCAGCCCTTCCAACTGTAGGCTATTTGATTTAAAACAACAAACCTTTTTTTTAAAGAGCTTTATGATCCTTTGTGGACAAATCATGCTTTCTGGTGTAGTAGCCTATTTTGAATGATTTTATTTATTTCTGTGTAGACGGGAAAAAGTTAATTATGCTATATTGTTTTGGCAATTTAATTTAGTTGACTTTGGGGAAAGCTTCACTTCAGCTAGCCTTATGGACGCGCCGCCTACGTACTGTACTCTAACATCTTCAAATTTGCTCATCGGAATTCGTTGCATGTTCTGTTAAGATGAATGACCATAAACTAAATGTGATTTGTGTCATTCTGAGAACCGTGGGTGGATGCCCTAATCAGGTTACACAACCACTGCATATGGTTCGGTGAATTAAAATGGAAACTCTTTGTCCTCTGTTGTTTAGTGGTTTATTTTGTTTGCTGAAATGTAATAAAATGTTAAGCAAACACAACCACGGACTGTTTCCTTGTTGAGATTCAAATTGATACATGCGTATTGACTTGCCATCTTAGAGCAACAGCAAATGGGGAAACAGTCGGTGGTCGCATTTGATTTAATGTTTTACTAAAAAGTATCGATTTCAGAAAAAAAAGAAAGGCACGCAACAACAGAGGACAAACATAGATACATATTAAGTGTTTAGGAGTTTACACTTTTGAAGTATCAACGCATAGCGACTCAAAGGAGTCGGAAGTTCTTTTAAAATACTCTAGTCGACGCTCAGAGGTACTTGGCAATCCTACCCCCATGCATGCTTCCATGGAGCATTATAAAAATGCACCACGGCGCTAAAGTGTTGTCATCTCCGCCCGGCAACAGTCTCTCTGGAGAATGGCGTGGTTTGAGGCCATGTTGGTACGACACATGGAGGACGACTCAATCTGAATTAAGATTCAAACGAGTGGGGAGAGCCCAGAGTTTAAACAAATAGATCATTAAATCAATCAGTATCAATTAGCAAACCTGCAGAGACGCGAAGCCAGCAGCCAATATTCCCAATTTAATAATGTTTGCCTTAGAGCTATACATACATAACATAGGACAATACGCCCCCCCCCCTCCTGTGTACAACCATGGAAAAATGTGCCTTTGAGGGCCTCTGGAATACACAGACATCTAGATTTTGCAATCCTTCTATCCTGGTATGTGGATGTCTATTTGACCTTGAAAAGGATATGCTCAAAAAAGCATTCTTACACTCAGGCAAAGGTACACTTGCTGGGTAGTATTAATCGCAGCGTGAGTAGAACTGATATGAACAACATGCATATCCAGGAATGGCACTCGTAATGGACTGAATGGAAAATGTATCTCTATATAACATAAAAGCACAACTGGGTTCACAAGGGACATTCTTAAACCGCACATTTGTTAGGCTTGTGTGTAAGCTCACCCACCATGGCAAACATTAAAAACCCTCCATGTCGCTCGCTCATGAATATTTCAAGATTTCATAAAGGGGGGGAAGCAAATTACACCCACAGATGCAGGCCTGTGATTGAATAATACATGTCAGTGCATCATTTCCCGCAATTTTAGGAATACCAAGGTTGAAATGAGAAATGTGTTGTGGTGTGAAAAAAAAATAGGGCAGGAAGATGTGCCAGTTACTGGCTCTTCTCCCTGGCTACAGCTCCACTGCATTGTCCTGGTTCACTGAGCAGGAGGAGAAGTTGTCTTTCAAGTCCCACATCAGAGAGAGCGAAGGTTACATCAAAGTTGTGTGTCCCCCCCCCCACCCTCCCCAAAAAAACTCCATTATGATGGGGGTGGGGGACACCGCTATCCTGATTGCACTTGGGCAGGGGCGGGTGGGGGGTGTATGTGAAGGCGACTGGAGAAGTGAGAGGCGGCTGACAGCTAACGCACAAAGTCTTGCCCACACTGTCACACGCACAACCCCTTGGCTGTCACAGTGCTGACCACTGCCACCAGCCCTATGGTCGTACTGCCACCAGCCCTATGGTCGTACTGCCACCAGCCCTATGGTCGGCAGTACAGTATCAGAACAAAAAAAGAGCATCACCTTTCACATCTCATTACATGAACTAATGTGAAGCTAGTTTCCGGGTATATGGGAGATACTAGAACATGCCTCTATAAAAGTCAAGGTCAAAAGGATAAAGGTTGGGGGGGGGTTGTAACGCGTGGTCTATGTCCACACGAGTAAGCGTCAACCCAGAGCAGAAGATTAAACAGAGACAATAACACTTTTCAAGTTACTGTGGGGATGGAAATAAACTTCTCTCCAATCAGAAGCTTGAAGGATACGGCGGCCCACTTATCTGGCCCATTCAGCAGCATGAGAGTCAAGCACGAAGAAGTGTCACACTCTGTGACGATGGGAGACAAATAACTGCTACAGAGCCATCAATCAATGGATGATGTATTACTGTGTCTGTCTGACAGCTCCGTCGTCACACACACACACAAAATAAGCAGGTACACACACACACACACATAAACCATGAGTCTCAGCTCACTAACTAGCCGCTAAGCCACTTCATCTCTGCCCCAAAGTCATCAAACACTAGCAAAACTGTGCTGTGTGTCTTCATTGTCTGTGGTTGACTAACAACGCGAAAGGGACAGGAAAGTACCAGGCCTCAGAACAAAAGTAATTACTACTTTATCAAACATATATTTTCAATGTTTATATTTGTTTGACTTAATGCAGACGAATTAATAGATGTTTTCCAAAATTGTGTACTAATTGGACAACAAAACTGTAAGCTACTTTACCATGATGATTAGACTGATTAAATCGGATGATTAGAGTGACTATGATGATTAGAATGACTATGATGGTTAGAGTGACTACGATGATTAGAGTGACAACGATGATTAGAGTGACTATGATGATTAGAATTACTGATGATTAGAGTGACTAAATTATGCAACAAAGAATCATGATGAATCGCCTTGTCAAGCAACAAGCCTGGGACTTCATCGCAATTGTGTGAAGTCATCATTCAGAGCATTCAAAAGCCTTTTACGCACAGTGTAAAAGTGGGAGCAGGATGACTCGGTCCACCCGGAGAGCCAAGTTGAGAGATACAGTACATGGTCTGAGGCATCTCAGGAGTCATCCTCTGTGTGAGGCCTCCTTTCCCTTGACTCCTCAGCCAAAATGGGGCAATGCAATTAAGCAAAGGACAAATAGATGACAAACAACGTTTGAGATGGAAAAACTGAAGTCATCTTAATTCCGCCATGCCATCTCCAGTCAGCGAGAAACCCCCTAAAGGTTGATGACACTCATCATTTTGATGATCCTGGGATTGTTATTTAAAGTGAAACCCCTTTGCACCACATGTCAGACCCGGGTGAATTGAACCGCATAAGACACCAAGCCTGGGTGGCACTGCCAAGCGTTCAGGCTCTGACAGTCAGGCGCGATTTAGGGAGGGAGTTGGGTGCATCTGGGGCTTCTATTCAGCCAAATATCTAAGAGGGGGAACACAAGAAATCCAACAAAACGTGGGATCTTTTTGGTTTGCCCACAACATAAAAGCACACACAGGCTTTTCTGGCTGATTGGACCTCAGCAGTAATGGGGGAAGAAAAAGAGGGAGAATCACAACTATGGCGCCCTTCTTGCATTTGGGGCCCTTCCACTGGTGTTGCTAAACGCATTCAGCTTCTGATCAGAGGAGATCTGCCAAGACACATCGGATTCATTTGACATCTGCGCTAGAGTCCCCCCCCCCCCTTCTCCAAGGGACTTTATCTGACTATTGTCAGAGAGTGGCTCTCTGAAGAAGTCAGGGTTCTCACACGTAGAACCCCAAGACCCCCAAGAGGAATACACACATGCACACAAGACACACACAGTAGACACATTTTCACACAAGCCTGCCACCGGCCCGACATATCAGACAGATTACGACCCATCATCTTCTACATCTCACTGCTTGTTCGCTCTGATCCCGCTGAGACATTTCAGTCACTCCCATCCCAAACAAAACATGCAAATGCAGCCCAGCAGTGGCCTGGCAGTCCACAAAATCTTCTCAGTGGAGAGGAAACAAAAGCTGATTTAATTTTGGGTTTGCACTGGGCAAAAAATGTATATTGTTGATTTGTCATGTCCATACTGGTATCAGGGAAGGATACAGTTTACATAGAGGAGAACTTTTGTAAGGAATTGCAATATGTTAAGAGATTGGTTGACTGATGACAAATTGTCGCTACATTTGGAACAAAACATAGATTGCGTAGGGCTGACAAGATAACGGTAAACTGTGCAGGCAAGGTGATTGAATCTAAAACAAGTGTAACTTATCTTGGTGTGTCCCTTGATCAATCCCTTTCTGGAGACCTGACTGCTGAAAAATGTGTTTCTGAAATGGCGAACAAATTGAAACGTTCATATCGTAACACGAGCTGTTTTAACATTGAAGTTAAAGAAAATGCTTGTCTCAACCTTGATTCAGTGTCATTTTGATTATGCCTGCTCTACTTGGTATAGTGGGCTATCAAAAAAGCTGAAAAAGATCATGCAAAATAACATTAGCAGGTATATGCTGAATGTTCCTCCTAGGACCCACATAGGGGTAGGTCCCAGACCTGGGAGGTGGGCTTGTTGCCTTTGAAGTCCAGAGTGGACAAACTTAATCATATGTTTGACATCTTAAATGATTGTGCCCCAGGTTACATGAAAGAAACACTTTGAAATCCTCTATAACCAACACAGTTACAATTCCAGAGCTAGTGTTATGTATTGTAAAATCCCAAGAGTAAACAGTACTGCGAGGAGCACGTTTTCCTATACAGGCATTTGTCTATGGAATAGACAACAACAAAAAAGTAGAAATAGCTTTAAAAAGCAGGCAACGGTGTTCATTTGGACAAGGTTGTCTAAGTAAGAGAAACCACTCCCCTTGATACACCTGACCAGCCTTAGGGTACACTATTTGAATGATAGGTATGATGTGCAATGAATAGATCGTTTTTTTTTTTAAGGTCAAAATGGGAAATTAATATGGTTGAATTTTACGGTTAGGGAGAAGTGCAGTGAAGAGTATTGTACACAAAATGTAAAGCCAGAAGCCGTAGCTAATTAGATTTGAGCTCTCTGTGGATACAGGGAAAGAAACACAGGGAGAGTGAAGCAACAGAAACAAACAGTCATCGGGTGGAGTAGCTTTTAATATCCGCTGTAGGCTGCTCTGGATAACGTAATATGCCAAATTGTGTTGAAAATGTTAGCATTTACTGGAATGCATTTAATGCTGTATGGTAACGTTCAGTTTGTCGGTAGCAATTATGCCATATAAAAGTATAATGATGCACTTACTCTTGCATTGAAGGCGACAACACAGCACAGGGAAACATACAATAATATGAAACAGGCCTAATGATAAACTATGGGACAGAAAACATAGATCCCTAGCTTTTGGGCTGTATAAAATATTGCTGTTAGGCTATGTACTAAGTACTATGATACTTTTAGAGGTGTAGGCCATGTAATGCAGTGGGAGGCTGTGCAGTTGCTGCCGCAGGTCGCCGTCAGGAAGAGCAGAGCTCAGCCGACCTGACACAGTCTCATGCTCTCTGTCCGGGCACCCATTTCTCATGATCAGCGTGGGCATCACAAACAGGTCAGATGCTCTGCATACCCGAATGGAGACCTCTGTTATAAGAATGTATCTCTCTCACACACCCACTTCCAGAGGCATTTTCAAACCGTTGACCGATTAATCAGAATGGCCGATCAAGTTTTCATAACAATCGGAAATCTGTATTTTTGGGCGCCGATTTGACGATTTTTTTCTTTATTTAACTAGGCAAGTCAGCTAAGAACTCATTGTTATTTACAATGACGGCCTAGGAACGGTGGGTTAACTGCCTTGTTCAGAGGTAGAACGACAGATGTTCACCTTGTCAGCTCGGGGGACCCAAACTTGCAACCTTACAGTTAACTAGTCCAATGCAATAACGACCTGCCTCTCTCTCGTTGCACTCCACAAGGAGACTGACTGCCTGTTACACGAATGCAGTAAGCCAAGGTAAATTGCTAGCTAGCATTAAACTTATCTTATAAAAAACAATCAATTATAATCACTAGTTAACTACACATGGTTGATGATATTACTAGATATTATCTAGCGTGTCCTGCGTTGCATATAATCTGACTGAGCATACAAGTATCTGACTGAGCGGTGGTAGGCAGAAGCAGGCGCGTAAACAGTCATTCAAACAGCACTTTCGTGCATTTTGCCAGTAGCTCTTCGTTGTGCGTCAAGCATTGCGCTGTTTATGACTTCAAGCCTATCAACTCCCGAGATGAGGCTGGTGTAACCGAAGTGAAATGGCTAGCTAGTTAACGCGCGCTAACTAGAGGGACGGAAGCTATGCAGTTTCACTGGCAATACTTTAGTGCCTATAAGAACATCCAATAGTCAAAGGTTAATAAAATACAAATGGTATAGAGGGAAATAGTCCTATAATTCCTATAATTAACTACAACCTAAAACTTCTTACCTGGGAATATTGAAGACTCATGTTTAAAGGAACCACCAGCTTTCATATGTTCTCATGTTCTGAGCAAGGAACTGAAACGTTAGCTTTCTTGCATAGCACATATTGCACTTTTACTTTCTTCTCAACACTGTTTTTTGCATTATTTACTTGAGGCTAAATTGATTTTATTGATGTATTATATTAAGTTAAAATAAGTGTTCATTCAGTGTTGTTGTAATTGTCATTATTACAAATACATTTGAAAAGAAATTTGGTCCTCCAATCATTGGTATCGGCGTTGAAAAATCATACTCGGTCGACCTCTACTAGGAGGTTCTGTTTACACTCACCATGAGGGTTATTCAAACCAAGCTCAGCAATCAAACAGGCAACTGGCAGCAGTGTATTCACAACTACATAATAGTCCAAGTACAGCTGTAAATGGCCATTGATCTTATGAGTAAGCAGATCTATGGAGTGTGCTGAGGCCCAGCGTGGTGAGCTTGGCTGTGTATGGCACATAAAGATGCCTGCTGCTGGTTTTCGACAGGGAGAGTGCTTCCTCCTGAACAGCAGATGTTGCTAGTTGGATTCACAGCTCACTGGTAAAGTAACCTCTAGCGTTCAACGCATCCCGTTTTAACCCTCCAACATCCAGACATTTGAAATGCATACAGCTGGATTTCAAATCGGTGCATATGTAATATACTCCCAAAGTATATGTTTTTTTTATAAACTGCCAAAGTTTCACTGGGTTTTAGCCAGGACCTTAAGTAGGGGCAATGTAAAAAATAAAATAAAAAGATAAGATCTGTAAGCAGTGTACACTGAAGTGAGCCCCGCGTCGGGCATCAGGATCTCAGTTTAAGCCTGGCTTATGGCCCAAACAGCCTGAGTGATTCACAGCCCGGGACAAAAGGAGAGGATCGGCTTGGACTCCATTCTCTTAAAACCAGAGGAAACAAGAGGAGTCAGGGATTACACCAGATAAATCACTATGCCGGAGCTACCAACCATATCCCAAGTAACACAGCTTCTGTGCTCATGCCAATTTGATCATAGAGGGAATGGGACGGCAGAGAATCCTCTCAGTGATTACTATGTTCCCTCGGTCAAAGGTTAATTGGAGATTTTGTGTGGGGGAGATGAGATTGGGAGTCTTTTTGGAGTAACACTTGAGCAAAATACTGTAATTCTAGTCTGCCTGTCAGTGCTAACATATCCATCACATGCAGTTTGCAATAGTGTGGAAAACTCTATAAGGGACTCAAGATGGCTTTGGTTGTTGAAGTGTGACCCTTCAGTTGGTAACTGTCTGTTTGCCCTCCTCCGCGGGCATGTTAGGGTTCGTAGGATTCTGTGGTGCCAGCTGTGCCTGTGGTACACCCGCTTCCAGTCTCTCAGAGTAGCAGTTGTCAAGGCTGATGTACATAGTCAGCAGCAGACTACCCAAACAACTCTCGTGTGCACACACAGACAAATACAGAAAGAAAAACAGACACTAGGCGGTTCATATGACACCAGGGAGAACTTGTTTAAACTATGAGCACTTTTGCCGCATGTTTGTCTCCACGGATCGCAGCATGGAACTAACACATCATCCCTTTATTTGCCCACCACAGCGAGCACTGAATTATCACTGCGTAGCTAGTGCCACGGTAAGAAGCCTTGCCTCTCGACACTGCTGCAGAGTAGAGGCAGCAAGTAAGCTGCTGTTCACCCAGAGAAAAGAGATGCAGTCTACCTGTGTGGAAAAAGAGAATGATTTATCAAAGCAATGGACCTTCTCAACTGCTGGTTGGCTGATCCAGTCCAGGATTGACCTAGTCCATGCCCGTGAGAGAGAGAATCCTCTTTTCCCTCGCCGTTCTATAAATCACTTCACTAATTGTTGACTGACACATGTTGCATATATGCTTTTGGCATCCTCTCGAAGGACACAAAAAGATATATGAAAAGACGCTAGGCAGTTAATCATAAACAAACTTGCGTAAGTCTGGAGAGCTGTGATAGCGTGGGTGGGCTAGCAAGTGTGAGAGGAGTGCCATGGTGAGGAGGAGGGATGGCGAGTGGGAGAAAAGGAGAGAGCTAGCGCTCGGCTTTAGCACAGCATCAGCACTGCGCATCTGTCATCAAGATCAAAGAGGTTCATATTTTTACCTCGCGAGGCCTTTTGTGCTGCCTTCTCCCTGGTAAGGATTCTCCACAAAAACAAAAGCCAAAATCCCATGCTCTCCTTCCTCCATCATCTCAAAACGGTTGTTTGGTACGAGATTAAAACAAGGTGTGTAGGGCTGAACCTGAAGAGTTAACGTTTTAACGGGTCAACTTCTGTGGATGTGATGTGGATATCTGTACCGTCCCGCATCAACCACAAGCTCAATCAATATGGCGTGTAGAAAAAGGGCACAGTATCCACATTAATCTTTGGGTTTATCCCCTCTTGCAGCAATTAAGAAGCTAGAGAGCCGTTGCTAGTTTCGCTTTCTGTTCCGCCAAGTCCTCCAGGCGACACTTCTCTTCTCCTTAAACAAAGCGCCTTTGTGTTTCCAGCGTGCTCACACATGCCCCTGTCCAATTAAATCACCATCAGTTGGCCCATGTTCCCATATAATTTGAAGTGTCTAAACCTACGGGCCAATGGCGAGAGCGCAGTATCACTCAGTCAGTTTCACAGTAAATGGATGCTCTCTAAGCTCAACACAAAATAAGGTTTTAAACAAAAGAGGGTCCTTGGATCAATGGGAAATCTCCCCAAAATGGAGTGTTTGTTGATGCATTGGTGTTCTTCCCCTTGTTGTGTTGACCTTCCCTTGACCTCAAACTAAGCCAAGTGGAGGACACGTGGAGAAAGCACTTCAAGCTTGAGGTAAAGGTCATTCCTCGAAGGACCCATTTTGCATTTACATTTACTGTCATCAAATACAGATGAGTGTTTTCCACTAGCGCTGGCTTTCAGCTATACCGCCGATTAGTCATTTTCAACCAGCTACTTTTTCTACTTAAAGAAGTTTACCCAAAATCCCAAAACTCCCAAGTGATTCCATACATTGAAACTAGTACAATGGAGTTTGCCCTCTCCCCCTTTCTCTCTCTCTCTGTAGTGCTGTACTGAAACAGCAGCAAAAACGGGTCACGCGACTAGTGACGTTGCAGTAAATTCATGATTCAGAAATCCGTGAAATGTGTTTTATTGAAAGCGCACGGCGAATGACACATTTTTGGCAAAAGTACTATTGGTTGAGTCGAGAAATGTGTACTTTTACACCTAAAATATTTGTGATTATTTTATGTAATCGACTGCGACAACAGTGGACATTGGTTACAACTGGGCATGTGCACCAGCGTAGGGGAGACCCTGCTATGCCCCATATAATTGTGGTAACGATGAGTCGAAATCTTAGCCTATTGTTTTCTGGCACATTCGCATATTTTCTTTCGCGTGCAGGGTCCAACATTAACCATGGCCCGGGGCAAGTAAACACATGTCTCGGGCCAGTGGATCTCGTCAGTCACTGGCCCAATAAGGCTAGTAATTTATCAACATATTTTTGCATTCCAGTTCAACATTTACCTGCTCTGTCACAGTCTACCATTGAAGACTACATGCGTAAATGTCAAACTATTTGTATTTGAGCAATATGACTGGCGTTTCATTCAAGCGCCACCACGCTCCTGCAAGTCACAACTTCTCGAGCACTCGAGTTGATGCCTTCACACAGCACACGCAAACTATCCAGAGCAAAACGAAGCGCCCATCGATCTACTCGCTGAGCTTTTTTATTTTAGGGAAAGTCATATACAAAAGTAAACTTTCAATAGTGAACATACTACCAATATGCTAGCTACTGTTGATAGTCTGCAAAAAGAAAGCTACAAAAAAACATTGCTTGCCTAACATAGCCATGTTGATATCTTTTTTGAAACGTTTGTCTTAAATGGCCAGCGTCCTATTTTCAAATCTTCTCAAAATTACTTTAGAAACAAAAATGAATGCAATTAATACAATGCTAAAGAATAAATTATATTACACAGCTTTTTAATACATATCATCGTAACCAAATGTAGCCTATTGATAGCTTAATATAGAGAGAAAGCATGCCAAATTATTTTTTATTTTTTATTTAACTAGGCAAGTCAGTTAAGAACAAAATATTATTTACAATGACAGCCTGGGAACAGTGTGTTAACTGCCTTGTTCAGGAGCAGCACACACAACAAGTTTTTACCTTGTCAGCTCAAGGATTTGATCTAGCAACTTTTCAGTTACTGGTCCAACACTCTAACCACTAGGCTACCTGTAGCTTGAATGACCCCAATGCGTCTAAAAACTACACCATGTCGGGACCAGTAGGACTTTTGTTTTTGCATTGGCCCCTGGCGTGTTTCATATGCAGCCACGGAGTAGTGGCTATTTACTCCACTTTGATTGACGAACTGTAAGCTTGATGGGTTTATAAAAAGTGTTGAACTGGCGGAACAAAGTCGATCTCTTGTATCCTTTCCATTCATAAATCATACAGTGTAGTTATATGTCCATGCTACTGCATCGGGACAAGTAAACTAAAGGTCTCTTAGCACTAAACTAAAGGTCTCTTAAACTCAGTAGTACATGCGAGACAGTGACTTCAAAGTGAGTGACTCGTCAGTAGCCTACCGAATCGTATTGGTAAGAGAGACATTAATTTGGCTTCCTGTAGATAAATTCAATGAATCCTCCTTAGAGCAGGAACAATAGGTAGGCCAAAAAAAGTCCTAAATATGATCAAAGAAAACAGATTGAATATGTCAAGTGGAGAAACATTCATCCAGAGTCACAGTGAGAGCAGTACGTAAATCTCTCTCTCCACTCGGTGCCAATTTAATGTCATTGTGGCTCTTTGCCTTTTCCGAGGACAGGGAGCAGGACGACACACACACCGCCACAGCCATCAGATGAGACACACACTCAGCCATCGGGACGAGGTCTGAGTTTACAAGTGTGCGCGCTCAGCCATTGTGCATCAGCCAGACGACTTTAAAGGAGAAAGAATTTCATAAGCAAGGTCATGGAATGAATGGACTAACTGTAAGTCACTCTGCTAAATGACTACAATGTAAAAATGCAAATAGAACGGGAGAAAAAGACAGATGGGTGGAGGTTGAAAAAAGGCAGAAAGAGAAAGAAAAAAAACAGACCGCAAAAAAAGAAGAAGAGGGAAAGCAGATAAACAACAGAGGCGTGTCTATAGTCCCCCCCCTCCCTCAGGCTCGCCGTGTCTTGTTCACGTTTCAATTACTAGCACTGACCTCCAGGACATGTCCCTCTCTCTCCCCTGCATCCAGATGTTGTTCAGATAATTAAAGTCGGCCCCCTTTTGTCTGCAGAGGTCACTCGGATAACATCTGCGCCGAGTGCAGCGGCGGCTAAAACAGAGTCTCGAGTCTCTGCGGTGGGACCTGGAGTGTGTGTGCCGCGAACAGACAGACACGCGGGCAAACACACAGAAGGACATACACATGTACACACTTTGTAGATCCGCAAAAGGAGAGCGAACATACACCAACACACTCAATCTCACATGTGAGCACATACTTCCCAACACAGTTATTGTAAAAAAAAAACTCCTATGCATCTCAAGATAAGCATTAGTAGTCCTGCCCACGAGAGAGCCCCAGTATGTATTCAGATATCCCTACTGATGCTACTGCCTTCCACCGCAGTCTACTGCATGAGCAGCCTGATAGCATGCCAGTGACATCAAACAGGCTAAAAACACCTCCTTCAGGAGGACAACATGCAGCTTCCTATGAATGAAAGAGCTAGTCTAAGCCGGGACATGCTTTGACGGGAAGACCGCATCCTAACAATGAAACCATGGATGAAAGATTGATTACAAGTCACCTTTATTTAACCAGGTAAGTTAGTTGAGAACAAGTTCTCATTTACAACTGCCAACCTGGCCAAGATAAAGCAAATCAGTGTGACACAGACAACAACACAGAGTTACACATGGAATAAACTACCCCAAGTCCATTGTGGTGGATATGTTCACATATTTCAATCTATTCACGGTGTGTTGATTTCTGTTGAAAATAAACCTAGCGAGGCAGATTATATGTAATAAAGAAACACTGTGTGGGTCTGAAGCTGCATCGTTAGCCTAGCAACGAGCGTAGCTCTCGCTGCGCTGCGACAGGGAATCATAAGAAGAGCCGTTTGGCTCGCTAATCCCAAACAAACAGCTAACTGTTAACAAAACTGCGGCGCCCAGTGTGTGTGTGTGTGTGTGTGTGTGTGTGTGTGTGTGTGTGTGTGTGTGTGTGTGTGTGGTCACTACAGAAGCCTAGCCTCGCTGTCTACACCACCACTCTCCAATGCCCTTTCTGTTCGATTGTGACAACATCTATCTGGACCGTCAAGTTGTCTGATGGGGGAGAGCAGTGTCACCTCACCCCATTAAAAGATAATCATCTCGTTAAGTGCCTTTTGTCTGATGTGGTTTGTATTCCAATACAAAGCCCTAAAAACAAACATTCACATTCATTTCATTGTGATAAAACTGCTTAACGTTAAAATTGTATTACCAACCGTATTGGACTTATTGAATTGTACTGTAATGTAGAACTACATTATGTTGTGTGAATAGTAGCCTACATGATGGACGTGTAACTGTGTTCTTGTGACGACGTCTTCTAAATTGTCCCCGCGGGATTTAATATAGCGGTATTGTACTGTATTCAACTAACAACGCTGGGTAAAACAAATGCAGACACCGTACTTCCCCAGGGAGAAAGAAGAATGGAGTGAATTGCATTCCACATACACATTATTGCCTTGACTGGGAAACTCAGCTCCTTAATTAAAAAGGCCCTAATAGAATGGCCAGCACTGCGGATCGCACATTACAAAGTGAGAGATCAGTGAAAGGTGCTAAAAACTCATGTATGCCTCTAGAAGCGCAGTCTTAATTTATGCACAGCTTTCATTGCCACTAGGTCTGTGACAACGAAACCGTTGTCTAGAGAGTCACGTTCAGAGGCCCTGGTGGTGGACATGGAGAGGGGTGAGAGGGAGCCCTGGTCTGGTCTCCATGGAAGCGAAAGCTGTAAGTTAGAGGAAGATGGTGTGAGGATGTATGAGAGACAGGGGGAAGGAGATGAAGGTGACACCAAAGGCTTTTGGGTCGATTAGGTCAGCACGGTCCATGTCTAGAGTAAAACCTTCACATAAATGCAGTTCTTTTGGCCAAAGACTAATGTTTTTATTGATCTGGACAAAGGTAGCGTACTATACAACATTGGGTGTCATTTGATAACAGATACAGTAAATGTGCCAAAGTAAAAGGTTATTTTAGGGGCTCAATGCCATTTAGAATCATTTCCCTTTCCTCTGATTGCCTAAGATCACTGCCAACAAGGGCAAACAACAAAGGTGTTTGAAGCCATATTACATAACATTTAACATTTTACGTTACAATAGTTGTTAAATAATGGAGGCAGCCTAACCCGAAGAATTCTATGACACCATGACAGCCAACCAAACAATAACCAGAGTTGTATGCCTTTGAGAGTCTTGGTGCCCTTTACAGCTGAAGAAGAGAATTGGAGGGCGGTGCAGCACAAGCTAAGGAAGCAACAACAGTATTTGTGAACCAAACTGGGATTGGAGATTGACGTAACCTAGAAAACAAAGCCTATGGAAAGAGACGGAAGGAAGGGGTAAAACACGCCGACAAACCCCCCTGAAAACACTGAAGTAATCTCAGAGGTATAAATAGATTCAACATTTTCAGCCAGGCGGACAAGAGCAAATCGGTAGCAAAACAGGAACCGGCTGCTCGTCCACACTGCATTTCTCATTCTTCTGACAAGTTTTATTCTCCCCATTACATTATAACAGGCCATTCAGAAACAGTATCTCCTCATTGTGACGTGACCTTGAGGATGGCAGAGAACGGGAGAGAGAGGGAGAGACGAATAAACTGAAACGAGAACACTTGAGAAGCAGCAGGATTGACTATTACATTTAGAGACGGCTGTTTTGTCTTCGTCGTCAAATGTATTTACCTACACCATCAAATATGCACAAGTGACCTTCACCAGTAAGAACAGCTGAGAAAATGGGAATTGACATGATGTAGGCTACTGATGATTTTAGATAAGGAAAAGCTATAAAGCATTCTTATGGTGTATATAAAATAAATGAGACCTATTGTATAACATTTCATAATGGAAAATGTTTTGTATTCTAATATTTCCACCCATAAATCTATGAGCCCCTTTATGGCTATAAATGGAATAAACTGGAAAAACAGCCACCCTCACCTCCTAACATTAGGAGAAAATGACATTATCTGATGGCATGGCTGGTTATGATAAAATGCCTGCATTCCAACCACTTATAAAGTCATATGTTTGTAATTGTCCATTCAAAAGCACAGGGAGTACAGTCCTTCTGCATTTCACCTCAGGAATTGCAAACGGATGTCAGCCGACATGGGTTTAGGAATGTACTGCAAAAAAAAAAAGTTTTAACAACTACATAACCCAGATTTGGTAGTTACTACGAGGAATGGCCAGAACCCTTTGCCCTATCAGCAATTAAACAATTAAATAATCAAAAGGTCATATCTACACATGGCCGGCATGAAAATTGAATGAGATTTTATCGAGATAAATAGTCCGTTTTGATTAAATGTTTCTGAAAACCACAGCATTTAACGATGTTTCACAGTAACGCCATGGCTTCCCCCACAAACATCCAAAAGGTGAGCATAGCAACACTAAACCATAAAGTTCCAGGGTGGAATGAATCCGACCTGTTTTAAAAACACGGATCAAATTAAAAATGTTCCCTCTGAGCGAACGAAGTGCTCACACATGCACTCCAGACCAGCATGCACCTGTCACACTCATTTTCACGCAAACGCTGACGTTCTTTTTTGTTTTCTTTCTTCTCTCCAGTCAGTGCAGTGATGTTGCATTTTTGGAGCGAATTCCCGACACACCTGACCCTGGGATTGCTCATCGCTATGAAAGCACTGGCTAAAAAGGTGCCAGCGTTCCTGACAAAGTGGCCATCAGGTGGAATTCCAACTATTCCAGACACAGCCGTCTTTCTACTTTTAAAGGAAAGGATTTGAGCGATAGGGCTGGAACAATGACCATTTAACCGTGTAAACGATGGTTATGGATTTAGACTGTCATGAAAATAAAATAACTATCATTTTTTAGGGCACGAACAGCTGACTGAAGACAGTACGGCCAGATATTCATGCGGTTGGCAATTTGACTGGTAAACTTATGAGTACACTCCCCGCAACGGCTGCCTGGTAATGTGATGCAACCATTTCCATTGTAATGTAGAACGTTCCTTCAAATTGTGTGTTCACTGATGTAGCTCATGCAATGTAATGTATTTTTTGTAATGTCAGTTGAGTTGAATCAACAAATCGCAGCACATATTGCCGGTTACACTTCCTGCTTTGCTCCTATGGGTACAAGCGCAGTGGCCGCCAGCCCATCCATTTTGCCATCATTGACTGGAATAGGGAAGCCCATTCTATTCATTCTATCTCTATGACAATACATGCAGTCGGGAGCTGTGGAAAGCTGAAAATATGTGTCTAAATATATATATATTTATTTATTTTTTCTATTTGTGAGGTTGTTACGTGAATCGGGTTCATTTGGCTGGCCAATTACCATCATCCAAAAGTACATGACCGCCACAGCCCTAGTGAGTAATCCCCATGGCAACATTGAAACTCCCGCCTACATAACCAACCCGCCGCGTCCTTCCGCCCCTCTTCTTAACCCTTATACTGGGGGCACTCAACAGAGTCAGCCATACAGCACCGGAAATACTGTTTGCTTCTTCTCTCCCCTCTATATATAGCCATATCACCAAGGGCGTTACACAGAGCCATACAGTGTGTAGAGGAGGAAGAGTGCCGCCTTTTCATGTGTGACACAGTGAGTCATGACACCCGGCTGTGCGCGCAGGCAGCAACGGGTGTGCAGACGCGAGCAGTGTGGGGAGAGATCCAGCCCACTCCTGAGCTAGGCTACGCTTGAAGAAGGCTGTCATGGCTTTTTGGAAACTCAACAGAGGGGCTCACTCTCTCTCTCTCCATCTCATTCTCTCTTTCTTCGCTCTCTTCTTTCCCTACTCTCGCGTTCCCTCTCGATCCTCATCCCCTCTCTCCAATCCTGCTGCAGTTAAGAAATGAGTGTGCCATGACTGATGCAAGAACTGCGTTAAAAATGACAAGACCACAGGTCTAGACAGCAACAGAATTAGGCCTACAAGGAAAATGCTGCAAAACATCCTCCTGAATCACAGTGCCAAACACATAGCAAATTGACATCGGTGAGGCTCACAGAAGGATAGTGTAGCCCAGTGTTTTCCCTAAGTACATGGATCAGCCAGACAAATAGAAAAAGCAGCCAGCCAGGGTGACAGAACAAGCTTTATTTATGCCTCGGGTACATTCTAATGCCTTGATTCAATCCGAAATACATAGCTAAATTCTTTAATATTTTAACGAGTTAAATTAGTTGTATTGAGCAGAAAGACATGAATTTTCAAGTAAAATGACTTGAAATGCCATATAAAGTCCAAAGAAGAAGCCTGAAGGAGAAAAAAGATTACCAGAAACAAGCTCGGTTTACCCTTTTGTCCGTGGATTAATTGTCGGAGTAGAGGACCTTGTGCATTTCAGGTAAAATACCAACCCAATGTTTATATCCCAGGACAAATTAACTACCAACAGCAAGCTAGCTAGCTAAATTGCCATAAATGTTTGCTTATTGAAGTGTCCCCAAATAAATATAGTTAGTTCAGAGTTTGTTTTTGATATTTCAACCTGTGTGTCCTTGATCGCGTCTGGTGTGGGGGGATAAAATCAACATGGCGCTCGCGGATGTTATTTTACTCCAATTAGGGAGATAAATTAAGGAAATAAGGAATTAAGGAAGGAATTAAGGAAATAAAGAAGGAAAACAATATTTAAGATATATATATGGAGGATTGTAAATGATGCAGACAATTACATTGATATAATCCACAAACTGCAATTTTAAAGCTGATCCAAAAAATACAAAATAATAGTTGTGCATTGACTGCTTGTCAGAATGCCTGTTTCTCTCCCTATGGCACTCACAACTTTGAATGCGCCCCCCGAAAGGCATATTTATGTCACACAGAACGCAAAACGATAAGCTTACTAGGTAAATAGGTCAACTAGTCTACTATGGGTTTTGTTGGCAGAGGAAAAGTAAACATTCTAGCCTATTCAAAGTAATGTTTTAATGTTCCATATTCTTTCAAATGAAAAGAAGCATAGTGAAGTTAAAAGTCAAAAATGAGTCCGGTACAATCCTTGCTCTGGGGACCATCTAAAAAGGACTGACCCTAAACTCTAATGTGACAGTCAGAGATGAAACCCAGATGGATTCGAGTGGATAGACATTGGTATCCACTCATTGGAAGATTTTGTTTTAAAAAAACTATGTGTATAATGAGGACATATGCTGAGTGGAAAGATCGAGATAGTGAGTGGAGTGACTGTGCTGTATTAAAACGTGGGCAAACGTCTGGCAGATAGTCAATTATATAGGGTAGAAATGGTATCCGTCAGTAGTGGCACTGTTTAGGGTGGACAGAAGACAGTCAGGCAGATAGCAGAGGGGAGAAGACCAGAATGTGATTGTGGCTTAGCCTGTGTGTACAGATTGGGATAATAACTAAATGACATACTGAGTGTGAGGATAGACAGATGAGCGGCAGATTACTGGCTATGGAGATAACTGCTCTATGCGTTGTTGTGTTGGAGAGATTAGATTGATGGATATGAACTGTATTACACACCGAGTGAGGATGACAGTGGACAGGCAGATTGCTATAGGTTGGACAGCACTGCCCCACATATGGCTAGGCATATGGTAGCGTACAATATTGTACAGACGGTAGGTTGACCAATGTATATGATAATGGACAGATAGTGTGGAGAGATGTGGACGATGGACAGTAATGCATGTGTTGCTATGCGGCAGTTAACTTCTTTGGGGTAGGGGGCAGTATTTTCACGTCCGGATGAAAAGCGTTCCCAGAGTAAACTGCCTGCTACTCAGGCCCAGATGCTAGGATATGCATATCATTAGTAGATTTGGGTAGAAAACACTCTGAAGTTTCTAAAACTGTTGTGACGATGTCTGTGAGTATAACAGATCTCATATGGCAGGCAAAAAAACTGAGAGAAAAACCAACCAGGAAGTGGGAAATCTGATGTTTGTAGGTTTTCAAGTCTTAGCCTATCCAATATACAATTTCTGTGGGGTCATATTGCACTTCCTAAGGTTTCCACTAGATGTCAACAGTCGTTAGAACCTTGTTTCAGGCTTCTACTGTGAAGTGGGAGCGAATGACAGCTGAATGAGTCATGGATCTGCCAGAAGGCCATGTGCTCAGTCAGGCGCGCGCCCGTGAGACTTAGCTCTGTTCCCCTTCATTTCTAAAGACAAAGGAATTCTCTGGGTTGAAACATTATTGAAGAGTTATGATATCCTAAAGATTGATTATATACATCGTTTGACATGTTTCTACAAACTGTAATATAACTTTTTTGACTTTGTCTGGACCTAGTGCCTGCGCATTTGGATTACTGTACTAAATGCACAAACAAAAAGGAGGTATTTGGACATAAATGATGGATTTTATCGAACAAAACTAACATTTATTGTGGAACTGGGATTCCTGGGAGTGCATTCTGATGAAGATCATCAAAGGTAATGGAATATTTATAATGCTATTTCTGACTTTTGTTGACTCCATAACATGGCGGGTATCTGTATTGCTTGTTTTGGTCTCTGAGCACTGTACTCAGATTATTCCATGGTGTGCTTTTTCCGTAAAGCTATTTCTGTAAATTGACATGGCTCTCTGCACTTTCACCGGATGTTTTGGAGGTAAAACATAACAACGCGCCAATGTAAATAGAGATTTTTGGATATAAATATGAACTTTAAAGAACAAAACATACATGTATTGTGTAACATGAAGTCCTATGAGCGCCATCTGATGAAGCTCACCAAAGGTTAGTGATTAATTTTATCTCTATTTTTGCTTTTTGTGACTCCTCTCTTTAGCTGAAAAAACGGCTGTGTTTTTTTGTGACTAGGTACTGACCTAACATAATCGCATTGTATGCTTTTGTCGTAAAACTTTCTTGAAATCTGACACAGCGGTTGCATTAAGGAGAAGTATATCTTTAATTCCATGCATAACAGTTGTATTTTCATCAACATTTATGATGAGTATTTCTGTAAATTGACATAGCTCTCTGCACTTTTACCGGATGTTTTGGAGGCAAAACATAACAACGCACCAATTTAAACAGAGATTTTTTGATATAAGTATGAACTTTAAAGAACAAAACATTTCTGCTTTTTGTGACTCCTCTCTTTGGCTGGAAAAATGTTTTTTTTTGTGACTAGGTACTGCCCTAACATAATCGCATGGTATGCTTTTGTCGTAAAGCCTTTTTGAAATCGGACACTGTGGTGGGATTAACAACAAGTTTATCTTTAAAATTGTGTATAATACATGTATGTTTGAGGAATTTTAATTTAATTTAATTTAATCAATTTAATTGATTTCTGTTGTTTGAATTTGGCGCTCTTGCCATTTCCACACTGTCACGTAGGGCTGCACGATATGGGAAAATAATGTACAGTGCCTTGCAAAAGTATTCACCCCCCCTTGGGGTTTTTTCCTATTTTGTTGCATTACAACCTGTAATTTAAATGTATTTTTATTTGGAATTCATGAACATACACAAAATAGTCCAAATTGGTGAAGTGAAATGAAAAAAGAACGTGTTTCAAAAAAATACAAATGTTAAAGTGGTGCATGCATATGTATTTGCCCCCTCTGCTATGAAGCCCTTAAATAAGATCTGATGCAACCAATTACCTTCAGAAGTCACATAATTAGTTAGTTAGATTGTACACAAGTGGACTTAATTTAAGTGTCACATGATCTGTCACATGATCTCAGGATATATACACCTGTTCTGAAAGGCCCCAGAGTCTGCAACACCACTAAGCAAGGGGAACCACCAAGTAAGAGGCACCATGAAGAATAAAGAGCTTTCTAAACAGGTCTGGGAAAAAGTTGTGGAGAAGTACAGATCAGGGTTGGGTTATAAAAAAATATCAGAAACTTTGAACATCACCACGGAGCACCGTTAAATCCATTATTAAGAAATGGAAAGAATATGGCACCACAACAAACCTGCAAAGAGAGGGCCGCCCACCAAAACTCCTGGACCAGGCCAAGGAGGGCATTAATCAGAGAGGCAACAAAGTAACCCTGAAGGAGCTGCAAAGCTCCACAGTGGAGATTGGAGTATCTGTCCATAGAACCACCGTACACTCCACAGAGCTGGGCTTTAGAGAAAAGTGGCCAGAAAAAATCCATTGCTTAAAGACAAAAATAAGCAGACACAATAAATAAAAAATGTTGCATCTTCAAGGTGGTAGGCATGTTGTGTAAATCAAATGATAAAAAAAAACAAGAAAACATTTTAATTCCAGGTTGGAAGGCAACAAAATGGGAAAAGTGCCAAGGAGGGTGAATACTTTCGCAAGCCGCTGTAGGACTTCTTTTTAACCAATCGCAATTGCGATTTGACTTGCGAATTTGAGCAAAACTGTCAGAATCATGGAAATATATATTCTAATTCTATAGTTAGAATATAATAGTGGGCACTTTGCATACAGTGTTGTTTGAGATGACAATGAATTAAAATGTCAGGGAGGAGTTATTGTGATAGGGGAGGAACTAAAGTGTTGATACGCGTTTCCTTTGGCAACATTGCATGTTTTCTCTTACCTACTTCATGTAGCTAACATATTCTTGCTTTGCATATTCCTCTTTGATTTAGAAGATAATGTTGCACAAACAACATGCTGATTTAGGAAAAGGCTGTATTAGCTAGCTACGTTTGCTCTTACTCAATACATTAATTAGCTAGCTATTAGCATTAGCGGCTAACAATTAGTGTTTAACAAGATTCAAGGCAACTTCCTAAGAAAAGACAAACTAGCTGTTTGCTGATGTAAGAAATACAAACTAATAGTGTCATTATAGAACGCTAGTGGATTTATATTAAGAAGCAAAATGAAAACAGCATTGTTGTCATCAACATTGTTGCATGTGCTGCATTGACCATGCAGACTGAACGCAAGTGTCTCCTGGTTGAGGAACATCAAATGCACTCCTTGAGTGACAGGGGGCATGGCTAGGTCTGTGTGGAAAGTGGCACGGAGAGAAAGAGAGGAGAGAGATGACTGAAATCGTGAAGTAAACTATAAAAATTGACATTACCCATGGCGTATCACATTTAACAAACAAAACATTCAAATACAGGTATAGAAGGTAAAGTAAAAACCCAAACCGGTCCCTGCATCAAATCAAATCAAATCAAATTTATTTATATAGCCCTTCGTACATCAGCTGATATCTCAAAGTGCTGTACAGAAACCCAGCCTAAAACCCCAAACAGCAAACAATGCAGGTGTAAAAGCACGGTGGCTAGGAAAACTCCCTAGAAAGGCCAAAACCTAGGAAGAAACCTAGAGAGGAACCGGGCTATGTGGGGTGGCCAGTCCTCTTCTGGCTGTGCCGGGTAGAGATTATAACAGAACATGACCAAGATGTTCAAATGTTCATAAATGACCAGCATGGTCGAATAATAATAAGGCAGAACAGTTGAAACTGGAGCAGCAGCAGTCAGGTGGAATGGGGACAGCAAGGAGCCATCATGTCAGGTAGTCCTGGGGCACTGTCCTAGGGCTCAGGTCCTCCGAGAGAGAGAGAAAGAAAGAGAGAATTAGAGAGAGCATATGTGGGGTGGCCAGTCCTCTTTTGGCTGTGCCGGGTGGAGATTATAACAGAACGTGGCCAAGATGTTCAAATGTTCATAAATGACCCAGCATGGTTGAATAATAGTAAGGCAGAACAGTTGAAACTGCATCAATACCGGTATATCATAAAATAAGGTATACCGCCCAGCCCTACTACTGAGTGAGATAAACAGTGCAGTACTAAAAGAGGGAACATTGATATGGGGCACTGATTGTCTAGGCTAAGAATGTGGGAGATGTGTAGTACCAGTATGGTACATTGGGCAGACTGTATAGGGGAGGGATAATAAAATGTACTATGCTGTATAGAATGTGGGCACTAGGCAGACCGTAATCAGGAAGAGTGTGTAGAAGGGATGAAGCTGGTGGACTATATATAGTATGGGCAGATGGCCCTGCTGTTGCCTCCTACTGAACAATGGCTCCCAGGGAATCAGCCATTGGCCAGTCTCAGAGTGGAGGACATGGCCAGATGCTCAGTGCAGTCCACAGTGCCTGCAGTGGCCAGCACGGCCCGAGACAGTGAGAAGAGCAGACGCGGTAGAAGCGTATTGGTTTGTGAAGGAGAGAGGGAGACTAAACACAAGTCTTAGATAACGTGGATGAAAAACAAGAAATCTGGCCAGAATGTACGCTATGTAGCCAACTAATCAACAGATCCATATCAAACAGGCAATGCTCTACTAGTGTATTCACATCAATACAGAACTAATCTGATTCACAATTTGAAACCAAGCCAATCACATGACATTTTTCTATTTTTAGACATCCACTATGTTCAACATTTTCAGGATATTTCCCGGATGTCTGATCTCACACCAAAGCAAGGATTCTTCTTGGATGATTTAATTTAAAAGAACAGACAAATGGATGGAGAATCAAATCTAACTTAAGTAGAATGGTTGCACAGAGGTTTTAGCAACCAAGGTTTCACTAAGGTGGAGCATCGTGTGTGGGCAGGCATGGATCCCTTTGAAACCGAACGCCCAGACACATGCAATGGAGCCGCGGATCAGTGCGCAGAGCCTTATGAAACATGAATAGAATGTTTTCACAGCTTCTCTATGATCCCTGCATTATTCATGGTCCTGGCTGCTCTTCTCATCGCAGATAGATGTACCGCCATACCATGACAACCCCTGTGTTAACAGGTTGAAATGTACACGTGATGATGACGACGTCCTTGAGACAAGGCGCGTGTATGTGTGTGTGTGGTTCATCCCGGGATGTTATTTCCGTCTGCTCATAACTGGCCAGAAAGTGGCGCGGAAGCTGTGCCAACAGAAGTATCAGCCAACTATAGCCTTACCCTGATCAGTGGAGGCTGCTGAGGGGACGACTGCTCATAATAATGGCTGGAACGGCATCAAACACATGGAAACCATGTGCAAAACCACCAGGGGCAAATGGAAAGGTCAGATAGGTCAACGCTGAGTCATATGACCCCGGGATGGCAGTTGCCCTTTGGCACAGATCTAGGATCATCTTACCATCCCTAAACCCTGAACCTAAACCATTAGAGGGGGAAAGTGCAAAAACAATTGTATCCTACACCACTGACCAACCGGACAAAAAACATAAGACAGAATAGAGAGGCCTAAGTCATAGCCATGACCGTATGAACTTTATAGCCTATATAGCATCATGAATAAAAAGAGGGACCAGAGTGGGGAGAGGGAGAGGGAGAAAAAGATGGAGGACTTGCCTACCATACCGTCTGAGATGTTTCCCTATGGCGGTTGGTATTGATTGCCTAACCTCCTGTCCCAGAGTCGTGGTGACCCGGGTATCACAGCCATTAACCGCTGACCGCCAAGCCTGCGTCATTAAGAGGTGATTGTGGACATCACGGAGTTGGCCCTGAGCCAACAAACTTATGCAAAGCATATCAGCCCTGTGTGTTTGGGTGTGCGTGTGTCTCTCAGTTCATGTGGAAGGAGGGGTGAAAAGCAAAAGGGGCATCCACAAGGGCCCCAGTCTGTCTTTGGGCAAATCATGGAGCCTCTGTTCACTCAGTAACCCAAAGTGGTAGTGTTGTTACGATACCAGATTTTTGACTACGATACCAGATTTTTCACTTCGATACCAGGTTTAGTATCATGATACTCAATTTAAAAAAACACAGCGGAAAAAAAGAAAGCGCATTACAGAATAACCACTGAGCTTTCTTTTATTAAACATTGAACAATATGTTGAACTAAAATAACAAATAGAATGGAAGAAGTTTGGAGAAACCAAGACTCTTCCTAGATCTGGCCACCCGGCCAAACTGAGCAATCGGGGAGAAGGGCCTTGGTCATGGATGTGACCAAGAACCCGACAGTCACTCTGACAGCGCTCTAGAGTTCCTCTGGGGAGATGGGAGAACCTTCCTGAAGGACAACCATCTCTGCAGCACTCCACCAATCAGGCCTTTATGGTAGAGTGGCCAGACGAAAGCCACTCCTCATTAAAAGTCACATGATAGCCTGCTTGAAGTTTGCCAAAAGGCACCTAAAGACTCTCAGACCATAAAAAACAAGATTTTCTGGTCTGATGAAACCAAGATTGAACTCTTTGGCCTGAATGCCAAGCTTCACGTCTGGAGGAAACCTGGCACCACTCCTACGGTGAAGCATGGTGGTGACAGCATCATGCTGTGGGGATGTTTTTCAGAGGCAGGAACTGGGAGACTAGTCAGGATCGAGGGAAAGAGGAACAGAGCAAAGTACAGAGAGATCCTTGATGCAAACCTGCTCCAGAGCGCTCAGGACCTCAGACTGGGGGTGATGGATCACCTTCAAGCAGGACAACAACCCTAAGCACACAGCCAAGACAACGCAGGAGTGACTTCGGGACAAGTCTCTGAATGTCCTTGAGTAGCCCAGACCGAGCCCGGACATGAACCTGATCAAACATCTCTGGAGAGTCCTGAAAATAGCTGTGCAGCTACGCTCCCCATCCAACCTCACAGAGCTTGAGAGGGTCTGCAGAGAAGAATGGGACAAACTCCCCAAATACAGGTGTGCCAAGCTTGTAGCGTCATACCCAAGAAGAGTTGAGTTTAATCACTGCTAAAGCTGCTTCAACAAAGTACTGAGGAAAGGGTCTTAATACTTATGTAAATGTTATATCGCAGTTAAAAATGTGTAATACATGTGCAAACATTTCTAAAAACCTGCTTTTGCTTTGTCATTTTAGGGTATTGTGTGTAGATTGATGAGGGGGAAAACTATTGAATCCATTTTAGAATAACGCTGTAACGTAACAAAATGTGGAAAAGGTCAAGGGGTCTGAATACTTTCCGAATGCACTGTAGCTAGTCTAGAAAGAGTACAGAAGTTTCGTATAGCGTGCAGCACTACAGTGGCCCATCTGGCAACATAACACATCCTTCTGTGAAATCCCAGTGCTGGAAGACAACGGTTTAAATTGATTTGACCTGAACAAACTGTCTTTCATTTTCTAATAACAACATTCTAAATCCAACTTTCACACAATATGAGCACTTCGGTGAAAATGTAAGCCTATTAAACAGAAACCCACACCACGTTAGTCCATAATATTTCCATGAAATAGTGGTAAAGGCTGATATTAGCCAGCCCCAACAGTCCTTGGCCTGGCTGTGGACTGGAGGGGTCTGGGTGGCAGTGGGATAGAGGGCTCTCGGTGGCGGTGACCCTGTGTGTATGTGTGCCCATGCACCATGATGTCACCGCGAGTAGCTGACACTAACCGGCTCTGGCGTGTGCGTTAGCCCTTTTCAATTTTGCGCTGAAGGTCCATCTCCAGTGGATGTTAGAGGTTACGAAACTGCTTGCAAAAAAAATACATGTCCTCGCTATACTAATGTTCTAATCTCTGGAGGGCTTTCTCTTTGTATCTTGCTGAAAAACAATGATGCAACAGTAAGAGTCTCAACAACCAAATGTATTCAGCATGATTAATGGCTCCAACCTGCGGCTTCCTGCTCTGCAAAATTTGGTGACAGGGGTGATGGGGCAGCACTGATGCGCCCTCCGGGGAGCGCAGGATGTCTCAGTCACGCTAGCTAGCCGGGGTCTCGTCGATCCCAGCCTACCCCCACTGCAACTAGCCCCCCTTCCCCACTGACAACCCCCTCGAAAACATGTTCCTCCCTCCCTGGGCTACACACTGCCACACAATTAGACCACCCCTACACACACACACATAAACACACACAAACACACCACCCCTCAACTACCAGAGACCCACTGAAAGGCCAATACTTCCAGCCCAGTAAATTCACTCCTCAAACTTATCTACCACATTTAATTTCCGTTTCATTCACCCCCACGTGCACCACACACAGCATGGCTCGTTATTCAGGTAAATTTGCCAGTGGCACGCCGGGGCCAGTGCCAACTGAAAGCTACTGGGGGGAAAAGGGTTGAGATCTGACGGGAAAGCGAATGATTTTATCTTTAATTTGCGGGCTGAGCAAGTAGCCTACACAAGGTTGATACAGACATTGGCAAGTCAAAATCAAGTACTTTCAAGAACTTTTTCAAGCACTAAATTGTCATTTTCAAGGACCTACATTTAATATTTTAATTGTTGTAATAGACTATAAACAAAAAACGCACCCCAAAATGTATGTATTACCACTAAGAATAATTACTTTTTTTAATATGCCTACCAAATGGCATTATGCATTAACATTATTTTTACATTCGCAAATACACTACATGACCAAAAGTATGTGGACACCTGCTCATCTCATTCCAAAATCATTAGGCATTAATATGGAGTTGGTCTCCCCGGTGCTGCTATAACAGCCTTCACTCTGCTGGGAAGACTTTCCACGAGAAGTTGGAACATTGCTGCGGGGACTTGCTTCCATTCAGCCACAAGAGCGTTAGTGAGGTCGGCCACTGATGTTGGGCGATTAGGCCTGGCTCGCAGTCGGCGTTCCAATTCATCCCACAAATAATTTGGTTGTAATTGTAAATGTTGCAGGGTGGCCAACCATCCTCCAGGAGATTCCAGGAGAGCTACTGGGTGTACATTCTTTCTTCCTGCTCCAGAGGAATTTCCACCGAAATCTCCTTACCAAAACCCAGTTTACTTCAATCGACTTGGAATGGCATGGGTTGCTTAAAACAAATTAATGTCACACTATAACTGACTCAGCTACACCAAAACAGAGGCTTGCAGATATTAACAGACATAGCCTTTGCGATACAATGAGACAATGAGGCCCTGCCTTGCATTATTCTAAGGATTATTATTTATGTGCATCATACCCCTGTCCCCGCAGGAGGCCTTTTGGTAGTCTGTCAGTGTAAATAAGAATTTGTTCATATCTGACTAGCTTAAGTTAAATAAAGGTCAACAAAAATGATAATACTCATGAGCTGGGCAGAGCCTCTTAATTAATAAGGGCACATAAATATCTTTGCATGGTATACTGAAACATCTGTACTTTTTCAAAACCAGAACATGACAACTATTTTCCTGTCTATCGTTGCAGCTCCACTTACTCATTGCTGGAGCACTGGGAGTCTGGGCTACAACATGTTAGCACATGCTGCATCGAAGTTAAACACACTTGAATAATGCAACATTGGCATGTTGAAATTGTTCATTACGGTTTGCAGACTAGAATACTTTTCAATGCATGATGATAGCGTCCAGCTTTGTAGGCTAACTTTCCTTGCTAGCTTAACGTTACAGCTGAAGCTAGCACATTAAAGCAAAATATCCTGATTTCAAAGCTTATTATCACCCAAAACGTTAAGTTACTTAATCGTATCTCCGTCATACAATTGTTTTTTAGTAAATGTACT
Source organism: Oncorhynchus keta (assembly GCF_023373465.1). Lineage (NCBI taxonomy): Eukaryota > Metazoa > Chordata > Actinopteri > Salmoniformes > Salmonidae > Oncorhynchus > Oncorhynchus keta. Next base: position 8,811,430 of record NC_068427.1, read on the forward strand.
TTTCTAGATTTATAAAGTATGCCTTGGATTGCTGTGGTGTCATTTAACAACAAAGGAACCGATTTAATAAATTCACTTGCTGCAGCCGGGATAGGACCAAGAGCTAGAGCGGAGAGTGATGGGGGAGGGAGGGAAGAGAGGCAGAGGAAGGGGCGCAAGTGACCTGCACACACGCAGCAGCCGGATCGGAGCAGGGGAGACCTAGCGGACAGCAGAACAGAGCAACACAGCTAAGCTCAGCCGAGCCGCCATACACAAACAGGGAAGTCGCTAAATCAACCAAAATCGCCGAGGCAGCCTTAAAAGGTAGCTACATTTGTCACTATACTGTTTCACCGATAAAAGTCGCTGAAGATTCTGAAAACAAAATCGCTCAATTGGCAAAACTTCCCTCATCAAACACAACTAAAATGTGGGCATGTGCATTGTCATGAATGACCTCATTACTGTGTTAAAGAGACAGCGCAAACTTTTAACAAATAAGAGATTGCTACTTATATGCAAATCAGTACAAGAAAAATAAGTCCCAAATGGAAGGGAAACAGATTGTCATCTTTAGCCCCATGAAATCAATGAATGAATCCACACACTCCTATTGAATATGCATTCACCTGTATTGTGAATTGGCCTAGGCTACATATGGATTTACCCAGTTTATGAATAGAGATTTACCATTCAAATAAATTATTACCATTATGTTGTTATGTAGTTAGATTGGTTTAAAAAAAAGTCTAATTAATTGTATAATTGATTAATTCATACATGCATGTCTGTCTCTGAAAAATGTTGACATCAAATTTAAAATGTAATGATATTGAAATGAAAAAGATGCCCAACGATTGAACAGAGCAGTAGCTGAGTTGTCTGGATCAAGTGCCATTCTGTGACTTTGGCTAATACGTCTTTGCTGTGGTATCGTTTTGGTATTGTTTTGTTATCAAGTATCGTGACGGTATCGAGTATCGTGATACACTGTACTAAACCCGGTATCGAAGTCAAAATTCTGATATCGTGACAACACTAGCTCCAGCATATTTAATGTAATGTAATTCACATTATTGCTGGTAGCTTTCATGTCTCTGCAGTCCCATTTGATTCGAGGCCACCGTTGTGTCCCTGCACTGGTTCTCCTGAGGTGCCAAATTGAGTTTATGGTTGTCATAGTTATGAACACAGCAATCAAGTTATGTCAAGCCCAAGGCCTAAGTCATGTTCTGAAAACAGATCTTCAGAGAAAATTCTGAGTAGTAAAAGTGATCAAATATTGTTGTCCTATTCACATGGAATAGTTACACGGAACTGGCCTCCATATAGGTCAGGGTGAAAATAAATACATTTCAGCCCCACAGGGGTGGGGTGGGGTGTTTTTTGTCATATGCGAGACAGGAAGGTCATCCATAGCCTACTCACCAGGTCGATTGACAGGCCTCCTGTCATTATGGTTATGGCAAAATACCTCATGTACAAAAACCAACAAATCAAAGCAGCAATCATTATGGGTTCCAATCCAACTAGACACCTTCAAATGAGAAAATAGTAAACAGATGAGGGCAAAAAATGTACCCCTAAAAATACCCGATGTTGGGTTTTTTCTCTGCCCCTAGGTGAAACTGGTCTCATATTACTTTTTCAATACTAGAACATGAAAAACAGTTCAGTACTAGAATTCTTTTTACTTTCGGTACTTCTGTCAAATGTGTCTCACGGATCAAGCCAGCCAATGTCCCCTTTATTATAACGCCCACTGTGCCTGCTCTGCTTACTCATTGCTAGCCTGCACTGGGAGTCTGGGCTGCATCATGTTAACTACCCACTCATGAAGCACAGAAGTTAACACACTCGACAGCATAGTAGAAATGTTGAAACTGTTAATTACTGTTCGCAAAACATAGTCCATACAGACTTAGAACACTTTACACTGCTTCCAGCATTGTAGGCCAACTTTCTGTGCCAGCTGACAGCTGAAGCTAACATGAATTAATTGCCTTACTACTTCGTTTGTGATGCAAACCATAATGAAAATATGCTAATTTCAAAGCTGATTGCAACTAAAAACTTTATTCATTCACTTCTTCACTCTCTCTCATGTCTCTCCCAAAGATTATCTATTGCCTCAGCGAACTGACTGTGCCCCGACAAGCAGCCCCCCCCCTCTTGCCTCGTGAATGACATGGTTAAAGAGACAGCTTGTTTAATAACAATGCGTGCTACTTCTATTCAAATGTTGTTGATCAGTACAATAAAATGCATGAGCTGGAGCACACCCAGAGAAAATTATTTCATGTTGAGGTGATGACTAACTGTGAATAAACTAAGTTATAAAAACAAAGAGATTTGCACACTCCATATATACACTGCTCAAAAAAATAAAGGGAACACTTAAACAACACAATGTAACTCCAAGTCAATCACACTTCTGTGAAACCAAACTGTCCACTTAGGAAGCAACACGGATTGACAATAAATTTCACATGCTGTTGTGCAAATGGAATAGACAACCGGTGGAAATTATAGGCAATTAGCAAGACACCCCCAATAAAGGAGTGGTTCTGCAGGTGGTGACGACAGACCACTTCTCAGTTCCTATGCTTCCTGGCTGATGTTTTGGTCACTTTTGAATGCTGGCGGTGCTTTCACTCTGTGGTATCATGAGACGGAGCAGGAGGAGCACTGCCAGAGCCCTGCAAAATGACCTCCAGCAGGCCACAAATGTGCATGTGTCTGCTCAAACGGTCAGAAACAGACTCCATGAGGGTGGTATGAGGAAAACGCTCATCCAGAGGCGGCACTCCTAGTGCACGTGGACTTTAATGCAGTGAAACTTAAATCTGTTTTACTTAATTGTACCAGCATGTTAAATGTGCAACCAGAAGAAGAAAAAAACTCTAGACCACCTTTACTGCACACACAGAGATGCGTACAAAGCTCTCCCTCACCCTCCATTTGGCTAAGCTGACCATAATTCTATTCTCCTGATTCCTGCTTACAGTGACTCTTAGCTTGCCGTCATGGGATAATCAAAATAAATCTGCCAAGACCTCAGAGAAAAAAATGTAGACCTCCACAAGTCTGGTTCATCCTTGGGAGAAATTTCCAAATGCATGGTGTTTATACTTGTGTACGAATGTTTGCGTACAAACAATAGTGCGCAAGTAAAAACACCATGGGACCACACAGCCGTCATAATGCTCAGGAAGGAGACGTGTTCCGTTTCCTAGAGATTAACCTACTTGTGCAAAAAGTGCAAATCAATACCTGAACAACAGCAAAGGACCTTGTGAAGATGCTGGAGGAAACAGGTACAAAGTATCTATATCCATAGTAAAACAAGTCCTATATCGACATAACCTGAAAGGCCGCTCAGCAAGGAAGAAGCCACTGCTCCAAACCCGCCATAAAAAAACAGACTATGGTTTGCAACTGCACATGGGGACAAAGATTGTACTTTTTGGAGCAATGTCCTCTGGTCTAATGAAACAAAAATAGAACTGTTTGGCCATAATGACCATCGTTATGTTTGGAGGAAAAGGGTGGAGGCTTTCAAGCCGAAAGAACACCATCCCAACCGTGAAGCACAAGGGTGGCAGAATCATGTTGTGGGGGTGCTTTGCTGCAGGAGGCTGTTAATTTATCATCGAATCACAGCCCACTTCAACTTCCCCAAACGGGTGATGATTTAAGAAAAGCGCATTGCCAAAAAAAGCACAATCTTTGCACAAATGTACCTAACCATCAACATCAAATCCTTTCTTAAAATCAATACACAGAAGTATATATTTTTAAACCTGCATATTTAGTTAAAAGACATTCATGTTAGTATGTTAACTAGGGAAATTGTGTCACTTCTCTTGCGTTCAGTGCAAGCTGAGTCAGGGTATATGCAACAGTGTGGGCCGCCTGGCTCGTTGCAAACTAATTTGCCAGAATTCTAATTAATTATGACGTAACATTGAAGGTTGTGCAATGTAACAGCAATATTTAGACTTAGGGTTGCCACCCGTTCGATAAAATACGGAATGGTTCCGTATTTCACTGACATAATAAACGTTTTGTTTTTGAAATTATAGTTTCCGGATTTGATCATATTTATGACCAAAGGCTTGTATTTCTGTGTTTATTATATTATAATTAAGTCTATGATTTTGATATTTGATAAAGCAGTCTGACTGAGCGGTGGTAGGCAGCAGCAGGCTCGTAATCATTCATTCAAACAGCAGCTCTTAGCAATGCTTGAGGCACAGCGCTGTTTATGACTTCAAGCCTATCAACTCCAGAGATTAGATTGGCAATACTAAAGTGCCTATTAGAACATCCAATAGTCAAAGGTATATGAAATACAAATGTTAGAGAAAAATAGTCGACGCGTCATAATTCCTATAATAACTACAACCTAAAACGTCTTAACTGGGAATATTGAACCACCAGCTTTCATATGTTCTGAGCAAGGAACTTAAACATGAGCTTTTTTACATGGCACGCATTGCACTTTTACTTTCTTCCCCAACACTGTGTTTTTGCATTATTTAAACCAAATTGAGCATGTTTCATTATTTATTTAAGACAAAATAGATTTTATTTATGTATTATATTAAGTTTTAAAAAGTGATCATTGTTCATCCAGTATTGTTGTAATAAAAGACTCTTGAACACATAATCATATGACTACCAAGACTATTTGCATTGCACCCCCCCCTCTTTTACACCGCTGCTACTCTGTTGTTATCATCTATGCATAGTCACTTGAATAAATCTCGCTATTGTTATTTTACAGCTGCTCTTTAATTACTTGTTACTTTTATTTCTTATTCTTATCTGTATTTAAAAAATTTAAAAAATTAAACTGCATTGTTGGTTAGGGCCTCGTAAGTAAGCATTTCACTGTAAGGTCTACTACACCTGTTGTATTCGGTGCATGTGACTAATAAAATTTGATTTAATTTGGTTTATTTGAGCAATATGAGATGGAAGGAAGTTCCATGCAATAAGGGCTCTACCACAGAATGTGTATCTGAAGCTGCAATATACAATGCATTCGGAAAGAATTCAAACCCCTTGACTTTTTCAACATTTTGTTACATTACAGACTTATTCTGAAATAGTTTAAATTGTTTTTTCCCCCTCAGTCTAATAAGGGCTCTATATAATTCTGTGCGCTATCTTGAATTTGTTCTGGATTTGGGGACTGAAAAGACCCCTGGTGGCATATCTGGTGAGATAAGTGTGTGTGTCAGAGTTGTGTGTGAATTGACTATGCAAACAATTTGGGATTTAACACAATGTTTCTTATAAAAAGCAGAAGTGATGCAGTCAGTCTCTCCTCAACTCTTAGCCAAGAGAGACTGGCGTGCATAGTATTTACAGGTGTACATTTCTTTGCAAATGTATTAAATATAAAAGACTGAAATATCACATTTACATAAGTATTCAGAACCTTTACTCAGTACTTTGTTGAAGCACTTTTGACAGCGATTACAGCCTCGAGTCTTAGGAGTTCCTCCCATTCTCCTCTGCAGATCCTCTCCAACTCTGTCAGGTTGGATGGAGAGTGTCGCTTCACAGCTATTTTCAGGTCTCTCCAGTGATGTTCGATCGGGTTCATGTCCGGGCTCTGGCTGGGCCACTCAAGGATATTCAAACACTTGTACCAAAGCCACTCCTGCATTGTCTTGGCTGTGTGCTTAGGGTCGTTGACCTGTTGGAAGGTGAACTTTTTCCCCAGTTGGAGGTCCTGAACACTGGAACAGATTTTCATCAAGGATCTTTTTGTACTTTTCTCTGTTCATCTTTCCCTTGATCATGACTAGTCTCCCAGTCCCTGCCGCTGAAAAACATCCCCACCGCATGATGCTGCCACCACCATGCTTCACCATAGGGATGGAGTCAGGTTTCCTCCAGACGTGATGCTTGGCATTCTCATTGGACCAGAAAATCTTGTTTCTCATGGTCTGCGTGTCCTTTTGAGGCCTTTAGGCAAACTCCAAGTGGGCTGTCATGTGCGATTTTACTGAGGAATGGCTTCCGTCTGGCCATTCTACCATAAACACCTGATTGATGGTGTGCTGCAGAGATGGTTGTCCTTCTGGAAGGTTCTTCCATCTCCACAGAGGAACTCTAGAGCTCTGTCAGAGTGACCATCGGATTCTTGGTCACCTCCCTGACCAAGGCCCTTCTCCCCCGATTGCTCAGTTTGGCCGGGCGGCCAGCTCTAGGAAGAGTCTTGGTGTTTCCAAACTTCTTCCATTTAAGAATGATGGAGGCCACTGTTTTCTTGGGGACCTTCAATTCTTCCAAATTGTCTTGGTACCCTTCCCCAGATCTGTGCCAACACAATCCTGTCTCGGCGCTCTACAGACAATTCCTTTGACCTCATGGCTTGGTTTTTGCTTTGACATGCACTGTCAACTGTGGGACCTTATATAGACAGGTGTGTGCCTTTCCAAATCATTTCCAATCGATTGAATTTACGACAGGTGGACTCCAATGAAATTGTAGAAACAGGATGATCAATGGAAAAAGCATGCATCTGAGCTCAATTTCGAGTCTCATAGCAAAGGGTCTGAAAAGGGTATTTCAGTTTTTTATAAATTTGCACAAAACAAATTCTACGGTTTTCAATTTGTCATTGTGGGGTATTTTTTGTAGATTGATTTTATTTAATCGATTATAGAATAAGGCTGTAACGTAACAAAATGTGGAAAATTGGAAGGGGTCTGATTACTTTCCAAATACACTGTAATTACAGACATTCCTGACTGAAAAGTGGTGTTACCGAAATCCCTAATTTGTTTTGGAAAAACATTCCTTACTCTCTTTACGAGGCACATGTACATAAGAAATAAACTCGAAACGGGAGAATGTTTACTGGTTGTTCAGGAGGTAAAGGGGAAGTCAGATGTGTGAAATACATTTGACTAGTTGTGGAAAATACTTGAGATCAAGAAAATGAAGGTAAGGATCAAGCTCTGCATGCATATTATGTGTGCCAAACAGGTCATGTTAGATTACGATATAATTTTTCTGACCGTTTAAATACATTATAAGCATACCAGTGTGTCTGTTATATATATATATATAAAAAATGTTTTTAAAGTAAAGTCATTATTACAGCAAAGACTAAAAACAGTCGCATTCATTTGTGAATGCAATCCCCGAAATGGAATCGTTTACGCTAAATATTCAATGGTCACTGTTATTTTATTTTAAAACTAAAATGCTTGATTGCATTTCAAATCATGAAAGACTTGTATGGTGTGTGATGACATGAAAGAATACATGATTGATTGATACAGTGACCTATATAAGTATTGCAATATAGGCCTAAGTAAGTTACGGTATTAAGACTAATCAGGATGCAGCTCAGCTCTATGGTGGCTACACTAAGCTGCTATACTAAGCCTACTAATGATAATGACATTGCTTTTATTATAATTATGATAATAATAATAGTAATAATAACAATAAGAAGGAGCTCAAGGAAAAAGGAGGGATATTATTATTAATATAATTTCTGACCATTTGCAACATTGTAAACAACACTAAATCAATTAGAAATCATACCAGAGAGGCTGGTTTGTAAAGCTTTTATTACAGCATAGCAAAGTTTTTTTTTCAAATCAGAATTTGTGAAATTGTTTATTCGACATGTGGTTGCTGAGGTTTGGTGCTCATGGAATCAGTAGGCTATTAAAAAAGCAGTCAAATAGGCAACAGAAGCAGGATCTGTCTTATTTCTGTAGATATATATGGATGATTTATAAAGCCAGGCACATTTAACAGTTGTGCTATTGATTATAGACCTAATTAAGTTGGTTTTCTCTCCTCACTTGTCTTAGACAATTAAGGCACGGGCTATTTTCTTGTCTGTCTCCTAACTCCGCCGCATTGTTCTCTACACCAATATGCTGGTTAACTTTGCTATTATGAACTTAGCAACATGGTCTAGGAAAAGGCTTCAATTCAACAGCGCATTGATGTGTTTCAGAACCGCGGACAGCGACCACCATCCAACGTAGGAGAAAGCGCATTGTTATAAAAGAATATTTTTTATTTGTGTTGCACAATTGTTCTTACATAATATAAACATATACAATTTCAGTAGAACATGTCTCAGGGGCGGCAGCGTAGCCTAGTGGTTAGAGCGTTGGACTAGTAACCTTAGCTGACAAGGTACAAATCTGTCGTTCTGCCCCTGAACAGGCAGCTAACCCACTGTTCCTAGGCCGTCATTGAAAATAAGAATTTGTTCTTAACTGACTTGCCTAGTTAAATTTAAAAAATAAAAAAGACTGATGGACTGTGCCATCCCCACAGCCTCCACAATGGATCAGTCCACTCAGACAGGCATGAATCAGGCCTGATTGATTTATTTTGTCTTGTACACCATGATTTATTTATTTTTTTGCTACTGCTCGAATAAAAGGAATCTCGGTCGACCAACGGCCTATCGACCAAACAATCGACCAGTCGACTAAATGGGGTCAGCCCTAATTCAATGTCTGCTTTTTTTGTATTTTGAACCATCTACCAATATGTGCCCTTCTTTGCGAGGCATTGGAAACCTCCCTGGTCTTTGTGGTTCTTTATAGTTGAATCTGTGTTTCAAATTCACTGCTCAACTGAGGGACCTTACAGATAATTGTATGTGTGGGGTACATAGATTCAGTAGTCACTCAAGTGAATCCATGCAACTTATTATGTGACTTGTTAAGCACATTTTTACCACAGAACATACATGTATTTTGGCTTGCCATAACAAAGGGTTTGAATACTTATTGACATTTTATTTTGTATTACACTGAATAGAAATAGAAATGTTTCATGAGCTGAAATAAAATCTCCCCAAAATGTTCCAATATGCACAAAAAGCTTGTTTCTCTAGTATTTTGTGCAAATTTGTTAACATTCCTGTTAGTGAGAAATTCTCCTTTGCCAAGATAATCCATCCATCTGACAGGTGTGGCATATCAAGAAGCTGATTAAACGGCATGATCATTACACAGGTGCACCTTGTACTGGGGGCAATAAAAGGCCACTCTAAAATGTGCAGTTGTCACACAACACAATGCCAGCTCTCTTTCAGCATGACAGTGCCCCCGTGCACAAAGCGAGGTCCATACAGAAATGGTTTATTGAGATCGGTGTGGAAGAACTTGACCCGATCGAAGACCTTTGGGATGACTTCGAGCCAGACCTAATTGCCCAACATCAGTGGCCGACCTCACTAATGCTCTTGTGACTGAATGGAAGCAAGTCCCTGCAGCAATGTTCCACCATCTAGTGGAAAGCCTTCCCAGAAGATTGGAGGCTATTATAGCAGTATAGGGGAGACCAACTCCATATAAATATCCACATATTTTTGTATATATAGATGTATGACCAAGGAAAACTCCACCCCCGCTACTGAAAGAAATTCTAGGGGAAACACTGCCATACTTTTTGGATATGTTACTTCATTTGTAACATTATGTGGTGATTTTAGAGGTGTCATCCCAGAGTGGTTGGAGAGGGGCGAGGGGAATTGTTTTTCCTAGGAACCAGAGTTTTTCCTGATCTGGTAGGCTACCTGAACCAGGGAAACCTCCGGACCCTAGTTGTAGGGTATGACATACTAATACATCAGATGTAAAAACAGTTTTATATGGGCTAATTTTTCAAATCAGGTCACGTTTGTTTTTTCTGGGATGAAAACATTAAAACACTGTTAAACTGCAGCAACCTTGAATTATATTTTAAAACTAAACTAACATGGGATCCTTTCCACATACAGAGACAACAACTGCGTTTGAACAACAGAACAGGGCTGAGCTTGCTTTATGCAGGGTTGCATTGTGTAGGCCTTTGCATCAGTAATTTAAAAGTTACTCACCCAGTATGTCATCACTATTGTGTTGATTGATTAACTCTAGGCAATGTTGGATTGAAAAGGTTGGCTAGCCATCCGAAATTATAAACCAAATTTGATCACATTCACATTTTTTTCATAACACAAATAAATACATGACCGCTTCGATTCCCCAGAAGGGGTCAACGGGCATAGGCTTCTCTAGACTACCTGCAGCTGTAGTTGTTATCAATAGGCTACAGTTGATCAGACTACAACAGATTAATTGTGCACGAGTTGACTAATCATGAGGCGAATCAGTCTGAACAACAGTACTTTGTCCCCCTTTTCAACACTTTTGTGTCAATATTTTGTTCTTATTAAACCAAATCAAAAGTGCTGGGACAAATGCCAGCTTGCCACACGTATGCCTGCGCCCAGGCTGTGCTGATCTCTGCGATTTAAATCGCCACACAATTCTACAAATTAATAAACATGTCCTATATGTATGATCAACTATCTAGACATGTTCTGATAGTCTCAATATTTTTAGACAGTGTGTCGAAATTTCGATACACTATTGATTTTTTTATTATTATTGTGGCGGGAATGACGATACATAACTTCAAACACCCATTAGTACCAAATACAGTATTTAATTCAACAAGAACATTCAACAAGAACACCACACATTTCTATATTATAGGCTATACATTATTCATTCACATCAAATGGTTGACCACAACAACGCCCAACCATGCTGTGATTTAACCTAAATAAGTGTCCTTCTGAAAACCCATAAGGCAGGTTGTTCATGGGCTATAATAGCCTGGCACATAATTTAGCAACGTAACCTACCACATTTCAATTTGGTGCTTTCGTTTTATTCGGGGGAAACTTGGCTCCATTTTGAATCGTATCTAATTTTGTTCAAACGCCATGACTTTTCAAATGCTATCTATCACAGGTCAAAAACGGACCATGGCTTGGTAGCCTACTTCAAATACGAAATCTAGAGAAAATCGAATATTTTTCTCACCAAGCGAACTGTTCAACTGACAGCGCTCAACTGAACAACTAGCCATTCCGTCAACTAATCGTGTAGAGTTCCCCGCCAAAAGAACATTACAATGTATCCCTTTCATTAAACTGCGGCTCTGCACACGCGGTCTCCCTGGATCTTCATTGTAGTACACTGTATATTCGCAACTAGCAGACACGACAGCCGAACACAACATGATAACGTCAGCTCAATGTACTAAACAAGGTGCACATTTGTATTAAATAGGGGTGACTACATTTAAGGCAAGAGCCATGTTTGTACGCTGTCTACAAGAACATATTAAATAAACACACCCGGAACCCAAGCATACCATCCGTCACACTGAGAAGACGTCAATACTTACAGTAGTGTTGCAATTAAAAGGGAAGCGTTCAGTTCCATCAAAGAGGTGCTTGTCCTTCCTTCAATTTAAAAGCAAAGAGTATGTTTTATGGGTTGCAGAATTAATTGGCTTGAAAGCGCCGCTCTTACAGTTGCATGCACACGCCGCAATACAGACAGGCTGGCTATGTTCCTCTAGCGGTGTCAGTCCTCCGGCGCAAGCAATGGGAAGGATAGATAAACAGGACAGTGTGAATGCAGAAACACGTAATCGGATCGGTCTGTCGTGCTGAACTGCGCATGTGCATGCCTGTCAAATGAATCGGACGCACAGGGTACGTTCGAGCGAATCACTTTTGTCAAGTCGGTGACCATTGTTCACCGCCTTTCAATGTGTGTTGCATTATGGGGATAAAATGTTCCGACTTGATCCTACATATCGACTGCATGCACTTAACAAACATCATGTGATCAAAGGTCATTAAGTGTTGACTACAGTAGACTGCAAGTTTCTGCAGTTGCTCTTCAGCAACTTCATCCTGCTGTCGGAGGCTCTATTGTGAAACAATTAGGGTATTTTTGTTTGACCCACGCGAACGTGACCAAATATGTGACGAACAGGAACCAACTTTGCCGCAATTCATGTAGACCTATACCCACTGGGCACAGACGTAAATTCAACGTCTATTCCACGTTGGTGACGTGGAAAACAACGTTGATTCAACCATTGTGTGCCCAGTGGATACAGTGAATATATATATATACATGAATGTGATAGTAGAGGCTCTCTCTCACCAATTGATTGTACAATGTGCACAATAAATGTTTAGTTTCTAAGTGTGAGATATGAGATGTTTATTTCCACATTATATAGAACAACTTGGTAACACTTCCTTTTAAGGGGTCCTTTTACAGTGTAATTACATGTGTAATTATTCTGTAACAAGTATTGTAGTTAACTCTAACAACTCTCAGGTTCAATGTAATAACAACATGCACCTGGTAGTAATTGCAGTTTGTAATTACAGAAGTGTAACATCAAACGCTTGTCACCATTCTAGTTACAAATGGGCAGGTTTCCACTAAATTCACAAAATTAGTGTTTTGCTTCTTCTCATTTGCATCAAATTCATTAACAACTGTGCGCTGGGTGTCTGAGAAATTGTAGTCTATGCCCAATAGGCTCCAATTACTTAACCATGAATTACTTAACCATGAATGTGTGTTGTTCAAAATATATCTAGCACTTGCCCCCAAAATAAAGCGGATAATCTGGTTGAACTTGGTTGAGTATTAAACAGATTTAATACGAGTCTCATCCCAGATGAGGAATAAGACACTATTTCAAAACACATGTATTGTTTGCCTAAGTACAATGTAATTACTAGTTGTTACGCAGGATTTAGCTAGTTAAAATTAAGTGTATTTTGAGGGGTACTTACTTGTAATTAATGTGTACTTATCCAGTACATTACCCTGCTTACAACCCGGCCCTCAATTTAACGCTTGTGGAAACGAGATCCAAGTGGGAGATTAAATACACTAGTACACCACAGATTACCTGTAATATCTGCATACGTACAATTTAATTACTTGGTGTTACACAGGATTCCACTAGTTGTAATTATAGTCTACGATAGCCAGTGGTGGAAAAAGTACCGAATTGTCATACTTGAGTAAAAGTAAAGATAATTAAAAATGACTGAAGTAAAAGTCACCAATAAAATACTCCTTGAGAAAAAGTCTAAAAGTATTTGCTTTAAAATATACTTAATTATCAAGAGTAAAAGTATGAATTTCACATTCCTTATATAATTCCTTATATAAAGCAAACCAGATGGCACAATATTGTCGCATGCCAGGGTCACACTCCAACACTCAGACATAATTTACAAACAAAGCATTTGTCTTTAGTGAGTCCACCACATCAGATGCAGTAGGGATGACCAGAGATGTTCTCTTGATAACTGTGTGAATTGGACCATTTTCCTGTCCTGCTAAGCATTCAAAATGTAATGAGTACCTTTGGGTGTCAGGGAAAATATATTGAGTAAAAAGTACAGATACCCAAAAAAACTTAAATTATTAAAGTATTTTTAATTAAACATGCACTCTAAAACTTTTGTATAATTTCAGCCAGCAGGTTTGAAAGTGGTGCTCATGAGCAAAAAGTGGTCAATGTTTTTTGTGTACTACGTCATCAAATTGTATACTATGTTATCCATTTTGTATGATATGTTACATCATTCATTATTATATATTTTATGTGCAATTCATATCTGTTATGAATCCTATTTGTACTATTATGCTACAAATTTGTTGTGCTTAATATCCTGGAGTGCATCTTTAAGTACCGGTACTTTAGTTTACACCACTGCTGATAGCATACCAACACGCAATATTTCAGCCTGCACAAACCCTGGGACATGTGTTAGCCAACTGAGAACCGACCTCCTCATAGACACAACATTTTTTTTCACCTTTATTTAAACAGGTAAGCTAGTTGAGAACAAGTTCTCATTTACAACTGCGACCTGGTCAAGATAAAGCAAAGCAGTGTGACACAAACAACAACACAGAATTACACATGGAATAAACAAGCGTACAGTCAATAACACAATAGAAAAAAGAATGTCTATATACAGTGTGTGCAAATGGCGTGAGGAGGTAGGCAATAAATAGGCCATAGTAGTGATGTAATTACAATTTAGCAGACTAACACTGAAGTGATAAACGAGCAGATGATTATATGCAAGTAGAAATACTGGTGTGCAAAGGAGCAGAAAAGTAAATAAAAACTATATGGGGATGAGGTAGGTAGATTGGGTGGGCTATTTACAGATGGACTATGTACTGCTGCAACGATCGGTTAGCTGCACAGATAGCTGATGTTTAAAGTTAGCGAGGGAAATATAAGTCTCCAGCTTCAGCGATTTTTGCAATTTGTTCCAGTCACTGGCAGCAGAGAACTGGAAGGAAAAGCTTCAGCGATTTTTGCAATTCGTTACAGTCACTGGCGGCAGAGAACTGGAAGGAAATGCGGCCAAAGGAGGTGATGGCGTTGGGGATGACCAGTGAGATATACCTGCTGGAGCATGTGTTACGGGTGGGTGTTGTTATCGTGACAAGTGAGCTGAGATAAGGCAGAGCTTTACCTAGCATAGACTTATAGATGACCTGGAGCCAGTGGGTTTGCCGCCGAATATGTAGCGAGGGCCAGCCGACTAAGGCATACAGGTCGCAGTGGTGGGTGGTATAAGGGGATTTGGTAACAAAACGGATGACTGCATCCAGTTTGCTGAGTAGAGTATTGGAAGCTATTTTGTAGATGACATCGCCGAAGTTGAGGATCGGTTGGATAGTCAGTTTTACTAGGGTAAGTTTGGCGGCGTGAGTGAAGGAGGCTTTGTTGTGAAATAGAAAGCCGATTCTAAATTTGATTTTGGATTGGAGATGTTTAATATGAGTCTGGAAGGAGAGTTTACAGTCTAGCCAGACACCTAGGTATTTGTAGTTGTCCACATATTCTAGGTCAGAACCGTCCATGGTAGTGATGCTAGTCGGGCGGGAGTGGGCAGCGAACGGTTGAAAAGCATGCATTTGGTTTTACTAGCGTTTAAGAGCAGTTGGAGGCCACGGAAGGAGTGTTGTATGGCATCGAAGCTCGTTTGGAGGTTAGTTAACACAGTGTCCAAAGAAGGGCCAGATGTATACAGAATGGTGTCATCTGCATTAGAGGTGGATCAGGGAATCCCCCGCAGCAAGTGCGAAATCATTGATATATACAGAGAAAAATTTAGGCCTGGGAATTTAACCCTGTGGTACCCCCATAGAGACTGCGGACAACAGGCCCTATGATATGACACACTGGACTCTGTCTGCCAAGTAGTTGGTGAACCAGGTGAGACAGTCATTTGAGAAACCAAGGTTATTGAGTCTGCCGATAAGAATACGGTGATTGACAGAGTCGAAAGCCCTGTCAGGTCGATGAAGACGGCTGCACAGTAGTCTTTTGTCGATGGTGGTTATGATATTGTTTAGTACCTTGAGTGTGGCTGAGGTGCACCCGTGACCAGCTCGGAAACCGGATTGCACAGCGGAGAAGGTACGGTGGGTTTCGACATGGTCAGTGATCTGTTTATTAACTTGGCTTTCGAAGTCTAGAGAGGCAGGGCAGGATGGATATTGATCTATAACAGTTTGGGTCTAGAGTGTCACCCCATTGAAGAGGGGGATGACCACGGCAGCTTTCCAATCTTTAGGGATCTTGGACGATACGAGGGAGAGGTTGAACAGACTGTAAATAGGGGTTGGAGGCGGATGATTTTGCTTAGATCTGCTTAGATCACCAGGTAGTACTGTAAGTTAACTTTGGTTGTTTTGTGTACTACTTTATTTAGCAAGCTGGCTAACGCGCTGACGCTGCTGAAAAGTAATGAGCTATCCCAAATAGCTAGCTAGCTATCTAGTTGGCTAATAATGTTATTAAGTATACATACCTTTGTAATCAGTTAAATAAGACGACACATAGAATGTAAAGCACTTCTCCAATTTGCTTTTCGGCACTGACCCAGACAATTCTGTGGACAACTTCGACAACTCCTGAAGGCACCAAGACAAAAACTCCTCCATTTTCATGCACGGAGTGCCAACTTCCGGCTGTGCAAAGAGCTTTGGAGTCTGATTCCCAGGTCAAGCGCTTGTTTCAAATTCATGGAAGCTTATGAGCGCAATTGCAAAAACGGGTTAACAAATGGTTCACATCAACAACAAAAAATACATTTTTAAATAATTTAACGGTGTATTTGACAATGGGTTAACTGCTTTAACCATCAATTTAAAACATTTAGACTCATGAATAAACAGTTATGGTGAAAATTGTTACATAGTCATTTGTGATTGCCAAATTGTAAGCTTGGTTGAATAATGGATTATGAATACACTTACAATGGTCCTAAGACAAACTTTTATTCCATCATGTAACCTTGCACTGCTGAAGAACGTTCTCACTTTTGGATGTGATGCATTGGTTTAATTAGTTATTTATCCCAGGAATTAAGGCATGGCAATTAATTAAAGGCTTAATGTCTGCCCATCTGCGCAATGCTCACAAAATAACGATGACTTTGATGGTGTCCCTCTGTAAAAGAACGTGGTCGAGAAGGTCAGTGTGCAAAATCCAGATATGATAGATTGCTGCGGGGGGGGGAAATGTTGTAGACGAGACAAAAAAATCACGACAGAAGAGAGTTTCCATGCAGTTGGTTGATTTTAGTTTTGGGATACATGAATTCTTCTGGACGATTTACATTGGAAAGTTAGCTTTCCAGCTACCGAGCCAAGTTATGTTAACTAGCTAGCTAACTGCAGAGCCATATATGGCTCTGGCTAACTGTAGCTAGCTAGAAAACATAGTTAGCTTGGTAGCAAATGTTAGCTGGCGTTTTTGATAGCTAGCTGGGATAACCTTTGTGTGAAGCTGGACACAACAACGATTAGCAACAACAGTAGAATTTACAGTCCACCTTCATTATAAAATGTTCCTAATTGTAAGTGATGCAAACAGAGAAAACCCTGCATGTTAACATTAGCTAGCTACGTGTGTAAACACACACTATGAGTAACATTAGTTTCTTTTCAATGTAGCTAAACACTTATTAGTGTTAGCACAGATAGAACAATGGCCCAGATGTTTCACCGGAAGTATAAATGTGAAGCATCTGGTTGTCAGTTCTGACAATTTTCTCATCTATGAAACACTTTATCTCAATTTTGTTTTCTGTTCCCAAAACTAGAATATTTTACAAACAGAGTGTACTCCCTTTGCCAACGTTTCAAAAAATGGTGATGCAATAGCGAATTGAGTTATTGCACATGCGCACTTCATAGACTAGGTGTTCCCTAACGGAAATATGCAAATACATGCTAAAATGTGGCAATAGGATCTTGCTAGCTCCACTTCCTTGTTCTGCCCACTCAATTCACTAGGTTCCCATTGGAAACAACAGGGTGTGGTTTGTCTTGGGTTAGATATACAAATCTTTGGTGTTAGCATGCAATTTCATAGCTAGCTAGATAACACAAGAACTAGCTAGGTAGGTAGCTAGACCTAGCAAGCTATAGGCCTAAACTATAGAAAGCATGATGATGACAGTTTTTCTAAATGAGCTATCTATAGGCTACAGATTTGAGTCACCACTATAATAGTTATTTTATGTTATATCTTTAATCTCATTAATCAAATTGTTAAACTAACAATAAAAAATCCTATTATTTTGTAAGAAATGTAAGGTACTTTTACATGTCGCAATAAAGGTGACTAAAGTAGAAGCTAATATATTGTTCACAGGTATTTTCAGTTGGTAATGAAATCAAATCTATTTATAAAGCCTTTTTTACATCAGCAAACACAGGGTGGAAAACACTGACCAACCCAAAACACAGGGTAACACGGTCCGGAGCACAAAACCACATCCAACACTAAACGTGAACACAAAATAATCCCGCACAAACTAGAGTGGGCCCAACAAGCTTAAATAGACTAGAAAATCAAGAAAACACAAATAGGAACAGGTGCAACTAATAAGACTAAACTAACAGAAAAGGAAAAAGGGATTGGTGGCGGCTAGTAGGCCGGTGATGACGACCGCCGAGCACCGCCCGAACAGGCAGGGGAGCCAACTTCGGCTGGAGTCGTGACAGCCAGATCATTCTTCAAGATGTTCAAATGTTCATAGATGACCAGCAGGGTCAAATATTACAGTTTTTCTTAATTGCTAAACACAATTTCTGAAACCTTGCTCCATTTCCTGAAATCATTAAACACAAAACCTCATCTTCAAGCTGTATTTACATAACCTCTGACTCCTCTCGCAAAATGAAACATTCGCCTCAAAACAGTTTTACTTGTGTTCAAAATCAAACACGGCTCTCAAATCATAAACAAAGTGATCAAAATTATATAAACTCTCAAGCAGTCAGTAAACAATACACTGAAAAATAGAAAACACATTGTTCAAAACATACAATTCTCAGGGAGAAGTACATTTTTAATCTAAAAAAAAAAAATAGTATTTTTCCTTCATTGTCTTTTGATGAACAAAAACATGTTCTATCATAGTAGCTCAAAATTGATCAGAAATTACGACTCTGCTTTGCTCTTTGAAATTTTGCTTTTTGTTCTTCCTCCTCCTTGTACACCTATTTTTACAGTACTGTACCCTGCATCTCACAAACTTGTCCCTTGTCTCTGTGATACTGTAATTCTTGTTCTTTGTTGATATGAACCTGCAACCAGTCAACATCTATTGAGCAGTCAGTACTGTTAATAAATGGAAAGCACAATGTTCAGGGCCATACAATTTGTACATTGTACAGTATACATCCTACAATGCACAGTATACAATACTAAAAGGGACAACAATCAAATCAAATCAAATCCAATTTTATTTGTCACATACACATGGTTAGCAGATGTTAATGCGAGTGTAGCGAAAAGCTTGTGCTTCTAGTTCCGACAATGCAGTGATAACCAACAAGTAATCTAACTAACAATTCCAAAACTACTGTCTTATACACAGTGTAAGGGGATAAGGAATATGTACATAAGGATATATGAATGAGTGATGGTACAGAGCAGCATACAGTAGATGGTATCGAGTACAGTATATACATATGAGATGAGTATGTAGACAAAGTAAACAAAGTGGCATAGTTAAAGTGGCTAGTGATACATGTATTACATAAGGATGCAGTCGATGATGTAGAGTACAGTATATACGTATGCATATGAGATGAATAATGTAGGGTAAGTAGCATTGTTTAAAGTGGCTAGTGATATATTTACATCATTTCCCATCAATTCCCATTATTAAAGTGGCTGGAGTTGGGTCAGTGTCAATGACAGTGTGTTGGCAGCAGCTACTCAATGTTAGTGATGGCTGTTTAACAGTCTGATGGCCTTGAGATAGAAGCTGTTTTTCAGTCTCTCGGTCCCAGCTTTGATGCACCTGTACTGACCTCGCCTTCTGGATGATAGCGGGGTGAACAGGCAGTGGTTCGGGTGGTTGATGTCCTTGATGATCTTTATGGCCTTCCTGTAACATCGGGTGGTGTAGGTGTCCTGGAGGGCAGGTAGTTTGCCCCCGGTGATGCGTTGTGCAGACCTCACTACCCTCTGGAGAGCCTTACGGTTGAGGGCGGAGCAGTTGCCGTACCAGGCGGTGATACAGCCCGCCAGGAAGCTCTCGATTGTGCATCTGTAGAAGTTTGTGAGGGCTTTTGGTGACAAGCCAAATTTCTTCAGCCTCCTGAGGTTGAAGAGGCGCTGCTGCGCCTTCTTCACGACGCTGTCAGTGTGAGTGGACCAATTCAGTTTGTCTGTGATGTGTATGCCGAGGAACTTAAAACTTGCTACCCTCTCCACTACTGTTCCATCGATGTGGATAGGGGGGTGTTCCCTCTGCTGTTTCCTGAAGTCCACAATCATCTCCTTAGTTTTGTTGACGTTGAGTGTGAGGTTATTTTCCTGACACCACACTCCGAGGGCCCTCACGTCCTCCCTGTAGGCCTTCTCGGCGTTGTTGGTAATCAAGCCTAACACTGTTGTGTCGTCCGCAAACTTGATGATTGAGTTGGAGGCGTGCGTGGCCACGCAGTCGTGGGTGAACAGGGAGTACAGGAGAGGGCTCAGAACGCACCCTTGTGGGGCCCCCGTGTTGAGGATCAGCGGGGAGGAGATGTTGTTGCCTACCCTCACCACCTGGGGGCGGCCCGTCAGGAAGTCCAGTACCCAGTTGCACAGGGCGGGGTCGAGACCCAGGGCTTGATGACGAGCTTGGAGGGTACTATGGTGTTGAATGCCGAGCTGTAGTCGATGAACAGCATTCTCACATAGGTATTCCTCTTGTCCAGGTGGGTTAGGGCAGTGTGCAGTGTGGTTGAGATTGCATCATCTGTGGACCTATTTGGGCGGTAAGCAAATTGGAGTGGGTCTAGGGTGTCAGGTAGGGTGGAGGTGATATGGTCCTTGACTAGTCTCTCAAAGCACTTCATGATGACGGAAGTGAGTGCTACGGGGCGGTAGTCGTTTAGCTCAGTTACCTTAGCTTTCTTGGGAACAGGAACAATGGTGGCCCTCTTGAAGCATGTGGGAACAGCAGACTGGTATAGGGATTGATTGAATATGTCCGTAAACACACCGGCCAGCTGGTCTGCGCATGCTCTGAGGGCACGGCTGGGGATGCCGTCTGGGCCTGCAGCCTTGCGAGGGTTAACACATTTAAATGTCTTACTCACCTCGGCTGCAGTGAAGGAGAGACCACATGTTTTCGTTGCAGGCCGTGTCAGTGGCACTGTATTGTCCTCAAAGCGGGCAAAAAAGTTATTTAGTCTGCCTGGGAGCAAGACATCCTGGTCCGTGACTGGGCTGGGTTTCTTCTTGTAGTCCGTGATTGACTGTAGACCCTGCCACATGCCTCTTGTGTCTGAGCCATTGAATTGAGATTCCACTTTGTCTCTGTACTGACGCTTAGCTTGTTTAATAGCCTTGCGGAGGGAATAGCTGCATTGTTTATATTCGGACATGTTACCAGACACCTTGCCCTGATTAAAAGCAGTGGTTCGCGCTTTCAGTTTCACGCGAATGCTGCCATCAATCCACGGTTTCTGGTTTGGGAATGTTTTTATCGTTGCTATGGGAACGACATCTTCGACGCACGTTCTAATGAACTCGCACACCGAATCAGCGTATTCGTCAATATTTTCATCTGACGCAATACGAAACATGTCCCAGTCCACGTGATGGAAGCAGTCTTGGAGTGTGGAATCAGTTTGGTCTGACCAGCGTTGGACAGACCTCAGCGTGGGAGCCTCTTGTTTTAGTTTCTGCCTGTAGGCAGGGATCAGCAAAATGGAGTCGTGGTCAGCTTTTCCGAAAGGGGGGCGGGGAAGGGCCTTATATGCGTCGCGGAAGTTAGAGTAACAATGATCCAAGGTTTTACCACCCCTGGTTGCGCAATCGATATGCTGATAAAATTTAGGGAGTCTTGTTTTCAGATTAGCTTTGTTAAAATCCCCAGCTACAATGAATGCAGCCTCTGGATAAATGGTTTCCAGTTTGCAAAGAGTTAAATAAAGTTTGTTCAGAGCCATCGATGTGTCTGCTTGAGGGATTTGAGTTCCTGTATCCATGTCTCGTTAGTCATGAGGCATACGCCCCCGCCACTCTTCTTACCAGAAAGATGTTTGTTTCTGTCGGCGCGATGCGTGGAGAAACCCGTTGGCTGCACCGCATCGGATAGCGTCTTCCCAGTAAGCAATGTTTCCGTGAAGCAGAGAACGTTGCAGTCTCTGATGTCCCTCTGGAATGCTACCCTTGCTCGGATTGCTACCCTTGCTCCTTGAAATCAAAGGAGTAAACATGTGATCAATGTGCTTCTTCTTGTTTTTGGGCTGGGTCAGGCCAGAGCACTTCGTCGACATCACAAGCAATATTGTCCATCCTGAGGCAACGGGGGAAGAAGCCTCTTGTGTGCCGTATCCAGCCCTGACATGATTCCTCACCAATATCACCACAGGCTAAATCCATGGCTTGCAGCCGATTTACTCTGGTGTAGGGTTGTCTATCATACACTTTCCATATCCAAGAGGAGAAAACTCCTCAATCGGATTCAGGAAAGGCGAGTATGGAGGGAGGTACAAGTTCATAAACTGCCCATTGATGTTAAACCATTCCCTTTACCTGAGCAGCTCGGTGGAAACTGACATTGTCCCACACTATCACATAGGTGGGAATGGGATTCTCATTTAGCTCTTGATCCTGCTACTCAAATAAAATATCTCTTAAATTGGCAATAAATCTTAGATGGTGCTGCGTGTTATATGGCCCGAGTGTAACATGGTGATGTAGAACACCATGGTTGCTGATAGCAGCACAGATTGTGACATTGCCACCTCGTTGACCATGGACTTCAACAATGGCCCGCTATCCAATCGTCTTTCGGCCTCTCCTTCTCCTCTTTGTTAGATTGAAGCCTGCTTCATCGACAAAGATGAACTCATGGGGTCTGTCCAAGGATTCCAAGTCAAATATTGTCTGTGTAGAAATACAATATACTGTATGTAGGATTTTGTAAGTCGTACAGAGACAGTGCTATACTGTAGAGTACAATTAGGCTTCTGATTCACATACATTGTATGTACTAAAGAGTAATGTCATTAACATAGTATGTGTTAGTACTGTAGACAACCTGGATTACAGTAAATGTTTCTGAATGTACACTTACTTGCACATACTGAGCTCGCAGTTCTTTCATCCTTGCGCTCAAAAGGTAATCTGTATACTTATTTTATTCGCATCCTGTTACGATGGAGGACACGGTCAATTGTGGAAATGCTCACACTGTCGATTCCCTGAAATTGTGTGTTGTCTTGTATCACTCGTTCCTGGATTTCTCTGAGTCGTATTGCATTATCTTGAAGGACCAGGCCAACTATGACGGCCTCTTGCTCCCGAGTGAATATAACCGTCCTTCCACCTGCATGTGGCAGCCTTGCAATTCTACAAAAAGTAGTTGTGCAGAACATATTCATCCAGTGCAATACATACAGTGATTGACTTTACAAATGTCTATTGAAACAGCTGCATATAGTGTAGTACAGTACATTTGCAATTACAAAAATACAGTAGTATACTGTACCTGTTCTCTTCTCTGAATGTCCTTACTATGGTGGACACAGAAAATCGGCTCAAATTGGGTTGCACTCTAAGTCCTGTATCCCTCATTGTCAGTCCATGAACAAGAACGGCAGCGTAGCCTAGTTAGAGCGTTGGACTAGCAACCGGAAGGTTGCGAGTTCAAACCCCCGAGCTGACAAGGTACAAATCTGTCGTTCTGCCCCTGAACAGGCAGTTAACTCACTGTTCCCAGGCCGTCATTGAAAATAAGAATATGTTCTTAACTGACTTGCCTGGTTAAATAAAGGTAAAAAAAAAAAAATTAAATTAAAAGAACATGGTCTATAACTGTTGCTCGAATTTCATCAGATATTTCCACTCTTCGTCCTCCTCTTCCTCTTTCTTGCCCACCTCGCATATGCACTCGTCCTCGTCCTCTCACATTGTTTCTTCTATTCATTCTCAGACTTTCTCCTTCCCACCTTCAACAACCTGTTTGCTCTCTGAACTGGCTTATATTAGTTGTGTCGCATCATTTGAAACGGGTTAAATCAATTTTGAGTGGTTGCGTTCAATCAATAACATGTGTTCTGTGAGCGGACCAAGTAATTGGGTGTCATTCTAAAGCGGGAAGGTGGAATAAACGAGTCAGGAGTAGGTTTTCTTGATTGAACACAGTTCTCTATTGAGGGCATTTGGTCAACACAAACACTCCAACATAATCAATGAAAATCTTCCAAGGAAAAACATACATCTTCTTCTCCAGATGAAACAGGAACACAATAGGATTATCTTTAAACTACAACAATAGTCACGGGATTGTCACCGTCTTAGTGGTTCTTCCTGGATAGCTCCTCTGTCTCGGTGGTTTAAGGTATTGATAACAGACTGCATAATTAGCTAAATGAGTCCAGGCAACTGAGAACTTTGTTCAGCCAATGGGTTTTAGTGTTTTAGCAATTGAGAAAAACTGTAACCACAGTGGTTGTATAGGGTGCAGCAGGTCAGCACCTCAGGAATAAATGTCCGTTGGATTTTCATAGCCAAGCATTCAGAGGTAGAGACAGCATGAGATAGAGAGTAGAAAATAGCAGGTCTGGGTTTCATAGCCACAGGCAAAACAGCAAAAAAATGGGATCAACAGCATGACCAGGTGGAGAGCCAGGAGTCATGAGAGAGAGAGAGATAAAGAGGAATTAAAGGGATCATGCACATAATACAGGAGAATTTCACCAGATAGGACAGACTGAACCTTGCCCCCCAGCACAGCACATAGACTATCGCAGCATAGATACTGGAGGCTGAGAGAGGGGGGACCAACCAGACAGGATATAACCCCACCCACTTTGCCAAAGCACAGCCCCCACACCACTTGAGGGATATTAACGGACCACCAAATTACTACTCTGAGACAAGGCTGAGTATAGCCCACAAAGATCTTCCTTATGTCTGAAACACTGGCTTCCAGGGATAGCAATTTTGGGACTTCACCATGTTTCATTGAAATGTACAGCTGTGTGTCATGCGCAAAGCAAGTTGAAATTGTGTTTCCGAATGACATCAACAAGAAGTAGAATATATAGTGAAAACAATAGTGGTCCTAAAATGTAACTTTGAGGAACACCAAATCTTATAATTGATTTGTCTGAGGACAAACCATCCACAGAGATGAACTGATATCTTTCCAACTGATAAGAGCTAAACCAGGAAATAACTCTTCTGTGTAGACAAATTAAGGTTTCCAAACTCTCCAAAAGAATGTGGTGATCGATGGTGTCAAATACGAAACTAAGGTCTAGGAGCTTGAGGACAGATGCAGAGCCTTGGTCTGATGCCATTAAAAGGTAATTTACCATCTTAACGAGTGCAGTCTCAGTACTTTGATGGGGTCTAAAACCAGACTGGAGCGTTTCGTATACATTATTTGTCTTCAAGAAGGCAGTGGGTTAAATCCTGTGTAACACTTAGTAAATACACTACCGGTCAAAAGTTTGTAAATACCTACTCATTCAAGGGTTTTTCTTTATTTTTACAATTTAGTGAAGACATCAAAACTATGAAATTACACATGTGGAATCCCGTAGTAACCAAAAAAGTGTTAAACTAATCCAAATATATTTAATATTTGAGATTCTTCAGCCACCCTTTGCTTTGATGACAGCTTTGAAGACTCTTGGCATTGTTTCAACAAGCTTACCCTGAATTGCTTTTCCAACAGTCTTGAAGGAGTTCCCACATATGCTGAGCACTTGTTGGCTGCTTTTCCTTCAATCTCTGGTTCGACTCATCCCAAACCATCTCAATTTGGTTGAGGTCAGGGGATTGTTGAGGCCAGGTCATCTGATGCAGCACTCCATCACCCTCCTTCTTGGTAAAATAACACAGCCTGGAGGTGTGTTGGGTCATTGTCATGTTGAAAAAAAAATGATAGTCCCACTAAACCCAAACCAGATGGGATGGTTAAGTGTGCCTTGAATTCTAAATAAATCAGACAGTGTCACCAGAAAAGTACCCCCACACCATAACACCTCCTCCTCCATGCTTTACGGTGGGAAATACACATGCGGAGATAATCCGTTCACTCCCACTGCGTCTTACAAAGACACGGTGGTTGGAACCAAAAATCTCTCATTTGGACTCCAGACCAAAGGACAAATTTCCACTGGGCTATTGTCCATTGCTCGTGTTTCTTGGCCCAAGCAAGTTTTTTCTTCTTATTGCTGTCCTTTAGTAGTGGTTTCTTTGCAGCAATTCGACCATGAAGGCCTGATTCACACAGTGTCATCTGAACAGTTGATGTTGAGATGTGTCTGTTACTTGAACTCTGTGAAGCATTTATTTGGGCTGCAATATCTGAGGCTGGTAACTCTAATGAACTTATCTTCTGCAGCAGAGGTAACTCTGGGTCTTCCATTCCTGTGGCAGTCCTCATGAGAGCCAGTTTTATCATAGTGCTTGATGGTGTTTGCAACTGCACTCTAAGAAACTTTCAACGTTTTTGACATTTTCCGTATTGACTGACCTTCATGTCTTAAAGTAATGATTCTATTTGCTTTGTTGAGCTTTTTCTTGGACTTGGTCTTTTGCCAAATAGGGCTACCTTCTGTATAACCCCCCCCCCCCACCTTGTCACAACACAACTTATAGGCTCAGACGCATTAAGAAGGAAAGTAATTCCACAAATGAACTTTTAAGAAGGCACACCTGTTAATTGAAATGCATTCCAGGTGACTACCTCATGAAGCTGGTTGAGAGAATGCCAAGAAATTGCAAAGCATCAAGACAAAGGGTGGCTATTTGAAAACTTTTTGGGTTACTACATGATTCCATGTGTTATTTCATAGTTTTGATGTCTTCATTATTATTCTACAATGTAGTAAAAATAAAGAAAACCCAGTGTTGGAAATTCTAACCAAGTGAGAGAGACTATGTCATTTCTTCAAACAATCATCTTTATTTAATATCGATTTAATAAAACCAACACCTCTTTGGTCGCCTTTCCTCCCAGTTCTCTGCTGCCAATGAATGGAACGAATTGCAAGTTGGAGACTTATCTCCCTCTCTAACTTTAAGCATCAGCTGTCAGAGCAGGAATCATTGAAAAATGAAAGACTAAAGTTACATACATGGGATGCTTTAGTGAATTTCAGAATGTCTGGAATAGAAAAGGCAGAAATAAAACAATTCAATAAACATTCGCAGCCAGTCATCCAAAACATAGCCCTATGCAGTCGTTAAATTCCTATACCTGTACACCGCCCATCTGTAAAATTTTCCAATCTTGGTGTTCTCTGGCAAATGCCTAACATCCTGCACGGTGTTGGCCTGTAAGCACAACCCCCACCTTTGGACGTCGGGCCCTCATGGAGTCTGTTTCTGACCGTTTGAGCAGACACATGTACATTTGTGGCCTGCTGGAGGTCATTTTACAGGGCTCTGGCAGTGCTCCTCCTGCTCCTCCTTGCACAAAGGCGGAGGTAGCGGTCCTGCTGCTGGGTTGTTGCCCTCCTACGGCCTCCTCCACATCTCCTGATGTACTGGCCTGTCTCCTGGTAGTGCCTCCATGCTCTGGACACCGCTGACAGACGCAGCAAACCTTCTTGCCACAGCTCGCATTGACGTGCCATCCTGGATGAGCTGCACTACCTGAGTCACTTGTGTGGGTTGTAGACTCTGTCTCATGCTACCACTAGAGTGAAAGCACCACCAGCATTCAAAAATGACCAAAACATCATCCAGGAAGCATAGGAACTGAGAAGTGGTCTGTGGTTATCACCTGCAGAACCACTCCTTTATTGGGGTTGTCTTGCTAATTGCCTATAATTTCCACCTGTTGTCTATTCCATTTGCACAACAGCATGTGAAATTTATTGTCAATCAGTGTTGCTTCCTAAGTGGACAGTTTGATTTCACAGAAGTGTGATTGACTTGGAGTTACATTGTGTTGTTTAAGTGTTCCCTTTATTTTTTTGAGCAGTGTATCTATATACACACAGTACTAGAATAATAGTGAAGATATCAAAACTATGAAATAACACATATGGAATCATGTAGTAACCAAAGAAATGCTAAACAAATCAAGATATATTTTAGTTTTTTAGATTCTTCAAAGTACCCACACTTTGCTTTGATGACATATTTGCACACTCTTGGCATTCTCTCAACT
Organism: Oncorhynchus keta; assembly: GCF_023373465.1. NCBI lineage: Eukaryota > Metazoa > Chordata > Actinopteri > Salmoniformes > Salmonidae > Oncorhynchus > Oncorhynchus keta. Next base: position 8,838,977 of record NC_068427.1, read on the forward strand.
AGCTTCAATAGGTAGTCACCTGGAATGCATTTAAATTAACTGGTGTGTCTTGTTAAAAGCAGTTCTGTAAAGGACTTAAGTGAAAATACTTTAACCCTTTCACATGTACCATCACACGGGTGTGATCATTATACAGTGGTCCCTGAAGCATACGATCACACCCGTGTGATTAGAACACTTATTTAGAACGGATAGTTTTTAATGACGCAACAATCAGCATTTGAGCTGCCCACACTTTTTCATAAACTATTTACACAAACACAGTCCTTACAAAGTTAAGTCCAGAATGTGAGCAGTTTATTTTTGCATGCAATGTTCAGATATTCACAGAAGTATCTATAGAATAACACAATCATCCAAACCGGACAAATGTAGGCTACATTTGACCTAGAGCTAACTGAGGAAAGATTGACGCAACACAAGCGGTCATATATTCTAACTCTCGGCTGACAGAAACTAAAATATGAATTAGCTAATAGCAATTACTATTTATAATTATTCACATCACGGGTGAGCTCACCATTGATCAAAATAATTGAGTAAAACACTTTCTATAAATCGAAAGTAATCCGACAATGATTAGTTTATAGTATGCATGTTGAAGGGGTGTGTCATCTACCATTGTTCACATTCCACCATTCACTTCCTGAAGTTCTCAAAAAATGAGTGAACCCTTACTCACCTCATTTTGTTATAGCATCTTTGGTCCGACAGACATTGTATGTCAACAAACTTGGCTCCACACATAGCTGGAATTAGCTTAGCTCATCATAATCAGCACATCTTTCAAAAAAGTATTTTACACACATACTATGTGGCCATTACAATCTATGCAAGAATCGGAATGCATGATTTATCACCAGTAATTCTGTGAATAAAACAGTAAATACAAAACATTTTCTTTATTTTTTATTGATACAAATGGCACATGCAGGCAGTCAATCACGTAACCTCTCACTCCCACTCTGAGACATTCAGTGTTGTTGTTTATGTATGTAGCCAATGAGCTAAGCTGTAGCATTAGCAATGTCTTTCAAAAGGAGACAACTCACAAATGGGTCAATTCTGGAGATTTTAAAAATTCTGACAATGGGTCTGAAAGTCAGGAATCAGATTGTGACAGTGAAAGTGAGGATCTGCCCCCCAGCCATTGAGAACCCTGAATCTGAGGACCCCTTTTGATGAGTCCCAGTCTGGAGTACAACACCCCTTTCCATTTCCATCTGAGGCAGAGTGCTTCAAATTGTTTCTGACAGAGGAGCTGGTGGGAGACATAGCAGAGACCAATCGCTATGCCTTGGAGCTACAGGAGAAGAGAGAGCCAGGAGTGGGGGGGACAACCACAATTAGTGAAATGTTTACCTTCCTGGTGACAGTCCTTCTCATGGGGATAGTAAAGAAGAACTCACGAAGAGAATACTGGAGCACAGATCCTATGTTTGCAACTCCCTTCTTTGCCACCCTCTTTTCCCAACACTGCTTCCTAGTTCTGCTGCGATGACTGCATTTCATCAACAATGCTCCTGCCATCCTAAATGGCCCGTTATATAAAAATTGAAATGTCAACAGCTGGCAGTAAAGTGGCAGGACAAACGAAACATCCATGTCCTCTCCACTGTCCATACAGCAACCATGTCGGCCACAAGGAAGGTGGACCCCCAGACTGGGAGAGAGAAAAATCTAACCAGACTGCATGACTCAAACCAGACTCAAAATGGGGGCTGTGGATAAGGCGGACATGATAAACAGCTTTGTGGAATGCACTCAGAAAACAACCCAGTGGTATAAAAAGATATGTTTAAAATGTTTCCAGGGTAGGTTCAAAATACAACAAGCCAATACTTCTCTGACGCAATTAGCATTGTTTTCCAGAGCTAATAGAATAATGTAGCTAGCTACCTCAGCATTGAGAATAACACCATAAAGGTGATGAAACGAGTAACGTTACCTCGCGTGTCCTCGGTTATAAAGAATATACACAAAAATATTTTGCTACAGTAGAAACGACATAACATGACATGCAGAAACTATTATAACGCACTTACTTTGATAGAAACGCACACATTTCCAAAGTTATTATTGGTAACAAAAATATATATCCCCTTTTTTTCTGTCAAGTTTCCATCCAATACGTTGTGCATTTGATATACAAAATTCTGAAAGTGTTTTTGATAAGATATGAATGTGATTTTAGGAGTTATAACTTCCAATCATATCCTTTGCACGTTAAGTAGCCATGCCCCGAGTGAGGTCAGAAGAGCGTGTCAGCCTGATGGACCCATCCTTTTCGACCCGATTGCTTAAAAGGACTGGTTAAGAATTAATATTTTAGACCAGGAAAGACGGGGAGTCTAAAGTGGTTTAAATTCTGAATCTCAGAGACCAGGAAAGGTGAGGCGGTAGGTACATGTTTGAAATGGTTGGAACTTTGAACCCCAACACGAGGTGAAGAAATAAACTCACCTTCCTTTAGACCAGAGAGATGGCGAGCTGCAGCTCATGTCCATCGTGGTCCGACTCCTGAATAATCAACACGAGGTGTAGGCGAGAAGTTAACCTCCCAGACAATCACTGAGACAGCTGAGGAAAGCAAATCTAAGAGGGACCATACTACTATGCTTCAAACCATCCCATCCTACTACGAGTCAAATAACACCATATTCTCTGACTATCATCACCAATGTGAACTGTCGACATGGCTGGCTAGCTATCTTCCAGAGTGACCAACAGCAGAAGATGGGAAATGGGAGAACCCTTTCGAACAATCAGAGCCATACAGCTTGCTGCTGAAAGGCCAACAACCTTCCTAAAGAGGGCTGGTTCCATCCAAACAAAGGCACTCACACGTAAATACATTCATGATTACTTATTCCAAAAGGACGGCGGGGTCGTGTGCAAACTACATGATTCATGTGAGAATAGTTCTGAAATGTATCGACAATGTGGGTTTTTGTCTCTCTCTCTCCCCCCCCCCACTAAATGTCGTTGTGTAAAAAGTCACCATATTGTAAAAGTCCACTAGGGACCTTTGTCTCATGTATTAAGTGTGTATGTTATCCTTCTATTATTTAGTTAGCTAGCAAATAAATAATTAAACATTTTTGTAGTACTGAATCATGACTACGGCTGTTTGATTTTTTTGTTTTTGCAGATGGATGAGGTTATGACTGTTCAGTCATCAGATTAATGAAAGTAAAGTCACAACATTAGTATTTCAATAAAATATTTATGCATGCAAGGGTGAATGGCCGGTCTCATTAGCAACAGTCATCGAAATTGTTAAAATTCCAATAAATGCAACAGTTGAACAATGGATGAAGACACTCCAAAGGTTTAGAAGTTTTATAATCCATTAGATATTGAATTAATTACAGCACATAAAACATTTTACTGGCACAAATAATGAAGGTTCAGGGATTTTCGAAGTATGTGGCATCAGTTTCACAATCTGTTACCTTCCGGTTACTAGTTCAACGCTCTAACCACAAGGCTACCCTGCCACCCCTGCTTATACTAGCCTATTTTTGGTCTAAGAATATACTAAGCATGTAATACTTTTATGTTTCAGCATTTACTCCAATTCCTCTCCCCATAATGTCTATCTACACTGTGTAAGTACAACAATATTTTATTTAGTTGGGTTGTCAAGACAATATTGTTGAATTCAATGTTTCCTATTGTCTCTTTAAATTCATAATGGAATTTTCAGCAACTTTTCCATGAGAGTGCATTGGGCGGTCATTACTTTTAAGGTAGCAAAGCCTGATAGGAATAACAGACTCTCCAGTTTAGACAGTGATGTCACCTGCCAGCAGGGGTGCTTTGGCTACTGTATGGAGAAATAAATGTCATGACACGTGGCAGCCCACATACATTATATCTTACTGCTCGTGTGTGAGTCTGTGTGCTTGGCCTGTGTGTGTGTGTGTGTGTGTGTGTGTGTGTGTGTGTGTGTGTGTGTGTGTGTGCGTGCATGTAGCCATGTACATATTGAGCAGTGTAAGACCAATGTTAAGTCAGTGAGACATGAAAGGATTCTATATTATGCTCATACTAGATAAGAATTGATCCTTCACAGGATTCAACATGTTACGGATGAAGGCCGAGGCTGGGGTCTCATACATGATAAATGAGGTGCAGTGGTAAAAAAAGAGGGACTTTACGAGAGTGCTAAAAGGTATAGGGCAGCTCGTATAAAAGCTTAGGGGAAGATAAAACATGGCTGTATACTCGACTTTATGACAGTTCTTACCCTACAACAAGCATGGCAAATTATAGTATCTCATTTGTGAGCATCTACATTGGACATATTCATAAATAAGTGAATAGTTCGTGATTCCAGGATAGCTACAGACTATAATCTAGAGCAGAGGAGGCTGGTGGGAGGGGCTATAGGAGGATGGGCTCATTGTAATAGGTGGAATGGAATAGTACCAAACACATCAAGAACTTGGAATCAACATGTTGTTGTTTTACTCCGTTCCATTGATTGTGTTCCAGCCATTACAATGAGCCTGTCCTCCCATAACTCCTTCCACCAGCCGCCTCTGGTCTATAGTCTATTATACTGTAGTCTAGAATCTCCATGACAACTGCTTTGTAAATCATGTTCATGGGCTACTATCTGCCCGATATTATAATAATAATAATAATAATAATAATAATAATAATAATGCATTATATAGCACTTCTCAAGGACCCAAAGTTGCTTTACAAAAACAATAATAAATAATAAAATAAATGTATATATAAATAAAAACAAAATAAAATAATAAAAACAATGTATATACTTATATAAGCACTGATATGCTTAGAAAATAATATAGTTTTACGCCACCAAGGTGTATGGTCCCATCTTTTGGCTGCAGATAAAAGTATTATTAATATTGCTAAGCAAAGTAAGAACTACTTTTTGATTGTGGACGTACTATGCTTTTTTTTATTGTCACAGCCCTAAGTGTTAGGGCTGTGACAATACCACTGTGGTGATATTTTTTCCATGGCAAAAACGAAAACACAAAGCAGACCGAACTCTTTGGTCCTTCAAATAACCGCTGTATGTAATATATTGTGTGCTATAGCTTGGGGAAAAAAATGTGTGTGACTCTGGATGAATGACAACATAATGATATTTGTTTCCAACATTAGGGGTGTTTTCCTAAAGCTAACTCTGCTTAAGACTGGTACCCGGACTAATGACAGAAGTGGCAATGAGTGGAATGTTAGCTAAAAAGACTGGTTCCCAGACTAACCAAAATGTTAACCTTTCTACTTTTAAACTCGGACAAAACAGAGATGCTTGTTCTAGGTCCCAAGAAACAAAGAGATCTTCTGTTGAATCTGACAATTAATCTTAATGGTTGTGCAGTCGTCTCAAATAAAACTGTGAAGGACCTCGGCGTTACTCTGGACCCTGATCTCTCTTTTGAAGAACATATCAAGACCATTTCAAGGACAGCTTTTTTCCATCTACGTAACATTGCAAAAATCAGAAACTTTCTGTCCAAAAATGATGCAGAAAAATTAATCCATGCTTTTGTCACTTCTAGGTTAGACTACTGCAATGCTCTACTTTCCGGCTACCCGGATAAAGCACTAAATAAACTTCAGTTAGTGCTAAATACGGCTGATAGAATCCTGACTAGAACCCAAAAATTTGATATTACTCCAGTGCTAGCCTCTCTAAACTGGCTTCCTGTCAAAGCAAGGGCTGATTTCAAGGTTTTACTGCTAACCTACAAAGCATTACATGGGCTTGCTCCTACCTCTATCTCTGATTTGGTCCTGCCGTACATACCTACACGTACGCTACGGTCACAAGACGCAGGCCTCCTAATTGTCCCTAGAATTTCTAAGCAAACAGCTGGAGGCAGGGCTTTCTCCTATAGAGCTCCATTTTTATGGAACGGTCTGCCTACCCATGTCAGAGACGCAAACTCGGTCTCAACCTTTAAGTCTTTACTGAAGACTCATCTCTTCAGTGGGTCATATGATCGAGTGTAGTCTGGCCCAGGAGCGGGAAGGTGAACAGAAAGGCTCTCTGCCTGGCCGGTTCCACTCTTTCCACTGGGATTTGCCTCTAACCCTATAACAGGAGCAGAGTCACTGGCTTACTGGGGCTCTCTCATGCTGTCCCTGGAAGGGGTGTGTCACCTGAGTGGGTTGATTCACTGATGTGGTCATCCTGTCTGGGTTGGCGCCCCCCCTTGGGTTGTGCCGTGGCGGAGATCTTTGTGGGCTATACTCAGTCTTGCCTCAGGATGGTAAGTTGGTGGTTGAAGATATCCCTCTAGTGGTGTTGGGGCTGTGCTTTGGCAAAGTGGGTGGGGTTATATCCTTCCTGTTTGGCCCTGTCCGGGGGTGTCCTCGGATGGGGCCACAGTGTCTCCTGACCCCTCCTGTCTCAGCCTCCAGTATTTATGCTGCAGTAGTTTATGTGTCGGGGGGCTAGGGTCAGTTTGTTATATCTGGAGTACTTCTCCTGCCCTATTCGGTGTCCTGTGTGAATCTAAGTGTGCGTTCTCTAATTCTCCCCTTCTCTCTTTCTTTCTCTCTCTCGGAGGACCTGAGCCCTAGGACCATGCCCCAGGACTACCTGACATGATGACTCCTTGCTGTCCCCAGTCCACCTGGCCGTGCTGCTGCTCCAGTTTCAACTGTTCTGCCTTATTATTATTCGACCATTCTGGTCATTTATGAACATTTGAACATCTTGGCCATGTTCTGTTATAATCTCCACCCGGCACAGCCAGAAGAGGACTGGCCACCCCACATAGCCTGGTTCCTCTCTAGGTTTCTTCCTAGGTTTTGGCCTTTCTAGGGAGTTTTTTCTATCCACCGTGCTTCTACACCTGCATTGCTTGCTGTTTGGGGTTTTAGGCTGGGTTTCTGTACAGCACTTTGAGATATCAGCTGATGTACGAAGGGCTATATAAATACATTTGATTTGATGTTTGTGTGTGTCCTTTTCTCCCCATTAGACTTTGAGACATAGGGCTGAATTCAATTCGTATCGTGGAAGTATCGCGGAAGATCCACATTGAAATGTAAAGGCAATTGAGCTGACATATGCAGCGTTTACAGTGATTGCAGTCTTCGCAAATGCGTGAACATTGCCTTTAAATTGCAATCACGCTATAATGCGGGTTGTCTGCGATACTTCTGCAATCCTTGAATCCAACAGATTGACATTTCTACATTATGGCCTGGGTTCAGAGTTAAACCCTTTAAACATTGAGCAAGACCGAGACACAGAGAGACACACAGATAGATAGAGTCCATTGATTTGGCACAACTTTTGGTGTTCTGCACTCTCTGAAATCTCCAACTCTTAATGGGCAAAGTAATATTTTATTTATTTTTACACACAGGAGTCTCTCATTATTTTCGTGAGTGTATGCTCTAGTCTTTCTTGAAATTATCTTTTGCTGAAGCCGATTTCACACAAGTGCTTCATTCAGGCAAATGAGAAAGGACAAGTCCCTCACTGCTAAATACAGAACATAGCATTGAATAGGGCACTGTGACATCATATTTGCCAATATTGCAATCCATATTTGCAGATGCTAATTAAAATCAGTGGGAAAATGAAATGTTCGTAAGTAAAGTTAATCTGATGCATCTTATGTTAATAATCTTGTACGTGAGAATATGAAATGTGCGTACTGTACTGTATGTATCCATTTCCCCATAAAAAGATCAAACTCTCCCTGGACAGACTCCTCATCACCAATGGGAAAAAAATAGGTGGATCGGCGTTCATTTCATGGTGAGTAAATTAACATTCGGTTAAATTAACGTTGAATGCATTTCTCTGCAAAAGTGAGTCCTGTGCAAAATTAAAAAGGTGTGTAAACAGCATTTACGTGAGTTTACCCTCCACTACACCATTGCTCACTACACATGCCTTTATGTGCATATGCACATAGATAGATAGATTTATTGTCAGGGATGCAATCAAATGTTTTCTGTTTTACACAGACCTGAACTTCATGACATTAGTCCAGGAGTTTGGAGATGCTGGTTGAGGTGTATTCCTACAGAGTGCTTCCAAGAACTGGGCTAGAGGTTTTAACCCCAAAGTAGGAGGCTGAGTTACTGAGTTAGATGACTTTGTGAACTCCATCCACACTATGACACTGCTCTTTCAATCCTTAATCCTTGTCCTAGATATATCACAGTGAACGAATCGATAGACACAGCCCTCCCCAAAACATCAGCACTACCGCTGCACTATTGATCCCCACTCACTCTCTCGCGCTCTCTTTCCCCATTTCTAACGGCTCACTGGACAATCTGTCACAGTCTGGATTCCACATTGTCCCTGGTGAAACAAACATGTCAGAGAAGTCAGACAGAAGAGTAAAAAGAGTCAAGAACAGCACTTGACTGAGAATGTAAGTTCCTGAGTGAATGGATTCACAAGCATTTTCCATCACAATTACATTTGGCAATAATCATAACAGTCAAATTGAATAATTTGAAATATATTGTTTGTGACAGAATGTTTCCAGCATTAAAAGGTATTACAGGTTCCTTATAAAATACATTTTTTGTCAGGAGGGGAAAGTAGCAATTTACAGTCTCTCTAGCAGTAGTGTTTATTTTAAGGCAGTGGATGCGTCCCAGTTCTAAGAGAGTTTCATAACGCTGTGACTGGAATTCTCCCTGCACTGGGAAGAGAAAAGACTGATGTATTCACATATCCGCTATGGTGGCCAAGACCCCTATGGACTTGGTCATAAACTATCCTTGGCATTCATAAGAGGCCTACATTGCAATTACTATAGCGCCACACCAGTCACTCGGATAATCTAAACACACACCTGTCCTGTTATGTACGTTCAAACATACACGCATGCACACCCACACATGAACACACCACACACTCAGTTTTGTATTGCTATCCTTGTGGTGACAAAATAATTGATTCCCATCCAAAATACTTTTTCCCCCTAACCTTGAACCAAAAATCTAACCCGAACCATAAACCTAACCCCAAACACTAACCCTAAAACTTAATCTAACCCTAATTCCTAACCCTAAAATTAAAACAAATCCTTGTGGGGAATGTCCCCACTTGTCTGAATGTTCCCTGCTTTATTATCCTTGTGCGCACACTGGACGCTCTGGCCGAGGAGTAGGGTTGATCCGAGGGTTCAATGGCGAGCTACTTCCAGACACAAATGAGACTGAGAGAACACCTCTCTGCCCATTTACTTGCCCTAGCAAAGCTGGTTAGGCTGTTATGTTATTTACTGCGTTGGTGACTAACTGTGCTGCTGGCTACAATTTAATTAAGCTTTTTTTGCCGACAACGTTTACTGACACGGCCATATTCAACATGTGTTGAGCATTTGTAAATTCAGTTATTCTGCAGAGTGCTCTGAAATCGTAGTAGGTAGCCATAATGAACAATGTCCATTGAAACGCACAACGACGATACCACTTAGCTAAGAATGATGTGAATAATCAAGTCCATAAACGTTGGGTAGTTAGTTAATAAAACTGACTGGCAAGTTCGTATTAGTAGCCAACTAACGTTAGGTAGCTAGCTAACATACCTGTACCTACTGCTGTAATGCTATGTAGTTCGTAAGGATAGCGTAGCTAACAAATTGTCAGCCAACATAACGTGTAACGTAACTTATTTGAAAAGTCATTACTTTATCACATTGCTCAACATTTTTCATAATTAGTTAAAGCAATGAATTTGTATCCGCTTTCGGACTTTCCGCCATTTTCTTCAAATTTGAAAATGTTGTGAAGCCACTCCAATTTTTGGAAGAGTTGCATTATGGGCCCTAAAAGCTCAGAAATATTGTCCACTGCATGCAGACTTCATATTTTGGAGAATTTAGTACGACATCTGGGAACATTTGGCATACTGTGCTCATACTATGACCAATATGTATACTATATACACAATTCACATCACAAATAGTACGGTTAGTGCTATTTGTGTTAGTATGAGTATTTGAACACAGCTAAAGTCTTAACACATGGAAAAGACCTTCATGACCCAGAATCCCTGTGATGAAATTAAAGAGCTGGAAGCACTCAAATCTGCCAGATAGTTTGCCAGAGGTGGCATGAGGGTAATTGCCAAGAACCTTACCTACAGTCCTTTGTACAGTGATTGTGCAAGTAATTCTGTAGCTAGTAGTATTATTGGTTTCAAAACATTCACTATCAGGTTCACACATACAGAACTACCCAGAGTTAGCTAGTTAAAACCTGACAACAAAAAATGTGGAAACTGTAAATGTAAAGCGAACTAGCTACTAGTCAGGAGAAACTTAGTTGCTAACATTCGTTCTAACATATAAAAACGTTGATTCTTATTCATACACTTTTTACTTTAGCTAACTTTTTTTCAACAGCAATTACTTTACCTGGTGCTGTGAGTAATGGTGGTGCTGCACAGTGCTTTTTCTCACACACTGCACACTACTATTAACAACTGAGGGTGAGAACAAAGCAGTCAGTGGGGGCAGAGAAGTGACTCAAGTTCCAACAGCGGAGGCCTTTTCAAAATAAAACGTCCCAATATATATTTTATAATGTACTTATTTTATTTAACCTTTGTTTAACAAGGCACATCCGTTAAGAACAAATTCTTATTTACAATGACGGCCTGCCAAAACGCAAAAGGCCTCCTGCGGGGACAGGGGCTGGGATTTAAAATAGAAATATAGGACAAAACACAGATCACGACAAGAGACAACACTACATAAAAGAGAGACATAGCAAGGCAGCAACACAGCATGGTATCAACACAACATGGTAGCAGCACAAACCATGGTACAAACATTAGGTACCAACATTATTAGCACAGGCAACAGCACAAAGGGCAAGAAGAGACAACAATACATCACGCAGCAGTCACAACTGTCAGTAAGAGTGTCCATGATTGAGTCTTGAATGAAGAGATTGAGATAAACTGTCCAGTTTGAGTGTTTGTTGCAGCTTGTTCCAGTCGCTAGCTGCATCGAACTGAAAAGACGAGCAACCCATGGATGTGTGTGCTTTGGGGATCTTTAACAGAATGGGACTGGCAGAATGGGTATTGTATGTGGAGGATGAGCGCTGCAGTAGATATCTCAGATACGAGGAGTGAGGCCTAAGAGGGTTTTATAAATAAGCATCATCCAGTGGGTCTGTGATGCAGTGATGTGTCCTATAAGGAGCAGTGATGCAAATCTGATGGCCGAATGGTAAAGAACATCTTGCTGATCGAGAGCACCCTTACCTGCCGATCTATAAATGATGTCTCCGTAATCTAGCATGGGTAGGATGGTCATCTGAATCATGGTTAGTTTGGCAGCTGGGATGAAAGAGGAGCGATTACGATAGAGGAAACCAAGTCTAGATTTAACTTTATCAATCAAATTTGAATTAATCACATTTATTTATAAAGCCCTTCTTACATCAGCTGATGTCACAAAGTGCTGTACGGTGGCTAGAAAAAACTCCCTAGAAAGGCCAGAACCTAGGAAGAAACCTAGAGTGGAACCAGGCTATTTTTTAAATTCCACCTTTATTTAACCAGGTAGGCTAGTTGAGAACAAGTTCTCATTTACAACTGCGACCTGGCCAAGATAAAGCATAGCAGTGGGAAAAGACAGAGTTACACATGGAGTAAACAATTAACAAGTCAATAACATAGTAGAAAAAAAGAGGCTATATTCATTGTGTGCAAAAGGTATGAGGAGGTAGGCGAATAATTACAATTTTGCAGATTAACACTGGAGTGATAAATGATCAGATGGTCATGTACAGGTAGGTGGTGTGCAAAAGAGCAGAAAAATAAATAAATATAAACAGTATGGAGATGAGGTAGGTAAATTGGGTGGGCTATTTACCGATGGACTATGTACAGTGATCGGTTAGCTGCTCAGATAGCAGATGTTTGAAGTTGGTGAGGGAGATAAGTCTCCAATTTCAGCGATTTTTGCAATTCGTTCCAGTCACAGGCAGCAGAGAACTGGAACGAAAGGCAGCCAAATGAGGTGTTGGCTTTAGGGATGATCAGTGAGATACACCTGCTGGAGCTCGTGCTAAGGGTGGGTGTTGCCATCGTGACCAGTGAACTGAGATAAGGCAGAGCTTTACCTAGCATGGACTTGTAGATGACCTGGAGCCAGTGTGTCTGGCGACGAATATGTAGCGAGGGCCAACCGACTAGAGCATACAGGTCGCAGTGGTGGGTGGTATAAGGTGCTTTAGTAACCAAACGGATGGCACTGTGATAAACTGCATCCAGTTTGCTGAGTAGAGTATTGGAAGCTATTTTGTAGATGACGTCGCCGAAGTCGAGGATCGGTAGGATAGTCAGTTTTACTAGGGTAAGTTTGGCGGCGTGAGTGAAGGAGGCTTTGTTGCGGAATCGAAAGCCAACTCTAGATTTGATTTTAGATTGGAGATGTTTGATATGAGTCTGGAAGGAGAGTTTAGTCTAGCCAAACACCTAGGTACTTATAGATGTCCACATATTCTAGGTCGGGACCATCCAGCGTGGTGATGCTAGTCAGGCGTGCAGGGGTGCAGGCAACGAACGGTTGAAAAGCATGCATTTGGTTTTACTAGCGTTTAAGAGCAGTTGGAGGCCACGGAAGGAGTGTTGTATGGCATTGAAGCTCGTTTGGAGATTAGATAGCACAGTGTCCAAGGAAGGGCCAGAAGTATCCAGAATGGTGTCGTCTGCGTAGAGGTGAATCAGGGAATCGCCCGCAGCAAGAGCAACATCATTGATATATACAGAGAAAAGAGTCGGCCTGAGAATTGAACCCTGTGGCACCCCCATAGAGACTGCAAGAGGACCGGACAACATGCCCTCCGATTTGACACACTGAACTCTGTCTGCAAAGTAGATGGTGAACCAGGCAAGGCAGTCATTAGAAAAACCGAGGCTACTGAGTCTGCCGATAAGAATATGGTGATTGACAGAGTCGAAAGCCTTGGGCAGGTCGATGAAGACGGCTGCACAGTACTGTCTTTTATCGATGGCGGTTATGATATCGTTTAGTACCTTGAGCGTGGCTGAGGTGCACCCATGACCGGCTCAGAAACCAGATTGCACAGTGGAGAAGGTACGGTGGGATTCGAGATGGTCAGTGATCTGTTTGTTGACTTGGCTTTCGAAGACCTTAGGCAGGGCAGGATGGATATAGGTCTGTAAGAGTTTGGGGCCAGGGTGTCTCCCCTTCGAAGAGGGGGATGACTGCGGCAGCTTTCCAATGCTTGGGGATCTCAGACGATATGAAAGAGAGGTTGAACAGGCTGCTATAGGGGTTGCGACAATGGCGGCGGATAGTTTCAGAAATAGAGGGTCCAGATTGTCAAGCCCAGCTGATTTGTACGGGTCCAGGTTTTGCAGCTCTTTCAGAACATCTGCTATCTGGATTTGGGTAAAGGAGAAGCTGGAGAGGCTTGGGCGAATAGGTGCGAGGGGGGTGGAGCTGTTGGCCGAGGTTGGAGTAGCCAGGAGGAAGGCATGACCAGCCGTTGAGAGATGCTTGAAGTTTTCGATAATCATGGATTTATCGTGGTGACCGTGTTACCTAGCCTCAGTGCAGTAGGCAGCTGGGAGGAGGTGCTCTTGTTCTCCATGGACTTTACAGTGTCCCAGAACTTTTTGGAGTTTGAGCTACAGGATGCAAATTTCTGCTTGAAGAAGCTGACCTTTGCTTTCCTGACTGAGTGCGTGTATTGGTTCCTGACTGACTGCGTGTATTGGTTCCTGACTTCCCTGAACAGTTGCATATCGCGGGGACTATTCGATGCTATTGCAGTCCGCCACAGGATGTTTTTGTGCTGGTCGAGGGCAGTCAGGTCTGGAGTGAACCAAGGGCTATATCTGTTCTTAGTTCTGCATTTTTTGAACGGAGCATGCTTATCTAAAATGGTGAGGAAGTTACTTTTAAAGAATGACCAGGCATCCTCAACTGACGGGATGAGGTCAATATCCTTCCAGGATTCCCGGGCCAGATCGATTAGAAAGGCCTGCTCGCAGAAGTGTTTTAGGGAGCGTTTGACAGTGATGAGGGGTGGTCGTTTGACTGCGGACCCGTAGCGGATACAGGCAATGAGGCAGTGATCGCTGAGATCCTGGTTGAAGACAGTGGAGGTGTATTTGGAGGGTCAGTTGGTCAGGATAACGTCTTTGAGGGTGCCCTTGTTTACAGATTTAGGGTAGTACCTGGTGGGTTCCTTGATGATTTGTGTGAGATTGAGGGTATCTAGCTTAGATTGTAGGACTGCCGGGGTGGTAAGCATATCCCAGTTTAGGTCACCTAACAGAACAAACTCTGAAGCTAGATGGGGGACGATCAATTCACAAATGATGTCCAGGGCACAGCTGGGAGCTGAGGGGGGTCGGTAGCAGGCGGCAACAGTGAGAGACTTATTTCTGGAGAGAGTAATTTTTAAAATTAGTAGTTCGAACTGTTTGGGTATGGACCTGGAAAGTATAACATTACTTTGTAGTAGACTGCAACTCCTCCCCCTTTGGCAGTTCTATCTTGACGGAAAACGTAGTTGGGTATTGAAATCTCCGAATTTTTGGTGGCCTTCCTAAGCCAGGATTCAGACACGGCAAGGACATCAGGGTTAGCAGAGTGTGCTAAAGCAGTGAGTAAAACAAACTTAGGGAGGAAACTTCTGATGTTGACATGCATGAAACCAAGGCTTTTTCGATCACAGGAGTCAACAAATGAGGGTGCCTGGGGACATGCAGGGCCTGGGTTTACCTCCACATCACCCGCGGAACAGAGGAGGAGTAGTATGAGGGTGCGGCTATCAAAACTGGTCACCTAGAGTGTTGGGGACAAAGAATAAAAGGAGCAGATTTCTGGGCATGGTAGAATATATTCAGGGCATAATGTGCAGACAGGGGTATGGTGGGGTGCGGGTACAGCGGATGTAAGCCCAGGCACTGGGTGATGATAAGAGAGGTTGTACCTCTGGACATGCTGCTTGTAATGGGTGAGGTCACCGCATGTGTGGGAGGGACAAAGGAGGAATCAGAGGTATGAAAAGTGGAACTAGGGGCTCCATTGTAAACTAAAACTATGATAACTAACCTGAACAACAGTATACAAGGCATATTGACATTTGAGAGAGACATACAGCGAGGCATACAGTAATCGCAGGTGTTGATTGGGAGAGCTAGCTAAAACAACAGGTGAGACAACAGCAGGTAAAATGGCGTTGACTAGGCAGAGAGGGTCAGATTAAATTCACACAGAGCCTGAGTTTTCGGCTGGTGCCGACAGATAAAAACATAAACAAACAGAATAGAGTACCGTGATTAATGGACAGTCCAGCAGGCATCAGCTATGTAGCCAAGTGATCACAGTGTCCAGGGGGCAGCAGTAGATGGGACAGGGAAGCCGCCACTATGCTAGCGACAGAGCGTTTAAAGTTAGTAGCCCGGGGGTGGTAGGGAGTGGGGTTTGCAGGGAGATGTGCCTGCTAGCAGGGAGATGTGCTAGCTTCATGGCAGTGGCGTTGGCTCCCCAGCACACTCCCTCAGGTCAATCACCACCTTCCGAGTTTAAGGAATACAGCAAAAAGGATCCGTAAAGTGGACTGTATTGGGCTTGGATAAGCCGTGTAAATGAATGTGTGGTTTACAGCAAGGATGAACAGCTGAAGTCGCTCTGGATAAGTAAATGACTTAAATGTAAATGTAATGTAAATGTCAGTAGGCCGGGAAGTGGGCCTCAGGGATAGCTTCGGTACTGGGTGCAAGCTAGCTGTGAAGATCAGAAGTAGTGGTCCAGGGATTACGACAGGAATCCGGCGTTGTTGTGGAGAGACAGTTCGATACTGGTAGACTGGAGAGTATTATCCAGGCAAAAAAACAACTGTCTGGCTTTGCAGAAGGTAAAAGCCACTAGCAGTGGCTAACAATGACTAAATAGCTTGTAGCTAGTTAGCTGGTTAGCTTCTGGAGGTTCTTGAATGTGTTCTAAAATTAAAAATAATAGCGATTCCGTATCACATTGGGTGAGGCAGGTTACCGGAAGGTAAAATCGAATTAAAAATCGAAAAAATATTGAAAATAAATATGGGTCCAGTGACTGGTTGGACTGGCTGGGGACACGGCGATTCAGACAGTTAGCAGGCCTGTGCTAACAAGCTAACAGTTAGTAGGCCGGGGCTAAACAAGCTAGCAGTTAGCAGGCCGAATTAGCAAACTAGCA
Organism: Oncorhynchus keta; assembly: GCF_023373465.1. Lineage (NCBI taxonomy): Eukaryota > Metazoa > Chordata > Actinopteri > Salmoniformes > Salmonidae > Oncorhynchus > Oncorhynchus keta. The sequence goes on from NC_068427.1 coordinate 8,855,185, forward strand.
GATAGCAAGGGCTAGAAAGTTAACCTTTGGGGAACGTCACGATGGGGTTAAGTCGGTTTATGCCTCTTCATGCGGTGACGTCGATAGACCGGTCGTGGAATTAGCAGGGTTCCAAATAGCTCTAGGTAGCTAAGCAGGCCTAGCTGGTTAGCATAATGGGCCTTCAGCGGGTGTCGCGCCTGAGTCCTCGGGCAGATTATGTCGGTATTCCAGTCGTAGGGGATCTGCGGGGTTCCATGTCCCGTACCGGCTGTAGAAGGGGTCCGGATATTGTGGCCCATGCTTCGGTGTGAGCACAGGAGCTCTGGCCGGGCTAGCTTCAAGCTAAGTGTATGGAAACGCTAACCAGGAGTAGTCATCCGGGGTTGCGGTTAGCTAGTTGTGAAGATCCAGATGAAAATGTTCCGTTTGTGAAAAATGTTCCGTTCCGGATAAAAATAATAGGTCCGTTATGCTCTGGTTAGAGTCGCGTTCTTCGAACTGGCGAGAGCTTTCCGAGCTAAAGGTTAGCTGATGACCGCTAGCAATGGTTTGCTGACTGATAACTGGTAGTTAGCTGGCTAGCTTCAGTTGAGGGGTTCCAGATCCGAAGTAAATATAAATACTTTAGAAAAAAAAGCAGATCCACGCTACATTGGGTGAGGCGGGTTGCAGGAGAGTATTTAGATGTTGAGGTTTAGCAAAATATTTGAAAAGATATGCGAAGAAAAATATGTAAAAAACGATATATGCAAGGGACACAACGTCTGACTGCTACGCCATCTTGGAAGAAAGGGGTGGGCAGTCCTCTTCTGGCTATGCCGGGTGGAGATTATAACAGAACATGGCCAAGATGTTCAAATGTTCATAGATGACCAGCAGGGTCAAATAATAATAATCACAGTGGTTGTAGAGGATGCAACAGGTCAGCACCTCAGAAGTAAATTTCAGTTTGCTTTTCATAGCCGATTATTCAGAGTATTTCTACCACTCCTGCTGTCTCTAGACTACAAGAGTTGAAAGGCTCTGATCACCCTACACCCAAACAAGGGCACAGCAGAACAGTTGAAACTGGAGCAACAAGGCGGTGGCCCGTTCCTGTAGGTTCATGCTCTACAACATCCGCAGAGTACACCCTGCCTCACACAGGAAGCCTCCCAGGTCTGGGATAGGTAGAACATCCGGTGAACACCTGAAACCCCACCTCTTTAAGGAATACCTAGGGTTCCATTTAAGATTTAGATGCACTATTGTAAAGTGACTATTCTACTGGCAGGTGAATGCACCAATTTGTAAGTGAAACTGAGCAACAGCATGACCAGGTGAACTGGGGACAGTAAGGAGTCATCAGGCCAGGACATCCTGAGGCATGGTCCTAGGGCTCAGATCCTCAGAGAGAAAGAAAGTAAGAAATAGAGAATTATAGAAAGCATACTTACATTCACACAGGACACCAGAACACCAGATAGACAGGAGAAATATTCCAGATATAACAGACTGACCCTAGCCCCCGGCATATAAACCATTGCAGCCTAAATACTGGAGGCAGAGACAGGAGAGGTCGGGAGACACTGTGGCCCCGTCCGACGATACCCCCGGACAGGGCCAAACAGGCAGGATATAACCCTCCCCAATTTGCCAAAGCACAGCTCACACACCACTAGAGGGACATCTTCAACCACCAACTTACAATCTTGAGACAAGGCTGAGTATAGCCCACAAAGATCTCCCCTATGGCACAACCCGGGGGGGAGACAACCCGGACAGGAAGACCACGTCAGTAACTCAACCCACTCTTGTGAGGCACCCCTCCAAGGGATGGCATTGCTTAAAAGCCAGTGACTCAGCCCCTGTAATAGGGGTTGAGGCAGAGAATCTCAGTGGAGAGAGGGGAACTGGCCAAGCAGAAACAACAAGGGCGGTTCGTTGCGCCAGTGCCTTTGCGTTCACCTTCACACTCCTGGGCCAGACTACACTCAAAGGACCTACTGAAGAGATGAGTCTTCAATAAAGACTTAAAAGGTTGAAACAGAGTCTGTCTCTCTCACGTCTCTCACATGGATAGGCAGACCAATCCATAAAACCCTGCCTGCAGCTGTTTGCTTATAAATTCTAGGTACAGTAAGGAGGCCTGCGTCTTGTGACCGTAGCGTACGTGTAGGTATGTACGGCAGGACCAAATTGGAAGATAGGTAGGAGCAAGCCCATGTATTGATGGTAGGTTAGCAGGAAAACCTTGAAATCAGCCCTTGCCTTAACAGGAACCCGTGTAGAGAGGCTAGCACTGGAGTAATATGATGAAATGTTTTGGTTCTAGTCAATATTCTAGCAGCAGTGTTTAGCACTAACTGAAGTTCATTTAGTGCTTTATCCAGGTAGCTGGAAAGTAGAGCATTGCAGTATTCTAACCTAGAAGTGACAGAAGCATGGATTAATTTTTCTGCATTATTTTTGGACAGAAAGTTGGATGCAAAAGAGCTGTCTTTGAAACAGTCTTGATATGTTCCTCTAAAGAGAAATCAGGGTCCAGAGTAACGCCGAGGTCCTTCAGTTTTATTTGAGACGACTGTACAACCATCAAGATTAATTGTCAGATTCAACAGAAGATCTTTGTTTCTTGGGACCTAGAATCTCTGTTTTGTCCGAGTTTAAAAGTATAACATTTGTTGCCATCCACTTCCTTATGTCTGAAACACAGTCTTCCAGGGAGGGAAATTTTGGGGCTTCACCATGTTTCATCGAAATGTACGGCTGTGTATCGTCTGCATAACAGTGAAAGTTAACATGTTTCCGAATGACATCACCAAGAGGTCAAATATATAGTGAAAACAATAGTGGTCGTAAAACGGAGCCTTGAGGAACACCAAAATTTACAGTTGATTTGTTAGAGGACAAACCATCCAGAGACAAACTGATATCTTTCCGACAGATAAGATCTAAACCAGGCCAGAACTTGTCCGTGTAGATCAATTTGGGTTTCCAATCTCTCCAAAAGATTGTGGTGATCGATGGTATCAAAAGCAGCACTAAGGTCTAGGAGCACGAGGACAGATGCAGAGCCTTTGTCTGACACCATTAAAAGGTCATTTACCACCTTCACAAGTGCAGTGTCAGGTGTCAGTGATATGATGGGGTCTAAAACAAGACTAAAGCGTTTTGTATACATTGTTTGTCTTCAGGAAGGCAGTGAGTTGGTGAGCAACAGCTTTTTCAAAATGTTTTGAGAGGAATGGGAGATTTGATATAGGCCAATAGGGTTTTATATTTTCTGGGTCAAGGTTTGGCCTTTTCAAGAGAGGTTTTATTACTGCCACTTTTAGTGAGTTTGGTACACATGGATAGAGAGCCATTTATTATGTTCAACATAGGAGGGCCAAGCACAGGAAGCAGATCTTTCAGTAGTTTAGTTGGAATAGGGTCCAGTATACAGCTTGAAGTTTGAGGCCATGATTATTTTCATCAATGTGTCAAGAGATATCATTCAAAAAAACTTGAGTCTCTCCCTTGATCCTAGGTCCTGGCAGAGTTGTGCAGACGCAGTACAACTGAGCTTTGGAGGAATACGCAGATTTAAAAAGGAGTCCATAATTTGCTTTCTAATGATAATGACCTTTTCCTGAAAGATGTTCATGAAGTAATCACTGCTGAAGAGAAAGCCATCCTCTTGGGGAATGCTGCTTTTTAGTTTGCAAAGACAAGAACAATCCTACATTTATTTGATACTCAAGTAAGTTGGAAAATAGGATGATCGAGCAGCAGTTTAGACTGTATTTTCTGTATACCAGGGAGCTAGTTTCTTATAACAAATGTTTTTAGTTTAGGGTTGAGACTGCATCTAGGGTATTGCTCAAGGTTAAATTGAGTTCCTCAGTTAGGTGGTTAGGTGATGTTTGTACTCTGATGTCCTTGGGTCGGTGGAGGTAGTCTGTAAGGGCATCTAGGAATCTTTGGGTTGTCAGAATTTATAGCACAGCTTTTGATAATCCATGGTTGGGGTCTGAGCAGATTATTTGTTGCGATTGCAAACGTAGTAACATGGTGGTCTGATAATGTTTTTCCTCATAGTCCAGGATTAAGATCCACAACAAAAGACGAAACAAGACGAACAAAAGACGGAAACGTCATTTTGTTTTGTAAATTGACATTTGCTATTGTAAATGTTAGCAACACCTCCGCCTTTGCGGGATGCGCAGGGGATATGGTCACTAGTGTAACCATGAGGTGAGGCCTCATTTAACACAGTGAATTCAACTTTAGCCTGCAGCTTTGATATGTGCTGAGAGAAGGACAGTGTACCATCTAGCCATACTCCCAAGTACTTGTATGAGGTGACTACCTCAATCTCAAAACCCTCAGAGGCAGTAATCACACTTGTGGGGAGAGGGGCATTCTTACCAAACCACATGACCTTTGTTTTGGAGATGTTCAGAACAAGGTTAACGGTAGAGAAGCTTGTTGGACACTAAGAAAGCTTTGTTGTAGAGCATTTAACACAAATGCTGGGGAGGGGCCAGCTGAGTATAAAACTGTATCTGATATAAATGGATGAAAGCTTCCTAATGTCTGAGTTATGTTGTTGATGTAAATTGAGAAGAGCGTGGGGCCTAGGATCGAGCCTTGGGGTACTCCCTTGGTGACAGACAGTGGCGGAGAAAGCAGATGTTCTGACTTTATACACTGCACTCTTTGAGAGAGGTAGATAGCAAACCAGGCCAAAGACCTCTCAGATACACCAATACTCCATAGCCGGCCCACAATAATGGAATGGTCTAACATATCAAAAGCTTTGGCCAAGTCAATAAAAATAGCAGCACAACATTGCTTGGAATCAAGGGCAATGGTGACATCATTAAGGAACTTTAAGGTTGCAGTGACATCCATAACCCGTGCGGGAATCAGATTGCATACCAGAAAGAATACTATCGACATCAAGAAAGCCAGTCAGTTGATTGACAATTTTTTCCAACACTTGATAAAACAGGGCAAAATAGATAAAGGCCTATAACATTTAGGATCAGCTTGATCTCCCCCTTTAAATAAAGGATGAACCGTGGCTGCCTTCCAAGCAATGGGAACCTCGCCAGAAAGGAGAGACAGGTTAAAAAGGTCGGAGATAGGCTTGGCGGTGATAGGCGCAGCAACCTTAAAGAAGAAAGGGTCTATTTTGGGATGAAATTTCAGGAGCTCCTGTAGCACCTTGGACCCAGTAACTGCCTGCAGGGAGAAACTTTGTAGCGGGGCAGGGGAACAAGAGGGAGAAGCATCAGGGATAGTTATGTTAGAAGGGGTGGGAGATGAGGAAATGTTGGACGGGCAAGGAGGCATGGCTGAGTCAAACAGGAATCCTGACTTAATGAAGTGGTGATTAAAGAGCTCAGTTATGTGCTTCTTATCAGTAACAACCACATCATCACCATTAAGGGACATGGGCAGCTGTGAGGAGGAGGGTTTATTTTCCAGGTCTTTAACTGTTTTCCAGATTTTTGGGGGGTTAGACCCGCAGAGAGAGAACTGCTCCTTGAAGTAACTAACTTTGGCCTTCCAGATAGCCTGAGTGCACTTATTTCTCATTTGCCTGAACGAGGGCCAGTCAGCTTGAGTATGCGTGTGCCTAGCCTTTCACCAAATGAAATTCTGAGGTGGAGTAACTCTGCAAGATTACAGTTGAACCAGGGGCTGAACCTGTTTTAAATTGTCATTTTCTTTATGGTTGCTTGTTTGTTAACAATACCACAAAAAAAAAAGTCCAAGCGTCTTCTACAGAGGGGATCCAACTGATTCTATACCATTTTACAGAGGCCAGTTCATGAAGGAAGGCTTGCTCATTAAAGTTTCTTAGCAAGTGTCTATGACAAATGATCAAAGACACTTGTGATCACTAAGGTCATTACAGAAAACACCAGACTGATACCTATCAGGATTATTTGTGAGGTTAACAGAGTAGCCTTTCCTGGGTGTTTGGAGAAAGATTTAGGGAGTCCCATTGATTTAGGACTTGGTCAGGTGTTTTAAGCATGTCGCAGTTTAGATCACCTAGCAGGACAGATTCAGACTTGGTGTAAGGGGCCAGGAGAGAGCTTAGGCAGGTAGGGTACAGGCCGGTGCCCTACCTGGCAACAGTCAAAGAGCCGTTTGAAAGTTTAATACTTAAAACCAGCAAATCAAATTGTTTGGGGACAGACTTGGTGAAGACAACCGAGCACTGAAGGTGATCCTTGGTAAAGATTGGCACTCCCCCAACTTTGGAAGATCTGTCTTGCCGAAAAAGGTTATAACCAGAAAGATTAACATCAGTATTCAAAACTCTTCCTTAACCACATCTCAATAATGACCAACAAATCTGGATTGGAGCTGTGAACCCACACTTTCAATTTATATATTTTAGGTAATAAGCTTCTAATGTTAACATGCAGAAAACGTAGGCTTTTACAAGAGCAGAAATCAGTGAAGCAGATGTCAGAGCACAAGTCAGAATTGGGGCTAGCAACAGGAGATGGGCCAGGGTGTACATGCACATTTCCAGATATCATCAACAGTAATACAATCAATGTACGGCAGAGGACAGGGAGAGCTCTGCAGTGCTGATTTATGACATCTGAATGTTCATCAGATGGCAACAAGATCCTATTGTACAGCAATTTCATCAGGTAACATGGATACAAAGCTGGCGAGAGGTGGTTAGAATTGGATGGGAGGCCAAAAGTCTGTAACCAATAGAAAAATCTGGTGACTCGTTTTCAAAATAAAAGTCTTGCAGAATTGTATTTATACCATTTTTATGGGGGTGGCAGGGTAGCCTAGTGGTTAGAGTGTTGGACTAATAACTGAAAGGTTGCAAGTTCAAATCCACGAGCTGACAAGGTACACATTTGTCGTTCTGCCCCTGAACAGGCAGTTAACCCACGGTTCCTAGGCCGTCATTGAAAATAAGAATTTGTTCTTAACTGACTTGCCTAGTAAAATAAAGGTAAAAGAAAATTAGGGGGGACCATTTTACCTGCTTTTAACATTGGGGACCATTTTACCTGCTTTTAACATTGGGGGAGGGCATATGCTCCTACACCTTTGTGTGTGCGCATGTGTGTGCGAGAGAGAGATTTTCAGTTTAGTGGAGGGTTGAGGGTTGAGGGATGGGAGGAATATGTGCGTGTGTTGGTCAGAGGGCAAGAAGGGGGGTGGGGTTGTCTGGAAAAATCTGTGACGGAGGAACCGGAGCTGCCTCTTGGGCACATCCATGCCAGATACAAACCACCACCATTAAACAGACATGCACGCATACACAATTCCCAGATCTTGGGTCTACTCTGTGATACAAAATGAATACGACGACATAGCCCTCTTCAGCTAGCTACACCAAGGGGACGTTAGGTAAAACCACCTCTGCCTGATTGCTTCTCACTTCTTCATTCAAATGAAGATGACACAAGTCCCTGGTGTGCCATGAAATAGCCTCTGCAAGCATTTCCAAGATTTTTTTAATAGCTGGAACAATAAGGGCCACTTCAGAAGGCAAAAGAAACTCTAAACCGCATTGCGACATCTTGGTAAACATTTGAATAATTTAGAGTAGGCAGGAGAACCAGAGAATCCACTCTGAATGACACGTTAACCCCAAGGGCCCAGAGAGAAAGCTTGACTAGAAACCCCTAGCTGTACCCAGGAACATCACCTAACCAAGGGGAAAAGACTGGAGACTTGCCATGGTTTGGGGCATGGGAGCTAACTAAAATGGTGAAGGCCCACACAACTTGCAAACATGCCAGTCTCCATTCTTATTTGGTCTCTCATATGTAGAGTCCAAATATTACCTCCTGTGTGTGTGTGTGTGTGTGAGAGAGAGTGTGAGAGAGTGTGTGCGTGTGTCTGAATGAATTTCTTGGGAAACAGATACCCCTGCCGAAGAAGACCTCAGTCTTGGTCAGGCTGGAGAAGGTCTTGTGCAGTATGTGTGTGGTGTCAGCAAGCAAGTACTTATTCACTGGTGCATATTAGGCAGCACACCACTATAGTCATGGGCCCACTGTAAATAATAATAAACAATAAGATGTTTTGTCACATACACCGGAAAGATGCAGTGAAATGTGTTGTTTCAGGGTCAGCCATAGTAGGGCGGTGCCCCTGGAGCAAATGAGGGTTAAGTGCCTTGCTCAAATGAACACATAATTATGGGCCACTAACTTTGTCAATGGCATGCCACTCTTGGGCCGCCGTAAGCTTATAGTGTATGCGTACAGTATGTGCATGTGTGTGCGCGTGTATGAGAGTGCTTATGTAGGGTGTAGGGACTAATCCACCAACTCTCTAGGCATGGTGTGATGAGGCATAGTCACTCACGATTCAGGACCAAGATCAATGGAAACATAACACGATTGACCTGGTTTTGAAATAAACACCTCCTCAGCTCCACTTCTATGGGATGTCTCAAATGGAGCTCATGATCAGTGCAATACATTTTGGGAAGGGCTTCTCAAAGAGGATCCAAAACACTTCTCCAAGTTATCTTGCCCTGAGAGAATATGTGACTAAAATGATGCTTTTGCCACTTCATAAACGGTCCAGCTTCGACAAAAGCTCACCAGCCGAACAGCTGACGCATGGGGAATTAGAGCCCTTGTGATGTCTATCTAGTGGTTTGTCAGCCATATTGCCAAAATAACGTTTCAAATAGAGGGGAGGTGTGGGACGTCATTGTGGGCCAGTGGGGGAGACCAGGGCCAGTATCCACAAAGCATTTCAGAGTAGAACATTTGTCGTAGGTGCTGAGAATAGAGACATTTTACTCCTACTCTTATGGTTAAAAATAAAAGCTATGGATGAAGGCTCTTTAGTTGTTAGAATCCCACCTAGTCTACAGATATTTAAGAGACCTCTTGAGCTGTCCTAACCAGTTACGAGTGACCAGCAGGTGTCTTGATAATAGAAAAGGGCAGCGAGTCACTGGTTCCTGCACCACATGCAATTGCTTTGGAGTTGTTCAAATAATGTTTTAATATTTCTATATGGTCAATCCATAAATAATCGAGACCTACAATGCAACGATATCTATTTTGCTTTTGACAATGAATTCACGAGGCCTATTTCACGCGATACTTTTTGTCATGTAGTGTATGTGGACACCTGCTCGTCAAACAGCTCCTAAAATCCTTAGGCATTAATATGGAGTTGGTCCCACTTTTGCTGCTAAAACATCCTCCACTCTTCTGGGAAGACTTTCCACTAGATGTTGGAGGGGAATTTCTTCTGTGCAGGCCATTCAAGTTCTTCCACACCAACCTTGAAAAGCCATTTCTGTATGGATATCACTTTGTGCACTGGGGCATTGTCATACTGAAACAGGAAAAGGCCTTCTCCAAACTGTTGCCACAAAGTTGGAAGCACAGAATTGTCTTAAGTCATTAAATGCGTTAAGATTTCCCTTCACTCGAACTAAAGGGCCTAGCCCGAACCATGAAAAATAGTGCTAGACCTTTATTCCACCAAACATTACAGTGGGCGCTATACATTTAGGCAGGTAGCGTTCTTCTGGCATCTGCCAAACCCGGAATCGTTCACCAGATGGTGAAGCGTGATTCATCACTCCAGAGAACGTGTTTCACTGTTCCAGAACCCAATGGCTGCTTGTCAGCACAATAACTTCAGCACAATAATGAACAGTTATTGTGCTGACGTTGCTTCCAGAGGCAGTTTAGAACTCGGTGGTGAGTGTTGCTACTGAGGACAGACGGTCCCGTTTATTGAGATTGTGTGGCCCATCACTTCGCGGCTGAGCTGTCTAGACATTTCCACTTCACAATAACAGCACTTACAGTTGACCAGGGCTAATCTAGCAGGGCTGATCGAGCAGGGCAAATTTGACAAACTGACTTGTTGGAAAGTTGCCACGTTGAAGGTCACCGAGCTCTTCTGTAAAGCCATTCTACTGCCAATGTTTGTCTATGAAGCTTGCATGGCTGTGTGTTCAATTTTATACACCTGTCAGCAACGGGTATGGCTGAAATAGCTGAATCCACTAATGTGAAGGGTTGTCCACATATATATATATATATATATAATGTAAACCAAAAATACTATGCTTATAAATAAACACGTTTTTTTTCTTTGATTAATTACCTACATCATGTTATACCTTTGGAGCGCAATATCAAGTTGTTAAATGTATGGGCATGCCTATAAATTGGGCAATTGATAGCATCTAGGGCTTATATTAACTTTGATTGTGTTCGATGAAAATGATAGACCTTTCAAACAAGTATGCAACTTTATACGTAACAAATGACTTGCTGCCTATTGTGCCAATGCGATTTAGAGTTGCTCAGCGGCTAACAAAGTCACGTCAAACAGTGATGCCAAGCTGCATTTGCATTTGTTTAAGCTGTTTTCTCGTGATTTTTTTGGGATACATCCATAAGAATGAGCTAATGATGTGCTGATGTGCCTGGCATAGAACATTTGCTCTCTCACAAGGCTACTGTTCAAAAGAGGTAGCCAACTACACATCGAACAGAACACTTAAAAATGAACATTGGTGCGGCTGGCTTCCGGGTTGGATGCGCGCTGTGTTAAGAAGCAGTGCGGCTTGATTGGGTTGTGTTTCGGAGGACACATGGCTTTCGACCTTAGTCTCTCCCGAGCCCGTACGGAAGTTGTAGCGATGAGACAAGATAGTAGCTACTAACTATCAGATACCACGAATTTGGGGAGAAAAGGAAGTAAAATCCCCCCCCCCCCAAAAAAAAAGAAAATAAATATGCTGATTCATGATTTTGACTGGCTGAGAAAAGCTGCCAGCCTGTCTGTCTCGTCCTGACACGTTCATTACCATAGAACAGCTGGAGATTGAATTTCAATATTGAAACATTGTTGCAAATGTTGTAGAGACAGACAGAAACGTTATTACAAAACTCCGCTATTGAAAACCAAATGCTGGTTTTTATGGTGTAGATCGTGTACATACTGTAAATTGCCTGTTGGAGCTGACAGTGGATTGCGCAGTGAGATGGAAGAGTAAATAGGCATTTCAACATCATGGATTTAGCCGGTGGTAATTTGTGGAATAGACACTGGCTGGAATGTGGTTTTAACCTATTAGCATCCAGCATTAGACACACCCGTTGTATAATCCTCATCCTTTGCAATAGTATAAATGAGCATCATCACTATCTTCCCTTTGCGATACTTCGAACTGTCGTGATTACCTACTGATATAAGCTTTTATGAGTTGATTTTACTCCTGGCTCAGAGCTTGGCTGAGCAGTGTCTTAATAACATCATCCTAAAACCAACTCTGAGCTGGGAGTTGACAGGATTCCTAGGACCTTTGAGACACTTTGTGGATACGGCCACAGATGGAGGCTGGGGCATTTTGGACCAGGGCCCTCTGGAACGGTGGATGAAACAGCTTTGGGTTCTGTTGTGCTAATTCAGCCAACTAGATTAGCATAATTAGCAGTGTCATTGTTCTCTCTTCCTTTTCTCTTTAACTTGTACTCATTTGCTTCAAGTTCCTTTCTTTATTCATGTTCCTTAGAACAAGCTGCCACTGTTGTTGGTGGGGTGTCCAATCGACTGAGACTTGGGAGGAGAAGCACAAGTACAACAGTACCAGTGGAGGCTGGTGACTTGAAAAAGGGAGGAGGATGGGACACACAGGGTATGTATAGGCGCCGAACTCACGGAGACCACAAAGTGTGTTTCAAAAATGGTCAAAGACGAATTATTTTAACCTATAGCATTTAATAAAGACATTTATAGTACAATATTATGGGGAATGGTAATGAGAGGGCTACTTACACCGTGTCGGAAAGGGATCACAGCAGTGATTGAATGAGGGTATGAGACCTGAGTTGAGGTGTTCAGAGGCTTGACCAGTGCAGGACAGGATTTGACTGGGAAGACAAAAAAAAACTATAAGACAACACACTACAGTTAGCTCTTTTGTCTAAGAATGAGTTAGTCTAAGCACGGAGTAAAATCATTGATGTGTATTAATGTGATTGTGTAAGTGATTGACTCTACATACAGTAATGAGAGAAAATTGTTGGGGTACTCAGTGCTTGGAGGGGAAACAATCAATGTGTCAGTGGATGAGTAGGCACATCAGAAGTGGCTTCTGACAACTGCAAAAGCAGACTGGTGTAGGTCCCAGAGTGGTTGAGCAGACTGAAAAATAGTCTTGTTTTCATCTGATACAGCATGTCAGATTTCTAATGTTTAGGTGTAGCCTAGGCCGTTGCAAAATTTGTCATGCGTTTTTGCTTGTGTCTGTCCCGGAATGATTAGGTGTCATCATCTTTGCTAAATAAATACCGGAGGAAAGTGTAAAGCCTACCTGAGCGCATGCGAAAAAATGCACTGCGTCAACCTCTCACTTTAATCTAACTTTTAATGGATAATGTGATGGAAGCTATCAAATCATTCGGAATTGTTTTCGACATGCCAGAAAAGACATTTGAAAGGTCCATATGTTCAGCAAGTAAAGCATTGTAACGTGCAATTACCTCTGCAAGCTCCTTGCAGTTGCCCTTGTTAATGGAACTTTCCTTCTCGCTGTGTCCTCTAAAAGCAAATTCTTGCATGCTCTGCTTTAGTTCTCATTTAGCTGAACGATCAATGTTCTTCAGGTCACTGCACCCACTTTCTACCAAGGCTCAGACTTTCCAAAAAGCAGGTAAGGCCAGCAATACAGGCTGCCTGATCTGTTAACCAGCTATACTTTTTGATACCGGTTGGTATTGAACGCCCTCATCTTTTCATCTCTCTTCATGAAACTGATCTCAGGCAGAGGTCGACCCTCGCTTTTAATTCACACCTTTTCCGTGTACCCCAGTGAATGAAAGGGGTTCTTCAACAAAATTCAACATTTTCAGCAGTGAAAAACTGCACACTCATGCTGGTAGCTAGCTAGGTACCTTCGCAGTCTCCTGTAATTAGATTTTTTTTTTAATGTAATATACAAAAAATGCTCAACTATCACTCTTCACTCATGATCTCTATCCAACAATGTCACCAAGCCTCTCAACACATAGAACCCCCATAATGCTGTGACACAATCCCAATACACTAGGTTCATTATCTGATCCAAATGCTATGATTGGATGTACAACATGTCAATTCATACTGCTAAAGCTTTGATTGGTTTGGAGGACGTCCTCTGCTAATGGTCATAATTACCATCTTTGTCTGTGGAAGGGGGTGAGGCCTACGAGCCTCCTAGGTTTTGTATTGAAGTCAATGTAGCCAGAGGAGGATGGAAGCAATGTGCTTGTTTGTAGGTGACCAAATACTTATTTTCCACCATAATTTGCAAATCATTTCATTAAAAATCCTTCAATGTGATTTTCTGGATTTTTTCTCATTTTGTCTGTCATAGTCGAAGTGTACCTATGATGAAAATTACAGGCCTCTCATCTTTTTAAGTGGGAGAACATGCACAATTGGTGGCTGACTAAATACTTTTTTGCTCCACTGTATATGGCCAATATACCACGGCCGTGGTATAGCCGTGGTATATTGGCCCTATACCACGTCCGTGGTATAGCCGTGGTATATTGGCCCTATACCACACCTCCTCGGGCCTTATTTCGTAATTATATAGAATATACAAGACTATAATATATGCACATGCATAAAAATATACTTTAAATAATATGCAGCATTTACCTACTCAGGCTGGATTCGATGCCATGTTTTAACCAGCACTATGCACTCTGTAGTACTGTCATTACCACAAAACCATCAAAAAAAATTAATGAGTACAGGAGCTGTTAATGTGTGAGGCAACACCAACATACTGTACCTACATAAGCCTACCCAAACACCAGTGGAGGCTGGTGACTTGAAACGATTTAGGAGGATGGGAGACCCATGATATACAGTAGGTAGGATTTGACTGGGAAGACAATGACACAACACAGTTAAACGAAAGAGCTAAGAATGACTTATTCCAAGCAAGGAGTAAAATCACATTGATGTGTAATAATGTGATTGACTCTACATACAGAAATGATAGAAAATGGACAGGGCTACTCACAGTGCTTGAAAAGGAAGCATTTGATGTGCCAGTGGATGAGAGGGCACATGAGACATTGCTTCAGTTCATATCAGAGTGTTGACACTGGTAGTGGAGTGGTCATCCTCTCTTAATTAAATCAGGGAACAGGAGGGGACTTAGCTGAAAGGAGTGGACCAAAGCGCAGTGTGGAAAGTGTTCATTATTATTTTCAAAAAACACTCAAGCAAAATTACAAATATGAAAACAAAATGGAACAGTTCTGTCAGGTACAGACACTAAACAGAAAACAAGACCCCACAAAACTCAAAAGGAAAATGACAACTTATATATGATCCCCAATCAGAGACAACGATAAACAGCTGCCTCTGATTGGGAACCACACGCTGCAAAAAACAAAGAAATAGAACACATAGCACCCTGACCTAACCAAACATAGAGAATAATAAGGATCGCTAAGGTCAGGGTGTCACAGTAAATACAAATAGCAGATACATTCCATTACAGCAGCGACCATCATAGTTTTGGGCAACAAGTTTCTCCATGAAGTTAAACTCCAAATTCACAAAGTCAAACACAGACTACGCATCTCTCTCACTTGACACATCAAAGTAGCCCAATAAATGTTCCTGAATGCCCTGATCATCAAATACCCTTATCATCCACATAACTGATGATAACTGACAACTGCAAGCAACAGCTGATGTCTGTGGTTTCAACCATTTGCCATGCGAGAAAACGTGCTGTGTCAACCACTCTTTTAATGTCACTTTTAATGGATGATGCGATGGAAAGCTATCAAATCATTCTGAATTGATTTCGACATTCCCAGAGAAGGTAGAGCATGTTAATGTGCAATTACCTCTGCAAGATCCTTGTTCTTTCCCTCGTTAGGGAAACTAACCATGCCCCCTAAAAGACAACTTTTACATGCCCCAAAATGCAGTAGTGTTGATTAACTGCTTGAGAACATCCCTGTCTCTTCTCGTAGTGTTGCGCAGTTTGAATACGCTGACCTTAATCAATGTACCTTTTCCCCAGAAGCTTGAATCTGATGTGGGCAATGAAAGGGATTCTTCAACCAAAAATTACATTGTTGTTAGCATTAGCTATCCATTCTGGCAGAGAAAACCTCACTTTGGCATCTAGCAAGTGACTTGCTACTAAAGTTATCAAGGCAAATTGTAATAAATTGCACAAATTCAACACAAAATCAAAGTTCTATAAGCAAGAAAACAATATACAGTTGAAGTCGGAGGTTTACATACACCTTAGCCAACTACATTTAAACTCAGTTTTCACAATTCCTGACATTTAATCCTAGTAGAAATTCATTGTCTTTGGTCAGTTAGGATCACCACTTTATTTTAAGAATGTGAAATGCCAGAATAATAGTAGAGAGAATGATTTATTTCAGTTTTGATTTCTCTCATCACATTTCCAGTGGGTCAGAAGTTCACATACACTCAATTAGTATTTGGTAGCATTGCCTTGAAATTGTTTAACTTGGGTCAAATGTTCCAGGTAGCCTTCCACAAGCTTCCCTCAATAATTTGGGTGGATTTTGGCCCATTCCTCCTGACTGAGCTGGTGTAACTGAGTCAGGTTTGTAGGCCTCCTTGCTCGGACATGCTTTTTCAGTTCTTCCCAAAATGTTTCTACAGGATTGAGGTCAGGGCTTTGTGATGGCCACTCCAATACCTTGACTTTGTTGTCCTTAAGCCATTTTGCCACAACTTTGGAAGTATGCCTGGGGTCATTATCCTTTTGGAAGAATCATTTGCGACCAAGCTTTAACTTCCTAACTGATGTCTTTGATGTTGCTTCAATATATCCACATAATTTTCCAGACTCATGATGCCATCTATTTTGTGAAGTGCACCTGTTCCTCCTGCAGCAAAGCACCCCCACAACATGATGCTGCCTCCCCCGTGCTTCACAGTTGGGATGGTGTTCTTTGGCTTGCAATACTTTTTTCCTGCAAACATAACGATGGTCATTATGGCCAAGCAGTTCTATTTTTGTTTCATCAGACCAGAGGACATTTCTCCAAAAAGTACGATTTTTGTCCCCATGGGCAGTTGCAAACCGTAGTCTGACTTTTTAATGGCAGTTTTGGAGCAGTGGCTTCTTCCTTACTGAGCAGCCTTTCAGGTTATGTCGATATAGGACTCGTTTTACTGTGGATACAGATACTTTTGTACCTGTTTCCTCCAGCATCTTCACAAGGTCCTTTGCAGTTGTTCTGGGATTGATTTGCACTTTTCGCACCAAAGGACGTTCATCTCCTTCCTGAGCGGTATGACGGCTGCGTGGTCCCATGGTGTTTATACTTGCATACTATTATTTGTACAGATGAACGTGGTACCTTCAACTTCTGACTCACTGGAATTGTGATACAGTGAATTATAAGTGAAATAGTCTGTCTGTAAAGAATTGTTGGAAAAATGACTTGTGTCATGCACAAAGTAGATGTCCTAACCAACTTGCCAAAACTATAGTTTGTTAATTAAGAAGAAATTGGTGGAGTGGTTGAATGACTCCAACATAAGTGTATGTAAACTTCCGACTTCAACTATATAATCTACATCTTCCGTCTCCTGTAGTTTGAAGAAACTAATTTCAAATGAATAATATTCCATAAATGCTCAACTCGCTATCACCAACTCACCAAACTTCTAAATGACACATGTAGCAATAGGTTCATTCTCTCTCCTTTGATTGCATGGATAGGATGTCAGTTCATACTGCAAAAACATTGGCTAGTTGTTACAATTACTATGTAGGTCTAATGAATGGGGTGAGGAACAAGTTAATGTAGCCAGAGGAGGATGGAAAACAGCTGTCCTCTGATTTAACCATGGTGCTACCCTAGGGGGTGCTGTTGAGACTACTGTTGTCCTTTATTGCAAATTGTGTGTTTTAATCATGTGTTTTAATCATGTATTTGGTTACATTTGAACATTTCAAGTAGTTTTATCTAAAAATGAAATTGGAAATTCAATTCCTCCCCTTCCTCCTCTGACGTGCCTCCACTGCTAAACACATACACCCACATGCACACACACACACACACACACCCCTTCTGGGCCAACCTGTATCTACCTGTACGTATGTTTTTGTGTTGATGACACCCAAACTCACCCAATCATTATGTTACTAAACTGACAACAGTCATTATTATATAGCGCACATAATATCTTAAGATTTAAGATTGATTGTAAGAAAAAATACATAAAACAATTGCTTTTCTTGAACTAACACTCACATTTGTCTTTTCTTACTAGCAATGACTTTGCATATAGCTACTTTATTGAGAAGTATTGAGAATCAATGTACTTACTATGATTTTGATATGTGGTTGTCTCACCTAGCTATCTTAAGTTGAATGCACTACTGTAACATGCTGACGAAACCGGACGTGCACATGTTGATTTTGTACCCACACCAGACACGATCAGGACACGCAGGTTGAAATATCAAAACGAACTCTGAACCAATTATATTCATTTCGGGACAGGTCGAAAAGCATTAAACATTTGCTTGCTGCTGCTAGCTAATTTGTCCTGGTATATAAACATTGGATTGTTATTTGACCTGAAATGCACAAGGTCCTCTACTCTGACAATTAATCCACAGAAAAAAATGGTAAACCAAATTCCTTTCTCGTCATCTCTCCTCCTTCCTCAGGCTTCTGTTTTACTTCTTTGGACTTTACATGGTGGTTAGCAACCAACTTTATGGTGCATTACTACAACTGACTGGAGTGTGGACATCAGTTCATCTTTCAATCACCCACGTGGGTATATGCTCCTAAATGAGAAGATGGCACGTGGGTATATGCTCCTAAAAACCAATGGGGAGATGGGAGAGGCCGGACTTGCAGCACATCTAGCATCACAAATAGAACCTATTTCTATTTTAACACCTTGCCATGCAGACGTTCGCTGAGGCGCGCGATTGAATAGCATGTATGTGTACATTTACTTTGCAAACCTTGCACACGAAACGCGAGCGGTGTGGTCAGCATGTAAGTCACTCTGGTTAAGAGCATCTGCTTACTGACTAAAATGTCAAATGTAGAAATAGCCTGTTGCGATCCTTTACGATGGTGTAATGCGAGCACTCATGTCAAGCCAGGCCCACACTAAGTCTATTGGACTTAAATTCCATCCACTTAAATTTTATGTGAAGCATTTAGATTTTAGCTTCTATATCAAAATATTCTATACTCTTTCAAAGTATGGTAAACCAACACAAAAAAAAGACACTTCATCATTTCAAACCCTTCATTCTGGGTTGTACAATCCACTTAGTATGGTAATACTATAATCATAATGAAGGTTATAATTCTATTAACGGACAACAGATCTGTAGATTCAGAGATTAATAAATCCCTCAAAGTTAACAATTGTTTCCATATTTCTTTCCACACATGGGTTGGATTGACCTATGTGTTTCACTAACTGTCCCTGGGACATCAACTTAGTCAAAATATAAAACCCAGTTGTTTAACAATTCTGCTAAGACCTTCAAAAGGTGGGTGATGGCTCATTAGCTCAGTGTTCCACATGATGTAAACAGGTTAAGGGTTTAGATGACCTTATCCTCAACTTGTTAAAAGAAAACAACCTTCAATCATTACTCATCATCTGTATCTACAGGGAGAAATGGGGGCTCATCCAGAGTTGGCAGTTTCACCATCCTCTGGAGGAGCATAAAACATGATAGCTGCTGAAATCTTATCAGCAAGAGAAGCACAGATCGCCTTACAGCATGTTAATAACATTTCACAGGGAAGAGAGAGAGAGAACACGTTATAACAGTTTCACACCAACCGTGCTAAGAATGAAATTGTTGCAAGGTGAGCCAAAGCTACAATCTAGTGGCTCTCCTCACATGTTTAGGACACAGATTTGTCTCTAGAAGCCTTGCCTTTCCAAATCATAATTATTGATAAATTATCCAACCCAAATTTAGAATAATAGTCCTTAGTGCTTCATGTTGATTCTATCACTTTCATTTAAGACCCTCACTTTTCTCATCACTTGTGGTAATGACAGATTGGTATCTCAATGCATTTTTAGTCTAAATGACTATACATTTTGCAGTGTGCAGACCTCCACAATCCTGATACCCAAAATAATTTTGGACAAGCCTAAATCAATTATGGGCACGGTTGACCACCCCCTTTCACGGCACTCACTCTTCATTTCCTGGCGTTTCCTCATGTTCTTCTTCAGAATGTGTTTCAGTTCGTCTTTTTAATGGCACATGTTCAAAGTGGATGGCCCTCTCACCTGAGAGTCCTGTTATTTACAGTCATTATGTATTTGTCCATTTTCCTACCAATACACCAGCAGCATGAGAGAAGTTTGGACTGGATCTCTCTCCATGCTCACTCCACATGGACCCATGTCGCACTCCTGAGAGAAAAAGTATGAGACAAAAGGCGGTTGATAGTTCTAGATGCTTCTAGATGCTGTTTACAGGTTGCTCGGACTCAGGTCTCACAGTAGAAGTGGTGAAGGACCATCCTGAATGCCATTTTTGCCATTAATTCAGCCGGATAGAGGGGGTTGTTTTCGGCCGAATTGTTCCGTCATGCATCTAGATGCCATCTGTGGTCACCTTCACCATAACCTTGAGAAATGACAGACCAGAAAAACAGTTTAGTTTAGGACATTTGTAATTCAGGAAATCCGGACTTCTAAGACAAATGTCTTAGAGAAAAACAACACATAGTTGAACCATTACGCCATCGCACTAGTCTTCTCATTAAACTAGTGAATAGCCTTCTCTCTATAAGACTATAGGTACCTTTTAATGCATTACTCGGCTTGATCTTCTTTTTATCATCATTTATAAAATGTTTTTATACAAATTCATTTAAATGGACTTTCCAATTGACTCCCTCAATTGTTAGTGGATGATGTGTTTCTTCCTGGGCAGCTCACAGTAAGAGTCTGGTCTGGGTGGGTCCTCGTCCTATTTTGGTCAGACGGGAATTTCCCTCACGCTTCATAAAATGTGCCACCAGTTTTCCTCACAGATCCCCACTGGAAAGCTCTGCCGGCAGAATCAATCATTTTGTTTGCTGACACCAAATTGTCGTGGAAATTCATACACAGGGACACTCTAAGTCAATCTTAATGAATCATTGTTTATTGTCAGCGTGCTGGAGAGGTTCCAACCAACCCAATGCACCGTAGTACACATGTCAATCAGGAGCTCTCCTGGGCAGTCCCAGCAGTTGTCTTACAGTGCCTTGCGAAAGTATTCGGCCCCCTTGAACTTTGCGACCTTTTGCCACATTTCAGGCTTCAAACATAAAGATATAAAACTGTATTTTTTTGTGAAGAATCAACAACAAGTGGGACACAATCATGAAGTGGAACGACATTTATTGGATATTTCAAACTTTTTTAACAAATCAAAAACTGAAAAATTGGGCGTGCAAAATTATTCAGCCCCCTTAAGTTAATACTTTGTAGCGACACCTTTTGCTGCGATTACAGCTGTAAGTCGCTTGGGGTATGTCTCTATCAGTTTTGCACATCGAGAGACTGACATTTTTTCCCATTCCTCCTTGCAAAACAGCTCGAGCTCAGTGAGGTTGGATGGAGAGCATTTGTGAACAGCAGTTTTCAGTTCTTTCCACAGATTCTCGATTGGATTCAGGTCTTCATCAACGACTATTTTCACTCTCTCTCATAGCATCTCATAGCATTCTCCAGTCTGTTGCTTCATCACATAGTGATCTTTGTATTAAATTCATTTGAGTATCTTTATTTGTAACCATTATATTTATTGCCATTGATGGCTCTGCAGGGCTCTATGACGGAGGCAATACAGACATCGGAATAGCAAAGGATCAATATGTGGAGCCATATATCTACACTGACATTTATTAAGGGATTGTATGGGCATACACACTACACACGTGTATTTGTACATGGAATGCTCATTACTATCAAACATCCACACACAAACGCTATGGGACTCCCAATCACAGCCGGTTGTGATACAGCCTGGATTCAAACCAGGGGGTCTGTAGTGACGCCTCTAGCACTGACATACAGTGCCTTAGACCGCTGCGCCTAACTCAGGAGCATCACTACTGTCACGAACCGGCTCAAAGCCCGTAACAAAGGGAGACAACGTGGAGATAAGGAGTAGCAAAATATGTATTTATTAACTAAAGCAACTAAGTATAATATACAATGGTGTGTGTAATCAGTAATCAGTAGTGTAAGTGAGTGTTTTGCATGCATGAATGTGATAATGCAGGGTGATGAAAGGTGCCAAAGCAAGCAAACAAACAAAAGGCCACCAAGAACCACAACACAATCTACAAAAGGTGTCTGCATGGAGAGAGTCTCCTCCATGAATGGGGAAGTGGTGTATTTATCCTGGGAGACACCTGGCCCAGGTGTTTCCCATGTAGCTGACGACCCTCCCAACTCCGCCCACCAGCATCCTAATAAGGAAATAACAGAGAGAATACGGCAGACAGAGTGGGAGGGTCGTCACACTACGGAAATGTAGCATTCTTTCTAACAAAGATATCTACATATATTTC
The DNA here is from genome assembly GCF_023373465.1 of Oncorhynchus keta. NCBI lineage: Eukaryota > Metazoa > Chordata > Actinopteri > Salmoniformes > Salmonidae > Oncorhynchus > Oncorhynchus keta. The sequence goes on from NC_068427.1 coordinate 8,876,754, forward strand.
AGGATGTTGTGTATCCCTGGAAATAATTAAGGTAAACATAACAGCTTGTCCAAAAAAAGTGGTCTCTTGGCATAACTTACTCCAGGTATGGGGTGGGGACATGGTAAGTGGGTGATGGTATCCTGTGACAGTTGGTAAAAATCGTCTGTCTTCGGTTGCAACGCTTACCACTGAGTTCCAAACTGCCTTTGGAAGCAATGTCAGCAAAATAACTGTTCACCGGAAGCTTCATGAAATGTGTTTCCATGGCCGAGCTGCCGTACACAAGCCTAAGAGCACCATGCGCAATGCCATGCTTCGGCTGGAGTGGTGTAAAGCTCGCCATCATTGGACTCTGGAGCAGTAGAAACACGTTCTCTGAATCATGCATCACCACCTGGCAGTCCGACGGATTAATTTGGGTTTGGAGAATGACAGGAGAACGCTACCTACTCCAATGCATAGTGCCAACTGTAAAGTTTGGTGGAGGAGGACTGATGGTCTGTGGCTGTTTTTCATGGTTCGGGGTAGGCCCCTTAGTTCCAGTGAAGGAAAATCTTAACGCTACAAGCTCTCTGCATTTGAGGCTACTATGCTTATGAAACTGGTCCACAAGAATCTTGATATGTTTAGCAAGCTCAGGCTCCATGTTATCAGATAAGACTTTGTGTGCCTCTGCTACTCTAACATAGCCTCTCATTGTCACAAGTACATATTAGTTTTCTTCTTTTTTTCAATTGACCTCTCCAGTGTCATTCAGTAAATGTTTTCATCCCTATAGCTACTGCTCAAATGGACTTCTTCCCTTCTCTCACTTTCTTGGCTGCTCTCTCAAGAACCTCAAGGGGCTTGTTTTAAGTTTGTATACACGGGGCAGAATGATAGCACTATCTTGAGTTCATATGCATAATATTGCAAAGATACTATGCATAGTATGCATAAAACTGACAAAATATAATCCGAATTTGTGTGGGTTATGGTGGCCGTTGGCTCAACTTACCCCATGGCAATTATTTTGACTATGTTAGACCACAGAGCTACAAATATGCATTTTCATGCTAGGTTTAGGACCTCATATTTTCGAACCCCAACTGATGTATAAACAATCTTAAAACTATATACTTTGGTTTAGCTACAAGCACCATGAAACCTTTAACACAATAAATTAATTAATAAAAAATTAACTTTTTCCACGTGGTGTCTTCCTTCACAGACTCCATGAAATGATAACCTCTTCCTACATATTTAGCCACATGATTCATTTTGTGAATGGTTTCCTAGAAGCAAGGAGTGGCTCAGCTAACCCTTTGGCTCAACTTACTCCACTCTTCCCTTCAGACATAGTATCTATGTTCTCCGTGCCTACTTCAATTCAAGGTTAACCTCAGGAATGAGAACAATCTCTGAATGAATCCACTATGTTGGGGTGCGGGTAACCCAGGCATCTGCTGTGGTTGACTAAATCTCATAACGGTGCCTTTCCCCTCCCATTGAGGGGAAAGCTAAGGTTACAGCAACTGGGCTTGCAGACAAAGGGTTTTCTAGTAGTATGTCAATGGAGGAGTCTGAACTATGCTCGGGCTATTGCTAGCCCAGCGGGATAATTAGCCCAGCACAACACTGCTTTGCATGTGACATCATGCGATTAAAAAAAATGACGTAGCATACAAGAACTGGGAGGTGACAATCGCCGCCGAGGCCTTTGTCAGCTCCAGCGTAAATTGGACCTTGTGACTCCTAAACTCCCTCAACAGCTGCTCCCACTCCCTTCAAAAAGAGTCCAAAACACACATTGGTTTTTACAGTTCACAATAAACAACGAGGGAGAAAAGCTCTCGAGCCTGTCCCTGTGTTTTTGTGTTGTATCCCGGGAGACAGACGTAAACCAGACGACCAGAGTAGATGTGTCTCATATCAGAGAAGTACTAGACTCTACATACACTTTTTCTGGATGCTTTTAAACCCTAGGAACTGATTTAGAATCAACTCTCTCTATCCAAGTTTTGAGATTATAAGAGGGAGAGGACTGTAAAGAAAGAAAGCGAGAGAGAGAAATAAAGATTTTTTATTGTGCATTCTGTATGTGCATTCATGTGTAAATCCAGTCGCACCAAGGTCTCAGACCACACAGAACCAGTTCATTAAATATAACAACCTAATTACAGCAGTCACTTGATAAAATGCATTCTGTAGCCCATGTGTTCTCTGTGTTTCGTAACACCAGAGGGGAGACTTTTATGACTCTTTTAGCGAACTCTGATCTTCCACGTTAGATATGGCATTCATCTTTATGAGAAGCATTTGGTTTTATGTTGTGTGCCTGCTTTGGGGGTTAGTTACAGGCTGTTAGAGGAGCGTTTTGGAGTTTACAGATAGCCAAAACATTTTACGTACTCATATCCTGTCTTTCCCTTGAGAACGATGTCTAGAAAGAGGTCCACTTTATCTGTCTACTGTCCATTTGTCATGTGGAGAGCCAATGTGATTGCCAGATTAAATTATTTGTGTCTGGCTTTTGCAAGTGTGTGTGTGTGTGTGTGTGTGTGTGTGTGTGTGTGTGTGTGTGTGTGTGTGTGTGTGTGTGTGTGTGTGTGTGTGTGTGTGTGTGTGTGTGTGTGTGTGTGTGTGTGTGTGTGTGTGTGCGTTGGTGTGTGTGTGTGTTTGCACAATGTGTTGGTGTTTCGGTATGTTTATCTCTGTCTATGTCTGTTTTTCTTCTGTGAGAGTGTGTGCCACATACCGTGCAACTGCATGTCTCCAGTGCAAACACTGGGGGAGGTGTGGTGTGTGTGATGGACTCCCAGCAGAGAATCTGGGAGCCCCCTGACTGTCTGTGAAACACATCTCGATGGGGATCCTAGCTGCCACGACATCCGCCTTCTCATCGTGTCGGTCAGTGTGCGTCTCCATGACAACATCCCTGCTCTGTATACAGTTCCTCCCTACTTTGTCCAAGGGATCCCCATAGGGAACCCGTTAGGTGACGTTCACTGTTGTGTATTTTCTTATCTCTTACAGGAGGTTTGCCAGGGTTGAAATGGTGATGGAGGTCTCAGGTGCAGCTATTTTTTTTTTTTAGGGCTCGGTTTCAATATAAAACGTAACAGCGGTTTTGGTTTCCATCCCATCAAGAGAGATGAAAACTGGATGACAGTTTGCTTTTTAACAATGGTTCAACAGAATGCAAAGTACCATCAAAGTACCTGCCAGGTCCTTTGAAACTCAATTGGAAGAGCAGGGCGCTTGCAATGCCAAGATTGTGGAGCCCCATTAGCCGACGTCAATGGCAACAGCTAGTTTTACTGGGGTCCGACACATAACAAAAAATACATTACAAACATTAACATGTAGTCTGTTCCTCTATCAGTTACACGTACATGCCAGTACATACACACAGCAAGGTCACATGGGGGAGAGGAATAGTGCCGTGAGATGTTGCTTTATTTGTTTTTTGAAACCAGGTTCGCTGTTCACTTGCGCTATATAAGATGGAAGGAAGTTCCATGCACTCATGTCTCTATATAATACTATACGTTTACTGGGTAGTACATAATTGAATGAACAAATTAACAAAACAAGAAACCCAAACAGCGCACAGACATGAAACTGAAACAGAAACAATGACACCTGGGGAAGGAACCAAAGGGAGTGACATATATAGGGCAGGTAATCAAGGAGGTGATGAAGTCCAGGTGAGTCTGATGATGCGCAGGTGTGCGTAACGATCGTGACAGGTGTGCGCCATAACGAGCAGCCTGGGGACCTAGAGGCCGGAGAGGGAGCACACATGACAGTACTCCTTCCCTGACACGCGGCTCCAGCCGCAGGACGCTGATCAAGATGACGATCCCGGGGATTCGGAGCGGAGCGGTCGCCTCCGCTGAGGTGCAGAAACCTGATGAACCGGCTGAGGCGTGAATGCATGATGAGCCGGCTGAAACCTCCCCACTCACTAGCTGAGGCACGGGAGCCTATCGAGCCAGCTGAGGCAGGGAACCCAAATAAACGTGTGAGGCCTCCCAGGTAGATCCGGTTCGGACACCCGGACCAGACATCTCTCCAAAACAAAAATCACCCCCTGATGCTTCCCTTTGGTGAGGCATCATTCTGTAACGTGTGCACTGGGAGTCGGGAAGCAAGTTCAGGGAGTGCATAATTGAATAAACAAATGAACAAAACAACAAACACGAACAACACAGGCACCTGTCAGTCCGGTTGAGACGTGGAAGTATGGCAACCTAGAGCACCGGAGAGAGAGCATAAGTGACGATACCCCCTCCCTGGCGCATTCGGCTCCAGCCGCAGGACGCCAACCAAACGGACCATCCCGGGGATCCATAACAGTTTAAAATCGAAGATAAAACCAAGTAATTTAGTCTCCTCAACTTGTTCAACAGCCACACCATTCATTACCAGATTCAGCTGATGTCTAGAATTTAAGGAATGATTTGTTCCAAATACAATGCTCTTCGATCAAGACCAATGTATTATTAGCCACCCATTCCAAAACAGACAGAAACTTTTAGTTAACGGTTACAGTGACTTCATTAGCTATGGTTGCTGATGCGTACAGTGCATTCGGAAAGTATTCAGACCCTTGACTTTTTAAACATTTTGTTACATTACAGCCTTATTCTAAAATGGATGAAACCATTTTCCCCCTCATCAATCTACACACATTACCCCATAATGACAAAGCGAAAACATGTCAGCAAATGGACAACAAAATGACAACAAATGTCAGCAAATTTATTTAAAAAATGTAAAAGAGAAATACCTTATTTACTTAAGTATTCAGACCCTTTGCTATAAGACTTGATATTGACCTCAGGTGCATCCTGTTTCAATTGGATTATTCTTGAAACTTGACTGGAGGACACCTATGGTAAATTCAATTTATTGGGCATGATTTGGAAAGGCACACACCTGTCTACATAAGGTCCCACAGTTGACAGTGCATGTCAAAGCAAAACCAAGCCATGAGGACGAATAATTGTCTGTAGAGCTCAGAGACAGGATTGTGTCAAGGCACAGATCAGGAGAAGGGTACAAAAAAATGTATGCGGCATTGAAGGTCACCAAGAACACAGTGGTCTCCATCATTCTTAAATGGAAGATGTTTGGAACCACCAAGACTCTTCCTAGAGCTGGCCACCTGGCCAAACTGAGCAATCGGGGGGGAAGGGCATTGGTCAGGGAGGTGACCAAGAACCCTGTGGTCACTCTGACAGAGCTCTAGAGTTCCTCTGTGGAGATGGGAGAACCATCTCTGCAGCACTCCACCAATCAGGCCTTTATGATAGAGTGGCCAGACAGCCCGCTTGGAGTTTGCGAAAAGGCACCTGAAGACTCTGACCATGAGAAACAAGATTCTCTGGTCTGATGAAACTAGATGGAACTCTTTGGCCTGCCAAGCGTCACATCTGGAGGAAACCTGGCACCATCACTACGGTGAAGCATGGTGGTGGCAGCATCATGCTGTGGGGATGTTTTTCAGCAGCAGGGACTGGGAGACTAGTCAGGCTTGAGGGACAGATAATATAATAATAATATATGCCATTTAGCAGACGCTTTTATCCAAAGCGACTTACAGTCATGTGTGCATACATTCTACGTATGGGTGGTCCCGGGAATCGAACCCACTATGAATGAAGCGAAGTCCAGATAGATCCTTAATGAAACCTGCTCCAGAGCGCTCAAGACCTCAGACTGGGGTGAAGGATCACCTTCCAACAGAACAACGACCCTAAGTACACAGTCAAGATAACGCAGGAGTGGCTTCGGGACAAGTCTCTGAATGTCTTTGAGTGGCCCAGTCAGAGCCCGGACTAGAACCCAATTAAACATCTCTGGAGAGACCTGAAAATAGCTGTGCAGCGACGCTCCCCATCTAACCTGACAGAGCGTGAGAGGATGTGCAGAGACGAGAAACTGGGGAGAAACTCCCCAAATACAGGTGTGCCAAGCATATAGCGTCATAGCCAAGAAGATTCAAGGCTGTAATTGCTGCCGAAGGTGCTTCAACAAAGTACTGAGTAGAGAGTCTGAATACTTAAGTAAATGTGATAGTTCCATTGTTTTTTTTTCATACATTTGCAAAGAATTCTTAACCTGTTTTGCTTTGTCATTATTGTGTGTTGTGTGTAGATTAATGAGGGGAAAAAACGTCATCCATTTTAGAATAAGGCTGTAACGTAACAAAATGTGGAAAAAGTCTAGGAGAATACTTTCTGAATGTACTGTATATGGTTGAATCATCAGCATACATGGCTACACATGCTTTGTTTAATGCCAGTGGCATATCATTGGTAATATGAAGAAGCTGATTAAACAGAATGATCATTACACAGGTGCACCTTGTGCTTGGGACAATGAAAGGCCACTCTAAAGCATATAATTCCTATGCTGACTGCAGGAAGAATTTGGCAGTACGTCCAACCGGCCTCTCAACCAAAGACTACATTTAACGACGCGAGCCCAGGACTTCCACACCCGGCTTCTTCACCTGCGGGATCGCCTGAGACCAGACACCCGAACAGCTGATGAAACTGTGGGTTTGCACAATAGAAGAATTTCTGCACAAACTGTCAGAAACCCATCTCAGGGAAGCTCATCATCCTCACCAGGGTCTTGACCTGAAGGCAGTTCGGCATCGTAACTGACTTCAGTGGGCAAATGCTCACCTTCGATGGCTACTGGCATGTTGGTGAAGTGTGTTCTTTACAGATAATTCCTGGTTTCAACTGTACTGTACTTAACTTGGCAAGTCAGTTAAAGAACAAATTCTTATTTTCAATGACAGCCTAGGGACAGTGGGTTAACTGCCTTGTTCAGGGGCAGAACGACAGTTTTATCCTTGTCAGCTCGGGATTCAATCTTGCAACCTTTTGGCTACTAGTCCAACGTTCTAACCACTAGGCTACCTGCAGTATCTGTAACCAATAGATACCACAGGCAGATATGGCAGTATCTGTGACCAACAGATGCATATCTGTATTCCCAGTCATGTGAAATCCATAGACGAGGGTCTAATGAATTTATTTCAATTGACTGATCCTTGTATGAACTGTAACTCAGTAAAATCTTAGAAATTGTTGCATTTTGCGTGTTGTGTTTATATTTTTGATCAGTGTATATTATCACTGTGCCATCTCTGGCCATGTCATTGTTCTTGGACTAAATCTGTTTTCAGTGTGATAGACCGACCATTAAAATTTGGTCGACTCCGAGTGCTGAGGGAACATTTTCATAAAAAGGGATGCGAAGTCTCCGAGGAGCACTCCTGTTTCAAGATAAGGATGACTTGAGATCACTCTTGTAGGGGGGTGGGGGGGGGGGGCGAGGGAGGGAGGGCTCAGAGACCTATAAGACCTGTATTGATTGAACCTGCTTCCGTAAAGCCCTCTGGTCGGTGGTTACATCTCCCTATCAGTGGCTGGCTGTCAGTCTGGCTGAGAATCAAGGTAGAGAGGGCTTTGAGAGAGCAGGGCCAAAATAAACAGAGTTAATCTCTATGAAGCAGCAGGGCCAAAACCTGTGGTGAAGGCTCTCCACAACAAAGAAGTCAACCTCCTATTCCCCACTCCTTACATCCAGCTATACACACAAACGGCACACAGCGAAGTCCAATTAAATATCAGGTTATCTTTCTCTCTTCCCCACTGACTTGATACCACATCCATTGACCTTCAACATCAAGAAGACTAGATCCTTCTTCGTCAATAGACTATTTTGGGACAGCATCCACCAGAAAATAAAAACACCACTAGAAGAGTTTATCCCCATTTGGTTTGTTCTCTAGGGGATTGAGAATGTGGATACAGTTATTGACTTGTTTTCATATTTCCACAGCTCATTGACCCTGTAGTGATCCCCCAGGGTGTTTTCAATTTCTACTACAAATTTAGGATCAGTTTCTCTTTCCACACATTCAATGCTTTGCCATGTTCCTTCTGACAGCGATGCTTAAAGGAATAATAACTTAAAGGAATAATCCACTCCAAAACTATATTTTGGTATTTCCTTCATTATTCCACTGTTATTGTGCATGTCAATAATCAAGTTTTAAAGACATAGGACTTACAAAATGCCAATTGTAACTTGCCAGATCATCATGATGCATCATATAGTTAACTTTTGCTGACATCCAAAACATCGTTAACCGGCGATAGCTGACAACCGCATAGCTGATGTTTTGGCGGTGTCGGAGGTGAAACTGCGCTGGAGCTGTCAAATCGGTGAGCAGTTGCTCTTGTGATGATTGTCACGAAGCCACAGCCGCCCCACTGGGCACTGACGTCAGTTCAACGTCTAGTTTTGATTTCCATTTGGTTGAGTTGTCAACTAACGTGAATTCAACGTGAAATCAATCACACATTTCACCAGGTCATTGGATTTAGGTTCAAATTTGATTCAACATCATCACATAGATGTTTTGGGTTGAAATGATGTGGAAACAACTTTGATTCAACCAGTTTTTGCCAAGTGGGGTTCTACTTGCGTTAGAAGTTCAGAAAGAGAAAAATGTAGGCCATATGAAATAATGATGCTCAAATTGTAAATCATTAAACAAAATAAGGATGATTTAAGGATGATAAGGATCAGCCTGATTGAGATGTAGATTACGTTTCACATTCCAGTGGTCGAACTTGTACACAAGCCTCCATGGGATTTCTTTTAATGCGACTCCGTTCAGCCAATGGCAATGTCTGCTTTAGATATAATGTCAGGAGACACTTTTGGATTTGACAGCTCTAATACAGTTTCACCTCCGACACTGCCAAAACAACCACTATGTGGATGTGTCTGAAGCGAATCTGATTGAATCGAGCCCAAAGAGTTCTCTCCTGACATGACAATGATATGGTAAGAAGCTTCTGCATCGATGGATTCTCTACCTGTCTGGATTTCTCTTGGGTGAACGTTGACAATGGTAGTGAGAGGAAGTCTAAATATGACAATAAACATCCTGATAACTGCAAATATGCGTCAGTGTGTCAGTCCTCTTTGACGGTTCTCTTTGAACAATGCCCCTCCCGTATCACCCAGACATTTTATTTTCGTCATCTCAGCTACAGGGGCTCTTTCCTAATATCCTGATTCCCTAACACTTTTTGTGGTGAGGCAGTCAACCACAGCAAGTGCAAAACACTTCCTAAAGCTTTCATCTGTAAGATCCACTTACAGTTACAATACCCAGAAACCCAAGTGTAATTACATGTCCGGAAATGTCTCTCCGATTACAGTTCTCCTATGGCCCATTAATAAACCAGCACATCAAAGTGTGATTGGGGCCCATTGTGATGGTTTGATAAAGGGGTCCAGAGTGAGGCAATATGTGTGAGAGAAGAAGACAGTGAACAAAACAGTCAATTAAGTCAACTCCACTGGCCTAACAAGTGGGACATTTGATTCCACTCCTTGATTTAGAGTGGGAGGAAGGGCTCAACAAGTGCTGTTTCCAAGACTCTCACCCCCCACCACCCACACATACCTTCAGGGCTGGGTTCAATTTGAATTGAAGACTGTCAATTCAGGAAGTAAACTGGAATTACAATAAACATTTGGGAGAAAAAAATCTACATTCAATGACTTCAATGAAATGAGGAGTTGCAGCTATTCATATCCAAAGATTTTCAATTTTTGCATTTTTTATTCAAATTCACTGCCTTCAATTCGAATTGAACCCAGCCCTGTTAAATGTTCCTCACAGTCACACAAACATGGTTGACGTTGTGTATCTCCCAATGTGGCTGTTCTGGGGTCTCTCCTCAAGTGCGAGTCAGAGAACAGAATGGGGCCGAAGGAGGCACGGTGTGGGATGCGTCAGGGGGAGAGGCGTAACCCCTCGCCAGCATCTGCCACAGAAAGGGAAAACAGCAATGCACCCTAAACCCCCTGCGTCACCGCACCGCTACGCTGCTCCTTTCAAGGTGGAGCGATAAAGGCTTTTCCACGTGTACAGAGACACCCGGGCTTTGATGGTGGCCGTTTTGGTAGAGTGGTAAAGGCCAGGGGGGTCACTATACCCTCATAGAAGCGTCACCTGCATCACCTTTCCCGCATCGTGTGCCCTCACATAGACATCACAGGTGTTATGTTTTTGTCTGGGTTTCTTCCCGGCTGTGATGGTGGCTGCCTCTCATAACATAACCAGGTGCGGGTGGTATGATGAAAGAGTGAGGCTACACTGTAAAAAAAAAAAAAAAAAATGAACGTCTCAAAACACCATGATTGTGTAATGAAACCATGAAAAGTTGTACACCTAAGCTGAGATCTGGTGTTTGGAGGGTGTATGAATGTAAACCCAATGTAAAGTGTTTTAATACACAGAATGTGTTTTAAAATAGAAATGACAGTAAAACTCTGAAACACCCAAAGTGGTTCTTCAACCTGAATATTGGTGTTTTTTTAAGACAGTGTTGTGAAAACAATCAATGGTTTAGAAATGCAAATGGTTTATAGCTTAAATATTGATTGATGATAAAGCCCTATGGAGAATCTCTTTTGTTGATTTCCTCTATTATTTGTTCAATGCTTTATTGAGACAGATTGGATACAGGAGGGGCAATGCGTTTGTACATTTCATTGGAGTTTTACCACTAAACCACTAAATTATTATTGGGTGCATTAAAATAAAAAACAAAAAGCAACAACACATTGGCATACTTAATAAAAAAGGAATGCATGTCGTGCAGAGCCTCTGGTCTATAGCGGTAACGCAACCGACCCCTCTCCCCCCTCAAGACTGGGATTCAATTCCCCACTCCAACCCTTTCAATCTGTTTCTCCCACCTATCTGTATCCCCTCTGTCATTTCATAAGTGTCAAAATATATTTTAAAGTACTTATGCAAGTCATTTCAATAATTTCATTCATTTCATGTTTCTCAAAATGTAAGTACACTACATATACAAAAGTATGTGGACACCCATTCAAATGAGTGGATTCGGCTATTTCAGCCACACCCGTTGCTGACAGATGTACGAAATCGAGCGCACTGCCATGCAATCTCCATAGACAAACACTGTCAGTAAGAATGGCCTTACTGAAGAACTCTGTGACTTTTAACGTAGCACTGTCATAGCATGCCACCTTTTCAACAAGTCAGTTTGTCAAATGTCCTGCTAGAGCTGCCCCGGTCAAATGTAAGTGCTGTTATTGAGAAGTGGAAGCTATTATAGCAGCAAATGGGGAACCAACTTCCTATTTATGCCCATGATTTTGGAATGAGATGTTCGACGAGGAGGTGTCCACATACTTTTGGTTGTGTGGGCTATATTTCATGAGGATAACCAAAGAGAGAGAGAACTAACTGATTGTCTTGTTAAACATTAAGACACTTCAGAAAAAATAGATCTAATTCTGCACTAAATGGGATTCAAAACATCATCATGGTGTTTATAAGATTTTAGAGGGAGGAAACAACTCCAAAAGAGTAGGTATCTAATTCTGCACTAAACAGGACTCAAAACACCAATAGTGTTTTCAATCTGTTTTCAAGGGTCTGGCAAGGTGTTGCAAAACCCTTGATTTAGTGGTGTTACAACACACCATATCAATCTTCAAAACATCTCAGGATGATGTGTTTCAATACTCCACCAAAGTTAAGGTTTTGTCTCCTTCAAGTTGGTGGCAGCTCAGTTGCCACTAGTTTTGGTGTTACAAAGCACGTCATTTGAAGAGTGTACTTGTTCATCAACAGCTTCCTCTCTTTTTTTTATACCCCAGTCAAATGAATACACCCATGAGCCCCCTGATGAAAGCTGATGAATAGCCAAAGCCACATTGTTCCCGTGCATTGTCACCAAACAACCTCCTCTGCATTTCAAATACATGACAGCAACAGAACACAGGGCTTAGTTACATTGTAAATTGAGCATATCCCTGATTAAACTATAAGCTCTTTATAAATGTGTCTAATATCTCCACCTCCAGGCAACCACAGTCACGCCCATTAAGTGCAATGTACTAATATGCTAAGCTGGCTGAACAGTGAACTCATAAAGAAGCATTTGCTTCATAGATGTACATATAAGGCAGTGGCCAAAGGCTGCTCATTAGTCTCCAACTCTCGATCACAGGTGCCATGGTTAACGGGGCAGAAACGGCTCACTACTAACCAGACTCAGTCAGCACACTCTCTCTGTATACCTCACACATGGCTTCAGCATGTGTTGTGCTCCCCCACCCTCATCCTGTTATAGAAAAATATATCTCTACTCCCGCTCTCTCTCCCAGAAGTTATTCTCACAGGCTGACATGCCATTAGAGGTCAGTCCACGCCAGGGCTCCTAGTGGTTAGAGTGTTGGGTCAGAACCAAAAGGTTTCTGGAATGATTCCCAGAGCTGACAAGGTAAACATATGTTGTTCTGCCCCTGAGCAAGGCAGTTAACCCACTGTTCGCTGGGTGCTGAAGACACATTTCAGTTGTACAACTGACTAGGTGTCCCTCCTATCCTTTTTTACATGTTGTACACTAGAAACTCATATGTAACCCTGTAAAGACTTGTTTATTGTAAAAGCTAAAATTTTGATACAAATACCTGTCATTGAAGTTACAAAGTAATTTGTGGATTATTAGGTGTCTTTCTACATTGTGTAAAAAGCACTTCCTATTGAGATACTTTACATTGGTCCCAAGTATGGTGTTTGCAACACCAGGGTTCTAGGTTCAATTCTCAAGTTACCAGGTTGTTAGCTAGCTAGCTAATGAGGTAACATGACTGAACAAGTTGTTAACAGCCCGCAAGTAGTTTATGAATGAAAAATGTGCCGTGAAAATGGAGAAGGCATCCAGCTGCAAAACAAGGAAAAAAACGTAGCGCCATTGTGATGAGATAACTCAGGACCGTGGAACAAGACAGTACAAGAGCTTATCGCAAAGCGCGCTCTGTAAGCAGTGGCCGGATCTAGGCATGTTGCATTGGTACACATTTTAATACAGAGATAGGCCTTTCATTTAGAATTTTGTTTTGTGTAGTTATGCCAATATATTTGAGACATGTGAATTGCAGTTAATTTTGTCTTTGACTTAATAAGGAAAATATATTGGAGTAGCAAAAAGGGAAACAACAAGTCCCAGACAGTTCGCAATAGAACATGTTCTGCCAGAGGGGGGTATCGTTTACTACTTGAATTCTTTGGATTATCTGATTACCATCAGTGATTGGAATGAATTGTGCTCGTTGACAAAACAGACCTATGTAATATGTAATATGTAATATGTAATATGTAATATGGTTCACAACTTTTAAACGATTTGTGATGGAGACAAAGTGTTTTTCTCTGTAGTAATGATGCAACCACCAAAGTCACAAATCTGTGCTCTCTTTTTTCTCTCTATGGCACTTGGGAAACAGCAGTACAATCATTAGGCTTCAACAAGTATTGGCAGAATTTTTTTCTAATGCACTGGTGCTCCCAAATGAAAATTCTCACCGAAAAATAGTTTGGAGCATATTTTAAATATATATTTGGTCATTTTGCATGTTATTTTGGCATTAATATGTGACACATATCAGTGTAAAAAAATATTGATTCAATGCATATAAACATGGTCACTTTTTTGATTTATTGAGTAAGGCAGCTCCAAAATACAGGTGTTTCAGCCTAGCTCAGTGCTTTCTGTGGTGAAGCTGCAGCCAGCGTAAAATACAGAGCGTAGGGGTTGGTAATCTGCTCTACTTGCGCTGTGATTGGCTGAGTGTTCCTACGTCACCGCAAAATCTCAGGGAGAGCTCGAAAGTCCAAACCCCATTGGGTGCTGACATAAATTAACATTAGAAGTGCCCATCCAAGGTTATTGGCCATAGATAAAATTATGTCAAATCACATTATATCTACTGTAGCTTTTTAGTTATTTTAAAAGGTATTAAATGTGGCTGAATTAACTGTTTTGCTGCCAGACAAGGCTCCCGCTGATAGCCAGATGTAGTGGGGGTAAGGATTCACTCCATGGTGCTGAAAAGAAAGCTCTGCTGTTGGGACAGCTTTATGTAGGCCCAAACAGTTTGTGTGCACCGTTTGTCACTGTTATAGTGCAATTCATGTATTGTTTGTTTTTTTGTTTGCCCCACCAAGATTTACATGCTAAAATTGTCACTGACACCAATTAATGCCTCATTTGAAAAAGCCCCCCCCCCTTTTCCTTTTCCCTCCCTTTATTTCTCTCTCTTTCTTCTCTTTCTCTCCCTCCCTCCCTCCTCTTTCTGCCCCACACAACTGTGGCTTCCTCATCTGTTTACATATTATGTTTCCATATAGACAAAGGGAATACCTTGGGACTGAGGGTATGAAACACGCACCGCTCAGTGGGCACTCACCTAGCTCACGACCAACCTCCCCATCAGTCCATGCATCACTGAGTCAATCCCCCTGTGCTCACCTCGCTGCCTTCACCCTTTGATGCCGGATCATTAGTTACTTTACACAGACCTGAAAAATCGCATATTGGGAGAAGAAAACATCAAATGCACTCGAAAGTACCCACAGCAGGGAGAGAGATGCCTGATGAGAGATGAAAAAGGTGCTGGAAGAGTTTCAAAGGGATGCAAATGGAACAAACATCGAGGTAGATGATCATTCATACATTTTATCACTCTATTGTCAAAACCATCCATCATCAACACAGAGACATTCCCAACCGCAAAGTCCTTGAAAAAAACCTGTTATAAAACCTGTCATGAGGGAAGACGATTAGGAAAAACGTTCTTATTTGAATGAATAGTCCTTAGGAGAGCGAGCTGCTACTTCTGGAGGTGGAATTTCTGTTACACTGCGTGTCACTTTATTATGTGTGTGTGTGTGTGTGGGGGTGTGTGTGTGTGTGTGTGCGTGTAGGGGCGTCATGCACTTATTATTGTAGAGGGGCACAAAGTTCGTGAGGATGGAGGGGGCGCTTGTTGCAGAGTTTTGAATGTTTTAAACACCTGAAACAGATTTTCTTTCTGCAATCTAGAGCCATAACCATCATTTTTCTGCATAGGTTATCTAAGCATAGATTACCACCTCTTTACCTGTTCAATTGTCATTTTAGTGAGGGTGTCATTCTGACTTGTAAATCACACATCTCAATATAACAGCAACATACATAGGATATTACATCCAAATTGCAACACAGTACATGGGATCCTAACACACATCATCAATACAGGCACATAACATAATTAATAATTAATGGGGCTCCCAAGTGGCCAGGCTGCCATCCAGGCTGTATCACAGCAATTGGGAGTCTCATGGGGAGGTGCCCAGTGTTGTCAGGGGTAGGCTACCATTGTTAATAAGATTTTGTTCTTAACTGACTTGCCTGGTTAAAAAATATATATATTTAAATGATATTATCATAAGGTGCAAGATTACATTTAAACCAAGTATTTTTTCTAGGCATACCTCTTGAACTTTCTGTATCCTCCTGACCTTTTTTTTAAAAGAAACTAAATATGCTTCTCTGCAAAAATCAGGGTAAACATTTTTAAGGAACGTCTTATTTTTTTTGTAAACTTTATTTAACTAGGCAAGTCAGTTAAGAACAAATTGTTATTTTCAATGACAGCCTAGGAACAGTGGGTTAACTGCCATGTTCAGGGGCAGAATGACAGATCTGAACTTGTCAGCTCGGGGATTCATTCTTGCAACTTTTCGGTTACTAGTCCAACGCTCTAACCACTAGGCTACCTGCTGCCCCATTATTCAGTACATTTAGTAATTGCTTGTCTTTTCTAAAGTCTCGCAAACCTTTCCAGCAGGCATGCCAGCTAAGATAGTTAGACAAGCTACTCTCAAGCTACTCTGCTGATTGATAGCCTGAAACGGCTTAGTAGAGGTTGGGAACCTATCTGGGCAAGCTAAAGCCTAAATTGCTAATTGACTAGTAGCATTACAGAGAAAAAACAAACAGAACAAATCTGGCATGTGCCCCTGTGCCCCTGTGCCCCATATGGGCACGATGCCTCTGTGTGCTCCTCCACCAATCATCCACACATAGTTATAATGGGAATAATGTGTGTTGCATCTGCACTTACTGTGGGGTCCAAGGTTTTATGGAACCCTGCGGTTGTGGAAGGCCTCAAATGATTCCATTTGGTGTAGGAGAGAGAGAGAGAACAAAAAAATATCTGAATCTTAACAAGATTCCACATCTGAAATGATTCATTAATTCTATTAGTTGGTCACTTCTACAGCCTAACTTGTTTGCTTGGTTCAATTCTTTGGTTGCAGAAGATTAGACTAAGTGAGCCAAGTGCCTCTGAAAGGACCCACAAAATGTAGGTAAAAACATTTCAATGTCATCATCTGCATGAGGCACTCCTATTAAAACCGTTTGTCCTTGACCTCCCTCTGTTTGCTCTGTCTGTCTGCTGCTGTGCTGTGTCCCTGTCACCACACACACACACACATACACACAATTCCAAAGGAAAGGTGAACTCAGCAGGAGGCACTGCATGTGGCTTTGACGATGGAGACGTGAGAGGGCTGCTAAAACACACTGTGGATATGTGTGCATGTGTGTATCTGACTCTGCATAGGCTCTGAATACTGTCACATAGATTCTGAACAGAAAGTGAACGCAAAGGAAGGACCATTGATAAAGAATAGGATGAGTTCAGTCAATTGAAAATGGATGGGGAAATCAACCTGAGAGAGTGAAAGAATCTCATAACAGTGGGAATCACTGTAGGATTGGGTAGCAGATGAATATGGTTAAATGCAGGGATGGGTGCCAAAATGGAACTAGCGATGAAAAGATGGGCCCAAGGACGAGAGGAAAGTGTCCACAATTTAATTCCTAAACTCATCTCCCTTCACATCTATACTCTTGTTCCAACACCTAATCTCAACAAGAATGCTTCAATATATTATAGAAGTGATGATAGTCGATTCTATATTAGGTTTTGAGCCAGCAATGCATGCAGAAGTGGTCCTTCTGTAGCACAGTTGGTAGAGCATGGCGCTTGTAACGCCAGGGTAGTGGGTTCGATTCCCGGGACCACCCATATGTAGAATGTATGCACACATGACTGTAAGTCGCTTTGGATAAAACCGTCTGCTAAATGGCATATATATTATTATTCAATTGATTTTTCCCCCTCGTCATTCCTCCGTCAATACTACATATTAAAATTTGGTTCCTCGGTACCCTGAATTCCCTAAATAATCAGCAGATGGCGTTCACTAGTTTCTTGCTGGAAGGATGTATAGAAATGTAGCATTCTCCCTTAGAGATTCTTTAAGAAGACATTTAAGAAACAGTTTACATGTTTTATTTTATTTCACCTGTATTTAACCAGGTAGGCCAGTTGAGAACAAGTTCTCATTTACAGTTGCGACCTGGCCAGGATAAGGCAAAGCAGTGCGACACAAACAACAGAGTTATAAACAAACGTACAGTCAATAACGCAATAGAAAAGTCTATATACAGTGTGTGCAAATGTAGTAAGATTAGGGAGGTAAGGCAAGAAATAGGCCATAGTGGCGAAAAATTACAATTTAGCATTAACACTGGAGTGATAGTCGAGCAGAAGGTGATGTGCAAGTAGAGATACTGGGGTGCAAAGGAGCAAAACATAAATAATATGAGGATGAGGTAGTTGGGTGGGCTATTTACAGATGGGCTGTGTACAGGTGAAATGATCGGTATGCTGCTCTGACAGCTGATGCTTAAAGGGAGATGTAAGACTCCAGCTTCAGTGATTTTTGCAATTCGTTCCAGTCATTAGCAATATAGAACTGGAAGGAAAGGCGGCCAAAAGAGGAGTTGGCTTTGGGGATGACCAGTGAAATATACCTGCTGGAGAGCGTGCTACGGGTGGGTGTTGCTGGTGACCAGTGAGCTGAGATAAGGCGGGGCTTTACCTAGCAAATACTTATAGATGACCTGGAGCCAGTGGGTTTGGCGACGAAAATGTAGTGAGGGCCAGCCAACGAGAGCATACAGGTCGCAGTGGTGGGTAGGATATGGGGCTTTGGTGACAAAACGGAGGGCACAGTGATAGACTACATCAAATTTGCTGAGTAGAGTATTGTAGGCTATTTTGTAAAAGACATCGCCGAAGTCAAGGATCAGTAGGATAGTCCGTTTTACGAGGGTATGTTTGGCAGCATAAGTGAAGGAGGCTTTGTTGCGAAATAGGAAGCTGATTCTAGATTTAATTTTGGATTGGAGATACTTAATGTGAGTCTGGAAGGAGAGTTTACAGTCTAATCAGACACTTAGAATATGTGGACAACTACAAATACCTAAGTCAGAACCGTCCAGAGTAGTCAAGCTAGACGGGCGGGTGGCTGCAGGCAGCGATCGGTTGAAGAGCATTAGTTTAGCTTTACTTGCATTTAAGAGCAGTTGGAGGCCACAGAAGGAGTGTTGTATGTCATTGAAGCTCGACTGGAGGTTTGTTAACACACTGTCCAAAGAAGGGCCAGAAGTATACAGAATGGTTTCGTTTGCGTAGAGGAGGATCAGAGAATCACCAGCAGCAAGAGCGACATCATGGGGCGTGCTATTTTAAGATGATGTGGAAAGCACTTTTAAAGAATAACCATGCATCTTCTACTGACAGAATGAGGTCAATATCCTTCCAGGATACCTGGGCCAGTTAGAAAGGCCTGCTCGCTGAAGTGTTTTACAGCGTTTGACAGTGATAAGGGTGGTCGTTTGACCACGGGCCCATTACGGACCCAGGCAATAAGGCAGTGATCGCTGAGATCCTGGTTGAAGACAGCAGAGGTGTATTTAGAGGACAGGTTGGTCAGGATGATATCTATGAGGGTGCCCGTGTTTACGGATTTAGGGTGGTACCTAGTAGGTTCCTTGATCATTTGTGTGAGATTGAGGGCATCTAGCTTAGATTGTAGGACGGCCGGGGTGTTAAGCATATCCAATTTTAAGTCATCTATCAGTACAAACTCTGAAGATAGATGGGGGGGGCAATCAATTCACATATGGTATCCAGGGGACAGCTGGGGGCTGAGGGGGTCTGTAACAAGCGACAACAGTGAGAGACTTATTTCTGGAAAGGTGGATTTTAAAGGTAGAAGATTGAACTGTTTGGGCACAGACTTGGATAGCATGAGAGAACTCTGCAGACTATCTCTGCAGTAAGATTGCATCTCCACCCCCTTTGGCAGTTCGATCTTGGCGAAAAATATTGAAGTTGGGAATGGAAATTTCTGAATTTTAGGTGGCCTTCCGAAGTCAGGATTCAGACAGGGCTAGGACATCAGGGTTGGCGGAGTGTGCTAAAGCATTGAATAAAACAAACTTAGGGAGGAAGCTTCTGATGTTAACATGCATGAGACCAAGGCTTTTACGGTTACAGAAGTCAACAAATGAGAGCGCCTGGGGAATAGGAGTGGAGCTGGGGGCTACAGGGCCTGGGTTAACCTCAGAGGAACAGAGGAGAACAGAGGAGGAGTACGATAAGGGTACGGCTAAAGGCTATAAGAACTGAACGTCTAGTGCGTTGGGAACAGAATAAAGGGAGCAGATTTCTGGGAATGGTAGAATAGATTCAGGGCATAATGTACAGACAAGTGTATGGTAGGATGTCAGTACAGTGGAGGTAAACCTAGGTGTTGAGTGACGATGAGAGTGGTTGCATCTCTAGAGGCACCAGTTAAGCCAGGTGAGGTCTCTGTATGTGTGTGGGGTGGGACAAAAGAGCTATCTAAGGCATGTTGAGCGGGACTGAGGGCTCTACAGTGAAATAAAATAATTAGAATTAGCCAACACAGCAGTAGACAAGGCATATTGACATTAGAGAGAGGCATAAAGCAATCACGGGTGTTGATCAGGAGAGCGAAGACAACAACAGGTAAATGGCGCGTCACTTAGGTACATACAGGACCTGAGTTCGAGGCTGGGGCCGACAGGTAAACAAAATGAGGTACCGTGTTTATTGAAACAGTCCAAGGGGCATCAGCTGTGTAGCTGAATGATCATAGGGTCAAAAGAGCAGCAGTAGTGAGTCAGGGTGCCGTATCGAATGTTACTACTACGCTAGGCGAGCAGGGGACACAGTGTTCAGAAAGCTAGCGGGCCGGGGCTAGGCAGATGGTTCTTTGATGACAGAATAGCCTGTTTGAGACCATATCGGGCGATCACGTCGGCTGCTCCGTGTCGACAATAAACGGTAAAGGCTAATTGGCAAAAGCGGTATTGTAGCCCTAGAATTAGCTGTGAAGCTCGAATGACCGAGAAAGATTACATATCAAAAGTGCCTCCCATTTGAATATCCGAGAAAGGTATTGATATATTTATAAACAATCAGCAAATCATGAAGGAAAGCAAACTAATTACATGGGGGCTAACAGGCTAATATTTCATTTTTGTTGAACGAGAAACAGAAAAAGATGGACAGAATTAGGATTACAGATCATTCAAAGTGAGAAATGCTGCTTGTCCTCAATTGCGATCTATCTGTTCTACTCTATGTACCGAGCTGTGACGCAAAACTGAAACCTTGCCACACTCTCATATCTTAGCAACAGTAGCTACACAAGTTAACTAGCTAGCTAACGTTATATCCAAACAACATTGACGGTCAATATATTTTTTAATTCAAGCCTATATTATTGAAATTGCATCTGTTTTGCTAGTTGACGTTGTAACATTAGTTGCTATCTTGCTAGCTTTCTAGCCAGGCTCCAGGGTTCACGTCTCGTCCAAGAAAACCAGCTGTGGCAAAAGTTGGCTAGCTGGCTAGCTAACTTGTTGTACCTTCACAACATTGACCCTCAACATACAGTCGTTTACACACTCCACACATTTCTTGTTAACAAACTATAGTTTTGGCAAGTTGGTTAGGACATCTACTTTGTGCATGACACAAGTAATTTTTCCAATTCCCATTGTTTACAGACAGATTATTTAACTTATAATTCACTGTATTCCAGTTAATACAGTAATTTCACAATTCCAGTGGGTCAGAAGTTTACATACACTAAGTTGACTGTGCCTTTAAACAGCTTGGAAAATTCCCGAAAATTATGTCATGGCTTTAGAAGATTCTAAGGCTAATTAACATAATTTGAATCAATTGGAGGTGTACCTGTGGATGTATTTGAAGGTCTACCTTCAAACTCAGTGCCTCTTTGCTTGACATCATGGGAAAATCAAAAGAAATCAGCCAAAACCTCCACAAGTATGGGAATGTGATTAGTCTAGATAGAACAGCATTTCTATATTTATCCTGGTCCTGGGGCCCCAGAGGGGTGCACATGTCTGTTTTTGCCCGAGCACTACACGGACGATTCAAATGATCCACTTATCATCAAGTGTTGATTAGCCAGTCTGAGATATGGATTTTTCTTTGCAACTCTGCCTTGAAGGCCAGCATCCCGGAGTCACCTCTTCACTGTTGATGTTGAGACTGGTGTTTTTCTGGTACTATTTAATGAAGCTGCCAGTTGAGGACTTGTAAGGCGTCTGTTTCTCAAACAAGACACTCTAATGCACTTGTCCTCTAGCTCAGTTGTTCACCGGGGCCTTCCACTCCTCTTTCTATTCTGGTTAGAGACAGTTTGCGCTGTTCTGTGAAGGGAGATGTACACATAGTTGTATGAGATCTTCAGTTTCTTGGCAATTTGTCACATGGAATAGCCTTCATTTCTCAGAACAAGAAAATAAAGTTATTTGTTTCTGGACATTTTGAGCCTGTAATCGAACCCACAAATGCTGATGCTCCAGATACTCAACTAGTCTAAAGAAGGCCAGTTTTACTGCTTCTTTAATCAGAACAACAATTTCCAGCTGTGGACATAATTGCAAAGGGTTATCTAATGATCAATTAGCCTTTTACAATTATAAACTTGGATTAGCTAACACAACGTGCCATTGGAACACAGGAGAGAAAAGTGGGAGAGGAAAAGATAGAAAGGGGAGGAAGAGAGAGGGGGAATGAGAGATCATGGCATGACAAACTATCACATCCACACACACCCTCCTAGTAACAGACTGATTTCAGGTTTAGCCTACCTCTCGTTGTTGGTGACATCCATTGCGGATCATTGTTGACCCTCTTCCTCTCCTCCTCCTGTGATTGGTCAAAGATAAACTTGCACCTGGAGGAAATGTACACATTATTACACATACCCTTGAACATAGATAGAGGCAGGTTTTCAGTAGAACATCATGTTATTACAATACTGCGAGACGGGTAAATGTAAAACTAAATATATATACAGTATATCTGTACTTACTTTGATTAGGGTTGTACTGTATTTTTAAAATGTCTACTCATCAAGGCCTTTTAGAACAGGAAGTCAACTCGGCTGTTTACTGCTAGCGTTAGACAACTAGCTAGGAATCATAACTAAAACTTGACTGTCACTCTGGTTGATAATGTTTACCAGCTAGCTTGATCAAAGCAATGTATAGCCAGATATTAGTGTTTATTTCATAGTCATAGATAGCTAGCTAGTTAAATAACTGGCTAGGTAGCTAACGTCATAACTTTTAGGACCGAGACCTAGATGTTTTTACTGACAGGAAAAAATATTCTTGCTAAGTCAGCTAACAGGATAGCTCGAGGAGACCTGTAAGTTACACATTGGTGTATGCAATGTGTACAGGTTCAGGAGGCTAACATAAGTTACACATTGGTGTATGCAATGTGTACAGGTTCAGGAGGCTAATAGAAGGAGGAATGCAATGTTAACAACTAGCTACAGGGTTGCTAGTTAACTGTGTTGCGTTGCCAAAGGTCTGTAGCTAGCCAGATAATATTAGCGAGATAACTTGGATAGTTAGTTCTCTGTGACCTAACGTTAACTAGTTAGATAGTTTGATCATTTGCTAGCTTGTTAACAGTGTCCCCTCATATCGACAATACAATGGCACAATTCGCTAAATTAACTAATGTTAACTAGCTAGCTACAACGTTAATGGAGATAAAAAGGGAATCCAATAACTTTTGGTTCCAATGACTGAAGGCCCTACCAAACTAGCTAGCTGTGTAACTTATGGGGAGAGTAGCTATATATCTTATAAAATAGTTAGTTAGCTAGCTATCAATGTCCAAAGGTTACCTAAACTAGCTAGCTAGTTGAAGTCGGAGGTTTACAACCATCTCAGCCAATTAACTAAACTCAGTTTCACAATTCCTGACATTCAATCCTAGTAACAATGCCCTGTTTTAGGTCTGCTAGGATCACCACTTTATTTAAAAAATGTGAAATGTCAAAATAATAGAAGAGAGAAGGATTTATTTCAGCATTTCTTTCTTTCATCACATTCCCAGTGAGTCAGAAGTTTACATACACTCAATTAGTATTTGGTAGCATTGCCTTTAAATTGTTTAACTGGGTCAAACATTTCGGGTAGCCTTCCATAAGCTTCCCACAATAAGTTGGGTGGATTTTGGCCCTTTCCTCCTGACAGAGCTGGTGTAACTGAGTCAGGTTTGTAGGCCTCCTTGCTCGCGCACACTTTTTCAGTTCTGCCTACACATTTTCTATAGGATTGAGGTCAGGGCTTTGTGATGGCCACTCCAATACCTTGAGTTTGTTGTCCTTAAGCCATTTTGCCACAACTTTGGAAGTATGCCTGGGGTCATTGTCCATTTGGAAGACCCATTTGCGACCAAGCTTTAACTGATGTCTTGACATCTTTCTTCAATATATCCACATCATTTTCCTACCTCATGATGCCATCTATTTTGTGAAATGCACCAGTACCTCCCGCAGCAAAGCACCTCCACAACATGATGCTACCACCCACGTGCTTCACGGTTGGGATGGTGTTCTTCGGCTTGCAAGCCTCCCCCTTTTTCCTCCAAACATAATGATGATCAATATGGCCAAACAGTTCTATTTTTGTTTCATCAGACCTTTCTCCAAAAAGTACAATTGTTGTCCCCATGTGCATTTGCAAACCGTAGTCTGGCTTTTTATGGCGGTTTTGAAGCAGTGGCTTCTTCCTTGCTGAGTGGCCTTTCAGGTTATGTCGATATAGGACTTGTTTTAATGTGGATATATATACTTTTGTACCTGTTTCGTCCAGCATCTTCACAAGGTCCTTTGCTGTTGTTCTGGGATTGATTTGCACTATTCTCACCAAAGTACGTTCATCTCTAGGAGACAGAACGCGTATCCTTCCTGAGCGGTCCCATCGTGTTTATACTTGCGTCCCAATGATGAACCAGACTTGTGGAGGTCTATAATCTTTTTCCTTAGGTCTTGGCTGATTTCTTTAGATTTTCCCATGATGTTAAGCAAAGAGTTTGAAAGGTAGGCCTTGAAATACATCCACAGGTACACCTCCAATTGACTCAAATGTTGTCAATTAGCCTAACAGAAGCTTCTAAAGCCTTACTTACAACAATATATCAACACATGCTTCACTGTTTCATCAACCATACATTCACGTGCTTGCAAACCAGATATAATGATGAGTTCAATGTACAATGTCGTAGGCACAACCATGCAAAACACCTTTGACCTTTGAATCTTGGTCCACCAACCTTTCCTTGGATGGCATATGAATGCCGGCCATTATCAAAATGGCTGTAATCTTATTCCTTTAGCATTTTCTAGAAAGATCAAAGGGCCACTTGAACCCAATAAACAGAACATATTTATGTAAAGTGCCTTCAGAAAATAGTCACACACCTTTACTTTTTCCACATTTTCTTGTGTTGCAGTCTGAATAAAAATTGAATTAAATTGAGCTTTTGTGTCACTGATCTATTCAAAATGCAAAGCTGAAATGTCTTGAGTCAATAAGTATTCAGCCCCTTTGTTATGGCAAGCCTTAGGGATAGGCGTACTGTTAACGGGACAGTTGTAAATCATGCAGCGTTTTGTGACACGATCGCATATTTTAGAGAAACAACAAATGTCGGTACATATAAGGGTCTTATATTGGCTGAAAGCTTAAATTATTGTTAATATAATTGCACTGTCCAATTTACAGTAGCTATTACTGCAAAAAAAATGTAATGCTATTGTTTGAGAGCACCTAACAACAAAACACTTTTTTCAACGGGATAGGTTTGATAAATTCACCTCTGAAGGTGAAATGTGTACTTACATTCTGAAATCTTGCTCTGATTTATCATCCAAAGGTTCCCAGAGATAACATGAAGTGTCGTTTTGTTAGATAAAACCCCTTTTCATGCTAAAAACGTCCATAAAGCACACACGATCGATTTTGTATTTCCACTTGTTCAATTTGAAAAGAAAGGAATCTGTGAAAATCTCACCCTAAACGTTGTTTCAATGAGGCAAATCACATTCTAATCTATTCCTCCGAGATCCTAGAAGGTAACAAAACGTCACTATTTCATTAGGGGTGTAGTATATCCTATAGGACACCATATTTGGTCAGAGAGCGATGCCTTCATGGCACGCCGATGACGCAGGCAGCCATCTCTTGGAAGACTGTATCTTTGTCAAATAAGCACCAAGCTACCTAGCCAATGAGCTGGGCTTGACGGGAGTATCCGGAAACCATGTTTTTGTTGTAAAATGTAGCTACTAACCTAACCTACGACAGCATGCCTTTTCATTTTGGACACAACGTATAAGAATATTCAGAGTTAAGAAAACTACTTGTTTTGCAAATGTTGAACTAATAATATCGCTACGAATACTTGGAAAGCTAAATCAAAGTCCAAGTATACAGATTTGACGATATTCTTGCAGAAAAATGGAATATGAATGGGATTGTCTCCTTCACGATTTGCCCAAATGTACCTGGGGACTTCACACTAAAAGTCTTGTTATTCACTCATTTTTCAAATTATCCTTCTGAAACTTTGCACATACAAATACACATGCCTTATTGTGGACACTATCAAATTACAAACAGAATGATGGCTACAACTATGACCTTTGTCTTGCATTTCAAAGATGGTGGTAGAAAAATACTGGTTGGTTTTTCCTTTGTATTTTCTTCTACCAGATCTATATTCTCCTACATTCAATTCACATTTCCACAAACTTCAAAGTGTTTAACATAATTTTTGAATAACTACCCCATCTATGTACCCCACATAGACAATTATTGTAAGGTTTTGTATTTATTTTCTTAGTCAACCTTGTGTTCTGTTTCTTTGTGTTCTTGAACATAGCCCTGTTTTTTTTTATTTTTGTTCATTGATTTCACCTGTGTTAGTTACTCACCTGGTCTCATCTTATTTAGTTCAGTTCATTATGTTTGTGCCTTTGCGAGGTATTGTTCGTTTTGACTCTACTAAGCCTTTTCCTAGCTCGTTTGTGAGAACCAGTTATAGCCTTCAGGTCTAGTTTTCATTCGCCTGCCCGTTTGCAAAGCTGTGTATGACCATTGCCTGGGACCACAATTCCTAACTTCTGAAAACGCTAAATAAACACCTGCTGCGCTCTGCGTGTGAATCTACACCTTTCATTACAATTATCTGCAAGGTCCCTCAATTGAGTAGTTCATTTCAAGCACAGATTCAACCACAAAGACCAGGGAGATATTTCAATGCCTTGCAACAATGGGCACCGATTGGTAGATGTGTAAAAAAAAATTTTTTTAAAAGCAGATGCTGAATATCCATTTGAGCATGGTGAAGTTATTAATTATGCTTTGGATGGTGTATCAATACACCCAGCGTGAAAAGAAGGAAGCATGTACAGAATAAAAATATTCAAAAACATGCATCCGGTTTGCAACAAGGCACTTATGTAATATTGCAAAAAATGTGACAAAGAAATACACTTTTGGTCCTGAATACAAAGCTTTATTTTTGGGGCAAACACAACACATCAATGAGGACCATTCATGCAGTTTTCTGGGGAGGGGGGGGATAAAAAGAAATGAATACAGCTATAAGCACAGGCAAAATCTTAGAGGAAAACCTGGTTCCTCTTTTCAGCAGGACAATAACCTAAAACACAAGGCCAAATCTACACTGGAGTTGCTTACCAAGATGACATTGAATGTTCCTGAGTAGCCTAGTTATAGTTTTGACTTAAATTGGCAAGGAAATCTATGGCAAGACTTAAATGTTTGTCTAGCAATGATCAACAATGAACTTGACAGAGCTTGAAGAATCTTTAAAAGAATAGGCAAATATTGTACAATCCAGTTGTGCAAAGCTCATAGAGTTACCCAAAATGACCCACAGCTGTAATCACTGCTAAAGGTGCTTCTACAAAGTATTGGCTCAGGGTTGTGAATACTTATGTAAAAGAGGTTTCTGTACTTCATTTTAAATGCAAAACATGTTTTCACTGACATTATAGGGTATTGTGTGTAGATGGGTGGAAAAATATATTTAATCCATTTTGAATTCAGGCTGTAACACAAAATGTGGTCAATGGGTATGAATACTTTCTGAAGGCACTGAATATTGTTGTTGGTTGCTGAAAGAAATCACTCACTCCCTTGCGACTTGTCTCTGACAATGAAGCTACACCAAGCATTTCATCCTCAGATTTTTCAGGAAGAATTTGTTTCATAGTAGGAATTCGTTTGACATATTTGTATTGTTAACCACACATTTTTCTGGCCCTCGTTGGGTTCAGGGAA
The DNA here is from genome assembly GCF_023373465.1 of Oncorhynchus keta. Taxonomy (NCBI): domain Eukaryota; kingdom Metazoa; phylum Chordata; class Actinopteri; order Salmoniformes; family Salmonidae; genus Oncorhynchus; species Oncorhynchus keta. The sequence continues at coordinate 8,904,230 of NC_068427.1, forward strand.
ACCTGGGGGACACAGTGGCTAGGGGACACAGCAAGCTGTCATGGTCAAAACATAAGACTAAAATGGTTGCTAAAATGGTAAGAGGTCTGTCCATGATTGGCCAACTGAAATGTCAAGAAGGCAGAGCAATGTGTGGTTATGTGCGGCAAAGAGGGACATAGGTAATTTTGCATTTGGTCAAGAACAAAGCAGCACGTATTGCACTGAGATGGACACGGAGGGCAAGTGTCAGTATGCATACATGCTTGTCAATCTCTCCTGGCTCAAAGTTTAGGAGAAATTGACTGCAACACTATTGGTCTTTGAGTGAGGTATTGATGTGTTGAAGGTACCTTACTGTACACAGTTCGACTACTCATTGGTTCAACAAAAGAATGCAATCAAAGGTCTCTTCACTGTCACCAGGTCCAGAATAGAGGCTGGGAAATGCACATTATTAAATAGAGACATGACTATATGTAACTTTCTACCACCCCAGGTAACTCAAACTAGCAATAAAACCAGGTTCAAGAAACAGATCAAATAACCCCTTACTGCACAAAGGGGACAATGAAGAGACACAGCCATTTTATATATCTTGTAATGTAATTTGCACTGTATTATGCACAGTGCATTCGGAAAGTATTCAGACCCCTTGACTTTTTCTATATTTTGTTACATTATTACAGCCTTATTCTAAAATGCATTCAAACAAAAACAGGTTTTTAGAGATTTTTGCAAATGCATTGACAGCAGAAAACTTAAAAATCACATTTACATAAGTATTCAAACCCTTAACAGTCTGATGGCCTTGATATATAAGCTGTTTTTCAGTCTCTCTGTCCCAGCGTTGATGCACCTGTACTGACCTCTCTTTCTGGATGGTAGCGGGGTGAACAGTCAGTGGCTCGGGTGGTTGTTGTCCTTGATGATCTTTTTGGTCTTCCTGTGACATTGGGTGCTGTTGGTGTCCTGGAGGGCAGGCAGTTTGCCCCCGGTGATGCATTGTGCAGACCGCCCCACTCTCTGGAGAGCCTTGCGGTTGTGGCTGATGCAGTTGCCGCACCAGGCGGTGATACAGCCCAACAGGATGCTCTCAATTGTGCATCTGTAAAAGTTTGTGAGGGTTTTAGGTGACAAGACAACTTTCTTCAGTCTCCTGAGGTTGAAGAGGCATTGTTGCACTTTCTTCACCACACTGTCTGTGTGGGTGGCGACAGAGATGGCGCTGACAAAGATGGTTGCCTACCTTCTAGTCCTTAGAAAACTATGCAGTATTTAGTTTTTTTATGTATTATTTCTTACATTGTTAGCCCAGAAAATCTTAAGTGTTATTACATACAGCCGGGAAGAACTATTGGATAGCAGAGCAACGTCAACATACCAACATTACAACCAGGAATACAGCTTTCCCGAAGCGATCCTTTGTTCTCACCACCACCCAGGACATGGATCTGATTCCAGAGGCCGCCCCAAAACAACCATTGAAGAGGTAGACGGAGCGGCCTCCTGGTCAGACTTCGAAGGAGTGCACACTACCCACCGTTTCCGAGTATATTACAAGCCAATGTCCAGACTCTAGATAGCGAGGTAGATGAAATTAGTGCATGGGTTGCTTTCCAGAGAGACATCCGGGATTGTAACATTCTCTGTTTCACAGAAACATGTCTCTCTCGGGATATGTTGTCGGAGTCGGTACAGCCACCAGGATACTTTATGCGTTTGCGCCGACAGAAATAAACATCTCTCTGGGAAGAAAGGCGAGGGTGTATGCTTCATGATTAATGACTGGTTTAATCGTAACAACATGCAGGAAGTCAAGTCTTTCTGTTCGCCTGACCTAGAATTCCTTACAATCAAATGCCGACCATATTATCTCCCAAGATAATTTTCGTCGGTCATTATCACAGCCATGTATATCCCTCCTCAAGCCGATACCACAACAGCCCTCAAGGAACTTCACTGTGCAAACTGGAAACCATATATTCTGAGGCAGCATTTATTGTAGCTGGGGATTTTAACAAAACTAATTTGAGAACAAGGCTACCTAAATTCTATCAGCATATTGATTGTAGCACTTGTGCGAGCAATACACTGGATCACTGTAACTTTAACTTCCACAATGCATACAAGGCCCTCCCCCGCCCTCCCTTCGGCAAATCCAACCACGTCTCCATTTTGCTCCTACTGTCCAATAGGTAGAAACTCAAGATTGTTTTGATCATGCAGACTGGGAAATGCTCCGGGCAGCCTTAGAGAATAACATTGATTTATATGCTGATTCGGTGAGTGAGAAACCAGAAACCGTGGATAGAGGGCAGCATTCTCACAAAACTGAAAGCACGAACCACTGCATTTAACCATGGAAAGATGACTGGGAATTTGGCTAAATATAAACAGAGTAGTTATTCCCTCCGCAAGGCAATCGAACAAGCAAAATGTCGGTATAGGGACAAAGTGGAGTCGCAATTCATCGGCTCAGACACAAGATATATGTGGCCGGGTCTATAGGCAATTACACACTACAAAAAGAAAACGTCACGGACACCGACGGACACCGACGTCTTTCTTTCAGACAAACTAAACACCTTCTTTGTCTGCTTTGAGGATAATACAGTGCCACCGACGCAGTCCGCTACCAAGGACTGCTGGCCCCCTCTCTCCTTCTCCATGGCCGACATGAGTAAGAACTTTAAATGTGTTAACCCTCTGCTGGCCCAGACGGCATCCCTAGCAGCTTCCTCAGAGCATGCGCAGACTAGCTGGCTGGTGTGTTTACGGACATATTCAATCTCTCATTATCCCAGTCTTCTGTCGCCATGTTTCAAGATGGCCACCATTGTTCCTGTACCCAAGAAGGCAAATATAACTGAACTAAATTACTATCGCCCCGTAGCACGCACTTCTGTCATCATGTTTTGAGAGACTAGTCAAGGATCATATCACCTCCACCTTACCTGCCACCCTAGACCCACTTCAATTTGCATACCGCCCCAATAGGTCCACAGACAATGTAATTGCCATCACACTGCACATCCCACCTGGACACACTGCCCTATCCCATCTGGACAAGAGGAATACCTATGTAAGAATGCTGTTCATCGACTACAGCTCAGCATTCAACACCATAGTACCCTCCAAGTTCATCATTAAGCTTGAGGCCCTGGGTCTAAACGCCGCCCTGTGCAATTGGGTCCTGGACTTTCTGACGTGCCACCCCAGGTGGTGGAGGTAGGAAACAACATTTCCTCTTTGCCTATCCCTAACACCGGGGCCCCACAAAGGTGCATGCTCAGCCCCCTCCTGTAATCCCTGTTCACCCATGACTGAGTGGCCATGCACGCCTCCAACTCAATCATCAAGTTTGCAGACGACTTAACAGTAGTTGGCTTGATTACCAACAACGACGAGACAGCCTACAGTGAGGAGGTGAGGGCACTTTGAGTGTGGTGTCAGAAAAACAACCTCTCACTCAACGTCAACAAAACAAAGGAGATGATCGTGGACTTCAAGAAACAGCATAGGGAGCACTCCCCTATCCACATCAACGGGACAGCAGCAGAGGAAGGTGGAAAGTTTAAAGTTCCTTGGCGTACACATCACAGACAAAAGCTGTCAACTTCCTTGTCCATTTCCCATCTGAGTAGGCTTAAGTATTAGGCTCGGTCAAATGTAGGGTTAATGAACAGTTTTGCGGACACAGATTACACCTAGTCCTGGAGTAGATTTTTTTCATTGATCTTGCTTTTTAGACCAGGACTATGCTTAATCTGTGTTCACTCATTTAAACCGTAATGTTTAAATGAGTGTAATGGGATGATGTCTTACATGAAAAAAACATTGTTACATTACCAAGTATATTAATGGGGTTAACCTACTCTAAGAGTATGAATCAAACTGTTTCAGAGAAGGCTTGACTCCTAATGTGAGTACATCTGTTGTTGAAGTAAAGTAGATCAAAAAGCGACAGTACTCTTGCAGTAGTCAGGCTGCTTGTGCTGAAAAGCCTTGTTAGTGCATAGATAAAATTCGCTTTTGGATTTCCTGTCTTTTCTGGCTTCAGACAAAAGCTAATATTTCACTTAAAACATAATTTTTTTGTATTAATAAAACCCAAGTTAGAAAGGAGGACTAGTTCATGATAAAGCCTATAGGGATGAGTACATGAATGAGGAATGAGCCAGCATGAGAACATACAATGAGGGGTATGAGTGTGTTCAAGGGTATGGGCAGAGAGCATGGATAAGTGTCAGGAGGAATATATGACTGAATGCCCAGTCTGCTGAAAAAGAGACAAGCCAGACAGGTGTAGGAGATGCATCTGACAGCAAAGCAGAAAGAGACCAAATCAGTTATTGCTATGTGGGGGGACGACAAAAACAATGTTTACGACTGGGTATGGTCTCAAGGTTAGAGAGCACAGAAAAAAGGGAGGCTGATCAGGTGCATGTGGGTTCCACCTTTTTAAGAGCGATATAAAACATCTGCACACAAAAGCTCTCATAGAACATCCTGTGCAAATGGACTCCACACATACCTTTTTATATAGTCAGTCTCAAGTACAACATGCTTTTTGAAAAAAATACAGGGCTATATTCACCTTGTTAAGATTGCCAGCGGGTGGGCAGCAGGGGAACCAAATAAATAAGCCGGGTAAAATTGAGCTTTAATGTCCTACAGGGGTGCGAGCAAAGGAACATGTGGTGCAAATCCCAACGCATTCCAATCAGATGTCCGTGGCGTTCAGTTACTGAAGCGCAGAGCCATGTGCCTCATTTCCTGAATGTTTAAAGAGAGAAAGATGACGGCCAGGGCTGGCCCCACACAGAGATAATCTCCCATTATCTGTTTCCGGGGAAGTTTATCGAACCATGAGAAATGCCCAGGTGAAAGCAAAGTGTCTCCCAATCTTAATTTATTTTGGAAATGAAAATGCATTTCCGTAGCCCCACTGCTGTCCAAATAAGTGGTAAGGTGTGCCTTGTCTATGGCATGGGCCACCTGTGTTGACAGGAAGGTGAGGTGAAGATGAGGTGGAGGTGAAGAGTGGTTGCCCCAGCGATTATTGGAGGGAATTTCTCACCCATAAAACTGGCCCTGGATCAGTGTTAGAAAAAATATGGAGTGCTTTGCACACAGTCAGGGTCTCTGCAGCATTCATATTCCATAACAATACTGCCATTTATGTGTCTCTTCTCTACCAGGAGTCCAGGCCTCTCACACCAAAGACTAAATGTCAATGTGCAGTGGCGAACATAGGGCCATAGATCACAGTTACAACTCTGGGCCAACTTCCAAGCCCATAGCCCAGGATTGAGATTGCGCTTGGCCCCAGTAATGACATGCCGCTGAGTGTATTGTGTCCCCACTTTGTATGCAGAGTGCACTAACGCTTAACACTGTTCAGATGAAGTCCTCAAATTGAAACACTACTTCATGCTAAATATATTTCTCCCATTGCCTTATAAAGCCACTGTCCATATGCAATAATGCTTATATTGTGGCTCAGCTAGCAAGACTCCTGTGCACTGAAAAGCATAGCTAGCATAGCCAGACACACCAGGTAAACTGGCAGATTCCACTGAGTAATCAATCAGCTGTGGTTAGCGAAACAAGGTCAGAACAAGTATATCAGGGAAACATGACGTGCTCCTTCAAAGCGTTGGTAGTTATGACAGCTGTTTGTCCTGTTCTACTGGTGATCACATGTTCTTCCCTGGAAAGATGAAAGAAATTATTTCTAACATGGCTAGAGGCGTCTGAATGACGGTGGTGGTAAGGGCCAGACAAACTGCAGTTATGGTGTCCATTTCATGCCCATTCCTGTCGGGAGATTGAATTGAAATTCAGTTTAGAAATCATGGACTTCTCATAACAGTAGTGGCTCATTTAAAATTCAATATCTTAATTTACTTGAATTTAACACAGCTTGAGAAAGAAGAGCGTTGTTTTACAAGATGCAACTTATGATCAAACTAATACATACGCAAAATGTCACCAGTTGTTCTCGATTTAAGGCAGATTCTTCATGCAGCACACCTTTCAATCCTCATGAGGTGACTTTCGTACTGTGGAAGATAGGTCATGTTCACTTGCACAGAGACAAATTGAACTTGGACCTAGAAAATGTCCATTGTCATTCTGCAGAGCCATGACTGTTTGTTTCCCCCACGGTATTCCAGACTGATATTCCCAAAACAACTTCACCGCCCCTACGATGACAGGACATGCCCTGGGCAGTACTAAGAGTGTCCACTTTCCCAACAGCAATCACATACAGTAGGACTACAACACAATTCCTCTGGATCACATTGATAAAATTGTAGTCTCCCTCAATCCAACCCTCCAAGGCTACTCAACAGACACTTGTCTTTACAGCACTAGGGGCAAAAGGCAGTCCATCTTCAAGTGAGACTGAAGATTATTTCAAAAGTGTGACAGTTCGGAGATTACACAACTTATCTCAGCAGCCACCTACTCAAACATGGGAAAAAATACCAGCCACTGGAAAACATTGGAAAGATTCTAAGTTCCAAATACTCACACTCATGTTTATTCCTGATCTCCATGGCCCATCACTGAAGCAGTTCCTGTCCGCAACAGTATTTGTCACAGAATTTCGACCCACTACAATTCAAGTGAAAACCTGTTGATTTGGGTTGACTGCCAAAAAGTTCTGTTTGTGAATAACAACTTTGAAACGCTTCGTCCAAACGAAATGTACAAAAGATGCTAATCGTCGAAGAGGGAACTTGACATTGTGTATAAGTCATCAGTCACTCAACTCCCTGGGATCTTTTTTTCAATGATCCGTATGATGCTGTAAAATCTATATTTTCCTCCTTTAGCAAAGAATCGTTTTTTACACTTTTGAGGATGAATGTTTCTCTTTTTTTTGTGCGAGATAGTGAGTTGAATGACCGCCATTCTATGTCTGGGAGCTCCATACAGAGTCATATAATGTGATGGCTGCCCTCTGCTCCACACACCACTTCTGTTTGCCCTAGCAGGCAATGTGCTACAGCTATTCCTGCGTGCCATCTGCTGCTAACTAAGCGTTCTGCTCCCTACTCCATTTCTTCCAAGGTCCTTCCATGTTCCTTGGTTGGTATTAATTCAGAACACACTGCCATACACCAGAGCGGGTGAAGTGCGCCATGACAGCCATGATCTGCATGTCATTACAGAAACACATTGGCGGATGACATGCAAACTCCAGAACTGCCAGCCTGTAACCAACAACTCTCCTCACTCATTCTTTTGGGCCTTACCACCCTCTGGCCTAAAATGTTAGTTTTTTTGTTTAAATTTCTTTTTCACAGTGATCAAGGTGAACATTCAGTGAAAGTGCATGGTCCATGTCTCTCTCCTGCTCTCTGTGTGTGTGTGTGTGTGTGTGTGTGTGTGTGTGTGTGTGTGTGTGTGTGTGTGTGTGTGTGTGTGTGTGTGTGTGTGTGTGTGTGTGTGTGTGTGTGTGTGTGTGTGTGTGTGTGTGTGTGTGGGTTTTCATCAATACAGTCGTTCACACTTCAACACAGGAGTTGAGATACACTGTATATAATTCTGTTCCTCTGACATTGACATGAGAGTAAAATGTTGTCACATCAATCACCCTGACTCACCTTAATTAACCGAGATATCATCGACACTCCAGGATTTGAATGGGCAGACTTTGTCCTTTAGTTTGATTGGCTGCAAAGGCAATTACCTGTGAAGTAAATTGTCTGCCAACCTAGCATCAAGCTGAGTGAAAATGAATTACTTTCACCTACATCGGGACAGCCAACTCCCCCAAAAACATCTACAAATGAGAGCAATACTGTAGATACTAAAATTGTGCAAGATATTTGCATGTCGGAATAAAACACACAGGCATGAGCACATGACCATATGATGATGTGACAAACAAACAGGTGTAGAGGTGCATTGACACAAAGATGCATACTCTAGTACACAGCCATATAACCTGACACTGTACTAACTATCTTAACGATATACACTGCCTATGGACACCATAATCCCCTTGGTGGATGTAGAGGATTCGTCATGACAAGTATAGGTATATATTTTGGGCATACAAAAAACAATGTGTGTGTGTGTGTGTGTGGAATACATGTCATGCTAAGTGGAGAGGTTAAGCCCTGTATGTTATACCATACAGTCATTGGCTGTGGATTATATTTTCTCTATTTTGCATCTCTCTCTCTCTCTCTCTCTCTCTCTCTCTCTCTCTCTCTGTCTCTCTCCCTCTCTCTCTCTCTCTCTCTCCATTTTGTTTCCCTCGTTATCTGCCCTGTCAGGGTCCTTATCACTTCTGTCCCAGCCTCCTCGTGTCTGAGCTACACCGTTTGGCTGCTTGTAAAAACGAGTGCGCTGTACCATCAATGTGATGCACCATCCATCGACCTTGCTCTGTGGTCGATTTGCTGTCTAGATCATGTGCACGGAGAGGTGTGTGAGATGGGATGAAAAGGGGAGGAGAGGGTGGAGACGGAGGAGAGGGAGCTTCACTCGCTCCTTCCTCTCCCTCCCCCTCTCCCTATGTTAGTCTCATCTCTTGCTCCTGCCTTCATATAGAAAGAAACACATCAATATCCAGGTCCCAGAGGGTCCTGTAAAAAGAGGCCACTCAATTGAAATGCACGTGTGCACACACACAGAAAGAGACAGGCACACAGACATACACACACACACGCACACGCACACACACAAACGCAGCTTTATTTTCATTACATTTCTCTTGACGTTTTAGGGAGTAAAAATGTTTGACCCTTAAAAATCCTATTTTCCCTAACCCCCAACACTAAACCTAACGCTAGCCCTAGGCCTTAACCATTGTCAGGACATTCGGGTGAATTGTTAGGACATTGGGGTCTTGATAAGGTAGGAAAGTGTACACAAACACACACTGCGGCATGAAGACATATTAGAGATTGGGCCTATATAAAACACAGCTCTCTTCTCCTAGCTTTAGCATTGCACAGATCACACTAACCAGCATGATGGCACACTAAAATGACTTACTGCATGTCAAAACATATATTATTGTACTCTTACAGCCCACACTGTTGACACAATCACTGGGGAAAGCAATGGCAAACATAGCAGATAGATGCAGGTGCCGAAAGTAGGCAGAATCAGAGACAGGGGAGATAGGAGGTGATACCTCATATTTTACAAGGGAAAGTGTAAGATACAGTAGATACTGCAGAGTGCTGCACCATTGTGTTGATAACTTTGTATATATAGCGTATATCCCCTCTAGACTCTTTCTCTCGATAGTTAACATCTCTGCTCAAATCTGAGATAAACATTCCTCCATATGTGAGGCAGCTGGCTTCTCGTTGATTAACCAGGGTTTTCGGCTTATCGGAGGGAGCGACAGTGTTCCAGACGTCTGGGGGAGTTGACGACCTCCACCAATCAAGGTTTTATTATCAGTGGGCGTTTAATGAGTTTGGGTCATCACCCGTGTGATAATTAGAGGAAAGGGTATGCACATCTGTCAGAGCCAGGGTCTGAGTGGTATAGGGAACTGAAGCTAGAACACCCCATGGTGTGACATGCTGGATGTATTTGTCTGTCTGTCTGCCTGCCTGCATGCCTATATCCGTTTCTATGACAGCTACATTTCTGCCATATTTTCTGTCCTAGATCCTGGTCAGTGGCCAACATCGTCTCATCTCCCTGCAACTTGAGGAGACAAATATTTTTCATTTGTATATGCTCGTTTAACTCATTCATGTCCATAATGGAATTTTTTTTTTTAGTACACTTGCTATCTGAGCTGATTGATGGACAAATCTGATTAATACAATTGTATTGGCCAAAGTGTTTCTCAACATTGTGTGTTTTAACGTTGTACTATATGTGACCAACCTGCTCGATTCAGTCTTATGTAGCAACATTTGAATATGTTTTTTGTTTTTACATTTGATAAAAGTAGAGGCTCAGAGCTAGAAAATAATATATTGTACAGTACAGTTGAGGAACAATGGGAATGGCATTCTGCTTTGAAAGTTGATAAACTTGTAACCCCACTATTGAGAAATGGTCCTTGAATGTTTTGGTACTGTCACGATCGTCGTATGGAGTAAACCAAAGCGCAGCGTGGTTAGAATACATTCTTCTTTAATAATGAAGAACACTAAAACAAAAACAACCATGAGCGCTATATAAACAATGTGCTAACATGCAACTTAACATAGACAATAACCCATGAAATACCCAAAGAAGTTGCTGCCTAAATATGGTTCCCAATCAGAGACAACGATAAACACCTGCCTCTAATTGAGAACCAATCTAGGCAACCATAGACCAACATAAACACCTAGATGAAAACAACCCCATAAATCTACAAAAACCCCTAGACAGTACAAACACCCATATAAGGCAAAAACACACATATCACCCATGTCACACCCTGACCTAACCAAAAGAAAAAAAGAAAACAAAGAATACTAAGGTCAGGGCAGGTGACAGGTACACCTGCTGGAGAGCTCTTCTTTGTCTACACCATCGTTCACACCCTCTTAAGATTTAGCTCCACCCATCTCTTTAAGGATTTTAAGACTAAAGGTTGGTTTATATACTACTTCTATCGACATGTCAGTAGACAGTTGCCGCAGTGACATGACATTCTATTGCTGTCCGACGTTGTGAAAAAGTATAAACACAAAAATGACAGGCTGGTGGTCCAAAATAGCATAACTGGTGTATTTTAACACCAATAAACCTGACCATTTAAAAGGGAATTTAGTATATGTCAATCTAGCAAACCAGGCAACTTCCTAAACAATGTTTTGGATTGTTTCTAGCTTGTTAGCTAGCTAGCTGAAGTTAAGTTATCTGGCTAGCCAGTTCAAATAATAATGACCATATCATAGCTGACAACATCTTAACGGTAACTTAAGCTCATTTTTATTTATTATTACAGGAAAATTAACTTACAAGATAACAAATTACAAGTTAATGGTTAGTTAATTACAGAAAATAGCTTACGGTTGTGAGTGTGACGAAAGAAAAGCAGGGCATTCTACCAGAGAATTTTAGAACTTGGACACAACTTGGTCTCATTGGCCTAACGTTATTTCCTAATTTGACTTTGGTGAAGGTCATGTTCTTCACATTACCACATTACTGGTAAAGGTTCGAACCAGAATAGAAAGAGGAGTGGAGGCCCCGGTGAACAACTGAGCAAGAGGACAAGTACATTAGAGTGTCTAGTTTGAGAAACAGACGCCTCACAAGTCCTCAACTGGCAGCTTCAATAAATAGTACCTGCAAAACACCAGTCTCAACGTCAACAGTGAAGAGGCGACTCCGGGAAGCTGGCCTTCTAGAGTAAGTGAATTGTAAGCAAATTCAACAGATTATTTTTTTCAGCGTTTTTTCTCTTTATCAGATCTTAAACATGTTCAAATCTTAAGTCTTGACCAATATATGTAAAAACAATATTTACAGAAATCCACACACTTTCACACTCACACACACTCCTAGAGTATACATTATTAAACAGCATAAACAATCCAATGTAAGTCAATGGCAAGTGAGGCCTGCTACAGCATTCTCCCTCTTTCTGTCCCTCTCTCACATGCACACAGGTGTGTACACACATACTACAGACATCAATGTTCAACCGCATGTATGTATGTCTGTGGTATGTGTGTGTACACATGCCTGCTTGTGAGAGAGGGAGAGAAAGAAGGAGAATGCTGTAGCATTGACATGCATTGGATTTGCTTATACTGTATAATCTACTCTAGGAGTGTGTGTGAGTGTGTGTGTATTTCTTCAGATATTGTTCTTATATATATTGGTCCAGATTTAAGATTTGAACATGTTTAAGATCTGAGAAAGAGAAAAAAATGCTGATCATGCTGATACATGAGGTAATGGCGGCGGATGAATGGCGTGACATGACAATGGATCTTGTAACGGTATCTTTGTGCATTAAAATTGCCATCGATAAAATCCAATTGTGTTCGTTGTCCGTAGCTTATGCCTGCCCATACCACAACCCCACCGCTAGCATGTGGCACTCTGTTCACATCGTTGACATTAGCAAACAGCTTGCCCAGACAACAGTGGCTATGTGTTGTGTGACAAAACTGCACATTTAAATAGCATTTTATTTTCCCCAGCACAAGGTGCACCTGTGTAATGATCATACTGTTTAATCATCTTTTTGATATGCCACACCTGTCAGCTGGATGGATTATCTTGGCAAAGGATAAATGCTCACTAACAGGGACGTAAAACAAATTTGTGCATATAAATTTGAAAGAAATACGCTTCTTGTCCGTATGGAACATTTACGGGACCTTTAATTTTAGCTCATGAAACATGGGACCAACACTTTACATGTTGCGTTTATATTGTTGTTCAGTGTATATATCGGTCTGGACAATCTATATAGCAAGAATTATTTTAAGATCTGATCATTTAAACATGAATTGATTGATTTGTGAAATGTGTAAAATAACTGTAACCCCATGTGTCCAAAGACTAAATATACTACAATACAGAAATGCCTGTAGATCACAAACGACTGAGTTTAATCATATATTTGGGTTTAAAACACATCAAATAGCAATACTATATGTTTTTAAACACTTTAATTCTGAAATGTATTTAATATGCTGAAGTCTTCTCAAAATCCCACCTTTGATTGTTGTTCTGCTGTCTCGATGTGTGAGGTACAACACTTGGTAGACAGCTAACCGATCTTAATTGAAAGCAATTTGTAAAACTGTTAAATACAGAATAAAGAAAATATTATTAGAAAATTATCTGCACACAATTCACAAAGTACATATGTATAGAAATTATGAATAGCTAATATGACATGAAACCATAAACGAACCATGACAAATTCTATGAAAATGTCCCGTTTAATGATTGTTAAATAATTACAAGGGTATAATCACGTAACTTAAGGATATCTAAACACTTGAATTAGCTAAATTAAAAACACAGAAGCTAAATTGCAAAGCCAAAAGATAGATGGCGGGCTAACAGGCAACGCAATCCCTATGTTAATAGTTACACACATTAGCTCAGAATCATCGCAACTTAAAAGGCTAGAAATAAACATTTCAAAAAGTAAATCTTCCAGAAAGCACTGCTTGAATTAATGAAAGCATGTACTAATGACTCAAAAACAAAAGGTGCCTACTTACAGACATATCTTTATCCAGGGCCTAGTAAGGAAGAAAGATGGGGCTCATCTGTATGTTGACTCTTCCGATTGCTGTGGGAATGAATTCTGAACAGGAAGTTAGCTGATTTTAAGCTGTAGTACCCAAGTAGAGCTATAGCGCAATATAACACTATGTACAGATAGATGTACTGTACATGTATCAGAGCAATTGTCATTATTTTTCATACTTCCAGTGTCAATCTTAAGACGTCATTGTGGCCTGTATGGACACTTGTACTAACCACGTTGACACCAAATGTCATGCATTTACACCAAACAGAATTTGTTCAGTGGCGCATTTTGATATTGTACTAAATCCAATACAAGTACGCGAATGGGTTAATCGGCATCATTTAAATGTACCTCAGGTTTTCCTAGCCCCTGAGAATCCATCCTTAATTTGAACTTTGAGCAGCTACAGCTAGTTTGGGAATTTCACTTAACTTTGGGGGCATGTCGGTCAGTTTTTTACACTAACTTGAATAACATGCTTCCTTAGAGCTCCTTACTATTTGCCCTGGCAAGTCAGCAGCTGGATTCAAACACATAGTTCATTCAAGGGAATATGGGAGGCTGTAATTTGTAGCCTGCTCCCTACACCGCTGTGGAAAGTTTACATTAAAGTGGCTTATTAGCCAGCAAGCCCATCCAATTGCTGATTATTCAAGTATGAGAATCCTGTAGCCTAGTAAATAGTACACAGAGCTCCCTAACTGATGTTCTTCTCACTGCTAACCATATTATACTATGAGGGGGGAGCTTTTTGTTGTTGTTGCTCAGCCCTTATTCAATGTGCAGGGGTTCTGGAGTGGTTGGGGTAGCTTCATACATAAAAAGTGATTGTTAGTAGGATATACATGTAAACAGGGCTGAAACGTGACTGGTAGCAGGAATATGTAAATACTGATGGTAATATACTAATGGTAGTACATACATGTAAACAGCAGAAATAATTACCAGTAGCAGGATAAAGAGATAGATACTAATGGCAATCAATAATCAATGAACAGCAGTGTAATAGTAGTAATACATCTAATCAATAATAATTTTTGCATCAGCGTAGGTGAGAGGCGGTGTATGCGTGTGGGTGTAAGTGTGTGGCATAGTAATGAGTGTGTGAGTGAGGGTGTACGTGAGTGTGAGTATGTGTGTGTATGCGTGTGAGTAAAAGTGACAGTAAAGGTGTGTGGGAAGAGACCTGTGGATGGGCATGAGTCAGTGTGGATCGTCTGTGAGAGAGGAAGAGCAGTAGTTGTTAGCCATTTAACAGTCTCATGGCCAGGGGATAGAAGCTGTTTAGGAGTCAGTTAGTCTGAGCCTTGATGCACTGGTACCACCTGTCAGACCGGAGCATGGAGAATGGTCCATGTCTCGGGTGGCTGGAGTTTTTGGAAATTCTTCTGGCCTTTCTCAGACACCGGCTGGCATGTACGTCCTGGTTGGCTGGGAGCTCGCCCGAGAGATGTGCTGGGCTAACACGCAATACCCTTTTTAGGGCCTTCTGGTCGAGGGTGGTGCAGTTGCCATACCAGACTGTAATACAACCAGTTCCTGTGATACAACCAGTTCCATACCAGACTGTGATACTAAAAGTTCCTGAGTATCTGCGGGGCCAAATAGTTTCAGCCTTCTGAGGGAGAAGAGGTGCTGCCATACCTTCTTCACGACTTTGCTGGTGTGAGAGGACTATGTGATGTGGACACCGAGGAACTTTAAAAGCTCTTGACCCGCTCCACTGGGCCCCGTCGATGTGGATGGGGGTGTGCACCATTTCATGTAGTTCACAATCAGCCTTGCAAGTGTTGACCAGATTAAAAGCCTTAATCATGTCGGCCTTGGAGAGCGAGATCACCAGTCCTCTGGGACGGCGGGACCCTCATTCATGGCTCTGTGTTGTTTTTGTCGAAGCCTGCATAAAATGCATTGAGTTCGTCTGGTAGAAAGGCATTGTTGGGCAGATCACAGCTAGGTCTTCCTTTGTAATCTGTAATGGACTGAAGCCCCTGCCACATGCGTCATGTGTCAGAGCCGGTGTAATAGGATTCCACCTTGTTCCTCTTTTGTCCTTTTGCCTTTTTTGATGCCTCTGTGGAGGTCGTAGAGGTACTTCTTGTGCGCGTTCATGTCCTCTGGGTTGGCTGCGATAGCCCTGTGTGCGGTAGCTCTGTCCTTTAGATTAGTGTATTCCTCATTGGTAATCCAGGGCTTTTGATTGGGGAAGCAGCAAACCTTCACTGTGGGGACAACGTTGGCAATGCATTTCCTGATGAAACTGGTGACTGAAGTGGTTAGCTTGTCGATGCTATCACATATTCCAGTCAGCGCTAGCAAAGCAGTCCTGCAGCTTTGGAGGACAATTTTTCTATGGACTGCGTCACAGGTACTTCCTGTGGAGCTTCTGTTTGTAAACAGGAAGCAGGAGTATAGAGTCATGATCCGATTCGCCAAAGGGGGAATGAGGGAGGGACTTGCATGCTTGCTTGTGGGTTGTGTAACATTGGTCTAGGAGACGTGTTGATAGAAATTGGGCATCACGTGATCTCAGTGATGCGGAATAAACAACAACCATAATGGAAATGAGTTTCAGTAAAATGCTAACTGACTTTTCTGATTAAGAGAAGAGTAGAGATAAGTAAAGCCATAAGACTTGTGAGCAATAATTCCAATGTCAATTAAGGGTCCATTCGATCACCGAGGCTGCATTTAGACAGGCAACCCAATACTGATAATTTTTCCATTAATTGGTCTTTTGACCAATCAGATCAGCTTTGAAAGAAATCTGTAGTGAAAAAATCGGAAGTGATTGGTCAAAAGACCAATTAGTATAAAAAACATCCGAATTGGGCTGCCTGTGTAAACACAGCCTTACAGATCTAGCTGCTGGGACTCCAGTGGGTTTAGGATCTTTGTTCTGAGACAATAATTCTTTATCCAAAAAAGGCAAGAAAAATATCAGGGAGCTGCACTGGGGTGGTATGACTTTGAGAGGATATTATTCAATTTCCATTTCATGTTTAATAAAATAATGTCTTCAGAGAGCATCGATTCATCTTCCAGCGAGATTAAACTGGAGTTGCAGTTTGCACGTGGAGGAGGGAACAGTATTGACTTTTTGTTTGGTGTGAGACTCTGAGCTGAATGTTAGATAAACACTGTGCTCAAAGCCAGATATTCAAACTAGATGTGAGAAGATAAACATAGCTGGAACTTATAACAGGTGCAAATGAGGGTACCTACAACTTTATGGTCCTCTGTGCATTGTGTACTGTGGTCATAGGTTACTTAGGTCATACAGTAGGGTTGTGGTAAGGGGGTGTTTGTTCACTGTACACCCATTTTGAGATGATGTATTATCATTTTAGATGCACCATGACTTGTGAGATTCTCTCAATATCCTTCTCATCCTGAATGCAGCAAATTGGACCATTGATAGATGATCTGTTGAGACCCAAGTAGTAAAGTTTGATATTCCCTCAAATTAACAATGTGCATCGCATGTCATGACCATATGCATTTATCTTGAACTGAGGAAATCTTTGCTCTCTGGGAAATACTATTTTTCTGAATATCAAATCAAATCAAATGTATTTATATAGCCCTTCGTACATCAGCTGATATCTCAAAGTGCTGTACAGAAACCCAGCCTAAAACCCCAAACAGCAAGCAATGCAGGTGTAGAAGCACGATGGCTAGGAAAAAATCCCTAGAAAGGCCAAAACCTAGGAAGAAACCTAGAGAGGAACCAGGCTATGAGGGGTGGCCAGTCCTCTTTGGCTGTGCCGGGTGGAGATTATAACAGAATGGCCAAGATGTTCAAATGTTCATGAATGACCAGCATGGTCAAATAATAATAATCACAGTAGTTGTCGAGGATGCAGCAAGTCAGCACCTCAGGAGTAAAATGTCAGTTGGCTTTTCATAGCCGATCATTAAGAGTATCTCTACCACTCCTGCTGTCTCTAGAGAGTTGAAAACAGCAGGTCTGGGACAGGTAGTACGTCCGGTGAACTGGACAGGATTCCATAGCCGCAGGCAGAACAGTTGAAACTGGAGCAGCAGCACGGCCAGGTGGACTGGGGACAGCAAGGAGTCATCATGCCAGGTAGTCCTGAGGCATGGTCCTAGGGCTCAGGTCCTCTGAGAGAAATAGAGAATTAGAGAGAGCATACTTAAATTCACACAGGACACCGGATAAGACAGGAGAAGTACTCCACATATAACAAACTGACCCTGTAGACAAAGGCCTTCTTGTAAAGTTACATAAACTCTTCCTAAATTCTATTAGTTATTTAAAAACAGATGCTACACTTCTAGTAAAACGACCACTAACTTTCCATGTTCCCTTTACCAGGCCGCCACCCCCCTCCCCTACCTTAGCATCAAGGTCTTCATTTATTCATGAGGTTATTTTGTAGCAGCCTCTCTCTGAAGGGTTATTGGGATTCTTTCAGGGGATAAAACTCATTTGGGATGGGCTTTGCCTGACACTGTGTTGTGGAAACAAGTAAGAACTTCAGGCTCACTATGATTTACAGGATGTAGGTGAACAGATGATCTCCACATATGTGCTTCCCACCGTGAAGCATGGAGGAGGAGGTGTGATGGTGTGGGGGTGCTTTGCTGGTGACACTGTCTGTGATTTATTCATAATTCAAGGCACACTTAACCAGCATGGCTACCACAGCATTCTGCAGTGATACACCATCTCATCTGGTTTGCGCTTAGTCGGGCTATCATTTGTTTTTCAACAAGACAATGACCCAACACACCTCCCAGGCTGTGTAAGGGCTATTTGACTAAGACCGAAAGTGATGGAGTGCTGCATCAGATGACCTGGCCTCCACAATCACCTGACCTCAACCCAATTGAGATGGTTTGGGATGAGTTGGACCGCAGAGTGAAAGAAAAGCAGTCAACATGTGCACAGCATATGTGGGAACTCCTACAAGACTGTTGGAAATACATTCCAGGTGAAGCTGGTTGAGAGAATGCCAAGAGTGTGCAAGGCTGTCATCAAGACAAATGGTGGTTACTTCGAAGAATCTAAAATACAAAATATATTTGGATTTGTTTAACACTTTTTTGGTTACTACATGATTCCATATGTGTTATTTCATAGTTCTGATTTCTTCGCTATTATTCTATGATGTAGAAAATTGTAAAAATAAAGAAAACCCATTGAATGAGTAGGTGTATCCAAACATTTGATTGGTGTTGTACGTTACTCAGATTTTCCAGTGACACTGGCCTTGGCATTGCACTGGTACATTATGCTCCTGCTAATTGTCTCTGTGCTGAATTCCTGTAGTAGACTTTGGGCTGTATAGTCTCAATTACACCCGGTTGGCACGGTACACAGTTCGTGTACACAGTTCCAAGTGTAGAACCCTCTGTGGAAAGGGTTTTACATGGAACCCAAAAGGGTTTTACCTTGAACCAAAAACAATCCTTAAAAGGGTTCTCCTATGGGGACAGCCAAAGAACCCTTTTCGGTTCTAGATTGTATTTTTTTCCAAGAGTGTAGTAATAGAAAACAATACGGACATAATCCAGAAAGTAAAAAAGAAAGAATTTAAGAAATATCAGAACAAGCAATGTCAGAGTCTGGAATATACAGTTGAAGTCGGAGGTTTACATGCACCGTAGCCAAATATTTTTTAAATCAGTTTTTCACTTCATGACATTTATTCATTGTAAAAATTCCCTGTCTTAGGTCAGTTAGGATCACCACTTTATTTTAAGAATGTGAAATGTCAAAATAATATTAGAGATAATTATTTATTTCAGCTTTTATTTCTTTCATCACATTCCCAGTGGGTCAGAAGTTTACATACATTCAATTAGTATTTGGTAGCATTGCCTTTAAATTGTTTAACTTGGGTCAAACGGTTCCAGAATGAGTTGGGTGTATTTTGGCTCATTCCTCCTGACAGAGCTGGTGTAACTGAGTCAGGTTATAGGCCTCATTGCTCGCACACACTGTTTCAGTTCTGCCCAAAATATTTCTATAGGATTGAGGTCAGGGCTTTGTGATGGACACTCCAATACCTTGACTTTGTGTCCTTCAGCCATTTTGCCACAACTTTGGAAGTATGCCAGGGGTCATTGTCTATTTGGAAGACCCATTTGCGACCAAGCTTTAACTCCCTGACTGATGTCTTGAGATGTTGCTTCAATATATCCACATAATTTCCCTTCCTCATGATGCCATCTATTTGTGAAGTGCACCAGTCCCTCCTGCAGCAAAGCACCCCCACAACATGATACTGCCACCACCTTGCTTCACGGTTGGGATATGTTCTTCGGTTTTCAAGCCTCCCCCTTTTTCCTCCAAGCATAACGATGGTCATTATGGCCAAACAGTTCTAATTTTGTTTCATCAGACCAGAGGACAAGTACGATCTTTGTCCCCATTGCGAACCGTAGTGTAGCTTTTTTATGCAGGTTTTGGAGCAGTGGCTTCTTGCTTGCTGAATGGCCTTTCAGGTTATGTCGATACAGGACTAATTTTACTGTGGATATAGATACTTTTGTACCTGTTTCGTCCAGCATCTTCACAAGGTAATTTGCTGTTGTTCTGGGATCGATTTGCATTTTTGCACCAAAGTACATTCATCTCTAGGAGACAGAACGCGTCTCCTTCCTGAAGGCTGCGTGGTCCCATGGTGTTTATGCTTGCGTACTATTGTTTGTATAGATGAACATGGTACCTTCAGGGGTTTGGAAATATCTCCCAATGATGAACCAGAATTGTGGAGGTCTACAATTTATTTTTCGAGGTCTTGTTAGATTTCTTTTGTTTTTCCCATGATGTCAAGCCCAAATGCACTGAGTTTGAATGTATGCCTTGAAATACATCCACAGGTACACCTCCAAATGACTTAAATGTTGTCTATCAGCCTATCAGAATCTTCTAAAGCCATGACATCATTTTCTGGAATTTTCCTAGCTGTTTACAGGCACAGTCAACTTAGTGTATGTTAACATCTGACCCACTGGAATTGTGATACAGTGAACTATAAATTAAATAATCTGTCTGTTAACAATTGTTGGAAAAATTACTTGTGTCATGCACAAAGTAGATGTCCTAACCGACTTGCCAAAACTATAGTTTTTTAACAAGACATTTGTGGAGTGGTTGAAAAACGAGTTTTAATGACTCCAACATAAGTGTATGTATTCTGACATTTCACATTATTTTAATAAAGTGGTGATCCTAGCTGACCTAAAACAGAGATTTTTTACTGGGATTAAATGTCAGGAATTGTGAAAAACTGAGTTTATATGTATTTGGCTAAGGTGTATGTAAACTTCCGACTTCAACTGTAAGTATTCAGACCCTTTGCTATGAGACTCGAAATGAAGCTCAGGTGCACCTGTTTCCATTGAGATGTTTGAAAAACTTGATTGAGTCCACCTGTGGTAAATACAATTGATTGGACATGATTTGGAAAGGCACACACCTTTCTATATAAAGGTCCCTCAGTTGACAGTGCATGCCAGAGCAAAAACCAAGCCATGAGGTCAAAGGAATTGTCTGTAGAGCCCCGAGAGAGGATTGTGTCGAGGCACAGATGTGGGGAAGGGTACAAAAAAATGTTTGCTGCATTGAAGGTCCCCAAGGACACAGTGGCCTCCCTTATTCTTAAATGGAAGAAGGTTGGAACCACCAAAACTCTTTCTAGAGCTGGCCGCCCGGCCAAACTGAGCAACGTGGGGCGAAGGGCCTTGATCAGGGAGGTGACCTTGAAACATGATGGTCACTCTGACAGAGCCTCAGAGTTCCTCTGTGAAGATCTTTCCAGAAGGACAACCAATCAGGCCTTTATGGTAGAGTGACCAGACGGAAGCCAGTCCTCAGTAAAAGCACATCATATTCCACTTGGAGTTTGCCAAAAGGCACCTAAAGGACTCTCAGACCATGATAAACAAGAATCTCTGGTCTGATGAAACCAAGATTGAATTCTTTGGCCTGTACGCCAAGCATCACGTCTGGAAGAAACCTGGCAGCATCATGCTGTGGGGATGTTTTTCAGAGGCAGGAACTGGGAGACGAGTCAGAATCGAGGGAAAGATGAACAGAGAAAATTACAGAGAGATCCTTGATGAAAACCTGCTCCAGAGCGAAGACTGGGGCGAAGGTTCACCTTCAAACAGGACAACAACCCTAAGCACACGGCCAAGATAACGCATGAGTGGCTTTGGGACAAGTCTCTGAATGTCCTTGAGTGGCCCAGACAGAGCCCGGACTTGAACCTGATCAAACATCTCTGGAGAGACCTGAAAATAGCTGTGCAGCGACGCTCCCTATCCAACCTGACAGAGCTTGAGAGGATCTGCAGAGAAGAATGGGAGAAACTTCCCAAATACAAGTGTGCCAAGCTTGTAGTGTCATAGCCAAGAACACTTGAGGCTGTAATCACTGCCTAAGGTGCTTCAACAATGTACTGAGTAAAGGGCCTGAACACTTATGAAAATGTAATTTTTCAGTTTTGTATTTTTAACACATTTGCAAACATTTCAAAAAAACTGTTTTTCTTTGTCATTATGGGGTATTGTGTGTAGATCGATGAGAGAAAAAAAACATTTAATCATATTTTAGAATAAAGCTGTAACATAACAAAATGTGGATGAAGTCAGGGGGTCTGAATACTTTACGAATGCTATGTATATATAGAAATATATATAAAGGTGTATAGACAGTACGACAGTATAGGAATATAAAAGGTGTGTACAACAGTAGTTTTAGAGGATGATGAGCCATGACTGGAATACAGTATATACAGTGGGGCAAAAAAGTATTTAGTCAGCCAGCAATTGTGCAAGTTCTCCCACTTAAAAAGATGAGAGAGGCCTGTAATTTTCATCATAGGTACACTTCAACTACGACAGACAAAATGAGAAAAATCCAGAAAATCACATTGTAGGATTTTTTATGACTTTATTTGCAAATGATGGTGGAAAATAAGTATTTGGTCACCTACAAACAGGCAAGATTTCTGGCTCTCACAGACCTGTAACTTCTTCTTTAAGAGGCTCCTCTGTCCTCCACTCGTTACCTGTATTAATGGCACCTGTTTGAACTTGTTATCAGTATAAACGACATCTGTCCACAACCTCAAACAGTCACACTCCAAACTCCACTATGGCCAAGACGAAAGAGCTGTCAATGGACACCAGAAACAAAATTGTAGACCTGCACCAGGCTGGGAAGACTGAATCTGCAATAGGTAAGGTTTGTAGAAATCAGCAATTATTAGGAAATGGAAGACTTGGTTTGTAGAAATCAACTGTGGGAGCAATTATTAGGAAATGGAAGACATACAAGACCACTGATAATCTCCCTCGATCTGGGGCTCCACGCAAAATCTCACCCCGTGGGGTCAAAATGATCACAAGAACGGTGAGCAAAAATCCCAGAACCACACGGGGGACCTAGTGAATGACCTGCAGAGAGCTGGGACCAAAGTAACAAAGCCTACCATCAGTAACACACTACGCCCCAGGGACTCAAATCCTGCAGTGCCAGACGTGTCCCCCTGCTTAAGCCAGTACATGTCCAGGCCCGTTTGAAGTTTTCTAGAGAGCATTTGGATGATCCAGAAGAAGATTGGGAGAATGTCATATGGTCAGATGAAACAAATATATAACTTTTTGGTAAAAACTCAAATCGTCGTGTTTGGAGGACAAAGAATGCTGAGTTGCATCCAAAGAACACCATACCTACTGTGAAGCATGGGGGTGGAAACATCATGCTTTAGGGCTATCCCCTTCAAGAGTCAGAAAAGAGGTCGAGACATCCGATTCTACAAATTTTCTGCAAATGGACCAGGACGACTGATCCGTGTAAAGGAAAGAATGAATGGGGCCATGTATCGTGAGATTGCCATCAGCAAGGGCATTGAAGATGAAACGTGGCTGGGTCTTTCAGCATGGCAATGATCCCAAACACACCGCCCGGGCAACAAAGGAGTGGCTTCGTAAGAAGCATTTCAAGGTCCTGGAGTGGCCTAGCCAGTCTCCAGATCTCAACCCCATAGAAAATCTTTGGAGGGAGTTGAAAGTCTGTGTTGCCCAGCAACAGCCCCAAAACATCACTGCTCTTGAGGAGATCTGCATGGAGGAATGGGCCAAAATACCAGCAACAGTGTGTAAAAACCTTGTTACAGAGTTACAGAAAACGTTTGACCTCAGTCATTGCCAACAAAGGGTATATAAAGTATTGAGATAAACTTTTGTTATTGACCAAATAATTAATTTGCAAATAAATTCATTAAAAATCATACAATGTGATTTTTCTCATTTTGTCTTTCATAGTTGAAGTGTATCCATGATGAAAATTACAGGCCTCTCTCTCATCTTTTTAAGTGGGAGAACTTGCACAATTGGTGGCTGACTAAATATTTTTTTGCCCCACTGTACATATAAGGTGCACAAGGAAATGCACTTGAGAGACATCGCATGTCCTAATTATTGGGAGGAGGACAATGCATTTCTGTTTTGTTGTGGACAGAAGCTCCAATTGTCTCTCATTATGTAACTGTGGAAATTGGCAGAAAGAAAAAGAGGAGCAGTGAAAGAAAAAGACAGTAAATCACTCAATGTATGACAGGGAATAGAAATGGTCTTTGCAATAATAACACTTCAACACCGCACACAAAAAGCTTTCTCTATTTACCTGAGACTCATACAATGGGCTTCGGTAAAGCGAGACGCCTCCTTTCAGAATTCTGGTCA
Organism: Oncorhynchus keta; assembly: GCF_023373465.1. Classification (NCBI taxonomy): domain Eukaryota; kingdom Metazoa; phylum Chordata; class Actinopteri; order Salmoniformes; family Salmonidae; genus Oncorhynchus; species Oncorhynchus keta. The sequence continues at coordinate 8,928,147 of NC_068427.1, forward strand.
ATGGAGGAGTGGATGAGTACTAACTTCGGGGAGAGCAGACAAGGAATATACAAGTCAACAATACTAGTGAGCGTCTTTTTCACAATCTACTCTGTCTCTTATGCAAATACAACTAACTGTAGTAGACTACTGAAGTGTATCAAGTCCAATTCACAGAGTGTTCGACTGGAGAAGTATCATTATGACACTTGGATGTTACGTTATGAGTGTGATTTATGGATTACAGATATGGGTGTTAAAAAATATTTTGTCTATGTGCTGAGGGAGTGCACTGAATGCACCCTCGTTGACTCAACATCAGCCCAGAGTGACGGGCATGACACTGATTGATCCTAGGCCCTGGCATGGGAACATCTTCTGATCTGAGGAGTAATGAGAGAGGACGTTTGTGGTTTTTGCCTATGCCTCAGACAGTGTGGACAGTTATCCCACTGGGCACAGATGTAAATTCAACATCTATTCCGCGTTGGTTCAACATCATTTCCTTAAAATGATGTGGAAACAACGTTGATTCAACCCAGTGGGATGTGTAGGAATCGCCTCTGCTTCAAGGTGACAGGATAGACCATGTGGTGCCTTCAGGCCCTGTTTATCCATGCAGCTTGGTCTGTACATGTGCTGGGTAAGCCTCTGTTTTTCTTCAAACATCAAGAGGTAGGGTGACACTTAGATGTATTGACGGTAGTGTTCTGTTTAAAGTCCACTCTTGGAACATAATCTCTTTGGAATGACTTGCTCAAATGTAATATATGTCAGCTTTAGTTTTGATGTGCGAGAGTAATTCACATTCTCAACATTAAGCCTCAAATTCATGTATGTACAACCGAGCGCTATGGAGTGGAATGGTTACGTAAAACAGAATGCCTGAAAAATAAAAATGCGGAATTGCCATCAATCTCCCTAGTTTGTCATAGCCAACAGCCCAGCTAACAATTCTAGGGCGAGAGAACGTTTTTGAAATGTTTACCGCAATGTTCCACTCATGTTTGAGTGTCCAGTTTTCCATTAGTTAGGGGAACATTTTATCCATGTTAGTAGAAACCTTCTGAGAACATTTTTTAGCATGTTTTGGCATTAGAGTTGGGAGAACATTCCCTTCATTTCCAGCAGAACATACCCAGAATGTGATTACCATGTTCTCAGAATACACCACATGAATGTTCTAGACACTTTTCATGGGATGTTGCAAGAACATTCACGTGTCCAGTTTTCTGAGGGTCAGGAGAGTATTCCAATCGACCTCAAACCAAACATACACAGAACATGGTTGCCATGTTCTCAGAATTTAAAATATGAATGTTCTAGGCTCGTTTCATGGGAGGGTTGCAAGAACATTCATGTGTCCAGTTTTCTGTGGGTTTGGAAAATATCCCATCAACGTCCCACCAAACATACACAGAACATGGTTGCCATGTTCTCCAAAAGATAAACATTTTCTAGACACGGTTTCAAGGGAACGTTGCAAAAGTCTTATTTATTTACATGTTTATTCACGTTTTAGTACTGGTGACAAAAATCAAGCATTCCGATTCTTACATAGATTCTAATGGACACATGGTGTGTGTAAAATCCTTTTTTGAAGATTGTACCGATTATGCTAAGCTAATGCTAAGCTATTTGCCAGCTATTGTGGAGCCATGTTTTTTTGTAAAGACTGTGTTTATGCAAAATGTTTCTGTGAAAAAACAGTGTGACCAGCTCAAACGCTGACTGTTGCGTCAATCGTAACAATACGATCTAATAAAGTTTTCTAATCACACCAGTTTGAACATACGCTGCAGGGATCACTGTAGAATGATCGCACCCGTGTGCTTGTATGCGTCAAAGGATTAATGTTAAATTCTGAGAACATGGTAACCATGTTCTGGGTAAATTATATTTGAAATGAAGGGAATGGTTCCTTGCACATCACAGGAGCATTCCTATGAAAACGTTAGTTAATGACCTAATAAAACTCTTAAGGGAACGTTCTCTAAAGTTGTAGGAATGTTTGTTGTTAGCTGGAAGAACTAGGCTGGGATAACACAACACACTCGTTGGCGGCTAGTCTGGAAGTGGAATGAATACACAGCATGGGAACATAATGACCATATTTAGCTCTTTTGAATAAGACACCTTATGAAGTGTTTTTTGTGGTTCCAGTGACTCAGTGAGAGCATGATGTTGGCAACACCAAAGTTGGGTTGGACTACATGCGTCACTGTCAATGTCAACAGTTCTGCAAGTTGCCCTGGATAAAAGTGTCTGCTAAATGTCTATATCCATCTATATCTAAGCAGAGAAACATTAGGAGCAAATGTCAGTGGTTCGGATCATTTACAAAAATTCTGCTGTAGGCTGTTGAGGAGGCAGATCCTTCGGATCACTCTCTCTGTTGGTGCTTGAAGGGAGGTGGGATGGGAAGACAGCTTCGGATCGATACCCCAGCATCTCTGTGACTTTGTGAAAATGAAGTGTCAGGGATCCGGCAGTCTATTCCTGGAACGCAGATGGGATTGCTTTTGTAATTAGCAATGTGTGAGTCCTTGACGGTGCGGCGTGTCAGTGGGTAAACAGTGGGAAGGACAGAGCTCTCTCAATGAAGGACAGGCTCAATTGTTTGCCCCTCGAGTTGAGACCTGTCTGTTAGTGTCCTTTATCAAAATCATCATTGCCCACTGTTCGCCACCAATGGCAGAGTGCAGCTCTCGTTATCTCTCTGAGGGTCCCTAAGGGTCCCTGTTTCACTTGGAGAGTGGTCAGTAATCTCAAAACATTAGGAAATGCTTTGAAACAAAGTGAAAAAGGGGGGGGTTCTACCAGGAAGTGTCCAATAAGAAATGCGCATTTTCCTTTTCTGCTTCAAAACATTTTTCTATGGTGTGCCCTACTGAACAAGACCCAGGCCTCCCCTAGTGGCCCATACTTTTCTTTTATCATTAGAGGGAGCAGCAGCTGTCTTTGAGTGAATGAAACGTGTGGGGTTGCATTGCTGAGTTTGTCAGGGCAGATTTCCTCATATCCATTACTTTGATTGATAGCCTCGACATGAGAGGAACATTTTAAACAGATTAAAAACAATACATTTGTTAAATGTGCCAGCCCTCCTCCGCATACAATTGTTTTCCTCTAATATATTGTGGTGTTGTCAAATGGACAAGAAGCAAAGCAGCCTGAAAAGGGAGGGAATTAATGAATTTTGAACACAGGGAATGCCATGCATTCAACCACTAAGTAAAGCTCAGTCAATGTATTGGACTTCTGTCCTACAATGGTTAATGCAACAAGTCACCCAGCCGCAATTTGACTCCACTGTACATGAAACAGCAGTCAATTGAGGAAATGAACCCGATCTCATGAATTACACATTTACACAAATAACAGTCCACTTAAAGATGCTCTATGCAGAAATCGCTTTGCCATTTCCTGTTTGCAAAAATTCTAATAGTCGCTTTAATTTAATTTTATGTGACAAAAATAGTATAGTGTAGAGAATCATTGTAGCATCTACACTGCTGTGAAATATATTTTCCAAAACCAAAAATATTGTGTTTTCAGCTGTTTGAAGCTGGTGTACAAAACCGAAAGTAAAAGATGCAAAAACAAAACTTAAAAACGGGGAGCATAGAAATAGAGCAAATTAAACAGATCTACCGCTTCTTAGACTTGCTTCCTATGCAAATGTTGTCGGGTCTTTGTCGGGTCTCCCAAAAAGCTACATATTGCAGCTATTAATTGAATTTCAGTTTGTTCCTTAAAGGGACAGTGCAGTGATGTTTTTTCTCTCGTGTTTTTAAAATTATATTTCCACATGAAATTGTGAAACACCCAGAAAATCTGGTGTTTCTATGTCAAACAGTTCTGATATATTTCAGTCTTCTGTGATGTATGTAATATGTAATATTGAGATGCAAACTCAAATACAACTCTTTATCTGACCTGGTACAGTTATTTCTTTTAAACCCATAACTATGTGTGTGAGGTGTATACTTTTGTTTCAAAGTAGATTTGTTTAAGACTTCCAAGAAACACTGCGTGACCCTGATTTAGCACAGTGCGGTAAAAGTTTAACTGCCCATGCAGAACTAACATCAACAACATGCATGCTAGTCTTACCTGGTTAAGGGCGAACAAGAGATTATCTGCTTCTCTTCTAGTTTTTATAAGAAATATTACTGTGATGAAAATTACAGATCATCTGCATTTGCCCCCACAATAAATAGGGATTGATTGAAGGTCAATGTTAATTTCAAATCTCCCTCCCATTGTACCTAAGTCAATATGACACCAATCTCGTCATGAGCCATCCATTCCTTTTAGCTGAAGCTCAGACTTATAAACCAGGTTGGTTGCTCGGCAACAACACAGCTGTTTGCGCCAGTCATAAGAAGTGTATCCGGACAAACCTAGGCTAGTAGATAGCTAGCTATATGGTGGTAATCAAGCTGTTAATCAAAAAATCCAAACACCTATTTTGATTAGCTAGGTAGCTAGCTAAAGTTAGGTTGCTTGTCCAAAATTCAGCAGCTACACGTGGCCTCTGTAGCTAGCTAACACCAGTCAGCTGAAAGCTAGCTACCTAGCTAACAAACTGTCAAAGAAAGGTAACTAGCCAATTTTAATGTGGTTTTGTTTTTGATTAGCTAGGTAAGTTAGCTAGCTTGCCAGTTTACTCCATATTGGCTTAAACGGGTTTCTGGTTTTCCGCATTCGGGGGTGTCAGCGTCATAGTAACGGCTACAGCGTCACCTACCTGAATCTATTCAGTAGTCCTTCTATTAGCATATAAATTACTTCTCTCCATATGTTCATTGAGTATGTTATTTAATTCACAAACTACATATAAAACCAAGTGGACATGTTGTTCATTAGCATCGTGGGAACCCTCCTACCATATCAAGAGCTGTTACATAAGTCTGAAGCAGTGGTCAGACACCAGTCCAGCTTCAGAGTAATGGAGGACACTTCAATGAGGTTGGTCACATTTGATCTGGTCAATGGTCGAAATACTATCTGTCCTGGAATGGGCCTAACCACCATTGATAATGTAATCAGTGCTGTGTGTATATGTGTGTGTTGCATGTTAATAGGAGGTTCCCCCTTCCACTGTGCTAATGGACTATTCCTGGGTGAGTAATGCCAACCAGTCAGTGCCATGCGGTGACACATTATGCTGTATTGTGTGTAGATTGATGAGGGAAAAAATTCATTTAATCCAGAATAAGGCTGTAACTTAATTTAACAAAATGTGGGAAAAGTCAAGGGGTCTGAAAACTTTCCAAATGCACTGTATCTGTGATGAGAGGGTGAGAAGCTGATCTACGCTGCCATGCCCATCAGGCATTGGCAAATACCTCAGAAGGGACAAAAGGTGATTACTAATATGTCCCGCCCTGACCTTAGTTGTCTTTGTTTTCTTTATTATTTTGGTTAGGTCAGGGTGTGACAAGGGTGGTTGGTTTAGTTTTTGTATTGTCTAGGTGTTTTTATGTCCTGTCTAGTTTTTTTTGTATATCTATGGAGTTTTGGTATGTCTAGGTATATGTAGGTCTATGGTGGCCTGAATTGGTTCCCAATCAGTGACAGCTGTTTATCGTTGTCTCTGATTGGGGATCCTCTGATTGGGGATCCCAAATTTTCCATTTGGGTTTTGTGGGTTATTGTCTGTGTAGTTGCATGTCAGCACTCGTGTTTATAGCATCGCGTTCGTTTTGTTATTAAGTGTTCTTCGTTTTAATAAAAGAAGAATGTATTCATCTCACGCGGCGCCTTGGTCTCCTCGTTATGATGAATGTGACATAATAAGACAGGAAGGTATAATATTTGCACATTGTTAAATTAACAGAACACCGTTTCTACAGTATTATGTGAATTGTTGTTTATTCTAAATGGAACTGTCACACTTGAAAGCAGATTTTGTACTGGCAAAAGAAGGTGTATTAATATGCTGTATTATGTCGTATAATCTGGACATTGTGCACTTCAGATAAGGGTTAAGATCTAAGCACCTCTTGACTGGACACTTAGTAGGCTTGAATAGAAATGAAGAGAATTTTTGGGGGGCAAAGCGAATTAGCTGGAGGTAACAATGTTGGTGCGAACAGAAGCCACTGAAGCCATCTTAATTCAGGAAAGGGATGACGGGCCAAACCCAAAATCTCTCTAGTACTGTAAATAGATATTCCCACTCAACCCGATTCAAAAGCTTTTTCAGCATCAAGAGAGATGACAACCTCTGGCTGTAGAGTTGAGTGGGCAGAATAAAGAAGAGTAAATAGCTGGCACATATTATAGAAAAATTGCCTACCTGAGATAAATCCGGTTTGGTCAGAGTTAAATATATTAGGCATCACTGTCTCTAAATGGAGCTAGAGGACCTTAGTGACAATTTTATAATCGCAGCACAAAAGGCTTAGAGGGCAGTATAAGCCACAGATAAGGAAATTCTTGCATATTTTAAGCAAAACTGAAATAGTCGCCTGGGTAAGTGTCTCTGGCATTTTCTGACTAGAAATGATGTCATTCTATATTGAGCTGAGGATAGGGGATAATTTAGAGGAGGATGCTTTATAAAATTCAATAAGGAAGCCAACAGGCCCAGGGGCTTTACCACTCTGCATGGACTGGATTGCCAGAGTAGCTTCATCATCATTTATTGAGGCATCCATGTTGGTTTGCTCATCTGAATTGAGACAGGGGATGTCCAGATTGTCTGAAAATGCATGCATACGAGATGTGTCAGGAAAATCATCGGACAAGTAAAGAGCACAGTAGAATTGCTTAATTTGATTGTTGATTTCTTTGGGATTGGTAGAAGTTAAATCAGCTGCAACACAGATTTCAGGTATGGTGCTGCTAGCAGCGGATTGTGGAAGCTGGTGAGATAACAACTTGCCAGCTTTCTCTCCGTGTTCATAGAATTTTTGCCTTGACTTAAACAGAAGCTGCTCCGTTTGTTTGGTGGAAAGATTGTCAAATTTTGATCGGTGTAGCAGTCTCTCTTTGTAGAGTTCCGGAGATGGATAAGAGGCATATCTGTTGTCCACACCTAGAATGAGTTGAGATAGCTTTGATAAGCGGTTGGTGCGCTGTTTGTTTTCATATGCTTTGTTTGAAATGATTTGTCCCCTTAGATACTTTTAACGACACCCACACAGTAGAGTGAGACACGTCAGGGGTGCAGTTGATCTGTAAAAAGACATCCATGTGAGTTGATATGTATTTTTTTAAAGGCATTACAGGATAGTAGTAGTGGGTCAAGTCGCCACGCGCGTTGTGACACGATACTGTCCAGATATCTAGCTGGACAGCGCTATGATCTGAGATAAAGATGCTGGGATATTGGCTATGTCATGACGTTGCCTCTTTGGGTGTGGTGAGCCCCATCCCCCTCTCCCTGCCTCCCCCTTTCCTCCTTCAACTAGGCTGCTGTGGCCAGAGAGACGTCGTAAATTCCTGAGGATCTCCTCATGGACACACAGTATAGAGAGAGTACATTTTCATAGAGAACCAAGGAATTCCTTCCACCTCACAGAACTTGAGGTGCGAACAAATGTAATGTTCCGGAGAAAGTATAAAAGATTGGTGAAGAATCCAGCTACGAACTGGTCCGTTTGTTACAACTTGGGGAAGCTCATGGGAGACGGTGTGGCCACATTACCATAACGCTGTTTATATAATAGGCTCAGATATGAGGTTTACATCTAATTGTTGTATCTAATTGTTGTATCTAATTGTTGTATATCCCTTCAGAGATGATGTATCCCAGAAAAGTGATTTTGGAGCGGTGGAACTCGCACTTCTCTGCTTTAACTTCTTGGCGCACCCATCCCGTGAGCAGGATCATTTTCGTCAACATCAGCTGAATTGCAGAGCGCCAAATTCAAATTAAATTACTAAAAATATTTAATTTTCATGAAATCACAAGTGCAATAAAGCAAAACACTGCTTAGCTTGTTGTTAATCCACCTAGCGTGTCAGATTTCAATAAAGCTTTACAGCAAAAGCTATCCAAGCGTTTATGTTAGGACATCTCTCTCAGCAGACAAAACATTACAAACAGCTAGCAGAAAAGTAGATTGGTCACGAAAGTCAGAAAAGCAATAAAATGAATCGCTTACCTTTGATGATCTTCGGATGTTTGCACTCACGAGACTCCCAGTTACACAATAAATGTTCCCTTTGTTCCATAAAGATTATTTTTATATCCAAAATACCTCCATTTACCTCCATTTGGTCACAACGGGGCAGACGAAAATTCCAAATAGTATCCGTAAAGTATCTGTAAAGTTCATAGAATTAAAAAAAAAAAATCAATCCTCAGGTTGTTTTTACAATAAATAATCAATAATATTTCAACCGCACCGTAGCTTTTTCAATAGGAGAGAGAGAGAAAATGTCCGCTCCAAGCTGTTGCGCATGCAAAACTCTGCTGGCATCCAGCCATCCACTGACGCGATGTGATCATTCTCGCTCATTTTTTTCAGAATAAAAGCCTGAAACTATGTCTAAAGACTGTTCACACCATGTGGAAGCCATAGGGAAAGGAATCTGGTTGATATCCCTTTAAATGGAGGGAAGGCATCAAAATAAGAGGCACTTCCTAGTTGGATTTTCCTCAGGTTTTCTCCTGCAATATCAGTTCTGTTATACTCATAAAAAATGTTTTGACAGTTTTGTAAACAGTAGAGTGTTTTCTATCCTAATCTGACAATTATATGCATATTCTAGCTTCTGGGCCTGAGAAATAGGCAGTTTAATTTGGCTACATTTTTCATCCAAACATCAAAATACTGCCCCCTACACTCAACAGGTTAACAAACAACTGGTTCTCCAGAAGGCGCTGAAGAACTTGAAGACCGTGTTCCTGGGCAGAATGGGAGAAAACCAGGATGTCATCGAGGTATACAAAAACAAACCGATTCAACATGTCCCGAAGCACATCGTTAACCCGAGCCTGGAAGACAGCAGGAGCATTAGCGAGTCCAAACGGCATGACCAGGTACTCATAGTGTCCACTTGCTGTATTGAAAGTAGTCTTCCACTCGTCTCCTTTGCATACCCAAACAAGGTGGTAGGCATTCTGGAGGTCCAGTTTAGAAAAGATGGTTGCCCCCTGGTGAGGTTCAAAAGCCGAGGAGAGGAGTGGTAGCGGGTACCGGTTCTTGACTGTGATGTCATTGAGACCCCGGTAATCAATACATGGACGCAGGTTCTTGTCCTTCTTTCCCACAAAGAAGAACCCTGCGCCGACAGGAGAGGCCGAAGGGCGAATGCTTCCAACCCCCAGAGAGTTATCAATGTACTCCTCCATGGCCTTGGTCTCAGGGCCAGACAGGGAATAATTCCAGCCTTGAGGCGGTGTGGTGCCCGGGAGGAGGTCAATCGCACAATCGTAAGACGTTTTGGAGGAAGGGATATAGCACGAGCCTTACTGGAAACCTTCCGGACGTCATGATACTTTGTGGGAACAGCAGAGAGATCCGAGGCTGAATTTAACCCAGCAGGCAGACGTTTAGGGGACTTCCGGGTTCCCTCGAAGGTGAGTGGAGGTGTTTTTATGAATAAGCGTGCCATCATATCCCCCATTTCCACAAAACACTATGGCCTTCTTGCCTGCTTGCAATACAATACTTAAACCACTAGAAGGTGTGCGTCTGCTTAGTCTAAAGTTTGCATGTCAAGTTTGCGTTAAAACTGGCGCACGCACATTTTGGGGTATATTTTGTATGTACGCGCAGTTCATAAATGATGCCCCTGGTAGATGTGATGGACTACGCAGGCTGCAGCATCACTGTTCTTTACTGCCCAGATAGCCCCAGCACCAACTGACAAAGCTCCTATAGGCCAGATACCTGTAATAACTACCAGTGTCTTCTATTGGTCATTCAGATAATCACAGATAGACGCGTAACCGTCCATTAATATTTCCTAATAAGTCTGACAAAGGGCATGGTTCAGCCATTAGACATTTTATTATAAGTTATAATCTCCAGTATCATCAACGTCTATTTCATTAAATTATGTTGCCCTATAGTTGCCTTGTAGATAATCATGGCATTCTGCAAGGCATAGATGGCAAACAAGGTATAGGCCAGGATGGTCCACAATGTAAACAGGCTGTTCTGGTCCTGCATCTTCTGCATCTTCTGGTGACCTACTTAATAATCCGGATGAAAAATTATATAGCAAATGAATGCATTATGTATGCTTTTTGTTTTGGTGACAAAACAAAGTAGCCTACACACCTGTGGAAGTTCATCGCTTGAATGGTCCAATTCCAGCTCCAACTGACATTTTGAAATACCATTTGCCTTTGTTGTTGTTTTTTGAAGGGGTGAGGGGGTGGACTCTAGACGATTCTATCAGCCAATCAGGGATGTACATATAAATATATATTGACATGTGTATCCCCATGCCCACACAGTTGGACCGAGCATTTCAGTGGCCCAAGGAGGCTTATTGAAATAAATTATAACACATATAATATTTGGAGATATGTCTTTTTAAATACACACATACACACACAGTTATTAATTAGACATATAAAAAATATAATTAAAAAGACTTCATGGAGCTTTAAAAACTAAAGACCGCAGACCTGCAGTGGAACACACAGCATGCATGCAAATCAAATAGAGGGGTGCCAGGCTAAGCATTTCTGCCTGCTCCACTCCGCTGGGAAACCACTCAAAGAGCTCTTTTTTTGCCTCCCAATAGTAAAGCCAATGGAAACAGTCCAACGAGATACAGAGCTTACAACCTCATCTTAACAAAAACAACTCTGGGCAAGGGTCCCTCACCCTCCAATCGATAACAGCGACAGTGGGGGGAACTCCAGCAATAAAACATGTCATCTGAAAGAGAGGGTACGGGTAGGGCAGGAAATAGAGAGGGGGAGGGGTAGTAGGGGCTTGGGGGAGATGGAGAGAGAGAAATAGGCAGAGAGCACTCAGAGTACAGGAGGTGATATAAGAGGTGGCCTCTCCTCCATTTCATTTACAGGGGAAGTGCTGAGCAGAATCCATTCACGGAGGGATCGGACAAGATAATAATAATAATAATAATAATAATACATTTATTTTCTATAGAGCATTTCATTACTGACAAGAATGTCAAAGTCGCTTTGAAAACAACAAAAAAATGTAGGAATCTGGCAGTTCATGGTTGATGGTTTTCCACACAATGTGTGTCGTCAAGAACCGGCCTCACATTTTCAGCTCCAGTGCTCCTGTGTCACAACAGCCCAAGGTTCAGCTGGGGTTTGTTTACCATGGGGCTCGCTGTTTTACCTCAGGTGATGTGTGACCGACAGGCTGTGATGGTCTGCGAGACTCACCATATCGCAGTATGCTACACTTACTATGCGTATGTAACATGACACAAAAGACTCTGTCAAATTGTTTGTGAATATGCTATTATGTTCCTCAGCTTGTAGGCCCTGTCCCACCACACTAGCTAAATTTAGCAGGGCAATGTATACAGTTCAATTAACATTTAGTTGGTGTGTACTGTCTACTGAAACCCCCTGCCAACCTGGTTTACTCTGTAATGCTGACTCTAATGTAAGAGGATTTCCTTCCCATCCTCTCAGCAGAATACAATCTTTGTTTTACCGTCCTGCAGAGAAGGAAGTTGCCACGCATTAGTCATCCTTTCTCGCCGGTCTGACTGAGTGTTAAAGCCAGAAACGAATGGGATTGGTGACACGTCCTGGGAGGATTCCACCTGACTGGAGCCACCATCACCAGCAACAAGGCATGACAAATCAAGCCTGAGTGTAATTTGTCACCAAGGAAACGGGGAGGAGGTGGCCTCCACTTAGGGCACTGATGTGAAGCTCTATACCCAGCGGGCAAAACTGGTTGCAATGGCCTCTTCTATGACATCATGGTTTGGTTATGTAAGGATGTTTGTTGATGTATTTTTTAGCAATCAGTAAATCAACCAAGATGTGATGTCCTTCCCATGATGGTTTGATGTCATCAAGGAAAAGAGAGGGTCTTCACCTGATTGTAAGAGAAGCCAGTTGGTTACAATCATTATGCCGACTTCTAAAGCAGAAAGACCGTTTACAACCACGGTCCAAATGTTGCCCGCTGGACAGCTTGGGATAACCTGTGATCAATCCAATTCTATATGATCTAGACTGATAACACTGGGCTTGAGAAAAAAGGAGAGTGGAGGATTGCCTCTTATCTCATCTAACAAAATACACTTTATATTTAGTGATAACAGACCCCCAAAAAACGGGTTAATTGAGATTTCTCATATAGATACGTAGTGTATGGACGGCAACGGATCTCCAGCTGAAATTGTCTCATGTGTGATTTTGGTCTACTGCAGTACCAGTGACTCCTCTCCATCTCAAGAAAAAAAACAAGATCAAATGCATGAGAGTGTTTTAGACTCTCCAAGCTCAACGGAGGAGACAGAATTATGTCTGAATACACAGTGAAGATTTAACCCAGAGCCTAAATTTCATTTGAAGTCAACAGCCCCTTGGGAATCGAACAGGGGAATTGCCACCTGCCTGGATGTTTGAGAATGAAGCAATTACTCAACACTTTCCCAGGTAGAGACAAACAATTTGTGGCTTGAGAAGTGAAACGGAATGAAACATCCATCTTAAGGCTGTTCTGATGGCTCTATCGCATGCCACCACCACCGGTGACCCGTAGAATCAGAACTAAGCTAACATGACATGCTCTGAATCTCTTTAGATCATATGGTCAAAGCTGCCACAACATGAAATAGATACACCAGAGTCAACCCACAAGGCTTTGCAGTATTAGCAGAAATCAACAACCAACTTGGAGGGAAATCAAGTTTCCAGTTTATTGTAATTACTATTTATGTCACCATCCTGCTTATAACCCACAGGGAGTGAGGGAAGTCAATAGATGTATTCTGCTTTGGACTATTGGGAATGTTTAGCGGAAATACCCAATGGTTTTCAATTTCGAAGAGCATCATTAAATATCAACCGAAATCGGTCTCCCGCTGCTTCGTCCCTGCTTGCTTCATAAGTCCAAGCCACAAATGGTATGTACTGTATGAACCAGAAACTCCTGATTGGTGCACTAAACAGGAATACATTATTATTACGGTCTGCCTTGAAACACACACACACACACACACACACACACACACACACACACACACACACACACACACACACACACACACACACACACACACACACACACACACACACACACACACTCATGTAACTATTATAGTGAGGGAAAAAAGTATTTGATCCCCTGCTGATTTTGTACGTTTGCCCACTGACAAAGAAATGATCAGTCTATAATTTAAATCTAGGTTTATTTGAACAGTGAGAGACAGAATAACAACAACAAAACATCCAGAAAAACGCATGTCAGAAATGTTATACATTTATTTGCATTTTAATGAGGGAAATAACTATTTGACCCCCTCTCAACCAGAATGATTTCTGGCTCCCAGGTGTCTTTTATACAGGTAACAAACTGAGATTAGGAGCACACTCTTAAAGGGAGTGCTCCTAATCTCAGTTTGTTACCTGTATAAAAGACACCTGTCCACAGAAGCAATCAATCAGATTACAAACTCTCCACCATGGCCAAGACCAAAGAGCTCTCCAAGGATGTCAGGGACAAGATTGTAGATTTACACAAGGCTGGAATGGGCTACAAAACCATCGCCAAGCAGCTTGATGAGAAGGTGACAACAGTTGGTGTGATTATACGCAAATGGAAGAAACACAAAATAACTGTCAATCTCCCTCGGCCTGGGGCTCCATGCAAGATCTCACCTCTTGGAGTTGCAGTGATCATGAGAACGGTGAGGAATCAGCCCAGAACTACACGGGAGGATCTTGTCAATGATCTCAAGGCAGCTGGGACCATAGTCACCAAGAAAACAATTGGTAACTGTCACACCCTGACCATAGTTTGCTTTGTATGTTTCTATGTTTTGGTTGGTCAGGGTGTGATCTGAGTGGGCATTCTATGTTGGATGTCTTGTTTGTCTATTTCTATGTCTGGCCTGATATGGTTCTCAATCAGAGGCAGGTGTTAGTCATTGTCTCTGATTGGGAACCATATTTAGGTAGCCTGGGTTTCACTGTGTGTTTGGGGGTGATTGTTCCTGTCTCTGTGTTTTGCACCAGATAGGACTGTTTTAGGTTTTCGCACGTTTGTTGTTTTGTTCGTTTATTCGTGTACAGTTTCTTTATTAAAGTACAATGAATAACAACCACGCTGCATTTTGGTCCGCCTCTACTTCACCTAAAGAAAACCGTTACAGTAACACACTACGCCATGAAGGACTGAAATCCTGCAGCGCCCGCAAGGTCCCCCTGCTCAAGAAAGCACATATACATGCCCATCTGAAGTTTGCCAATGAACATCTGAATGATTCAGAGGACAACTGGGTGAAAGTGTTGTGGTCAGATGAGACCAAAATGGAGCTCTTTGGCATCAACTCAACTTGCCGTGTTTGGAGTAGGAGGAATGCTGCCTATGACCCCAAGAACACCATCCCCACCATCAAAGATGGAGGAGGAAACATTATGCTTTGGGGGTGTTTTCTCTGCTAAGGTGTTCAGGACAACTTCACCGCATCAAAGGGACGATAGACACGGCCAAGTACTGTCAAATCTTGGGTGAGAACCTCCTTCCCTCAGCCAGGACATTGAAAATGGGTCGTGGATGGGTATTCCAGCATGACAATGACCCAAAACACACGGCCAAGGCAACAAAGGGGTGGCTCAAAAAGAAGCACATTAAGGTCCTGGAGTGGCCTAGCCAGTCTCCAGACCTTAATCTCATAGAAAATCTGTGGAGGGAGCTGAAGGTTCGAGTTGCCAAACGTCAGCCTTGAAACCTTAATGACTTGGAGAAGATATGCAAAGAGGAGTGGGACAAAATCCCGCCTGAGATGTGGCAAAACCTGGTGGCCAACGACAACAAACGTCTGACTTCTGTGATTGCCAACAAGGGTTTTGCCACCAAGTACTAAGTCATGTTTTGCAGAGGGGTCAAATACTTATATCCCTCAGTAAAATGCAAATCAATTCATAACATTTTTGACATGCATTTTTCTAGATTTTTGTTGTTGTTATTCTGTCTCTCACTGTTCAAATAAACCTACCATTAAAATTATAGACTGATGATTTCTTTGTCAGTGGGCAAACGTACAAAATCAGCAGGGCATCAAACAATTTTCCCTCACTGTAAGCTATGATCCTTGTTGATTAAGATGCTGTTTCAGGTACAGAGGGGGACAGTGACATTTGCTGCTACACTTAGCTGGGTAATATTTAAGTTTCGCACTGCTTCTGGTGTCAAATATATCATATGGTAAGGCTATTTTCCATTCTATATCTGAATTAAGGGGCAGATCAGGAGGGAAGCCACCCTGTAGGTAGCATATAATGCTGAGATGGTGGTTTGAAATGTCAAAGTTGTGCTCACTTAAAACTTCTTTGGGATAGGTGGGACTGTTGCGTCCCACCTGGCCAACATCCCGTGAAATGGCAGAGTGCCAAATTCAAATCAAATTATTATAAATATTAAACTTTAATGAAATCATAAATTCAATACATCACAATAAAGCTTAACTTGTTGTTAATTAATCCAGCCAAGGTGTCAGATTTCAAAAAGGCTTTACGGCGAAAGCAAACCATGCGATTATCTGAGGACAGCATCCAGCACACAAATGCATAACAAATCATTTTCAACCAGGGAGTTGCAGCATGAAAGTCAGAAATAGCAATATAATATATGCCTTACCTTTGAAGATCTTCTTCTGTTGGCACTCCAAAAGGTCTCAGTTACATTACAAATGGTCCTTTTGTTCAATAAATTCCTTTTTTATATCCATAAAAACTCAGTTTAGCTGGTGCACTTCAGTCAATAATCCATTCGGTTTCCCTCCGTCAAAATACATGCAAAATGAATCCTATACGTTAATCAATAAACTTATCCCAACAAGACCAATATCTGTTAGAGCAAGTCAATAGATGTATTCTGCTTTGGACTATTGGTAATGTTTAGTGGAAACACCCAATGGTTTTCAATTTCGAAGAGCATCATTAAATATCAACCGCTGCTTAGTCCCTACAAGTCCAAGTCACAAATGGTATAGTATGGACCAGAAACGTGTGATTGGTGCACTAAACAGGAATACATTAGAACGCACACACACACACACACACACACACACACACACACACACACACACACACACACACACACACACACACACACACACACACACACACACACACACACGCACACGCACACGCACACGCACACGCACACACACAACTATTAAGCTATGATCCTTGTTGCTTTAGATGCTGTTTCACCTAGGTACAGAGCTTTCCACACCTGCATTGTGCAATATTTTCCAATTATTATTTTCAAAATTCTTTAAACTCTCTCAAATTGGTTGTTTACAGGTCTTGCCATAGATTTTCAAGAAGATTTAAGTCAAAACTGTAACTCTAGTGTAGATTTGGCCTTGTGTTTTAGGTTATTGTCCTGCTTGAAAAGAGGATTCATCTCCCAGTGTCACACCCTGACCTGAGTATTCTTTGTTTTCTTTATTGTTTTGGTTAGGTCAGGGTGTGACATTGTTTTTGTACTGTCTAGGGGTTTTGTAGGTTTATGGGGTTGTTTATCATCTAGGTGTTTATATATGTCTATGGTTACCTGGAATTGTTCTCAATTAGAGGCAGGTGTTTATCGTTGTCTCTGATTGGGAACCATATTTAGGCAGCCATCTTCTTTGGGTATTTCATGGGTTATTGTCTATGTCTAGTTGCCTGTATCTGCACGTTTGTAGTATAGCTTCACGTTCGTTTTGTTGTTTTTGTAGTTTGTTTAGTATCCGTCTTCATTAAAATTGAACATGTATTCAATTCACGCTGCGCCTTGGTCTCACTACGACGAACGTGACACCCAGTGTCTGGAGGAAAGCAGACTGAACCAGGTTATCCTCTAGGATTTTGCCTGTGCTTAACTCCATTCAATCCTTAACGATTACAAGCATGCTCATAACATGATCCAGCTACCATTATGCTTGAAAATATGGAGAGTGAAAGTAATGTGTTGTTTTGGATTTGCCCCAAACATAGCACTTTGTATTCAGGACAAAGAGTGAATTGCTTTGCCACATTTTGTTCAGGTTTACTTTAGTGCCTTCTTCCAAACAGGATGCATGTTTTGGAATATGTTTATTCTGTACAGGCTTCCTTCTTTTCACTATGTCAATTAGGTTAGTATTGTGGAGCAACTACAATGTTGTTGATTCATCCTCAGTTTTCTCCTATGACAGCCATTAAACTCTCCGGAAACTGAGTTAGGAAGGACACCTGTAGCTTTGTAGTGACTGGGTGTATTGATGCACCATTAAAAGTGTAATTCAGATGAAGAGGAGGACGCCCGTGACAGAATCACCCACCAACCAAGGACCAAGCGGCGTGGTAAAAGACAGCGACGACAGCAGCAGCAGCAGCAACAACAGCGGCCAGCATCACAGGACTCCTGGACATGGGAGGAGATATTGAACGGAGAGGGACCCTGGTCACAGGCTGGGGAATATCGGCGCCCCAAAGCAGAGCTGGAGGCAGCGAAAGCTGAGCGGCGGCGATATGAGGAGGCAGCACGGCAGCGCGACAGGTAGGAGAGGGAGCCCCAAAAATGTTTTTGGGGGGGCACACGAGGTGTGGGGCTAAGCCAGGTAGCAGACCTGAGCTCACTCCTCGTGCTTATTATAAGCAGCGCGTTACTGGTCAGGCACCGTGTTATGCGATTAATTGCACGGTGTCGCCAGTACGTGCCCATAGCCCGGTGCACTATAGGGCAGCCCCCCGAAAGTGCCATGCGAGTGTGGGCATCGAGCCAGGGCGTATGGTGCCTGCGCAGTGTGTCTGGTCGCCGGTATGCAGTTTTGGTCCAGGGTATCCTGCGCCGGCTCTGCGTACTGTGTCTCCGGGGCGCTGAGAGGGTGCAGTGCGTCCTATGTCTGCGCTCCGCTCGTGCCGGGCAAATGTGGGAGTGGAGCCTAAGGGAGAGGTGCGCGTAGTAGGCACTAGATCTCCCGTGCTTACCCACAGCCCGGTTCAACCTGTGCCTGCACTCTGGAGGGTCCGGGCTAGAGTAGTGATCCAGCCTGGGGGAGTGGTGCCAAGGCTGCGCACCAGAGCTCCAGTGCTCCCCTCCTTCAGGTGCCTCCTCCTAACACCAAGCCTCCTGGAGGTCTCCCCAGCCTGGTGGGTCCTGTGGCAGCCCCACGCACCAGGCTGTCTCTCTGTCTCCTCCCTACAGGTGTTCCCGCCTGTCTGGCGCTGCCAGAGCTTCCACCCCTCAGTCCAGAGGCGCCAGAGCTCCTCCATCCAGCGCTGCCAGAGCTTTCCTCCTCTCCAGCGCTGCTGGAGTCACTAGTCTGCCCAGCGCCGCCTGAGCTACCCGTCTGCCTAGCGCCATCAGAGTCTCCCGTCTGTCCTGAGCCGCCAGTCTGCAAGGAGCCGCCAGTGCCACCAGTCTGCAAGGAGCCGCCAGTGCCGCCAGTCTGCAAGGAGCCGCCAGTGCCGCCAGTCAGCCAGGATCTGCCAGAGCCGCCAGTCAGCCAGGATCTGCCAGAGCCGCCAGTCAGCCAGGATCTGCCAGAGCCGCCAGTCAGCCAGGACGGGGCTACCCCTCGGTCCCGAGCTGCCCCTCTGTCCCGAGCTGCCCCTCATTCCAGTGGGGTCATTTAGAAGGGTCGCCGTGGTTAGGAAGCCACGGAGGCGGACAATGAGGCGGACTAAGACTATGGTGAAGTGGGGTCCACGTCCCGTGCCAGAGCCGCCACCGCGGACAGACGCCCACCCAGACCCTCCCCTATAGGTTAAGGTTTTGCGGCCGGAGTCCGCACCTTTGGAGGGGAGGGGGTACTGTCACGTTCTGACCTTTATTTCCTTTGTTTTTGTATTTATTTAGTATGGTCAGGGCGTGAGTTGGGGTGGGCAGTCTATGTTTGTTTTTCTATGATTTGGGTATTTGTATGTTTCGGCCTAGTATGGTTCTCAATCAGAGGCAGGTGTCATTAGTTGTCTCTGATTGAGAATCATACTTGGGTAGCGTGGTTTTCACTGTTTGTTTGTAGGTGATTGCTTGTGTCAGCACAGTTCTCATTAGCTTCACGGTCGTTATTTCATTTATTGGTTTTGTGTTTCAGTGTTCAGTGTTTTCTTTATTAAATTTCATGATGAACACATACCACGCCGCATTTTGTTCCTCCGATCCTTCTCGCCTCTCCTCTTCAGATGAACCATGCTCAAAGGGATATTCGATGTCAGCATCTGTGATTAAAATTCACTGCTCAACTGAGGGACCTTACCGAGAATTGTGTGTGTGGGGTACTGAGATGAGGTAATCATTTAAAAATCATGTTAAACACTACTATTGCACACAGAGCGAGTCAATACAACTTATTATTTGACTTGTTAAGCACATTTTTACTCCTGAACATATTTAGGCCTGCCATAACAAATGGTTGAATACAATATGAAGATGGGACAAAAATAGCTAGGCTATGCCCACACAGTACTCCCACAGCTCTCTGAGGGCTACTACTCGTAGACGTGAGAAAGCTGCTCGTCTGCCACTTGCCGATTGCGTCCACCTTCAATGTGGATTGATGAATTGTGGTTGATTGGCACCCACCTCAGGGCCCACAAGGTTTCCATTGAGGTCACAGCGATAATTAACAGCCAATCCAGTGACCTTCCTCTGGCTGGGCAGTTTCCCACAACCCCAACATTTTGCAGCAGCCCCTCATTGATAACCATGGTAACGCTTCATCGACAGCAAGCGTACATGTAGCATGTGTGACACGGTCATCAGGATTTCACGCTTGACATATTGGATCATGATGTCGAACCTTGCATTTACTGTATGTCTACTGATTTAATCTTTTCAAAGTGCAATGATGAAAGGTTCGATTGCAGTTCAGATGTCTACAGTGTCATATTTTTCAGGATGGAACATCATTTAGAACAGGGGTAAGCTGTAATGTCATAGGGATTTACTTGGGTAATATGGGAATCTATTGTTGGCTTCATGAGCAGTTTCTGAGAGAGTACGGTAGATATCTTCATATTGAGGATGGCCCATTGTCCCCGCCGTAGTCTTATCTGCTCATGTCATGTTCTTAGCCTTGTCTTAGAAATGAGCAGTATCCTGGGGTCTAGAGGGGTTTGGCAACAGTGGAATAAGACAAACAATTTCACTTGGTGCAGAGCGAAGAGAAATTGCAAAGAAGAGTGAAGCTATTTTGCGATCAGCGCAAAAGTTAAATTTTGACAACATTCCCACCCCCGTGGGAACTGAGTCAGTCTTTTCCACACCATCTCTCCTTGCTCAGCTCCTTGGGAGAGAGGACGCACAGATGAGAAGATGTGTAAGACCCCAGTGGGGATTGAAACATCATTCCTGTGAGCAACAGGTGCACATTTCTTTGTTTCTTTTTATTTTGAAGCTCTTGTGGAAAATAGTCAAACATTTGTGTAAATAATGTAAGTAAATAATGAATGTGAAAAAAAGAAAGAAGCAGTAGTGCAATGTGACATCATCTGTAAATATGGGTGAATGTCTATTGTTTTCCAAAAGCTGACAAAGGCTGACAAAGGCTGCTGCTGAAACGCGTCTGTTTGTTCTGACCTTTGCTGCAAAAAAACATACATTCAAATGTAAAGAATGTTTTCAGTGTTTTCAGAAAGTATTCACACCTTTTTAAAATTGTGTTGTGTTACAAATTGGGATTAAAATGAAATGAATTGAATTGTAATTTTTTTGTCAATGATCTAGACAATATACTCTAATGTCAAAGTGGAAGGAAAAATATATGGAAAATAGAACACTCATTTATCTTGATTAGTAAATACATGTTAGAATCCCCTTTGCCAGTGATTACACCTGGGAGGCTTTCTGGGTAATCTCTAAGAGCTTTGCACATTTGGATTGTACAACATTTGGTTATTATTCTTAAGAAATTATTCAAACTGGCCTCCCGAGCGGCACAGCAGTCTAAGAAACTGCATCGCAGCACTTGAGGCATCACTACAGACCCATGATTGATCCCACAGCCGGCCGCGACCAGGAGACCCATGAGGCGGAACACAATTGGCCCAGCGTTGTCCAGGTTAGGGGAGGGTTTGGCCGGGATGTCCTTGTCCCATCGCGCTCCAGCAACTCCAGTGGCAGGCCGGGAGCATGCATGCTGACACGATCGGCAGTTGTACGGTGTTTCCTCCGACACATTGGTGCGGCTGGCTTCCGGCGAGCAGTGTCAAAAAGCAGTGTGGCTTGTCAAGGTCGTGTTTCGGAGGACGCATGGCTCTCAACCTTCGCCTCTCCTGAGTCTGTACGGGAGTTGCAGTGATGGGGCAAGACTGTAACTACCAATTGGGGAGGAAAATAAATAAATATTCTTCAAGCTGTCTCAAGTTGGTTGTTGATCATTCCTAGACAGCCATTTTCAAGTCTTGCCATAGATAGTAACTAGGCCACTCAGGAACATTCAATGTTGTCTTGGTAAGCAACTCCAGTGTAGAGTATATTTGGCCTTGCGTTTTAGGTAATTGTCCTGCTGAAAGGTAAATTTATCACCCAGTGTCTGTTGGAAAGATGTCTGAACCAGTTTTTTCTCTAGGGTGTTGCCTGTGCTTAGCTCTATTTCATTTATTTTTATAAACAAAAAACTCCCTAGCCCTTGCCGATGACAAGCATACCCATAACATGATGCAGCCACCACCATGCTTAAAAATATGAAGAGTGGTACTCAGTGATGTGTTGTGTTGGATTTTGCCCTAAATATAATGCTTTGTATTCAGGACAAAAAGTAGATTTGTTTGACACATTTTTTGCAGTGTTACTTCAGTGTCTTGTTGCAAACAGGATGGATGTTTTGGAGCGTTTTATTCTGTACATGGTTCACTCTGTAATTTATATTAGTGTTGTAGAGAAACTACAATGTTGTTGATCCATCCTCAGGTATCTCCTATCACAGCCATAAACTCTGTAACTGTTTTAAAATCCCCATAGGTCTCATGGTGAAATCCCTGAGTGGTTTCCTTCCTCTCCGTCACCTGAGTTAGGAAGGGCGCCTGTAACATTGTAGTGACTGGGTGTATTGATACACCATCCAAAGTGTAATTAATAACTTCAGAATGATCAAAGGGATATTCAATGTCTGCTTTGTTTTTTACCCATCTATAAATAGGTGCCCTTCTTTGTGTACCATTGGAAAACCTCCCTGATTTTTGTGGTTGAATCTGCTTGAAATTCACTGCTCGGCTGAGGGACCTTACAGCTAATTGTATCAGTGGAGTTCAGAGATGGGATAGTCACTTAAAAATCATGTTAAGCACATGCAACTTATTATGTGGCTTGTTAAGCACATTTGTACCCCTGAACTTATTTAGACTTGCCATAACAAAAGGGTTGAATACTTATTGACTCAAGACATTTTAACGTTTCATTTTTAATTTATTTTAAACATTTCTAAAAACATAATTCCACTTTGACATTATGGGGTATTGTGTGACACAAAAGGACACAAAATCAAAATGTAATCCATTTTAAATTCAGGCTGTAACACATGAAAATGTGGAAAAAGTCAAGGGGTGTGAATACTTTCTGAAGGTGCTGTATATGACTTTTGAACACGGCACCCGAAGACCTATTGTCACTACAAACATTTGAGCTGAGCACGTGAAATTTATCTTTCTATGATTGAAACATCATCACATACTAACACAAACATGGTTTGGGTATTCCAATAGCGTACCAGGGTTATTATTTCTCTAAGACAGTATGAGTGCAACGGTGCCACGGTACGGGATAGTTGAATGGTGGTGCAGGTTGGCAGAGGTGCCAGGCATTTATCTAAGACCAGCTGACCATGCCATCTGTCACCTTGGCATGCTGCGGAAGAGGTCAGAGCAGATGCCGTGGGTGGAATGAGTAAGGCCTGGCCATTGGCTTTTGTCTACTGGATACTGGAAACCTTTCAATGCTACGCCAAGGAACAGAGCCACTCCAGAGAAGTGGATGGGATTGAGGTCAAGATACTGTCACTGAAGAGGAAGTGATGGAGTGAAGGTTAAGTTGGTCTATAAGATGAAGTGGAGCGGTTGAGGTTAAAAAGCTGGAATCCTTAATGGTGAAATAGCCATGTCCGTTTGCGATACAACAACAAATAAGTTATTGCAAACAACAAACACTGTCTCTTCCCCTTGGACATCATTGCATGCGCGCAATTTGTTTTACCATGCTGCGCCACGCTCCTTAGCAAAAACAATAACAACATGATGGGGCGGCCTGTGTCGTTGTTTCCCCTATTGCAGATTTTGTCTTTAATTAATAACCTCCCTGGGATATGTGGGATGGTAGCGTCCCACCTCGCCAACAGCCAGTGAAATTGCAAAATCAAAACAACAGAAATCCCATAATTAAAATTCCTCAAACATAGAAGTATTTGACACCATTTTAAAGATAAACTTGTTGTATATCCAGCCACAGTGTCCGATTTCAAAAAGGCTTTACGACGAAAGCACACAAAACGATTATGTTAGGTCAGTACCTAGTCACAGAAAAACACTGCCATTTTTCCAGCCAAAGAGAGGAGTCACAAATAGGGATAAAATAGAGATAAAAATCAACTTTTGATGATCTTCATCAGATGACACTCATAGGACTTCATGTTACACAATACATGTTTTTTTCGATAAAGTTCATATTTATATCCAAAAATCTCAGTTTACATTGGCGCGTTTACGTTCAGTAATGTTTTGCTTCCAAAACATCCAGTGTTTTACAATTTACAATTGACAGAAATACTCATCATAAATGTTGATGAAAATACAAGTGTTATGCATGGAACTTCAGATAAACTTCTCCTTAATGCAACCGCTGTCTCATATTTCAAAAAAGCTTTACCGAAAAAGCACACCATGCAATAATCTGAGTACAGGGCTCAGACAACAAAACAAGCCATACAGATATCCGCCATGTTGTGAAGTCAGAAATAGCATTATAATTATTCACTTACCTTTGATTGTCCTCATCAATCAATGCACTCCCAGGAATCCCAGTTCCACAATAAATGTTTTATTTCTTCGATAAAGTCCATAATTTATGTCCAAATACCTCCTTTTTGTTCACGTGTTTAGTACACAATCCAAACTCACAAGGCGCAGGCAAGTCCAGGTGAAATTTCAGACGAAAAGTCATATTACAGTTCGTAGAAACATGTCAAACGATGTATAGAATCGATCTTTAGGATGTTTTTAACATAAATCTTCAATAATGTTCCAACCGGAGAATTCCTTTGTCTTTAGAAATGCGATGGAACGCACGTCTCTCTCATGTGAGTGCACGTGATCAGCTTATGGCACTCTGGCAGAGCACTGACTCAATCAGCTCTTATTCAATCAGCCCCTCCTTCACAGTAGAAGCATCAAACAAGATTCTAAAGACGTTTGACATCTAGTGAAAGCCTTAGGAAGTGCAATATGACCCAATAGAGACTGTATATTCGAAAGGCAATGACTTAAAAAACTACAAACCTCAGATTTCCCACTTGCTGGCTGGTTATTCTCTCAGGTTTTTGCCTGCCATATGAGTTATGTTATACTCACAGACATCATTCAAACAGTTTCAGAAACTTCAGAGTGTTTTCCATCCAAATCTACTAATAATATGCATATTCGCAACTGGGCCTGAGTAGCAGGCAGTTTACTCTGGGCACCTTATTCATCCAAGCTACTCAATACTGCCCCCCAGTCCCAAATAAATTTTAAGTTCAGGATGTTGAAGATGGATTGGTTAGTTTGTGATCCAATTGATGTTCTGTAACATTTGACCTGATTGGTATGCAACATCTCTGTATTGTAGATTGGGCAGTGTGGGTTAATTGTTCTCAGAAAAAGAAGAAGATTCAGACCAGCTGGATGTTCTCAGAAAGGAAACCAACTGAAATAGAATTGGTTTTCCATTAAATGGAATTCAATATAAAACCCTCCCTCCCTTTCCCTCACCATATTCTCTCTGTCCATCACTGTATTTGCACAGACACAACGTCTGTTCTCCCTCTCTTTTTTCCCCAAACCAGGCTCCGGTCTCTTAATTGCGTTGCATGCGCATGTGTGTCATAATCCAGGTCACTTTGATTTATGGAGTCAGTTATGATAGTGCCCTTGGTCTACAGACCACACTGCTACTGCAGTAGGTGAAGCAGGCAGCTCTTTCCTATTCTCACTTCCATTAGCTTCTTTATCACTCCATCTCTATTCCTTTTTGGGGACTTTTCCATCACTGACTCTTTTTCTCTCTCCGTCCTCCCCTCGGCGTGTTGGTCCCTCCATTCCATTCAGTCCATCTCTTACAGTATCGTCCTGGTTTTTCTTCTCTCTCTCTCTCTCTCTCTCTCTCTCTCTCTCTCTCTCTCTCTCTCAGACCAAGCAAACCCTGGCTTTTGTCAGAGCCTTACAGAAGATAATTAGTGAGGATGAAAGAGTCAACGTCACACACTTGCATCTATAAACATAGTTTGTCATTGATTTAGCATATACCTACAGTATCTTTCTGTATGATGATAGGAATTACTCTGGATTAACAATACTGTATAGGAAGTCCCATGACCATTTACATCTTAAACGTGACATTTAAACAACTTCCTCTACCAACTGCGTATTACTTAAAGCCAGAGAATATTTTCTACCACAATCCACTTTCCTGTCCAATTCTTCTGTAAAGATGAAGGGACCTACAGTACCTCATTATCAAAGAAGATTTCATGAAAAGGTCAATGAGAACATCCTTACAACGGCCTGCTTCAATGGGATTCGCCATTAGCCATGCACTACAAAGCTGGTGAAAAACCTCTGAGTGAACCATACCTGGACGATTGTCAAGAAATGTGCATGGTTCTTTGATGTCACACACTGAGGTCTGTACAAAGAGAGCCCCCCTGTGAAGGCTAATTACAGAGCAGAGTACGTGCTAGCTCGTAAATACCACAATTAGCTAGTTAGCTTCAATGCTAACAATACATTGACTATGGAGACAAATGATTAACAGGAGTGCAGCAGGTGTTTCATGTTTGGGGGAGGTCAAACTTAGGTCAGGGAAAGGACAAAGGTCAAGGTACCAGAATGTGTATTCTGTGTATGATAGGATTTTTAAATGTCATTATTACCATCCAGCTATCAGATACAATTGTGGCATTGATTTGTTTTTAGGACAATCACAGATGTACAGTAGAAGCATGGTGGCTAGGAAAAACTCCCTAGAAAGGCAGAAACCTACGAAGAAACATAGAGAGAAACCAAGCTCTGAGGGATGGCCAGTCCTTTTCAGGCTGTGCCCGGTGGAGATTATAAGAGTACATGGCCATTAAGGCCAGATCGTTCTTCAAGATGTTCAAACGTTAATAGAGGGTCAAATAATAATCTGTGGTTATAGATGGTGCAACAGGTCAGCACCTCAAGAGTAAATGTCAGTTGGTTTTTCATAGCCAAGCATTCAGAGGTCGAGACAGCAGATGCAAAAGAGAGAGGGGGGGGGGTAAAAACAGCAGGACTGGGATAAGGTAGCAAGTCCTGTGAGCAGGTCAGGGTTCCATAGCGGCAGGCAGAACAGCAGAAACTGGAACAGCAGCACGACCAGGTGGACTGGGGAAGGGACAGCCAGGAGTTGTCAGGCCTTGAGGCATGGTCCTAGGTTCTCCAGGAGAGTGGGGGGGGAGAAGGAGAGAGAGAGAGAGAGATACTTAAGATCACACAGGACGCCAGATAAGACAGGAGAATTACACCAGATAGGACAGACTGACACTAGCCCCCTGGCACATAGGCTATTGCAGTATAGATACTGGAGACTTGGGGGGGACTGTATCCCCGTCTGACTATACCCCCGGACAGAGCCAACCAGACAGGATATAACCCCACCCACTTTGCCAAAGCACAGCCCCCACACCACCGCAGGTATCTCAACAGACCCCCAACTTACTACCCTGAGACAAGGCGGAGTATAACCCACAAAGATCTACCCCACCGCACGAGCCCGAGGGGGTGCAAAACCAGACAGGAAGGTCACGTCAGTGACTCAACCCACTCAAGTCGAGTATAGCTAAAAAAGCCTGGCAGGATATAGGGACGGCATGTGAGAGCATTAGCAAGCCAGTGACTCAGCCCCTGTTATAGGGTCAGAGGCAGAAAATCCCAGTGGAGAAAAGGGTGCCGGCCAGGCAGAGAAAGTAATGGTGGTTCGTAACTCCAGTGCCTTGCCATTCACCTTCGCACCCCTCGCCCAGACTACACTCAATCATAGGACCTACTGAAGATAGACTTCAGTAAAGAAATGAAGGTTGAGACCGAGTCTGCGTCTCTCACAAGGATCGGAAGACCACTCCCCAAAATGTTTAGCTCTTTAGGAGAAAGTTTTGTAGTAGTAAAACCTTGAAATCAGCCCTAGCTTAACAGCCATCGTAGAGAGGCCAGCACTAGAGTAATATGATCAAAATTATATATTTTGGGGTTCTAGTCAAGATTCTTGCAGCCGTATTTAGCACTAGCTGAAGTTTATTTAGTGCCTTGTCTGGGTAGCCAGAGAGTACAGCATTGCGTAAGTCTAATTCTGAAATGACAAAAGCATGGATTAGTTCAGGGTACAGACTACGCCGAGGTCCTTCAGTTGTATTTGAGACGACTATACAACCCTTAAGATGAATCATCAGATCAAACAGCAGATCTCTTTGTTTCTTGGGACCTAGGACTAGCATCTCTGTTCGGTCAGAGTTGAAAAGTAAAACATTTACCGTCCTCTACTTCCTTCTGTCTGAAACACATGCTTCCAGGGTTGGCAATCATGACTGTGAAACCGCAATAAACTTATCGCAGGGACTTGCAAGGGGGTGGAAAATACGTGGTTATCAGAGAACCGAGGACTGGGAGAGAGAGAGATAAAAAAAAAGGGACGGGTGGAGGGGAGAGGGAGCACCAAGTTCAAAGGGAAGAAAAAAAAATGTTTGTGGAAACACACTGTATAATTGATGGAACACTATTTTTACTGCAATGGGGAAAACACATCTACTCGTAGTTGTTTCTCGGCAAAAAGGTCTGCTCTCCTCTGAGAGTAAAGAGAGCAAAACACTAGGAATAGCTTCGGTAAAGGTCCCGCAACCATGTTGAGAGGGTTGTAAAATTGAAAAGCAACGGCGCGATGTGCTAAATCTATTACATGTTTGTGTCTGCAACCAAAGAGAAATTGGTTACACGTAGAATATCTACCGCCCCAGAATACAGCTCTGATCTCAAGTCTATGAGGGAGTAGATTTTTTTCCCTCATTGTTATTACTTTCACAATGAAATGAACAGGTGCAAAGGACCTGTAAAACACTTAACTAGATGAATGGAATGGAACATTGTGTATACAAGCAGAATGAACATGTATCTCAGTCACACACAGACCATTCGTCACGATAACAGCCCTGACCGACAGCCATCCCCCTCCCACTGCTCCATATCTCCTCATTTGCCCCCCCCACGTGTTGTAGAAAAAAACGACTTGAAGATGAAGACCCCAACACAACCCCCTGTTTTTCACTCCTCATCTCAACCACACTCCTCTTTCTCCGTCCTCCTCTCCTTCTGTGGCCAACCATGTCCCAAACCCACATAAACTGGTGTCTTTCAGGACAAAAGATTTTTGTCCTCCGTAGATATATCACAAGCCTTCTCCCTCTGCACCCGGCCCAATCTCTCTCTCTCTCTCTCTCTCTCTCTCTCTCTCTATCTCTCTCTCTCCTGACGAACAAAACAATATCTGTCCCACTTTATCCCGTGTGGCTAAGCCGCGACTGGGATTTCGCTGCTTCTTCCCAGGCAGGGAGCGAAACGTCAGACGAGATTTTCCCATTATGACGTAAAACACTGTAAATGATGGGTGCCATGGACAGACTATATTTGTCATGTAGATATTGACAAAGTGCTGGCCTCAGCACGAATAATCCCATAACATAGCGATATGCTTGAGCAATGCACCGAGTTGCCTTTTTCGATTAACTGTGGGGAAAATGCACAGGAATACTGATTAGGAGTTATGGTTATGATCATGATTGGTGAAGTAGGCTTATGCCATCAGAAAACAAGGATGGATTAGGAAGCCACTGAAGAATGGTCCAAAATCAAGTTGGCTATAAAAGCAGATCTATTCTACTATGTAAATAGAAACAAATATGGTATGCTATATTGGACTACCATGTATTACAATAGAACACCATGTTGAATTTTCCTTTCATAAAATCAACAAACCATGTCAGCATTACATGAACGTAGCCAAGAGTTGACCCATAGTGCAGTGTTTAACTAAGGCCTATCTCTCAGTGACCTCTCAGTAGGCCAATATTGACAATCCGATTGATCTGAAACATCCATCTCACTGTGCAAACTGTGAGAGGCGTATTCAATCAAATGGTATACTGTAAAAGACAGCAAAAATGGCCATTTTGCACATACTCGATAGTGAATAGAATGACTATAATGCTTTGCCTATGTATTATTTATTTATTTATTTGTTTTGATTTGATTGATCATTTATTCAGCCATTTTAAGCAAAGCTTCAGTAGAGTAAGGATTTTGGCCGTGCTCCCATTGATATGATACTCTGGTCAGCTCACTGACTAACTGAATCTCTCCGTTTTTTTTTTTTAAAGAACATTGGTGCAGTGATATTACAATATCAGGGCCTGCCTCAGTAGAGCAGAGTGGTATTGATAAATGGAATGTTAAACCTAAGTGTATAAAAGTGTGTAGTCTTATTTTAAATGTATGCAGTTCTGTCCTTGAGTTGATACTTAAGTATGTACTGATGTGTGTATGTGTGTGACTGATTTGTTAACTAAGTACTGCGAGCCAATTCATGTAGCCTTATTGTAAAAGTCTTAGCTATCTCTCCAACTCTCAGTCACATACCTTCAGGTAATAAGACCGTCTGAAGAAGTTTCTCTCCTCACTCCTCATGTCATGTGCACAGACTATTTAGATCATTTCCCTTCCCAGCAGTTTGAAGCAGTCACCTTCAGATAATATCTGAGGAAAACATCACCAAATGACACAGAAAGATAAGACTAAAATAACCAGTGGTGATGGTTTGGAGTGGGTTAGAGAGATTGCAGAGCAAGATAAGAAACAGTGTTTAATGTAATAGCTTTCTGAATCGATTCACTCCTGTAAAAAAGAAAACCATCTCCCTCTCCCGGAGTTTGTTTCTTCATGACTATGTTGGAAGGATGTTGCAGGTGTCTGAAAAACTCAGTAGTAGTTTATGGTTGACCCAAAGAGTGACTCTCACAAAGGAAATTGCACTCTCTCTCTTTTTTCGCTTTCTTTCTCTCTCACTCTCTTTTGCTCTCTCTGTATCTGGATCTCTCCCGAACTCCCCGAGTGTGACTGACAGCTCCTGATGATGAAACAGGAAGAAGGGACTCAAGGCACGGTGCTGTTAAACACCCTCACTGCTCTCTGTTTACGGACCGTGACTCAGAGCGCTGTATTCTGGCGTCACACGGCCTTCCTATATCAAGGTCAAACATTCCCTTTGTCTATCTCAGCTGCTCTATCTGCCACCATCTCCATCCTCCACAGTTGAGGTGCCCAGCGGGACAAGTCCCCTTGTGAAGAGACAGCATCGCACAAGATGTGACGGAAAGAGGCAAGGAGGCTTTCTGTTAGGCACAAGAAAACAACACACCACAAATGCACAATGGCACCCAAGTTCCTGGCTTTGGAACACAGGCTCCCATGAAATTTACAGGCTCATTAGAACCGTCAAGAT
Organism: Oncorhynchus keta; assembly: GCF_023373465.1. Taxonomy (NCBI): domain Eukaryota; kingdom Metazoa; phylum Chordata; class Actinopteri; order Salmoniformes; family Salmonidae; genus Oncorhynchus; species Oncorhynchus keta. Next base: position 8,958,995 of record NC_068427.1, read on the forward strand.
GGTTGGCTAATCCATGGCTAATCCATTACTCCAGATCTGGCTGCTCTGGCTCAACCAATGTTAATCAATACAATTCTCAGAGGTTTTGGAGTTTTGGATCAAGATCCAAATGAAGATCTCGTAGATCCTGATGTGGTTTCTTATGTTAATCAAAATTTGATGAAATGCTGCTGGTGCTTATTCTGTTAAACCACTTTGGCTGTCAAGTTGACACAGTAACATGCCATGGTATAAGTTTAAAAAGGGCAGCAGAGATGTCCGGAAGGTTCACATGGTGAATGCCATTAAAACAAACAAAATGGATCCTTAGGCTCCCGTGAATTGTTACTTGCTATGAGTATCACTCCAAGTCTCTTCTATGACATCATCGTTGTCCTATCCGTGTTTCATGTTTGTAAGGACAGACGCTGGAGACGAGAAGCAAGTACAAGGAGTGAACTTTTAATGAAACAATGGACATATAACAAAACAAGAACAGCGTCTGGACGGGGGTGGGGGCAAAACGACATTACGACAATAATGCTGACAAGGGGAACAAAACTGAGGAACAGACAGATATAGAGGGGCAATCAACAATGTGAGGGAGTCCAGGTGAGTTCAGTGAGCTCAGAGTGACAGGTGTGCGTAATGAAAGGCAACCTGGTGTCCTCAAGCGCCAGAGAGGGAGAGCGGTAGAAGGTATGACAATGTCATTTATTGGATAATGAACAATAACATTGCATCATGTAAACAACAAAATATTATTTGCTAAGCTCAGTGCTCTCTACACCTTTGGTGAATACAAATCAAGTTGTAATATTTAACAGGAGCAGATTTCAAATGAGATCAAATTGAATATTACCCAAATCATTATCATCATCGGTTAGAGTGTTGGGTCATCGGTTAGATTAACCGAAAGGTCGCTGGTTCAAATACCTTTGATCAAGGCACTTAACCTTAATTTGCTCCAGGGGTGCCATACTTCTATGCCTAACCCCCCTCCCCCAAAACAACTATTGAGAACATGCACAAGAACTGGACTAAACCGTACGTTTTTGATGAGACGTCACCTTGATCTTGTAGAAGTCAACCAGCTCAAAGCTGTCGCTGTCCTGAGGCCTCCGCACTGATAAGAAGCTCTTCCACACCCCAACAGTTTCTTTCCCAGAGGCCTCGCTGGGAGGCAATTTAAGGTGCAAAATGGCTAATTATACCACTGTAATTGGGACAAATGGGGCCAAGGTGCACCGACACAGCGATTTGCACAGTTCAGCTGCTACTATTAATGAGACGCTGTAGTTCATTTGGAGCAGGGGAATGTGCATGTGTGTGCACATGTGTGTGTGCGTGCATTCATGTGCGTCCATGCATGTGTGTAGGAAGATATAATACTGAGGAGAACCCCTCTCCCTCTCCTTCCAAAACCTGCTTCCCTGTATGGAAAACACATGGGGGTCCTGTGCAATACAGGAACACTTGGCTAACCCTACCAATAGCCAATTTCATTTAGTGACTGGATTTTCACATGAAATATGCTGCCTAGTGTATCGCCCTCTCTTAGTTACAAATATTATGAATTCTCAATGACTGACAAGTCCGCGAGCGTGAATAATAATTGAGAAAAGTGCAGTGATGTGTTGTGGTTGGTGGCTGGGGGTTGAGTTGGGTTGGGCTTGTTGTTGTCTCCAAGCCGATAGCCACGATACACTAGTGGTGAAGATCGCATGAGGGATCGCATTGACTGACCTTTGTTACTTTTGAAATGATCACTCCATTGTCAGGGAATAACTTAATCCATATTGCTGTCATTTCTGCTCCGGTAGACTCAGAGTGATGATTATACAGCCAGACGGCTAGCTTGCTTGCTATTCCACATGGATCCCCTGCTGAAATAACACAGAGGCCTGTCTATTGACTGCCAGTCATATCACAGTCAGTTCAGAGATGTCCAATGAGAAGGAGAGAGAGACGAGACAAGACGAGCAGGCAAAACAGCTCTCCAATGACCTATCGATGAGCACAGAGGTGACACACAACCCTTCTCCTCATCCTCCACCCTTTCACCAAGAGCGTCCCACTCCTTCTTCCCTGCCACCCCAATCCCACCACTCCTTCCTGCGACATTCCAGTAAGGATTATGACAGGAGTCTCAGAGCATTGCTCTGTTGTGATGGATGGGCCAGGCCTTCCTCTCAATAATTCAACAGAGGGGGAATTCTGCCAGGACTCTCAAGCAGCACAAACACAAACCGGACGTGACCTCTCAATTGTCAAACACTGCATTTAAAATTACTTTCCAAGAACTGCCTTTAAATTGAGTCAATTGAGGCAGGGTACAGTGACAGTCTAGAACTGGTAGCTAAGTACGTTGGGGTGGGTCTGGTAAGTCCTCAAAAGAGATTGGGATACTTTTGTCTCAAGATCACCTCGAGATTTCACTCTTGCTACTTGGCTACAGTGTGTTGTGGTAGGCCCTGCTCAATCAATACTAGGTAACTATGAGTTTCTTGAGGCAAAGATGTGTTTTTTACAAGAGGGGATATAATGTATTTGAATGCTTTTTACCTTTCAATGATAAACACAGTTTAATTCATTGAATGACCATGACTATTGCATTCACACTATGCATTCTCATCAAGGACATTCCCAGGTACTGATTTTCATTGAATAAATCTGATGCCACTGTAGCATTACATGCAGGTTTGTGAGGACATCTGAAAACGTCAAGTCTATTCAAAGCAGTCTCAAGCCACTTGAGATTTGCAAAAGCTAAACTAATGCAACAGAAAGCAACCCACATGAGAGATGCATCCTTCCGTCCTTCATCATTAGATCACCGATTGGAGAAATAATTGGGTACATTTAAAACATAATCAGAAATAAGTAAGTAATATAATGGGAACCTTGCTTACACCCATGCAGCTCTATTACTGTAGATCAGCGATCCTTTCGGAGACGTATTAACTTCTTATGGCTGCAGGGGCAGTATTGAGTAGCTTGGATGAAAGGTGTCTAGAGGTGCCCAGAGTAAACGGCCTGCTCCTCAGTCCCAGTTACTAATATATACATATGATTAGTATTGGATAGAAAACACAGTTTCTAATACCTGTTTGAATGATGTCTGTGAGTATAACAGAACTCATATGACAGGCAAAACCTGAGAAGAAATCCAAACTGGAAGTGAGAAATCGGAGGTTGGTCGATTATCAACCCAGCCCCTATTCACAGTGGGATATGGATCAAGTTGCACGTCCTAGGGCTTCCACTAGATGTCAACCGTCTTTAGAAACTTGAATGAGGCTTCTACTGTGTTGTGGGGCTGAATGAGAGCTGAATGAGTCAGGTTACTGGCAGAGAGCCATTTCCTGGTCATACGTATTTCACATGATAGCGACCTGCGTTCCATGGCTTCTCTACACACAAAGGAATTCTCCGGTTGGAACATTATTGAAGATTTATGAAAACAACATCCTAAAGATTGATTCTATACTTAATTTGAAATGTTTCTAAGACCTGTAATATAACTTTTTGAAGTTTTTGTCCGACGTTATGCTCGACCTGCATGAGCGTTTGGATTTGTTTACCTAAGCCCTAACAAAAGTAGCTACTTGTACCTAAATAATGGACATTATCGATCAAATCAAGCATCTATTGTGGAACTAGGATTCCTGGGAGTGCATTCTGATGAAGATCATCAAAGGTAAGGGAATATTTATAATGTTATTTCTGACTCCAACATGGCAGATACTTTTTTTCTTCTTCTGAGCGCCGTCTGAGATTATTGCATGGTTTGCTTTTTCCGTAAAATTATTTTGAAATCTGACACAGCGGTTGCATTAAGGAGAGGTATAGCTATAATTCCAAGTGTATAAATTGTATTTTCATTTACATTTATGATGAGTATTTCTGTTGAATTGATGTGGCTATGCAAATTCACTGGATGTTTTTGGAACTAGTGAATGTAATGCGCCAATGTAAACTCAGACCTTTTGATATAAATATGAACTTTATCAAACAAAACATACATGTATTGTGTAACATGTAGTCCTATGAGTGTCATCTGATGAAGATCATCAAAGGTTAATGATTCATTTTATCTCTATTTATGCTTTTTGTGACTCCTCTCTTTGGCTGGAAAAATGGCTGTGTTTCTGAGTTGGGGGTGACCTAACATAATCATTTGGTGTGTTTTCGCTGTAAAGCCTATTTGAAATCAGACACTGTGATGGGATTAACAACAAGATTACCTTTAAAACAGTGTAAGATACATGTATGTTTGAGGAATTTTAATTATGAGTTTTCTGTTGTTTTGAATTTAGCGCCCTGCACTTTCACTGGCTGTTGTCATATCGATCCCGTTAACGGGATTGCAGCCATAAGAAGTTTTGAGGACAGTGGCTGAGATCTTTTTCCAATGTCTTCGCTCAACCCACACATTGATAAAGACATGCTATGCCAGTGCACTGCAGTACTCTTTCGCACTGTAAGTCCACAACTTCAGTTTGATTACTTTTCAACGATTACTTTTCATACTGGCTCATAATGCGGTCTTGGGAAAATAGCCTGTCAGGCTATCATTCTATGCATACCTACATTGAATGCAGGCGACATTGTTTGGTCTTTATCAGTCGATACAAATAATTTACTCTGGGAACACATGCGTCAGGAGTACAATTAGCAGTTCAGTGTACTGTGTATGTATTCTGTGCTACTTAGAGGGCAGTACGGGGGAGGAAGGGAGAGAGGGGCAACCTTGACATGAGCAAGACACAGGTGACTGACCCTGTACGCTTGAGGGGAGCCAGAGAAGGACAGATGAAAATAATGAATTGCTGCTTTCGTACCCCTGTGTTTTTGTCTCCATGGTGCAGTGTTTTTAGTTAGTCTATATGACTATGTACTCCAAAACTTCTACCTAGTACAGCCAGAGGAGGATGCTATAGAAACCATTTGATTAACTTATTGATGGAGCCCACTTAGGACTACTACCATGGGATTACTGCTGTCGTGTATCCTCCAACTCCAACCCAAAGTCACCTTGCACACAAAGGTGACTTTGAGGTCAATCACTGAGGACTTAGCTCTATGTCCCTGTTCCAGAGTGACTCACCAAGGCCCTCTGGGACCTCATAGGCAGATCAGGAGAGGATCCAGTCGTGTCCAGTCATATCACAGGCCCTCCAAGTCTACAAGTTTCCACACCGTTCAGTGAACTCCGCCTTGTCCAACCTGTAAAACGACAAATGGAAAAAACACATCATGATATCAAGGGACTGGAATGATGAGGAGGAAAAAAATAAAAACAGGAGGCTGAGTGACATCATACATGAGTTCGATTTAACTTCATTGGACAGCTACTCAACCAAAACACCAGCATGAGAGATATTCCATAATAATTTTAACACAGGCTGATGCAGACAGGGAAGGAGCACAGATTGTAATCCAATATGATTTTCTAACTAGAGCGTGGACCAGTGAAATGAAATCCTCATGGAAATGATTGGGAAGCGTATCGAATAGCAGATAAACAGAGGGAGAGGGAGGTCAAGCGGTATGAAGGGATGGACAGAGTGGAGCAATGGGCTAAGAGTAGGACAGGCCCCAAGTAAAGGGGAAAAGACTGTTTCCCCTCGCCAGAGAGGCTGTTAGTGATGAGTCTTAACATGCCATACACAAAGCTGTATTAGGGGCCATCTAAAACGCTTTCAAGTGAGTATGCTAAGTTCTGTTATTTTCTGCAGTGAGCGAGGGTCAAATTTGAACCCCTTAATGTTGACATACAGGAAAAGCTCATTCCAATATTCACATGAATGGGCTGAATATGTCAGAAAGGCCATAGCATCCATCCACTACCAGGAGATACAGTGATTGTCTCTGTTGATTGTATGACTGTATACTGTATACTACAAAATAGTTATAGAAACAAACCATCTTTAACTATATTTATATTGAGGACTGCGTCCTGCGAGCCTCTGCTGTTTGACAGACTAAGTAATTCCCCTGCCGTGGTAAACCAGGGCCCCTCTGGAAACCAGGGAGTCGCCATGACAACCACCACCTAAAACAAGATCCTCAGCGGGCCTTTTAACATCAGATGGAGGCCCTTTGCCAGTAAGCAGCCACATCACTGCCAAGAGCTCATAAACAAGAGGGCCTTTATATGTTTGTCTGTCTGCCGGTTTGTCGGAGCACGCTGTCTGTATGCCTATCTGTTTGTCTGCACACGTGCACACACACCACCTTGGCTGTCCATCAACGATTATGATGATGATGATGATGATGATGCTCCTCTTGTGGATGGGGATAGGGGTGGGTTAGCGCTTATGGCTGTGGAGGCCAATGCAGGAGCCGCACGCTCTGCTGCACAGGTATATTGGGAGTCGGATGACATGATCAGCTTTGCGTTGGTGTCTCTGGGTGTGTTTCTCGCTTTTCCTCTGTAAGATGGCACCTTCGAGATGATAAACCCCTCTGGCTGAGACCTGCCAGGTGGACCTATCAAGTGCAAGGGTTCCCAAGGTTGAGGGATTGATGTCGCAGCGATTCAGCCGGTCCTTGATGTGGTCTTTAAAACGATTTTCCTGACCTGCAGCATTTGGCTGCACAAACGCGCGCACATGCACACACACAAACAGAGTCTTCTATTAATCAACAACCCCTTCTTCTGGCTCTCTCCCATCTGTCTCTCTCCCATCAAAGCCTTCTCTCTATGACACAGACAGAAACAAAACCTCTTGGCCAGAAGTGGACAGGACATGAATCTATCTGACCCAGCCAAAAGTCCAGTGTTAGCAGTAACCTGCAGTATAACCCATAGAGTTCCAAGCTAATATGACTCAAAGCCCAACACAAGCTAGCCCAACACAAGCTATCCCAACACAAGCTAGCCCAACACAAGCTAGCCCAACACAAGCAAGCCCAACACAAGCCCAATGATGGTCCCATTCCCAGTTACACATTACTATCCAATAGTTTCCACACTATGACGGCATGCAAGCCAACTCATTGACACACTGCCATGGTACATTGATTAACGCAACATCATTGCATTATTCATTCAAATGTATTGTAAACCTGCCAATTGCAGAACAATACTAGGGGGACCACTTGTATGGGCAACAGCCGAACTGACATTAACCATATTACCGATGTTTAACAGGGCGCTACACTAATATCAGCCATTATTTACGTCCGCTTCCCACGAGGGTTGGCGTTTAGCCGTCGTGACTGGACTCCCCGTACATTAAAAGCAGCATTGTCTCTCATCGGGTGCATAAGTGGCTCCCATGGGGCCGTTGGAGTGCTTTTTGAACCACATTAGCCTCTCATGACAACACTAGAAAAGAGCAGTGGTATCATAGCCTGAACGATTTACCATTGAAGTGCACGTAGCATTATGTAAAACCACTTGTGTTAACAGATATCCACTGTGGAGTTTGTCTCTTCAATAGGAGCCATCCCTCAACAATAGGGATTGAAGAGGAGATGAAGAGAGGATGACTCAAAGGGAGAATAGACAGGCAGTTGTTGACAAGTGCAAGAAGAACAAAACACATAGGGGAGCGAGAAATACGAGTGCACTGTTGTAGGCAGACAGAGGATGGAGATGCAGGGGTTTTGATGTGTGTAGAATGTGCATGTGGGTTCCAACATGTCATGTTTAAAAATAATTTGACAATAAGGGAAAAGACAGAGCACCCAAAAAGCCGTGATGACAAGTTAATCCCCGCAGCTTTTTGGTTTGGAAAGGGATTTGCTTGCGATATGTGCCGTGGGAAGGCTAAAAAAAGATATGTGTGAGGCATGGATCAAGAGCATAATCTCCAAAGTGTTTTTGTCTCACGTCTTGGTCTAAGCGACCGACCTAAATCTTGGCTTGATACTGTTCTCCTTATGGACTTGCCAGCTCTCATTGATCAAGTTCATTTGGCACAGAATTGGCAGTGTAAACTCAAGCTTTCTCTGCCTTGTTTTGCATTGTGATCAATGCTGCTGCTAAAGATGCGTTCTAAATGGCATCCTATTCCCTTTATACTGTAGTCCACTACTTTTGAATGGACCCAAGTCAAAAGTTTTGCACTATAAAGGGAAAATAATCTAATTTGGGACGCATTATAGGAGCAGTTGAGTCTCATAGGGTCTGTGATTATAACACTTCACATATCATTAGCACTAAATGGCCAGATGGGTGACATTTATGAAGAAGTTAAGCTAAATGATTTACATTCTAATCATTAGCAGACACTCTTCTCCAGATCGACTTACAGTAGTGAGTGCATAAATTTTCATTCGTACTGGTCCCCCGTGTGTCACACATGCTCCCTCTCCGGCCTCTAGGTCACCAGGCTGCTCTTTATGGCGCAACACCTGTCACCATCGTTACGCGCAGGTGCGTCTTCAGACTCACCTGGACTCAATCACCTCCTTGATTACCTGCCCTATATATGCCACTCCTTTTGGTTCCTTCCCCAGGCGTCATTATTTCTGTTCCAGTGTCATGTCTGTGAGTTGTTTGTGTTTCTTGTTTTGTATTTAGTTGTGTTTATGTATTAAAACACTCACTCCCTGAACTTGCTTCCCGACTCTCAGCACACACGTTACAGAATGACGCCTCACCAAAGGGAAGCATCAGGGGGTGTTTTTTATTTTTTTGTGTTGGAGGTGATGTCGGGTCCAGGTGTCCGAACCAGAGCTTCCTGGGAGGCCTCAGCCGGTTTGTCCTGGGGGTTTCAGCCGGTTTGTCCTGGGGGTTTCAGCCGGTTTGTCCTGGGGGTTTCCATACCTCAGCGGGAACGATAGGCTCCCATGCCTCAGCTATCTCGACAGGCTGCCATGCCTCAATGGGTTCCAAAGGCTTCCATGCCTCGACCGAGGAAACCGGGCAGGTCTCTGCCGTCCCATCAGGCTCTCACGCCTCAGCCAGTTTGTTAGGTTTCTGCGCCTCAGCGGAGGCGACCGGTCCGCTCCAGATCCCTGGGATCATCCCTTTGGTTGGCGTCCTGTGGCTGGAGCCGAATGCGCCGGGGAGGGGGTACCATCACGTATGTTCTCTCTCCGGCACTCTAAGTCGCCATACTCCTGCGTCTCAGGCGGATTGACAGGTTTCCCGCGCCTCTGCAGAAGTGACCGGTCCACTCCTGATCCCCGGGATCGTCATTTTGGTTTGCGTCCTGCGGCTGGAGCCGCGTGTCAGGGAAGGAGTACTGTCATGTGTGCTCCCTCTCCAGCCTCTAGGTCACCAGGCTGCTCGTTATGGCGCACACCTGTCACCATCTTTACACGCACCTGAGCATCTTCAGACTCACCTGGACTCCATCACCTCCTTTATTACCTGCCCTATATATGTCACTCCCTTTGGTTCCTTCCCCAGGTGTCATTGTTTCTGTTCCAGTGTCATGTCTGTGCTCTGTTTGTGTTTCTTGTTTTGTATTTAGTTGGGTTTACTTGTTAAAATACTCACTCCCTGAACTTGCTCCCCGACTCTCAGCGCACTTGTTGTACCTTAGGAATCGAGCCCACAACCCTGGCATTGCAAGTGCCTTGTTCTACAAACTGAGCCATATGGAACCACTTATCCGAGCATATCAACATTGAACCTTGTCGAATTACAGGACAGGACAAAAAAAAAACATTCTTCCCGTGGAATAAAGACACCTCATTTCTAGGGATGTGCATCTTTCCCTTTCAAGATGATTTGATACGCATCTAGATACTTGGCTCTGATACGTTACAGGAATGATACGTTTTAGTTTGTAACAATTCGGTGCAATTCAATTTGATTAGAGAACGAATCGATGTGATTCGGTTCGATGCGATAAGATTCAATGCACTCACATTAGTTGCATGAAGACATTATTTTGTTCTAAATTCAAATCTGCTGCTGATGGAGCTCACGGGCTGGATCTGTCGGGGGCTGACTGTGTGTGTGTGTGCGTGCGTAAATGATGCATGCCTATGGGGTATACTGTGTACTGAAGGCACCTAATCTGAGCCACAAGGGAGACTAGGCATCTGCCACCCCACTACCATTATGAGATTGGGCGGCGGGGGTGGTGGTGGGGGGGGACAGGCAATGTAGCCTGTTTTTGTCGGCCCACTTTGGTTCTGAAGTCATCTTTACCCACTAATTAACTTGTCTTTTTAGAAGATTAAGTGTTTGAGCTACTAATGTATCAATATTTATTGTTTACAAATGAGCTATGACATAGCCAATGAATAGACTGCATAGCACAACTTTGGATTTCGTCCCATCTCAAAACCGAATGGTTTTGACCATTTGGATGTTTTTAGTGGTCTTCTTTCTCCTCCTGCTTTGACCATGCAGTGTGCCTCGCAAAAGTGATTCCTCGTTACGAAATGATCAGCTTTACCCTGTGTGCGTACAAATGACCATATACACTGATAGTTTCATGCAAAACTTCCAAAACTATTGTTGATGGTGAACCTGAACAATCTGAATCCAATCTATTGTTTTCCCAGTTCAGAAGGTCACATGCTTAGTTTGACACTGAAGGACGAGGACGCATCGGTTGTCAAAAGGAACGTAGAAAGAAAGTAATATGAGCAACAACAAGAAATATGTGAATCGCCGCATCGGTTCTATCGTTACATCCTTATTTATTTCCTATACAGCTGAATTGCTTTTCTTTGACACAGTTAACATTGACTTGTTGAATGTGTGTATACATGTGCATCATTGCTGTGCCAGAAGAACGTTGTTTTGGACTTTAATGTTACTGGGCTTAATTGAATGGGGCTCTCAATGTCAAACATTTTCAGAATGTTAGTCATTAATAAATGTTTCCTTGGTCAGTGTTTCTCAAACCCGAGTAAAGGTACATGCAGAGTTACGTAATCTAGCTCATAGGTTACTTTGGAAAAAAGAACTGTAATGGCAGATTATGTGTTTAGCTGCATTCTTTGTAACCTATACAGTATACTAAGCCATTTTTACTGATGTCACTGATCTGTATGTGCACATTATTACTAAAAGCCCATGTTCATTTAATTTCTGACTTCAATCCCAACCCTGCTGTATTGAGTTTGGAATATAAGAACGATGGCCAGAATTCAATCAATGCACTATACATACAATGTTCACATAAGAGCACAGAGGTCATATGCAATAAAAAAAAATGTGCTTAAACATACATTTGCTGTGACTTGACTCTAATGGAAACAGTATTGATGGACCCTTTAATTGTTACTGTCTGCAGGGCAGTGACACAGGGATTGGGACTGTCATTAGCCAATGAGGTTCGATGGGCACAGAGGTCATTTGGATCGATACAACTGTCCATCACTGAGATGAGGAGGGAAAGAGGGAGAGCGAGAAAGATAGAGAGACCGATGGAGAGCATAGAGAGAAATGAGAGAGAAGGTTCCATGAGATAGGGATAGAGGTAGAGAGACAGAACGTTGAGGAGCCATACAGAGAGAAATGAGAGAGAAGGTACTGTGAGAGAGAGACAGAGACAGAGAGAGAGAGAGAGAGAGAGTACTTTAACCATTTGTGTACTTTAACCATTTGTACATCGTTACAACCCTGTATATATACATAATATGACATTTGTAATGTCTTTATTGTTTTGAAACGTCTGTATTTGTCATGTTTACTGTTCATTTGTATTGATTATTTCACTTTTGTATATTATCTACCTCACTTTCTTTGGCAATGTTAACACGTTTCCCATGCCAATAAAGCCCCTTGAACTGAATTGAATTGAGAGAGAAAGAGAGAGACAAACAGACAGAGAAAGGGTGGAAGAGGGGTGGGGGAGACAAAAAGAAGTGGCTCAGTATACCACACCATCCTCACTAGGGTAGCCTGCTATTCTATTAAAGCCACTCTGAACCAAACTATAAACTCAACGCGCAACAAATTCTAAGATTTTACTGAGTTACAGTTTATATAAGGAAATCAGCCAATTGAAATAAATGTATCTATAGATTTCATGTGGCCGGGTCACAGACACCTTAAAAAAGGATGGGCATGGATAAGACATTTTTTGGGATTATTGTCATGCAACAGCCTGCCGGTCTCACGGTAATTGACCATTAATTAACATAAACTCCTTAAGCATCTCTAAAGCCTCGTAAAAGATGCTGATGTGCGCGTTTGGAACATGTACATTTCAAAAATGTTTTTTCAAATAAATCTATTTAATATCCACTATCGCATTAAAGATGTTATTTATTTTAGGCAGGTAGAAAAAAGCATTGTGATATGAATAAAATGTATTTCTGAAGAACAGTATTCGTTGGCCAACTGTATGTTATCTGGCTATGCGCCATGTCATAGGCTGTAGGCTTGTTCAATTATCCATTATTTTATTTTATATGATTTTATAGTAAGAAGAATATAATCAAACTTAGCTGAATGAAATTGAAAGGATATTTATTTTCATTCTGGAGCAAGAGTGTGCATATGAAGTGGCTCTGTTGAGCATAAAAATTATAATTTCAAACAGGTCCCACAGTGGGGCAAAAAAGTATTTAGTCAGCCACCAATTGTGCAAGATCTCCCACTTAAAAAGATGAGAGAGGCCTGTAATTTTCATCATAGGTACACTTCAAATATGACAAACAAAATGAGGGAAAAAATCCAGAAAATCACATTGTAGGATTTTTAATGAATGAAATTATGGTGGAAAATAAGTATTTGTATCACATTGGTGGTGAATGAGGTGAGATTCCCCCCACTTTGAACACCTGGAAAAGCACTATATATCCAATAAATTACTGTAATTATGATATATTATACTTATAACAAATCAGCCATTTCATACCATTAGGCTAGGAAAGGTCTTTGGGAGTGGATCCACATTCCACCCACTTTCCTTAAACAAAGTCGTAGTGGGTTTTTCAGCAACAGCAACAGCTTGGAAAACAGGGCCACTGCAATGAAAAAACTGCAGTGCCGCGAGGTATTTTGAGGAGAAGTTCTGGTGCATCAGCATTATAAACAGATTAGAGGAATTGCAGCCCCAAGGACACAGCAAATGGCTTGCTCTAATGACTACAGGGGGTAAGGGAGAGGTACGCTTATCACAAACCAGGAAGTTAACAAAAACAACAACAGGTACAATTTGTTTTGTATCTATTGGATTTTCTACACACAAAAATACAGCAAAGACCACAGAAACAAACAGAAAGACAATCCAATAGTCTCAAACGTTCTCTGGTCATGAAATTTCATCAGTATGCGTGTCCTGTCGGTTGGTCATTTTATTGCAGTGGATATTGCTGGGCTTTCGCTGATGGGTGAAACTGAAATTGCTCCTCAGAGGGAAAAGACGTGGGTAAGCACTGAGATTGCGAGGAAGTGACACATTTCACTAAAGCTAAACTGGAATGCCTCGCGGAAGTTTTTCAAATTAATAGTCCTGGCAAGAAGTCACAGCAATCAGTCTTGTAGGACTGTGAACAAAGGGGGACTGTAGCTGAACAATGAATGTCCCCAGACGGGATTCTACCGGGACTGCGGATAGACTGCCAATAGAAAATAACCCAGTGAACTCTCAACGCCGTGCTTCCCTGTGACCTTCTTCTAGGAAGTCAAACATGAACAGGATTGTTTATTATATGGGGGCTAAGAAATGTGATGGAACTTTGTAAGGCATTTCCTTATTCAAGCTTTTTTCTTTGTTCGGTTCTCAACTATTCCCTTTTGAAAAAGAGGTGTAAACGTTGCAACTGGTGATGCAAATGCTTTGGTGAATCTGGCCCTTTGAGTCCCATCACATTAAGTTACAGTGGCTGCTCCACTTTGAAAATGCCTTGGACTGTGGATGGATTCTGTCCTTTCCTTCGGCAAAAGTCAAACCTGGCATGGTCTTCCTCAGTGAGACAGTATTACAGTAAGTGAGAACTGAGTGAGCATCTAATAGGCGTAAGACCAAATAAGTCCTGAGAGAGTTTGTGGGAGACTTGCATGAGGCCTCACTGAGCAACGGCGACTTTTCCCAGCACAGCTCGAGAACTTTCGAAGGGTTAGAGAATAGTGTTGTCAGGCTAATTAGGTCAATCTCCAAGGCATTCATAGTCGATCACCAAACATTTCCGTAAAAACAACAATAAAGCCTTGCGTTCCTATTATTTTTCTTTCTTTAGCGCTGTTGGCTGTGGGTGCAGGGAGCCTAGCGGTTAAGAGTGTTGGGACAATATCCGAAAGGTTGTTGTTTCGAATCCCTGACTAGGTGAAAAATCTGTCGATATGCCCTTGAGCAAGGCACTTAACCCTAATTGCTCCTGTAAGTCGCTCTGGATAAGAGCGTCTGCCAAAAGACTCAAATGTAAATGTAATGCACTTGATTCAGCAGCCCTAGTGCCATTTTGAACCATTTCATATGTCTGAAGGTAGAACTCTGCGGGCCCAAAGAGCAAATCAAGTGCACCTACAGAACTACTGTTGGCCAATCAGATAGCTCAGATCACTGTGTCTGCACAGTTTCCTCGAGCCATAGGCTGGAAAAAGAAGCCTCAGAAGCGCACAGCAAAGTTGATACTGTGAGGTTTCAAAACGTTTACCATGACTAGAGAGAGACTGAATGAATACAGCAAAGAGCTGTTGTTTTTATAAAGTACGTTCAATTTTAAGTTGTTATTCAAAACACTGTCAACACTTTGTTCAACACTGTATAATGTGTGTTCTCCTTACTTCCACTCACACTACAACCAGCACTACAGCTGTCAGAGGAAGGCACAGCAAAATTGTCAAAGACTCCAGCCACCCAAGTCAAAGACTGTTCTCTCTGCTACCACACGGGCAAGCGGTACCAGAGCGCCAAGGCTCCTTAACAGCTTCTATCCCCCAAGCCATAAGACTGCTGAACAATTAATCAAATGGCCACCGGACTATTACATTGCCCCCCCATTTGTTTTTACACTGATTATCATCTATGCATAGTCATTTAACCCCTACCTACATGTCCAAATTACATTGACTAACCTGTACCCCCGCACATTAACTCTGTACCCGTACCCCATGTATATAGCCTCGTTATTTTAATTTTATTGTGTTCATTTTTATTTTATTATTTACTTTAGTTTATTTAGTAAATATTTTTTTTAAACTCTATTTCTTTGTTTGGTAACTGCATTGTTGGTTAAGGGCTTCTAAGTAAGCATTTCACGGTAAGGTCTACCTACACCTGTTGTATTCGGCATTCATATGTGACAAATAAAATGTGATTTGATTCGATTTGGAACGAATGAGTATAGCAAAGTGTTTTGTTAAGCTTGCATTGTTATTATTAGCTGCGTGTGTCTTTTTTAATATGGAGGAACATTTCACTTTCTCTGGTCATAGGAGTAACCGAATGAATTGGTGCATGAGGCAGAAATAATGCAGTGCAAGTTTTACCATCAACTGGAAGACTGTGTCCCCTTTTCTCAGTGGAGGGAGAGCGGAGACAGGGAGTCGGGTGAGAGGCAGCGTCACCTCTGCTCTCCCTCCCTCCTCTCAGCCTGACCATGAGATGCAGGCCATCAGTCCAGTAAGATTAAATAAAAAGCTCATTATTATGCTCACTCAGCTGTGCCTCACAAGTAATACAACAAATGATATATTATCAGACCCTATTCAGACCCCTTCACTTTTTCCACATTTTGTTACATTACAGCCTTATTGTAAAATGGATGTGCTGCTGGAAGGCTTCGCCCCAATCCGAGGTCCTGACTGGGGCGAAGTTGCGCATCCCCTCAGCATGATGCTGCCACCACCATGCTTCACCGTAAGGCTGGTGCCAGGTTGCCTCCAGACGTGACGCTTGGCATTCAGGCCAAAGAGTTCAGTCTTGGTTTCATCAGACCAGAGCATCTTGTTTATCATGGTCTGAGAGTCCTTTAAGTGCTTTTGGCAAACTCCAAGCGGGCTGTCATGTCATTCTACTGAGGAGTGGCTTCCATCTGGCCTCAGTCTCATAGCAAAGGGTCTGAATACTTCTGTAAATAAGGTATTTCTGTTGTTTATTTGTTATACATTCGCTTTGTCATTATGGGGTATTGTGTGTAAATTTATGAGAAAAAAAAACTTTAATCCATTTTAGAATAAGGCTCTAACGTAATTTTTTTTTTTTTAAGTGATGGGGTCTGAATACTCTCCGAATGCACTGTACACTATATATGCAAAAGTATGTGGGCACACCTTCAAATTAGTGGATTTGGCTATTTTAGCCACACCCGTTGCTGACATGTATATACAATTGAGCACAAAGACATGCAATCTCCATAGACAAACATTGGCAGTAGAACGGCCTGACTGAAGAGCTCAGTGGCTTTCAATGTGTCACCGTCATAGGATGCCACTTGTTGTTTGTGTACATGGATTTTATAATGTCATATGTTTTTCCCCCCAACACCACTTTCCATCAATTTGTATAGCAGACCCTCATGCCAAATTGAGTCAAAAGCTTTTATGAAATCAACAAAGCATGAGAAGACTTTTTGTCTTTGTTTTGGTTTGTTTGTTTGTCAATTAGGGTGTGCAAATTGAATATGTGATCTGTCATACGATAATTTGGTAAAAAGCCAATTTGTCATTTGCTCATTGGACTCACCTGGACTCCTTCACTTTGTTGATTGCCCCTCCTATATCTGTCTGTTCCTCAGTTGGTTCCCCGTGTCAGCATTATTGTCGTAATGTCGTTTTGCCCCCCCCCCCCCGTCCAGACGCTGTTCTGGTTTTGTTATATGTCCATTGTTTCATTAAATGTTCATTCCCTGTACTTGCTTCTCGTCTCCAGCGCCTGTCCTTACATGTAGTTCATTCAATGTAATTGGAGAATCCAGAGAGTTCTGGTAGTCTTTAATAGTTGATTCTAAGATTTGTATTTGAGCATATATTTTTGGGCTGTTTGTTCTTTGTTATAGGGCCAAAAATATTGGAGAAGGGGTTTACCCATCTCTGTTTTGGATAGATAACTCACATTTTCCCAGAAGTAGTTAGTCTATTCATTCTTCAATTACATTGAGCTGATTTCTGACTTGCTGTTCCTTCTTTTTCCGTAGTGTATTTCTGTACTGTTTTGGTGAGTCACTATAGTGAAGGCGTAGGCTCAGGTTTTCTGGGTCTCTATGTTTTTGGTTGGATAGGCTTCTAATTTTCTTTCTTCATTTTCCTAGTTTTAATTTTTTTTGATGGTTTGATGGTGAAGCTGAGAGGTCAAATATACTGTTAAGGTTTTCTACTGACAAGTTCACACCTTCACTATTACAGTGGAACGTTTTGTCGAGGAAGTTGTCTAAAAGGGATTGAATTTGTATAATTGTTTTTTGGTAGGTTTCCACACTACTTTCCTTCCATATATATAATTTCTTAATATTATTCAGTTCCTTTGGCTTTGATGTGTCATGATTGAGTATTGCTCTATTCAAGTAGACTGTGATTTTGCTGTGATCTGATAGGGGTGTCAGTGGACTGACTGTGAACGCTCTGAGAGACTCTGGGTTGAAGTCAGTGAAAAAGTAGTCTACAGTACTACTGCCAAAATATGAGCTATAGGTGTACCTACCATAGGAGTGCCCTCGAAACCTACCATTGACTATGTACATACCCAATGTGTGACTGAGCTGCAGGAGTTGTTACCGTTTTTTGTTGGTTATGTTGTCGTAGTTGTGCCTAGGGGGGCATATGGGGGAGGGAATGCTGTCACCTCCAGGTAGGTGCTTGTTCCCCTGTGTGCGGAGGGTGTCAGGTTCTTGTCCGGATCTGGCATTTAGGTCGACACAGGCTAGTACATGTCCCTGGGCCTGGAAATGATTGATTTCTCCCTTCAGGGTGGAGAAGCTGTCTTCATTTAAGTATGGGGATTCTAGTGGTGGGATATGCTGTAGGTAGCACACAGGAGGACATTTTTCTCTGTTAAAACCTGTTGGGGATAGGGCTGTTTACTGCCCCCTCTGGAGTAATTGCGTGCCCATAGGAAACAGAATTTTGTTTTGTCAAAAGTTGCTAATATATGCAAATAAAAAATATTATTGAATAGAAAACACTCTAAAGCTTCTAAAACCGTTTAAATTGTGTCTGTATGTAAAGCAGAACTCTCAGGGCAGTCATTCTCCCAAACTCTCTCTTGTCATCAGAAAAGTTGGCCCAACTTTGACATCATCGCCCCCACCCCTCCCAAGCACCTACAGGTCTGGGAACAGTCTCTTTGTCTTCAGCGCGATGTCTGCTTCCAATGGGGCTTCTCATTGTGAGAATCGCGCGCTCACGAGAGTTTTGGCGGCCGAAACCTTTCGGTCACGTGAAAAAACAGGTTACTCTCATGCGCGCTCTGCTCCGGTCCTGTCTTTTTTCCAAGATCGATTAAACGGTGCCTGTGTTTCTGTTCGTCCTCACGATTGCTGTACACCTTTATAACATGTTAAAGCTTGATTATGAACTTAGTTTGACAAGTTTAGTCGACATATAATATGTAATTTCAACGTTTTGGTGCGCATCCACTTGACTTTTGGCTGCATTTCAACCGAAATGTGTCGTGTTTGAGAACCGAAAGACACAGACTGCAAAACTAAACGCTGTTTTTGGTAAGTATAATTCCTTCCAGGTCTTCTGATGGAAGAACAGCAAAGGTAAGGGAATATTTATGTGGTAAATTTGGGTTTCTGTGGACTCCAAGATAGAGGAGCCATAATGCTACTTTTTGAGCGCCGACTCATAGTATTAGCCTAGTGAACGAAACCTGTAACGTTAAAAATAAATGTAACACAGCGATTGCATTCAGAATAAGTATATCTTCCTATATATATGTAGAACATGCATATTTAGTCAAAGTTTATGATGTATATTCCTTGTTAGCTGACGTTATCTGCCGGAGCTATCGTCATTTCTCAGGACATTTGAGTAGCATTTTTTGAACGATGCATCATTGTAAACAGAGATTTATGGATATATATAGCATATTATTGAAAGAAAACATAAATGTACTGTGTAACATGTTATATTACTGTCATCTGATGAAGATTTCAAAAGGTCAGTGAAATTATTTTTCTTTTATCCTGCGTTTGTTGATTGCATATTTTTTTCAACTTGGCTATGCAAATTAGCTGTGTCTTCGGTGGTGGTTTGACATAAATATGTGCTATGTTTTCGCCGTAAAACATTTTAGAAATCTGACTTGCTGGGTAGATAAACAAGGTGTTTATCTTTCATTTGAGCCATTGGACTTGTTAATGTGGAGGTTAAATTTTTTTTGGAATATTTTTGCGTTCCATGCGCCACCTTCCAGCTGAACGTGGGGGGGGTTCCCAAATTGGAACCCTAATCTCCTTCTGGTTAAGATCATTTTATTTTGAATTTCTAGCCAAATATAAAATGTTCTGTTTTGATTAATTTAATAGAGTGAGTTATGTCTGCTCTATACCAAATTAGCATACACCCTGAGTCCCTTCCCTGTTTCACACCTGGTAGTTTGGTGAATGGGAAACTGTAACCTGGGGGGCAACCAGTGGGCCCATCTCCTCTATACCATGTTTCTTGTAGGATGACAATGTCTGTTTTTCCAGGTTCCTGTTCTTTAGGCCAAAGTCAGATGACCTCGGATGACCTCTGATGATTCCAGGATGAGATAGTGAAGGCTTTGTGTTCCGTAAAGTGTCCAATGTTGTTAGTCGTGTGGTTTGCCTCAGACCAGCAAGTGTGAGCAGAGCCTGCTGAGCATCTGGTACATGCCATTGGCTTGGGCTAGTGTAAGACTTGGGGTTGAGGCTGTTTGCCTGCTCATGGTTTGGGCATATGTGTGACTTTCATCTTGAGGCCCTCTTTGCAAGACTGGGGGGGGCATGGGGTGGGCAGGAGTGGCATAAGTCTGATCTGAGGGGACCTGGTGGGCATGATTGACTTTGGGGGTTGATGATTTGTTGGGGTTGGGGTGGGGGTGTGGATGTGGCTGGTGGTGCTGTGGTGCTGTGGTCTGGATGTAGGTCCAGTAGTCAGTCTCCCTCCCTAGCAGACTGACTATCGGAATGTGTGATAGAATAATATTACTACAGACATGTTTAGTATCTATTTGAAACCTTGAAACATATGGATGTATGATCTCTGTGGTAACATGTAGCTGTACAGTGTGAACGTGTCACGCCCTGACCTTAGTATTCTTTGTTTTCTTTACTTTTTTGGTTAGGTCAGGGTGTGACATGGGTGATGTATGTGTTTTTGTTTCCTGTCTAGGGGTTTTGTATGTCTATGGGTGTTTACTAGTCTAGGTGTTATGTATGTCTATGGTTGCCTAGATTGGTTCTCAATTAGAGGCAGCTGTTTATCGTTGTCTCTGATTGGGAACCATATTTAGGCAGCCATATTCCTTGGGTATTTTGTACTTTATACTATAGCTTCACGGTTGTTTTGTATAGTTTGTTTAGTGTCCGTCTTTATTAAAAGTATTCACATCACGCTGCGCCTTGGTCTCCTCCATATAACGACCGTGACAGAACTCTAAACTACTGCATTCAAAGGGGTTTTATTATCTTAAGGAATTCTGCCTTATTTGCTTTGGTCTCATTCCCCACACAAGCCTTTAGATGCTATGATATCCTATGGAGATTGGGCCTGGTTGATCAGTAACTTGGTTTCGTTTGATTGGTCACCCGTGGTTGGTTTTGGTTTGAAAGAGTCACACCTTCAAATAGTATAAATGTATCCTGCCCATAGAATAAGGTTGTAGGATCAAATCAAATTTCCTGTTTTGTTCATGTTTGTTTTGTAACGCCAAGATATTTATGCCTAGAGTAAAAAGAATAATGCCTTGGAATGCTTAATGATTTGAAACTTATGTATGTACACCTTATGTACACCTTGTATGTGTTTTCTTTCATTTGACAAGTTATTAAATAATACTTGCGTTTTGCATTCGCTTCTCATGCCCATTCCTTGATCTTAGTTAGCTAAACGCACATTACTTGCTTGCACACTGATACTTATCTTTATTGAGTCAGATAAACATTTTAATAGGCTAATTGCATAGTCTTATTACGGGTTACGTGATGTATGTATATATATATATATATATATATATATATATATAGCCTATATTACAAAATATTTCTTCACTACAAGCTCCTTATCAGCCGCCGGGGTTATAGAAAACAACGCACCCTCTCTGTCCTGCAGCAGCCTAGGAGAACAGATAGGCATCTGGCAGGGAGCACTACAGTAGGTCGACCTCTGACGGTGATCCAGCCAAAAACCTGATGGGCTGGCAATTTGTCCTCAGGACCCCCAGGAGTACCCACCACTCTGGGCAGTGCTACAGGCAAAGCTGATAACCCCCTCTCCAATCAGTAGTCCTGGACTCTCATCTACTTCAGGACACGATCGCTTCTTCTCTCTTTCCTCCTCTCTTCAATGCCACGTGGACAAGTGGTTGAGATTATGATGATCTTTAGGTTGAATGGAGGATTGACTGAGGGACAGGGAACATAGCTGATGGATAGCTGATATTGAAGGGCAGTTTGTGCTGTGGATCTTCTGACGTGCTGATGTAAAATATCTTTGGGTGCTGTAGCCCAAGAGCAGTCAAACTTGAATGAAAGAGACAGTGGTTACGCAATAGCTATGGATGTGTTAATTATGTGGAGCCTCACAGTCAACAGAATTTGGAAATAATAGTTCAAGCTGTTCTGTCCTCCTTTAATTTTTTGGTGAATTCCCATCTTTTACATGTGATGATGTGAAACAGACCGGAGAGAAACTGGGTTGACGTTGAAGGGAATTATGTTCAAATTGTGCATCATCCTGTTTTTTTTGTTGGAGACGTAATGAGAGAAACCGGCCCTCCTTTTCAACCACAAAATGTCATCCGTCACAAAGCATTAGCCTGCCCGCCAACAGGATGATCCTCGTGTAACCCACCAAACACAGATGCTCAAATGAGAAATAAGGGCTGTTTATGTAGCATTTGAGATTCACCGTGCTATTCCAATGACTCAGAAGCTACTACAAAGGGCAGAAGAAGATACACATGATCTTATCTTCACCCCCCCCCCCCACACACACACACACACACACACACACTGTCAGATAAACACACCCTCACCGTCAAACCTCAGATAAATTAGGTTTTGAAAAATGAGTACCTGTTTGGAATTATTGATATTAAATGTCATTTTGAAGACAAGGAGAAATGAATACCTCGTGAGCTCTATAAACAAAATATTATTTTAAGGATATGTGCCGGGGTGCTTCCCTAGATCCGATTTTAAGGCATGGCTTTCCAAGATAATATTCCGCCCAGAGCTGCAGAGTCATTATAGCAAAGGTGTTTGATGCAGCTCTCTCACACACACACACTCACAAACACACACACACACACGCACAGACTCACAGATTTGATCATCTTCCAGGCTACGCCATTCAGGGAGAAACCATCCTATAATGTTTACTCTCAGCTTTGCTGGGTGCTCGGCAGCAAGACATGCAGCATATCCCTTTCCCTATCCGTGTCGTTTAAGGTGCTTGCCCAAAAACATAGAGCTACCCCTCTTCCTGACTCACGCAGGATTGAACTCTTTTGAGTGCTTTGCACATTCACAAACATGGCTTTTGGATAAATAGTCAACTACTGCAACAACACTAATGTGTCTGTTTACATGGTAGGAGTTGCTATAACCAATGGCAATGAGCTGTGTGGTTTTCCCTGGCTTAGGAACTTAGAGGAATTTGTTTTACAAAGCACTTTGCTGGAGCGCTATGGGAAAGCTCTGGCATGACCTTATAGCGGTAATGTTATAAATTGCCTGTGCTCTGGCATAATTAGAATACGCATGAATCAAAACAAAAGCTAGCGTGACTAATGAGAGAGAGAGAGAGAGAGAGAGAGAGAGAGAGAGAGAGAGAGAGAGAGAGAGAGAGAGAGAGAGAGAGAGAAACGAGTGGATTACACATACACTTCAACTGCCAATCAGCGGCTGACCACAGGAATCCTTGGAGGAGAGGAGAAGGGGTGACGGATGGAGGTTTGGCTTAGACGGGAACAAGGAGAACACCATGGAATGTGCACAGGAACAATCAGTATGCTCATACCAAACGTTTCCACAAGGAAACCAGGCTCCCCACTTCTTAATGGTGTATCATCCATTCACAAGTCACCAGTGTGATCATCACTACATTTCAGTAATGGCTTGAATGGAATATTGGGACGGAGTCGAACATGGTTTCCATATGTTTGATGTGTTTGATACAGCTCCATTTATTCCGTTCCAGCTAATTACAATGAGCCCGTCCTCCCATTGTTCCTCCCAGCAGTTGCCACTGCGACCAATGTACAGCTTATTGTTTGATTTGGAGTTTTGCATGGCAGGAACGCGCCGAGAGACAAGACTGATCTTGATAACTTTTTTTTGTTATACCAAAGCTGTGAATTGTAACGTCAGAGGAGACGACACAAGATGTGAAATGGAAGAACACAATACGCCAGCAGAAATAAGGCCATGAAAAAAGTTATGAAGATACCTTTACATCACCATTAAGGCCCGGGTGTGTCTAATGCAATAAGAAACCGGTCAGAGAAGAGAAAGAAAAACACCTCCTTTCTCTAGGAGGTAAAAGTAAAATTCCCTTGGGCACCTGTCCATACATGCGCCAACTAACCAGGTGGCACCCGGCGTAGTGGGACTGTAATTAAATTGATCCAATTAAATTCCCTCTGATAGGAGTTTATCTTCTCGGCTGGCTGTAACAAGCACCCTGGGGACCTCCAACTAGAGACAAGGGGATGAAAGTGAATGAAGCAGTGCTTGGTTTTGTTTAGTCTTTCCCCGTGCCAAGCAGGCACCTGATGTTTAGGATATATGACAATGGCACTGAGTGACACGCTTCGTGAACTATCAAAGCGGAGGTTCGCGGGTTCACATCCGAGCGGACGGCAGATGCCAGGCATGCTCGCTGGTACAGCAACTGGACCAAAGCTCCTGGGGATGAGGCCAATTGTGACGTTAAAACACTTACAGAGTTTAATGTTTGTGATAAGAGAAACCTGAGGATGGAAATGTAATGTTTCTGAGTGGCCTAGTTAAAGTTTGGACTTAAATTGGCTTGAAGATCTATGGCAAGACTTGAAAATGGCTGTCTAGCAATGACCAACAACCAATTTAACAGAACTTGAATAATTTGTTAAAGAATTCATGTGCAAATATTGTGTACACATTTCATTGACTCAGGGGTCTGAATTTTAATGTAAATGAGACATTTCTGGATTTTACTAAAATTCTAAAAATATGTTTTCACGTTGTCATTATGGTATTGTGTATATGGGCTTGAAAAAAAATCTATTGAATCCATTTTGAACTCAGGCTGTAACACAACAAAATGTGGAATAAGTCAAAGGGTATGAATACTTTCTGAAGGCACTGTATTGATTTGCAGAGAACACACACAACAAACCCAAACAGACAGACGCATATGCAGATGCGCACACAGACACTCCGAAAGAATCCATTTGAAAACTTTTCTGCCAGTCTGACCTAGTTTAACGTGACTCTCTCATCTCCAGGTGAGCTTGGCTACCATTACCTCATCGGAAAACATCTTGCAGCTCTGTCAGATCCAGCCAGGCTTGCGGAATGCAACCTTAACCCGCTTCTGTCACCCTGCTGGGAGCCGATGAGGGCAGAGATAGAGTAGTTGAGAGTAGCTGCCAGAACGATCCCTCACCGGTGCCCAATCATCACCTCACAGCCTGTCTCCATTCCCTATCATACACCTCAGACACCCACACACACCATCCTCCGCTCTGATACAATCCCTACCCTTCCACTTAGATGTAAGTGACTATTATTCAAATGAGGTGTTACCAAACAACAAAAATAAAATGGGGCCTTCACATGTGTGTGTATAGTATATATATATATATATATATATATATATATATATATATATATATCCGGTACTGCTGTTAGCACACCCACCCACATGCTGTGCCGTAACACCTTCATGCATATTCTCAGCTCTGTTTTCATACACCGCTTTACATAGACAGCCACTACACTGAGTGTACAAAACATTAGGAACACCTGCTCTTTCCATGACATAGCATTCATCTGGATTTCCCTGGTCAGTCTAAGATCCCTTACTGATGTTACTTGTTAAATCCACTTCAACCAGTGTAGATGAAGAGGAGGAGTCAGGTTAAAGAAGGATTTTTAAGCCTTGAGACAATTGAGATTGAGTGTGTGTGCCATTCAGAGGTTGAGTGGGCAAGACAAAAAATTGAAGTGCTTTTGAACAGGGGTATGATAGTAGGTGGCAGGCGCACCGGTTTGAGTTGTGTCAAGAACTGCAACACTCTGTGTTTTTCACACTAAACAGTTTCCTGTGTGTATCAAGAATGTACAATACGCGGTCTAAGGCACTGCATTGCAGTGCTTGAGGTGTCACTACAGACCTTGGTTCGTGCGACGGCGCACAATTGGCCCAGCATCGTCCGGGTTAGGGAAGGGTTTGGCCGGCCGGGATGTCCTTGTCCCATCACGCTCTAGCGACTCCTTGTGGTGGACCGGGCGCATGCACGCTGACTTCGGTCACCAGTTGTACGGTGTTTCCTCTGACACACTAGGGCGTCTGGCTTCCGGGTTAAGCTAGCAGTGTGTCAAGAAGCAGTGCGGCTTGGCAGGGTCGTGTTTCGGAGGAAGCATGGCTCTCGACCTTCGCCTCTCCCGAGTCCGTATGGGAGTTGCAGCGATAGGACAAAACTGTAACCACAAATTGGAGATCATGAAATTGGGGAGAAAAAAGTTTACGGTACCACTACCCAGAGGACCCAGAGGACATCCAGCCAACTTGACACAACTGTGAGTGTATATAGTTATTTGTACTTGTTATTGAACGTGCCGTCCTTGGCCAGCTCTCCCGCTATCTCTCTCAGAATGACCTTCTTGATCCAAATCAGTCAGGTTTCAAGACTAGTCATTCAACTGAGACTGCTTTTCTCTGTATCACGGAGGCGCTCCGCACTGCTAAAGCTAACTCTCTCTCCTCTGCTCTCATCCTTCTAGACCTATCGGCTGCCTTCGATACTGTGAACCATCAGATCCTCCTCTCCACCCTCTCCGAGTTGGGCATCTCCGGCGCGGCCCACGCTTGGATTGCGTCCTACCTGACAGGTCGCTCCTACCAGGTGGCGTGGCGAGAATCTGTCTCCTCACCACGCGCTCTCACCACTGGTGTCCCCCAGGGCTCTGTTCTAGGCCCTCTCCTATTCTCGCTATACACCAAGTCACTTGGCTCTGTCATAACCTCACATGGTCTCTCCTATCATTGCTATGCAGACGACACGCAATTAATCTTCTCCTTTCCCCTTCTGATGACCAGGTGGCGAATCGCATCTCTGCATGTCTGGCAGACATATCAGTGTGGATGACGGATCACCACCTCAAGCTGAACCTCGGCAAGACGGAGCTGCTCTTCCTCCCGGGGAAGGACTGCCCGTTCCATGATCTCGCCATCACGGTTGACAACTCCATTGTGTCCTCCTCCCAGAGCGCTAAGAACCTTGGCATGGTCCTGGACAACACCCTGTCGTTCTCAACTAACATCAAGGCGGTGGCCCGTTCCTGTAGGTTCATGCTCTACAACATCCGCAGAGTACGACCCTGCCTCACACAGGAAGCGGCGCAGGTCCTAATCCAGGCACTTGTCATCTCCCGTCTGGATTACTGCAACTCGCTGTTGGCTGGGCTCCCTGCCTGTGCCATTAAACCCCTACAACTCATCCAGAACGCCGCAGCCCGTCTGGTGTTCAACCTTCCCAAGTTCTCTCACGTCACCCCGCTCCTCCGCTCTCTCCACTGGCTTCCAGTTGAAGCTTGCATCCGCTACAAGACCATGGTGCTTGCCTACGGAGGAGCTGTGAGGGGAACGGCACCTCAGTACCTCCAGGCTCTGATCAGGCCCTACACCCAAACAAGGGCACTGCGTTCATCCACCTCTGGCCTGCTCGCCTCCCTACCACTGAGGAAGTACAGTTCCCGCTCAGCCCAGTCAAAACTGTTCGCTGCTCTGGCCCCCCAATGGTGGAACAAACTCCCTCACGACACCAGGACAGCGGAGTCAATCACCACCTTCCGGAGACACTTGAAACCACACCTCTTTAAGGAATACCTAGGATAGGATAAAGTAATCCTTCTCACCCCCCTTAAAAGATTTAGATGCACTATTGTAAAGTGGCTGTTCCACTGGATGTCATAAGGTGAATGCACCAATTTGTAAGTCGCTCTGGATAAGAGCGTCTGCTAAATGACTTAAATGTAAATGTAAATGTTATTTGTTATTCATTGTGTATTTATTCCTTGTGTCACTATTTATATTTTTATTTGCTATTTTTTATCTTTTTATTTAATTGCATTGTTGGAAAAGGACCCTTAAGTAAGCATTTCACTTTTAGTGTACACTTGTTGTTCACAAAAATGTGACAAATACAATTTGATTTGATTTGATCATGCATCATGTTAGCACTTTTCGTACCCAAACACACATGGGAAGGTGCAGGGAAAATGTTGCCATTTTAAAGCAAGTTTGTTGCAAGTCTACACTTTATTTTATTGCCATGGGGTGGAGATATGATTTAGCAGTTTTATAAAACATTTCATGCAATTCTAGTCATTTTGCCATGGGGTGGAGATATGATTTAGCAATTTTATAAGACATTTCATGCAATTCTATTCATTTTGCCATGGGGTATGGAGAAACTTTTGCAGTTTTACAGCTAATACCCTGTAATTCTACTCGTTTTGCCATAAGGTGGAGAGAAATGTTTGCCGTTTTGAATATGATATCTGAGTGAGAATGAATAACAAAATCAATGGGGCCCCTCGGTCGGTAATTGGGCCATGATTACTACAAGTTTAAATTAGTCTAGCCAGCTAACTTACCAATAAAAAAAAATGTTAGCCGACATAGGCTAAATGAGTGACTGTCAGTGACTGACATAAAAAGAGAAACTGCTGATGCACAACCACATTTTAAAAATTGTACCTTGTGTATTCTACCATTAAGTTGAGACCCCAACAAAGGGGGCGGGGTCGCGGGCCGCCAGTTGCCCATCCCTGCTGTAGATGGACTAGAGGGATTGTCCCAAGCCAAAAACCAATATATCTTTGAAGGAAATGAAGCATGTTTCAGTCACAGGGACATTGAACATTCTAAATAGGCTGTGTTTATGTGGTGTGAAATCACCCATAAGCTTTAACGTTCAGTGTGGAAAGCCCAATATTAGGCTTCCTAATGCAGCGTGAACTCTCTCCAAGGTAACATTTGGCAAACGTTGGCTAAACATGGAAAAATAATCAGTCGAGGTGGCACTTATGGAGTGTGGAACAAAATACACGAGAAGTATAAATCTGAATAACGTGACACTAAAGAACTAAAGAACGCCCTCTTCACTTTCCTCCCACATCACAGATGGCTTTTCCAGACTAGGGACATTTGAACGTCCCGAGCAGCCAGTGAAACCCCTAGGGACCTTATCCGAAAGTCTCCTCCAAATACAACATCTTGGAGGACAGTGGAGGTTAATTTAATAGCTTAGCAAGCAAGGTTTTTCCTAGATTTTCTCCATGCCACATAAGCAAGGTTTTTCCTAGATTTTCTCCATGCCACATTCTAATATTGAATCATCTAATTCCACATTGACCCCTAACCGCTACACCCCATATTACTGTGTTGTGAAAGGATTTTAGATATTTGGCCTGACCAAGTGTTTTTTTACAGTGCATTCAAAAAGTATTCAGACCCCTTCACTTTTTTCACATTTAGTTATGTTACAGCCATATTCTAAAATGGATAAAATCTTTTTTTCAATCTACACACAATACCCCATAATGACAAAGCAAAAACAGGTTCAGAATTGTTGCTAATTTATATAAAACAAAAAACTGAAGTACCTTATTTACATCCTGTAAGTATTCAGACCCTTTGCTATGAGACTCAAAATTGACTGTGAAGAGACATGCATGAATGGGAAAGCAAACTTCTCTTCTCGCGGATCCCTACATCAGCTAGTCCAGCGAATGAACTCATGCTATAGAGGGATGGAGACAGATGCCGAGGGAGGGAAAGGGAGAAAGCGAGAGGGGGTGATTGCACAGTTGTGGGGATACACTTAGAAAAAAGGGTTCCAAAAGAGTTCTTCAGAACTCCCCATAGGTCGGAGAACCCTTTTTGTTTCCAGGTAGAACTCTTTTGGGTTCCATGTAGAACCCTCTGTGCAAAGGGTTCTACCTGAAACCAAAAAAGGGTTCTTCAAAGGGTACAGCTGAAGAACCCTTTTCGGTTATAGATAGCATTTTTTTCTAAGAGTGTAGATGAAGAAGGAGAGTGAGAATGTGAGAACTTGAGAGATTAGGTAAGATAGATGTAGAGAGACAGAAGGGATAGACAGAGAAAGAGACTGTTAGAGGGAAGGGATAGAAAAGGAAAAAGATAGTGCTGTAGAGACAGAATTGATAGATGGATAGAGGATTAGAGATGGAGAGAGAAATGAGGCAATCTAATTGTGGCAGGATCCTGTGACTGAACACACTGAACCTCAACATGGGCCTTCCCAGGGGCCAGTGTGCTGTACTCCCTTTTCACCCATGACTTTGTTGCCACGCACAACTCCATCATCAAGTTTGCTGATGACACGACGGTGGTAGGCCTGATCACCAATGGCAGTGTGGTGCCAGGAGCACAATCTCACCCTCAACGTCAGTAAGACCAAGTAGCTGATTGTGGACTACAGGAAACGGGGGCGGATGCACGCCCCCATCCACATTGACGGGTCAAGAGCTTCAAGTTCCTCAGTGTCCACATCACTGAGCATTTAACGTGGCACTCTCACACCAGCACAGTTGTGAAGAAGGAGGCTGAAATGATTTGGCATGGTCCCTCAGATCCTTAAGAACTTTACAGCTGCACCATCAAGAGCATCCTGACCGGTTGTACCACTGTCTGTTATGGCAACTGCACCGTCCTCGACCGGAAGGCCCTACAGCGAGTGGTGAGGACAGCCCAGCGTATCACTGGGGGCGAGCTCCCAGCCATTCAGGACGTACATGCCAGGCAGTGTCTGAAAAAGGCCCCCAAAAATTGCCAAAGACTCCAGCCACCCAAGACATCCCCTGGCCACAAGACTGTGAAATGGCTAACAACTAATATATTACCATATTTATATTTTCCTGCTACCAGTCCCTGTTTACATGTATATCTGCCTATCACATTTGACATTTTAATCATTTAGCAGACGCTCTTATCCAGAGCAACTTACAGTTAGTTAATTCACCTTAGGGTAGCTAGGTGGGACAACCACATATCACAGTCATAGTAAGTACATTTTTCCTCAATAAAGTAGCTACTGTACACTGACACTCTTGAACACCCACCAAATGAACACTCACCAACCACTTATGCTGCTGCTATACAGTTTATTATTTATCCTGCTACAAGTCACTTTTTCCTAATCCCTGCCTACATGTACATATCTACCTCAAATACTCCAGTATCCATGCACATTGTACATTTGGTGCTGGCACTGACCCTGTATATACAGGGCATTCGGAAAGTATTCAAACTACTTGACCTTTTCCACATTTTGTTACTTTACAGCCTTATTCTAAAATGGATTAAATTGTTTTTTCCCCTCATCAATCTACACACAATACCACATAATGACAAAGAAAAAAATCTGTGTTTTTTTAAAAGTTTGCTCATTACAAAATAAAATCTTAAATATCATTTATATAAGTATTCAGACCATTTACTCAGTACTTTGTAGAAGCACCTTCGGCAGCAATTACAGCCTCGAGTCTTCTTGGGTATGACGCTACAAGCTTGGCACACCTGCATTTGGGGAGTTTCTTCCATTCTTCTCTGCAGATCCTCTCAGGCTTTGTCAGGTTAGATGGGGAGCATTGCTACACAGCTATTTTCAGGTCTCTCCAGAGATGTTCAATTGGGTTCAGGTACGGGCTCTGGCTGGCCCACTCAAGGACTGTGATGTGGTAAGGTTGGACCCAGGTGCAGGGAAGAGACCAGACGAGGAATAAGTGGTTAAGGATAAACATAATACTTTACTGAGAAATGGTAGCAGCAGGATCACAGTACTTTCTTTTTTAAAACACCTTGAAAACTCACTCAGGAAACGAACGCACATGGTAAACAATTCAAGCTTCTGCAAAGGACCACCGAAAACACACCACCTCAGGGACACAAACATGAAATAAAAGTCTTTAGGGTGGTCTCTGCCACCCTCTGGTGCCAGGAGGAAACATGACAAGGACATTCAGTGACTTGTTCTGAAGCCACTCCTGCGTTGTCTTGGCAGTGTGTTTAGGGTCATTGTTTTGTTGGAAGGCAAACCTTCGCCCCAGTCTGAGGTCCTGAGCAGGTTTTCATCAAGGGTATCTGTACTTCGCTCCGTTCATCGTTCCCTCGATCCTGACAAATCTCCCAGTCCCTGCCACTGAAAAACATCCCCACAGCATGATGCTATCACCACCATGCTTCACTCTAGGGTTGGTGTCAGGTTTCCTACAGACGTGACGCTTGGCATTCAGGCCAAAGAGTTCAATCTTGGTTTCTTCAGACCAGAGAATTGTGTTTCTCATGGTCTGAGAGTCTTTAGGTGCCTTTTGGAAAACTCCAAGCGGGCTGCCGTGTGCCTTTTACTAAGGAGTGGCTTCCGTCTGGCCACTCTATCATAAAGGCCTGATTGGTGGAGAGCTGCATAGAAGACCAGAGCTCATTGAAGAATGATGGAGGCCACTGTGTTCTTAGGAACCTTCAATGCGGCAGAAATCTTTTGGTACCCTTCCCCAGATCTTTTCCTCGACACAATCCTGTCTCAGAGCTCTACGGACAATTCATTTGACCTCATGGCTTGGTTATTTCTCTGACATGCACTGTCAACTGTGGGTCCTGACTTGGACCCATAGTTGTATGCCTCTCCAAATCATGTCCAATCAATTGAATTTACCACAGGTGGACTCCAATAAAGTTGTAGAAACATCTCAAAGATGATCAATGGAAACAGGATGCACCTGAGCTCAATTTCGAGTCTCATAGAAAATGGTCTGAATTGGCTAAAGATGGCGCCGGAGGGTAAGGCTGCCATCTTATTGGCTCTTAACCAACCATGCCATTTTGTTTGTATTTTCGCGTTGTTCGTAACATGTTTTGTACATAATGTTGCTGCTACCATCTCTTATGACCAAAAATAACTTCTGGACATCAGAACTGGGATTACTCACCTCAAGTTGGATGAGGAGTTCTTCTTCAATGAGTCGGATGCAAGGGATATACTACGGACGCCCGATCAGGCCCAGATCGCCGTGATTCGTTGGGAAAGGAAACGTAGGTTTTTGCGGAAAAAGGTTGGGATGCCTTGTGTGGATCAGGCGACGAGTGGCTAATCTGCCCTTGCCTTCCGTTCTGCTAGCTAATGTTCAATCTCTGAAAATGAAATGGGATAAACTGAAAGCACGTATATCCTACCAACGGGACATTTAAAAACTGTTATATCTTGTATTTCACCGAGTCGTGGCTGAACAACGACATTAAGAAAATACACTATCGGCAGGACAAAAAAGCAGCCTCTGGTAAGACACAGAGCAGGGGCCAGTGTATTTATGTAAACAACAGCTGGTGCAAGATATCTAAGGGAGTCTCAAGGTTTTGCTCGCCTGAGGTAGAGTATCTCATGATAAGCTGTAGACCACACTATCTACCTCGAGAGTTTTCATCTGTATTTTTCATAGCTGTCTACATACCACCACAGACCGAGGTTGGCACTAAAACCGCTCTCAATGAGCTGTATTCCGCCATAAGCAAACAGGAAAACGCTCATCCAGAGGCGGCGCTCCTAGTGGCCGGGGACTTTAATGCAGGGAAACTTAAAATCCTCCGCCCTCCGTTTGGCGGGGGAGACCATAACTGACCATAACTCTATCCTCCTGATTCCTGCTTACAAGAAAAAATGTAACTTTTAATTTGACTCGGGCTATAAAAAAAGTGGTCAGATGAAGCAGATGCTAAACTACAGGACTGTTTTGCTAGCACAGACTGAAATATGTTCCGGGATTCTCCGCATTGAGGAGTACTCCACATCAGTCACTGGCTTTATCAATAAGTGCATTGAGGACGTCGTCCAAACAGTGACTGTACGTACATACCCCAACCAGAAGTCATGGATTACAGGCAACATCCGCACTGAGCTAAGGGTAGAGCTTCCGCTTTCAAGGAGCGGGACTCTAACCCAGAAGCTTATAAGAAATCCTGCTATGCCCTCCGACGAACCATCAAACAGGCAAAGCGTCAATACAGTAATAAGATCAAATCGTACTTAACCAGCTCCGACGCTCGTTGGATGTGGCAGGGCTTGCAAACTATTACAGATTACAAAGGGAAGCACAGCCGAGAGCTGCACCGTGACACAAGCCTACCAGACTAGCTAAATAACTTATATGCTCGCTTCGAGGCAAGTAGCACTGAAACATGCATGAGAGCATCAGCTGTTCCAGACGACTGTGTGATCACACTCTCCGAAGCCAATGTGAGTAAGACCTTTAAACAGTTCAACATGGCCGCTGCCTCAACTGAGAAGGATGAAGAACAAGGTGCGCTGCCGCCTCTGATCTGGTCCAGAAACATGATAACTGTGCAGTCGCTGAACCTGCAGCCCTGGACATGGCCCTGATGGCAAACCATGAGCACGTAAGAGAAATTGAGTTGCTTCGAGCCAAGCTAGAGAAACTGACCACACAACACGGCTTTGGTCTACAGCGATTTGCTGGTTCTGACAAGGATATATGATTTTACACAAGGTACAGTAATGATTTATTATTATCCAGCATTACTATTGTTTATTATTTACTATTAATAAGATTTGGTTCTTAGTCCACTTCCCAGTTTAAATAACGGAACATTTAAAACAAATTCACTGCTGTGATGATAGCTGCTGTGAATTACATTACGAATTGCAGTAACAAGAAAACAGTCTACAATAACAGCTAAGTCTAGTTGATGCTCAGAGAAGATGGGCAATAATAGTAGTAATAATAAGTTTTTTTGGTATTCAAATACTCTGAGTCAGTCTTTAGATACAAGTGTTACTCTAAGAAAACCAGTGAGGGACAACTTCATTAAATACGGTACTTAAGAGAATATTATTTGATCTTACTGTAATTGTTAAACATGATTTGCTTTTTGTGTTATGGACCGAATGTAAAGACTATATTGTACTAAAATGGTTTTCTTTATGTTCAGACACTGCCATCAATCGATGAGTTCTTCTTGTTTATGACTCATCTGTCGTTGGGTCTGAAAGCAGAAGGATTTGGCCCATTGGTTCAGCATCCACCAATCGAAAGTGAACTGGATTATCCTCTCTTGGGCCAACTTCCTCTACTGTCTGCTTGGATCAGCACAGATATGAATCCCCAAGGAAACCATCAAAGCCCACCTGCCACCTGAGTTCAAGGACTACCCAGACACCCAGCTAGTGATCGACTGCACTGAACAGACACCATCTTCACTACTACTGCAGAGTGAGGTGTTTTCTTCCTACAAGTCACATTGTACTTTTAAAGGCATGTTGGGAATGTCACCACATGGAGCTGTCACTTTTATGTCATCGTTGTCTGCTGGATCTATGAGTGACAAGGAGATCTTCAAGCAGTCTGGAATTATTTCCTTTCTCACCCCTTACATGGCCATTATGGTGGAGGAGGGCATTCTCGTAGATGACATTGTTCCGTGCAAGGTCTACCGGCCAGCCTTTCTGTCAAGACGCACACAGATGCCAGCGCATGAGGTTAGGGAGACCCAATCCATTGTCAGGCTGAGAGTAAAGGAGCACAAGCTGTTTGACAGAGTCATCCCCTGACCATCTCAGGCATCATCAATCAATTATTTGCAGTGGCGTGCCTGTTGGTCAACTATCAAAACGGACCTTTGGTCAGAGCATGGGCCAAGCCAGTGTTAATGTACATGTGTTTATTTGCTTGCAGCAAAATATTAATTGATCAATGACATGTATCAATCATTTGTGTTGTAGTGAATATGAGTTTGTGTGGAGCTTGTATTGGCTTTAATTAGGCAAGGAGTTTAGAGGTGGGGGAAAGAAATCACGTAAACACAGAATAGCCAGAATGCAAGATTGAATACAATGTTAGAGATGTGAAATTGATTAACTGTTGAACATTTGCTGAATTTTATTTTTTGAAACAAATCTATTCCACTGTAGTTTTCACAAGAACATCAACATCAATACTTCATCATGCCACTAAACTTGGCACCCATGGAGGAGATCCATTCAGGTGCAAGATAGATACTTTTGCAAGTAGTGGTAAAAAAAAAGAAAAGTGGTCAACCTTCTCTCTTATAGTTTTTGAAACCTGTAGATCTTAATATATCCTTTCAACTAGGATGTCCTCCTGTGCAGAGATGACAAAGTCACACCAGCTACAACCTGTGAGAAGGATTTGACCTTGCACCTGCCAGTAGGAAGCATGAGATCGCTTCAACTTCAGCTCTCCATTCTGTATCTTCAGGTAAGGGCGGTCAACATAACTTGGTACATTTGGGCACATGACTGCTAAGAGTCCACAGTGTGGTCTCACACTGCGATCAAATATGATGCCATCTGGAGAGGATCCTAACCACGAGGCTTCTGGGTGCACTACGAAGCCACATGGAAAGAAGTTAACATTCTTCAGTGTGCAGTACTCCTGTACAGCCACTGGCTCCATGGCTAGCCCCCTCTTCATCTCCATGGTCTGCATACCAGATCCCTTGAACATCTGCTCAGCTAGGCGGCCAGCTGAGGTCTCTCCCAGTACATGGCAAACATCTCGGAGACGAGAGGATGTTATTCTCATTTTCCTGAGCTGATGCCATTCTGGGCTGCTGCTCTGCTCCCTTGTAGCAACCTCGACGTTGTGTGACATCTCATAGGTTGTCTCTATATCTTGACGTGGAACTGCTCGTGATGGCTAAGGATGTAAGCACACTGGGAAAACTGAAGCCTGTAGCCTGTAGCCATCTAATGGAAGTATTGGTGGAGAAGGGGCATCTGCAATCTTCACAATTTCACGGGTCTTTGGCTGTGGAAGTTGATAGGACAGCACACTGCCAGCTTGCACTGGCCCAAAAGCAGACTCAAACTGGGGCACGTCAGCTGACATTTCCATTGTTGTCACAAGAGGGGCAGTAAGGGGAGAAAAGTTGGCATACGTAGCTGAGACGCGGAGAAGGTCCATGTCAGGCATGTATCCATAAAGTGCTTTGTAGAGAGAACTTCTGCAAAACATTTTAAAACCTTAACATCAGGTTGGAGAGATTGCTATAACAGACTTATGTAACTTTTCCAGAAACAGCACAAGCCCGAAAGTTCAAATAACATGAATTAAAATATACAGATTATTATATATTTCCCCCCAGTCTTTGTCCCAAACATTTGTCATTACATCGTAAAGATGCCACTGTTTAGGCGAATCATCTGGTTACAAATAATCATAAGAAAAATGTTTCCTTTCTAGGGACCTCCAACTTACCTTATTCCATCAGCACACGAGTTAGTAGGTTTACAGAACTCTATCACATCAACCGGACCTGACTTCACACCCTATTTAACCAGGATTTACTGTTACATAGGCTGAATACTTTTCAGGTGCATTTTTTTTATGGATATTGATAGACTCACAAAGTGTTCTTGTCTTGTGCCAATGCTGTTCTGTGTCTGTGCAGCTGTGAACTGTTGGTGCAGCAGGAATGTTTAGTTAGAG
This sequence comes from Oncorhynchus keta, assembly GCF_023373465.1. Classification (NCBI taxonomy): domain Eukaryota; kingdom Metazoa; phylum Chordata; class Actinopteri; order Salmoniformes; family Salmonidae; genus Oncorhynchus; species Oncorhynchus keta. The sequence continues at coordinate 8,995,730 of NC_068427.1, forward strand.
TAGTGTGCTGTCTGGTAAAGAAGGGCCACCAGATGATTGCACATAGCACTTCCTGCAACACAGGAGCAGTGGCTTTCAAATCAAATCAAATTGTATTTGTCACATACACATGGTTAGCAGATGTTAATGCGAGTGTAGCGAAATTCTTGTGCTTCTAGTTCGGACAATGCAGTAATAACCAACGAGTAATCGAAACTAACAATTCCACAACTACTACCTTATACACACAAGTGTAAAGGGATAAAGAATATGTACATAAAGATATATGAATGAGTGATGGTACAGAACGGCATAGGCAAGATGTAGTAGATGGTGTCGAGTACAGTATATACATATGAGATGAGTAATGTAGGGTATGTAAACATAAAAGTGGCATTGTGGCTAGTGATGCATTTATTACATAAAGATGGCAAGATGCAGTCGATGGTGTAGAGTATAGTATATACATATGGGATGAGTAATGTAGGTTATGTAAACATTATATTAAGTGGCATTGTTTAAAGTGGCTAATGATTTTTTACATCAATTTCCATCAATTTCCATTATTAAAGTGGCTGGAGTTGAGACAGTATGTTGGCAGCAACCGCTCAACGTTAGTGGTGGCTGTTTAACAGTCTGATGGCCTTGAGATAGAAGCTGTTTTTCAGTCTCCAGGTCCCTACTTTGATGCACCTGTACTGACCTCACCTTCTGGATGATAGCGGGGTGAACAGGCAGTGGCTCGGGTGGTTGTTGTCCTTGATGATCTTTATGGCCTTCCTGGGACATCGGGTGATGTAGATGTCCTGGAGGGCAGGTAGTTTGCCCCCGGTGATGCGTTGTGCAGACCTCACTACCCTCTGGAGAGCCTTACGGTTGAGGGCGGAGCAGTTGCCGTACCAGGCGGTGATACAGCCCGACAGGACGCTCTCGATTGTGCATCTGTAGAAGTTTGTGAGTGCTTTTGGTGACAAGCCAAATTTCTTCAGCCTCCTGAGGTTGAAGAGGTGCTGCTGCGCCTTCTTCACAACGCTGTCTGTGTGGGAGGACCAATTCAGTGTGTCCGTGATGTGTACGCCGAGGAACTTAAAACTTACTACCCTCTCCACTACTGTCCCGTTGATGTGGATAAGGAGGGTACTCCCTCTGCGGTTTCCTGAAGTCCACAATCATCTCCTTTGTTTTTTGACATTGAGTGTGAGGTTATTCTCCTTTGGACCTCTTATCACTGGTACAGCTTTAACATCATCTGTGAAGTGAAGATAAGTGTTATGAAAGACTGAAGTGAGAAACAAGAATAATGCGGCCCATAAATAACAATAAACATAGTAGTGTCTAGTCTTCTTAACTGGGGGCTCATTTAATAAATCCAGTTAAAGCGAGGCGTCCCTCTCAGGGTCCGCCATTCTTAGAAATATTTAACTTCCACACATTAACAAGTCCAATACCTCAAATGAAAGATAAAGACCTTGTTCATCTACCCAGCATGTCAGATTTTTTAAGTGTTTTACGGCGAAAACACAGCACATATTTATATTAGACCACCACCGAAACAAAGACAAGAGGCAGCCATTTTGTCCCAGAAAATATAAAATTATAAAAGCAGGATTAAAAAATAAATCATTCACTAACCTTTTGAAAATCTTCATCAGATGACAGTCACATGACATGTTACACAGTACATTTATGTTTTGTTCAATAATATGCATTTTATATCCATAAATCACGGTTTACATTGACGCCATGTTCATAAAATTATCAAAAATGTCCGGGGAAATTATGGAAAGCTTCGCCTGATAACAGAAATGCTCATCATAAACTTTGACTAAAGATACATGTTTTACATATAGTTAGAAAGATACACTGGTTCTGAATGCAACCGCTGTGTCAGATTTGTTTTTAACGTTATAGAATTAGTTGACGATGCAATAACCTGAGACGGCGCTCAGACGTAAGCAATATTTCTCCGCAATGTTGGAGTCAACAGAAATACAAAATTACAACATAAATATTCCCTTACCTTTGATGGTCTTCGATCAGAATGTAGTGGAAGGAGTCATACTTACCTAATACATCGTTTTGTTTCAGTTTGTGTGTCCTTATAGTAGCATCTGCTACCACTTTCAGCTGAAATGCATCCAAAATGACTTCAGGTCCCAAACAGTTGCGCATCAAAACTTCAAAATTACATATTATATGTCGACTAAACTGGTCAAACTAAGTGCAGAATCAAGCTTTAGGATGTTATAAACGTACAAAACAATTCTCAATTCAACCGGATAATCATACTTCTTCTCAGGCAAGCTGGAACAGAGGAAGGTCTGTGTCCAATTCGCGCCCTAACGCACATGTATTTTCTCGCGACACCCACTCTTTCGCCTCCGAAAGGGTCAAAGCTCACGGGATTTGCACGATTAAACGCTCTACTGAATGAGGACATCTAGTGGAAGACATAGAAAGTATCTCAAGATCCATAGCTGGTTGGGAAGGGTGGAGGCGATGACGTCAAAGTTGCCCCAACTTTCAGTATTCCAAAACTACTTTGGGAGATTGCCTGCCCTGTGAGTTCTGCTATACTTACAGACATAATTCAAACGGTTTTAGAAGCTTTAGTGTTTTCTATCCAATAATAATTATTATATGCATATATTAGCAATTTTGGACAGATTCTTCTTCAGTTTACTATGGGCACGCAATTCATCCAAAGGGGGCAGTATTATGCCTAGCCTTAACACGTTTTAATTATAAAGGAATACATTGTGTCTCAGTAACAAAATGACCAAACACTGCATCAATAGATCTTTGCCAAATAGCCTGTAAGTGTGCAATTCTAAATTCGGACACATCATTAATAGGTATCTATTGACAAGATTAAACACTAAAACTGTCTCCAACACATTTTGACCATGATGACAGTGTCCCAAAAGAGATGTTTAACAAGGTCTCTAGTATACCTTTCCCTGCTCTCATGCTGTACGGCTTTTCACTCTTCCTCGTGGACCTGTGACATGCAGGCCTAACGGTGATCTCCCCTGTCAATGTATCTTTGTTAGATACCGTGTAGAAGACATGCATAACAAATATTTTTAGCTAGCAAGCATAATTTAAGCAAGCTAACGAAAATACATAGATTCTCAGGTAGATTCTGTCAATGTTACATCATTTTACAAAGTAACTAGCTGGCTACAGTTACTAGTTAAATTAGCTAGCTAGCTAATATGATTGTAGCTAGCTAACGTGATATCTGTCAATGTCTTGGTACTCACCTTCATAGTTGTCTATGTAGCTTCCTACATACATTGTGGCATACAGCAGGTCAGCCACCAATGGGAGACTCGTCGAGGCCTGGTGACAGACGGAGTATACATCATGAGGCGATGGCTCCATCTGCTGGACATGCCAGGTCTCGACAGGCTCTCCGCCTAGGACTAACTGGGGCTGATTGGGGAGTTGGTGAGTAATCAAAGGCTGTACAAGCCCCATAAAGCTGCCAGAAGGGCAGCACACAGGAGAGGACTGGGGGAAGGAAGGTTACTTCTGTGTAGTTGGAGACGGCGCCCTAGCTAAGATGAGGGAGTTTGAGTTTGTGTGCCCGACAGGATACAGCAAGACCCGGAGCTCAGAAGATGGTATCCCGGAGAGGGTCTCGTGGGGGAGACCTATCCTTTACTTTTGATTTATTATTTAATAAACACCATTGAAACCGAGCTAATCATACTCTGCCCGTGTCTGATCTGTGTAAACGTCTTGACCCAACCCCCTGGTCTGCCACAACATCTTGAACCTCTTTTCGTTCTTGCCTGCTGGAGTCTCGGAGGCTGATTTAACAATTCGATCATTAATATTAATTTGAGGCAAGTCCTGAAGACACCTAGCAACAAACTGAGACATCGTGGTAATAATGTTTTCATCATCAATAACAACTAGACTGACTTCCGTTCTATAGTATGTGTCACCGGAAATTGCCACACAAGTAGGAAGTATGCTTAGAACGTTCGGTCATGGAATGTGCATAAGGGCTATTAGGGGTAAGGGCTATGCATAAGGGCTATCTCTTACTTTTTTTGGGGTATTCTTCTTGAAACTGCATTATTGGTTAAGGGCTTGTAAGTAAGCATTTCACTGTAAGGTCTACACCCGTTGTATTGGGCGCATGTGACAAATAACATTTGATTTGATTTGGAATAGTTATGTAAATAATGTTTTTCTGTTTTTTATTTCTAATAAATTAAAATAAAGGATCATGTTTTATTTAATCAATTTTATAATAAGGCTGTAACGTAACAAAAAGAAAAAATCTAGGGGTTTGAATACTTTCCAAATGCACTGTAGCTTCCTCTCTTATTTCTTGTATTTTTTATGTTTATTAATAGTTATACTATTTGATATTGAATACTGTACTGTTGGGCAGGGCTTGCAAGTTAAGCATTTCACGGTACTTGTGCAGGTTACAAATCAAACTTGTGTTGTACATGCTGTACCCTGCCCCAGGTCCATCTGAAGCAGTGTTTCCCAACTCCAGTCCTCGAGTACTCGAGTACTTTGATGGTCTTGACTGGTCTCGAGAGGAAATGATGAGTACTCATTGTCCGAGACCGAGCCAAGACCTAGGAAAACTCTATCTGACTTTGAGACAAGACCGAGACCCTCAGTTTGTGGGTAGTACAACACTGGTTATGGTGTTCCTCAAGGTTCCATTCTAGGACCACTATTGTTTTCACTATATATGCTACCTCTTAAAAACACAATATCAACTTTCACTGCTATGTTCAATTTCTTTGAAAAATGGTGAAGATCCAAAACTGCCTCAGACAAAAGGAAGTAAATAGCATCAAATGTTTTACTTTTAAACTCTGACAAAATAGAGATGCTAGTTCTAGGTCCCAAGAAACAAAGATATCTATCTGCTGTGGATCTGACAATGAATATTTATGGTTGTACAGTCTTCTCAAATAAAAGTGAAGGACTCTGGAACCTAATCTATCTTTTGACAAAAATATCAAACATATAATTTCAAAAGCACCTTTTTTCTATCTTTGTAGCATTGCAAGAATCTGAAACTTTATCCAAAAAAGTTTGCAGAAAAGCTACTCCGTGCTTTTGTCACTTCAAGATTAGACTACTGCAATGCTCTACTCAGATAAGGCACTAAATAAACTTCAGCTAGTGCAAAATATGGCATATAGAAGCTCAAAATGTGATCATATTAGTCCAGTGATAGCCTCGGAACTGGGTTCTTGTTAAGGCTAGGGCTGATTTCAAGGTTTTACTGGTAACCTACAAAGCATTACGTGGACTTGCTCCTACATATCTCTCCGATTTGGTCATGCCATACATACAGTGCCTTCAGAAACTATGCATATGCCTGGACTTTTCCCACATTTTGTTGTGTTACAACCTGAATTTAAAATGGATTAAATTGAGATTTTGAGTCACTGATCAACACACAAAACGCCATAAAGCCGAAGTGGAATTATGGGCATAACAAGTCACAAGTCACATAATAAATTGCATGGACTCTGTTTGTAAAAAAAAGTGTTTAACATGGTTTTTAAGTGACCCTATCTCTGTATCCCATGCTCCTTTGCATGCTTTGCACGCTCCTTTACACCACTGTATCTTTACTTGCACATTCATCTTCTGCACATCAAATCACTCTAGTGTCTAATTGGTATATTGTAATTACTTCACCACCATGGCCTATGTATTGCCTTATCTCCCTTTTCTTACCTCATTTGCACACATTGTATAAAGATTTTCTTCAACTGTATTATTGACTGTATGTTTTGTTTATTGCATATGTAACTCTGTGTTGTTGTATGTGTCGAACTGCTTTGCTTTATTCTTGGCCAAGGCACAGTTGTAAATTAGAACTTGTTCTCAACTTGCCTACTTGGCTAAATAAAAGTGAAATATATATATATATATTTTAAACACTGCCCATAAAATCAATTATGTACAATGTCCTTCAGTCGAACAGTGAATTTCAAGCGCAGATCCAACCATATAGGTTTTACAATGGTTCGCAAAGAAGGGCACCTTTAGGTAAAACAAAAAGATGCAGACATTGAATATCCCTTTGGGCATAGTACAGTTATTAATTACTTTGGATGGTGTTTCATTACACCCAGACAATACAAAGATATAGGCGTCCTTCCTAACTCAGTTTCCGGATAGGAGATAACTGAGGATGGATCAAAAACATTGTAGTTACTAGACAATACTAACATAAATGACACAGTGAAAAGAATGAAGCCTTTACAGAACATGAATCCTGTTTGCAATAACTCAACAAATGAATCATGAAAAAGATAAAGCAAAGAAATTATATTTTTGTCCTGAATATAAAGTGTCTCAGATTTACATTTACAGTGCATTCGGAAAGTATTCAGACCCCTTGACCTTTTCCACATTTGTAGTGTTACAGTCTTATTCTAAAATGTATTAAATTAAATCCTCCTCAATCTACAAACAATACCACATGTTTTTAGACATTTTTACATAAGGTATTTATGTTTTTTATTTGTAATAACTATCTACATAAGTATTCAGACCCTTTTGCTATGAGATTTGAAATTGAGCTCAGGTGCATCCTGTTACCATTGATCATCCTTGAGAGAGGTTTATACAACTTGATTGGAATTCACCTGTTGTAAATTGATTGGACATTGATTTAGAAAGGCAAACACCTGTCTATATAAGGTCCGACAGTTGACAGTGCATGTCAGAGCAAAAACCAAGCCATGAGGTCGAAGGAGTTGTCCGTAGAGCTCCAAGACAGGATTGTGTTGAGGCACAAATCTGGGGAAGGGTAGCAAATCATTTCAGTATAGAGATCCTTGATGAAAACCTGCTCCAGAGTGCTCTGGACCTTAGACTGGGGTGAAGGTTCACCTTCCAACAGGACAATGACCCTAAGCACACAGCCAATACAACGCAGGAGTGGCTTCGGGACAAGTCTCTGAATGTCCTTGAGTGGCCCAGCCAGAGCCCGGACTTGAACCCGATTGAACATATCTGGAGAGACCTGAAAATAGCTGACAGAGTTTGAGAGGATCTGCAGAGAAGAATGGGAGAAACTCCCCAAATACAGGTGTGCCAAACCTGTAGCGTCATAGTGAAGAAGACTCGAGGCTGTAATCGCTGCCAAAGGTGCTTCAACATAGTACTGAGTAAAGGATCTGAATACTTATGTAAATCTGATTTAAATTTTGGTTATACACACACACACACACATATATTATATATATATATATATATATATATATATATATTTTTTTTATTATTAAAAAAAGTATTTACTTTGTCATTAAAGGGTATTGTGTGTGTTGATTGAGGGGATAAAAAAAACTATTTTATAAGAAGGCTGTAACATTTGAACAGTATGGTTGGTACTGTTTGTCCATTTGAGCGCTCTGATACCAAAAAGAACTCTGATTCTCTCATCGTCTTTGTTCTCAGTCATCTGGTGTAGACGGTGCATTTGCTGAAGCGAACAGCAATATTGACAGATAAAAAATAAACAGCTGATGTGGGTGATGACTCACACAATTGCCCCAGCAATATGCTGAGACATTGGAGCACAAAGCCAATTTTCACCATGGCAACAGAACACTTTCTTGTCAAAAATGGGGGAAAAGCTTGAGAATGATTGGCACGGTCTCTAAGTGAAATAAACGTACAGTTGAACTCGGAAGTTTACATACACTTATGTTGGAGACATTAATTATTGACGCTACCCATCCCGTTAGCGGGATCATTTGTCAGCAACCGCTGAATAGCATAGCGCCACAGTCAAATAATATTACTGAAACATATTCATATTAGTGAAATCACAAGTGCAATATTGCAAAACACAGTTTAGCCTTTTATTAATCCACCTGTCGTCTCAGATTTTGGAATTATGCTTTACAGTGAAAGCATGAAATTATGCTTTACAGTGAACGCAATCCAAGCGTGTGTGTAAGTTTATCGATAGCATAACATAACATTAGGTACACTAAGCATGAAGTAGCTAGGTCACGAAAATCAGAAAAGCAATCAAATGAATCGTTTACCTTTGATGATCTTCAGATGTTTTCACTCCCGAGACTCCCAGTTACACAACAAATGTTCCTTTTGTTCCATAAAGATTATATTTATACCCAATATACCTCAGTTTGTTTGTCGCGTTATGTTCAGAAATCCACAGGAAAGAGAGGTCACGACAACGCAGACATATATTCCAAATAATATCCATAATGTCCACAGAAACATGTCAAACGTTTTTTTATAATCAATCCTTCAGGTTGTTTTAGAAATATATATTTGATCATATATTAAAATCAACTGGGTGTGTAGGTTTTTCAAAAACACCAGGAGAAACAATGGCCACTTTACTCTGTAGTACAAAACTCACTCTGCGAGCCCCCACCTATCCACTTACGCAATGTGATCTTTCACGCTAATTTTTCAAAATAAAAGCCTGAAACTATGTCTAAATACTGTTGACATCTAAGCGAAGCCATAGAAAAGAAATCTGGTTGATATCCCTTTAAATGGAGGATAGGCATGCATAGGAACAGAGAGGTTTCAAAATAAGAGGCACTTCTCTGATTGGATTTTCCTCATGTTTTCGCCTGCAATATCAGTTCTGTTATACTCACAGACAATATTGTTACAGTTTTGGAAACTTTAGAGTGTTTCCTATCCTAATCGGACAATTATATGCATGTTCTAGTTTATGGGGCTGAGGAATAGGCAGTTTCAAATGGGTACGTGTTTTAGCCAAAAACAAAAATACTGCCCCCTACACGCAAAAGGTTCAAAATAGTTTTTCAACCACTCCACACATTTCTTGATAACAAACTATAGTTTTGGCAAGTCGGTTAGGACATCCACTTTGTGCATGACACAAGTAATTTTTCCAACAATTGCTTACAGACAGATTATTTCACTTATAATTCACTGTATCACAATTCCAGTGGGTCAGAAGTTTACATACATTAAGTTGACTGTGCCTTTAAACAGCTTGGAGAATTCCAGGCAATTATGTCATTCTGATCACTTGAGTCAATTGGACATCACTTGAGTCAATTGGAGTCAACCTGTGGATGTATTTCAAGGCCTACCTTCACACTCAGTGTCTCTTTGCTTGACATCATGGGAAAATCAAAAGAAATCAGGCCAAAAGGAATTTGAGACGTCCACAAGTCTGGTTCATCCTTGGGAGCAATTTCCAAACACCTGTACAAACAATAGTACGCAAGTATAAACACCATGTGACCATTCATACCGCTCAGGAAGGAGACACGTTCTGTCTCCTAGAGATGAACGTACTATGTTGCGAAAAGTGCAAATCAATCCCAGAACAACAGCAAAGGACTTTGTGAAGATGCTGGAGGAAACAAGTACAAAAGTATCTATATCCACAGTAAACCGAGTGCTATATTGACATAACCTGAAAGGCCACTCAGCAAGGAAGAAGCAACTGTCACACCCTGATCTGTTTCACCTGTCTTTGTGCTTGTTTCCAACCTCCTCCAGGTGTCACCCATATTCCACATTATCCCCAGTGTATTTATACCTGTGTTCTTTGTTTGTCTGTTGCCATTTTGTTTTGATCGTCAAGCCTTCCAGCGGTTACCCCTTGCTCCTATCTTTTTCTAGTTCATGTTTTCTAGTTCACGGTTTTGACCATTCTGCTTTCCCTGAGCCTAACTGCCGTCCTGTACCTTGTCTCACCACCCTGGATTATTGACCTCTGCCTGCCCTGACCCTGAGCCTGCCTGCTGAGAAATTCAGTTTAGCGTACGTTACTGAAGCTGACGGTGTTGTGTGCAGTACAGTCCATAATGGAAATATTGAAATGAGCCCAATTAGAGTTTGTGGTTCATTTCATTGCTATTGCTTGGTTTGAATTAATGAATGTCTTTCTAAAATGAACACAACACACACATTCACAAAGAAGTTCTATATTCTCCCTATCCATAGAGCCTGAACAAAATACAGCCAACAAACATAATTTTTCTCCCCCTTCTTCATTCTCCATCACTACCCTATGACACCAATAAATACTGTACCCTCTGACTACTCTGAACCTTCCTCACTCTCATCAAATCCCCCTCATCCCATCCACTGCCTTCGATCCCTATAGCTTCACGCATAGGCTATTTACATCCCTCGCTGCTATAAATAGCTCCAGCAACCCCCCTCCTCCTCCCAGTGCATGGCAGGCACCCTGCATCTCCTCTGCAACACAGAACTGCAGTGCGCTGGGCTGGCAGCACGCATACGCCATGGCAGAAATAGGATGAATGGCGATGCAGTGTGTGTGCTCAAAGCACGGTGTCGCAGTGCCTCTAACTGGAGCAGAGAGATGAGGGATAGAGAGAGAGAGAGAGGTGGGAGCAAGGCTGCTGTATTACACCAAACAGCAGGATAGAGAATGAAATGGGAGTGCAGAGATTTAGAAAACCGAAAATAGATGGTCTTTGTAGAGACTTGGTTATCAACGTTATTGCCTATTATAGTTAGTGAGGGTTTCCATCGCACCATCTAACCCGAACATGGAGATAATCAAAATCACACAGTCCCGTACTCCACATTTACCCCAAGACATTTACATTTTACATTTAAGTCATTTAGCAGACGCTCTTATCCAGAGCGACTTACAAATTGGTGCATTCACCTTATGACATCGAGTGGAACAGCCACTTTACAATAGTGCATCTAAATCTTTTAAGGGGGGGGGGGATTACTTTATCCTATCCTAGGTATTCCTTAAAGAGGTGGGGTTTCAGGTGTCTCCGGAAGGTGGTGATTGACTCCGCTGTCCTGGCGTCGTGAGGGAGTGTGTTCCACCATTGGGGAGCTAGAGCAGCGAACAGTTTTGACTGGGCTGAGCGGGAACTGTACTTCCTCAGTGGTAGGGAGGCGAGCAGGCCAGAGGTGGATGAACGCAGTGCCCTTGTTTGGGTGTAGGGACTGATCAGAGCCTGGAGGTACTGAGGTGCCGTTCCCCTCACAGCTCCGTAGGCAAGCACCATGGTCTTGTAGCGGATGCGAGCTTCAACTGGAAGCCAGTGGAGAGAGCGGAGGAGCGGGGTGACGTGAGAGAACTTGGGAAGGTTGAACACCAGACGGGCTGCGGCGTTCTGGATGAGTTGTAGGGTTTAATGGCACAGGCAGGGAGCCCAGCCAACAGCGAGTTGCAGTAATCCAGACGGGAGATGACAAGTGCCTGGATTAGGACCTGCGCCGCTTCCTGTGTGAGGCAGGGTCGTACTCTGCGGATGTTGTAGAGCATGAACCTACAGGAACGGGCTACCGCCTTGATGTTAGTTGAGAACGACAGGGTGTTGTCCAGGATCACGCCAAGGTTCTTAGCGCTCTGGGAGGAGGACACAATGGAGTTGTCAACCGTGATGGCGAGATCATGGAACGGGCAGTCCTTCCCCGGGAGGAAGAGCAGCTCCGTCTTGCCGAGGTTCAGCTTGAGGTGGTGATCCGTCATCCACACTGATATGTCTGCCAGACACAATAGATAGGAAGAATTAACCCAAATCTTCTCTTCAACAAACCAGGTTGACAGTTCCTTCGGCTCAGCTATTCCCATTCCTTTATTCTTTCTTTCTCTCATCTTTTCATTTGGACAGAGATGAAAACCAATGCCTTGTGGGTTGGTCCACTGTGGATAAGTTCATAAGCTTGGTCTTCCCATTCCTCCACCAGCCCTCAGCTTGGCTTCTTATAGATCAGTCTGTGTGTCTGTGTGTGTGTCCCTCACATAGATCCAATGATGTTATTTTCTGGATTGTTCTAGTAGAACTTGAACCCAAAGTAAACACAGTATATGTATAAGTGACCAGACACATTGGACTGTAACTCAGTCCACAGAAGAGATGGATGAAGGAAGATAGTTTCCTTAAATTTCACCACGTGGTAATTCTATAACTACAGCAGACATATTTTGAGAAATGGAACGAACACAATTAATATGTTGGTATTATTTTACTCTGTGCAGGAATTTTGTAGATGTTACCACAACCTTATTTCTTTGCTAGTTCTTCCACCTAGTGGTGCTAGAAGGACACATCCATACCACCAAGAAACACTGCTACCAATGTTCTAATGGTTCATGTATGATAGAAGAGGGGGAAGAATTAGACTGGTTCTTCTACTCTGGTAGGAAATATTCCATCCTCATCTGGTCCCTGATCTGTTTGTGCCATCATGTCATCTCACTCATTAACCAGGTTTCCCTCCAACCATTTCATGCAGATGAATTACCTAATGCATAAAAACATGTCAAATGGGCTGATAGAAACAGGGAATTATGTTTCAATTTAGTAATTGCCAACAGACCATTTGTTTGATCGACATGATAGGATCTTTTTGTGTGTCAAATTAATTATGCGAGAAACTTGCAATGATACAATTTATTCAGGGGTGTGAAGTACTTAAGTAAAAATACGTTAAAGTACTACTTAAGTAATTTCTTGTGGTATCAGTACTTTATATATTTTTGACAACTTTTACTTCACTACATTCCTTAAAATAATTATGTACTTTTTACTATATACATTTTCCTTGACACCCAAAAGTACTTGTTACATTTTGAATGCTTAGCAGCACAGGAAAATGGTCCAATTCATGCACATATCAAGAGAACATCCCTGATAATCCCGATTGCCTCTGATCTGGCAGACTCACTAAACACAAATGCTTTGTTTCTAAATTATGTCTGCATGTTTAGTGTGCCCCTGGATATTCGGGAAAAAAAAGAAAGAAAATGTGCCGTCGGGTATACTTAATATAAATGTATACTTTTACTTTTCATACTTAAGTATATTTTTGCAGTTACATTTAATTTTGATACTTAGGTATATTATAATCCAAATACTTTTACTCAAGTGCTATTTTACTGGTTGACCTTCACATTTACGTGAGTCATTGTCTATTATGGCATCTCTACTTTAACTCAAGTATGACAATTGGATACTTTTCCCACTACTACTGTAGTTGTACTAAACCGACAACGTGAGAAAGCATTAAGAGTTCATAGGCAGATGAAATAAGTTATGATGAACTTCATGGTGGCTAAGTGACGGACAGTGGTGATCTTGATGCAAATTTCCAATAAATATTGAAGGTATTATTTGAATGCTGGTGACATGCATGTCACCAGCATGATGATCGATGCTTGGCTGCTAATTGTATTTGATTGTTTTAAGGATATTTCTCTCATCCATATCTCATCATATAAGCTACCAGAGGGGTTCCTAAATGTTTTGTGTTAGCAATTCGTAAGGGATCCCCCTCATAATCAAAAGAACTCGAGTGCGATAAAAATAGTGTATAATGAGTTTTACTATGATGTCTGCAGATCATTGCTGGTGGTGTGAATGGGATTACCTAAGAAAGTTCTGTGTGGACTTCGATTGATGATGTTATAGGGATTCTGTGTGATGTGTGAATGAAATGTGGGAAAATAGTGAGGTGGTGTGTGAAGATATGAAAGGAGAGATTACAATTACCGAATGTGTTGTATTTATAGAACACTAGTGTGAAGGAGGAATTTGTGAAGAATGAATATCTAAACCCCTGTATTATAAAAGAAAGAATGTAATTACAAAGACACAAAATACAACATTGATATGGACAATAATGCAGATTTTTTTTTTTTTTTTTTTTGGGGGTACAACTGTACTTTACAACTACAGTATTGCCGATTTATACTTCAGGTGTGCCTGTTTCAAGATAGGGAGCAAAAAGAGAGAATGGGGACGTGTTGTAGTAAAAAAAACGAAAATACAAGTCGCCCCGAATTTCGGGGCCTGCCAAAACGATGAGTCAGAAATTTGGTAATGGGGTGTTAGTTAAATGGGCTAAATGGACAAAAATGGGCTAAATGGACAAATGGAGCATTCCCTTAAAGATGGGATACAGAGCCATGTAGAAGCCAGAGAAAAACTGGAAGAGGCAGAGAAGCAGAATCACTGAAATAGAAGGACAGAACAGTGAAAGTGTTAATGGTGACGCAAGTAGTCAAAAAAAAGGAAAGAAAGTGAGAGAAGGGCAAAGAAAAAAGAGAACAGCCTTTATCCAGAATTTCCAACAGCCCCACCTGAGGCACAGCCCTTACTGCAGCTGATGTGATACAGTGGGGGAGGGAAAGAAGGAAGAGGAGGAAGAGGACCTTGAGGAAGAGGTGGAGGATGAGGGAAAGACGGGGGAGAGGTGGGAACCCACAGAAAGAAACAGTCGGAAATGGTCGGAGGTGTTATATCTGTGGTAAACCAGGACATTTTGCCAGAGACTGCCAAGAAAATGAAGGCAGGGAGGAGTGGAATGGACCTCCCAGAAACATGAGGGTAAATTACCTTTTCGGAGACCAACAATAGGATGAGACAGAAACAGAAAATGAAGAAGAAGAAACACCCCTACAGATGTCACAACTAACTACTCTCTCAACAGAAAATCCACTAATTAACATTGAGATACTGGGAGACAAAAATCCATTCCTAGTAGACACTGATGCAGCAGTCTCTGCCCTGAAGAAATCAGCTGTTACGTTCATTGGATGAATTAGACCAAGGTGCAGCGTGGTAGGCGAACATCTTACTTTATTAAAATGAACCCCGAAAAAACAACAAAATACAAAATGAACGTAAAGTTCTGCAGGCTACACAGCACCTATACAAAATGTATGCATCCTCATGCCCAGTAAATCTACTGTGAAGAGACCTCATGTGCTAAATTAATCTCACCCTATTGGGCATCAGCAAGAAGCCAGAAGAAAGAAACTACCTCTCCCCACCGAAGAAGTAATGGTGGTGGCTGAAACAAATGACACGATTCCATGGCTAAAGAAAGTACCAGACAAATTATGGGTCAAAGGGAAGATAGACATTGTCAAAACGAAAGGAGCAGCAACCGTGGTGAGCAAAGAGGCAGAAAAAAGGCATAATTCCAGTACATACAGCGTTAGTGGAGGCGGGTGCTGTTATACCATGGCCAAGTTCACCTGGTGACACTCCACCTCCCAGGAAGAAAACCTCAGGGGATTTCAGATTGGTTAATGATTCTGTACATGGTCAAGTACCACTTGTGCCTAATACGGTGACCATTCTCTCTCAAGTTCCACCTGGAAGCTGTTGTTTTTCAGTGATTGATTTGGCTAATGCATTCTTCAGCATTCCAGTAGCTGAGGAATCGCGAGATAGGTTCTCTTTCACGTTCCTCTGCAAAAAAATGGACGTGGACTGTCATGCCCTAGGCTCAGGAAATGGCTAGAAACCTGGAGAGCTGGATGTCTCCATCAGGAAGTACGGTTATCCTGTTACTCCATGATCTGTTTCACCTGTCCTTGTGATTGTCTCCATCCCCCTCCAAGTGTCGCCCATCGTCCGCAGCAGTGAGAGTGACAGCAGCGAGAGCGAGGCTGCATTGGAATCTGTTGACATGCAAGTTGATGAGCAACATACATGAAGTAAGATACATTGACACGGTTCCTGTTCTCCATCATGGATAGGCTTAGTCCTCCTACAGTTAACAGGCAATTTAGCTGACAATTGGAAACGTTTCAAGCAGAGATTCAATATCTACCTAGCAGCTAGTGGTGTCTTCTGGAACAGAAAAATGAATGGGAATGGTCCCATGAACAGGAAAGCTGCTTCAAAAACCTAAAGAAGACAATCACAGAAGAGCCCGTGCTCAGGTTCTACGATCCAGAGAAAAGCACAAGGATTTCTGCAGACGCTTCACAGTTTGGCCTGGGAGCAGTTCTTCTGCAACAGCATGACGACACATGACATGGACGACACCCGTCGCTTATGCAGCCAGAGCCGTGACAGGCGCAGAGACAAGGTATGCACAGATAGAGAAAGAACTACTGGCGAGCACATACGCGTCTACAAATGAGACTTTGAAGTAGAAACCGACCACAAACCATTGGTGTCAATCATGTCTAAGCCACTGAATGATTGTCCAATGAGAATCCAGAGAATGTTGATCAGACTGCAAAAGTATGATGTGAAGATGATCTCCGCCGACACTCTTTCTCCAGCAGCCGACAAGAAGGAGAGCTTCGACACACAGAAAAACACTGAGAATCAGGCCTACGTCGACATGATCGTAGAATCACTTCCTGTGTCTTCTGAGAGAATGGAGCAGATCAAAAGAGAGACCGCAGCTGACCAAACAATGACAGAGTTGAAAGAAACAACACTGATAGGATGGCCCACACAGAAAAACAACTGTCCAAGGAGAATACAGGATTACTGGATGTGCAGAGCAGAGCTCACCGTTGTGGATGACATGGTGTTCAAAGGCAACAAGATTGTCATTCCCATGACACTACGCAAAGAAATGCTACAGAAAATACACAAGGGCCACTTGGGTGAGGAAAAATGCAAACGACAAGCACGAGAAGTAATGTACTGGCCAAGAATGAACCAGGAAATCAGCCAGACCACTGCTTCATGTGAACTGTGTTTCACCTACAGGCCAAAGCAGCAAGCAGAGCCGCTAATGCCTCATCCAGTACCCAACAGACCCTACTACAAAATTGTCAAAGGTCTGATGAAAAAGGCACATGATGGGAAGGAGTATTTCCTAATAAAACTGATGACCTACCGAAATGCACCACTGCAGAATGGACTTTCACCTGCACAAATGTTGATGGGACGTCGCATCAGAAACAATCTACCCATCCATGAGGACTCGCTAAAGCTAACACCCAGAGGTGCTCACAAAGTCAAACTCGCAAAGGAAAAACAGAAAGACAAACAAAAACAGCGACACAACAAAAGTGCAAGACACTTACCTGAACTGAAACCTGGAGATCATGAGCGACTCTGAGACATCACTACAGAAACCTGGATGCAGCAAGGTTGTGTGCAGAGAGAAGTTGCACCGCGATCCTATGAGATCCAAACGGAGCATGGATCACAACTGAGACGAAACAGAGTAGATCTAAGGCTGCAGCCATTCACTCAAGGGACTGAGGATCATCAGGAGGATACTGTTGAAGCGTCAAATGCCTTTAGAAATTGACAATTCAGTCAGAACACCCTGACTGACAATGAACGCTGTCCAACTGTTTCAGGAAGCACTTCAGCAGAACGACCAAAAAGGACTTTCAGGGGAAAAGGCTAATTGAGAATTGCTAAAAAAAATTACAAAAATACATAAAAGGGGCATGTCACGCCCTGGTCTAAGTATTTTGTGTTTATCTTTATGTATTGGGTTAGGCCAGGGTGTGGCATGGGGTTTTTGCATTGTGGTGTGTTTTGTCTTGGGGTTTTGGTGTGTATATATTGGGATTGTAGCTAGTGGGGTGATCTAGCAAAGTCTATGGCTGTCTGGAGTGGTTCTCAATCAGAGGCAGGTGTTTATCGTTGTCTCTGATTGGGAACCATATTTAGGCAGCCATATTCTTTGAGCTTGTCGTGGGTGATTGTCCTTAGTGTCCTTGTTCCTGTCTGTGTTAGTTTTCACTAGTATAGGCTGTTTCGGTTTTCGTTACGTTCTTTGTTTGTATTTTAGATTCGTGTTACGTTTTTTGTTCATTAAACATGGATCGTAATCTACACGCTGCGTTTTGGTCCGACTCTCCTTCACCACACCTAGAAAACCGTTACAGGGCACCTGGACTCAATGTTTTGTTAATGTGAAAAGAAATAGAGCCACAATAGAGTATTGTTGGACAGACTATATTTAGTTGAATTTTTTTTTTTTTTTTTAAGGAAAAAAAACGGTAAAGAAATGTGTGTTATTGAAAATTGCATGTTATGCAGGTTGAGTAAACAAATGTGACATGTGTAGTTACATAGAAAAGTAGTTTTCTTTTAAAGGAAAGAAGATGTGTTGTTATCTGAGCCTGCCTGCCGACCTGTACCTTTGCCCCCCTGTGGATTATTGACCTCTGCCTACCCTGAACCTGAGCCTGCCTGCCGTCCGGTACCGTTGCCCCACCTTTGGTTTTCTGCCCTCTGCCTTGACCTGTCTATTGCATGCCTTGACCTGTCTATTGCATGCCTTGACCTGTCTATTATTTTCCAGTGATATCGTCCCCCTGCAGCAGACAGGTGGAAGCGCTCACTGGCCGGGATTACTCATATACAAACTACCCTGTCATGATTAACTGGTGTAATGCTCCATAATTATGGAGTGGCATGTGCCCTTGATAAAATTCGAGATGTATCTTATTGATCTTAATGATAGAAAGTGTCTGGTATTTTATGTGTTGATTTCGCTTACTTTTAATATGTGTTTTTACAGAACCTCCTTTAATAGTTTCAGCCATAATCTAATTCTTACCCTAAAATGTAACAATAGTTATCAGTAATAGTGATAAAAGGAGGGAGTGTGATGGAAATGTATTTCCATGCCTATGTAATCGTATGTCTAGCTGCTTTTATTAAAACGCCCTTTTCAGAGTTTCGTCAGGCTTCTATTGAGTTTGAGCCTCTCTGGCCGTGATAGTAAAGCTTGTCTCGTTTACTTTAGGTTTGAGTCTTTAGTGGTGAATTTCCACGACACTATCTTATATGATTTTAATGTTGTTTTAAAAAAGTCTTACACAAGACTATAATTGCAGTCTTTGTGTTGATTGGTTAGGCACACAGTAGTAATTTATTAGAATAGCTGACTGAAGATGTACGGACAATATCACACTACTGGCAAGGGGCTAGAATAAGAGGAAGTTTGCCAACATGGATCATATGTTGGCAAAGAGATATGTGAAGGTATGTCAAAAAGAAATTGGGGGGCTTCCATAAGACTTTATTTTTTTACCTGTATCTTCTTGTATTTATTTCTACATGTCTGATCTTCTGTCTGCAATCCTGACTCAGTTTCTTTTATTATTTTTACCAGTCATCTTTGTTGTGACTTTAACATTATTCTGAAGACTGTTGTTTATCTAATTAAATAACTATGTTTAATTGTTACCCAATTAAATTAATCATGTAACAGTTAACTAATTACGATCTGGGGCACCACGAGAGCTACCACTTATTTTTTATTTTTTATTTTTCACCTTTATTTAACCAGGTAGGCAAGGCCATGGTGGCGAAGTAAATACAATATAGCAAGTAAAACACTGGAATGGTTGATTTGCAGTGTTTCCATTTTCAGAGATTTTTGTAGTTCGTTCCAGTCATTGGCAGCAGAGAACTGGAAGGAGAGGCGGCCAAAGGAGGAATTGGTTTTGGGGGTGACCAGAGAGATATACCTGCTGGAGCGCGTGCTACAGGTGGGTGCTACTATGGTGACCAGTGAGCTGAGATAAAGGGGCACTTTACCTAGCAGGGTCTTGTAGATGACCTGGAGCCAGTGAGTTTGGCGACGAGTATGAAGCGAGGGCCAGCCAACGAGAGCGTACAGGTCGCAGTGGTGGGTAGTATATGGGGCTTTGGTGACAAAACGGATGGCACTGTGATAGACTGCATCCAACTTATTGAGTGGGGTATTGGATGCTATTTTGTAAATGACATCCCCGAATTCAAGGATCGGTAGGATGGTCAGTTTTACGAGGGTATGTTTGGCAGCATGAGTGAAGGATGCTTTGTTGTGAAATAGGAAGCTAATTCTAGATTTAACATAGGATTGGAGATGTTTGATGTGAGTCTGGAAGGAGAGTTTACAGTCTAACCAGACACCCAGGTATTTGTAGTTGTCCACATATTCTAAGTCAGAACCGTCCAGAGTAGTGATGTTGGACAGGCGGTCAGGTGCAGGCAGCGATCGGTTGAAGAGCATGCATTTAATTTTACTTACTTGTCCAAAGAAGGGCCAGAAGAATACAGAATGGTGTCGTCTGTGTAGAAGTGGATCAGAGACTCACCAGCAGCAAGAGCGACATCATTGATGTATACAGAGAAGAGAATCGGTCCAAGAATTGAACCCTGTGGCACCCCCATAGAGACTGCCAGAGGCCCGGACAACAGGCCCTCCGATTTGACACACTGAACTCTATCAGATAAGTAGTTGGTGAACCAGGCGAGGCAATCATTTGAGAAACCAAGGCTGTCAAGTCTGCCGATGAGGATGTGGTGATTGACAGAGTCGAAAGCCTTGGCCAGGTCAATGAATACAGCTGCACAGTATTGTTTCTTATCGATGCCGTTTAAGATATCGTTTAGGACCTTGAGCCTGGCTGAGGTGCAGCCATGACCAGCTCTGAAACCAGATTGCATAGCGGAGAAGGTATGGTGGGATTCAAAATGGTCGGTAATCTGTTTGTTGACTTGGCTTTCCAAGAACTTAGAAAGGCAGGGTAGGATATATATAGGTCTGTAGCAGTTTGGGTGAAGGGTGTCCCCCCTGTTGAAGAGGGGAATGACCACAGCTGCTTTCCGATCTTTAGGAATCTCAGACGACACGAAAGAGAGGTTGAACAGGCTAGTAATAGGGGTGGCCACAATTTCGGCAGATACTTTTAGAAAGAAAGGGTCCAGATTGTCTAGCCCGGCTGATTTGTAGGGGTCCAGATTTTACAGCTCTTTCATAACATCAGCCGACTGGATTTGGGAGAATGAGAAATGGGGAAGGCTTGGGCGAGTTGCTGTGGGAGGTGCAGTGCTGTTGACCGGGGTAGGGGTAGCCAGGTGGAAAGCATGGCCAGCCGTGGAAAATGTTTTCTTTAAATTCTCAATTATAGTGGATTTATCTGAGTTTGTGTTGCAGGAAGCACATTTCTGCTTGAAAAGGCTAGCCTTGGCTTTTCTAACAGCCTGTGTATATTGTTTTCTAGCTTCCCTGAAAAGTAGCATATAACGGGGGCTGTTCGACGCTAATGCAGAACGCCATAGGATGTTTTTGTGTTGGTTAAGGGCAGTCGGGTCTGGAGAGAAGGGCTATATCTGTTCCTGGTTCTAAATTTCTTGAATGGGGCATGCTTATTTAAGTTGCTGAGGAAGGCATTTAAAAAAAATAACCAGGCATCTTCTACTGACGGGATGAGATCAATATCCTTCCAGGATACCCAGGCCAAGTCGATTAGAAAGGCCTACTCGCTGAAGTGTTTCAGGGAGCGTTTGACAGTGATTAGTGGAGGTCGTTTGACCGCTGACCCATTACGGATGCAGGCAATAAGGCAGTGATTGCTGAGATCAGCAGAGGTTGGTTAGGATGATATCTATGAGGGCGCCTGTGTTTACGGCTTTGGGGTGGTACCTGGTAGGTTCATTGATAATTTGTGTGAGATTGAGGGCATCAAGCTTAGATTGTAGGATGGCTGGGGTGTTAAGCATGTTCCAGTTTAGGTCGCCTAGCAGCACGAGCTCTGAAGATAGATGGGGGGCAATCAGTTCACATATGGTGTCCAGAGCACAGCTGGGGGCAGAGGGTGGTCTATAGCAGGCGGCAACGGTGAGAGACTTGTTTTTAGAGAGGTGGATTTTTAAAAGTAGAAGTTCAAATTGTTTGGGTACAGACCTGGATAGTAGGACAGAACTCTGCAGGCTATCTTTGCAGTAGATTGCAACACCGCCCCCTTTGGCCGTTCTATCTTGTCTGAAAATGTTGTAGTTAGGGATGAAGATTTCCGAATTTTTGGTGGTCTTCCGAAGCCAGGATTCAGACACGACTAGAACATCCAGGTTGGCAGAGTGTGCTAAAGCAGTGAATAAAACAAACTTAGGGAGGAGGCTTCTAATGTTAACATGCATGAAACCAAGGCTATTACGGTTACAGAAGTCATCAAAAGAGAGCGCCTGGGGAATTGGAGTGGAGCCAGGCATTGCAGGGCCTGGATTCACCTCTACATCACCAGAGGAACAGAGGATGAATAGGATAAGGGTACGGCTAAAAGCTATGAGAATTGGTCGTCTAGAATTTCTGGAAACGAGAGTAAAAAGAGGTTTCTGGGGGGGATAAAATAGCTTCAAGGTATAATGTACAGACAAAGGTATGGTAGGATGTGAATACAGTGGAGGTAAACCTAGGTATTGAGCGATGATGAGAGAGCTACTGTCTCTAGAACCATCATTGAAACCAGGTGATGTCATTGCAAGTGTGGGTGGTGGAACTGAAAGGTTGGATAAGGTATAGTGAGCAGGGCTAGAGGCTCTACAGTGAAATAAGCCAATAAAAACTTACCAGAACAGCAATGGACAAGGCATATTGACATCAAGGAGAGGCATGCTTAGTCAAGGGGTTGGGGTCACGGCGATTCAGACAGCTAGCCATCGGTAGCAAGCTAGCATTGGATGGAGGTCTGATTTTAGCCACCTCATGCGTTTCCTTCGGTAGATTAGTGGGGTTCCGTGTGGTAGAAGGGATCAATCCAATTGGCAAAATAGATATAGTTATAGTGACCCAAGAAAAATTGTCTGATAGACCTATTCAGATAGCAGCCGATAAGACAGCTAACGATTAGCGGACCGCAGATGGGCATTCAGGTAACGTCGCGGCGGAGGGGCCAGATGGATAACTCCATCCGGCCGATAACGTCGGTAGTCCAGTCGTAAAGGTCCGGTGGGGCTCCGCATCGGCAGTAAAATGGGTCCGGATAGGTGATTGTAGCCCAGGAGTGACTGATGGAACTCTTCAGTTGGCGAGCTCTGGAATAATTGATGTTTGCTCCGGGATCGATGTAAGCCAATAGTCACACGGATAGCTGCTAGCTAGCTGGGAGATCCAGGTGTAAATGTCCAGAGCTTGCGGTTGAAATCCGGGGATATGGAGAGAAAAATAGGTCCAGTATGTTCTGGTCTGAGTCGCGTTGTACAAAACTGGCGATAGCTTTTCGAGCTAAAGGATAGCTGATGACCACAAACCATGGTTAGCTGAATACTAACGTTAGCTTCTGGCTAGCTTCTGGCTAGCTTCTATTGTGGATTTCAGATTTGAGGTAAATAATTTATTTATTTTTTAATTGGTGAGGCGGGTTGTAGGAGAGTGTTTTGAAGTTGAGTTTTTGGAAAAGAAAATATATAAAAGATATGCGAAGAAAGGTGTAAATATATATATATAATATATGCCATTTAGCTGACGCTTTTATCCAAAGCGACTTACAGTCATGTGTGCATACATTCTACGTATGGGTGGTCCCGGGAATCGAACCCACTACCCTGGCGTTACAAGCGCCATGCTCTACCAACTGAGCCACAGAAGGACCACATAGGACACGACAAGATGAGGACAATGCTTGTTAAAGAATCGATGGAGAGGGAGAGAAAGAGGGACAGAGACCTACAGTAACCAAATATTCCTTAATTGAATTGTATTTTTTTTTGAATGTCAAAAGACTGAAGGAGACGAGCCTCCTTGAAGAAAAGCGGCACAGCTGGACATCAATAGCGCTGTGCTACAGGAGTGGGTTGCTGAGGTGCAGCAGTGGCCTGAAGGTATATTAGTTTCTGAACAAATAGAGCAAAAACTCAAAACGGACAACCAGAAAAAGTTTATTCAACCCACAAGCATGTATTTTTATAACTTACGACTAGGCACCACCTTGCATGTCTACGATAAAGCATAATTCTCTATTGTTAGGCAGAAACACAGTATGTTCCTCTCACTGGTAGTGTCATGACCTGCCTAAGTCTAGGACTTTCTTGGGCGTGGAAGTGTGTGTGTGTGTTAGTGTTTGTGTAACTGGCCTGCCTTATGAGGAACTGAAACTAAGTTGTTGCTCTTTTGCCTCCTTCCTTAGAAATATTAATATTCAGCGACATGTTTTGAACAGAATGTGAACTTTCTGCACTTCCCCTAGTCTCAGTATCTTTCCATACATAAACTTCAAATTCACCATTCATTGACCCCCAAAATGTACAATTCTTATACAAGTAAAGTAATAACTATGTTCTAATATGATGACAGGAAAAATTATATTTCAAGCCAGAATCCAACAGGTAGAAAAGTGAATGTTTCTGTCTCTCAACTTCCTAATTGACTGATGTAAGTGGAGTTACGTTTGTAACATGCCCTATGTTTGACAACCACACTTCAGGATAGTCAGACAGGGCATCTCCAGAAGAAGACTGAGGGGCTTTACCTCAGTGTGAACCAGAGGAAACACTACCTATACTGTTTGACAGGTAGGGCACAAAAACAACATGACCTCAAAACACATTATTAATCAAGCAGTGAAACTGATTTGTGAAATAAAATGCATGAGTTATACACATCATACCATGTTTGTCACGAGTCCGACCGAGGGTGTTTCCCCTTCCCGGGCGGTTGGCGCTCGGCGGTCGTCGTCACCGGCCTATTAGCTGCCACTGATTGTTTTTCCTCTCCCTCCTTGTATGTTTAGTGGTAGCACCTGTTCATGATTAAATCAGCTAATTAGTTTGTCTTTATTAGACAGCCGGCCCGCCTGGTTGTTGTGCGGGATTATTGCAGTGTAACCTTCGGCTCTGTTGTTAGAAGTACGTGTTAGTGCCTGGTCGTTACGTTTTCTGTTGTACATTCTCATTCCCTATGTTTGGGGCCGTTACTATTGTGAGCACCCTGGGTTGCGTTGGCGCTATTAAAGACGCACAGCTTTGCACTCACTGTCTCCTGCGTTTGACTCCACACACCTACGACACCTGAAGTGTTACAGAATCCCGCACCCGAATCAAATCGAATGGAGTCAGCAGGAGCAGCAGCCAACCCTCTCCCATCGATGGAGGAACGGGTTCTCCACCACACCACCATTCTCCATCGGATCGGATCCGCGATGGATCAAGTGATGGAGAGAATGGACCGATGGGAGAGGAGTGGTCTCCTCTCTCCACCTTCGGCACCCCGACTCCGGTCTCCCCATCACTCGACTCCAGCACCCTTCGTCTGACGCTACCGAGGGCTTATGATGGAGCGGCGGCGGGTTGCCAGGGGTTTCTGCTTCAGCTGGAGCTATACCTGGCCACCGTTAGACCCCCTCCCTCAGGAGCGGAGAGGGTGAGTGTCCTCATCTCCTGCCTCACGGGTCGTGCTCTGGAGTGGGCGAACGCAGTCTGGAATGGCCCAGACTCAGCGGGAGCACTACCCAGAGTTTTCCTGCCGCTTCCGTGCCGTATTTGATCACCCTATAGACGGCCGAGCGGTGGGAGAACGACTTTTCATCTCAGGCAGGAGAGGAGGAGCGCCCAGGATTACGCGCTGGAGTTCCGGACCTTGGCAGCCGGATCTGGGTGGAACGACAGGGCCCTTATGGACCACTACAGGTGTGGTCTCCGAGAGGACGTCCGCCGGGAGTTAGCGTGTCGGGACACCACTCTGTTACTGGATCAGCTGATTGACATGTCCATTCGACTGGACAATCTGCTGGCTGCCCGCGGGCGTTCAGAGAGGGTCCTGTGCGTTCCACCACCCGGCCCCTCCGCTCCCATTCCGATGGAGTTGGGAGGGGCTGCGCCGAGGGGTACCGGAGGAGGAGGCCTTCCCTGCACCAACTGTGGTCGGAGAGGACACACGTCTGATCGGTGCTGGGGGGGTCCGTCTGGGAGTAGAGATGGCAGGCGGAACGCTTCTCGGTCACCCCAGGTGAGTCAGCATCAGACTCACCCAGAATCCCTTGTTGGCCATATGTTTGTCTTAATCTCTTTCCTTCACTTTTTCCCTCTTCCCAGCATAGGGCGCTAGTCGATTCAGGCGCAGCTGGGAACTTTATGGATCGCGGACTCGCCCTTAAGTTAGGGGTTCCGCTGGTGCCGATAGATTCTCCTTTCCCCGTGCACTCCCTAGATAGCCGGCCATTAGGGTCAGGGATGGTCGGGAGACCACGGTCCCACTGGACATGGTGACGCAGGGGAATCATAGGGAGCGTATCAGTTTTTTTATTATTGATTCGCCTGCGTTTCCAGTGGTGCTGGGGACTCCCTGGCTGGCCCGGCACAATCCTAAAATTTCGTGGAGACAAGGGGTTCTCCAGGGGTGGTCAGAGGAGTGTTCTGGAAGGTGTTTGGGAGTTTCCATCGGTGCCACGTCGGTGGAGAGTCCAGACCAGGGTTCCACGGTGTGCATTCCCCCGAGTATGCCGATTTGGCAATCGCTTTCAGTAAAGTGAAAGCGACTAAATTACCACCTTATCGACCGGGAAGGGATTGTACGATAGATCTCAGGTAGACGCTGCGCTTCCCAAGAGTCATGTGTACCCGCTGTCCCAGGAGGAGACGTTGGCAATGGAGACATATGTCACGGAGTCGCTGGGACAGGGGTACATTCGGCCCTCCATTTCACCCGTCTCCTCGAGTTTCTTTTTGTGAGGAAAAAGGAGGGAGGTTTGCGTCCGTGTATCGATTATAGAGGTCTAAACGCCATCACAGTGGGGTATAGTTACCCTCTACCTCTCATCGCTACGGTGGAATCGTTCCACGGAGCGCAGTTCTTCACAAAACTGGATCTCAGGAGCGCGTATAGTCTGGTGCGTATTCGGAAGGGAGACGAGTGGAAAACCGCATTTAGTACTACATCCGGCCACTATGAGTACCTCGTCATGCCGTATGGGTTAAAGAATGCTCCAACCGTTTTCCAATCCTTTGTAGACGAGATTCTCAGGGACCTGTGCGGTCAGGGGTGGTTGTTTATATCGATGACATTCTGATCTACTCGGCCACTCACACCGCGCATGTGTCTCTGGTGCGCAAAGTGCTTGGAAGACTGCTGGAGCATGACCTATACGTCAAGGCTGAGAAATGTGTGTTCTCTAAACGAGCCGTCTCTTTTCTGGGATATCGCATTTCCACCTCGGGGTGGTGATGGAGGGTGAACGCATTAGGGCCGTGCGTAATTGGCCGACTCCAACCACGGTAAAGGAGGTGCAGCGGTTTTTGGGTTTTGCCAACTACTACCGGAGGTTTATCCGGGGTTTTGGCCAGATAGCGGCTCCCATTACCTCACTGCTGGGGGCCCGGTGCGATTGCAGTGGTCAGCACAGGCGGACAGGGCATTCAACAAGTTGAAGGCGCTGTTCACTGAGGCGCCCGTGTTGGCGCATCCGGATCCCTCTCTAGCATTCATAGTGGAGGTGGACGCGTCCGAGGCTGGGGTGGGTGCCGTGCTATCACAGCGCTCGGGTACGCCACCAAAACTCCGCCCCTGCGCTTTCTTCTCAAGGAAGCTCAGCCCAGCGGAGCGTAACTATGATGTGGGGGACCGGGAGTTGCTAGCGGTGGTTAGAGCTCTGAAGGTGTGGAGACACTGGCTTGAGGGGGCTAAGCACCCTTTTCTCATCTGGACCGACCACCAGAATCTGGAGTATATTCGGGCTGCAAGGAGACTTAACCCACGTCAGGCAAGGTGGGCCATATTCTTCACCCGGTTCCGGTTTACTTTGTCTTATAGACCGGGCTCCCAGAACGTGAGGGCTGACGCACTGTCCCGCCTTTACGACACCGAGGATGGGTCCACTGAACCTACTCCCATCCTTCCCGCCTCTAAGCTGGTAGCCCCAGTGGTATGGGAGGTGGACTCGGACATCGAGCGGGCGTTACGGGCTGAACCCGCGCCTCCTCAGTGTCCAGCGGGGCGAAGGTATGTGCCGCTTGATGTTCGGGACAAGCTGATTCGGTGGGCTCACGTCCTACCCTCCTCGGGTCACCCTGGGGTGACGAGGACAGTGGGGAGCCTTCAGGGGAGGTATTGGTGGCCTACGTTGGTTAAGGACGTTAAGGGTTATGTCTCCTCTTGCTCAGTGTGCGCTCAGAGTAAGGCTCCTAGGCACCTTCCTAGAGGGAAGCTACAACCCCTCCCCGTTCCACAGCGGCCATGGTCACATCTGTCCATAGATTTCCTGACCGATCTTCCGCCGTCTCAGGGGAACACCGCGGTTCTAGTGATTGTGGATCGGTTTTCTAAGTCCTGCCGTCTCCTCCCGTTGCCCGGTATCCCTACAGCCCTGCAGACTGCGGAGGCATTATTTACCCATGTCTTTCGGCACTACGGGGTGCCGGAGGACATCGTTTCTGATCGGGGCCCCCAATTCACGTCTCGGGTATGGAGAGCGTTCATGGAACGTTTGGGGGTCTCTGTCAGCCTGACCTCCGGTTATCACCCCGAGAGTAATGGGCAGGTGGAGAGATTGAACCAGGAGGTGGGTAGGTTTCTGCGGTCGTATTGCCAGGATCGGCCAGGGGAGTGGGCACGATACATTCCCTGGGCTGAAATGGCTCAGAACTCACTACGCCACTCCTCTACTAACGTGTCCCCTTTTCAGTGTGTGTTGGGATACCAGCCGGTCCTGGCACCATGGCATCCGAGCCAGACCGAGGCTCCTGCGGTGGAGGAATGGGTACAGCGCTCCAAGGAGACCTGGAGGGCCGTCCAGGAGTCTCTACGACAAGCGAGTGGACGGCAGAAGAGGAGTGCTGACCGCCACCGCAGTGAGGCCCCCGTGTTTGTACCGGGGGACAGGGTCTGGCTCTCGACCCGAAACCTACCTCTCCGCTTGCCCTGCCGGAAGCTGGGTCCGCAGTGTGTAGGGCCCTTTAAAGTCCTGAGGAGAATAAACGAGGTGTGTTATCGATTACAACTCCCTTCCTATTATCGAATTAACCCCTCGTTTCATGTGTCTCTCCTCAGGCCGGTGGTAGCTGGTCCCCTGCAGGACAGTGAGGTACCGGAGGTCCCTCCCCCTCTGGACATCGAGGGACCCCGGCGTACACGATCCGGGCCATTCTGGACTCAAGACGCCGGGTGAGGGGCCTGCAGTACCTCGTGGACTGGGAGGGGTACGGTCCGGAGGAGAGGTGCTGGGTACCGGTGAGGGACATCTTGGATCCATCCATGTTGAGGATTTCCATCGCCTCCATCCGGATCGCCCTGCACCTCGTCCTCCGGGGCGACCTCGAGGCCGGTGTCGGCGCGCTGCGGGAGCCGCGCGTCAGGAGGGGGTACTGTCACGAGTCCGACCGAGGGTGTTTCCCCTTCCCGGGCGGTTGGCGCTCGGCGGTCGTCGTCACCGGCCTATTAGCTGCCACTGATTGTTTTTCCTCTCCCTCCTTGTATGTTTAGTGGTAGCACCTGTTCATGATTAAATCAGCTAATTAGTTTGTCTTTATTAGACAGCCGGCCCGCCTGGTTGTTGTGCGGGATTATTGCAGTGTAACCTTCGGCTCTGTTGTTAGAAGTACGTGTTAGTGCCTGGTCGTTACGTTTTCTGTTGTACATTCTCATTCCCTATGTTTGGGGCCGTTACTATTGTGAGCACCCTGGGTTGCGTTGGCGCTATTAAAGACGCACAGCTTTGCACTCACTGTCTCCTGCGTTTGACTCCACACACCTACGACACCTGAAGTGTTACAATGTTTATGATCAAATGTAAGCATGGCCTATGTTATGAATTGATCTAATGTAAAACATTTAATTAAACTAAGAAATTACATCACCATAAACAGCAGAGTACCTTGTGAGCCAAAACTCTGCATGGCTTGTATAATGTTATAACTGTATGACAACCAATGCTTTAGAAAGGAGTTGATTGTTTTGTACTCTCTTTGTTTGTGCCTCTATAGTAGCTCTACAACTTATAGTTATGTAACATATCTGTATCTACAGTTCGTCTAATCACCCCATTGTATTCAGACGGCAACAAGAGGAGGCATCAGATTCAGAGAAATTGTTGAGCACAAATCAGCCTTGACAGCAGGCAGAGCTGCTCAGTGGGTGAGCTGCTCAGTACTAACAACATTGTGGGACCATGGGAGAGACTTGGCACCAGTAAGTATATGATTGCAGAAGGTATCTATTGTGATTACATTTTTACCTTCTCATTGCTGTTGCTCTGTTAAATACTGTACCTCAGAGTTTTACATCTCACAGGCAACCGCCATCTCGCCATCAAAAAGGCAATCTTCGACAGACTGATGTTGGTGAACGGACTGCAGGAGGTGAATGGGCACTGGGGGAGCCTACAAAGAGCAGCCGGGAACTCTGGAGGCACTGTGCCTACAGCTGCAAGAACAGAGTAGGTTAAGGCTTATACTATTTTTGGACTGAACATTTTGTCTTGCTTTACAAATACCCTCCGCACGGTGTAGTGGAATTGTCAATACTTTAGCGCTTTACTTATTACTTTTAGGTAATGCAGTGGAGGGAGGAATGGCCTTCTCTGCCTCCTGAAGAGAAAATTGAGTGAACTGACACAAGACCAAGGAAACACCAGGAACACCTAGCAAAAGCTGGTCCTATTGCTGAGAGCTCAGATGACAACTGCTATGCTTTCTGAAATCATTCACCAACCCTGCCTCTGCTCCCTCGGGAGCAGCCTGGTCTCCTGACGTTGACGCCTGACCCCTCACCTTCTGAACCCACCCAGAGAAATATAATTTGCCTGATGATGCGCTAGTGGAGAAGCAATGTCTGATTTCAGTGCATTTGTTGCCATGTTTCCTCTCCTCACTTTTCTTCCAGTCGTAGACTATGGCGACATCATCAGCTTCTAAAATGAATAAGTGAAGTAAAGGTCTTCATAAATAAATGCATTAAGCACTAACGTGTGTGTGTGTGTGTGTGTGTGTGTGTGTGTGTGTTTCAATCGATTACATAGTATGAATTACTTATTTTGACATAATAAAAAGTTGCAATGTCACAGCATATGATTTGATTGTTGTTTTGCCATAATGAATTGATGTCTGTTCAATACACAGTTCAAACTATAGCCTACTAAGAAAGGCACCTGTACCAATGCTGATTGATATACAGTGCCTTGCGAAAGTATTCGGCCCCCTTGAACTTTGCGACCTTTTGCCACATTTCAGGCTTCAAACATAAAGATATAAAACTGTATTTTTTTTTTGAAGAATAAACAACAAGTGGGACACAATCATGAAGTGGAACGACATTTATTGGATATTTCAAACTTTTTTAACAAATCAAAAACTGAAAAATTGGGCGTGCAAAATTATTCAGCCCCTTTACTTTCAGTGCAGCAAACTCTCTCCAGAAGTTCAGTGAGGATCTCTGAATGATCCAATGTTGACCTAAATGACTAATGATGATAAATACAATCCACCTGTGTGTAATCAAGTCTCCGTATAAATGCACCTGCACTGTGATAGTCTCAGAGGTCCGTTAAAAGTGCAGAGACCATCATGAAGAACAAGGAATACACCAGGCAGGTCCGAGATACTGTTGTGAAGAAGTTTAAAGCCGGATTTGGATACAAAAAGATTTCCCAAGCTTTAAACATCCCAAGGAGCACTGTGCAAGCGATAATATTGAAATGGAAGGAGTATCAGACCACTGCAAATCTACCAAGAACTGTCCGTCCTTCTAAACTTTCAGCTCATACAAGTAGAGGACTGATCAAAGATGCAGCCAAGAGGCCCATGATCACTCTGGATGGACTGCAGAGATCTACAGCTGAGGTGGGAGACTCTGTCCATAGGACAACAATCAGTCGTATATTGCACAAATCTGGCCTTTATGGAAGAGTGGCAAGAAGAAAGTCATTTCTTAAAGATATCCATAAAAAGTGTTGTTTAAAGTTTGCCACAAGCCACCTGGGAGACACACCAAACATGTGGAAGAAGGTGCTCTGGTCAGATGAAACTAAAATTGCAACAATGCAAAACATTATGTTTGGCGTAAAAGCAACACCCTGAACACACCATCCCCACTGTCAAACATGGTGGTGGCAGCATCATTGTTTGGGCCTACTTTTCTTCAGCAGGGATGGCCGCCTCGAGGCGCCGACAGAGATGGCCACCTCGCTTCGCGTTCCTAGGAAACTATGCAGTTTTTTTTTTTTTTTTTTTTACGTGTTATTTCTTACATTAGTACCCCAGGTCATCTTAGGTTTCATTACATACAGTCGAGAAGAACTACTGAATATAAGATCAGCGTCAACTCACCATCAGTACGACCAAGAATATGTTTTCCGCGACGCGGATCCTGTGTTCTGCCTTACAAACAGGACAATGGAATGGATCGCATGCAGCGACCCAAGAAAACGACTCCGAAAAAGAGGGAAACGAGGCGGTATTCTGGTCAGACTCCGAAAAAGGGCACATCGCGCACCACTCCCCAGCATTCTTCTTGCCAATGTCCAGTTTCTTGACAACAAGGTTGACGAAATCCGAGCAAGGGTGGCATTCCAGAGGGACATCAGAGACTGCAACGTTCTCTGCTTCACGGAAACATGGCTCACTGGAGAGACGCTATCCGATGCGGTGCAGCCAACGGGTTTCTCCACGCATCGCGCTGACAGAAACAAACATCTTTCTGGTAAGAAGAGTGGCGGGGGCGTATGCCTCATGACTAACGAGACATGGTGTGATGAAGGAAACATACAGGAAATCAAATCCTTCTGTTCACCTGATTTAGAATTCCTCACAATCAAATGTAGACCGCATTATCTTCCAAGAGAATTCTCTTTGATTATAATCACAGCCGTATATATCCCCCCCCAAGCAGACACATCGATGGCTCTGAACGAGCTTTATTTAACTCTTTGCAAACTGGAAACCATTTATCCGGAGGCTGCATTCATTGTAGCTGGGGATTTTAACAAAGCTAATCTGAAAACAAGACTCCCTAAATTTTATCAGCATATCGATTGCGCAACCAGGGGTGGTAAAACCTTGGATCATTGTTACTCTAACTTCCGCGACGCATATAAGGCCCTGCCCCGCCCCCATTTCGGAAAAGCTGACCACGACTCCATTCTGCTGATCCCTGCCTACAGGCAGAAACTAAAACAAGAGGCTCCCACGCTAAGGTCTCTCCAACGCTGGTCCGACCAAGCTGACTCCACACTCCAAGACTGCTTCCATCACGTGGACTGGGACATGTTTCGTATTGCGTCAGATAAAAATATTGACGAATACGCTGATTCGGTGTGCGAGTTCATTAGAACGTGCGTCAAGATGTCGTTCCCATAGCAACGATAAAAACATTCCCTAACCAGAAACCGTGGATTGATGGCAGCATTCGCGTGAAACTGAAAGCGCAAACCACTGCTTTTAATCAGGGCAAGGTGTCTGGTAACATGTCCGAATATAAACAATGCAGCTATTCCCTCCGCAAGGCTATTAAACAAGCTAAGCGTCAGTACAGAGACAAAGTGGAATCTCAATTCAATGGCTCAGACACAAGAGGCATGTGGCAGGGTCTACAGTCAATCACAGACTACAAGAAGAAACCCAGCCCAGTCACGGACCAGGATGTCTTGCTCCCAGGCAGACTAAATAACTTTTTTGCCCGCTTTGAGGACAATACAGTGCCACTGACACGGCCTGCAACGAAAACATGCGGTCTCCTTCACTGTAGCCGAGGTGAGTAAGACATTTAAACGTGTTAACCCTCGCAAGGCTGCAGGCCCAGACGGCATCCCCAGCCGCGCCCTCAGAGCATGCGCAGACCAGCTGGCCGGTGTGTTTACGGACATATTCAATCAATCCCTATACCAGTCTGCTGTTCCCACATGCTTCAAGAGGGCCACCATTGTTCCTGTTCCCAAGAAAGCTAAGGTAACTGAGCTAAACGACTACCGCCCCGTAGCACTCACTTCCGTCATCATGAAGTGCTTTGAGAGACTAGTCAAGGACCATATCACCTCCACCCTACCTGACACCCTAGACCCACTCCAATTTGCTTACCGCCCAAATAGGTCCACAGACGATGCAATCTCAACCACACTGCACACTGCCCTAACCCACCTGGACAAGAGGAATACCTATGTGAGAATGCTGTTCATCGACTACAGCTCGGCATTCAACACCATAGTACCCTCCAAGCTCGTCATCAAGCTCGAGACCCTGGGTCTCGACCCCGCCCTGTGCAACTGGGTACTGGACTTCCTGACGGGCCGCCCCCAGGTGGTGAGGGTAGGCAACAACATCTCCTCCCCGCTGATCCTCAACACGGGGCCCCACAAGGGTGCATTCTGAGCCCTCTCCTGTACTCCCTGTTCACCCACGACTGCGTGGCCACGCACGCCTCCAACTCAATCATCAAGTTTGCGGACGACACAACAGTGGTAGGCTTGATTACCAACAACGACGAGACGGCCTACAGGGAGGAGGTGAGGGCCCTCGGAGTGTGGTGTCAGGAAAATAACCTCACACTCAACGTCAACAAAACTAAGGAGATGATTGTGGACTTCAGGAAACAGCAGAGGGAACACCCCCCTATCCACATCGATGGAACAGTAGTGGAGATGGTAGCAAGTTTTAAGTTCCTCGGCATACACATCACAGACAAACTGAATTGGTCCACTCACACTGACAGCGTCGTGAAGAAGGTGCAGCAGCGCCTCTTCAACCTCAGGAGGCTGAAGAAATTTGGCTTGTCACCAAAAGCCCTCACAAACTTCTACAGATGCACAATCGAGAGCTTCCTGGCGGGCTGTATCACCGCCTGGTACGGCAACTGCTCCGCCCTCAACCGTAAGGCTCTCCAGAGGGTAGTGAGGTCTGCACAACGCATCACCGGGGGCAAACTACCTGCCCTCCAGGACACCTACACCACCCGATGTTACAGGAAGGCCATAAAGATCATCAGGGACATCAACCACCCGAACCACTGCCTGTTCACCCCGCTATCATCCAGAAGGCGAGGTCAGTACAGGTGCATCAAAGCTGGGACCGAGAGACTGAAAAACAGCTTCTATCTCAAGGCCATCAGACTGTTAAACAGCCACACTGTCATTGACACACTGTCATTGACACTGACTCAACTCCAGCCACTTTAATAATGGGATTGATGGGAACTGATGTAAATATATCACTAGCCACTTTAAACAATGCTACCTTATATAATGTTACTTACCCTACATTATTCATCTCATATGCATACGTATATACTGTACTCTACATCATCGACTGCATCCTTATGTAATACATGTATCACTAGCCACTTTAACTATGCCACTTTGTTTACTTTGTCTACATACTCATCTCATATGTATATACTGTACTCGATACCATCTACCGTATGCTGCTCTGTACCATCACTCATTCATATATCCTTATGTACATATTCTTTATCCCCTTACACTGTGCATAAGACAGTAGTTTTGGAATTGTTAGTTAGATTACTTGTTGGTTATCACTGCATTGTCGGAACTAGAAGCACAAGCATTTCGCTACACTCGCATTAACATCTGCTAACCATGTGTATGTGACAAATAAAATTTGATTTGATTTGATTTGGAAGATGGTTAAAATTGATGGGAAGATGGATGGAGCCAAATACAGGACCATTCTGGAAGAAAACCTGATGGAGTCTGCAAAAGACCTGAGACTGGGACGGAGATTTGTCTTCCAACAAGACAATGATCCAAAACATAAAGCAAAATCTACAATGGAATGGTTCAAAAATAAACATATCCAGGTGTTAGAATGGCCAAGTCAAAGTCCAGACCTGAATCCAATCGAGAATCTGTGGAAAGAACTGAAAACTGCTGTTCACAAATGCTCTCCATCCAACCTCACTGAGCTCGAGCTGTTTTGCAAGGAGGAATGGGAAAAAATGTCAGTCTCTCGATGTGCAAAACTGAGAGACATACCCCAAGCGACTTACAGCTGTAATCGCAGCAAAAGGTGGCGCTACAAAGTATTAACTTAAAGGGGGCTGAATAATTTTGCACGCCCAATTTTTCAGTTTTTGATTTGTTAAAAAAGTTTGAAATATCCAATAAATGTCGTTCCACTTCATGATTGTGTCCCACTTGTTGTTGATTCTTCACAAAAAAATACAGTTTTATATCTTTATGTTTGAAGCCTGAAATGTGGCAAAAGGTCGCAAAGTTCAAGGGGGCCGAATACTTTCGCAAGGCACGCTGCTGTCCTGTAGCTACTGTAGGTCTACCCATATATTCAAGATGGACATTTATATAATTCACAGATATTAATATACTGCAAAATTCACCTGAGCTCTGTAGACTGGTCTTCCCTGGCTGTCTGACCCTGCTGGGACCCCTATCACCATCTGATTCTGCTAAGACATGATGTTGTGTACTGACTGTGTTCTAGAGGGTTGGTCGGCATCTTTCATGCTGCGGGAGGTCAAACAGATGACTTTGGGATGAAAATATTTTTGTTGTCCCGTAAATGATTTGGAAACGGTCCTCTTTCGCATTATTCATTATTCATTATTCATTATTCATTATTCATTATTCATTATTCATTATTCATTATTCACACACTCAGAATTGGCTGCTTCAACATCAACCTCTTCATGTTTACATTTTTGGCATGGATTTATTTTGGGCCATACTGGTACTGTCATAGCCCTATCTGTTTCCTTCCATATACTTCCTGTAATGAGGCTGTATGCTTTTTACAAAATAACTGTGATGTTCATCTCAAGCAGTCAGTCAACCACATAGAGAGCACACCCATGACAGTGAGTTGAGGGTTACATAGGAGCTGCAGCACAATGACTCTCGTGAGTAGCGTCCATATGGCTATATTTAAAGTGTATATTTTGTTGATACATTTTTTTTACTAGGATCAATAACTGTTTTATTACTCAATTTAACAATTGGGACTTTCTATCTTTAGGAGAAGAGAATTGTGATTCATGTTTTAATGTAGACTAATAATAATGTAATATTGTGCCATAGGAGATCAAGGATTTAGGTTCAGGATTTATATTTATCAGCCTGTAAGGATTTGCATAAAATAAGTCTCCATTACACTTGAGGCATATAGTATACCATATGATTATTCCATATACTACCACAGCATAAACAGCATAGGCATAGAATGTGAAGCTATAGCACCAATGTGTAACTGTACCCTGAGATAATTTGGTTGATTTATAAATACATTTAAAAATATAAATAAATAAGAAGAACTAACATTGTAATTCTAATGACCAAGTAAAGAAGCTAAACAGACGCTCAACGAAAATAAATGACAGCAACTATCCAAAAGTATCACAAATTAAAGTTCATTGCCTATTTTATCAGGCTTTTATTGGTTTATTCATAGCCGACAGTGGACCATTTAATGTTTCTAATATTAACTAATTTAGTTTACTCATATTTGTGGCAGATTTCTCACCTTTTCCTAAATGATAGTAAAGCAAAAAAACGGAGACCGCTCATGCCTAAGAGGAGTGAATTGCTTAAGTACTTCTCGCCAACTATTTAAGAAGTGAGATATTCCACAAGAGTTTGGGACAATTTCCCAGACCCAGATTAAACCTATTCCTGAATGAAGAGTACTCTCAATGTCCAGGAATTCAGCCCCATAACTTTGTAGACTCATATGTACTGAATGACTGATTGTCTTCCAATTCACAACCTGTTAGCTATACCGCGCTGGGCGGTAACATTTAAAAAAAATGTGTTCTTAGATACCCGCCTGGATAAATAATGGTAATGAATCATTTAAATACTGGCAATGGAGGACATTTAATTTAACAACAGCTATGCTTTTGAAAGATAATTGTATCTCTTTTACTCTCTGTTCATATTAGTGGCTTTGTCTTCAGCAGGGAAGGCTCCTGTCACGTTCTGACCTTAGTTCCTTTTTTTTATGTCTTTATTTTAGTTGGTCAGGGTGTGAGTTGGGCATTCTATGTTGTTTTTCTATGTTTTGTTCTGTTATTTCTATGTGTTTGGCCTAGTATGGTTCTCAATCAGAGGCAGGTGTCAGTCGTCTCTGATTGGGAGCCATATTTAGGTAGCCTATTTTCTATTGTGTTTTGTGGGTGGTTGTATCCTGTGTTAGTGTTTTCCCCATACGGGACTGTTTCAGCTTGTTTGTACTTTTGTTCTGTTGATTTATTAAATATATCATTATGGACACTTACCACGCTGCACATTGGTCTGATCCTTGCTACTCCTCGGAGGAGGAAGAAGAAACCCATTACAGCTCCTCAGTGGAGGAAGGGGAGGACTACCAAAATATATAGTGAAACATAAAAAGTGATCCTTTTTAGATAAAACGAAATAAATATAACTAAATGACTAATAATAACTAAATATAGTGCATTTGGAAGGTATTCAGACCCCGTCAATTTTTTTCCACATTGAAGTCCAAGTCAAGGTAAGCTTTCGGTTTTAATTAATTTATTGCCACCCGGGCCAGCCGGTGTTACTGCTACACTGTAGCGGATTTAATAACAGGTTAGTTCTAGTAGCTATTAACAACGGCGTAAGCTAATATGGTGACACCGCTGTAGGGGCTGCATGAGGCGGTTGTGGTATAAAAAGTTTGGATTTTTTTTTTTTTGCCTGGTTACAGACAGCTGTTGTGTTGGGCACTGAAGCGAAAGGAAAAACATGAGGAGGAGAGCATGTAGATGTGAGAAGGAATTCTACAACGAGCATTCTGACGATGCTGTTTGTATGTGGCTGCTGTGAAAGATGCACTACGCAGAAAACGCTCCGCCATTTCTTGGTTGCTGAAAATCGAATAGTTATCCTAATTTCAGTTTGTGACAAAACGAAAAAGTGTAGTGTAATCATTGTACCATGTAAACCGCTGTGAAATGTATTTTTCATTAAAAAAAATATTGTATTTTCAGCTGTTTAAAGCTGGCGTACAAAACCGATAGTAGAAGAGTCTATATATATATTTCTCCGTTTGGACACACCTTGTAAAATTCTAAAAACCTGTTTTGACTTTATCGTTATGGAATATTGTGTGTACATTGCTGAGAATTTTTCTTATATTTAATCAATTTTAGAATAAGGCTGTTACGTAATGACGTGAAAAAAATCAAGGGGTCTGGATACTTTCCAAAGGAACTGTATATGCACGCAGTACCAGTCCAACGTTTGGACACACCTACTCATTCAAGGTGTGGCCACTAAATATTGACCCTCTCAGTTGATATTGCTCAGAATATTGGACAGTGGCCGTGTGTGCATCATATTCTAATAGTATAGGAACTCTTACAGTGTACAGCTCTTACAGTGTGTTATCTACAGTGCACTTTTACTGGTGCTTGAATGGTAAATATAGATGACTGTAATGGTCTTTGACATTTGGTCATGATTGATGGAGTGACAAATGGCTGTTCCCTCTTTCTGTCACCAGGAAATGTATCCGTGTGTGTCTCTCCTGCTCCTTCTGATGGGTGGTACGTTTTTAAAAAGTCAGCAAAATCACCTCTTGATTTTTTTTTTTAAATACTCACAATTATAATATGAGTCATCCTGTGTGTCTGTGTGTATGTGTGTCAGCCATTCCCCTAGTGCTCTCCGAGGAGGTGAAATTATGTTCCAAAACAGTGATCAACTCCTGCAGTGACTGCATCAAATCAGGAGCGTACTGCACGTGGTGCAAACAACTGGTGAGGAGAGCTATATACAGTAAGAAGTCTGTTTACATACACCATAGCCAAATGCATTTAAACTCAGTTTTTCACAATTCCTGACATTTAATCCTCATGATGCCATCTATTTTGTGAAGTGCACCAGCCCCTCCTGTAGCAAAGCACCCCCACAACATGATGCTGCCACCCCTGTGCTTCACGGTTGGGATGATGTTCTTCGGTTTGCAAGCTTCCCCCTTTTCCTCTAAACATAACGATGGTCATTATGGCCAAACAGTTATATTTTTGTTTCATCAGACCAGAGGACATTTCTCCAAAAAGTACGATCTTTGTCCTCATGTGCAGTTGCAAACCTTATTCTTTATGGCAGATAAAGAAGCAGTGGCTTCTTCCTTGCTGATTGGCCTTTCAGGTTATGTCGATATAGGACTTGTTTTACTGTGGATATAGATACTTTTGTACCTGTTTCGTCCAGCATCTTCAAGGTCCTTTGCTGTTGTTCTGGTATTGATTTGCACTTTTCGCACCAAAGTACATTCATCTCTACGAAAAGGAACGAGTCTCCTTCCTGAGCAGTATGACGGCTGCGTGGTCCCACTGTGTTTATACTTGCGTACTATTGTTTGTACAGGTGAAAGTGGTACCTTAAGGCATTTGGAAATTGCTCCCAAGAATGAACCAGACTTGTGGAGGTCTACAATTTTTTTTTCTGAGGTCTTGGCTATTTTCTTTTGATTTTCTCATGATGTCAAGCAAAGTTTGAAGGTAGGACTTCATCATCCACAGGTACACCTCCAATTGACTCAAATTATGTCAATTAGCCTATCAGAAGCTTCTAAAGCCATGACATCATTTTCTGGAATTTTCCAAGCTGTTTAAAGGAACAGTTAACTTAGTGTATGTAAACTTCTGTCCCAATGGAATTGTGATACAGTGAATTATAAGTGAAATATTCTGTCTGTAAACAATTGTTGGAAAAATGACTTGTACCATGCACAAAGTAGATGTCCTAACCAACTTGCCAAAACTATAGTTTATTAACAAGAAATTTGTGGAGTGGTTGAAAAATGTGTTTTAATGACTCCGACATAAGTGTATGTAATCTTCTGACTTCAACTGTATCTATGTGTGATTGATTTCCAGTGGTGGAAAAAGTACTCAATTGTCATACTTGAGAAAAGGTCAAATTGGGTTTTGAATATACTTCAATATCAAAAGTAAATGTAATTGCTAAAATATACTTGCGTATCAAAAGCAAATGTACAAATAACTAGAAATTCCTTATATTAAGCAAATCAGAAGGCACAATGTTCTTGTTTTTTTTATTTACAGATAGCCAGTGGCACACTCAACACTCAGACATCATTTACAAACA
Organism: Oncorhynchus keta; assembly: GCF_023373465.1. Taxonomy (NCBI): domain Eukaryota; kingdom Metazoa; phylum Chordata; class Actinopteri; order Salmoniformes; family Salmonidae; genus Oncorhynchus; species Oncorhynchus keta. The sequence goes on from NC_068427.1 coordinate 9,036,231, forward strand.
AATAATTTGTGTTTAGTGATTCCGCCAGATCAGAGGCAGTAGGGAAGACCAGGGATGTTCTCTTGATAAGTGTGTGAATTAAACCATTTCCTGTCCTGCTAAACATTCAAAATGTAACGAGTACTTTTGGGTGTCATTGAAAAAGTATGGAGTAAAAAGTACATGACTTTCTTTAAGAATGTAGTGAAGTAAAAGTTACCCTAAACTACTTAAATAGTACTTTACAACACTGCAAACAGAGCTGAGAATATGCATGAAGGTGCTAAGCTACAGCATGTGGGTGGGTGTGCTAACTGCAGTACTAAAATATACATGTGAAGGCCCGTTTGTATTTCCATTTCTTGGTAACACTTAATTTGAATAATAGTCCCTTAGATCTAAATGTTCAACTAAGCACAAACTGTCAATTTAATTGTCAACTGTGGCATCGTTTGTAAACAACTACAGTGACAAAAAAAATATTTTGAGTTGCTGGATATAGTTTGATATTCAGATCATTTGTAGAGGACTATCCACAGACAGTCAGACCTCTTGAAACCAACCGAGAGAGATGGTCTTAACTAGGGGTCCTACTAATTTAAAATTAATTCCAACACATTTTACTACAAATTCAGAGTGGATTACAGAGCAACTCCATCACTAGCTGCAGATTTGTAACTGGCTAATGTGATTCTCCATTTGCCATTACAGGATTGCTTCTGTTTGGCGTAGACAGAGAATTTTCAATCAGCCTTAACTTGGCGACACTATCTTTGTTCTCAAATCGGCCAAACATGTATATTCTAAAATGTCTGTGTCAAGTTGCAGGTAGTTGAAATTGCGACATTATTAAAATATGTTTTTTGCTCCATGAAGTAATCCATTAATGTGTGTGCCACAATCTTGTCTATTTAAAATCATGACAAGCGGCACTTCAGGGTGGACCCACCTGTATTAATCAATAAGAAAAGATTTGAAATAGACAAGATGACGGCATGCACACAGTTGGATTACTTCATGGAGCAAAACATCCTCTCTTTTAATAACGGAGAATTGTCTAAATTCAAATGAATCACCAACATTTTAGAAGATACATGTTTGGCCGAATCACGAACGAAGATAGTATCGCCTATGCTGTAGGGTGATTGTCCTAAAAACAGTTTTAAAATGTTTTATTTCAAAAAAGTTTTTTTTACAAATATTTTTTTAATTTGAATAAAACACAAAACATTGCTGTGGATTGTCCATAAATCATAAAATGTTCACATTGAACTAATATATTTAATGCGTATTACCGTAACAATTTTTCAAGTTCCTGTTAACTCCAGTTTTTTAATAGTTTTATTCACCCATGATGCGTAATGTAGAAGAGTAGTCCTTAGATGAGCACAAGTTAAGTTAATTTGCTAACAATGCACTCAAAGTATTCAGTATTCAGATTTCCCACATTTTGTTACATTACATCCTTATTCTAAAATGTATTTGTTTTTTGTCATCAATCTACACACAATACCCCATAATGAGGTTTAGATATTTTTGCAAATGTATTTCAAAATAAAAAACTGAAATATTAAGTGTACATAAATATTCACTCTTTACTTAGTACTTTGTTGAAGCACCTTTGGCAGCAATTACAGCCTCGAGTCTTCTTGGTGTAACAGTATAATTTTAAACCCTCCCCTCGCCCATACCCGGGCGCGAACCAGGGACCTTCTGCGCACAACGACAACAGTCACCCTCAAAGCATCGTTACCCATCGCTCCACAAAAGCCACGGCCCTTGCAGAGCAAGGGGAACTACTACTTCAAGGTCTCAGAGCAAGTGACGTAACCGATTGAAACGCTATTTAGCGCACACCGCTAACTAAGCTAGCCGTTTCACATCCGTTACATTGGGTATGACACTACAAGCTTGGCATACCTGTATTTGGGGAGTTTCTCCCATTTCTTCTCTGCAGATCCTCTCAAGCTCTGTCAGGTTGGATGGGGAGCTTCGCTGCACAGCTATTTTCACAGCTCTGGCTGGGCCACACAAGGACATTCAGATACTTGTCCCAAAGCCACTCCTGCGTGGTCTTGGCTGTGTGCTTAGGGTCATTGTGCTGTTGGAAGGTGAACCTTCGCCTCAGTCTTGAGCGCTCTGAGCAGGTTTTCATAAAGGATCTCTCTGTACTTTGCTCCGTTCAACTTTTCCTCAATCCTGACTAGTCTGCCAGTTCCTGCCACTGAAAAACATCCTCACAGCATTATGCTGCCACCACCATGCTTCACTGTAGGGATGGTGCCAAGTTTTCTCCAGACGTGACACTTGGCATTCAGGCCAAAGAGTTCAATCTTGGTTTCTTCAAACCATAGAATCTTGTTTCTCATGGTCTGAGAGTCGTTTAGGTGCCTTTTGGCAAAGTCCAAGGGGGCTGTCATGTGCCTTTTAATGAGTGTCTTCCGTCTGGCCACTCTATCATAAAGGCCTGATTGGTGAAGTGCTGCAGAGATGGTTGTCCTTCTGGAAGGTTCACCCATCTCCACAGAGGAACTCTGGAGCTCTGTCAGAGTGACCATAGGGTTCCTGGTCACCTCCCTGACCAAGGCCCTTCTCTCCCTATTGCTCAGTTTTACCACTGTGTTCTTGGGGACCTTCAATGCTGCAGACATTCTTTAGTACCCTTCCCCAGATCTGTGCCTCGACACAATCCTGTCTCGGAGCTCTATGGACAATTCCTTCGACCTCATGGCTTGGTTTTTGCTCTGATATGCACTTTCAACTGTGGGACCATATATAGGTGTGTGCCTTTCCAAATGATGTCTAATCAATTGAATTGACCACAGGTGGACTCCAATCATGTTGTAGAAACATCTCAAAGATGATCAATGGAAACGGGATGCACCTGAGCTCAATTTCGAGTCTCATAGCAAAGGGTCTGAATACTTATTTAAAAAAGGTATCTGTTTTTATTATTTATAGATTTCTAAAAACCAGTTTTCGCTTTGTCACTATGGGGTATTTTGTGTAGATTAATTAGGATTTTAAAAAAAACAGTTTTAGAATAAGACTGTAACGTAAAAATGATGGAAGAAGTCAAGGGGTCTGAATACTTACCGAATGCACTGTATACGTCTTCAGAATGATGTTCTTATTCTCAAACACCCCCTTTACCCCATGTGACCTTCTCATTACCAAAATAGCTCAAATTGGGCAAAAGTCTGATTTAATTTGATCATAATTGTATAATTTAATTTGAAATATTTTTATTTTCAGTGTTATGTTTATTCAGCCTTTCCATTGGGGGAGCATTTTTATTTTTTATAGTAGAAATATGGATTTGTTTTACTTTTTTGGACATCTAAAACTGCTTCGGTAATGGGCATTTTGTGAAAATGTTGGTAAAATGTATAATATCTCATTAAAAAACATAACAATTATGAAATAGATAAGTACAGATGCTCATCTCAGTGATTCAAGAGGACATTTCTTGAAAAAATACACTTGAGAATTGTTTGGTTTTGTGAGAATGACCTTGTAACGGCTGATGGAGAATCACATTATCCCGCTGCAAATCTGTAGCTACTCCATCACAGTACTTTATTAATTGAAGCCAGTCTGTTCCATTCCCAGAACTTCATCAAACCAGGGGAGCAGGAAGCAGCTCGCTGTGACACCTGGGCTCAGCTCATAGAAAGGGGCTGCATGGAAGAAGACATCATATCTCCCAAGAATAACTTTTCTTCTTCTAAGAACATCTCCCTGTCCAACACTGCATTGGACAAGGGGGAACCCATCCAGCTCCGTCCTCAGGAGGTCAATCTGAAGCTCAGACCAGGTGAGGGTTCTCAAAATGGCCAAACTGAGTTGTAAAATGGCCACCATGTAATGATGTGACGTTTGATACCGGATATCTGAGGCATGGGTCGAAGCAAATAACTTCAAAGCAGTCTGCAGACACGTATCACTTTATCAGAAGTAAATCATGACGTCCGAAGATTCGTTTGATCACGTGCTTTTTCAAATCGTGTGTTGCAAAATGTGAGATCCCACTGATTTCGCCATGGTTCTGGTGCTTTCTTGGATTCCAAGCTGCTTTTTAACACCAATCTCTACTGGAACCCATACTTACAAATATAGTTTGGGTTTTGTACTAAAGGTTAGCAGGTAGAGTAGGTAACTATGTAACATTCAGGAAAGTGAGAATATGATCCCATTGAAGACGCACTATTTTGAAAATTGTTTTACGTGAAACCACACTTTCTGCACTGTTCAAATACTTTGTTTTATTTAGTATAGTTTAAACTTCTGTCTTAAGCATGATGTAAGTTGTGAAGGATAATGTAAGATGCAAATCTGGTATTCCAACTGACGAGAGGCAAACAAAGCCAATGACTTTCCGCTGAACCATGTAGATTTGAGGAAAAGAATGGCTTATCTTTCTCCAATCACACGCTGCTATTTATTGCTGACCATTGCATTGTGAACAGATAATGAAGCTCCGAATAATTAACAATTTTTCGGCACAATTTGGTGAAAGCACCAAAACCTTCAGAAAGCCTCAGTTTCCCATCACTACCAACATGTTCTGAAAATGGCTAAAACCACACCTGTTTTAGCATGGGCAGAGCATTTTTTTCCCCCACCAATTAGTCAACTGGGTTGAACTTTTTATGGGTTAAATGAGGATAACAGAATTTCATTCAGGTCAGCACCAGGGATCAGCCAATTAACTAAACTCCTCAGCGAACATTTCCTAACTAGGTGGCAGTAAATCACCAACCTTGGCTTTAAGCTCTCTATCCAACTCTATGGCTGTAACAGATTCAAAGTCGTCAAACGTAATCACGATAAAAGTATCTTAAAATGGACAATAAACATCCTCAATTTCATCAGTACTGTTATCCTTGCAGTGTGTGTTTTTATGACAGTAATACATATTTTCATTAACTTTGTACTTTTCTCTTGGGCATTTCAGTTTTCACCTTGATGTTGCTTTTTTCAGGACTGCCTCATACATTCACGCTGGACTTTCAGAGAGTGGAGGGCTATCCTGTTGATCTCTACTACCTGATGGATCTCTCCTACTCCATGGAGGATGATTTGAGGAGCATCAAGACTCTGGGAAACGAACTGTTTAACGCTCTGCAAGGCATCACAAAAAAAGGACGAATCGGTGACACCATCTCGGATCAGATAAAATTGTTCAAATACTATTTGATTATTTTATTTGCATTAGCTTCAGTTTGCCTTGGGTTCCACGTGGGCAGACCTGGCACTTTTGGGACTTTTCTATTAGTTCCATTCCAACAGCACAGCTAAAGTATTTCAAATGATTTCAAATAGTATTTGAATCCAGGTCTATCTCAGCTCCAATTCCTACTCAAAATCAATGCATGTCCATGGGTGTCCATGAATCTCATTTCTATAACCATTATCTTTTGCTCTAGGTTTTGGCTCTTTTGTAGACAAGACTGTCCTGCCGTTCACTAACACCAACCCAGAGAAGCTGAATAAGCCGTGCGCCGAAACAGAGATGTACTGCCAACCTGCTTTTGGCTACAGACATGTTCTTAGCATGACGGAAAACAAAGCTGAGTTTGAGAGCGAGGTCAACAAGCAGCGGATCTCTGGGAACTTAGACTCCCCCGAAGGGACGCTGGACGCCATCATGCAGGCTGCAGTCTGTGGGGTAAGAGTAGTCTAATCCCACAGGGCAAAAAATATGTTGAATCAACATTCTGTCAACATACTGACGTTGAACATCAGTGACATTTTTGGTTAGCCTGTTGTCGAAGCAGCATTGTGTATCATAGATAAGTACATAAGTTGCCAAGTACTGTACATCAACTCCTCCATGGAGTTGAGTGCAGACTATAGTTTTTTAAATGAACCTCCGTCTCGCCACGCTTCAATACTTTAAAAATGTTCATTCTTAAACACTTACTGTGTACCCATGTTTGTCCTCTGTTGCATGTCTTTCTTCATTAGTTGAATCAATACTTTTCAATAAAACGTTAGTCAAATACAACCACCGACTGTTTCCTGATTGAGATCCAATTAGCACATGCACATTCGCACTGAGTTGCCATCTTCGAGCAACAGCCATAAGGAAACAGTCGGTTGTATTTGATTAATGTTTTATTAAAAAGTTTTGACTTCACCTAATGAAGAAAGACATGTAGAGACTAGGAGTCAGAGGTTCATTTCAATGTAGAAGTAGTACAGTAGTAGTAGTAGTGGTGGTGGTGGTAGTAGTAGTTTATCTATCAGACGCTTTTATCCAAAGCGACTTAGTCATGCTGTCATACATTTGATGTATGGGTGGTCCCGGGAATCAAACTCACAATCCTGGCATTACATGCTCTACCAACTGAGCTACAAAAACTATAGTCTGCGCTCAACTCTGTGGAGGAGTTGAGGTACTTGGCAAGTACAGTAGATAGGTAGCCCTATATAGACAAACAGGGAAATGGTCCACTTCTGCAACACACAATTCACTGAGATGTAGTCGGCCTATTGTTATTCCAACATTTTTCATAATTCAATGAAATGGAGCAGAATGATGAAATATAAGGTATTTCTGTATTTTTACACAATACGATAGGCTGCAGTAAACAAAAAAGGGTACTGGTAGTGTAGCACTCGAAAGAGAAACTCAGGCCCCTAACAATGTATGATGAATACTTTTTCACGTCTTTGTCGTTCATTTTACATGATGCCCCAAATTGTTTTCCGCAGGAAAGGATTGGCTGGAGGAATAGCAGCACTCGGCTTATCGTCCTGACCACCGACGATGGCTTCCACATGGCAGGGGATGGCAAGCTGGCTGGCATACTGGAGCCCAATGATGAGAGATGTTACATGGACAATAACCTGTACAGCAAGAGCAATGAAATGGTATGTGATGACATGCAGCACACTCAGATCAGTATCATTGGTCCTCAACAAAACTATATGAAACATACCATAAGAGATTATGAGAAATGTGTAGTGAATGGAAGAGCATGACTTTAGAAGACTGCATTCCAGTCCATTTGTCCCTAAACAATTGCATTGTTGAGGTTGTACTAGTTAAGTGTCTCTGCATGTAGGACTACCCATCTGTTGGTCAAGTGGCTAATCAGTTAGAGAAGAACAACATTCAACCAATCTTTGCTGTGACGAAGAACATGGAGAAGGTATACAGGGTAAGTGGACTCTTTCTTTCCTTCATTTTTCCTCTTGTCTTTCTGTTATTCATTTGAATGTTGTCTTAAGGCCCTGGGTTTCGGCACCAATATTTTTGACACACTTCAACATATCTAATGCAGGCACTTATTAACCCTGTGACATAATCAGCACCTTTATTCCAGGAACTCAGTAAAATGATCCCGAAGTCTGAGGTGGGAGTGTTGTCCGCTGACTCCCATAATGTCGTTGAATTGATCAAAAATGCCTACAACGTAAGACATTTATTATCTTTTGTTATTAACTTAACAAATCACAAACAAAAAAACTGTACTCCAAGAAATCATATTGTAATTATGTGTGAAACTTTACTTGAGTTCAGTGGTGGAAAAAGTACTAAATTGTCATACTTGAGTAAAAGTAAAGATACTTTTAATCGAGTCATTTTCTATTCAGGTAAGTCACCCAGTAAAATTCTACTGTCTGGTTTTAAATGTACATAAGCACAGTGGGAAAAGTAGTTCATAGTCATACTTGAGTAAAAGTTAAAGTAAATGCCACACATCAAATTCCTCATATTAAGCAAACCAGACGGCACGATTGTATTGTTTTTTATTTATGGACAGACAGGGGCACACGCCAACACTCTTAATTGACAAACTCAGTAATTGTGTTTAGTGTGATATTTCTAGGTACATGATTTGGACCATACTTCTGTCCTGCCTGAGCATTTGAAATGTAACAAGTACTTTTTGGTGTCAGGGAAAATGTATAGGAGTAAAAAGTGCATATTTTCTTTAGAAATGTAAGTGGAGTAAAAAAAAGTACATATACCCTCAAACTACTTAAGTTTTACATTTAAAGTGTTTTTATTTAAGTACTTTACACCATTTTTACTTAAGTACTTTTACAACCCTGCTGGAGTTCATCATACACTTGAAACTCTAGTATCTCTAGGAATAAAGTGTCAGTTTGGATTTTCTTGGGTAGTTTTTTTTCTGGTGATGTAGCGTTGGTGTCAGCTCTAAGACTGTTTTGTGTCTCTGACACAGAGGCTCTCCTCCAAAGTGACAGTGACTCATGATGCTCTCCCTGACAACGTGAGAGTCACTTACACTCCACTCTGTCCTGAAGGGGGACCCTCAGGGGACAAAGGAGTGTGTAACAATGTGGGAGTGGGACAGATGGTAAGAGCTCAGCAGCAACAGACTATCCCATACCAAAAATAATATTGTAACACTTAACTTTCATGAATAAGCATTAATAGACTATTGACAAAAAATTCATTAAATTGGTATTTAATTACTTGTAAACATGTATATGCATCTAAAAGGATTATAAACATAATTAATATAATGGCTAATTAGTGAAATGTTATACTTTAGGAATACATTTAGTTACATGATACATAGCAACAAACATTATACAAACAGACTAAAATTCAAAAAAAAAAAATCCTCTCTTGAATTCCTCTCAGGTGTCTTTCAATGTAACAGTGACAGCAGATGAATGTATGCAGAGTGAAATGTCTTTCCTGATTGGTCCGTTGGGTATGAAGGACAAGCTGAAGGTGAGCTTGTCGACTCTCTGCAAGTGTGAGTGTGACAACTCTGTGACGGTCGATTCCCCGTACTGCAACGGGAAGGGCCAAGTCAACTGTGGCATGTGCAGGTAAGGCAGGCATTGGCCAGGATATTTAAAAAAATAGCATGCACAGTATTATCATTCTTATTTTGATTTAGTCAATATTGAATTCAATATGTGATGCATGATTCACCCTCCTTTCCGCTCTGCGTGCATTGAGTCACCTGAAAAACAAATGGCCTTCTGGGAAACATGATTGATATGATTCATCTATTTTCTATACTGTTTTTTTCTCTCTATATTCAGGGGGGACAAAACACAGGCACCACGGTGGGAGGGGGGGGACATGTAAAGTATTCACAGCCAAATGTACAGATTGCTTATTTTCCCCAACTCTGTGTAGTTGCAAAGCCGGCTTCGTGGGCCAGAAGTGTGAGTGCTCCATCGGGGAGAAGGACGAGAGCTCTCTGAGAGCGGCGTGCCGGAAGGACAACGGCACGGAGTGTGAAGGACGAGGGGACTGTGTGTGTGGCATTTGCCAGTGTTACACCTTACCAGGTGGCAGCACCTACTACGGCACGCATTGCGAGTGTGAAAACGAGAGCTGCGAGAAGTTCCAGAACAAACTGTGTGGAGGTGGAGTCTGATATATAGGAAAATACTGTATCAATTGGGGGGTAGATAATAGATAACATAGGAAATATAGATGAAAACATATGCGTGCATTTGTGTATAACAATAGAAAGAACACGTTCTGTTAATGACAGTTCCGTTCTGATTTAAGCTACATTCAAAACTCTGACATAAGATCACTTCTCTGTGTTGAAGGGAACGGAAAATGCCGTTGCAAAAATTGCGAATGCAAACCCGGGTACGAGGGCACCGCCTGCCAATGCAAGAAGTCGGACGAGCAGTGTCGCACACCAAGCGGGAGTGTGTGCAGCGGCAGGGGCACGTGCAAGTGTAACCAGTGCAAGTGTATGGAGGGCTACCAGCGGCCCTACTGTCTGACCTGTCCCGCCTGCCAAACCACCTGTATAACCAAGGGGTAAAATGGCCTGGGCCCTCCTTTTCCACTTACATAACCACCTCTTTCACTGGCCCCTTGGGGTAATGTTGTTGGAGCAATTGTGTACACGTTAAAAGCCACAGGACAACGATGGCTACCATGGATCGTAAAGGAATACCTAGGAGAATAGAAAATACCATTTCTGGGTGTTGCCATCTTACTCAAAACGAAGAGTTTTTGAATCAAAGCATGCGTTTATGTGTTAATAAAGAAAAGAGGAAACGTTGAGCAATGACGTTTCTCACCATTTACCTCTTGTTCTTCTGTTTTCAGGAAATGCATTGAGTGTCTGGGCTTTCAGACAGGCCCATTCAGTAAGAACTGCTCCCAGGCCTGTACGAGTATTAGTGAATTCAAGATGGTGGAGACGTTGCCACCTGGTAAGCCTTGTGATGTGAGGGATGTGGAGAGCTGCCGGGTGTTCTTTACCATTACACAGTTGGATGGAGAGGACAACTACACCGCCCAAATACTAAAGACCAGAGGTAAGAGACATGTCTTGTGCAACTGAAAAGTATGCCCGTGTTACCTTCATTGCCCACAGAGACAGAAATATGTGCCGGGGTTAATTGACCGCCCATATTGTTTGAAGGGTATCAGTCATCTTTTTAGTCAGCTTAATCTGGGTCCAGGAAATTTCCCCTACATGCAAATATACTCCATAAACTATCAGTTACATTTTTTTCCCCCAGGTAAGTGGCAACTTTGCTGATGTGGGAAAGCTACATTTAACATGGTTATGACGCATCATAATTGCATGTTAACCTGCTAGAGGGAACGACGTCAAAACAAAGTGTAACCAAGTGTTTTCACAGCAGAAACATAAACCTGTGATAGCTTCCAGGACTGCCTCAACTGACGTTTGTTTATGTCCGTCCTAAACGTGTTAGAGTGTCCCAAGTTGCCAAACATCTATGCCATCATTGGAGGCTCCATCGTAGGCGTGACTGTCATCGGAATCCTGATCCTGCTCTTCATCAAAGTCCTCTTCACATTGCAAGACCTGAAGGAGTACCGCAAGTTTACGAATGACGCGCAGAAAACCAAGTGGTCAGATGTGAGTGACATTTGCTTGCACATAAAAACCATCACTTTGTGGATGGCAGAACTGCACTACACAACCTGGGGGGGCTCGTTCATAAAACACTCTTGCGAGATTTGATACGTAATTGTACAAAGTCAAAAATCCACGCCAGCGTTGTGATTTTATTAACCTTGTATGTCAGTTGCCCTAAATGTACGGCTGGCAAAAACTGCAGCTATGGGAAAACATGATGCTGTGTCTATCGCTCCAGACATCTGAGTTCCAAACATTACGGCTCTTCTGTAATTTCTCGTTTGTCCTCTCAACAGAATAAGAATCCAATATTCCAGGAGGCAACCACCACCGTGGCTAACCCTACCTTTAGTGGAGAATAACTTCAAGTCAGTCAAGACATTCGGTTGGATGCAAATGCATACATTTATTGTTTCTGTTTTAATGTGCATTTATGTAGATTAGTTTAATTTATACATTGGTCTGTCTTTTTGTGTGTCCCGAGTCTGAACATTTAGAGAATGACTCGAAACTTGTACTGCTGGAGTGTTTGCTACATGATCTTATGTCTAGTTGGAGTCAATTCCATTTCAGCTCGATTAAATGCAGGAATTTGTTTAGAAAAGCACTGAATAGTTTTGTGCAAACCTGGTTTTATTTTGTTTGGGATTATAAACTGTTGTGTAAAGAGTTGGACACATTGTTCAACTTCATGAAACCTATTAAAGGCCCAATGCAGTCAGTGTGATTCTCCAGTGTTTTATATATATTCCCTCACTGAGGTTGGAATAATACTGTGAAATTGTAAAAATAATGATAATTCCCTTTTAGTGTAAGAGCTGTTTGAAAAGACCACCTGAAATGTCAGCCTGTTTTGGTGGGATGGAGTTTTGGTGCCTGGTGACATCGCTAGGCAGCAAATTAGTTGATAGACCAATAAGAAATAGTAACAAACCTCTCTGCCAATAACAGCTAGTTTTCAGTATTACCAGTCCCAGACAGTCCTCGCTAAATTATTGCTTGAGAAATTTCTCATTGCTAAGATTTTTTTTGGTACAATTTAAAATGAAAACAATCACATGTTACTCAAATGATTTGATATCGAGATAAAATGGCTGCATTGGACCTTTAAGCAATTATTTTTGTAGCTTTTATGTAGTTATCTGCAATGTACCATGACTGTACATCATCATGAGTAAATATTGTATGAAGAAGCAAGTGAATTATGAAATAAAACTCTCTTGATTTGATGGACTCCAGCTCATGATTCAAAGAAAGAGAATGTGATGCACTCTGCAGTCATCACAACAGAGCACATTTTATTAATAACCTACAAATATCTACTATTGTGTGCACTAGCAGTGCTTCTCTCCCTCCTTTTCTCTATATTGTTAATGTTCAAATTTATATTATAAACAGATCTCTCATCTTCCTATTGTGGGGGGCTAGGGAGATAGGTGGGGGAGCTGGGTCTCCTACTCACGAGTGTTGAGGTTGGGTCCTAGCCCCTCCTTTGAGGGCCTGTAACAGTCCAGAGCACTTTCACAAAGGGAGAGCCATGGAGCTGAACTAACCATTCGCCCAACACCTCAGGCTTACATAAGCCTTGGGAAGGGGAGTTGAGAGTCCGCCAGCCCATGCCCAGTCGATGAGGAAAGCAGCTCTGAGGTGCAGGCTCTCTTTATCTCCTTCCAAGCACTTCCAGGCACCACCACCACCGCAGCACCAAGGGGCTGGTTATTGAGTTGGAGGAGCTGGAGGGAGTGGCTGTACAGAAGGGGCTGAAGTTCACCGGCACAAGCAGCAGGTGGAAGAGTGAGAGAGAGTGAGAAACCCTGATGCACTGACTCTGTCAAGGAGACGCACGCCCTTCACCTGACTGAGGTAGTTTTTTTTTTTTTTTTGATGGGTGAATGTTCGTTGTTTTGTTTTCTTGTGTTTGTAGGGGGTTGTGGTGCATGGCGCAGGTGTGAACAGGCTTTGATTTCGTGAGAGGGTTGTTTAGTGAGCCAGCTGAGCGAGAGCTGGTGTAAAACCCTTCCTTTAGGGCTGACAATGCTTTCAGAGTTGTCAGGAGTGAGCAGGTGTACGTGTTTGCGTAAATGCATAAGTCTGTCGGTTTCTGGAAGCCTGTGTGCACTGTTTGTGTGGCCCTGCTTGCATTGTTTCTTATGTTGTGTATCTGTATGAGCCTACTGTGTGGGTGTGTGTGACGTGTATGCAATTACAGGTCATTATAAAGCCGAGGGGATACGCATAGTACGTATGGCCCTGCTTGCATTGTTTATGTGTTGTGTCTTTACTGTTTGTCCATAGAGGTCTTTTGGTAACCTGCCTTGCTCTGAATTTTCCAATAACGTCTCCTCTCTAACCAGCAAGGTTTCTCGGGGGCTCTTTATGTTGAGTTGCTGCATGACTTCAAGGGAACAAAAGTCTGAACCATTAGTGGAACAAACAGCTCCCTACTGTACCAACACATCTCCCACTTAGCATTCGCCAAATTTGAATGGTCCGTTTAGCTTGGTGAAGCACTCTGAAGGTCTCTGAAGAGCCCACCCATTCGTCATTTGACATGGTGGTCCAAATATCACCAAGTGAGGCCATAGTGGTCCGATCCTCTGGACAGTGGATAGACAAAGAGACCAGTGAACGAGGAGGCAGGACATTAGAGAAGAGAGTGGGTGGCTCAGGGAAGGGGCCTCCATGATAAAGAGAAGGCTTCAGTAATGGCCTGCATTTGATATCTGGTTCAGCTGTAGTTCAAACTGTGTGTGTGCGTGCAATTACGGGTCATTTCAAAGCATTTCAAAGTGAGGAACTGCGAGAGTTAATCACTTGTGCATTCCAAGAGTTTGGCTTGAGTGTTGGTAGAATTCACTTAATCTGAAAATCAGGGAGCTTTTAATCTCCATACTATTATCCAGAGAGCTCTGGCTGAGGTTAAACCAGTACAATGTGGCACAACTACAACCTACATAAAACCAACAGAGGAAAGAGAACACATACTAGTTACATACAAGTTACCAAAAGAGGAAAAATGGCACATACAGGATCATATGTATTTTGCTTCCCTTTACTGTCTAAATCCAGACAGACCCCTACTACATAGAAACAACCACTGACAAAAAAAAAAAAACTACCATGCAACTTCATTGTTACTGAATAGAAACTTAACTTATCAGGTTCAGTTTGAAAGTAATTGATGACCAAAGCCCACTCAAACACAATACATCTAGCTCTCTGTGGTATTCACCATGCAATTGTGTTCTAAAAATATGCACATCTAGTACTTTCTTCAAAGAATTCAACACAAGACCTTACAGTGAAATTAACAATAATTTCCATATACAGTGCATTCGGAAAGTATTCATAAAATGCATTAAATAAATAAAAATTCTCATCAATCTACACACAATACCCCATAATGACAAAGCGAAACAGGTTTTTAGATTCTTTTTAAAAACAGAAATACCTTATTTACATTATTCAGACCCTTTGCTATGAGACTTGAAATAGAGCTCAGGTGCACCCTGTTTCAATTGATCATCCTTGAGTTGTTTCTACAACTTGATTGAAGTCCCCCTGTGGTAAATTAAAATTGATTGGACATGATTTGGAAAGGCAAGATTCAAGATTCTCTGGTCTGATGAAACTGAGATTGAACTCTTTGGCCTGAATGCAAAGAGTCATGTCTGGAGGAAACCTGGCACCATCCCTACGGTGAAGCATGGTGGTGGCAGCATCATGCTGTGAGGATGTTTTCAGAGGCAGGGAGACTAGTCAGGATCGAGGGAAAAATGAACGGACAAGGTACAGACGGATCCTTTATGAAAACCTGTTACAGAGCCAAGACAAGGCAGGAGTGGCTTCGGGACAAGTCTCTGAATGTCCTTGAGTGGCCCAGCGAGAGCCCGGACTTGAACCCGATCGAACATCTCTGGAGAGACCTGAAAATAGCTGTGCAGGGACTCTCCCCATCCAACCTGACAGATCTGGAGATGATCTGCAGAGAAGAATGGGAGAAACTCCCCAAATACATGTGTGCCAAGGATGTAGCGTCATACCCAAGAAGACTCGAGGCTTTAATTGCTGCCAAAGGTGCTTCAACAAAGTACTGAGTAAAGGATCTGAATACTTATGTAGATGTGATATTTAAGTTTTTTATTTTCAATACATTTGCTAACATTTCTACAACCCTGTATTTGCTTTGTCATTATGGGGTATTGTGTGTAGATTGATGGGGGGAAACAATCTAATCCATTTTAGAATAAGGCTGTAACATAACAAAATGTGAAAAAAGTCAAGGGGTCTTAATACTTTCCGAGTGCACTGTAAATACCTGGTAATTGTCTGTACCATGAAATTAAGTGTTAGGCTAAATGTATATTCTCCAAACACACAACAAGGGCAGGAAGTACCACAAGTGTCACGGCTGTTGGAAGGAGCAGACCAAGGTGCAGCGTGGTGAGCGTACGTTTTCTTTATTAATGCAAATGACGCCAAACAAAACTATAAACACTACAAAAACAAACCATGAAGCTCACACGCAAAGCTCGCCCTAAACAAAGTCAACCTCCCACAAACACAGGTGGGGAAAAGGGTACCTAAGTATGGTTCCCAATCAGAGACAACGATAGACAGCTGTCCCTGATTGAGAACCATACCCGGCCAACTACAAAGAAATAGAAAACATAGAATGCCCACCCCAACTCACACCATGACCAGACAAAAATAGAGACATTAAAGGGATCTCTAAGGTCAGGGCGTGACAACAAGTGAACATGAGGAGTCTATAGACTAAGGACACTTCCACAGAAACAGAATGACAATGAGACTCCAGTTTTTCACTTTAAAAGTACACCAAACAAAAACCATTGATTGCAAAGTTAAACAAACCAACTCTATTTCCCACTTTTAACAATTTCCACTGAAAATTTTACAAAAACACATTTACTCAAAGAACTGTGCAGGAGTAAATCTTGGTAACAGAATGTAGGTAAAATCTCCCTCAGGTTTTGTGACAACGTTTTTAAAAAACTCTGTTATATCTACTTTGAATTAAGAACGGGGTGTCAGCTATGATATGACACCTTGAGTAAAAAAAATATATGTTTAAATGCTAATTGAAGTACAGTAATAAAAGTGGTTTAACATCCGGTACAGACTGACATCATGGGTCCCCGAATTGTACTATACAGAAATGCATAATTCTCTTCATGGTTATGTATCCTGAGTAGGTACACAAAGGTAGAAAACTTTAATATCCTCCTTTGCATGTTTGGGTATGATTCTACACACTGGCTATTATTCTAATGAGCTCTGCCCCCAACAAGACCACATTTGGTTTAGTCCAGACCAAATCTCTACCAATCATAGACTATGTTTCACAAGTTTGGACATCCCAGTACAGCACAGTAGAGTGGAGTCCAGTACAGTATAGTACAGTACAATACAGTAAATTATACTTTACTCTACTCTAGTGTGCTCTAAGGTACTCAATGACTGTTTATGAATGGCCAAAGCCATCGATCACGTAACATCCTTCATTCCTATGTGACGATTCAATGGAGCATTTGAAGCTAAGGATGTCACTTAAGGTGGTGTTTCATGGATACATAACATGCACAGTTTGAGCTACTTCAAGAAGTGACGTTGCAGGGTAGCTCAGTGCTGCCCCTTCTCATTGAATATCTCAAGTTGAAGGCCGACCAGTGTACTGCAGGCTGCCATTAGCAATTAAACTATCCTAACTTCTTCTGTGTGCGATTTTAAAATAATCAGTTCGAGGACATACATCTGCTGTAATAGAAGCAATTATTGGTTCCTTGATTGTCTTCTAAATATACATATATTTTTTACACAAAGATCGACATTTTCCAAGTCACTATAATGGGGAATCCTGTTTTCTGCTAAGAATACCTGCAGTACCACGGGTCGGCCTTGAACTTCGTGGCTTCGATGAGAGGGGTCAGTGTTCTTACCTGACTGTACTGCACTAAACTTTACTCTAGTGTTCTGTTCTGTACTGTTCTGTACTGTTCTGTATTGTACTGACTTCTACTCTACTTGACAAAATGTCAACCACTTTTCAACATCCATTGACGTCCGGTGTCGGTCGGTGCTCAGTGGGTGAGAGGGCTGGTTACAGTACAAGGAAAGAGAGGGGGCTCATGGGTAGGTGTCAGTAAGAGCCGGGAGAGGTGACATTAACTGAAGAGAGAGAGAGAGAAGAGAGGCAGAGAGACAGAAGGAGGGGTTGTCCAGAATGTTTTCACACTTTCTTTGACCACCAGATGACAGGAAGCGAAAGAAAACAGTTATGAGCTGAACATAACAGTTATGAGCTGAACAGTGGAACAGTGGCCAGTGGAAAGGAGGACAGTAGCACTAGACCCAACTGTGGTTTGTGACTACTATGAATTTTCATTGTAGCTAATTCATGTTGCTATTCTGTTCCTCATTTTTCTGTCATTCTGTTACCGGTTTGGTAACAGGATTAAATGTTTTAATCCATTAATAAATTACAAACCAAATTGTTATCAGTAAAATGAGGGAGAGAAATGGAAAATATCTTAAAGATATGTGGCTTTTTGGTAAAGTTTTTGTGCTCTATTCTTGTGCTCCTATGAGCTTTTTACATGTCAATGCCCATAAACATTGTGGGGTCTAGGAACAAGGTCGCTCGTCACTAGATAAGAGAAGGCACACACCTGTATGCATATCACCTCTCTCTTTCCATATATGGAGGGAGGGAGAGAGGGAGAGAGAGCGCAAAGTTCAGGTGCTGTAAATCGCATGGTGAGATGTACAGGTAGTCTGCTGCTGCCTGCTAGATCCTGACACATCTCGCCCTCTCCTCTCCACTCCTGTTCCCTCCACATCAGGTGAGTCCTTTGTACAAAGTAACAAGCTAACAGTCGGTTTCTGTGTGTTTTCGCAAAGACGTCATGTAGAAAAGGGGAATTTATGCGGCATGAGCTCTATTGATGTGGACAATTCAGGACAAATGATGTCTTGGTCATTGTGGAACCATGGGAGGTTAGCCAGGGAAAATGGACATATCAGATGTAGATATTAGCTAAAGTAGTAGAAATGTCTGCCTGCAAATGTATTGATATTGGTTATAGGAGAATCATTTATTTGAATGGAAATGGGATTTGTTTGAACAGCATATTGTTACAACAATATGTCTAAAATAAGCCAAATCAAAAAGGGTCGTTTTGAGATATTAATATTTTAAATGTCATTTATACTCCTTAATTTAATGAATCTGAAATTTGCATTACAGAATCTAGACATACTCCATATTTGAGAGAACACTATAAAGAGTATAATGACATCAAGATGTTGTCTGTATGGTTGACAGATTAATAGGGCTTTACAGGAGGCATGTATAGGTCTAAAAAATGTCGTCATGATTTTCAATGCAAAATGTGTGATGCTTCCTCCCAATGAAGTTCCTATGTGAGAATTCATAGCGGTGGAAAGTAGTGGTGCTGAAGGGAGCTGCAGCTCCCCCTGATAAATCAGAATAAAGAAATTACAAAACACAATTTTACAAAAGTCAACAACAACAAAAATGATGTATATGGGCCTTTATTACACCTGTATGAGCGGACAAAAATAGTTGCCAGTAGCACGGGGATAAAGAAAATGTCTTGGCACCCCCATCTCTAAACATTGGCTTTGACGCTAGGCAATATTTCCTATACTTACAGAAGGTAAATGTTGATATTAGTTGGCAAGGGTCTTATTACAACATTATTGTGTTTTGATGTAGACTATATATACAAATGTATGTGGACACCCATTGAAATGAGTAGATTTGGCTATTTCAGCCACACCCTCTTAGGCCGCCCCATCCCGCATGCGGGATCGTGACTACAGCCTCAAGCTCATTACCATAACGCAACATTAGCGATTTCTGAAAATTGCAAATGAAATGAAATAAATATGCCTGCCCTCAAGCTTATCCTTTTCTTAACAATCCTGTCGTCTCAGATTTTCAAAATATGCTTTAGAACCAGAGAAAATCAATAATTTGTGTAAGAGTGGTGATAGCTAGCTTAGCATTTAGCGTTAGCATTTAGCACGCAACATTCACAAAAACCAGCAAAGGGATCAAATAAAATAATTTACCTTTGAAGAACTTCAGATGTTTCAATGAGGAGACTCTCAGTTACATAGCAGATGTCCAGTTTTTCCTGAAAGATGCTTGTGTAGGACACAACGTTCCGTTTTGTTACTATGCATTTGGCTACCGAAACTAACCGAAAATTCAGTCACCTAAACGTCGAACTTTTTTCCGAATTAACTCCATAATATCGACTGAAACATGGAAAACGTTGTTTGAATCAATCCTCAAGGTGTTTTGTCATATATCTCTTCATTGAAATGCCTTCCCTGGAAGCGTGCATTCTTGTCTGATTCGGATGGAAAAATACTGGTACCTGACTTTTGCGCACCAATTTCCACGCAGACACCGTGCGGGACACTTGGTAATTGTAGGCTCTTATGGTCAATCTTCCAATGATATGCCTACAAATACGTCACAATGCTGCAGACACCTGGGGAAACGATAGGAAGTGTCCGTTCATTCCTGTCGCATTCACAGCCATATAAGGAGATCATGGAAAACGTGCCTCCAGAAATCCTGTTGATTTCCTGGTCACTCAAACATCTTGGTTTTGCCTGTAGATTTTGTTCTATGGCACTCACAGTGAAAATCTTTGCAGTTCTGGAAACGTCAGAGTGTCTTCTTTCCAAAACTATCAATTCCAAGCATAGTCGAGCATCTTTTCGTGACAAAATATTGCGCTTAAAACGGGCACGTCTTTTTATCCAAAAATGAAATACTGCCCCTATAGGACTAACAGGAACTGGTGTTTAAAATCGAGCACAACAGACCCTGAAATCTCCATAGATGAACATCGGCAGTAGAATGGCCTTACTGAAGAGCTCATTGACTTTCAACATTCCACCGTCATAGGATGCCACCTTTCCAACAAGTCAGTTCGTCAAATTTATACCCTGCTAGAGCTGCCCCGGTCAACTGTAAGTGTTGTTATTGTGAAGTGGAAACGTCTAGGAGCGGCAACGGCTCAGCTGCGAAGTGGTAGACCACACAAGCTCACAGAATGGGACCGCTGAGTGCTGAAACACTCACTACCGAGTTCCAAACTGCCCCTGGAAGCAATGTCAGCACAAGAATGGTTCAGCAGGAGCTTCATGAAATGTGTTTTCAGCTGCACACAAGCCTAAAATCACCATGCGCAATGCCAAGCGTCAGCTGGAGTGGTGTGAAGCTCGCCACCATTGGACTCTAGAGCAGTGGAAACGCGTTCTCTGGAGTGATGAATCACGCTTCACCATCTGGCAGTCTGAAGGATTCATCTGCGTTTGGAGGATGCCAGGAGAATGCTACCAGCCCCAATGCATTGTGCCAACTGTAAAGTTTGGTGGAGGAGGAATAATGGTCTGGGCCCGTAGTTCCAGTGAAGGGAAATCTTAACGCTACAGCATACAATGACATTCTAAACGATTCCTACTTTGTGGCAGTTTGGGGAAGGCTATTTCCTGTTTCAGCATGACAATGGCCCCATGCACAAAGCGAGGTCCATACAGAAATGGTTTGTCAAGATCGGTGTGGAAGAACTTGACTGGCCTGTGCAGAGCCCTGACCTCAACCCCATCAAACCCCTTTGGGATGAATTGTAACGCCGACTGCGAGCCAGGCCTAATCGCCCAACATGAGCGCCCGACCTCACTAATGCTGAATGGAAGCAAGTCTCCACAACAATACTGCAACATCTAGTGGAAAGCCTTCCCAGAAGAGTGGAGGCTGTTATAGCAGCAAAGGGACGGACCAACTCCATATTAATGCCCATGATTTTGGAATGAGATGTTTGACGAACAGGTATCCACATACTTTTGGTCATATAGTGTATTTCTAATCCCTTTTAAGACTTTTTATGTTAGATGTATTGTAAGACCCCTTTCCCATATTTGACCACAAATCTAAGCATTTGCTTATTCCTAATTTTCAGGATGGAAAATGGTTGAAAAATGTATATACCTTAATTATTCAAAATTATAGACTCTTAGCCTTCATTTTACACCAAAGTTGATATGCTCCTATAAACTTCACATGTTAGTGCTCATGGGTCTTTTTACATGGTACACACTGTGGGGTCTAGGAACAAGGTCGCTCATAACTAGATAAGAGAAGGCACACACCTGTATGCAATATCACCTCTGTTTGCCATATATGGTCACTAAAGTAATCGACAATCAAAAGTGTGCGTGTGTGTGTGTGTGTGCGTGTGTGTGTGTGTGTGCGTTAGAGAGAGATGTTAGAGAGAGAGAGAGAGAGACAAAGTTCAGGTGCTATAAATGGGTTGGTGAGATGGGCAGGTAGTGACACATCTCACCCTCTCCTCTCCACTCCACTCCACTCCTGGTCCCTTCACATCCGGTGAGTCCTTTGTACAACGTACCAAGCTAAGAAACCGTTTCTGTGTGTTTTCGCAAATAAGTGATGTAGCAAATGGGAGTTCATGTGGAATGAGCAAATGGGTGTTTATGTGGAATGAGCAAATGGGTGTTTATGTGGAATGAGCTCTGTGTTGAGGTGGACATTTAAGGAGAAATTATGTCTTGGTCATTGTGGAACCTTGGGAGGTTAGCTAGGGAAAATGGCCTCAACACGTATTAGATATATAGCTATCAGCTAAAGTAGTGACATTTGCAAACGTATTCATATTGATTATAGAAGAAACATTTATTTGTCTGAAAATGTGTCTGATAATGTGTATATTGTTAGTAACAATATGTCTAAAAATAAGCAAAATCAAAAAGAGTAGTATATTAATATTCATATTGTTAAGGTTGAATAAATGAATGTGAAATTTGTTTTACAGAATCTAGACATACTCCATATTTGAGAGAACACTATAAGGAGGATAATTACTCCGAGATGTTGTCTGTATCATGTACGGTTCACAGATCATAGGGTTTTACAGGAGGCATGTATAGGTCTAGAAAAGGCCCATTTCATCATGATTTTCAAAGAAATTGCATGTGATACATATTTAAACACCATGTTAAACATCCTTCCTCCCATTGATGATCCTATGTGAGAATTGCCCGTACAATCTGAGATAGTAAAAATATTTTCCGCCCTATTATCCAATCATGACACAGGCAAGATAAGTGTCGTTGTGATGAATCATTATTGTATTACTCAACAGACCTCTGAACAGCAGTTATGGGAGGAAAAATGGTGCTGATAAGTTGACTCAAAGTTATTGTTTTATGATAAGCAAACACGCATTTATACTGTGGTTACTCTACAAGTAGAAAGGCTCATTATGAGCGCAACAGTCTGACTTATCGTCAATTTGAAATGAATATTTTGTGTACAATCACTCACTTGGTTTTATTCCATTTGACAACTTACAGAAACGAAAATCAAATAGTTTTCAAAATCATGAATTTGGCTGGGATGTGCAAATCAGAGAGAGTGTTTTTGAGGACATACATACACTGCATGGCACAGAAAGGAAAGATAAGCTATAGGTTTAGCAGTGATACACATTTAAACAATATACACACACAAACCTACATGTACAAATTACCTCGACTAACCTGTAGCCCCGCACATTGACTCGGTACCGTTACTCCCTGTATATAGCCTCATTATTGTTTTTTTATCGTGTTACTTTTTATTCTTTTTTGCTTTAGTTTATTTGGTAGAAAATGTCAGAACTCTTCTTGAAATGCACTGTTGGTTAAGAGCTTATAAGTAAGCAATTCCCTGTAAGATCTACACTGGGTAGACGTGACAAATAACGTTTGATTTGATTTGAAACCAGCATGGAGCAACTACACAGTAACGAGTTGATGAAGCTGTGAATAGCCTATCATGGGTCTTTGTAATTATGAGCCTTATATTTATTATTGAATCTCCCCAGGGTGTTGGGGTGGGTCATTTGATTGGTTGACAAAACACTCAGGCTACAAAGGGCACAATGTAATAGGCCTGCTAGTCTGTTTCAGCGATGGCTGCTGTTTGGTTTAGAAGCCATATGGAGACGAGTCTGTGGTTACAAGAAACAGACAGAGTGCAAACACAGCACAATATTACTTTATGGTCCACTGCTCATAAACTGAACTAGGCTTCCATGGTCTATCAGCAGCCAGCCAACTAGCCAGCACGCCAGCCAGTCAGCCACACAGTATGCTGTTCCAGCCGGCCCTCTCATTCTCTAAATGAAGATTCTATTAATCGGGAGAAATAGTTCTGTATAGTGGATGTTTTGCTCCTATATGTTGTTGGGGACTATCGCTACTTGATATTCAATTAAAGCCTTTTCACAGTGGACATTTGAATAAGAGCAGCCTACTCTGTGTCCGAGAAACCAGTCCTAAAGGTTTAACGCCTTGACAAGACTACAGTTCTCTATCTCTCCCTTAGATTGATCGAGAAAATATATTCGCATTATCATAAAAACTTGGCTTCGCCTCAGCAGCCAAATGTACCAACTAAATGACAAGCCATAAATGTGTCAATCCCTGTATTTACAGCCTGCTGTACAATGGAATGGACCACGAAATGAAGCACAAGTTAGACACATATCTATTCATAATTCTGTCAGGTCCTCGATACAAATGAGGCATGAGACCATGATGCAAAAGTTGACATTCAGCTATCTGTCAATATATACCAATATAGCAGTATAACTGTAGACACTGTAGTAAGGCACCATGTGTTTTGACACTCAGAAAATTGGAGACTGCTGTGTTTAAGACTGTGGTAACAATTGGGAGGTACTGAGACATTCACTTCCTGCTTTGTGGCAGCTGTTTACACTCCCCCTGCAATGGTGGCTTCAAAATATGTTGTTCCTTTTGTGTAGTACAATGAGCACAGACTTAGACACTCTTGAGCAGTATACTCCCGTTACCATTCTGTGACCTGAGATAGGAAATACTCTACTGAGGTCACATCCAGGAGTGAAAGTAAGGCAGTACGGTCTGGTACGGCATGCCGGCAAAATAAATAGTGGGGGTATGGCATACCGGTAAAACATGATTAAAACAAAATAATTAAAGAAAAATGCCAAGAAAACTGTAGGCTATTACACTATTATGTATCATTGCCGCATGAAAAATGAGCAAATGGGATTGAAAATGTGTAGTATAGCTTATGCTCCAAAATGTGATGTGGTTCTACGAGAACACTCACACTTTGCCAAGGCAGGGAGAGATGAGTGGCAGACAGCAGTAGACGTACTGTATAAATTCTGGCCTAATGGCAATTGCCAAATGGCGTTACACTTTTTGGTGTTTTGTGTAAACAGATGTCTTTTTCCATTCACCACTGTTTGGAGTCTGGAAATATGTTGCGAGTGGATGAACATGTGCGGTTGGCCTAGTAAAGGAGCTCTTTGAAGTGATTGTTTGACAATCAGATGACAACATCAAGACTGGTTGTGTTTATGCCACAGTAAAAGGTCATACATTTTAATAGTTAAATGATAGATCTTTACGGCTTGGCCCACAGAGATCCTATTGAATCAATGGGGATTCTGTATGGAATTCTATGATAACCCAACACTAAACAATACATTAATTGCACTATAACAGTGACAAACGGTGCCCACAAACTGTTAGGGCCTACATAAAGTTGACCCAACAGCAGTCCCAACACCTTACCACTGCTACACCTGGCTTTCAACGGAGCCTTGTCTGGCAGCGAAACAGTTAATTCAGCCTCATGTATTGCCTTTAAAAGAATCTAAGCTGATATGGCTTACTTGCTTGAAAAAATGAGGTTTCTACTGATGAATGCGATGTACAAAATATGGCATAAGGGGACGACAAGCGGATAAGAGGCCATCCGTAATTCCGATTAAGACATTAATGAGCGAGCAACGACGAACGTCATCAATATAACTGTTTGTTCAGCACTTTTGAAATGTACAGCGACAGAATTCAGAACATGGGCAGTTCAACAAGTCAGAACCGTAGGATAAATAAAGGGGTCATATAAACAGACCAATGAAAGCTCTTACAACATTCAATGATTACATTTCTCTAAAACAGGTTATAGGCTACAGTACATGTGCACCACCAAGTTAGAACAGTAGGTGAAATTAAGAGGTGAAAATAGACGTCAAATAACACAATTCTATTATAGAATGTTACGTGTGCTGAATTTTCATGTGCAAGCCAAGTGCCACCACTACTATCAGTGGCACTGTCAAAGCTGTACAAAAAAAAGTTGGCAAACAAGCACACAGCCACGAACTATGTGTTTACAAAACCGCGTTGGTGAAAGTAGACCAAATTATTAGGTTGAGGCACATGAGCTACTAACAGAGCATTACTTAACATACACTTAGTATTACTTTCTTAGCAACAGTATACATGTCTCCCTGGCATATTACATTGTTTATGCAGCAGCATACAAGACATTTTTGGACTCGCGGCAGTTCTTTGTGGGCAAATTTTGTCATGAAACTTTGTCATTAGTCCGGCATACTCTGGATTTATCGTGGGAACTCTGAGAAAGAAACACACAGCCACTCCACTGAATAGCAGGCTAACATTAGTGATTGCTTTGCAATGCTTGCAGTTAGCCACGGATTCCTTTCAAACGACTCATTGTTGAATTTGCGATTTCCAGCTTGTTGTGTAATCTTTATGTCCAATGACCGATGAGCACCGGTACGTTTTATCTATAATTTCTCTTCATTATTAATCTTTATATGACAAGGATTAAAAAGGAGTTGCCTGTAGATTGTCGACTTGATTCATGATGATGACTGCTAGCTTGCTAGCTAAGACTTTGAAAGTAAGATATTGACATGATCAGTCCAATCAAAGCTACTGTGCATATAACGTGATTTGACGTGATTTTATCTGTGGCCAATGACCTTGAGCCTTCTTGAAAGGGCATCTGTAATATAACTCTATGTCAGGACCCAAAGGGCTGAAATTCTGGATGTCTACCCTTACTAAGGACTTAAACTTGGTGATGACGTACTGTCCCCATGAGTGACAGAAAACTGAGCCAATCAAGGCGCAATGCTCATATTTTCTGCTGGCTCGCCCCACCACAGAAAGCACTGAGCTAGGCTGAAACACCTGCATTTTGGAGCTGCCTTACTCAAGAAAACAAAAAAGAGACCATGTGTGTATGCAGCTTTATTAACTGAATTATATATATACTTCTTTATACATATTTTTGCAAACTAATATGAGATATGTATTAATGCCAAAATGATGACTGAAAAACAGACAAGCCACCCCCCCAAAAGAAAAAAATACATTTATTTATTTTTCAAAAAATGTGGGGCTCAAAACAGGTGGGGCTCAAAACAGGTGGGGCTCTGATTAGGCCCACACACAAGCGTGTGCACACAAAGGACATCCAGTACAAGGAATTCATTGAATCTACTTTCACCCCTGTCACATCATTGACTCTGCCAATGATCAACTTATGGATCAGCTCCTCCCCTTAGCCAGTCATGTGAAGTAGCAGAGCAAGATAACACTAGACAACAGTACAGATTATAGAGTTTGTGTCTGTTTTGATGATGTTTTTCGGTATTCCAAGCCCTTTGAATCATTGTCTGGAATACTATTGAACATGTAAACAACAGAATATGAATAGGTTAGCTTCATTAATAAATAGTGAACGACCACTAACTCACTCACCCCCCTTCCCTCTAGGTATCTTCTCCAAGCTGAATCTGGCACCATGCCACAGATCGAGGTCAAAACCCAAGTTGCAAAAGTCCTCAATAAAACCACGCCAGGGCTGCAGATATGGAGGATAGAGGTGAGAGAAGAGCACATATTTCCTGTCATCACTACATAATGAATATGCCGAACATGTAAATAACAATTTAGGTTCATTATCAAACTTTTTCACACAATGGAATGAAATGCAATTGAACTGGTTCCAATTTTCCAATTGGTCAGGCCTTGGAGATGGTGCCCTCCCCTTCTAAAGCATATGGAAATTTCTATGAAGGAGACAGCTATATCATTCTATACGTAAGTAATCAATGCACCGTTATGATGCACCCAAAATAATACATACATTGACATCCCAGTAACATCATGTCTCTCTCTGTCTGATCTCGTAGACCAATAAGATGAACAGCTCATTCACCTACGACATCCACTTTTGGCTCGGAAAGCACACCTCCAACGACGAGCAGGGGGCGGCGGCCATCTACACCACCATGATGGACGAGCACCTGGGGGGTGTGGCTGTGCAGCACCGCGAGGCGCAGGGCTATGAGAGCGACACCTTCCGCGGATACTTCAAACAGGGCATCATGTGAGCTACGTAGTCCACACCCTACACCTGCCTACTGCATGGAAAGAAAAGGAACAACTCTGATACAATGATTCCCATTGAACACAGACAAATTAGCAGCAGCTCACATGTATCCAATGCAACGTCACTATTTACACTAGAGACAAGCAACTTGAGTTCCTCCAACTCATCACTCAAATAAGCTACCATGTTGGCTTAACCTCAAAGTAACACACCCAATCACCCATAAAAATACATCTACCCAACACCAACACACAGTGTAGTGGCACTGTCAATGAGCACAATACCAACAAGCCTCAAACCAAGATATTTGGAATGATTATGACGCCATGAAAGACAGTGGCAAGAGAAACACCTTGTTGATATACAAGAGGTGACAATAGGAGGAAACAGAATCCTGAGAAAAAAGGTAGGTACTGGTATTTCTGTAGCCATCATCGGTTTTGTACCGTAAATCATAGTGAAATTATATCACCTCCCCCTCTCTACAGCAAAAGGCCATTTCCCCTTGTGGTGACGTACCTAACATGTAATGGTTTTCATAAGCATCAGAGGTGTATTCACTAGGAAACGAGTAGAGACAAACAGGCTGAAACGGGAAGGGATCTACCTGAAGATGTCCAATAAGAAAAACACATTTTTGTTTCAAAACCTTTTGCTGAAATTTGCACTAATGAATACAATCCTGGCAATTGCCAAATAACAACAGAAATGGTTTCAGACCATCATTCATGGCTGTCATCTGACAACATTTCTTGCGCATGTTTTTCTGCAGCTACAAGAAGGGCGGCGTGGCATCTGGGATGAAGCAGGTGGAGACCAACACCTACAACATCCGTCGCCTGCTCCATGTCAAGGGAAAAAAGCATGTGGTGGCTGGAGAGGTGAGAAAGCTCAAGCCAACGTGACCCTTGTGGAATATACTGCCTTCACAGCCTCTGTTCTGCCCCTGACTAGGATGTCTACTTCAGTTACTATATTTTCTTCTTCAATTTGACTTGACTAGAAACAGCTCAGCCGGTGCATGTCACTTCCTTTTCTGCCTCGGAACAAATGCAAAACACTTCATGTACAGCGGTTTGAATTTAAATTCAAGTGCATCAATTATTAGTCACATTTGCTGCGCCACTGGCTACCGTGTAGCTCTTCACTGACATAATCACAAGATAGCCTATCAAGAAATTACACTGACGTGCCTTATCCATTACAAAAATTCCAAGGTTAAAGGTTGACTCAGCCAAATGACATTGCGACAAGCAGCACCTGAAATATTGAGATGAGCGAGATGCAACACTTAGCGCTCACATGGTCACACGCAGTATCTGTGCATGCGCACGGTTCGCTTCACGCTGTGTACAGCGGGACAAAAACAGCAGAGAAGTTGAGCCTATTAGTTGTTTTCGGAAATTGACCCATTATGCTGTTTATTTTCTGCATCTATGTCATATCGCTGAGTCTACCTTCAATGTTCAACTCAGACATACTACTAATTGTGAAAGCTGAGTAGAATAAGGAAGATATTGTTAACCCAACGAGTACCCCATAATGCCGGTGCGTTTTAGACTTCTAACCCCTTTTTCCAAAAAAATGTAGCTACAGACTTCTGGGTTGTACCATTGGATTAGTCTAGTTCATCTGCATCCACAGATACCAACCATTCTGTGTGATTAACGGGGGCTGTGCTAGAGTGGTGTTTGTGAAACAAGGGAGTATTCCAAAGGGTCCTGGTGCCAGGTCTTTTTACAGAAACATCTGTGTCCAAATGATTGGATCTACAAACTATTCAAATCTATCTATAAAAAGCTGAGACTCCCACGGATATTCTACGATGCTTACGTGCGACACAAGAGTCTTTAGAAGATAAGGTTTCTACATAAAATATCATAGGAAATCCCAGGACATAATGTCTGTAATACTGTAATAATCTCACAATGTCACTGTCACAAACTCCAAATTCCATATAGTTGTCACTGACTAGTTGGATATTCAATTCCCAGTGAAACCAAAAATGTCCCTACTTATAGCATTTATATTCATTTTTTTATCAGATTTATTAATCAACATTATTATGGAATTCATCTGTGTTTTTTCCCTCCCCATCAATCCCTCTTTCCATCATCATCATCATCCCCTTTCCATCCCTATCAATCCCCCTTTCCATCATCATCAATCCCCTTTCCATCCATATCAATCCCCCTTTCCATCCCTATCAATCCCCCTTTCCATCCCTATCAATCCCCCTTTCCATCCCTATCAATCCCCCTTTCCATCCCTATCAATCCCCCTTTCCATCACCATCCATCCCTCTTTCCATCCCCATCATCCCCCTTTCCATCGTCATCAATCCTTGAGAACAGGTGGACATGAGCTGGAGCAGCTTCAACAAGGGGGATGTGTTCCTGCTGGACCTGGGCAACCTCATCATCCAGTGGAACGGACCCAAGAGCAACCGCATGGAAAAACTCAAGGTAAGGAGACATTTTCGAACACAGCCATAGAGATATTACAGCAATACTACTTTAACAGAACTTTACGGGTGACATTTTCGTTGTCTAAACGCCGCGAGCAAAATGGACAGATCTCGTCAGAGTTTAGTACCTGTCTGTGCTTCAAGATTTTTTTTATTTAACCAGGCAAGTCAGTTAATAACCAATTCTTATTTACAATAACGGCCTAGGAACCGTGGGTTAACTGCCTTGTTCAGGGCAAGAACAACAGATTTGTACCTTTTTAGCTCGGGAATTCGATCTAGCAACCTTTTGGTTACATGCCCAACACTCTAACCACTAGGTTACTTTGTTTTTACTTTGGTGCATCATGAATGAGAGATAAGTGAAAGCAGGGGTTCAACCACATTGCTTTCACACCTCCAAGCATGTCAGGTCAGTGATAACCATAAGGAAGAGAAGTGAGGACGGGTGCATTTTTAAAGTATTCAAACAATGTAGGAAGACCTCTGCCTCTAAACCTAACCCTTCCAGCATGGAAAGTGTAACAGTATAGCTTCCGTCCCTCTCCTCGCCCCTACCCGGCCTCGAACCGGGGACCCTCTGCACACAGACAACAGTCACCCACAAAGCATCGTTACCCATCGCTCCACAAAAACCACGGCCCTTGCAGAGCAAGGGAAACCACTACTTCAATGTCTCAGAGCAAGTGACGTCACCGATTGAAATGCTATTAGCGCGCACTACCGCTAACTAGCTAACCATTTCACATCGGTTACAACTAAGGAAGGAGTGTGGTTCCAATGGCTCAATAAGGTAGATCGTGGTGGGTTTGATTGTAAAGTACTGCCCCTGCACTCAAGGTGCTTTGGATAAAAGCATCAGCTAAAAACTAGCATTCCAGAGCGCCCTAGTGGTGGTGGTATGATTGGTGGATATTGTCACGTTTGTTTTTCTCTGCAGGGGATGAATCTAGCCAAAGATATCCGTGACAGGGAGAGAGGGGGACGGGCACAGGTGAGCGTGGTGGAAGGGGACGACGAGAAGTCTTCAGAGGAGGCCATGAAGCTGATGAAACAGCACCTAGGAGAGACAAGACGGGACATCAGGGACTGCATCGCACCTGACGACATCGTCGACCAAAAGCTGAAGTCCAGCGTGAAGCTCTTTCAGTGAGTGATGACCACTGACCTGACCTCAGGGATATCTATAACCTCCTTATGACCTGTCATAGACATGATAAGCTCTTATGACCTGTCATTGACATGTACCGTAGCAGATGTGAACTAGCTACTGAGAGCTCGCGATTTTTCTTACAGATTTTTTTTTTAAATGATGTGTAACATTCTGTTTGTTCTGTGCAGTATCTCAGATGCCGAGGGGAACCTTGTGGTGCAGGAAGTGGCAGTGAAGCCTCTGACTCAGGACCTGTTGAATCACGAGGTGATTCCCCAATCAGGGAAAGGGGAGGGGGCATGTTAAAGGAGAAGGGGTTTAAAGTGCACTTTGTTGCCACTTGTCTACTCAAGCAAAATTGTATCCAGAATTCAAAGTACAGTATTTGGGCGTGTGCTATTAAATTATATTGACTGAGCTAAAGCCTAATAAAATGATCAGGTTCATACAAGAATGAGAAGATGATAAGGATAATGATAAAGATCCTTCTGCGAAATGTGTAAGCTGAGAGAGATAAGTATGTGTAAATTTTACACTAGTTCTGGGATGTTTTAATGAGAACTGAAAGAGAGACTATTTCGGCCCTGTGACACCGAACAGAGACAAACATGCTTCCCCTTGAGGGCTTGCATGTGGTCTCAACAGTCAAAATTAGCCAAACTTCTAATACTAATACATCTAGATTACAAGGGGTACACAGAAAATAAATCCACTGTCTGTCTGTGTCTAAGTATTTCAGTAGCCAACACTGATGTGGTTTAAAACCATGAGAAATTAGGCTCACATGAAAATTGAGGATTACAGTAACTGGTTCTCATAGTAATTGGTTCTCATTTTTAGCGCAGTGAAAATGAATCTGTTGGCATTGTTACAGACATTCTCGGTATGCCACATAATAATTGTCCCTATGTACAGAAGTGAATAATGCAGTACTGGCACTCAGGAAAACAGTAAACCTCTTTACTGAGCAGTAGAGGTATAAATAAATGTAATTTCATACATGAGACATCTAATCTATATCTACTAATTTCACAGGACTGCTTTCTGTTGGATCAAGGTGGTACACAAATCTTTATCTGGAAAGGAAAAAAGGCTTCCAAGACAGAGCGGTCTGAGTCTTTGGATAAAGCAGAAGTGAGCCGCGCCTCGACACATATTAGTTTCACAATGGTTTTGATATCCCTTTGCTGTCCCCTATAGGCTTTTTAGGGGAATTCAGACTGACTGTTATAGGGGGTCCTAAAATATCAGACACCCTCGGTTTGTACATCCCATATAACAAATACCCAAACAAGTTAACCCTGAAAACCAGCTGAACACCTGAGACACTTATTCTGGTCCTGGATCTAAGCTCCACTCAATGATTTACCCACTCTCTCTGACACCCATATATCTATAACATTCTAATGTATGATGTCTAATGTCCTAGCAAAAGAAAAAATAAACAAAGCACAGGAATTACATTCCATGTGATCCCTACCGATGTACAATTTTAATTTGAGACAGTTTGGAAAATAATCCTGCAGCAACAAGAAATGTGAACTATTATGTGGATTGTAATGAATGCAATGATTTTAGGGGTTGATACATTTTCATCAACAAAATAGTGTTCAAATTAAGATCCCACCTCTGTATTTTAAAATCTAAAATCTTGGAATTCTAGGCATATAAGAAGGCGAAGGGCTACCCTATCTCCACCTACATCGAGACGGTGAATGATGGTGCTGAGTCTGCCTTATTCAAGCAGCTTTTCCAGAGGTGGACCGTGAAGGGTCAGACTGTGGGGATGGGCACCACAAGCAGCACAGGGAAAATTGGTGAGCAAGTCACACTGGATATACACTCAATGCACAGTAAAACTCAAATGATGTCAATTAGCCTATCAGAAGCTTCTAAAGCCATGACATCATTTTCTGGAATTTTCCAAGCTGTTTAAAAGCACAGTCAACTTAGTGTATGTAAACTTCTGACCCACCGAAATTGTGATACAGTGAATTATAAGTGAAATGATCTGTCTGTATGCACAAAGTAGATAACCGACTTGCCAAAACTATAGTTTGTTAACAAGAAATTTGTGGAGTGGTTGAAAAATGAGTTTTAATGACTCTAACTAACCTAAGTGTATGTAAACTTCTGACTTCAACTGTATTTCTCAACTCGACTAATGAAACTAAGCACTCAGTATTCACTGGTAAAAAAAAAAGTGTTTTCTTGACAATGCAGCCAAGGTTGAGCAGATCAAGTTTGATGCAACTTCCATGCATGCAAGGCCTGACCTGGCTGCCCAGCAGAAAATGGTGGACGACGGAACAGGCGAAGCAGAGGTTGGTTGGTAACAAGAATTCTTCTGTCACATCCTGTTATAACCAGCTTTGACACAATAATGATTCATAATCCTCCCCTTTAAACTATACATCCAATGGACACCAATATGTCCTATTTTCCTCCAACCAGGTGTGGAGGTTAGAGGACAGTGAGCTGGTGCCTGTGGACAGGAAGTGGTTGGGCCACTTCTATGGAGGCGACTGCTATCTCATCCTCTACAAATATGAAGTCAGCAACAGGAGTCGCTACATGCTATACATGTGGCAGGTCAGAACACCCTGCTAGCCACCATTTCCTGTATGACATAGCACTTTTTCTGCTTGGCAATCAGGCTTTTGTTAATACCAGAAAATGTTGATACGAGAAGAGCTTAATTTCATGACTTAGTCTCTGGCTTGCTTTCTGCAACCTATGCAGATAGATAACTAGGATGTGTTTGATGTGTGCAATATAGGGTCGTCATGCGACCACGGGAGAGCTAGCTGCCTCTGCTTTCCAAGCCGTGAACATCGACCGGCAGTACAACGGGGAGCCAGTTCAGGTCCGAGTGCCCATGGGGAAAGAACCACTCCACCTCATGGCCATATTCAAGGGCAAGATGGTGGTCTATGAGGTAAGCCCTCCATGTGTTCCTTTGTCAATTACTTTTCAAGGAAATTCTTGGAATGTTTCAAATCTATAGTCTTAAAATATTCTCATTGGAATCGCCTATAGATTGTATGTAATCATTCGATTGTAATCATGGTTTGCAGGAGGGGAGCTCCAGAGTCAACTCTAAACATGTCCAGCCGGCAGTTCGTCTCTTCCACATCCACGGCACCAACGAGTTCAACACCCGCGCCATTGAAGTGCCGGCACGCTCTTCGTCCCTCAACTCCAACGACGTCTTTGTGCTCAGCACTGACACTTGCTGCTATCTGTGGTACGGAAAGGTAAGCAGCAGAAATGCCATAACCTTGTAATCCAGGTTAAGCAGAGTAACAGGTCTCCAGCTAAGCATTGATGAGGAGAGTAAAAGCAGTGGCGTCATGCCCAATGGCACGTGCCCGCTCAGATTTTCCCAGTTTTGGAAAACTTCTGATGCTTTTTATATAAGCAAGAAATTACTAAATGTACTAAAGGTTCTTGGGTTATGATACTATATACTAGTGTGGCAGTTGTACTAAACTCCTAAGTCATAAAATATCCTAAATAATCAATGTGCATGATTAATAAAAAATTAAACAGGTATATACATATTTTTACATAGAATTAGGAGATTATGGCTCTAGATTGAAGGAAAATGATGATTCAGGTGTTTGAAAATATGCACATACTTTGTGCCCCCTCTAAAATAATGGGTGTCTGATGTCCCTGAGTTCAAGGGCAGTACTTTACCTAGTTATGTGACAGGTATGACTCTCATCCCTTGCAGGGCTGCAGTGGCGATGAGCGAGAGATGGGCAAATCCCTGGCAGACATCATCTCCAGGAGGGAAAAACAAGTCATTGCAGAGGGCCAGGAGCCGGCTCACTTCTGGGTCAATCTCGGAGGCAAGTCCCAGTATGCCGACAGCAAGAGGTACTACACTTGATCCCTTGGTTTTATAGTTACCTAAGGGCCCTGTTCATCTGAATTCAGTTAGCATATTTTAACTTGTTTTATTAATGAACTCAGAAAAACATTGTTTACAACTGAAAATGACATCCCTTTTTTGATGCCTTCTTCCTGATCCGTCTGTGGTCTCTGCCAAGGCTTCAGGAAGAGCACACAAACATCACCCCACGTCTCTTCGAGTGCTCCAATCAGACAGGCCGCTTCATGGCCACGGAGATCACCAACTTCAACCAGGACGACCTGGACGAAGATGACATCATGTTGCTGGACATATGGGACATGGTGAGGGCATGTCTTTTTAGCATTTATTTGTATTTATTATGGATCTCCATTAGCTGCTGCCAAGGTACTCTTCCAAGGTACTCTTCCAAGGTACTCTTCCAAGGTACTCTTCCAAGGTACTCTTCCAGGGTACTCTTCCACTCTTTCATTAAGGCATTTACATCACAAATTAAACAAAAGATAAAACAGTACATCATATAACATTACACCACTACATATCTACAATAGAAAATGTATAATACCACCATACAACAATATTGCAATGAACGTGTGTGTAGAGTGAGTGTGCTTGCGTTTGTGTGCGTATGCCGTGTGTCTGTACCTGTGTGTGTGTGTCACTTCACAGTACCTGCTATTCCATAAAGAGTGACAATATTGTCCGCTATCATCCTCAGTAATTTCTATCAAAGTTGTCAGATCCCGGTGGCTTGTCATTGTTGATAGACAACAAAAAAAAATGTAATCACCTCTTCTGCACTCATTTAATAGAATTCAAAATTGCAATGCTTGTCTTTCATAATTTGTTCGGTTATACTTGAATGTGTAGAATCAGCATTTGTTGCTGGCATGTAATGCCTAAATTTGCTAATCTTGCCAAAGAAAAAAAACATTTTAAAGTAGTTGGCAATATCAGTGGGTTTTGTGATGAATGAGCCATCTGATTCAATGAATGATGGAGCTGAGTGTGCCTTTCTGCCCAACATTTCATTTAAAGTGCTCCAAAGCATTTTTACTATCACTCTTTACATCATTTATATTTGTTTCATAGTATAGTTTATTATGATTTTTTTCAGTTTAGTCACCTGATTTCTCAATTTGCAGTACAACTTGCCAATCGGTTGTGCCTGGAGTCCAAACTGATTTACCCTGTTTCCCCATGGTTACAGTTTGGGTTCCAGGCTACTACTGTACTGTCCTTTGGTGGCCACTATCAATCTACGGTCTGGAGGTCTGGTTCTTGTAAAACACAAGCCGTCCTGAGAGGACATCCTTCCTTACAAACCCTTGACCTCTTCTTACTCAGGTGTTCCTGTGGATCGGCAAGGGAGCCAATCAAATAGAGAAGGACAATGTGGTCCCCACGGCACAAGAATACCTGAAGTCCCACCCAGGGGGTCGGGATGTAGACACCCCCATCGTGATGATCAAACAGGGCTTTGAGCCTCCCACCTTCACTGGCTGGTTCCACGCCTGGGACCCACACATGTGGAGTGTATGTAGCAAGAATGAGTCATTATGAGATAATAATACACATTGTAGCAGGGTCATGTGCTTATAACAAGTCTAACAATGCATTATAACTGCATCATAATGCATTACACCTGTTGGTTTCAAGTATTACCAAAATGTGTTTACTCGGGGCACAAAATATTGATTTAAACAAGCTGATTATTATGTCCACAGGGAGGGAAGTCCTACCAAGAATTGAAGGCTGAGCTTGGAGATGCCACTGACATCATCCAGATCACTGTGGTGAGTCTACTCTCTCTCAAGCGCACGAACATAATCTGATTTATGAAACTGTTCTCATGTAAGCATTCTTTACAAATGCAGTGCATCTACAGTATGCAACTGGAAATGTATTTAAGTGTTAGTGTTAATCTGACTCACGGAAAACAATGTCCACCAACAGAGTTGCCGAAAGGTCGAGCCACCAGTTGACCTGGTGTTTAAACCTAGCCTAGCCATTTAGGAAAAATGATGGCATTGTCACAGAAACCAGTCAGATATGATTTTCTGCAACGGTTAAAGGAATGGTCTCTGTCTGTTTGTGGCTACAGGAGAGAACCACATCCAATTCCACTCAGAATAACTCCAAGAACACTGGAATATCACTGTTGCAACCTACCGTTCAGGCCACCTTCCCTGCAGACAAGCTGTTGAACTGCCAGACAGAGGACCTGCCCGAAGGGGTTGACCCCACCAAGAAAGAGGTAAACTACACCGTTGGAACTCCATGATTGGTCTCTCTTCAATCTGTATTTCAGAGTAGCTGCCAGCTAAATGCATGCTTATCGTTTTCACTCATCTATTGTAACATGTACTATACCATACCTTTATCTTTTCCAGGAGCATCTTTCCAATGATGACTTTGCTCTGATCCTGGGTGTGTCCAGGGTAGACTTCTACTCCATGCCCAACTGGAAGCAGCAGAATTTGAAGAAAGAGAAGGGTCTATTCTAAAAGGAGTATATCTACACCGTGGGCCTCATTTTGACAGTGTGTAATAAGGGCACTGTTGTCAAATCTTCTCAAACTCTATTTCAAAAGGAGTTTGGAATGCAAGCGTTTGAAATTCTGCATCTTCAATCTGCACTGTTTTTTTTTTAATGAGCCCCACTAAAACAAAAGTATATGGAGTATTTCAGACATGGTTGACACCTTTTTTTTCGCGTTTTCAAAATGAGGCCCCTCGTGTTTTGTCATCTAGCCTTGCACTTCTACTCTTAGCCAAGAGAGTGTGTGAATGAGTGGGTCGTTCTCAAATAACTGTAAACAACATATTAAAGCGCCTTTAGGTTTAGTCTTGCAAATAATCTATGATTTGTTTTCTTGCTTCTGAAATGTCACTGTTAAAATTTAGGCAATCGAGTTATGAAGATGACATTTGTAGTTGATAGAAAGGATTCTACACATTCTATTATTGGAGATTTAGCATAGGCTTCATTTGCAGCACTTTCCCCCTGAATTGCTAGTTGTGTCACAGAACTATATCTGGATATGTAATGTGCCTGTCAGGAATTTCAAAATAAGTAGAATATGATGTTGGTTCTATACTTTATGTCCACGATTAGCCTTAATATTGAAAACATATCTGCAAAAATATATTTGCAATCTTCAGAGGACCACAAGGGCTTAGTTTATTAGTAGGTACTTTGTGTTTCATAATATACATGTTGAGATGTAACGTATCAATGAAATTATGACTGTCAAATGGAGATATCTATTGGGGTATTTTGTTTTTTTGCTATGTTGGATAAGCAGATGAATACATCTCTATGAAGATCCTTCATTTGCAATGCTACACTGACAGTCAATAAAGACCCTATTCCCCAGTTTGTGTTTTCAATACCTTCAGCAAATCATAATGAATCATACTGATATGTGCATCAAATTTGAATGTGAAAACAAATGGCAGTGTGGCATATCTAATTGGGATCCAATTAATATATTCATCCCACAAAAAAAATGTATTTGCCAACAACAAAAAAGGTGTCATTTAAAATTACAGCTAAGGTTTCAAGTTACACGAAAAAAGGAAAAAGGTCATTACATTATGAGTCAGGCAATCTTAATCTAACCAATCCCTAAAAGAAAGAACTGATACTGTGACATACAACTACAATTACAAAGCACTTCAACTTTATCACAATCGCATGATGGTGACCAAAGTCCACAGCTGAATCCATAGTGGCGACATTCATAGTGGCTAATGATTTCAAGCAGCTGCTTACTAGATATCGAAAACAATTCATGGTAATTTCATCAGTATTAGTAACCTGCTGACAAGCTAGAGTTCATAGTAAATGAGGCATTTTGTGTATCACTCGTTAGAGGAATCGGGGCTAACTATCGGCGTAATGGTCAATGAGTCTTTGTGCTTCTCTGATGCCCGTCATGTAGGCCCCATGAGTGGTGGTGTAGAAGTTCACGTGGGTGGCCTCGCCAGCAAACAGCACCTGAAGAGGCTGAACATACATAGAGACCAGAGTAGAGGTCAATTCGGGGAGTAAGTTGAAATTCTATTCATCAATTGAAAAATCTTCATAGAAAACAATGGATAATTTCCATTTCATGAATATCATTTTAATTCACTGAATTGACTGACTAAATTGAAAACTGAATTGACCCCAGGACTGACAGACACAAACACACAACTGACAAGACACAAACACACAAACTTTGGTCCCTGAGTATTATCTTTACTGTAAATCACATGTGTATATTGTGCAATTCTACAACGCATCGTTAAAAAAAAGAGGTCACAGTCTACAAAGCACCACCAACTCCGTTGGTATTTGGTATATGATATTGGCTTCAATTGCAGATACTGAACAAAAATATATCCTGCATAAAATCTGATTAAGGGTCAGCTTGCCGACCATAAAATGAATATTGACAGATCATTCTGAGTGATACCGTGGCTTAATTGATGCCGTCTCAAATGCAAGTTAGCTAACTTAAGAGACATATCGCTGGTTCATACACTTACAAACTTGACTAATATTAGCCATGTCAAACTACTGTACATGCTTACTAACATGTTATTAGGAAGTAGGTATGTCAAAGATATTAGTTATTGCAATCACGAGCAGTTAGAAGCATGCTTAATGTTACTAGAAGCTATCTTCATTTTAAAGTGTTGCCAACTGTACATGAAAGTTGTTGTCAGAATCATGTGCGCTCCGGAAGGGTTGTGAACGTCATGTACTGTACCTTTGCCTGTGAGTATCCAGCCTCACAGGGCAAAGGAAGAGGGGCTGCCAGGGCTGTGTGTTCCCTCACAGCGTCCACTCCTGGAGGGGGGTACGTATATGACCCACAGACAAAACGCTCACTCCCCCACTTGGACATCAGGACCTGGGCTGGCTCGGGTACTGACCAGCCAGTGAAGGACCTGAGCATTCTGTCAAAACACAAGCCTGATTGTTACTCATCCTGAACATTCTCACACAGTTTGCCAAAAGAATAGCTGACTAATGATGGGATTAAAAATGATGACTGTGTGTTTCTGATTGAATTCTTCATGCATGCATTCTCACAGTTTTTTTGCTTTGTGAGCAATAGCTCATGCTTGAATGTTGCAAAATAGGTTGTTTAAAAATAAGAATAGCTTATTTTACTTAGAGTTTTTGTCATAAAGTCACTTTTGTCATCAAGCACAAAACAATAGCAGAATAAAATGTCCTTAAATATTAGTGTGGTAAACCATTGTAGGGTATTTAAGGGCATAAAAAGCATGGAATCTGAGGCCATCTACAGACACCACCTTGAAGGCAGGGTGAAAGGTTCAACATGAATGTCACATATCTCAGTGATGAGATATGATGGCCACAACTCTCTCCCACACACTCGATGATTGAACCTTTGACCTGTGCACCTGATTGATAAACAGACCTGATACACACCTTACACACACCTCTCCCACTATCTTCTCGTCCAGGCTCTCCATGTGTCGGGCCTCCCGGCCTGTGATCCAGCCGCAGAGGACTGTGGGATGGCGGGCCACCGTGTCAAAGCCACAGATCTTCTTATACCACATGTCTCTCCAGGCACCACCCTCTGACTGAGAGTGCTGGTATACCTCCTCATCCTCGGGCCCAGCGTCCCACACCAGCTGGATCCCGGCACAGTCGTGGGGCCAGAACCTGTCCTCGAACCGCAGGTAAATCTTGTCCACTGTGCCGAAGCCCAGTCTCTCAATGGCGTCGGCCTTGGACTTGGGGAGGGCTGGCTCAAACATGGCCACTGCATTCTCTTTAAGGAAGCCTAAAGGGACGGTCACGATGACGTGGTCTGCCATGAAGCACTGGCCCCCCTGGCACAGCACTCTGACTGGACGGGTGTGGTTCTTCTCCTCCTGCAGGGCCCAGTGGATGCTGTGTACCGGCCTGTCACACAGCAAGGCTCCAGGCGGAAGGTTGTCCAAGAGGGTGTCTGCTAGGGCCTGATAGCCTCCGGGGCCCAGAGAATTGAAGAAGCCCCCCTCCAAGGCCACATAGTGACCCAGCTGCGAGGCAGACACCTCATAGAGGGAGGAGCTGGCCTCATCCGTGCATTCGCTCCTCTTGCACCACTCGAATACCCTCGGGCCGTCCTCCAAGGCCGCCAGGGGTGACTGGGCAAACTCCTCGTCCAGGTAGCCCCCCAGGCTCTGACTGCTGTGCCTAGGCTCCAACTCTGATTCGAAGGCCCTGGAGGTGAGCCTGCTGAAAAAGGAACACACCTGCTCCACCTCGTCCACCGGAAGCTGTCGCCTGCTTTCCCGGAAGAAGTAGTCCCTAGGGGTGACAGAGCCTGGCAGGCACATGATGCTGGCTGAGCCTCGCTCCTCCAGCAGCAGGCCCTGCTCCTGGGCTAGCAGGAAGAGAGGGTTGGCCTCCTGACCGTGGATCCAGTTGGCCCCCAGCTCAATTACATTCTCGCCAAAGGGTCTTGTGGTGTAGACCCGGCCTCCGGGCCTGCCCATAGCCTCCAGGACTTGGATGTGCCGAAAGCCAGCTTTCACCAGGGTGGAAGCTGTAGATAAGCCTGATAGACCAGCACCAACCACCACCACTCTGGCAGCACTGTGTGGACTCATTCTGCAGTGAGCTGTCTCCTGAGGGAAGGAGGTGAGAAGGGTACAGTTTTTGCCCTGTCACCATAGAATTGCTTGGGACACATTCCTTCACCAAAAACTAAACCTTCCAATTGCATGCTGTATTTGTGCAGCTGTTTAACAACAAATAATAGACCATTTCAGTTGCTCAAAAGTTTAGCCAAAAATGTAAGGGACAGTGGGGTAAGTCATGCCAAAGGTTTAGTTGAGTCACTCTTTGTTTCTAGGAAACTGTACACAAAATGAATCATGTGACCAAATATTTAAGAAGATGTCATCATGTTATGGAGTCTGTGAAGGAAGAAACCACATGGAAAAATTGAGGTAAAAAAATGTATTTATCAAGTCCAATGAATGTATTGTGTTATAGGTTTCATGATGCTTGTATCTAAGCCAAAATATATAGTCTTAAAACTGTTTCATACATTATTTGGAGTCTCTATAAGCTACAAGACGAGGTCCTAAACCTATCACGAAAGTTTATCCTTGTAGCTATGTGGGCTAATATAGTCAAAATGGTTGCTTTGGGGTAAATTGTGCCCTTTGGCGAGTTGAGCCAATGGCTAATCAATATAACCCATACAAATGAATACATTTTGTTCGTTTTATGCATAATATGAATAGTATTTTGAAGACACCTGCATTTGTTTGATTCAAGTTGCCTCTAAGCCACACTTGAAGTGTTTTATTATTTATTATAATGCCTTGCATTATGCCTGGGATATGAGTTCACACCCGGGCCTGAGCCTATGTTAAAAGTGTACAAAAAAATAAAATTTATCGCCGAGACCGAGCGCTGAGTGTCCTGGTGGGCGTAGTTCTTCCTGATGTCGTATTACCTCTAGGTGTCGACTCAGTCTGCTCAGATTGCAATACACTATTTTGGTCAATTCTGTTTTCCCGGTTAAATTTGTCCTGGTTTTCGAGTCTTCCTCGTTTTTTCATGTTTTCACTCTCAAAATCACAACAATGCTTAAAACCACATCAGGAGCACGTTTGAGGTCTGGGAACAATCAATACAGTACATTTGGAGGGTGTAGTTGCCCTTTAATTCAATTGCTCGCTTAGCGAGAACGGGTTGTGTTTGGCTAGCGATGTTTTTGAACTCTACAATGTACAGTGTGTCAATTTCTCTCATACCGAGCACCGAGACTCCTAGTGGGCATAGTTCTTCCTGATGTCGTATTACCTCTAGGTGCCAACGCGGTCAGCCTCGACGGTAATACACTCGTGTCCCCTCCATGGACTGACATACATAAAGCATCCTTTATTCTGGCTGCGAAGGCATCGGTTTCCTCCTTAACTAGATTTAATAGCTCGTCTATGGAACAAAATATGGGAAATTTGCGTACTATACTGTTAATAAAACACACATGTCCACCACCATGTATGTGGCTAATGC
Source organism: Oncorhynchus keta (assembly GCF_023373465.1). NCBI lineage: Eukaryota > Metazoa > Chordata > Actinopteri > Salmoniformes > Salmonidae > Oncorhynchus > Oncorhynchus keta. Next base: position 9,078,952 of record NC_068427.1, read on the forward strand.
TACTTCCTGATGTTGTGGTGAGTGTTCAGCCAGTGGTAAACAAGACTCACGAGGTGTACAACATCCGGAAGTTGTCAGATTTTTTAAAATGTTTTTTACCGAAAAGCCATTAAGTCTAGTTCAGGAGGAAACCGAAGCAAATTTTCACAACCTTGTACGTGGCTTGATTCATGCGTCCTTCACAAAGACAAATCTTCCCGATTCCAGCCTTGCTGAAGCACCCACATTAAGAAAGTAAGAAATTCCACAAATTATCTTTTAATAAGGCACACCTGTTAATTGAAATGCATTCCAGGTGACTACCTCATGAAGCTGGTTGAAAGACTGCCAAGAGTGTACAAAACTGTCATCAAGGCAAATGGTGACTCCTTTGAAGAATCTCAAACATAAAATATATTTTGATCTGCTTAACACTTGTTTGGTTACTACATGATTCCATATGTGATTTTAGAGTTTTGATATTTTCACTATTATTCTACAATGTGGAAAAATAAAGAAAAACAGTGGAATGAGTAGTGTGTCCAAACTTTTGACTGGTAACTTTATTTTTCCTAGCATCTATGCGGAGCAATACTGGTAAGGGAGAACAGGAGCAACTGGAGAAGATGGCAGAAAAGGAAATAAGGAAGAAAGTGGAGCATATTATTAAGAAACATTGGAGTGGAGGATAACACAGGCCTTCTAAAAGACCTAGTGAAGGAGAAGATAATGGACAAGAAAAAAAGGAAAGCCGTGGAAACGTTTGAGGGAATATGGAATGAGGGATTTCACAGAACTTTTGGAAGAACTTTAGGAAATGGAGTTGGACGAGTGTGAAGATGAATTAGATGTGGTGGCAGGTGCAGTGATGACTGTTGAGAAGAAGTTGAGTGTAGAGGGAAGCAGTGTGACAAGGAAGGTTGGTTTCATGTACAAAAAAAGGGATACGTGTTTCAGTAGCTCAGTGATGGACCCTGACGAGAGTGTGGATGAAGTTCCTGCAGTGAGGACCACCAAGGTCGTGTCCGAGGATGTAAAGGATGATTCTGGGCCAGCGCGAGTGATATTTGTGTAGAGAATGGATCCTTCCATTTTGGCTGATTAATATGTGGTGGTAGGTTGAGTGGAGAAGAGGTTCGAGACTGTTGAGTTGGTGAAAGTAACTAGGAGTGGACTAGGGATGATTTGTTGTGTTTCTTCAGCCCAGAGGGAGCGGGTGCTCCGGGTCACGCGATTAGAGACAATAAATGTGACTTGCTTTGATCTCCAGAGCAGGGCACCTTTGAAAGGAGTGATAACGTGGGTAGCATTAAATGTTGAGGAAGATCAGTTGAAAGTGAAGATTCCCGGTGTCTGTTCCACCATTTGTTGCGACCAAGGTTGGGTAGGTTACTTTCTAAATGTAATCTGTTAGTTACTAGTTACCTGTCCAAAATTGTAATCAGTTACGTAACTTTTGGATTATCCAAACTCAGTAACAATCTGATTACATTCAGTTACTTTTAGGTGACCTTCCCCTTTAGAGGCATTAGAATAAGATAAAAATGTATGTTACCAATTGAACGACATCTATTGCAGAATAAATCAATGTTCAAGTTTACATAGCTGGCCATATATGGATGTACAATTTTACTTTATGGGTTGGTTATGTAGGCTGCTTTTAACCCATTACCTTCTACATAATACGATTAAATTATCAATTACATCTTTACATTAAAAACCAAAGTCTATCAGAATTACAGTCATTCCAGTAAATGTTATACCCCTTGATCTTCAAGAATAGGACTTGGAAATATGGAAGTATAGATTAGCCAAATTGCTTTACCTGAGCATAACCCAAAAACTAAGGACTTATTAGCCAGGCCTACTCTGTTGCGTATGATTTTGTTGTCATGGAGGACTGCTATTTACATGTGAAAAATGAATGACATGTGCTGCATTTGCTATAGGCCTATTGTTTATCTTTCGGTTGGTGACACTTTGATATCTTGATAATATGCAGCTGTTTAAAGGGCAAATCCACATATGAAGCCCTATAGAAAATTTGTGGACAGAACTGAAAAATCATGTGCGAGCAAGGAGGCCTACACACCTGACTCAGTTACATCAGCTCCGTCAGGAAGAAGGGACAAAATTCACCCTACTTATTGTGGGAAGCTTGTGGAAGGTTACCCGAAACGTTTGACCCAACTTAAACAATTTGAAGGCAATGCTACCAAATACCAATTGAGTGTATGTAAACTTCTGACCCACTGGGAATGTGATGAAAGAAATAAAAGCTGAAATAAATTATTCTCTCTATTATTCTGATTTTTCACATTCTTAAAATAAAGTGGTGATCTAACTGACATAAAACATGGCATTTTACTGGGATTAAATGTCTGGAATTGTGAAAAACTGAGTTTAAATGTATTTGGCTAAGGTGTATGTAAACGTCCGACATCAACCGTATATACAGTATATATATATATATATATATATAGAGAGAGAGAGTCCAAAAATGGATGTAGCAACTACAGATTGCCCCTTTAAATTAATCATCAAAACTGCGGGTTGTTGCTAATGTTTCCATTAGGGCTATGGATTAAAAAAAATATCAGCATGAATTAGATTGAGCAAATAGACATTTAGATTGGTGAACAGTCATCCACAACAACCACCATAGCTAGGCGCAAATAGCTAAATGAGAGAGCAGCAGTGTGATTCACATCAATGTGCTATGTAGATATCAATAATAAGTGATATCCGTATCGCCTTTAGACTACACCACTGCTTTTGTCCTTACCTCCAAGTATTTATTAAAGTTGATTAATCTTTAGATGCCAACAGCAGTCGCACCACTGTAAGACATAGCTTGGACTGTAGCCTGGTTACAAAAACCTATTCCTGATCTTTTCCAGCGATCCATCAAACATATTTGGTGTGTCATCATGGTGGTTTCTGACTTGTGCTCAGACATGCTCAAGTGGAACCAACTTAAACTTGAACCTTTTTTCAATGTTGATTTAAATGTCATTGAGAAAACAAAGAAGTGTTAAAGCATTTTTAATACGCCACTCCCCAACCCTGGTTGCGACACAGATCCTGCCAAAATAAGTTGTCTGTTCTGTTGAGTTGTGTTGTAATCTTTGGCAGATAAGGTTAGGGTAGGAAGTGAGAGTTATCCGGTGAAATACTTCAGTGTTTAATGGGTCAAATGTATGGGCATGTTGCAGCAGTAAGTAGGAGGGAGAGTCCTAGATGTGAGAAGTGTGCAAGAGCGCATGAGATGATGGAATGTGTAGTTTGGATGTTAGTTGTGGGGGTACCCATGGGACAAGAGCTCGTAGTACAGATAGTGTCGTATGCGGAAGTGGTGAAGAGAGTGGTAGAGGAAGATGGGTACAGGGTGAGGGATCCTGAGAGGATTCCTGCGATTAGGCAGAGACTAATAGAGAGTGATGGGAAGAATACTGTATTTGCTTCAGTAAGGTAGGTTTCTTGGCATTCATAGCTATTGTTGCCAATTGTACTGCATAAATTATTTTATTTTTTAAATCACATTAAATAGAAGGTTGTTGGCAGCAGCAGAGAAATACTTGAGATTGCGAAGTTTTACTGCATAACAGTTGTGGTGGGTGTTGAGTGGTAGTGTTCTGACTTCACAGAGGTTGGTCTGGAGTAGGATTAGATACAGTTCCTTGCGAAAGTATTCGGCCCCCTTGAACTTTGCAACCTTTTGCCACATTTCAGGCTTCAAACATAAAGATATAAACCTTTTTTTTTTGTGAAGGATCAACAACAAGTGGGACAAAATCATGAAGTGGAACGACATTTATTGGATATTTCAAACTTTTTTAACAAATCAAAAACTGAAAAATTGGGCGTGCAAAATTATTCAGCCCCTTTACTTTCAGTGCAGCAAACTCTCTCCAGAAGTTCAGTGAGGATCTCTGAATGATCCAATGTTGACCTAAATTACTAATGATGATAAATACAATCCACCTGTGTGTAATCAAGTCTCCGTATAAATGCACCTGCACTGTGATAGTCTCAGAGGTCTGTTAAAAGAGCAGAGAGCATCATGAAGAACAAGGAACACACCAGGCAGGTCCGAGATACTGTTGTGAAGAAGTTTAAAGCCGGATTTGGATACAAAAATATTTCCCAAGCTTTAAACATCCCAAGGAGCACTGTGCAAGCGATAATATTGAAATGGAAGGAGTATCAGACGAATGCAAATCTACCAAGACCTGGCCGTCCCTCTAAACTTTCAGCACATACAAGGAGAAGACTGATCAGAGATGCAGCCAAGAGGCCCATGATCACTCTGGATGAACTGCAGAGATCTACAGCTGAGGTGGGAGACTCTGTCCATAAGACAAAAATCAGTCGTATATTGCACAAATCTGGCCTTTATGGAAGAGTGGCAAGAAGAAAGCCATTTCTTAAAGATATCCATAAAAAGTGTTGTTTAAAGTTTGCCACAAGCCACCTGGGAGACACACCAAACTTGTGGAAGAAGGTGCTCTGGTCAGATGAAACCAAAATTGAACTTTTTGGCAACAATGCAAAACGTTATGTTTGGCGTAAAGCAACACCCTGAACACACCATCCCCACTGTCAAGCATGGTGGTGGCAGCATCATGGTTTGGGCTTGCTTTTCTTCAGCAGGGACAGGGAAGATGGATAAAATTGATGGGAAGATGGATGGAGCCAAATACAGGACCATTCTGGAAGAAAACCTGATGGAGTCTACAAAAGACCTGAGACTGGGATGGAGATTTGTCTTCCAACAAGACAATGATCCAAAACATAAAGCAAAATCTACAATGGAATGGTTCAAAAATAAACATATCCAGGTGTTAGAATGGCCAAGTCAAAGTCCAGACCTGAATCCAATCGAGAATCTGTGGAAAGAACTGAAAACTGCTGTTCACAAATGCTCTCCATCCAACCTCACTGAGCTCGAGCTGTTTTGCAAGGAGGAATGGGAAAACTGTCAGTCTCTCGATGTGCAAAACTGATAGAGACATCCCCCAAGCGACTTACAGCTGTAATCGTAGCAAAAGGTGGCGCTACAAAGTATTAACTTAAGGGGGCTGAATAATTTTGCACGCCCAATTTTTCTGTTTTTATCCAATATCCAATAAATGTCGTTCCACTTCATGATTGTGTCCCACTTGTTGTTGATTCTTCACAAAAAAATACAGTTTTATATCTTTATGTTTGAAGCCTGAAATGTGGCAAAAGGTCGCAAAGTTCAAGGGGGCCGAATACTTTCGCAAGGCACTGTAGGTTAAATAGTGGAATGTGGTGGTGTGGTATAGAGGACTATTTTCCCTATGCTAAGTAGACTAGCTAAAGATGTAGTTTAAAATGTATTGGGCTGTAAGCTAAGGTTTCAGTCAAACAGGCTATACATTTAAGCAATAAGGCACGAAGGGGTGTGGTATATAGCCAATATACCACAGCTAAGGGCTGTTCATACGCACAACGCAATGCGGAGTGCCTGGATACAGTCCTTTGCCGTGGTATATTGGCCATATACCACAATCCCCTGAGGTGCCTTATTGCTATTATAAACTGGTTACAAATGTAATTAGAGCAGTAAAAATACATGTTTTGTCATACCTGTGGTATACAGTCTGATATACCACGGCTGTCAGCGAATCAGCATTCAGGGCTCGAATCAAGTTTATAATTGAAAACAATTGCAGCCTACCTGTGTTGATTTCGATAGCATATAGCCTAGGCAGGCTGGGCTGGGAAACTCAAGGACTCAGATTTCAAGAGAGAATACTGTTATGTCGGAAGAACAAGACTAAAGTCTTATAAACTGCTTGGGTGTGTCTACAACTCTCCTCACATTGTGGGGCTAACATAACTGGTTAGTTAAAGTATGGTGGCTCCCGTAGGACATTTTAAGTTGAGTAAAAAGGAACACACAACAATAATATACAAGGGCTACATAGCGACCATAACAAAAACAACTGTTTATATGGATTCTCATGATAATTCAAATTGGCATACGCTATGCACTGTATATGGATTGATGCTCTCTACTCTCTCACGCAAATTCTGACTCCGTTGACAACGCCTCTCCATGTGGTTTCTGCTTTAAATTCTGGACTAAAATCTCACACTGGGTAGGCTAGCCTTTGGACCCATACAGGTTAGTACAGTTAGAACAAGGAGGAGTTCTTTGAATGTCTTCGGTAGTCCTCTTTATAACATGTTATAAAACGCAAAATAAAATGTATCTTGCAGTGTTAAGAAAACTCTGGGATTCTATTTTATTAATTTGTGCACTCCATAATTTGTACATTCATGCATATCCAGACCTCATTACAACTAGCCGAACATGTGTAGCTACAGCAGCTGTTTGACAGCATGATCTTCCTGGTGACTGTTATGCTACTGACATCTTCTGGACATAATTAGAACATTTTTTGCAACATTGCCAGGTACCAATGACTGATTTTATTACTGATAGGGAAATGGAAAAGGGGATACCAAGTCAGCTGTACAACTGAATGCAATCAACTGAAATGTGTCTATTGCATCATTTAACCCAACCCCTGGGAATCAGAGAGGTGAGGGGGGTGCCTTAAACGATATCGCCGCCCATGGAGCAATGGGTTAATTGCCTTGCTCTGGGGCAGAATGACTGATTTTTACCTCGTCGGCTTGGAGATTCGATCCAGCAACCTTTCATTCTATGTGGTATTGGTGCACCTGTATGAAGTTGATGTAATGTATGTTAGTAAAACATTTTTTTTCTTACAGCAGGCCTACTCAAACACACAGACAAATATCAAGTTTACAACATCATTGTAGTGAATTTATTTAATTTAAATATAGAACAGACTTTCCATAGAGAGAATATATATATTTTTTCAATTTAAAATGAAAACAAAGCATTGTGGTCTAGATATAGCAATTTATATAGTAGCCTACATTTTAATGAGTCATTGTAAAGCCTTATCAGAATTCCCAACATAGAAGACCGCTGAACCCCAACTAAACCAACTAGTACATAACGTTCTGAGAACCATATGTTTCTTAAGGCGTGGCCGATGGTTATTTTGCATACAACCTTCCCACAACTTTCTGATAATGGTGCAGGATAGTTTCTTGGTGTTGGAACATTCTCAGCACATTTTAAGGAACTTGACAACAAAAAAATTGTACACTGAACAAAAATATAAATAACATGTAAAGTGCTCGTTTCAAGAGCTGAAATAAAAGATCCTACACATTTTCCATTCGCACATAAAGTGTATTTCTCTCAAATTTTGAGCACACATTTGTTTACATCCCTGTTTGTGAGCATTTCTCCTTTTCCACGATAATCCATCCACCTGACAGGTGTGGCACATCAAGAATCTGATTAAACAACAATCTTTACACACATGCAGCTTGTGCATGGGACAATAAAAGGCCACTCTAAAATGTGCAGTTTTATCACACAACACAATGCCACAGATGTCACAAGTTTTGAGAGAGCGTGCAATTGGCATGCTGACTGAACAAAAGTCCACCAGAGCTATTGCCAAATAATTGAATGTTAACTTCTCTACCATAAGCCACCTCCAATGTTGTCTTAGATTTTTTTTTAGAACGTCCAACCAGCCTCACAAAATGCAGACCACGTGTAACCATGCCAGCCCTGGACCTCCAAATCCGGCTTCTTCACCTGCGGGATCGTCTGAGACCAGCCACCTGGACAGCTGATGAAACTGAGGAGTATTTCTGTCTGTAATAATGCCCTTTTGTGGGGAAAAACTCATTCTGATTGGCTGCGCCTGGCTCCCAAATGGGTGGGCCTATGCCCTCCCAGGCCCACCCATGGCGGCACCCCTGCCCAGTCATGTGAAATTCATAGATTAGGATATAATTAATTAATTTCAATTGACTGATTTCATTATATGAACTGTAACTCAGTAAAATCATAGAAATTGTTGCATGTTGCAATTATATTTTTGTTCAGTATATTTTCTTGGTATTTCATTACCTTAACAAAACATTTCCTAAAAGTATAAGATGGTTACATTTAATTTCAATTTTGTTAATTTTCTAAGAATGTTCTCCAACTGGTTTGACATTGGGAATGTTCTCAAATAGTTTTGAGAATGTTAAGAAACAACATTCTTCTGTGGGAATTTCCTCATGGTTCTATTTTCCTCATGGTTCTCATGGTTCTATTTAAAGTCATCTTCTCAAATTGTTCTGAAAAGGTTAAGAACACTTTCCATAAAAACCACAAGAAAACTGTCAAGTTGGAAGTTGATTATTACTAGACAACGATCTTCAAGTTTTGCTATAGATTTTGGGGTACAGAGATGGGGTAGTCATTTAAAAATCATGTTAAACAATATTATTGCACACAGTGACTTGTTCAGCACATTTGTACTCCTGAACTTATTTAAGCTTGCCATAACAAAGGGGTTAAATACTTATTGTCTTAAGACCTTTCATCTTTTGTTTTTTAATTAATTTGGAAAAAATATAATGAGACTTTGGCATTATGGGGTATTGTGTTTAGTACCCGCAAAACACCAGTCTTAACATCAACAGTGAAGAGGCGATACCGGGACGCTGGCCTTCAAGGCAGAGCTGCAAAGAAAAAGCCATATCTCAGACTGGGCAATAAAAAGAAAAGATTAAGATGGGGAAAAGAACACAGACACTGGACAGAGGAACTCTGCCGAGGAGGCCAGCATACCGGAGTCACCTCTTCACTGTTGACATTGAGACTGGTGTTTTGCGGGTACTATTTAATGAAACTGCCAGTTGAGGGTTTGTGAAGCATCTGTTTCTCAAACTAGACACTCTAATGCACTTGTCCTCTTGCTCAGTTGTGCATCGGGAAGTAGTACACAGTGTTGTACGAGATCTTCAGTTTCTTGCCAATTTCTCGCATGGAATAGCCTTAATTTCTCAGAACAAGAATAGACAGACGATTTTCAGAAGAAAGTTATTTGTTTCTGAAAGTAATTTGTTTCTGGCCATTTTGAGCCTGTAATCGAACCCACAAATGCTGATGCTCCAGATACTCAACTAGTCTAAAGGACAGTTTTATTACTTCTTTAAAAGAGAACAACAGTTTTCAGCTGTGCTAACATAATTACAAAAGGGTTTTCTAATGATCAATTTGCCTTTCAAAATGATAAACTTGATTAGCTAACACAACGTGCCATTGGAACACAGGAGTGATGGTTGCTGATAATGGGCCTCTGTACGCCTATGTAGATATTCCATTTTAAAAAACAAATCAGCCGTTTCCAGCTACAATAGCCATTTACAACTTTATCAATGTCTACACTGTATTTCTGATCAATTTGATGTTATATTAAATGGACAAAAAAATGTGCTTATCTTTATAAAACAAGGACATTTCTAATTGACCCTAAACCTTTGAACTGTAGTGTATTTTTAATTACATTCAGCGATAGATATTGTAGGCTGCTTGGTGACAAATGGCTATCACCTGTCTTTAACATATCAAAGGGCAGCTTTGTCCGTCCTCTCCAGGAAGTGCAGATTGACTTGCCTGTCTGCTACTAAGACGGAGCGATTGAGAGCTTTCACCTCTCTTATGCTGGGGTCCGGTCTGATTTCAAATAGCTTGATTATCTGGGGGAGAGAAAATATAATTTTCAGTCATTGTCAGGGTCTCTCCAGGAGTATTCATGTTCAAAAAACATTCCTCTCCTATCGGCTTCCTGACAACCACCAACCGCTTTGAGTTCTAGATCTAGTAGTAACTGAAGTAATCCTACAGATCAAGATGCCTTTATATATTCACTAAGAGAGAATAGGCCTAAGTCGTCCACCTAAGCATCAAGCAAGACTCCTGGCCAGCGTTTCCTTTTTAGGAGGATATTTTCCACAATTTTCAATACCCTGTACAAACCTTTAACTACACAGTCTTTCTTGAGGAGGAAGTATGTCTGTGAAATCTTCATATTAAACACTATTGCAGTCAATTGCTTTTTTCGCTAGATATTCTCATTGTTCAATTCAAAGTAGGATCAGTTTAATATCAACCAACATCTATAATGATGTATATAGGCCAATACGTAATTCAGAATGACTATATAATCTTGAGACTCAGAATAATATTTTTTTCTTCCTTTTAGCCACTTTGATTTTTAGCCACTGATGCTATTAGCCTTTGCAACACCTGTGCCATTGTTCCCTTCTCCCTGAGTGCTGCGGGCTCTCCGTCAGGTGATCGGGTCTTTCTAACAGGCTACAAGTGAAGACACTTCGGGGATGCAACAGCGCCCGTCCTTATCCAATTCCGAGGTGCATATTGAATATATTGGAAAACTTCTCCACATTTACTTTTCGTCAGCCAACAAGATGGCCTAACAAACAGCAAAAGCACTAGCCTAGGTCAATCTACTATCCCCCATAGTGGCGGTAGGTAGCCTACTGGTTAGAGTGTTGGGCCAGTAACTGAAAGTTTGCTAGATCTAATCCCCTGACAAGGTAAAAATCTATCGTTCTGCCCCTGAACAAGGCAGTTAACCCACTGTTCCGAGGCTGTCATTGTAAATAATAATTTGTTCTTAACTGACTTGCCTAGTTAAATATATATATATATATATATATATATATATATATATATATATATATTTTACAAAAGTTGACCTATTCTGTGAGAAATAAATATTCCAAACAGTCTGGGTCAGTTGTAGCACGCGATAGATACCAAATTAATATAACCACTAGCATAACAAAATCTTTTTTACACAATGAGGCAACAGATCAGAATGTTAAGCTTAAAATGTGACAAACTATTAGACTATTTCTTCACATTATAAGAGCAGCAATGTGCACATGGCAGTAGGCTTTAAGCACGAATGTTCCATTAGCGGGAAAACACCATTATCAAAAGTGACAAATACGATTATTACATGCAAATATGATTAGGTGCATTTTTATGGTGAAAATTATCTTCCCCAAACTTGACTCACGGGCTGCATATGCCAGTTAGGCTCTACACCCCTTGTAAAGCGGATTAATGTGCTTAATTTTAAGAAGTTATTTGGTCACTTTAGTTGTGATACAAACCTTACCAAACATATAGGTCTATGGGCTAGGTTACATGTGTGCGACTATGATTCGAAAAAGTCGCCCATCAGACTAATATTGTCACCCATCAGACTATTCTTGATTTAATCTTGTCTTTACATATATGTGTGAAATTTGTTTTTATTTAGAATGGACCATTATCATGCATGTCACGAGTCCGGCCGAGGGTGGCTTCCCTTCCCGGGCGGGTGGCGCTCGGCGGTCGTCGTCACCGGCCTATTAGCTACCACCGATTGTCTTTCCTCCCCCTCCTTGTATGTTTATTGGTAGCACCTGTTTATGTATGATTAGTTAGTTTGCAGCTTTCAAGTTGAAGGCGATCGATCTGGCTGTTGGAAAAGGAAAGAGAGCAGCTGCACGGGAGCTTGGCCTTAATGAGTCGATGATAAGACGTTGGAAACAGCAGCGTGAGGAACTGACTCCGTGCAAAAAGACAACAAAGGCTTTCAGAGGGAAGAAAAGCAGATGGCCCAAAGTATTTGCAGCCACTCGACATCAGTGTAAATCGTGCATTTAAGGTGGCGCTCCTTGTTCAGTGGGAGTCTTGGATGACAAGTGGGGAGAAATCCTTCACTAAAACGGGTTGCATGCGAAGAGCAACTTATGGTCATGTCTGCAAGTGGGTCCTAAAAGCGTGGAGCATTGTCAAAAAATCCACTATCATCAACGGGTTTCGAAAGGCTGGACTGCTGCGTGTTGAAGGGGCAGCATGAGCTCGGGGTATTTGCCTCCGGATGAAAGTGACGAGAGCGACAATGAAAACGATCCAACATCGGATGAAGCAATTCTGAGGCTATTCATCTCCGACACCGAAGGAGATGACTTCAGTGGTTTCAGTGCACAGGAGGAGGAAGATAGTGACCAAGTTCATTTGTTTCAATGAACCGGTAGGCACCTGAGGCTTATAGACATGTGCGGCGTATTTATGTACAAAATACATATTTTTTAATAATTCAGTGGGTGCGGTTTATATTCAGGTGCGCTTAATAGTCCAGCAATTACGGTAGTCTATACTCATTTTGTATATATAAGCAATGTGCTTAATATTAGGAAAGTTGAGAAATAAATATAGTAGGCCTAGCCTTGATGGGATCCTCCTCTCTTTAATAGAGGCCATCACTCTGTTTTCTCTCGCAATTGCATAGCCTATATGAAGTGTTTGATTAGATTTTAGATGACATTGGCATTGATATCAAAGTGATTAGAGGGACAATAGAGTGCTGAGTACCAGGCAGTTAGCAAGTTTGGTAGGTTACTAATGACCATCACCAACATCAGAGCTTGGAGAAGCCTAATTACCATGACTAAACGGTCACATGGAATTTGACTGCCCTCATGAATCGTGACCGTAATAAGGTCCCCGCAAATCAAATGTTTTTTTTGTCACATACACATGGTTAGCAACAGCCCTACCTGAACCCTGAAAGCTCTATATTAAAACTCTTACTTCGACTGGATCCTAGAACGCTGGTTTCCTCTTTAACAAGTCAACTGTGCTACTGTAACAGTATAACTTTAGACCGTCCCCTCGCCCATACCCGGGCGCGAACCAGGGACCCTCTGCACACATCAACAACAGTCACCCACGAAGCATCGTTACCCATCCCTCCACAAAAGCCACGGAACCACTACTTCAAGGTCTCAGAGCAAGTGACGTCACCGATTGAAACGCCATTTAGCGGGCACCACCGCTGACTCGCTAGCTATTTCACATCCGTTACACTACTACAAAATCCACTCTACACAATCTATTGTTGGTTGAAATAGTTCAGTGCAATGCATCTGTAAACTGCTCTTACCCGTGACAAAGCCAGGTACATCTCCAGTTCAGCTATCCGACGACCTACGCAACCCCGAACCCCAAAACCAAATGGGATAGAGCCAAAGGGGTTTGGCCGGACTCGGCCATCCCTCAACCATCGTTCAGGCTTGAACTTCGATGGTTCTGGGAATGTCTTTTCATCTTGGCTGATGGCGTAGTGGCACATTGTAAACGAAGTCTACAGACACAAAACAGCAGAGAGGGAAATATTTGTTACAGCACTATACCAACAACGGCATGATTTACATGCATTCAAATGTTGTTATGTTTTTATGGTTGGGTCAGTTTTAGGCCAGTAAAGTGAAGATGTACTTGAAAGTTGGTTGTTTCCCTAAAGAGAGATTAACCTTCTTGGGGAAAAAATGTCCGCCAATAATGACATCCTTCTCTGCCATGATGCGTGAGTTCAGGGGGACAACAGGGTACATTCTGAAGAACAGGAAGTACATCAGAAATGGTGTTCGAGCAAGATAAGGGAACTTTCAAGAACTCCATCCTTTCCAAAGTGACATACACGACCACTATTCACATTTCTTACCTTAGTGTTTCCTTTATTACAGCCTTGAGGTATGGCATGCAGTTGACATCTTGAGCAGATGGAATGTTGTCTCCTGGTACACAGCGTGACACCTCCTGATAAAGGGTGTTCTGCACATTGGAGTCCCTGGACAGCAGGTACATCGCCCACATCATGGTATTGGATGTCTTAAAATATGACAACAACAGCGGTAGTGACACAGGAGGCTACTGCCGGGAGAACGGCTCATTATAATGGCCGGCGGAAAGCAAATGGAATGGCATCAAACACCTGGAAACCATGTGTTTGATGTAATTGATACCATTCCACTTATCCCGCTCCAGTCGTTAACACGAGCCCGTTCTCCCCAAATAAGGTGTCACCAACCTCCTGTGGTTCGTGAATACATGCCCTTATCGTACAACACACTGGGGCCATACTTGTGAACTTTTGGTTAGAACATGGTTTAAATCAGTGGTCCCCCCCCCCCTTCCCTCAGTTAGGCATTTAACTTTCTCTTCAAAGTTGTAATAGAAGAATGCAGAAGGTGCCATGTCGAATTTGGACAGTGCATAAGCAGTTTTGCTAATGTAATGTCAGTCATTACAGACCTTAGATCATGTTTATATTGTCAGAAATGTCCAGATCACCTAGCCCATGTCAGGTAATATTTTTAGCTAGGTTTTTATAGCCCATTGATTTTGTTGTAATGTTTGAGTTACTCAGACATGAAATCTGTGTTCATTTTGTCAACAAAAATAGTGACTAAAATATTTGTCTAACACCTATTTTTCAGTGGCAATTGACGAGACTATAACTGACTAAACAGAGCCAGAAAAATATATTAACTATTATTTTTCAGTTCACTAAAACGAGACAAAATGATGTCTGTGGCTAAAATCGTACTACTATACTAACTGGACAAAGGTTTTTGGAGTGATGGAGAGCTTTTCAGTGACAAACACAATTAATATTAGCAACACAGATGAGCAGCAACAGCCTTCGAGTTCGCTACTCTTTGCTTGGTTAAAAAACACAAGCTGCTTTACGATATTAAAAACAATAGCAGCATTGAGTTTAATAGTAAAACAATAGTCTAGCTATGTTTTTCTCCCACTTCAGTAGGCTTTAGAAAAGTAGGCTGTCTTTGAATTTGTAGTCTCGATCAATCCTTCCACATTTCTCACTGAATGTCATATACAGGTTCTGTATCCAAGTCTCCATCTTTTCTTCAGAGAAAACGTCTTGATTCTAGCCTTTAGGCTACCATTCAAAAGGCTTGACTCATAAAAGGGCACTACGTTTTTTTCTTTCTATCATGCATTGGCAGGCCGCATTTTACATTCATAAAGCATATCGTGGGCTGTTCTAAAAACCAAACATGCTACTTTTGGACTGGGCCGTCAACCATTTGTTTAGGCTACACCTTGTTCAGGGATGTTACCTCATTACCTCATTAGCTAGCTATAGCTAACAACTTGGGGGAGCGTTCAGCAGGACACGTTTTAGAAATATACTATGAAGAACAAACAACTTCATTCAAGAACATTTTTCAACTGAATGTGGCCCTAGTAACATTACCAATATGCAAACATTTTGTGGCACAGAAAGAAAGGAAAAGGGATAGCAAACAATTTAATGACAATAGTGTCCAAAAATAGTGTTGATATATGCTAGCCCAGCTACTAACACATCCATGACAATGACATTCGCCAAAGTAATGAGACTGGGTGTTTAAATTTTAGAAATATCATTCACGCAAAAACTGGGTGTGTAAGTATGCCTCCAGGACAATATGGTGAAGTTGGCCTCATGTATAGACCCCCAAACAAATAAATAAGACCAAGGACATCCAAAATCCATCAGATTAACAGTTAATGAAGCCAGTCTGATGGCCTGGAGATTGAAATATAGTTTGTCTCTTGGTACAAGCTTTGATGCACCTAAACTGCCTCCACCTTCTAGATGGTAGCGGGGTGAACAGGCAGTGATTCAGGTGACTGAGGTCCTTGATAATCTTCTTGGCCTTCCTGTGACATGGGGGCGTGCTCTCTCTGCTGTCTCCTGTAGTCCACGATCAGCTCCTTTATTTTGTTGACATTGAGGGAGAGGTTATTTTCCTGGCACTACTCTGCCAGGGCTCTCACCTCTTCCCTGTAGGCTGTCTCGTCATTGTTGGTAATCACTACCACGTTTGTGTCGTCAGTAAACTTGATGATTGAGTTGGAGACGTGTGCGGCCACACAGTCATGGGTGAACAGGGAGTACAGGAGGGGGCTGGGCATGCACCCCTGTGGGACTCCTGTGTTGAGGATCAGCGTGGCAGAGGTGTTGTTGCCTAACATCACAACTTGGTGTCAGCCCATCAGGAAGTCCAGGACCCAGTGGCACAGGCATGGGTTTCAACCCAGGGCCCTGAGCTTAGTGATAATATAATAATAATATATGCCATTTAGCAGACGCTTTTATCCAAAGCGACTTACAGTCATGTGTGCATACATTCTACGTATGGGTGGTCCCCGGAAACGAACCCACTACCCTGGCGTTACAAGCGCCATGCTCTACCAACTGTGCCACATGGAGGACACTATGGTGTTGAAGGCTGAGTTGTAATCGATGAACAGCATTCTGTAACACTTCACTTGACACCTAGCGTCACAACGTTTTGACACAGTCCAAACCATGTCATAATATTTCATAACAGCTGACATGACCATATTATGACCGGTTACGACAAGTTATGTCAGCTGTTATGACACATATATTTAGACCTACTGTGACATATATTGCATTATTTTATGGCTGGATATGACAACTACTGTACATTAGTGTCAAAACCCCCAAAAACCTACCACTGTAGTTCTTTTATGGCTGTTTATGACACCTAAAGTACTGGTCTAAAGTTTGGACACCTACTCATTGGAGACTTTTTATTTTTTACTTTGTAGAATAATAACACATATGGAATCATGTAGTAACCAAAATAGTGTTAAACAAATCGAAATATATTATGTGTGTGAGATTCTTTAAAGAGCCACCTTTTGCCTTGATGACAGCTTTGCATACCCCTTGGCATTCTCTCAACCAGCTTCATGAGGTAGTCACCTGGAATGCATGTCAATTAACAGGTGTGCCTTGTTAAATGGAATTTATTTCCTTCTTTATGCATTTGAGCCAATCAGTTGTGTTGTGACCCTATTTGGTAAAAGACCAAGTCCATATTATGGCAAGAACATCTCAAATAAGCAAAGAGAAATGACAGCCCATCATTACTTTAAGACTTGAAGGTCAGTCATGAGGACCGCCACAGGAAAGGAAGATCCCAAGTTACCTCTGCTGCAGAGGATGAGTTCATTAGAGTTACCAGCCTCAGAATTTGCAGCTCAAATAAATGCTTCACAGAGTGTTCAAGTAACAGACACATCTCAACATCAACTGTTCAGAGGAGACTGTGTGAATCAGGACTTCCTTCATGGTCAAATTTCTGCAAAGAAACCACTGGGGCGGCAGGTAGCCTAGTGGTTAGAGCGTTGGGCCAGTAACTGAAAGGTTGCTGGATTGAATACCCGAGCTGACAAGCTAAAAATCTGTCATTCTGCCCCTGAACAAGGCAGTTAACCTACCGTTCCCTGGTAGGCAGTCAATGTAAATAAGATTTTTTTCTTAACTGACTTGCCTAGTTGGGTTAAATGAAAAAAATACTGAAGGACACCAAGAAATACGAGCAATGGACAGGTAGAAATTTGAGATTTTTGGTTCCAACCGCTGTGTCTTTGTGAGCCGCAGAGTAGGTGAACGGATGATCTCTGCATGTGTGGTACCCACCGTGAAGCATGGAGGAGGTGGTGTGATGGTGCTTTGCTGGTGACACTGTCAATTATTTATTTAGAATTCAAAGCACACTTAACCAGCATGACTACCACCACATTCTGCAGCGATACACCATCACATATGGTTTGCACTTAGTGGGACTATCATTTGTTTTTCAACAGGACAATGTGTAACGGTTTTGACTTGAGGTTATTATTTATAGGGGTGCCAGGTAGGTTGTGCCTACCAGAGAAAACATTGGTTTCTCCTTTTAGTTTGGGTGGGAATGAGTCCCATCTGGTCCGTCAAGTCTACACCAATACAAAGGACTTATGTAAAAGTCAGGATGGAAATAAACTTTTCATAAACCCTTAAAACATTGGAAAGAACTTAAAAAACAACTATATTCTGTTGCGTGGGTTGTATTAGCAACAACAATGATTACACACACACATATAATAATATCACAATGAGTTCTGGTTCCTCCAGAAATGTCCTGTACCTCGGGCCTAAAAAGAGTCCTGCCCGAAAGGAGTTCAGTGAACTCAAGTGACTTTTGTCACGCGATGTTTGTCCGTTCATTCAGTGTAGCGTAAACCCAGTATTAAACATACAATCAATATAACAATTACTTTACCACAGAACTTTAAAGCGGATCAACTCTTACTTAAGTCCTCAACTACCACTAACTACACAAATCACAGTATACATCACATCCAAACAAATGAAATACCGTATACAAAAAGGTGGTAGTCAGTCGGTCAGTCAGACAATCCAATCCGCCAATAGATCTCCAGCGGAGAAAGGCCACGAAGAACGGAGAGGTGTAGTCCAGGGACGCGATGAGTGGATCCGATCCTGGGTAAACTCTCTTAGGCTACAAAACACACGTTTAACGGCAACAAAACAAACGGAATAGAGAAGCTTCGTGAGGGTTGAACACATCCTCATGCACGTCTCCATCACAACCCCCTTTTGTGCTGATGCTGGCTATTTAATTGGGAATTAAAGGGAAAGCGCCCTATTGGAAGGAGCTGCACTGAGACGGTTCAGAAAAATTCAGGGCCGTCACAAATGGCCCAACATACCTCCAGGCTGTGTAAGGGATATTTGACCAAGAAGAAGAGTCATGAGTGCTGCATCAAATGACCTGGTCACCACAATCACCCAACCTCAACCCAATTGAGATGAGTTGGACCGCAGAGTGAAGGAAAACCAACTTAAAAGTGCTCAGCATATGTGGGAACTCCTTCAACACTGTTTGAAAAGCATTCTAGGTGAAGCTGGTTGAGAGAATGCCAAGAGTGTGCAAAGCTGTCATCAAGGCAAAGGGTGGCTACTTTGAAGAATCTAAAATATATTTTGATATATTTTTGGTTATTACACGATTTCATGTGTGGTATTTAATAGTTGTGGATGTCTTCACTACTATCCTACAATGTAGAAAATAGTATATTAGCATCTCGAGTGGCGCAGTGGTAGCTGTGTGTTTGTCACGCCCTGGTCGAAGTATTTTGTGTTTATCTTCATTTATTTGGTCAGGCCAGGGTGTGACATGGGTTTTTGTATGTGGTGTGTATGTAGTGGGATTGTAGCTTAGTGGGGTGTTCTAGGTAAGTCTATGGCTGTCTGAAGTGGTTCTCAATCAGAGGCAGGTGTTTATCGTTGTCTCTGATTGGGAACCGTATTTAGGTAGCCATATTCTTTGGTTGTGTTGTGGGTGATTGTCCTTAGTGTCCTGATGTCCTTGGTCTGTGTTAGTTGACACAAGTATAGGCTGTTTTCGGTTTTCGTTACGTTTATTGTTAAGTTATTTGGTAGTAATATAAATCAACACATCAAGGACAACAATACAGCAAAACAAAGAGTGAGACAGAAATAACAAAAAAAAACAAAGACAAAAGAAAGATATTTTGATAGTTGTTACAAGTCAACTAACACAGATAATACAGTCCTCCTTATCATCCGAGATTCCATGTATACACATACCAGGCCTCTTACGTCACCGATATATAAATATACATCACTCTGGAACTGCAGGGAAATCATTTAACATAAGAAAAGAAGGGAGCCCACAATGCATACAATTTGTCTATAGACCCATTGAGAGGGTGTTACATTTTTTCCAACTTTATGCAATTAAAAATGGATTTAATACAAAGAGCATGAGAAGGGAGTGCAAAGGATTTCCATCTAAGTCAAATGAATCGTCTCGCTAACAAAGTGACAAAGGAAATTACATCCTTATTCATTTTGGCCAGTTGTATTGTGGGAAAGGAAACACCAAATACTGAGAGTGCGTTGAAGAGGTCTTTCCAGAAACCAACAAGAGATGGGCAACATCAAATTATGTGTACGTGATTAGCAGCAGACTGGTTACATCATACACAATTAGGGTTCACATCCATTGTACATTTTGGATAATCTCGCTTTGGTCCAGTGAGCCCTATGAATGAGTTTGCATTGAATGAGATCGTGCCGAGCGCAAATAGAAGAGGTATGTACACCCTTTTGAGTGCCCCTTCCCATAGCTCATCAGATATTTCCTCACCCAGTTCCTCCTCCCATGAGGATTTAATATTGTTTGATTAGGTGGTTTGTAGTGAGCAAATTTGGCTATTGATTATTGACCAGATGCCTTTCAGAGTAGTAATTGGGATAAGAAATGTGTCAAACTGTGTTTCACCAGGAAAGGTGGGGAATCGGGGATCTATGCTGTGGACGTAACTCCTGATTTGTAAGAACCTAAATAAATTATGTCTGGGGAGACCAGATTTAGCTAATAATTATTGTTCAAACGTGTCGATCGTTGCAAAAGGAAGCAATCTGATTAGTGTTATTAGTCCTGACAGAGGCTTGAGGGGATGAGTACAGAAGTCTTATCCAAGTAATGAATTTGGAGCCAAAGCCAAATTTATTTAGTGTAAAAAAGTATTTCCATTCCAAATGCTTTCTCCACATCCAGGGATAGAATGGCTTCAGAGGCATTGGTGACAGAGGGATTACATATAATATTAAATAATTGAAGAATGAGTGTCTATTTTGAATAAATCTTGTTGATCCGGAGAGATAATTGATGGGAGGACTGTTTCCAGAAGTTTGGCTAGAATTTTATAGTCGACATTTAGCAGACTAATTGGACGGTATGATACACTGTCGGGTCTTAGACAAGTCCCCAATTGGGTTTTATTCTTTAAAAAAACTAAGACAAATGGTTGCCTGAGTGAAAGCACCATTTACAAATGCTTCATTGTACATTTTGTACTATTTTGGAGAGAATATTTTTATTAAAAACATTTTATTAAAAAAAGCCCAGGCCCTGGGCTTCTCCTGGATTGAAGGTATTTGACAGCCAATTCTTCAACAGTGATCAGCTGCTCTAATTTTTTAACCAAATCCCGGCTGACAGAAGGCACAGCAAGTCAGTGGAAGAAATCATTGACGTACAGTTGAGTGGTTAAAACTTTTTCGGGATCGGTGTCCCTTCCACAGGACGGTTGAGCTAACGTAGGCTAATGCGATTAGCATGAGGCTGTAAGTAACAAGAACATTTCCCAGGATATAGACATACAGTTGAAGTTGGAAGTTTACATACACCTTAGACAAATGCATTTAAACTCAGTTATTCACAATTCCTGACATTTAATCCTCATAACAATTCCCTGTCTTTGGTCAGTTAGGATCTCCACTTTAGTTAAGAATGTCAAATGTCAGAATAATAGTAGAGAGAATAGTTTATTTCAGCTTTTATTTATTTTACATTCCCAGTGGGTCAGAAGTTTACATACACTCAATTAGTATTTGGCCTTGGCCTTTAAATTTAAGCATGGCCTTTAAATTGTTGAACTTGGGACAAACGTTTCCGGTAGCCTTCCATAAGCTTCCCACAATAAGCTGGGTGAATTTGGTCCATTCCTCCTGACAGAGCTGGTGTAACTGAGTCAGGTTTGTAGGCCTCCTTGCTCGCACATACTTTTTCAGTTCTGTCCACAAATTTTCTATAGAATTGAGGTCAGGGCTTTGTGATGGCCACTCCAATACCTAGACTTTGTTGTCCTTAAGCCATTTTGACACAACTTTGGAAGTATGCTTGGGGTCTTTGTCCATTTGGAAGACCCATTTGCGACCAAGCTTTAACTTCCTGATTGAAAAGATGTTGAGATGTTGCTTCAATATATCCACATAATTTTCCTGCCTCATGAAGCCATCGATTTTGTGAAGTGCAGTAGTCCCTCCTGCAGCAAAGCACCCCCACAACATGATGCTGCCACCCCCGTGCTTCACGGTTGGGATGGTGTTCTTTGGCTTTCAAGCATCCCCCTTTTTCCTCCAAACACAACGATGGTCATTATGGCCAAACAGTTCTATTTTTGTTTCATCAGACCAGAGGATATTTCTCCAAAAACGAGGATCTGTACTGTGCAGTTCCAAACCGTAGTCTGGCTTTTTATGGGGGTTTCGGAGCAGTGGCTTCTTGTTCTGAGATTGATTTGCACTTTTTGCACCAAAGTACGTTCATCTCTAGGAGACAGAACGAGTCTCATTTCTGAGCGGTATGACGGCTGCGTGGTCCCATGGTGTTTATACTTGCGTGCTATTGTTTGTACATATGAACGTTGTACCTTCAGGTGTTTGGAAATTGCTCCCAAGGATGAAGCAGACTTGGAGGTCTACAATTGTTTTCTGAGGTCTTGGCTGATTTCTTTTGATTTTCCCATTATGTCAAGCAAAGAGGCACTGAGTTTGAAGGCATGCATTGAAATACATCCACAGGTACACCTCCAATTGACTCAAATGATGTCAATATGCCTATCAGAAGTCACAACATAATTTTCTGTCATTTTCTAAGCTGTTTAAAGGCACATTCAACTTAGTGTATGTAAACTTCTGACCCACTGGAATTGTGAAAAGAAATGCACCCCGATGACAAATGGTCGAGGGGGTTCTCCATCCCGGGGTCGGCTACACAGGGTGCGGTGGGCCCAGTCTAGCTGCAGGTTCTCCTGCAGGCCGAGCAGCTTCTGAAGCAGCTGGGCCATGAACTCTGTCGGTTTTGGGCCCTCCACTCCCTCTGGTATTCCCAGAAGATGAATGTTGTTCCTCCGCATTCTACTTTCCATATCTTCGCATCTATTGTCGAGGTATATCACCCTAGTTATTAATGAGCCAACGTTATAGCCTCTAGTCTTTTTTTTAAGCTCATCTTTGACCATTGATATCTCTGACCTGAGATCGGTCAAATTGACTCTCTCTCCACCAAAAATATCAGTTTTGAGGGTGCCCATCACGGATTGTAGCAGCTCTACAGTCAGTGTTCCCGTGGGTCAGTGTTCCTTCTCCTGATTTAGCGGCTGAACCCACGGCTGAATCAGGAGAGGGTACGGGCTTGCTGCGGCCTGCTCTTTCAGACTCCGTTTTTGGCTGGGTAGAAAGCATTACAACATTTCTCAGACTTGATCTGAATTGTTTAGAGGTCTCTTCAGACACCCGACCAAACAGAAATACATACAATTTCTCAAGGTAAAATATATACATTTGGTCACTAACTAGGGAAATGCGTTCTACATCCTTAGCTTCCAACAGCACCCCCCGCGTGTCCAAACTTTTGACTGGTACTGTACCTGCAATAGGCTACTTTATTATAAAGGACCCCCCCCCGGTTGCTTCCCCTAAAACTGACGGTAGTTAAAGCTCTGCAGATTTACTTACGGTATCAACTCCAGCCAATAACAGCTCAGCGACGCTGCCGTACACCTCCTTATTGGTCATCTTTGTATTGGAGAGGAGGTACGTTAAGTATTCTCCCTCAACGTCCTGGTTTGTGTCCACTCGCTTCTGAATTGCCTCCATCTTCATCTCAATAAACTTCACAGCTGAAAAAGAAAATCATTATCCATCTGTACTAATAGGTAATCAAATGAATTCCAATATCAACAATGCACACTCCAATCCAGTGCTCTTAAATCCTTGAGATGTGCAGAAGTGCACAGAATGTCTTATGCTGAAGAATTCACAGAATTTGAAGATGCCCTCCCAGCCAGCGATGTAGCGCCCATAGAATGGCAGGATGTTGCGGCTCCACTTGGGCAGCATGGCCACCAGCAAGTTGTAGGAGAACATCTGAGCGATGGAATCGATGAAGTGCTGCGTCTCCACCGGGATCTCTTCCTCCAGACAGCCGATCCGAGTCTCAAACAGGATGGAAGAGATTCCTGAAGAACAGAGATTTAAAGTTTAAGATAAACTTTTGTTTGCACGTGAATGGTGAAGCCATAGACTTATGGAGCACAGACACCATCACTGCTGATACTGTACATATGATGCAAAGGGACAGATTAACAGCAAAGTCATCACTATCATTTGCTCAGCTCAGCAGCACGGAGAGAGAGTAAACACAGCTTTAACTACCTGTTGAAAACATTTTGACCCAGAGGGACAATTAGATGTCTCTGACCCAGTTCTCCAATCACAGCTGCAGTGCAGGCGAGGCCAGCAGAACTCCACATCAGGCTGGTCAGAGGTTCTAAACAACTCTCCATGACACCAAACTCTTTTTGTACGTCCACATATAGGAGCCTGAGGGAGTGCTCTGCTCACCTCATCCAGAGTGAAGATTCTATAGGAGATCAGAATCTTGCTCGCTAGCCTGGTCAGGTTTTGGAACATAATGCCCAGTGCATGAGGTCCACGTTCATTGGCGTCAGATCCCTCAACTGCACTAGTGTTCAGGTCAGTCATGTCCACAAACTCCTGCAGGAGGGGATGTCGTGGTAAGCTGTAGGGCGAAGCCTGGTGTCATGACGTTGCCCTCTTTGAGTACAGCGAGCACCCTCCCCCGCTCTCTGCTTCTACAACCAGACTGCTGTGGTCAGAGGTCCTAAATTCCTAAGAAGACCTCATGGACACACAGTTATAGAGTAGTTTTTCATGGAGAAAGGAAATCCTTCCATCACACAGAACTTGAGGTACGAACAAATTTCATGTTCCAGAGAAAGTGTAAAAGATCGGGGAAGAATCCAGCTACGAACTGGTCCGTTTGGCACAACTTGGTAAGCTCAAGAGAGACGGTGTGGCCACATTACCATAACGCTGTTTATATAATAGCATCAGTTATGAGGTTTACATCTAATTGTTATATAACATGAATGAGAATGATACCTCTTGTATAATATGATTGTGGACTTTTTAATGAAGAAAAATACAATTCCCTTTCTGATTTGAACTAAATCAGAGGACCGCCCCTGAGCCCAGTTAGGGTCAGACATCCTGGGACAGCCCTTTTCTGCCATTCCGAATAAAACCCAACTTTGAGAAATTATCACCAGACCAAGCTTACCTCAATTATGAGAGGGCTAAAGGTGTAGACCATTGCTCAATCTTTTTAACCATACCACGTGGTTAAACTCTTAAACTATCGATACCGACAGAATAAGAACAAGTCTTTGATATTGATTACTAGTCTGCAGCTAGGAATTCGGCATCATTGAACGCGAAGAATGACAACCACTGAAACATACATTCTATAATGAATGTCACTCTGAACAATCCCCTCTCACCACAACCGAGAGAGAGGGAGAGAGACGGACAATTCTGCAAAAGAAATGAACTTTTCACCAGCGATCAAGACGACACACTGAGCGTAAATATACATATTGATTGCAATTGTTCCCGACTGAGTGAGCGTTCATGTGTAAGGATTAGCATTTCAATTATAATTATGAACTCTGTAGTGACTTTAGTCGACCCCCACTCCCCTTTTGTCAAACAAACCATGATGCCGGTTCAGCCCACTAGGGCACATTCTATAATTTCATGTAACCATAATTACTGTTTGTTTATGCATTTCTGTGAATTACTTAGTTAGTAATAAACAAATGATTTAAGACTATTGATGTATGGATGACTCATAGTGAAGACTGGGTTCGTACAGATAACCAACAATTTACGACATTTGGAATGAGACTAACGTGAGGTAAAATAAATAAATCATTAATCAGAAGACTATTGATCAGATATGAAAATATCTGAAAGGTTATATTGGGAAATTATAACTTTGTAATCTGAATACTTTCCCTCAGTGCCCCAACTTCCTAGTTAATTACATTTACATGATTATTCAGTTTAAATCGAGTCACTAATTACAGAGAATCTTTGATAAAAACGAAGTCTTCAGTATAATGATAGTAAAGACACGACACTGGTTTTCGCAACTGTCACTGCCGATGATGTTGGTGAGAGTAAACCAGGAGCAAAGTTCATGTGAATCAGCCCTTGAAGACAACACCAAATATGTTTGTCAGATTCACAAAGTCTGAATCTACTTTCTTCAGCGAAGTGAGGAGGATGAATGCAGACACTTCAATGTGTACAAGTGGGTTATTATGCAGGATTAGTGTTTCCAAGCTGTGCAGACCAAATTAACTGTTCTTTGTAATCATGTTTTTATCCAAGCAAGAATCTAAATTTACCCAGTCCCTTAAATGTAAAGTCTACAATAGTGGTGACTTTATTAACAAATAAATCCAGCCGCTCGAGATTCATCAAGCAACTCTGAAGTGATGTTTGTGATGTGTAAATTACTCAAGGAAAGTCTCCACAGCAATGTGACAGGACTCATAAAACATACCGAGCTCAGGTGCGCATGTTAACAGTCATGTCTGTTAGAGTCTTCAAAGAATGGATCAATGTGAAGTTAACAGTGCCATACCCTTAAAGTTGTATTACCTTTATACCCTGGCAGTTTCTCAATGCAGATGTGTAGTTGTACCTACATTTAGGAAGCTTTAAGACCATTTTTGTAATTGACGGTTTGAGTACTGTTTTACAAATGGATTCAGATTAATTTTCCCTGTCAAATGAAAATGATATATTCTGCTGATTCCAGACTACAAAAACTCTATTTATAGGTTATCAATATTGGACAAAATGAGATACAATATAATTTCAAAGTATTGGAATGCTCCTTTTGCTATATGACGTGCATTAGGAACAGTAAACATTACCTCTTGAAGATGATGGAAATAAGGTACCTGAAGAATGACTGAGCAGTTTTGGTGTCTCAAAATGACTATCCCCTCTGACTCAAAGTCCAGGGTTGTCAATGACTAACATATTGACTATGCTACATAGCAAATCAGAAATATCCCGTATACAGCTGATGATTGTGAGTTTCTTAAAAAAAGGGATCCCACCCAATGCATCTCACTTCCTCCTAGCCTCTGTCTACTTCGGAGGTAGTGATAAGCATTGTCTGTTCATCTGACATACTAAGATGCCAGACACTATGTAAAGCATAATTTTATACATATCATTACAAAACAACACCTTAAACCATGACTGGAGAGACTTCACAAATACAGCAAAGAGCTGCTGTTTTTATGAGTAAAGTTCATATTTAAAGTTGTTATTCAGCACTGTCAACACTTTTTTTAACACTTAAAAACCATTGAATGTGCGTTCTCCCTACTTCCACTCCCGCTACAACCAGCACAGCAGATGCAATGAAGGGGTACAGCAGTGTTTCGATAAGCTTGCGTTGTTATTATTTAAGTAACGTTTCAAACCAAATCTGAGCTGGAGATCTAGGCTTGTATTTTGACTCAGAAAGTGATCTTGACTCAGAAAAGGTTGGTGACCACAGCTTTACAGCATCCAGGTATGAGGCATTAGGATGCAGCTGTAATGCATAGCAAGACTAGCATGTATGACCCCGATATAATGTCGTATAATCATCTCATAATGAGCCGGACTAAATAACAGCCAGTTTGAGACCGTTGAAAATGTTAAGCAACGAGATAGCCCACATGACATTAAAAGCCTGGTTATTATAAGACATTTCAAAGCCTAGTAATGCTTATAACAAGTTAGAATTATATTATAATTATACCTGGATGCTTTAAAGATCCAGTCAAACCTGCAACTTGACCCAACTTGATCAAATCATTGAACTTAAAATGAACTGTAGATATAGTGAAGAGTGAAAGAATGGCCGTCCCAACCCATAGGCAGAATTTCCCACGTACCCTCCAGAGAGAATCGGTAGAGCTCATTGGACAGGTTGTTCACCCGGTCTCCCGTGGCGCTGGTCCGGCGTAGGTGGTAGATCCTCTTGATCAGGTCGCTGACCACCTCGTTGACCACGTCTCCGTACTGCACCGAGTCTTTAGGGTGCAGCATGCGCTTGTTCAGCACAGTCCTCAGATTGTACCACTTCACCCCTTCCCTGTCAGGAAACATATACTGTATCAGGAAACATGCATGACACATTCACAACAATAACATTGATGATGCATTCATTAATTGGTACATGTTGGAATTTAGGTAACTTCATATTGAATTCAAGCAGGATAAGATGGGATAAAGCTTTAACTTCAGCTTCTGTATAAATTGCATACAGTATGTAACAATAGTGTATTACTACTCTTACGTAACCGGCTCATTTAAATGGATGTACTGTTTTCGAGCATCCGGTTTGATTAACGTGACTGGACCTTGACCTACAAAGCCACGCAGGGTGTTGCGCTGGTCTTGCAGCACTTGGAGTTCACCGAACACAAAACTAAGGAAATAAATCAGAATGACTGCACTGCTTTTCGATTTGAAGCATATGTGTTGATATACATAGGGAATCTCACAAAGCTCGATGGCTGCTAAGTAAAAATACATGTAATCTCATACAGTTTGATGGTTCTAAAAGGACACTCCCAGTGCAAACTGTGTTAGTCCATAGTTCACGTTTCCTGCCTTGCACACACGCATGGTCTATAGAAATGTGTAATGACAGCCTTTTTTGAATCACTGGATCTGTAGCATTTTCTTTCATGACAGAGCACTAGTGTATCAATGGCATCACTGCAGTGATGTGTAGTCAAGGTAGGCAGGGTAGACAGTGTTTACCCTGTGATATATATATATAAGTGCCTTCAGAAAGTATTTACATCCCTTGATTTATTCCACATTTTGTTGTGTTACAGTGTGGGATTAAAATGGATTCATTCATCATTTTGTGTCAACAATCAACACAAAGTGTCAAAGTGGAAGAAAAATATTTACAAAATGTTAGAATTGATGAAAACAAAACACTTATTTATCTTCCTTACATAAGTATTCATCCCCCTGAGTGTTAGAATCACCAGTCTTTCTGGATAATTCTAAGAGTTTTGCACACCTGGATTGTACAATGTTAAAATTCTTCAAGCTCTGTCAAGTTGGTTGTTGACCATTGCTAGACAGCCATTTTCAAGTCTTATCATAGATTTTCAAGCCGATTGAAGTAAAAAAAAATTAACTAGGCCACTCAGGAACATTCAATGTCGTATTGGTAAGCAACTCCAGTGTATAGTTGGCCTTGTGTTTTAGGTTATTGTCCTGCTGAAAGGTGAATTTGTCTCCCAGGGTCTGTTGTAAAGCAGACAGAACACGGGTTTCCTCTAGGATTTTGCCTGTGCTTAGCTCTATTTCGTTTCTTGTTTTCGTTTTTAAAAAACTCCTTAACGATGACAAGCATACCCATAACATGATGCAGCCACCACCACGCTTGAAAATATGAAGAGTTGTACTCAGTAATGTGTTGTGTTAGATTTTCCCCAAACATAACGCTTTGTACTCAGGACAAAGTTCATTTTGGGCAGTTTTACTTTAGTGCCTTAATTGCAAACAGGATGCATGTTTTGGAATATTCTTATTCTGTTCAGGCTTCCTGCTTTTCACTCTGTCATTTAAGTTAGTATTGTGGAGTAACTAATGTTGTTGATCCATCCTCAATTTTCTCCTATTACAGTCATTAAACTCCAATTGTTTTAAAGTCACCATTGGCTTCATTGTGAAATCCCTGAGCGGATTCCTTCCTCTCCGGCAACTGAGTTAGGAATGACGCCTGTATCTTTGTAGTGACTTGGTGTATTGACACACCATCCAAAGTGTAATGAATAACTTCACCATGCTCAAAGTGATAATCAATGTCTGCTTTTTAGAATTTTTACCCATCTACCAACAGGTGCCCTTCCTTGAGAGTATTTGAAATTCACTGAGGGACCTTGTGTGGGGTGCAGAGATGAGGTAGTCAATCAAAAACCATGTTAAAACCCTCTCACATTCTGAAATTGCATTTTTGCCCCACCCCCCACCCAGTTTTATAACTGTGCTGTGACACAAAAATGGCATCAGTGTGCTTTAGGAGTATGTAGACGCCTCTGAGCAGCTGGATTTAGGGCTGTGCAGGGCTGTGAAGGTAAAGCTTCCGAAAGGCTGGCTTAGGAACGGCACAGGGGAGTTGAACAGATGTAGCTGTTGTCAGTGTGTATGTGTTGCGCTCTTTCTCCAAGTTGTTACAGATGCACTGAGAAAGTTATAGATACACAAATATCATACCCCCAAGACATGCTAACCTCTCACCATTAAAATAACAGGGGAGGTTAGCATTTTGGGGGCATACGATATTTGTGCCTCTGTAACTTTCACTCATTATTATTTCAGAGTCATTCAGGGATATACTGTAATCATGGTAGGATCCATATTAATGTAGAAGTGTTTAGAAAACATTATATTCTTATTTACAATAAAAGTGATTTACCATTGAGTTTGAGTTCATTTTGTTTTTACAGGGACAGTGCACATTAATCAACGTTTCAGTAAAAGTGCCGGTTTTAGCCAGCCGGCTCATTTTCAACCGCAGTCCCTGGGCAGGTTATTAAAAACTATTACAATATAGACAATCATTGAGCAGTGAGCACACGCAGAGCAACATAGGACAAGTAAGACGTAGCATACAGACAGAGCAACATAGGACAAGTAAGACGTAGCATACAGACAGAGCAACCTAGAACAAAAAGCAGCAAGACAAAATTCATAAAAGCAACAAAGTGTTTCCACACCTCACAAGCTACAGACAACATGGAAAGCGGCAACACACAGCTAGGGATTATATTCACAAATCTGACTGACCTTTAGCCATGTCTTCATGCATTTTGTGAAAGTTTGATATGTGGTGCAGTTGTGTGTGTCTGATGGCAGTGTATTCCAGACATGGGAAGCTCTCACAGAGAAAGTGGATTTACTAAAGGTGCTTTTCTTTAAGGGAACTATACAGTCACCTCTCATGGCAGACCTTGTGGATCTGCTGCCATATGTTTGGGTTTTCTGTTTAACAAAAATATTGAGTGGAGGGGGAGCCAGGCCATTAAGGATCTTGAATACAAGACATGCGTCGGTGTATTGCACAAGATTTTCCCAACTCAGGAGCTCATGCTTTCTGAGGATGTAACAGTGATTATGGCTATTGGGCTTCCTATCAAGCACTTTGAGAGCCTGTTTGTAGACAGACTGAATAGGTCTTAATGTTGTACAGCAAGCTTGGGCCCAGCTAGTAAAGCAGTATGTTAAGTGGGGGAGTATCATAGATTTGAAGTACAGTTTTGCTACCTCTGTAGTCAAACAATTTCATATAAATAGGAAATTAGCTAGGTTGAATTTGGTTATTTGAATTACCTTTTTCACATGCTTTTTAAAAGTGGAAGGAATCAAGTATGATGCCAAGGTACTTAAAATCAGATACCACCTGGAGCTTCTCCCCTGACACATAGACATCTGGCTCAGTAACATCTGTTGCCCTCTTTGTGAAGAACATGCAAACAGTTTTTTTCACATTGAGATGCAAACACGAGTCACTGAGACACTTTGTAACCTGGACCATTACAGTATTGGACCATTACAGACCATTACAGTTCTTGTGCAGCTTGTTGTTTGCTCTTTGCATGCACATATCACTGTATCATCTGCATAAATTTGAACTTCAGACCCAGTACAAACAACAGGCAGATCATTAATGTACAGGCTGAACAGGAGGGGCCCCAGTATTGACCCTTAGGGCACGCACACATCATAGCTAAGAGTGGGCGACAGCTCATTGCTCACTCTGACACACTGAGTTCTGCCTTCAAGGTATGATTTCATTCATTTCTATTTGGCGTAAAATAATCAGCAAATGAATCCAACAAATGTCTAGAGTCACAAGCTTGATGTAGTTATTGCGTGCTATGAATATGGGACCAAATAAATGAACTTATTACTACTTTAATGCACATACACTACTGTTCAAAAGTTTGGGGTCACTTAGAAATGTCCTTGTTTTTTAAATAAAAGCACCTTTTTTGTCCATTAAAATAACATCAAATTATTCAGGAAAACACTGTAGACATTGTTAATGTTGTAAATTACAATTGTAGTTAGATTCTTTAGACTTGTTGAGTATCTGGAGCTTCAGCATTTGTGGGTTCGATTATAGGCTCAAAATGGCCAGAAACAAAGGACTTTCTTCTGAAACTCGTCAAGTCTATTCTTGTTCTAAGAAATGAAGGCTATTCCATGCGAGAAATTGGCAAGAAACTGAAGATCTCGTACAATGCTGTGTACTACTTCCTTCACAGAACAGCGCAAACTGGCTCTAATCAGAATTCAAAGAGGAGTGGGAGGCCCCAGTGCACAACTGAGCAAGAGGACAAGTACATTAGAGTGTCTAGTTTGAGAAACAGATGCCTCACAAGTAATCAACTGGCAGCCTCATTAAATAGTACCCGCAAAACATCAGGGATGCTGGCCTTCTTGGCAGAGTTGCTCTGTCCAGTGTCTGTGTTCTTTGGCCCATCTTGATCTTTTAAAAAGAATATATTATTGGCCAGTCTGAGATATGGCTTTTTCTTTGTAACTCTGCCTAGAAGGCCAGCATCCCGGAGTCGCCTCTTCACTGTTAACGTAGAGACTGGTGTTTAGAGGGTCTTCTTGGCAGAAAAAAAACAACCTGACAAATGTACACTATTGTACCTCAAACAATAACAGGCAACCACCGTCTCCCTCACTGCTAGCTGTCGGGCAGGCGAACAGTGAGTACTGGAATGTCCACTAGTCTGAGACGTCATTACCAAATAACACTTTTACTAAGCTAACATATGCAATTGTTTTAAGATGTTCGAATGGATCATTTAGCCATTTGATTTAGAGTTTTAGGACACCTTTAGGTATAAAAAAAAATGGCCTTTAATACTAACCAATAGAAACACATTGAATAACAGGTTCATAAATGGCAAAACAGGCCGTCAAAAAATTAATCATAAAGACTAAGGTTTTAAGTGTCTGTCCTATATCTAGGAGATAAGAAAGCTCAGGAATTTCATTTTTTGTTAGCACAAAACTACCTCTGTACTGCCTTTCATTCCTTTGTATGGATTACCTTCAGACCTTCAGAGTAAAACGGAGGACAGCATCACGTTTGTGAGTGTCACCGGTCTATAGAGTGGTCATAAGGTTGTAGGCCGTTCGAATGCTGCAAACCTTTATGAGAAGACATTTTCGGGATGTCTCGTGGTCTGAAAAACACTGCTGTAGCTCGGCCACCTTCCACCACAGGTGTGGAAGGCCACCACAGGCAAATGTGGTGGATTTAGACACAGCCCATGCAAAAAATACAGTAACTCTAGCTTGCTTGTGACAGATGTTTATAGGGATCTGTTTATTATGTTACTTACATTGACGGACAGGTGAGTCAATAGAGGATTTTAATAGCCTATGTCACTCTGGTTGTTGGAGCTTCATCAAGGTTTGTAAGTAAATCTGGCTTTCATAAGAGCCCGTGCTTACCCAGCCACCGACCTCACCGCATCACTGAGTGTGATCATAAGACATACTATATATGTACAGTATATTCTAACGTGACTGCTTTCCCCTTGCCACTGCTATATCCCTCTTTCATGTGATCTCATCACTTCCCACCAGCATCCCTGGGCCTTACTCAGTGAAGGGGCCGTAACCAATGCCCCTCAGGTCCCGGTAGTCTGTCCAGAGGGACATGTCTCCTCGGCTGGGGAACCTCTCATCCTTCCTAAGCAGCTCCTCCAGTAGCTCCACACTGTTGAGAGCAACGGAGTTAATGCTGCCTATGCCTATTTTGTACATGGGGCCGTACAGCTGCTTCTCATACACCTAGCACACAGAGGGAAAGTGAGAGAGAGAGAGCGACGAGCCGGGTTACATATAGTATAGGCCTACTTTGTTGTGCACACATCTACTATTCAATCTTTTCCACATTGTTATGTAACTGAAAAGCTGGATTGATATTAGTAAATGGGGTCAACAAATCTTTCAACATGCATTCTGGTACAATAAACGCAAACCGCTGTACTTTGGTAATCCCTGCTGTGTCAATGGGGATTGTATTTCCAGGGCAAGACAGCTCTTGGAGAAGGTAAACAACACTGCAGGTCAGCAGAGACTGCCTGTTTTCCTTAAGTTGCACTCCTCTGCGGGTTATTACGGGAACAAATATAATATATATATATATATATATATATATATATATATATATATATATATATACTGCTCAAAAAAATTAAGGGAACACTAAAATAACACATCCTAGATCTGAATGAATGAAATATTCTTATTAAATACTTTTTTCTTTACAGAGTTGAATGTGCTGACAACAACATCACACAAAAATTATCAATGGAAATCAAATTTATCAACCCATGGAAGTCTGGATTTGGAGTCACACAAAATTAAAGTGGAAAACCACACTACAGGCTGATCCAACTTTGATGTAATGCCCTTAAAACAAGTCAAAGTGAGGCTCAGTAGTGTGTGTGGCCTCTACATGCTTGTATGACCTCCCTACAATGCCTGGGCATGCTCCTGATGAGGTGGCGGATGGTCTCCTGAGGGATCTCCTCCCAGACCTGGACTAAAGCATCCGCCAACTCCTGGACAGTCTGTGGTGCAATGTGGTGTTGGTGGATGGAGCGAGACATGATGTCCCAGATGTGCTCAATTGGATTCAGGTCTGGGGAACGGGCGGGCCAGTCCATAGCATCAATGCCTTCCTCTTGCAGGAACTTCTGACACACTCCAGCCACATGAGGTCTAGCATTGTCTTGCATTAGGAGGAACCCAGGGCCAACCGCACCAGCATATGGTCTCACAAGGGGTCTGAGGATCTCATCTCGGTACCTAATGGCAGTCAGGCTACCTCTGGCGAGCACATGGAGGGCTGTGCGGCCCCCCAAAGAAATGACACCCCACACCATGACTGACCCACTGCCAAACCGGTCATGCTGGAGGATGTTGCAGGCAGCAGAACGTTCTCCACGGCGTCTCCAGACTGTCACGTCTGTCACAGGTGCTCAGTCTGAACCATCTGTGAAGAGCACAGGGCGCCAGTGGCGAATTTTCCAATCTTGGTGTTCTCTGGCAAATGCCAAACGTCCTGCACGGTGTTGGGCTGTAAGCACAACCCCCACCTGTGGACGTCGGGCCCTCATACCACCCTCATGGAGTCTGTTTCTGACTGTTTGAGCAGACACGTGCACATTTGTGGCCTGCTGGAGGTCATTTTGCAGGGCTCTGGCAGTGCTCCTCCTGCTCCTCCTTGCACAAAGGTGGAGGTAGCGGTCCTGCTGCTGGGTTGTTGCCCTCCTACGGCCTCCTTCACGTCTCCTGATGTACTGGCCTGTCTTCTGGTAGTGCCTCCATGCTCTGGACACTACGCTGACAGACACAGCAAACCTTCTTGCCACAGCTCGCATTGATGTGCCATCCTGGATGAGCTGCACTACCTGAGCCACTTGTGTGGGTTGTAGACTCCGTCTCATGCTACCACTAGAGTGAAAGCACCGTCAGCATTCAAAAGTGACCAAAACATCAGCCAGGAAGCATAGGAACTGAGAAGTGGTCTGTGGTCACCACCTGCAGAACCACTCTTTTATTGGGGGTGTCTTGCTAATTGCCTATAATTTCCACCTGTTGTCTATTCCATTTGCACAACAGCATGTGACATTTATTGTCAATCAGTGTTGCTTCCTAAGTGGACAGTTTGATTTCACAGAAGTGTGATTGACTTGGAGTTACATTGTGTTGTTTAAGTGTTCCCTTTATTTTTTGAGCAGTGTATATATACACACACACACACACACACACACACACACACACACACACACACACACACACACACACACACACACACACACACACACACACACACACGCACACGCACACGCACACGCACACACACACACTCTCTCCTTTATTTAACCAGGTAGGCCAGTTGAGAACAAGTTCTCATTTACAACCTGGCCAAGAAAGCAAAGCAGTGAGGCAGGATGAGGGAGGTAACGTAAACTCATCCCATTCCGTACAAATGTGCGCAACCGCAACATTCAAACGAGGCTACAAAGAAAACTAATGGGACTGTAGCGACTGTGTTGACTTCAAAATCGGGGGTGTGAACTAGGTTTCTACTCAAGCGTGGATCGACATGGTAATGGCTCTAAAGTATTGGGGAAAAGTAAAAAAAAAACAGACCCTCTGTTACATCGGGACGTGTCATGTCGTAATGTATAGCACGCATAAAGATATTATTTCTGTCTTACAATCTCGCTCCACCAGGTGTAGCACTACTCTCTTCCTTTAAAAACAAGAAATGGACAGTGACGGGGTAAGGGGGGATACATAGTTATTTTTTGCGTCATTGCATGCGATCATCATTCTCAAAACCGCTGTTTACTTCTAAGATCACTTTAGCACCGCCCTAAAAAAACAGATTCAAATTCGACACAAACCTTCAAATAGGTATGTAATGACACATTATATAAACTCTTTATAGTGTTTTATTTACATTTTAGAGGCGATAAGGTGATAAATTGGACAGATCGAGTGAAAAAAAGCAATTTTCCCACAACATCTCTCCGTCTCACTATCACGCATTAGTTTCGCTTCCCCACCCGCCATTTTTAAAAAGACCCGACGGGGCTCATTGCCTGCTTGAATTATGCAGAAACGGGCAGTTTAAGTCATGTAATTAATTGAGGTTCCAGTTATAAGGTCTAAAACAAATAGCAGATCCATACCACGTTGGGTGAGGCGGGTTGGAGGAAGGTATATTTAATTCGAAAATGGAAAGTGATTGAAATGTATATAGAAAAAAAGGTGAATATTTACAAGGTACAAAATAAACATGTCTTGGGTTAAATCCACGGTCTCTGTGGGTCAGCTGTTGCTCAACACAAAAGCTCACCCTGGCTGACACGGATCTCATGTTTCAATGTGTTAGTAAATATCAGAAACACACAGTAATATATTGGAAACTTACAGGACCCAAAACATAGAGAGGGGTAAATATTTGCAGCAAGCCACCTTGAGTACCAAAGAAAACATAGAGAGCCCGCTTAGAATACACACATTTCCTTTTTTCCTGTACCTGTAGCTCGTGTAGACGCTTGTAGTAGCCTTGGACATACAATCTGTACAACATCTCCCTGGTTTTAATCTTGGGGAGGTCATCCTCGGTCCGAATCTTATCCTGGGAGGTGGACGGTTGGGCGACTGAGGGAGAAGGGGTGCCTCCTGCAGCCCTGGTGTAGACCAGAGACAGGGCAGTAGGGAACGGCAGGAGCCAGCGGCCGCTCCTCTGCACCATACTCTGGGCCAGACAGACTACCATGATGGGAGCAGTACAAGGAATGTCTAAAAACACAGGGCTTCTGTTTCACCAGTGAGAGTGGGGAGGGGCCATATCCCTGGGATCCTAAGGAGGTTAACCCTTCAGCTCCAACACTGGAGAAGTGGAATAGAAGGAATGTCCCCTTGTTGAAGAGAAGCCCTACAGAAAGTAATGCTTACTTGGAACAGAGAAATAACAGAAGGCCACTGTCACTGTCTCTGTGTTGAGAAATTAAAAATCTCAGATAAAAAAACGGCTGTGGGCAGTGTTGGGGAGTAGTGAACGATATGTCGTTCAACTAGTACTTTAACTACATTTTGCAGTATCTTTGTTAATGACTTTTTTTGCCAATGTAGCTGTCTAGTTAACTACTGGAACTACACACTACTTTCTTTGCAAAAACTAAAAGAAATAATGAATATTTCAAAAACATGTTACTTACCCTACATTATTCATCTCATATGCATACGTATATACTGTACTCTATATCATCGACTGCATCCTTATGTAATACATGTATCACTAGCCACTTTAACTATGCCACTTTGTTTACATACTCATCTTATATGTATATACTGTACTCGATACCATCTACTGTATCTTGCCTATGCTGCTCTGTACCATCACTCATTCATATATCCTTATGTACATATTCTTTATCCCCTTACACTGTGTATAAGACAGTAGGAATTGTTAGTTAGATTACTTGTTGGTTAATACTGCATTGTCGGAACTAGAAGCACAAGCATTTCGCTACACTCGCATTAACATCTGCTAACCATGTGTATGTGACAAATAAAATTTGATTTGATTTGATTTGATACGTGGGAGGCTAATTGAGAAAAAAATAAACATTTACATCATATTCATAGCTTTACATGATTCATAGAGTACATTAGATCAGAGCTTGAAGTGAGAAGAAACATCTTTATAAAATGTTGGGATGGAATGGGAGGGAGTAGTCTTATTTCTACAGCAGAGTCACATATTTTCCCTGTCACAGGATGCGTAGGAATCTCCAAGGTCACATTACCACCTGTACAACTGCAGAACAATCATATTATGCTGTACATCAACCCCATTATTATACAATTGGAAAGTAGTTATTAAACTACTACTTAACAACATGATAATGACACTGTTACCATAGTAATTACAGCTGTACTACACAGGTATAGAGCAACTTTGTCAAACGTTAGCCAACTCAGGTCGACACCCTGTCACTTCTCCTGACTCTGTTGTGAACCTCTTCAATCTCCATCCATGAAGACTTTCCTTAACCTCACAGCGCAGTGAAAGACTCTGGTTCCTAACGTGTTGAACTCTTGTCAGGATTCATCTTCAGCAAGGTTAGGGGAAGCCCATATGAAACCAATAGGGACTAGGTCAGACTGACCTGCTAACCAGAGAAACTGAGTTTTGCTGTCTCTTGTTTAACAGCCACCTCTCCCAGCTTTACACTTGTATCTTTCTCTATCGGTTAGTTTAACAGAGCTGAAATTGTAGCAGGACCCAGGGGATTCATGGGAAGAATCTTGTCCCAGACAAACTTGCAGCCTGTAGAAGAGCCCTCAACCCCACAGCTCAGTCACCGAGTCTCCTACATTCAGCCACCATTTTGAAACAATTGCTACAGCTCTGGGC
Organism: Oncorhynchus keta; assembly: GCF_023373465.1. NCBI lineage: Eukaryota > Metazoa > Chordata > Actinopteri > Salmoniformes > Salmonidae > Oncorhynchus > Oncorhynchus keta. The sequence continues at coordinate 9,117,292 of NC_068427.1, forward strand.
CTCTCTGTAATGGGGAGATGCCTTGGAAATATTCACACAATGTACTTCACAGCTGAGCATCTTATATCAGCCTTACCAGACCTTCTAAAACATCCTAATGTCTGTGTTAGATAAACTTACCTGACACAGTAAGATTAATAGCATTGCTTACAAATCAAATTTGAAGCTGCGAGCGTGCATGTGTATAGTTTGAAAATGGCTTGTGTATATCCTGCTCTTTTCACACCAATACAAGTGTAGACATCCATGTAAACTGCTGAAACAAAATGGATTCTGTATACATGATCTGTATTGGAATTTACTGACATATCATTCAATCTCCATTTATAGTCCCAGTCATTGGCTCATCCATCTTTTGTCATATCTAAAAAATGACAGTCTCTCTTTTGAATATCTGAGTCCAGTTTGGCTGCAGGGTTAAGAGCAGCCACAAGTCTCTCTGGCAAAACATAACTTATTTCAGAGAGAAAAGATATTGTAACGGAATTCAATTAATAGTGTGAAACTGAAATACGGCAAGACATCAGATGAAAAGGATGGATGGATAGAAGATCAAGGTCAGTTTTTTGGTCAATTGCACATAGGTCCAACCGAAATTACATCCCCTTTTAACCCAACCCCTCTGAAAGACACACATACAGGGGAGTTCATTACCTTTGTCAATGGCACAACGGGAGGCAATGGCATGTAGGACTTGATACGAGCAACCCTCCGGTTGCAAGCTCACTTCCCGCAAGATTTTCCCCATCGGAACCAGGATTCAAACTAGCAACCCTCTGGTTGATGGCACGCTCTGTAACCGCTAGGCTACCTGCCGCCCCATAAACTGGAGATATAAAGGGATGGAGAATCTGACTTTACGACAGAACATCCCATTGGGCAACCAGCTTAGCCCGCTGGGTAATTGCTGGGGGGAAATCCTTCATCTTGACTGTATCCAGAGTAGATGAATGTAGAGTAATTAGTAATAAAACACAGAGAAATGTCTTTAAATGACACAACAACTCATCTAAAATAAAAAACGCAAAGTATACAATTATGTTGTAAATCAAGGAGAAAATACAATAGTGATAAACCCAAATGTTTGGCACATACACTTACAACACTTACAGAAGCGACCCTATCTCCATTCTGTCCAAACAGTGTGACACCTATGTAAACTGCTGTATATATATATATATATATATATTGTAGACCTCCTCCACTTCCTAAATAAAGTCAGCTAGGTTGCACAAGACACAGAGCAAAGAATACAGAAAAAACGTTGCACGTATTAACATTTGATCTCTACTCAACATATCTTTCTGTGGAGCTTACTCTTACAAAGATGAGGTAGAGGGGCTTAACTTTACATCTTGGACCTGTTCAGAGTTTGTCAGTTACGAGCAATGACTGTTAGTACATTATATAATTACTGGATTAGTTTCTACAGTAATTATATGGTAATATTGCAGTACTTAGTTTTCCCCCAATCTCAAAACTCAGTAATACAGGTACCAACCAACCTCAAATTAATAACATTGTATAAGCTAGGGACATCAATACTTAAGCAGTTGCCAAACACAGATTGTGACAGACTTCTCAAATCAACCAATGAGAAAGGCTACCTAGGTGAAGGTAGACTTATGCCAATCTGCAATCAAATGCAGAGTGGATTTGAGAAATGTGTTTGATTTGCACAGCAGCTTGTCCCGGTTGGAGGGAGTTGAGACTTGTTATAGAAGTGTGGTTCTGTGAACTGGATGGCTTCTCAGATAGAATTTCCATTGAATTATCAAAATGCTTAGAGTTCGGAGAGTGTAATACATGACACAACCCTTTTACTTTCAATCTCTATATACTGTAAATACCATGTCAATAGTACCAACTTACTCATGTGCCTTTGATTTTATTTAAAACATGTTTCATTTACACTCACTCACTTTTATTCAGTATGTGACTTTGCAATAAAAAAAGCACATAAAAAGTTTGAGAAGTTACAGCATTTTCCATCTCAAACAGAGTCCCTTTAACTTCTCCTTTCATGTCAAATGACGACTTCTTCTGTGACCTTCCTTCCCAGAGTCCTTTAAGTCTCCTCACTCCTTCATCTTGGCCACGTTGTCTATGGAGCCCGTTGGGTCCATTTTGAACAGCATGAAGTGCCCCTGCACCTGAGCAGCACTGATGTTGGGGTGGGTGGCCAGCGCACTCTCCGCAAAGCGGTCCCCCTCTGTGGCCGACTCAGCTGGGTAGAAGCGTCGGAACATCTGGGTGAGCTGCCAGTGGGTGCAGTGGCCCACATATTGTTTCAAGTCCACACGGCCCGGCCTGATCAGAGCTGGGTCCAATCTATAGGGATGAATGGAGATGGTAGTCAGGATACACAAAGGATTAGATCACAATACAACATGTTGCTAGATACTGTATTAAATCTCAAGGTGGCTCATACCTGTCTATGAAGTTGGTGGTCATGAAGACTATTCTGGCCTCTGACGAGGCCACTCCATCCAGAGCATTGAGGAGGCCACTGAAGGTCAGCCTGCCCATGCCCTGGTAGGCCAGAGGGCCTGTGGGACAGAGAGATGCAATAATGAGTCCTAAAGAGCAACCAAACTGGAAGGAAGAGTATTGTTTTTATTTTATTAAACCTTTTTAAAGTAAAGAGTCTTGATCGAACCGTCCCCATAGTAAGCATAGTGAATGACAATCAAAGTAAACATTAACTAACCAACAGTTGAAGGCAGAAGTTTATATACACTTAGGTTAGAGTCATTAAAACTCATTTTTCAACCACTACACAAATGTATTGTTAACAACCTATAGTTTTGGCAAGTCGGTTAAGACATCTACTTTGCGCATGACACAAGTCATTTTTCCAACAACTGTTTACAGACAGATTATTTCACTGTATTACAATTCCAGTGGGTCAAAAGTTTACATACACTAAGTTGACTGTGCCTTTTAAGAGCTTGGAAAATTCCTGAAAATTATGTCATGGCTTTAGAAGCTTCTGATAGGCCAATTGACATCATTTGAGTCAATTGGAGATGTACCTGTGTATTTATTACAGACCTCTACATGCTCTACATGCTTTGGAAGTAGGAAAACCGGCAGGATCAGCAGTGTTTCAAATACTTGTTCTCCCCACTGTACATACTTTCGGTGGGCAGCAGCTCTCGGCTGACGAAGGCGGCGTCCACGTCCTCCAGCAGGATGATACTCTGCTGCGGCGCCACGCTCAGCAGGTGGTTAAGGCGGTCGTCAGACAGGCTGCGGTCGCTCAGACTCATCAGGCAGATGCTGTAGCCCAGCTCTCCAGCCAGGGCAGTGCTGAAACACACAGACAGAGCATGCAACAACAAAACATTCAGTTCAAGGAGGCTAATGAGATCTCGGTAAACTGGGCAATTGACAACAGCAAAGGTAAGTGGAAAATCATGTCAACTTGTATTTTGAGAGATCTATCCCTTTAAACTGAATAAATGTTATAAGGGAGTATACACAGATAAGTGTAGAGAGTAAACACCACCAACACAAAGCTTCAAAGCAAGGTTGGGGCTGCCATACTGCCATCATCAGCATACTCACATGAAGCTGCTTTTCCCACAGCCTGGAGGTCCATACAGCAGATAACCTCTCCTGTAGGGGATCCCTGAATGCAGAACACAAAACACAACCACATTAACCCTGACAAAACCACACACTCATCTGCTTGTATGGTGAAAAGGAATGGGGTCAATTCAATTTCAAAACAGCTATTCATTTGTCATTAATTACTGAATTGGAATTACCTCGGTCTGTGTACCACTTGGGGTTTCCGATGAACTCCTTCACATCATCTACAATCCTATCGGCCAAGCCCTCTTCCAGGACCACTGAGCTGAGGGGCCGTCGTCGCCGTGGGAACCCAAAGGGCCTCCACTCGGAGCCCAGGGCCGTGTACATCACTGTCCGACCCTCCTCCTGCTTCAGGGCCAACTCCCTGGCTGCATCACACCCAAACAGACAGACAGAACCAATCAACTCCATATCACAAGCTAGTAATAGTAATACAGTCAATCTCCCTTATCTGCAACAGCCAATCAAATCAGATATCAAGTTGTGTGCACATTTTCCTGGGCCACTCTCAGTGTCTACTTGTCTAGATGATTCTAGTGTACCTTCTTGCAGGATGTTGAAGAAGATGTCTCTGTTTCTGCCCATGGCGGTGAACGTGACTGACTCCCAGGGAGTGCCTGTGTGGAGATCCACCATCTGTTTCTCTCTGGTCCTCTCCACTCGGATCCACTTCCTCCCATACCTGCACTCAAACAGGGATGGCAGTCAAAGTTTACCAACTCACACTCTGAAACAAAAGTGTTTTTCTAAATTCTGGTATGTGCTGTGTACATATACAGTCAGGTCCAAAATAATTGGCACCCTCGATAATGAGAAAAAATCAAATAAAGTGAAAATTGAAAATGTTATATGAATACAATTGCTCAAAGAAGGAGAGGCAACCAGTTTTCTGATAAAATGTCCTGACACTGGGTAAAGTTCATGACGCTGTTGACCTTAACAAAGACCCTGTGTGGCTCAGTCGGTAGAGCATGGCGCTTGCAACGTTTGATTCCCACAGGGGACCAGTAGGGCTGGGAATTGCCAAGGCCCTCACGATACGATATTATCATAATACTTAGGTGCCGATACGATATGTATTGCGATGAGATACTATGATTTCATTAAGATTAGATGTTCCAATCCTATTTCCCACCATATGTCTGCTGCAGAGGGATAAAAGAGAGCCATGAGCAAACTGGTTTTGATCATTCATGGAAATAAAAGTGCTGAAAACAAATTGGCTCCATATTTAAAAAGAAGACGGAGAACAAGCTATGAAGGAAAGACACGAGTTTTGGTGCAGGTACAGCCAAATAGCGCAAAAATATTGCAATATTGTCAAAATGATACATAAAAAATAATATCGCGATATGTAACCTCATCAATATTTTTCCCCCAATCACTAAGTAGGTATGGGGTTCTTTTATGAATATGCATATTTCTTTCTACGCAAAGCTCACCACTTGTGTGCATGGCCAAAGAGCTCTATTTTCCTGTAATCGGACCATAGCATCAGTTCCAATCCAAGTGCCAATGCCATTTAGCTATCTCCAGGCGTTTACATTTGTTGGATGACATCAAAATACATCTCTTTCGCCACACACACCAGTGGTGGGTTTTGTGTCGAAATAATGATATTCAGAAAATAACCACTTAGCTACTGTAAAATATGGTGGTGGATCTTTGATGTTACTGGTCCTGGTTGAGGTCAATGGCATGATGAACTTACCCAGACAGTAGCAGGACATTTTAGCCAAAAACCTGGTTGCCTCTGCCAGGAAGCTGAAACTTGGCCGCAAGTCAATCTTCCAGCGAGACAAAATCCACACAAAAAAATGTTAATTGACCACAAAATCTACATTATACAGTGGACATCTCAGTCTCCGGACTTGAATCCCATTGAAAACCTGCGGTTTGAATTGAAGAGTGCAGTCTGTAAGCTCAGACAAATTATATAAAGGATTTGTAAAGATTCTGTATGGAGGAATGATCTAAAATCCCTCCCAAGACTCAGTGCTGTTATCCTCACAAAGTGAGGTATTAAAAAGGTATTGAAAAAAATCGTTTTTACCCCCCATATTTTTTTAGAAGAATTATTACTTATTAAAAAATACATCTCTCTTTGAGTATAACATATATTTTGAGCACACAATATAGCTCAGTATGTTAATTTCTTTTATAGTGCATTTTTTGCTCATCTTTATCAACGGTGACAATTTTGGACCTGACTGTGCCTGTGAAGAGATATCCTACTGTATAGTATCTGTTGACAATGTTAAGTTCCGCATATATTTTCTCACATCAGCTCAGAGAAAAACAGAGCAGAACTATGAGAGACCACTACGACAACTCATCAGACAACTCATCTCTAACTAATCAGAGAGTACAGTCAGGGTTATTGAGTCTTGTCAACATTTTACCAGATTATGTGGTTGCCAGGGCTGGGGTGGAAGTCAAACTGTGTGTGTACCCGTCCACTCTCGTGCTGCATGTAAGAGGTCTCCACACTCAGGTGCTGCGTGTGCTTGGCGTGCTTGGTGATCCAGCTCAGCAGCCAGTGGTAGCTCTTGTCCCGACTGGGCACCTCCAGGGTGATCATGTAGTTCCTCCGGAAGAAGATCATCCCAAATTGAGCTGATTTCCTGGCCACAGCAATGGCCGAGCCCACCCCCACCAGTCCAAAGCCAGCCCCAAAGTAAGGGTTGTCCTTCAAGGCATCCACGAAGTCTGAAAGAGGCATGGTCCTTGTGTTTCCTAGCTATGTAGCTAGGCTACTCAGAAGCTATACAACACCTCGACCTAAAAGAAAAATAAGACTTTCTTACAGCTAGCTAAATTACGGTCAGTATCATTATTAGTTCGCTAGCTAGAGGCTCAGGCTGGTTGCATGTCTTGCTCTGATCACGCCGGTAAATTTAACTGTCAGAATGTTGTAGCAACAGACAGAAGATTTGAGATTTTGTGCAAATAGAGAAGCTAGCTTGTTAGCTGGCTATATTATAGCTTTAGGACACAACATCGGGAGTTGTGTAAATCAAATCTGTTTATTGTTTTTTTATTGGTTGGAGTTCAACCAATACACAGACACCTGATGTTGTGTCCCAAAATGTATTACATACGTTATGAGCATCCGAAAGAGGTGTCCTCACAGTCTTCCCTTTCCAGTCTCATTCCTAGAACCATGGCACCCTTGGCCTTGTTACACTACAGATTTGGCATTTAATTTCCACAGTGCTGTGGCGATGCTGTGGTTTGGTTCATCAGCGTCTCGTCAGCAACACTAAAAAGGTACTTCCGGGTCACGGAATTTCGAAAATGTTTCTAATAAAAGTCCCCAACGTAATATTAGAAAACTGTCAATAACCTGTAATTATTCACGATATATGGAAATTGTCTAAACATGAACTATTTATATTTGTTCATATTTAAGTGACAATTGCATTAAAAATGGTCCGAGGTCAAATAAATGCCCCCAATGCAAATAAATCACCTTGTATGAAATACATATTGGCTTATAGAGCTAAACCTACTCTAGGTGCTGCAGTAAAAGTATTGTAGAGAATACTCAGTAGGGTAGGTAGAATGTATATATAGTGGCATTTCATGTAGCACTGAATTACACAGAATGTTGCTGGCCTTTTAGTATATTTTCTATATCATACATTTTCAGTCGCTCAGAAAAAGATAAAAAAGCAAACATCTTAAATTAAATGGATAAGTTATTGTTCTGGACACTGTGAATGCACTAGATTTCCATGTGCCATATTCAGGCGATATCATACATTCAGATGAAGATGGTATCTAGACCATTTCGAGCACACTCACTTTTCCAAAATGTGATTATTGCGCAACAGGACAGTTAAACCGCACTGTCCTCAAACCAATCCATGCTGCCTGCTAATTATCTATAGGCTGTTTCAACTTGTCAATTTCTAATTATTTTCAAAAAGTTGTATTTTCTAACAACAGTTTGAATTGAGGTGTGTTCTGCCTCATCATTAATTCAGATAGAAGTAGCCCATTTCACTGTTGCGGGCAATTTACAGTACCAGTCAAAAAATTGGGATGCGTAGAACAGCAGAGTGAAGGGAAAGCAGCCAACAAGTACTGAGCATATGTGAGAACTCATTCAAGACTGTTGGAAAAGCATTCCAGGTGATGCTGGTTGAGAGAATACCAAGAGTGTGCAAAGCTGTCATCAAGGCAAAGGCTGGCTACTGAAGAATCTCACTTGTTTGTTTAATTAACACTTTTTTGGTTACTACATAGTTTCCATGTGTTATTTCCTAGTTTTGATGTCTTCACTGTTATTCTACAATGGAGACAATAGTAAAAAATAGACAAAACCCCTGGAATGAGTAGGTGTGTCCAAACCTTTGACTAGTACTGTATATACAGAAACACACAGACACACTTTTTTTAAACAATATCTTTAATTTTTTCTTCCCTTTTTGTAAATGTATTTCTATAGCTGCCTTAAACTCTGTGAAGTTTTGAGAAACAGAGGTAAAATCATACATTTCTATAACTCTCATCCCCTTGGAATGAGTGCAACCAAAACAAAACTCATCGCCAATATGGCAAAACATGCAGTCAAAATAAATGTGTGCCAGGGCTACACACTGGCTAAACACAAAACTTATTGATTTCCCACCCTTGAAAGACAATCAGCAAACAAGTTGTCATGACCATGGACAAGGTGGAAACTCCTGCAATATGAGAATCCAGCAAATAAGTTGGCGATTTGTGGAGCTCGTCTTTTTAAAGAAAACAAGAGGGTTATGATTGGTAAAGACCACTAGAGGGGTAGAGACCGATACGTGCTGTAGAGCCAGCACCAAAGCAAATGTCCAACCTCGAAATATAAATAAATAAAAAAACAAAGCCCTTAACAGACACGTCATAAAAAGGGGTAAAATTCAGTAATAATAATAATAATAATAATAGAATTAATAAAATAAAATAAAACATGTAATCACTTAGGGGGGTGCACCCACAAAATGCAGTCAATGTGATGGCGCATTGATTAGACAGACAGTTTGGACCATCACACCAGATATTCTTGTTATTTTTGTGCCCTGTGTAGCAGAAAATGGTACAGTAAAGAGAGACCCCATCTTTCCATCCAGTACAATTGAAATCCCAGCTGTTGGCAACAAGAACAGATTGAGATCTGTAACATGTCATCCAGGCACAAAATCTACAAGGGGGTCATTTCTGGTCAGAGCTGGATTTTGACACTTTTTAAGATAGGGGCAAATTAATTACACATTTCTGTTGGCACAAATAGGGAAGGGGTTGGCACGAGTACAGAGGGGGTTATATATTTCTATGAAGTAGTTAATGAGCCTCAGACGCAAACAAACCACTTGATTCAGAAACAGATTTGTCATTCCACAGTATGAATACTTCTCCAATCACACAGTTGATAAAACGTTACCCGTTTAAATGTTTCTAAATACTACATCAGCATAGTAAACTACAAAACAACTGATAGTAAACTACAAAACAACTAATAGTAGACTACAAAACAACTGATAGTAAACTACAAAACAACTAATAGTAAACTACAAAACAACTGATAGTAGACCACAAAACAACTGATAGTAGACCACAAAACAACTGATAGTAGACCACAAAACAACTGATAGTAGACTACAAAACAACTGATAGTAGACTACAAAACAACTGATAGTAGACTACAAAACAACTGATAGTAGACTACAAAACAACTGATAGTAGACCACAAAACAACTGATAGTAAACTACAAAAAAACTGATAGTAGACTACAAAACAACTGATAGTAAACTACAAAACAACTGATAGTAGACTACAAAACAACTGATAGTAGACTACAAAACAACTGATAGTAGACTACAAAACAACTGATAGTAGACTACAAAACAACTGATAGTGGACTACATAACAACTGATAGTAGACTACAAAACAACTGATAGTGGACTACAAAACAACTGATAGTAAACTACAAAACAACTGATAGTAGACTACAAAACAACTGATAGTAGACTACAAAACAACTGATAGTAGACTACAAAACAACTGATAGTAGACTACAAAACAACTGATAGTAGACTACAAAAAAACTGATAGTAGACTACAAAACAACTGATAGTGGACTACAAAACAACTGATAGTAGACCACAAAACAACTGATAGTAAACTACAAAAAAACTGATAGTAGACTACAAAACAACTGATAGTAGACTACAAAACAACTGATAGTAGACTACAAAACAACTGATAGTAGACTACAAAACAACTGATAGTAAACTACAAAACAACTGATAGTGGACTACAAAACAACTGATAGTAGACTACAAAACAACTGATAGTGGACTACAAAACAACTGATAGTGGACTACAAAACAACTGATAGTAAACTACAAAACAACTGATAGTAGACCACAAAACAACTGATAGTAAACTACAAAAAAACTGATAGTAGACTACAAAACAACTGATAGTGGACTACAAAACAACTGATAGTAAACTACAAAACAACTGATAGTAAACTACAAAACAACTGATAGTGGACTACAAAACAACTGATAGTAGACTACAAAACAACTGATAGTAGACTACAAAACAACTGATAGTGGACTACAAAACAACTGATAGTAGACTACAAAACAACTGACAGTAAACTACAAAACAACTGATAGTAGACTACAAAACAACTGATAGTAGATAGTAGTGCATTGTTGGGAAAGAGCTAGCAAGTAAGCATTTCACTGTACTTGTGCATGTGCCAAAACGTGAAACTTCTGAGTAACTGTTGATCAATTTGGTTAATTAACTTCAATGTGATGAATACTTGCATTTCTCTTGACTTTTAAAATAAACATATTGTAGGTTGTATTTTTTCCAAAGTGTCTACCAGAAGGAAGATTAGAAGATATGTCTTTTACAATATAAGCTATTTTGGAATGACAATATATGCATCCTATGACACAGTGCTATATTTGAGCCCTATAGTGTCCTGGCACCCCATTTTAAGACGTTTGTTTTGACCACAGTTAAAGTCCATTAACGCTTCATATGACTTAGCTTTTAATTCAAACTCACCCCACTGAGTCTTTTCTCATCTCATTTTAGCTGAGACAGGTAGTAGACAGTCCAGTACAGTATATTGCATAGAAAGCAATAGTAATGGTGTCTTTTTGTAGGCACTAACTCCGCCATGGTTTGTTGTACAAAGCCTATGAGGAAAAGACTAGAATTTTTGAAGAGTTTTGAGATAAACGCTGAAAATAAGGTCTTTGGTAAACACAGGCTTTGGAGATCTTATACGTTTTTTTCGAATAAAAATAATCTTCAGCTAATCAGCTAATGTTACCTTTTGTGAATTTTGAAGCATTTATGTATTCAGAAAAAACGTAAGACTTCATAATTAATAAAGGTAATGTTAACTGATTGATACTATCTCATAGAACAAAACGTATAAGATGACTTCAGTCTTAATTTCAGTGTTTATCCCAAAACCCTTTTCTTTCCCCATAGGAATGGCTGAATGAACCAGAGGTAATTAAATACTGTTTTTTAAGACTACCAGCTGGCAAGCTCTATTGGGGGCTATGGAGGGGGCAGAGTAAAAAGCCAGCAGCAGTTCACATGACACAGTCCCCCTCCAAAACTAAACGTTTGGTTAGTAGTCTGACTTGTCTCTTATCTCTTTCACTCCCCCAGGGTTCTGTGTCTATGAATCTCTTTTAGCCTTGAGGCGCTTTCTCATAGACACCCTGTTTTGACTGCAATAACTCACACATCTCTCAGACTGTTTCTTATAAGAAGCAGAGGCTAGAAAATAACTGTGGAACAATATTAAACCATATAATGCATATATATATATATATATATATATATATATATATATATATATATATATATATATAGCTAATCTGTAGTCCAGGACTCTATCGATGTTTTATTTATTTATTTTACCTTTATTTAACCAGGTAGGCAAGTTGAGAACAAGTTCTCATTTACAATTGCGACCTGGCCAAGATAAAGCAAAGCACTTCGACAGATACAACGACACAGAGTTACACATGGAGTAAAACAAACATGCAGTCAATAATACAGTATAAACAAGTCTATATACGATGTGAGCAATGAGGTGAGAAGGGAGGTAAAGGCAAAAAAGGCCATGGTGGCAAAGTAAATACAATATAGCAAGTAAAACACTGGAATGGTAGTTTTGCAATGGAAGAATGTGCAAAGTAGAAATAAAAATAATGGGGTTCAAAGGAGCAAAATAAATAAATTAATTAAATACAGTTGGGAAAGAGGTAGTTGTTTGGGCTAAATTATAGGTGGGCTATGTACAGGTGCAGTAATCTGTGAGCTGCTCTGACAGTTGGTGCTTACAGCTAGTGAAGGAGATAAGTGTTTCCAGTTTCAGAGATTTTTGTAGTTTGTTCCAGTCATTGGCAGCAGAGAACTGGAAGGAGAGGCGGCCGAAGAAAGAATTGGTTTTGGGGGTGACTAGAGAGATATACCTGCTGAAGCGTGTGCTACAGGTGGGAGATGCTATGGTGACCAGCGTGCTGAGATAAGGGGGGACTTTACCTAGCAGGGTCTTGTAGATGACATGGAGCCAGTGGGTTTGGCGACGAGTATGAAGCGAGGGCCAGCCAACGAGAGCGTACAGGTCGCAATGGTGGGTAGTATATGGGGCTTTGGTGACAAAACGGATTGCACTGTGATAGACTGCATCCAATTTGTTGAGTAGGGTATTGGAGGCTATTTTGTAAATGACATCGCCAAAGTCGAGGATTGGTAGGATGGTCAGTTTTACAAGGGTATGTTTGGCAGCATGAGTGAAGGATGCTTTGTTGCGAAAAAGGAAGCCAATTCTAGATTTAACTTTGGATTGGAGATGTTTGATATGGGTCTGGAAGGAGAGTTTACAGTCTAACCAGACACCTAAGTATTTGTAGTTGTCCACGTATTCTAAGTCAGAGCCGTCCAGAGTAGTGATGTTGGACAGGCGGGTAGGTGCAGGTAGCGATCGGTTGAAGAGCATGCATTTTGTTTTACTTGTATTTAAGAGCAATTGGAGGCCACGGAAGGAGAGTTGTATGGCATTGAAGCTTGCCTGGAGGGTTGTTAACACAGTGTCCAAAGAAGGGCCGGAAGTATACAGAATTGTGTCGTCTGCGTAGAGGTGGATCAGAGACTCACCAGCAGCAAGAGCGACCTCATTGATGTATACAGAGAAGAGAGTCGGTCCAAGAATTGAACCCTGTGGCACCCCCATAGAGACTGCCAGAGGTCCGGACAGCAGACCCTCCGATTTGATACACTGAACTCTATCAGAGAAGTAGTTGGTGAACCAGGCGAGGCAATCATTTGAGAAACCAAGGCTGTCGAGTCTGCCGATGAGGATGTGGTGATTGACAGAGTCGAAAGCCTTGGCCAGATCAATGAATACGGCTGCACAGTAATGTTTCTTATGTAGTGAGGGAGGGGTCTTATAGCCCTTCCCCTTCTATTAATACAACATTAACATAATCAATTATCAAATCAAATTTGATTACTATAATACATAAAAAAAATGTGCAGCCCCTATTATGACCCCAAGGTGACCTCCCATCAGCTTTAAGCCACAAGATGATGCTACAAGGTTAAGACACGAGGCTTTCAGCCACTACATGATACTACTAGGATAAGACACAAGGCTATAAGTCATATAATCATCCAGGTATACATCTCAAGCAAACTGGAGAAAAATAATAATAAATGTGATAGGATCCTGTAGTTATAATGTTGTACGAATTTTAACATTATGCTCTATGACTATGCAAAGCTGCCAAAAAATATTTATTTCACAGGATGCTGCTGAGGGGAGGACAACTCATAATAATGACTGGAATGGCGTGAATGTAATGATATCAAACACATGGAAACCATGTGTTTTATGAGTTCGATGCCATTCCATTTATTCCCTTCCAACCATTACTTTCCCAAATAAGGTGTCACCACCAAACTACCGTATCGTATCATACACAGCGTTTTACCGAATACTTTTATTTTGAAGGCAAACCGGAAAACTGGAAGTCTTAAAGTTGCTATCGGGACACGAATGTCACGGATAGAACAATTAGTTATTCTAAATCGTTGTTCATGTTGTTGCCGTGAATCATGTGGCGACCTCTATAATACTTCCGCTGTTCTATGAAAATAGCTCCGTCTTTTCAGGGCGCATTTGATGTTAGTTCCTGGTCTTCAAATGCAGCGTCATTATTAATGCTAGACCAAACTTAAATGACCGAAAATGATTTTAATTGTCAACAATATACCTAGTTAGCTATATCTACATGCTGTACATATACGCCCTGAGTATGCAAGTAATTATGATGAGATTCTTTCAACTGGAAATACTTAATCATTGCTCCACCAAAATAAACATAGTGATGGCGTCGTTTGGTCATTGAAGTGGCGATTTTGCAAAGTAAAAACAATCTACCCAGCTTCAATACCTTATTAAGGTAAGACAGGCTCATTAAATGACTTAGCTAATTTATGTTCATTACATGTAAACATATGTAACGATATCATAGCCATCAGAATACAGGTCCATTTAGAAAGGTCTGACGGGGTAAAATACATTGTTTTCAAGAGAAAGAATCTCAGAAGTTGACGCAGTAGGTCAGAATTCTGTTTCATAAAGGCTGTCATTATTCAGCACTGCTGATAAAGTTGTTACTGGAGAACTCAAAACATAATTTCGAGTGCTAATTGTGTTTATCAGCTAGTACTTCGTTTTTATAGAAGGCAACAGTGGGCTCGTCACAATACCCATAAAACCCAGCAGACAAACACAGAAATGGTTCCAATAATTTTTTTCACCATTTGTTTTTCTCGAATGGGATTTCATGTAGGCTTTAGGTGCCTTTACTCAGTACTTTGTTGAAGCACCTTTTGGTAGTGATTACAGCCTCAAGTCTTCTCGGGTATGATGCTACAAGTGTACACACCTGTATTTGGGGAGTTGGAAGGTGAACCTTCACACCAGTCTGAGATCCTGAGTGCTCTGGAGCAGGTTTTCATCAAAGATCCCTCTGTACTTTGTTCTGTTTATCTTTCCCTCAATCCCGACAAGTCTCCCATTCCCTGCCGCTGAAAAACATCTCCACAGCATGATGCTGCTATCACCATGCTTCACCGTAGGGATGGTTTTGGCCAGGTGATGAGCGGTGGTTGGTTTCCTTCAGACGTGACGCTTGGCATTCAGGCCAAAGAGTTGAATCTTGGCAAACTCCAAGTGGGCTGTCATGTGCCTTTATACTGAGGAGTATCTTCTGTCTGGCCACTCTACCATTGGTGGAGTGCTGCAGAGATGGTTGTCCTTCTGGAAGGTTCTCCCATCTCTACAGAGAAACTCTGAAGCTTTTGTCACCTACCTGACTAAGGCCCTTCTCCCCGATTGCTCAGTTTGGCCAGGCAGCCAACTCTAGGAAGAGCGTCTTGGTGGTTTCAAACTTCTTCCATTTAAGAATGATGGAGGCCATTTTTAGATCTGTGCCTCGACACAATCCTTTCTTGGAGCACTACGGACAATCCCTTCAACCTCATGGCTTGGTTCTTTGATTTGTGGGACCTGATATAGACAGGTGTGTGCCTTTCCAGGATGCACATGAGCTCAATTTTAAGTCTCATAGCAAAGGGTCTGAATACTTATGTAAATAATTATTTTTGTTGTTGGTGTGTTTTATACATTTGCAAACATTTTTTGTCATTATGGGTTATTGTGTGTAGATTAAGGCTGTAATATAAAATGTAGAAAAAGTAAAGGTCTAAATACTTTCCGAATGCACTAACTTCTGTTCTGTTGCAGATTCAAAGCCAAATGAACTCATTGCAGAATGAATCCATAACCATGAATAAATAAGAATATTTATTTGACAAGAATGCACTTAGTCACCCATCAATCACCTGATCTCCAATTACTGATTGTAAAACAGCATATTGTGATTTTTGGTGGGTGAGTTACAAATGGATAAACAACTGGATGTGTAAGTTAGGTTTAATATAAAATACTAGGTCAAATCCAGCAGAATGAGAAACACTTAACTCACTCAAAACAAGGAAGGCATGCCTAAACGCAGCTATATCAACTCCCTTCTTGTAAATTTAACAGGTCCATGTTGATTGTCATTTGTGAGTAGCACATTTTCCACAGTATTTAGTCCAAACCCCAGAATAAGCAGGAAAAGGCCAGAATTACACAGAATTACACAATACATCACAACCGTTATAATCATTGACCAGTACGGATAATTAAGTAAAACCACAAATCCAAATCCCTATCTCCATCCATGGCTAATTTAGGAAAGGAACCATTTTAGCTAGCTTGCCACTGGAGGACAGAAACACAATGGGATGCAACAATGGGTTTTGATGCGACTGTAAAGCCAAATCCAAACGGTCTTCCCTTTACATATATATTTTTTTTGTGT
The DNA here is from genome assembly GCF_023373465.1 of Oncorhynchus keta. Classification (NCBI taxonomy): domain Eukaryota; kingdom Metazoa; phylum Chordata; class Actinopteri; order Salmoniformes; family Salmonidae; genus Oncorhynchus; species Oncorhynchus keta. The sequence continues at coordinate 9,133,358 of NC_068427.1, forward strand.
TTACCAGGACCATTTTTGTGAGGGGGGGGGGTGCTGTGGGATAATTTTAGATACTCTTTGAAGAGGTAGGATTTCAGACGTTTTTCTCTGAAGATGGGCAGGGACTCTGCTGTCCTAGTTTCACAGGGAAGCTAGTCCCACAATTGGGGTGCTAGGACAGAGAAGAGCTTGGACTAGGCTAATCCTACCCCATTGATTTTAATCACTCAGTTGTGAGTTTATTTACATGCATGCAGACAGTTTATACCAGTTGTAAACAGTACTATGAAACAACACAGTGCCTATAACTGTAAATACATAGGTAAGGACACCTAAGGTAAACATTTGATTGTATATTCCTCCCTGTGTGACCAGGCAGCTCCAGTAGTTGACATTTCACTGTGCTTCTACACCTGCATTGCTTGCTGTTTGGGGTTTTAGGCTGGGCTTCTGTACAGAACTTTGTGACATCAACTGGTGTAAGAAGGGCTTTATAAATACATTTGATTGATTGGCATAGTCCTTGGTGATAGGCACACTAACTCATTGTTATTTAGTATTAATTGCCTGTCATGTTATATGGCATAATGCTCTTAATATTTTCTCAACAGACAAATGAGCCAATGGAGACTGAGGGGTTGTGTCTCTGTGAAAAGTGCGGGAAGGAATTATCCGATAGCAGCCGCCTCTCCTCTCACCTTTGCACTGTGGACTTCACCAAAAAGGGACAGTTGACCCGTTATAAGTGTCCTTTGTGCGATGAGGTCTTTACCATGCCAGGTGCACTGAAACACCACTTCCAAAGCCATCGGAGGGAGGAACTCACAGGTCCGTTCCACTGCTCCGAGGAGGGTTGCCAGTTCAGCACCTCACACCGGTTGGTGTTCCAGGAACACCTGCACTCACAGCATGCTCTCACCCTCGTCTCTTGTACCTTCCGGTCCTGCACCTTGGCATTCCGCACACGTTCTGAGATGGAGGGCCACTGGCGTATCCATATGCCTTTCCACTGCCCCCGCTGTGACTTTGTGACCGCTCATGCTAAACAGCTGAGTACCCATGGTGTGGAACATGACCGTCTACTTGCTGCACCTGAGGGTAAACTTTTAGAATAAATGCATCATTCTCCACACAAACTAATACTCACTCACACAAATTGTTATATTTAGGGTAGAGCCAACACGGGATGCCTCAATTTGTGTACATTTTTGTGCTCAGGTGACAAGGTGCCAACAACGACAGGCCAGGGTGGAAACAGCCAATCGGCTCTTGAGACCAGCTCTGGAAGGCCAAAAAGGGCCCTGAAACGCAATCCAGCTTATGTGTCATCATCACAAGAAGATGATGAGGATGAAGAAGAGACACAGCAGCACAACATCGACAATAGAGCCAGAGAGGAGGTGCAAAAAGACAAAGCAGCTACGAACATCAATGAGAACCCATCTAAAGGTAGTGTGGGATCTCTAGAACTGCTTTGGCGTTGTTGTTCTTCTCTTCTGTGTTCAGGACCATTCAAGTTTTCTGGTGAGGTAGGGTTTTGCCAGGTCATCAAATATCAGATAAATGTTGTGCTAACCATACTTTTGAAAATCACTTTAAATCAGGTTTATGTCAGTAAATCTAGGTCTACATTTACATACTAGGAAATAAGTTGTTCTATTTCATTACAAAAGATAACACCCGCATCTCCTCCCTGTCCTGAAGATCATATTATGGCAGGCATGGAGCATATGTATCGCACTCACATCTGCCCCGAGTGCCGCCGCTGTTTCAAGATGCGCTCCCACCTGCTGGAGCACCTCCACCTCCACTTCCCAGACCCCAGTCTCCAGTGCCCCACCTGCAACCATTACTTCACCAGCAAGAGCAAGCTGCGCATCCACATGCTTCGGGAGTCTGGCCAGAAGGTCCATCGCTGCCACCTGTGCGACTACGCCTCTGTGGAGCGCAACTCGCTCCACCGCCACCTGGCCAGTGTGCACTCCAACGAGGTAGGGGGTGACATCCACCCGGATGTCTACCCCTGCCCCACCTGCGGCCAGAGCTTCCGCCAGAGCCAGGCACTCAAGTCCCACATGAAGTCTCACCACACATCGCGGGACAGCCAGCCACTGGCCTGCTTCCAGGAGGGATGCTCCTTCAATACCTCTGACCGGAAGGAGCTCCAGAGACACGCAGCCGATGTCCATGGAATCAAGGCCGTAGAGTGCCGCCATCATGCCTGCAACGCCATCTTTGGTAGCCCCCAGGACATGGAGGCCCATTACCGGACACACTTGGCCTTCCACTGCTCACAGTGCGACTTCTCCTGCTCCAACAAGAGCCTCTTCCGGCAGCACAAACTGCAAGGCCATGCCGGGGACGAGGAGTTGACCTGCAACTTCTGCCCCTTTGCCACGTTCAATCCCGTGGAGTTCCAGCAGCATGTCGGCCATTTCCACGCCAATGAGAAGATCCACCGGTGCCATCAGTGCAGCTTTGTCACCGCACACAAGCGGGTCCTACGACGGCACATGCTGATGCATAGTGGTGAGCAGAAAAAAGTAACGTAACTTTGGACTGTTCTACTCATCCATAGCTTCCAGATAACTCATTTTTGAAAGTCATTCATGTATTTTTCTTTCAAGGTGAGAAGCCCCACAAGTGTAACCTGTGTGACTTCAGGTGCCGTGATGAGACCTACCTCTCAAAACACATGCTCATCCACTCAGATGACAAGAATCATATGTGCTCTGAGTGTGGATATGTCACCAAATGGAAACACTACCTGAATGTGCACATGCGCAAACATGCTGGTGACCTCAGGTAAGTGATTTACTCGTGAGTTATTTTGCACATACAGTACCAGTCAAAAGTTTAGACACACCTACTCAGGGTGTCATCAAGGCAAAGGGTGGCTACTTTGAAGAATCAAACATTTGTTTAACACTTTTTTGGTTACTGCATGATTCCATATGTGTTATTTCATAGTTTTGATGTCTTCACTATTATTCTACAATATAGTAAAAACAAAGAAAAACCCTTGAATGAGTAGGTGTCCAAACTTGACTGGTACTGTCAGTCTTCAAGAACTGTCAGTGGCGCAGCGGTCTAAAGCACTGCATCTCAGTGCTTGAGGCGTTACCACAGACACCCTCGTTTGATCCCAGGCTGTATCACAGCCGGCCGTGATCGCATAGGGCGGCGCACAATTGGCCCAGCGTCGTCCGGATTTGGCCGGTGTAGGCCGTCATTGTAATTAAGAATTTGCTCTTTACTGACTTGCCTAGTAAATTAAAGGTTAAAAAAAGTGAAAATAGTGGTCTGTTTTATGGTGTGCATGCAGTAGTGTAGGGATTTTTAACAGATAAAAGCATTACAAAATACTTTTTGTCTGATGTTCAACCAAGTTGATGTGTATGTCTGCTCTAGCACGTCTTGGTGTGAGAAGTTGGATATCATATCAGCAGTTAATGAACCTAAGGCCACACTTAGGCATTGAGAGATTGACCGATCCAGTCCGTTTCTTCTCCTAGGTACCAGTGTGACCAGTGCTCCTACCGTTGTCACCGCACGGACCAACTGAACAGCCACAAACTCCGACACCAGGCCAAATCCCTGATATGTGAAGTCTGTGCATATTCCTGCAAGCGCAAGTACGAGCTTCGCAAGCACATGCTCCTCAAGCACTCTCAGGGAGAGGGCCATCAGCCTCCAGTCTTCCAGTGCAAGTACTGTCCCTATCAGACATGCTACCGCCAGGCTCTGCACAACCACGAGAACTGCAAACATACCCGGACTCGAGAATTCCGCTGTGCCCTCTGCCCCTACTCCACTTACAGCAGCACCGGCCTCTTCATCCACAAGAGGAAGGCTCATGGATACGTGCCTGGCGATAAGGAGTGGCAAGAGAACTATGCAGAGAAGGAGAGGGAGAACTCTGTGGACCTACTGCAGGGCTTCTACAAAATGCCAGCCAAGAACTCTGCTGAAGGTCCTATCAAGAACCTACAGGAGAAAGTCGCTGGCTCTGCTGTTCAAAATGAACACAACCTAGAAACTGTAACTGGCCCCAAAACCACAGAAATGTCAAATAAAAATTCTGATATTGTCCAAGTGGTAGTTGACAAAGGGATTCTGGCATGTCACAATTCAACAGATAATCCAGAGCAATGCTGTACTTTAGTTTTGACAACAATAGCTAACACAGAGTGCACTGAGATGGCATCCATGCAGGGTGAGACGCCAAACAGCAGAGACCCAACTTACAGAAGACCCACAGTGGACCCTAAAGGATCTAACACCCTGAGCCAAAAGCCAGCATCTGCAAGTGAGGCGGAGGAAGAGGACATGGCTATGGAGGATTGCGATGACCTAAACGATTCAGAAGACAGAGAAACTCCTTTAACCGCTACAAGGCAACCAGCAGAGGCTGCAGAGAACAACACACAGATCGCGGAGGTGTCTAGCGCAGCTTGCAACTCATCCGCCGAATCATTGGCGCAAAGCGCCGACTCTGAGATTCGTCTGAAGGCCATGAGGAAGCAAGACAAGGACCAGGCGGAGGCTCTGGTCTTGGAAGGCCGGGTTCAAATGCTGGTGGTGCAGAATGAGGCCGGAGAGGCTAGCATATACCGGTGCGAACACTGCTCCTACGTGACTCGCAAGCAGACCTCTCTCCGACACCACTGCCGTTCCCTCTGCCTCGCCAGGTGGAAGAGACTCAAGTGCCAAGCCTGTGGGGCGCAGTTCAAACAGAAGAGAGGCCTGGACACCCACCGCCTTAGGAAGTGTCCCGCTCTGCAGAAGAACACCAGGAGGTTCATTGGCACTCCCTCTGCTGGACAGTCTGGAGAAAGGGACTTGGGTCAGGGTAAATCCCAGATCCCTGACAAAACCACAACCGCCGATCAATCAGAGTTCGTATCTTGTGATGTTGCGCCAACCGAAGTTTCCATAGACACACAACCAGAAATGAGAGGAGAGGAAGCAAACTTGTGCGATTTGACCAATCCTGGAGGCTCGGGTGAGAGAGGATCTACAGCACTACAGAAAAGCCAAAGGAAGACAGTTGGAAAGACAAAAAGGCAAGTGAAAGTTGGCAGGGTAAAGAGACCTGTGAAGATTAAAAAGATCAATGAAGGGGAAATTTTAGGAAAGACAGACAAAGCCCATCCTATGAACACAGAGAATGACAATGCGCATAGCTATATAGAAGATGACATGAAATTCACTTGCAAGACGTGCAGTTTCAGGTCCTCCAGGGTTGTGACGATAGAGCGCCACTGCTCGACGTGCACAAGAAAAACTCCCACAAAGAAAGCTGTCCGAATTGTTAGCTCTCTGGAGCAGGATGATGACAGCAATGAGGAGGAGGAGAATATTAAAAGGGGTTCTGAAGAAGATGTGGTTGAGATAAAGGTATCAAATCCAAGCTATTCTCCTAAATTGTCCTGTCCCAACTGTCTTTTCAGGTGCAAACAGAAGAGAGCACTGATCAACCACGAGAAGCGAGGCTGCCTGAAGCCAGACGAGGTGCAGTGCGAATTCTGCTCGTTTGTGGCCAAGTCACAGAAAGCTATGGCTAACCATGTACTGGTCCATCGGAAAGACAAGTTATCGCTCTTAAAAAAGGTCAAAAGGTTAGTTTTGCATTGCGACCATTGCCCCTTTACTTGTAAGCAAGAGCGTTGCATGACGCAGCATGTGGCTCTGAAGCACGAAGGTGCCAAGCCCCACCGCTGCCGCTTCTGCCCGTTCAGCACCACACGGCGCTACCGCCTATATGCCCATGAATCTCTTCACACCGGCTTGGGCCGCCACAGCTGCGACGTCTGCGACCAGACCTTTGGCGCTGCCTCCAAACTCCGCCAGCATCACAAGCGTGTCCACGACAAACAGCCCTCTCATTTCTGCACCCTATGCGACTTCAGCAGCTACTCTCTCAACGATGTCGGACGACATACCCTCCGCTGCCACACAGGGAAGCTCCTGCACCCCTGCAGCCAATGTGAGGCACGCTTTACCTCCGACACAGCGCTCAAGCAGCACTGCAGCCGCAAACACCTGAGCCCCGCCAGCATAGCATGCCAGCAATGTGACTTCAGCTGTGGCAGCCAGGCCACCCTCAAGGTCCACCAGCAGAAAAAGCACCCTCAGCTGGACTGTGCCACCTGCCAGGAGACCTTCCCCACCCGGGAGGGCCTGGAGGAGCACCAGAGGACCCACCTCACCCAGCAGTGCTTGCTTTGCCCCTTTGCCACCCGTAAGAGGCAGCCACTCATCCAGCACCTTCTCGACGAGCATGAGGATGGCCCCCCAGAGGACAAGCCACTGAAGTGTGCCATCTGTGGCTTCGCCTGTCGCCACCAACTGGTCTTTGAGCAGCACGTTCGCTCCCACGGGGGTACCCGCCTTTACAAGTGCACAGACTGCCAGTACTCGACTCGCAACAAGCAGAAAATCACATGGCACATTCGCATACACACAGGGGAGAAGCCCTACCATTGTGAGCAGTGCAGCTACTCCTGCGTAGATCCATCAAGGCTAAAGGTGAGCAATGAGGTCCTTCAAAATCTTTGCTGTAATGTAACACATGGTACTACACCATTTTATTTTATAGAAGTCAGGTCCTCTCGGTCTAATACCAAACCATTGGGCTTAAAAAGTCTACAAGGACTGGTAGAGGACCTTCTATAATAAGATACCGTGTGTTACAAATGGTGTAGTAGATACCTATTTATCATCATTGTCATTCCATTATAGTATCACATGAGGATCCACCAGGAGGAGAAGAAATACCTCTGTCCTGAGTGTGGCTACAAATGCAAGTGGATGAGCCAATTGAAGTATCACATGACCAAACATACAGGTACAAAGTATGAGTCACACTATTGCTGTCATCATTTACAACATACATTTAGTTGGAATTCGATCATAAAATGACCTTTCCCCTGCCCTTTCTTTCTCTCTCCCTCCACCCTCAGGGGATAAGCCATATGCGTGCGAGGAGTGTGAGTACCGCACCAACCGTGGTGACGCCCTCCGCATCCACAGGGAGACGCAGCACTGTGACGCTCGCACCTTTATCTGCGAGAAGTGTGGCAAAGGCTTCAAGACGCGCTTCCTCCTTAAGACCCACCAGCGTAAACACAGCGAGGAGCGGCCTTACGTGTGCGGCCTGTGCCGCAGGGCCTTCCGTTGGCCAGCCGGCCTCCGCCACCATTACCTCACCCACACCAACCAGCAGCCTTTCATGTGCCGCTACTGCCCCTACCGTGCCAAGCAGAAGTTCCAGGTGGTCAAGCACCTCCGGGGGCACCATCCGGACCAGCCTGTGGAGCAAGGGGTGGCCAAGGATCCCCACGCCCTCAGCCTAACCCTGCAGGATGCCCGTCTGGGGGGGCTGGAGGAGGGGGCTGGGGAGGAGGTGGAGGAGGGAGCTCGGGAGGAGGGGATTGTACCGGATGGGTTGGAGGTGTTGGTGCAAGAGAGGGTGGAGGAGGTCACAGAAGGCCAGCAAGGTGAGGAGTAAAAAGGTTCAGCCCACTCAACTGGAACCTGAGAAAACAGACATTTTAGTGAACGTTTTGATGCAGTTTTCCTCATCCAAGCATGATGAGGACTGGGCTACAGCGGTAAACTTGAATTAAACATCAACAAAGGACCTTGTCTTAATGAGTATGCATGTACATATACTACTGCAGAGTGCACCATGAAACACATATACAATTGTATGTTTAGTATTAAAACATTGTCAATTAATGGCGATTTAACAAATTGCTAAATGACAATTACAAGAAATGGGCAGTTTAAAAATGTTTAACCAATAGGAATATAACTTTTTATATTAAGATGTTTTCAAAACAGCAGGTCTTTCATTTCTCTTTATTTATAGAGCTCTATGCGCATGCATACATTACAGTATAATCTTTTACAACACGACGCATGAGATAGCGATATAGTTTCGTGCCACACTTTGAGGAACTGTACAAAATGTCTATGGAAAGGCTTGGATGGAGGACTAATTGTCTATGCAGTTAAGTTACTCGACCAGCACACAATGCAAGTGTTGAATGGTTATGAAACAATGATATAAAAACAAAGGTCATTGCATAGTTTGTAACCCTAAAAGGACTTGTGAGCCCTGCAGTATGTCAGTTATTGTATCAGTTCGATCAGCCAAGTGCTATTGAACATTGCTTAATGCATTCCTATGACATGACAAGTTAAAAAACATTGATTATTTTAAAAGATTTTATATTGGGGAAATGGCAAAATATCACTTAAATGCTGTGAGTTCCCAGGTGTTTTTTCATCAGTGTGAGGTCCCACTAGCGTTTGCTTGAACAGAAATGGGTATTTATGCAGAAATACTTTAAAGCAGTTCATACCGAAGTATTTTCAATACTAATAACAGTTCATTTGAAAGTGACAGCAATCATGAGGTATTGTAGCCCTCCCATGTAGTTGGAGTTTGCAGCATGTTATTCAGCCAATCATTGGGCCATCAGACTTCTGTTGTTACCTCAGAGATCTTGACGTTGACAAACAGAGTAGACAGGGGCATAGCTGTTCCGTCTTTGGACAGGAGGTGGATGTGCCGATATCCTGGGAAAAGTGGGAGAGCATCCAGTAGAAATTCAGATTTTTGTCAGGAAAGAGCCACTTAGAAACCGTCACTCAGACAGTATGATATGTACATTTGTACATAACAGGCATAAATAAAAACTCAGCTGAGATGTACAATTCAGACAGGTTTCATTTATTTAACCTTAATTGATTTAACCTTTAACCAGGTAAGTCAATAGGATAATATTATTTTGTGAAATAATTTGAAGAAAACTGCACTTAGAGATTTACCCAGCTGTCCAGACTACGCTATCTCAGTTGTAATATGAACATGTCTATTTTACCTGGCTGAATACAGGTGAAGGGCACGGTGAACTGGCCCATGAAGTCATTCCTGGAAGCCTTGTCATAGTCCTCCACCACAAAACGCACCAGGGCCAACTCTGGGACGTGGATGATAAAATTGAGGGTCTCGTTCCATAGAGGGTTAAAACCTGTAGACAGGGGGCAGCAGAGACCAGGATTTAGGCAGCCAAGAGAAGGACTGGGGTTCTATGTCACGTTCTATCTAATGTACTTAAACATGGCAAGGTGCGTACTATTTACATGTAAAAAGAATAATAATAATGCATGCATTTGGTGCCCGAGTTGACCGAGTCTGTACAAAGACCCCAATGAATCTCTTTGTCAGGCCATGTAAGGGTCCCTCACCATTGTTGTCAATGTAACTAGTCTCTTGCTTGGCTTGGTCTTGTGATACTCCGTAGATCTCCACTCTAACCAGAGGGTCAACGATAGAGCCCTCTTTCTGGTTCACCTTTGGTAGCTGCTGCCCACTAATTACCTGATGGACACACACACAATCAAGACTCGGGAAAAGTATAAACTTGCAAAAAGTAAACCTTCAGTACACACAAACTGCACAAAGGCACACAACATAGTTGTATGGTACAGAGCAGTTGTTTCTGGACCTGGATAGACAGTTGGAGTGATGTGTAGCCATCCCAGTCCTGGGGTCTTTCTGGGTCAAAAGAGTCATCGTTCCTCATGAAGTCAGGTTTGAGGACGTAGCCACAGCAGCCATTCTGACGGAAGAGCCCATCGTTCAGATCCATCTCCAGCCCAGCCGTCTGGACGTTCAGCGCCACTAGGAGTAGATTAATCAACCAATCAATCAATCACATGTATTTATTTCTATATGTATGGATGTTAATTACGGTATGCAATATGTTTCACCTATCTGACAGCCCACGTTCCACAGCTCCTGTGGGTTGTAGTTAGAGGAATCGGTCCTCATGCCGCTGGGATAGACTCTGCTAAGCTGTCTGCTGTTGTGGTGCACAAACTCCGTCCCTGAGAAAGACAGCCATACAGCGACGTTTTTTCCTATCCCCTAACCCAGGGGACCTACAACAGTGAATGGGAGTGAATTCCTCACCGATGATCCTTGGCAATATATGAATACATTGTTTGCCATGTAGGTATTGCTAAAATAGTTCAGGGCGTACCTGTGTCCTTTGCAAGTTTCCTGGCCTTGGACTCGGAGAAAGAGGACATTTCGTAGCACTTGGAGTGTAAGCGAGAGTACTCAAAGCTGTGAAAATGGACACTCTTGCAGTACACCACCAGATCCGAGAGTTCCCTAGAGAACTTGGATTTCTGAGGAGACAGGAAATGACATGCCTGCGTAAGTGACCTAAACTCACTTGCTTTGTGGCTTTGGAACCAAGGCAAAACATGATTAGCTGACAGATCAAGGTACAGTGTTCATTGCTTGCTTACTGTGTGATAGACAAAAACATTATCTAGATTTTTCACATAATGGCAGGATGTATTAACAGTAATAATGTGTGAATGTATAAGTGTAATAGTTGGCGCAGATGATGGCAAGAAGTTGACAATGTTCACCTCCATCCATCCATAGATCCCCATACCTTATCATGGAGACAAATGGCCTCTGCAGACAGGTTTTCTTCAGACGGGCTCTCAGGTTCAGCTTCATCGCTGACCTCGTCAGTGGCCTCATCGGTCAGCGTTTCACTTTCTTCTAGGCCGCCAATCTTCTTTGCTTTCAGCAGGATCTTTCCCTTCAGATCCTAATATGTGCATGCACAAACACACACACTCTGCCAATCATAAACTTCGGTATTGATTATCTAAAGTGCTCTGAATGGAAAAAGAATAAAACAAATCACTGGAGAATACAGACTGTACTCAGTGGCGGAATGCGAGGCTGGCGGTGCGCGTGCACTGGAACCCACGGCCATTGGGGGCTCACAAGCCCTAACTATTCAGTTATGCATGGGAACCCTAGTTATCTGCATCCCGGGCTGTATAATTTGTACACCAGACTTGTCAATAGTCAATCACAATGTCCACTATGAACCATATCAAAATGCATCATGCTGTTTATAAGACACGCCTACAAGTCAACAACAAATCCTAATTATGATAATATGTAACTTAAATGTTTGGGCACTACATAAGTCACCTAAATATCTCTATGTATTGATGGCAATACATCTATTTGCTTCACATAAAACCTCACTGGACAGTAACAATGTCATTTTTTATTGGTATGCAAAGATTGCTGGGAAATATGCAAATACTGTCCAATGATATTGTAGCAGAGATTCAGATATGTGGGCTAATTGTGGTTTTGGCTTTCAGTTAGTTATTTTTGGCTACCTGTAAGTGTGAATGTCTTTACAGTTCATCTGGTCTGTTGACTTTCAGTTACTGTTCTGCTTTACATTGGGGGCCCAGAGATAATTGTATAATATAACAATGTAGTAAAGCCACTGACTGGTACTGCTCTTAGCTACACTGGCTGAATAAAAACCTGAACATAGTCAGACAGGAATTCAAATCCGTAGAGAATGGGTTCTCAATTGACTTGCCTTGTTGGTGAATGGTTACGGTAGAGTAGATAAATAGAATAGAAAACACATTGAAGGGGGTCTTACGTGGGGAGAGGGCAGCTCTTGGTGAACCAGTCCATCCAGGGGTTCCCTGAGCAGCATGTCCCCCAGGATGGTGTCCAAGAGCTGGGCCATGACCCTTTGCTGCTCCACACTGCAGTGGTTCTCCAGGGACAGGATGACAGGAAACTCAGATGCCTGGGAGAGGGGACAGATGAGGGACTAAACAGGAATTCCTAAAGGAATGTGTGGATCTATTACAGTAATGTTTTTAATGATATGTTAAGGCTGAAGACAGATTGGTTTATGATGCTGAATACTTGGTTGAAGCAAAAACCAACACAGAAGACAAATGGTCAGGACAAGAACCACTTAGAGACTGGATTGAATAGAACTGAGTGGTCATGGCCTTGTGAGTGGCGCAGCGGTCTAAGGCACTGCATCACAGTGTTGCGGTGTCACTACAGCCTGGTGGTCCCATAGGGCGGCACACAATTGGCCCAGCGTCAATCGGGTTAGGGGAGGGTTTGGCTGGGGGGGGGGCTTTATTTGGCTTCGCTCTAGCGACTCCTTGTGGTGGGCCGGCCGCCTGCAGGCTGACTTCGGTCATCATTTGAACAGTGTTTCCTCCGACACGTTGGTGCAGCTGGCTTCCGGGTTAAGCGAGCGGGTGTTAAGAACCGCGGCTTGGCGGGTCATGTTTCGGAGGATGCATGACTTGACCTTCGCCTTTCCCGAGCCCGTTCGGGATTTTCAGCAATAAGACAAGGTCGTAATCCCAAAATTTGGGAGAAAAAGGGGGTAAATAATTACAAACAAAAATGTAATACAAAAATAGCTGAGTGGTCATGAATATGTGATGTAAATGTTCTGTTTGTGTGTCAGATCAATGCTGCTTTTCTAATAGCCACTCATGTGAGTGACTGATTGATTGTACATGGGAGGAATCCTCACATCCGCAGTACGCCCATAACATTGCTCTGGGATCCAAGAGAAGTATCTTCGTTTCAAGGTCTCAGCTTTGAGAGAAGTCTCATGAGGTATCGGTCAGTCACATGCAGGAACTAACATTAATAATGAATCATGTAAATCATGCTTATATGACTTGTTTGTGTAGGGAATGCCCTTGTGAGAGTTTTCATCAAGCATGGACTGAGCTTGTGAACCTTGATAATAAAGATGGATTAATTTACTTTCAATTTGAGTCCTTAGAGGTGAATTTCCACAGCAAACGGTATAATTAACTCAGGTATTGAGGTGCCCACCTTGAAGGCGTACTCTCCCAGTGTGGTGATGACATCTCTGAAGAGGATCTTGGAGGTGAAGGTGTGGCCGTGATAAACAACCGGCTCTCCATTCGGCCCGTCCCAACAATCCACCTCAACACAACGACAGCCCCGCTTTAGAGCCCTGCACAGCAAGTACGCAGACACTCAGACATGGACTGAAAACTGTTTGAAAGATGGTTTGGTTTGTAAGAAATGAGACGTTCTGTGTCTCACTTCCATACAAGCCAGAGATGGGCAACTCCAGTCTTAGAGGGCCTGATGGCATCACACATTTCCCCCAGACCTACCTAACACTGATTAAACTAATTGTATTCTAAACTGGAAACCATTTTTTATTTAACCTTTATTTAACTAGGCAAGCCAGTTAAAAACAAATTATTATTTACAATGACGGCTTACCGGGGAACTGCCTTGTTCAGGAAGGGTCAGAAAGACTGATTTTTACCTTGTCAGCTCGGGGATTCGATCCAGCAACCTTTTGGCAACTGGCCCAACGCTCTAACCACGAGGCAACCTGCCGCCCCGAGAATGTCTGACCATGATTAGTTGGTTATTAGATGTGTGTCAGCTAGGGCTGAGGCAAATGTGCATAGGCACCTGAGCAATGGCACAAATGTAGCAACTGCACCCACACCTTCAAAATAAGAGTGCAAACGTATTTTTGCACCCTCACTTTTTTACCAGAAAATGATCACGATCCATTGGGTAATTTGTCATATTCAATGATTATCAATCTTTTGAGTTAGTCTACTAAAATACATATGACCATTTAATATATTAATAGCACGCCCCCCACCCCCCATTTGTATCGTCGTTTCATGGCCGATGAGGTTGGTTCAAAGCTGTTTTTACATATCATTTGAGCTGCGTGCACCATGAGAAAATTAATTGTATCATTTCACTTTTCCTGTATGAACCATGATGAGCATGTCTGTTTAGGCTTCGCTGTACCGCCGACTCTGACTTGTGAGTAGCCTTCCATCAGCCTACTACCAAAGGTTCCACCTTGGCAGAACACTGCATGTCTGGTCAATGAGTATCTTATAGACTCGCAAGTAGACCGTGAGAAATAATCAGTAGGCCAGATATTGAATGATTAAAATCTGTGAAATAGTTTTCCTCCCCAAGCTGTTTACAGGCATTTAACACCATTCTGCATCTATATTGCCTTCAGAAAGTATTCCCACCCCTTGACTTTTTCCACATTGTATTACGTTACAGCGAGCCTGAATTTAAAATGGATTATCATGAGATTTTGTGTCATCTACACACAATTACCCTATAATATCAAAGTGGAATTGTGTTTTTAGAAATTTTTTGAAATTAATAAAAAATGAAAAGCTTAAATGTATTGAGTCAATAAGTATTCAACAATTTTGTTGTGGAAAGCCTAAATAAGTTGAGTAAAAATGTGCTTAACAAGTCACATAATAAGTTGCATGCTTTGTGAGCAATAGTGTTTAACATGATTTATGAATGAGTACTTCATCTCTGTACACCACACATACAATTATCTGTAAGGTGCCTCAATCGAGCAGTGCATTTTTAAACACAGATTCAACCACAAAGACCAAGGAGGTTTTCCAATGCCTCACAAAGGAAACCTATTGGTACATTTTTGGGGGGAAAAAGCAGACATTGAATATCCGTTTGAGCATGGTGAAGTTATTAATTACACTTTGGATGGTGCATCAATACACCCAGTCACTACAAAGATACAGGTGTCCTTCCTAACTCAGTTGCTGAAGAGGAAGGAAACCGCTCAGGGATTTCAGAGTTTTAATGGCTGTGATAGGAGATAACTGATTTGACATTTTAGTCATTTAGCAGACGCTCTAATCCAGAGCAATTTAAAGGAGCTCAAGGGCACGTCGGCAGATTTATTTATTATTATTTTTAGATTTAAAAAAATACTTTTCTACCCTATTTCGTGGTATCCAATTGGCAGTTATAGTCTTGTCTCATCGCTGCAACTCCCATACGGACTCGGGAGAGGAGTGTGCCCTCCAAAACACAACCCAACCATGCCGCACTGCTTTTTGACACAATACCCACTTAACCCGGAAGCCAGCCGCACCAATGTGTTGAAGGAAACACAGTGCACCTGGCGACCATGTCAGCGTACAATGCGCCCAGCCCGCCACAGGACTCGCTAGTGCTCGATGGGACAAGGACATCCCTGCCGGGAAAACCCTCCCATAGCCCGGACGATGCTGGACCAATTGTCCGCCACCACGAGTCTCCCGGTCGCGGCCGGTTGCGACAGAGCCTGGACTCGAACCCAGAATGCCTTAGACCACTGCGCCACTCTGGAAGCCCCAACAGATTTTTTTTACCTAGCTGATTCTGGGTTATGTTTTGGGAAAATCCAACACAACACTTCAATGAGTACCACTCTTCATACTTTCAAGCATGGTGGTGGCTGCATCATGTTATGGGTATGCTTGTCATCGGCAAGGACTGTGGAGTTTTTTTGTATAAAAAGAAACGGAATAGAGCCAAGCACAGGCAAAACCCTAGAGGAAAATGTGGTTCAGTCTGCTTTCCAACAGACACTGGTAGACAAATTCACATTTCAGAAGGACAATAAAATAAAACACAAGTTCAAATGTACATTGGAGTTGCTTACCAAGATGACATTGAATGTTCCTGAGTGGCCTAGTTATAGTTTCGACTTAAATCAGCTTGAAAATGTATGGCAAGACTTGAAATTGGTTGTCTTGCAATTATCAACAATCAACTTGACAGAGCTTAAAAAAATTTTTTAAAAGAATAATGGGCAAATATTGTACTTTCCAAGTGTGCAAAACTGACTGACCCAGAAAGACTCACAGCTGTATTCCCTGCCAAAGGCAGAGGGTTGAATACTTATCTAATCAAGATACAGTATATTAGTGTTTCATTTACTATTTAAAAAATCTTCAAATTTTTTCTTCAAATTTTTCTTCCACTTTGACATTGAAGTATTTAGTGTAATTGTTGCCAAAAAATTATAATTAAATCAATGCTAATCCCACTTTGTAACACAACAACACGGTGTGTGAAAGTGAATACTATCTGAAGGCAATGTATTTCCTTAAATCAATCGGTTAAATCACATTATTAAAATGTTTTCATTAAGCTACAAAAGTAACATTCCTGGCTGAGACCCATATGCAAGTACAAAATGGCGCTTTGTGGTTACAGTGTAGCCAAGCTGTGTCTGTATCAGAACATGTGAGCAGAGTTGAAATCCCGCTCAAAATGGCGCCAGAAGAAATGGCAGCAGATTTACAGGCGCCCAACCAATTGTGGTATTATTTTGTACATAATGTTTCTGCAACCGTATCTTACAACAAAAAAAAAGAGCTTCTGGATATCAGGACAGCGATCACTCACCTCGGATTAGACAAAGATTTTTTCTTCAATAAGCAGGACGCACAGGACATTCTCCGAACACCCGACAAGGCCAACATCCCAGTTATTTGCAAGAGGAAGCGACGCAGGTACAGAGGACACAGAGCGGGATGCCTCGTAATGGTCGTCAGAAGGCGAGTGGGAATGCTGCCGTTACCGTCAATAATACCCGCCAACGTGCAATCATTGGACAATAAATTGGAAGAGGTATGATCACGATTATCCTACCAATGGGACATCAAAAAGTGTAAAACCTTATGTTTCACGGAATCGTGGCTGAACGATGACATGGAAATTCAGCTAGCGGGATATACGCTGCACCGGCAAGACAGAACAGCACACTCCAGTAATATGAGGGGGGAGGTCTGTGCATATTTGTAAACAACAGCTGGTGCACGAAATCTAAGGAAGTCTCTAGATTTTGCTCGCCTGCGGTAGAGTATCTTGTGATAAATTGCAGACCACACCACTTGCCAAAAGAGTTTTCAGCTATACTTTTCATGGCTGTTTTATTTACCATCACAGACAGATGCTGGCACTAAGACCGTACTCAGTCAGCTGTATAAGGAAATAAGCAAACAAGAAACCCCTCACCCAGAGGCGGCGCTCCTAGTGGCCGGAGACTTTATGCAGGGAAACTTAAATCAGTTCTACCAAATTTACATCAACATGTTAAATGTGCAACCAGAGGGAAAAAATTCTATATCACCTGTACTCCACACACAGAGACACATACAAAGCTCTCCCTCACCCTCCATTTGGTAAATCCGACCACAATTCTATCCTCCTGATTCCTGCTTACAAGCAAAAAGCAGGAAGCACCAGTGACTCGGTCTATAAAAAAGTGATCAGATGAAGCAGATGCTAAACTACAGGACTGTTTTGCTATCACAGACTGGAACATGTTCTGGGATTCTTCCGATGGCATTGAGGAGCACACCACATCAGTCACTGGCTTTATCAATAAGTGCATTGAGGACGTCATCCCCACAGTGACTGTACGTACATACCCCAACCAGAAGCCAGGGATTACAGGAAACATTCGCACTGAGCTAAAGGGTAGAGCTGCCACTTTCAAGGTGAGGGACTCTAATCTGGAAGCTTATAAGAAATCCTGCTATGTACTCTGACGAACCATCAAACAGGCAAAGCGTCAATACAGGGCTAAGACTGAATCGTACTACACGGGCTCCGACACTCGTTTTATGTGGCAGGGCTTGCAAACTATTACAGACTACAAAGGGAAGCTCAGCCGCGAGCTGCCAAGTGACACGAGTCTACCAGACGAGCTAAATCACTTCTATGCTCGCTTCGAGGCAAGTAACACTGAGGCATGCTTGAGAGCATCAGCTGTCGGACAACTGTGTGATCATGCTCTCCGTAGCTGACGTGAGTAAGACCTTTAAACAGGTCAACATTCACAAGGCTGCGGGACCAGATGGATTACCAGGACGTGTGCTCCGGGCATTAGCTGACCAACTGGCAGGTGTCTTCACTGACATTTTCAACATGTCCCTGATTGAGTCTGTAATACCAACATGTTTCAAGCAGACCGCCATAGTCCCTGTGCCCAAGAACACGAAGGCAACCTGCCTAAATGACTACAGACCCATAGCACTCACGTCCGTAGCCATGAAGTGCTTTGAAAGGCTGAAACGCCTCACATCAACACCATTATCCCAGAAACCCTAGACACACTTCAATTTGCATACCACCTAAACAGATCCACAGATGATGCAATCTCTATTGCACTCCACACCGCACCTTTCCCACCAGGACAAAAGGAACTCTTATGTGATATTCATTGACTACAGCTCAGTGTTCAACACCATAGTACCCTCAAAGCTCATCACTAAGCTAAGGATCCTGGGACTAAACACCTCCCTCTGCAACTGGATCCTGGACTTCCTGAACGGCCTCCCCCAGGTGGTGAGGGTAGGTAGCAACACATCTGCCACGCTGATCCTCAACACTGGAGCCCCTCAGGGGTGCGTATTCTGTCCCCTCCTGTACTCCCTGTTCATAATAATAATAATAATAATAACCCACGACTGCATAGCCAGGCACGACTCCAACACCATCATTAAGTTTGCAGACGACACAACAGTGGTAGGCCTGATCACCGACAACGACGAGTCAGCCTATAGGGAGGTGGTCAGAGACCTGGCCAGGTGGTGCCAGAATAACAACCTATCTCTCAACGTAACCAAGACTAAGGAGATGATTGTGGACTACAGGAAAAGGAGGGCCGAGCACGCCCCCATTCTCATTGATGGGGCTGTAGTGGAGCAGGTTGAGAGCTTCAAGTTCCTTGGTGTCCACATCACCAACAAACTAGAATGGTCCAAGCACACCAAGACAGTCGTGAAGAGGGCACAACAAAACCTTTTCCCCCTCAGGAGACTGAAAAGATTTGGCATGGGTCCTCAGATCCTCAAAAGGTTTTACAGCTGGACTATCGAGAGCACGCATGCCTCCGGTCGCAAGGCACTACAGTGGGTAGTGCGTACGGCCCAGTACATCACCAGGGCCAAGCGTCCTGGCATCCATGACCTCTATACCAGGCGGTGTCAGAGGAAGGCCCTAAAAATTGTCAAAGACTCCAGCCACCCTAGTCATAGACTGTTCTCTCTGCTCCCGCACAGCAAGCAGTACCAGAGCACCAAGTCTAGTTCCAAGAGGTTCCTAAATAGCTTCTACCCCCAAGCCATAAGACTCCTGAACAGCTAATCAAATGGCTACCCAGACTATTTGCATTGCCCCCTTTGGAACACTGCTGCTACTCTCTGTTATTATCTATGCATAGTCACTTCAATAACTCTACCTACATGTACATATTACCTCAATTATCTCGACACCGGTGCCCCCGCACATTGACATTGACTCTGTACTGGTACCCCCTGTGTATAGCCTCACTATTGTTATTTACTGCTGCTCTTTATTTGTTATTCTTATCCTCTTACTTTTTGGGGGGGTATTTTCTTAAAACTGCATTGTTGGTTAAGTAAGTAAGCATTTCACTGTAAGGTCTACCTGTTGTATTCGGCGCATGTGACAAATACAATTTGATTTGGATTTGATTTGTATCTCGATAAAACAGCTCTGCTTGGTAAGTGTAATATGGACCAAAAAGCCATTCCTACACTCTTTGCATTCAATATGTATGCTGCTGAGACAAGTTAATTCAAAAAATGTAATGGTGACAGTGCGTCAAGCAAAGGCAGCAAAAAAAGTCAATTTTGGAGGAAAAGCTGAAAGGTCAATTAATGTGCTTGCTGAGACTACACTCCTTTTATTCCTCATACTTTTCATGATTATTCGGGTTCTTCACGATTCGTTGTCAAATAACGTAGCCTACTCATTGTAGTTGTTGTTTAAAAGCCCACCATTAAAAAACATTAAGATAATAAAAAATAATTTATAGTAGCCCAGGCCTGTAACTACAGACTACAGTTGAAAAAAAAAAATGAAAAAAAAGTACATTTTTAAAAAACTTTTAAAAATTTTCTCTCATCTTAAAAAGGTACGATTCTCAGGTTAGGCTACATGAGATAAAAATAAGATTAACTTCATGAGCAATTTAACAATGTCCCCCCCCCCTCATGGTCATGCATTATTCTGGCCATGTTCTTAACAGTTTGGGTTGTCAATCTATCACTATGGGTGGTATTTTCAGGGAAGGGGGCGGGATGTTTGTGAGTCACAAGGTTGGTAGGGTTTCAGACCTCTCAAATGAATTGCACTCCCACTTTCAAAGTCAGGCACCCATGCAAATGTGTGTCACCAATCAGGCCGGAGGACGGGATTTGCCCATCCCTGAGCTACAAAGGGTTATAATTGGATGTTAGGTATGAAGCTACGGGTTGTAATGGTGAGGATAATTTTGTTCCTCACTGGATGTAGGCCTCCTGGCTGCTCTGTCCTCGGAGCTGGTCCTCCATCAAGTAGGTGTTGTGGGAGGAACAGATGAAGTAGTGGCTGAGGGGCCGGCTCATGTCCTGGTTCAGGGTCAGCCGCTGGGGATCCAAGATGGCGCCCTCTGGAGAGACCAGGTACATCTGGAAGCCATCTATAGACATGGCCCCCTGTTTCTTGGCTGTGAGGAGACATGGGAAGTTCCGTCTTATCATAAGTCAAACCCAATCAAAAAATGCTCAGTAACTACTGTAAAGGAAATTTTACTTTGTACAACTTGTCTTTGGTGTCATAAACAATACTTGGTTCTTGCCTGTGTCTGGTAAAGATATGAGGGGGGGGCTGTCATGAATATGTTATTTAAGTTAAGATAGGAGATGGTGCCAGACACATGCCGGAACAAATTGTGACCGACAGGCTTGAGTCGGGTCTTATGTAGATTTTTTTTTTCTTATGTAGAGTTGTTTTAGTTGGATAAAAGTAGAGACTCAGAGCTGGAAAATGGTATATCATACACTACAGTTGAGGGGCAATGGGAAAGTAATTCTACTTTAAAAGTTGAACTTATAATGTCACTTTTGAGAAAATGGCCCTTGAATGTTTTGGTAAACCTACTGGAGAGCTCTCTTCTACGTTCTTTCAGCATCGTTCACACCCTCTTAAGCCTTTGCCCCACCCATCTCTTTAAGGATTCAGATGTAGGAACATTTACTAAACAACCAAAAGGTTTCAAGACTAAAGGCTGGTTTATACTACGCCTATCGACAGTTGTCGCAGTGACATCATGAACATTCTATTGTCTTCCGACAAACTTGTCGTTGTCGTATAAAGTTTATAAGGTATAAACTCAAAAACAGCAAGATCATTATTTACAAGTTAATGGCGAGCCAATTACAGAAAATAGCTAATGGTTGTGAGTGCGATGAAATAAAAGCAGGGCATTCTACTGGATCATTTTTGAACTTGGACACTGTCTTGTTGGCCTAACATTATATCTTAATTTGACTTTGGTGCAGGTCATGTTCTTCACATTACCGTTTCTGGTAAACATATATTATATGACATAAAATCAAAGTTTATTTGTCACATGCACAGGATACAGAAGGTGTAGTGAAATGGTTACTTGCATAGTGGAGTCTTTTGTTTAGACATGTAGCTAGCTGGCTATCTAGCTAAACAATGAACCATAATCTCAACTCATAACGTTACTACCCTGCATGAATCTGCAGGTAGCTAACCAAGCAGGTTCAATCTTAGCTAGCTAGCTAACATTAGGCTAAAATTAGCTATGCAAATGGCTCTGAGATACGAATAATATTACTACACAAATCATACACTTAAAATTAGCTTGCGAGCCACCCAGCTAACTTTAGCTAGCTAGCTAACAGTACGCTTTAACTTGAAATGAAAACGACTTTGACAAAATTAGAATCGTGTAATATCTTAAAATGTAGCTTGCTAGATTATTTTACCTGTAGACATGGATGGACGCTTCTCTCTCTCTGTCAGAGATGCCATGGTTGCCCTTAGTGTTAATATGTAATCCGGAGACAGGCGTTTTATATACAACAGGCTTTTGTGTGTTCTCTTTTCGACTCCCTCCTCATATTTACAATCAAATGCCAGAATTTTCTCCATCTACTTAGCTATCACACTCCAATTCCACCCGGCATTCCACTGATTTCAAAACTCGGTCCTCCAGAAAGTGGAGAGCAACACTTTTGCAATTCTACTGTGTGATATCTTTAAAAAAAAGCTGTGTTAGAAAGGATTAACCACACATACTGAACTGACCAGCTCATGTTGTAGACAAAAGCGTGCTACATGGCAGACCAATCTGAACTCATCTCTCGGCATGTCCAGGCCATCCATTATCTCAGCCAATCATGGTTAGCGGGAAGGTCCCTGTCTTTCTCTGTGGCAAAACCAACTAGGCTCGTAATTTAATAATTGTATTCGTATTTACACATAGCATACACGTTTGTTATTAAGACACATGAAAGTTAACATGTTCCAGAAGGCATTTCTACAAAAAAACAAATTTTGATATTTAAAAAAAAGTTTACGTTCAAAATGCCTCTCCTGTGAAGTAGTGACATGCAACATACAGCTAGTTTCCTTACTTGTTGAATGGTTAATTGTGGGCTCTTGTGGTTTACTGAAGTAAACTAGGTTATTAATATTGTGGTTGCCGTTCATTGTGATTGACATTGTCTCACCGAGGCTATTAATGAAATAATTCATTACGGTTGACTGTGGTTTGTTACAGTTGCACAGTGGTCCTTACCGGTCTCTGACGGCTCATAGCGGTCAATCAGCTCCTGGGCATGCTCCCAACTCCTCTCCCCCTCCTGTTGCTCCTGCCTCAGAAAGTCCTTCAGCTCAGCAAGGGTTAATGTCTGTCCGTCTCGGGAGTAGTCCTGGAACACCCGCCACATGTCCTTCCTTTCCGTCAGTATCTTATAGAACTGGACAAACTCCTCGTTCTCCAGACAACCTGACTTAGACTTATCTGCCAACTGGGGGTAAAGAAAATAAGCAGCATAGATTGTTACCTCTGCACTCTTCCAGTGGTATTGTACTCTCAATAAATCATGCTAAAACAGAATTCCATCACCTGATGATGGAAGGCAGATTAGTTACTGATATTTGACTGTGATAGGTTTCTGTTAAATATTACCAACGTTGAGAACTAATTCCACGACCAACAACATCCCAATTGAACCGTTGCTCACAATGCAAGGTTGATTCATTGACTGAGGATGTCATATGAGCAGTGGGAAGCATAGAATAAATATAGAAAATAGTATATTTTTTAGACCTCACGAACTTGATGGGTACCTCACCGTGAAGAGGTGAAGAGCATACTCCTCATTCATGTCCACGTTCATCATCTTCAGCAGTGTGCGCACCTCCTTGAAGTTCATCCGTCCGTCCTTGTTTTTGTCCGCCTTCTGAAACCAGTCCCAGATCCATCTGAGGGAAGATGCTGGCTAAGGGCAACACTTGGTAAGACATGATTTAGAAAGGAGCAAAAAAAAAAGACTTTACTCACACAACTTAAGTGTTTTTTGACCACAGAATGAAGCATTAGAATACTAGAATGGAAATGAACCTTCTTATGATGGGATAAAGGTCAGCCATTTCAGTCAGTCAAAGAATCAGGGAGCAATTTTCCTGCATAAGTCAAATCTGGATTTCTTTCTCTACTGCCATTAATTCCAAATAGACTAGTTTGGGTTTCTTTCTGACAATATGGCTGCCATTTTCACCCCATTCTGGAACTTTAGCCCCTCCAGTAACTTAATAGGACCTCTATGGTTTTGATTGTTTAGATCAATTGTTATAAATGTATTATGATAAGGCCCCACCAAGTCAAGTGTCACAAACCATCTAATAATCTGCCTGTTATCTGAATGGGATAAGGATACTGGTCAACCCTCTCCTTGTCATCCATGCTCTCAGCATTCTGTATCAGCTTGCTTACACCCCGGATCCAGGCCTGCGCCTCAGAAGGTGACTCCGCCACCAGGTCCAGGTTGCCGCGGCGACCACGGAACACCAGGGTGAAACAGAGGTCAGCGGGGAACTCTTCAGCGACGCTCAGCAAGACCTCCGACTGGTGACCTTCACGCACCACCTCAACATCAGCCACAGAGACTAGAAAGGAACATTAGGCATTATCGGTCAGATTCATACTTAGGAAAGGCGTGTGTAAGAAAGACGTAATTTCCTACGTGCTTCTCAGTAGGTATTCAGACTTACCTTATGAAGGTCCGTAACGGACTTTGCAGTCATGGTTCCCTTATGTGAACTGAATTTCTTTTAATCAACCGCTGAAAATCCTCCAATTTGCTGGCCAACAGATTTTCTCGTGGAGTTTTTATTCAAAAGGGTTTTCAGTACATTTATCTTAAGCCATCCCTTTAAATACGATGTACCTTTAATTTGAATTTTGGCGACAGACTAGAATGCATCGCGATAACTGGTTCATAAAAATAGAGAAGAATGAAAGAAGCCATCTAAATATGCATCTTTGTCTCCGTTTCAGCACCAACTGGTAGATTTAAAAATACACTAATCTTGTAAATTATTTAAGAAGATTTTAGAGTTAAGAAAGCATGTATGAATCATAGAAAAACTGGTTTGGAGAGCCTTTACATACTAAATACTGTATATTGACGAATAAAAAAAAGTGGTTTGATTCATCCTGAAAGTTGTTATATTCAAGTTCAATCCATGAAATCTTGGAAGGTGGGAAAGGAAAAAGTGTACAATAGAGGTTGAACAATAGTCCTGTAAATCTACCCTAATTCTTACTAATCATGGAACTGTATGACAACGGTCCAGTCGTCGTGAACCGTGCGCCAGGCTCCAGGTTTAATCTGCTACATGTGGTCTGAATTCCATAATGATTCAAATAGGCTTCAAGTCCCAAATTATTTCACAACATTAACCTAATATGATCCACTAACGCTAGAGGAACAACTTACATGGATGTGACAAAAAAGAGAACGGAAACGGAATGTTGCTAAATGTAAGTGTCATGACGTTGGCCTCTTTGGGTATAGCAAGCCCATCCCCCTCTCCCTGCCTCCTTCAACTAGACTGCTGTGGTCAGAGGTCGTAAATTCCTGAGAAGACCTCATGGACACACAGTTATAGAGTAGTTTTTCATGGAGACAAAGGAAATCCTTCCACCTCACAGAACTTGAGGTACGAACAAATTTCATGTTCCGGAGTGTAAAAGATCGGTGAAGAATCCAGCTACGAACTGGTCCATTTGTCACAACTTGGGAAGCTCATGGGAGATGGTGTGGCCACATTACCATAACACTGTTTATATAATAGCCCCAGATATAAGGTTTACATCTAATTTTTGTATAAGATGAATGAGTGAGTATGATACTGTTTACACAATTTTACAATGTGATTTTGGACTGTTTTAATGAAGGAAAACTCAAAAAGGGAATTGGATTTGAACTAAATCAGAGGACCGCCCCTGAGCCCAGTTAGGGTCAGACATCCTGGGACAGCCCTTTTCTGCCATTCCGAATAAAACCCAAATTTGAGAAATTATCACCAGACCATGTTTCTCTCAATCACGGGAGTTCAAAGGTTGTAGACCATTGCTGAATCTTTTAACCATACCACGTGGTTAAACTCTTAGACTATCGATACCGACAGAGCTAGGAATTCAGTATCATTGAACACAAAGAACGACAAGCGCCGAAACATCCATTCTATAACAAATGTCACTCTGAACAATCCCCTCTAACCACAACCCCACCATTTCTCCTTTACCCAAATCCAGATGGCCGATGTTCTGAAAGAGCTGCAAAATCTGGATCCCTACAAATCAACCGGACTAGACAATCTGGACCCTCTCTTTCTAAAATTATCTGCCGAAATTGTTGCAACCCCTATTACTAGCCTGTTCAACCTCTCTTTCGTATCGTCTGAGATTCCCAAAGATTGGAAATCTGCCGCAGACCTATATCTATCCTACCTTGTCTTTCTAAGGTGTTCGAAAGCCAAGTTAACAAACAGATTACTGACCATTTCGAATCCCACCATACCTTCTCCGCTATGCAATCTGGTTTCAGAGCTGGTCATGGGTGCACCTCAGCCACACTCAAGGTTTTAAACGACATCATAACCGCCATCGATAAGAGACATTACTGTGCAGCCGTATTCATCGACCTGGCCAAGGCTTTCGACTCTGTCAATCACAACATTCTTATTGGCAGACTCGACAGCCTTGGTTTCTCAAATGATTGCCTCGTCTGGTTTACCAACTACTTCTCTGATAGCGTTCAGTGTGTCAAATCGGAGGGCCTGTTGTCTGGACCTCTGACAGTCTCTATGGGTGTGCCACAGGGTTAAATTCTCGGGCCGACTCTCATTTCTGTATACATCAATGATGTTGCTCTTGCTGCTGGTGATTCTCTGATCCACCTCTACGCAGACGACATCATTCTGTATATTCTGGCCCCTCCTTGGACACTGTGGTAACTAACCTGCAGACGAGCTTCAATGCCATACAACTCTCCTTCCGTGGCCTCCAACTGCTCTTAAACGCAAGTAAAACTAAATGCATGCTTTTCAATCGATCGCTGCCCGCACCTGCTCGCCCGTCCAGCATCACTACTCTAGACGGCTCTGACTTAGAATACGTGGACAACTACAAATACCTGGGTGTCTGGTTAGACTGTAAACTCTCCTTCCAGACTCACATTAAGCATCTCCAATCCAAAATTAAATCTAGAATAGGCTTCCTATATCGCAACAAAGCATCCTTCACTCATGCTGCCCAAACATACCCCCGTAAAACTGACCACCCTTACCGATCCTCGACTTCGGTGATGTCATCTATAAAATAGCCTCCAACACTCTACTCAACAAACTGGATGCAGTCTATCACAGTGCCATCAGTTTTGTCACCAAAGCCCCATACACTACCCACCATTGCGACCTGTACGCTCTCGCTGGTTGGCCCTCGCTTCATACTCGTCGCCAAACCCACTGGCTACAGGTTATCTTCAAGTCTCTGCTAGTTAAAGCCCCGCCTTATCTCAGCTCACTGGTCACCATAGCAGCACCCACTCGTAGCATGCGCTCCAGCAGGTATATCTCACTGGTCATCCCCAAAGTCAATTCCTCCTTTGGTCGTCTTTCCTTCCAGTTCTCTGCTGCCCATCACTGGAATGAATTGCAAATATCTCTGAAGCTGGAGACTCACATCTCCCTCACTAGCTTTAAGCACCAGCTGTCAGAGCAGTTTACAGATCACTGCACCTGTACTTAGCCTATCTGTAAACAGCCCATCTATCTACCTACCTCATCCCCATACTGGTATTTATTTATTCATTTTGTTCCTTTGCACCCCATTATCTATAACTGCACATTCATCTTCTGCCGATCTACCATTCCAGTTTTTAATTGCTATATTGTAATTACTTCGCCACCATGGCCTATTTATTTCCTTAACTTACCTCATTTGCACTCACTGTATATAGACTTTTTGTTTTCTTTTGTTCTACTGTATTATTGACTGTATGTTATGTTTATTCCATGTGTAACTATGTGTTGTTGTATGTGTCGAATTGCTAAGCTTTATCTTGGCCAGGTTGCAGTTGCAAATGAGAACTTGTTCTCAACTAGCCTACCTGGTTAAATAAAGGTGAAATAAAAAAATAAAAAAATAAATATATAAACCGAGAGAGAGAGAGGACGAGAGACGGACAATTCTACAAAAGACACAAACTTTTCACCAGCGATCAAGACGACACACTGAGCGTAAATATATACATTGGTTGCAATTGTTCCCGAATGAGTGAGCGTTCATGTGTAAAGGATTAGCATTTCAATTGTTATAATTATTAACTCTGTATTTACTTCTTAGTCGACCCCCACTTCCCTTTTGTCTAACAAGCCGCCATGCCGGTTTAGCCCACTAGGGAACATCCTCCTATCACCACATTTACCTTGTTTGTTTATGCATTTCTGTGAATTACTTAGTTAGTAATAAATAAATGATTTAAGACAATTCATGTATGGAAGACTCATAGTGAAGACTGGGTTCGTGCAGACGTTTGGAATGAGACTAACGTGAGGTAAAGTAAAAATTCATTAATTCGAAGACCAATTGATCAGATAAAATATCTGAAAAGTTATATTAGGAAATTATAACTTTGTAATCTGAATATTGTTCCTTGGTGCCCCGACTTCCTAGTTAATTAGTTACGTGATTAATCAGTTGATCACATAGTAACTAATTACAGAGAATCTTTGATAAAAACTATCAGTCTTCAGTTAATGATAGTAAAAACACGACATAAGCTACAAATTGAAAACTAACAATAAAGTGACAGAAATGTATGTGGGTATTACCGATGGTGGCTCCCGTTAGTGGCTAATATTTAACATGATACAAATTGTAGAATAAAACAAAAGCCCGGGCATAAGCTATATTTAAAACATGATTTTAAAGTCCATACATCAACAGGACAGATTAAGCCCCACAGAAACCTATAGCTTGGGTGTCCAAATTTCATCCACACAAATTATGAGGGCACACAATGAAAATTCTGACTAACAGCAGAGCTATTTATAGGCTTTTTCACTGTGGTTTCACATTCGTCTCCAAGGACAAATGATCTAAATTGATGGCTGTGTATTTACAATCCCCTTCTCCAAATGGATTACTCATTTACCTAGCTCTTATCAATAGCTTTTATCCATTTATAAATTACAGTGCATGGATAATGCTGCTATTGCTATCTGAAAACAGAAAGATGCTTTTCCCATTTGGCAGGTTTGCTCAACCTTATTCATGGTTTCCTCACGCGTAAATGTGGCGTAATTATGAGGGAGTTAAGTCAATGTCAGAATATGGACTCTGGAGTGGCACAGCGGTCTAAGGCACTGCATCTCAGTGCTAGAGGCATCACTACAGACATCCTAGTTCGAATCCAGGCTGCATCACAACCGGCCGTGATTGGGCGGCACACAATTAGCCTAGCGTCGTCCGTCTTTGGCCAGGGTAGGCCGTCATTGTAAATAAGAATTAGTTCTTAACTGACTTGCCTAGTTAAATTAAGGTTACATTTTTATAAAATAATACATTTGTTGACACTTCCGCACCTTTCATTTCTTAGATCTCCGCCCGAACGAAGTGGGTGAATAGCATGGTATTCTCATGCTTAATTCAAGGTCAGAAAACGCATAGAGAGAGAAGTGCATAAAAAGGGAATACAACGTTCCATTTACACGCGCTTAACTCGGGTCGGAATCGGGGCCGATGTGAAGACATACTTCGGCTTTTTGAATGCTAAAGTGATATCTCAAGGAATGGTTCTACCCATCATCCTTTAAAAGAAGAGAAATAATGTGGCCTTAATTCAGTTATCTACAGTATGTACAATCTGTGGTCAATTCTTATAACGTCTCATCCGTGCTCCCTCCCGCCACCCACACCCTCGTTACTCACAGGTGGAGTGGCTTGTTCCTGCCCACCTGGACTTATACCAGATGGTCTGGCCATCTTCCTGTAGCCGGAAATGCCGCTGCTTCTTCCATGATTTGGACTTGACCTTCTTCAACATGGCCCCCGCCTTCATCACCTGGAGGTCCTTGTCACCCTTGGCAACTGTGTAGGATACAAATACAGTCCATTTTTGGTCAATTGAGACACCAGTGTAGCTTCTCTATTCTGTTTAATGGAGGCTGACATATGTACTCCCAAAGTTCATTTTTGAGATTTGATCAAAGAAAATAAAATGTTATTATTGCCTGTTTCCTCATGCAACAGTTTTAGTACCCATCAACTTACACAAGCTTTGGGGAGAATCCATCAACAGCCTTGACACATGCACTTGGTGATATCCTGCCAAAAAAAAGAGGACAAACATAATTGCTGCGATACCTGCGATAGTGAAACATATACATAAACTCTACAAATTATTAGCGGTGGTAAACCAATTACCTCCCTACTTGCTAATCAGTGTGGCCCACCATGGCTTAATAATTGTTCTAACTGTGTCGTCAACATTATGGCTGGGTTGCCTGCAGAGCTTAGAAATCCAATAAAGCTTTTGCTTTCTCTATCCATCCGCTATTGATTGGCTAGTGGGGGGTAGATGATTGACAGTCTGTGTGCTGCACTGGTTTTTCCAATACCGTCCAAACGATTTATTTGAAGTAAAAAAAAAAATGTGTTGCTAAATACCTGCAGTCAACTTGTTCATCATTTCAGCTGTCACAATTTTTCATAATGAAGTTTACCGGTAGTTCCCAGACACGTGGTGTTTGTGCAGTACATGCCAGGTCCAGTTACAGCATGGAATTCACAACTTACCTACCGGTCAATAGTTTTAGAAGGGTTTTTGTTTATTTTACAATTTTCTACATTGTAGAATAATAGTGAAGACTTCAAACCTATGAAATAACACACATGGAATCATGTAGTAACCAAAAATGTGTTAAAAATATATTTGAGATTCTTCAAATAGCCACCCTTTGCCTTGATGACAGCTTTGCAGTCTTGGCATTCTCTCAACCAGCTTCATGAGGTAGTCACCAGGAGTGGATTTCAATTAACAGGTATGCCTTGTTAAAAGTTCATTTGGGGAATTTCTTTTCTTCTTAATGCGTTTGAGCCAATCAGTTGTGTTGTGACAACGTAGGGGGATATACAGAAGATAGCCCTATTTGGTAAAAGACCAAGTCCATCTTATGGCAAGAACAGGTCAAATAAGCAAAGAGAAATGACAGTTCCTCATTACTTTAATATGGAACATTTCAAGAACTTGCAGTCGCAAAAACCATCAATCATTATAACGAAACTGGCTCTCATGAAGACACAGGAAGGGAAGACCCAGAGATACCTCTGCTGCAGAGGATACGTTCATTAGAGGTACCAGCCTCAGAAATTGCAGCCCAAATAAATTCAGAGTTGAAGTAACAGACACATCTCAACATCAACTGTTCAGAGGATACTGCGTGAATAAGGCCTTCAAGGTCAAATTGCTGCAAAGAAACCACTACTAAAGGACACCAATAAGAAGAAGAGACTTGCTTGGGCCAAGAAACACGAGCAATGGACATTAGACCGGTGAAAATATGTCCTTTGGTCTGGAGTCCAAATTTTGCGGTGTGGTGAACGGATGATCTCCGCATGTGTATTTCCCACCATACAGCATAGAGGAGGAGGTGTTATGGTGTGGGGGTGCTTAGCTGGTGACACTGTCTGTGATTTATTTAGAATTCAAAGCCCACTTAACCAGCATGGCTACCACAGCATTCTGCAGTGATACACCATCACATCTGGTTTGGGCTTAGTGGACCATAATTAGTTTTTCAACAGGACAATGACCGGACACACATCCAGACAGTGTAAGGGCTATTTTACGAAGAAGGAGGGTGATGGAGTGCTGTATCAGATGACCTGGCCTCCACAATCACCCAACCTCAACCCAATTGAGATGGTTTGGGATGAGTTGGACCGCAGAGTGAAGGAAAAACAGTCAACAAGTGAAGCTGGTTGAGAGAATGCCAAGAATGTGCAAAGCTGTCATCAAGGCAAAGGGTGGCTACTTTGAAGAATCTGAAATATAAAATATTTTTATTAGCTTTTTGGTTACTACATGATTCCATATGTGTTATTTCATAGTTTTGATGTCTTCACTATTATTCTACAATGTAGAAAATAGTAAAAATAAAGAAAAACCCTTGAATGAGTAGGTGTTCTGAAACTTTTGACAGGTAGTGTAAATGTTTGCAAGCTAGATATCTTATATCGCTTGAGTTAACTGTCTAAAATGTGTTAAATGCTCTGTAATTTGAATTTGGTTTGCTAATTTAGTATCTAGTTAGCTATCTAGCTAAGTGGTTAGCTTCTTCCAAAATCAAGCTTTGCTTGGTAACAGCAGATAATCCTGTGCTGGATCAAGAGCCTTGTTGCCTAATATTTGTTTTGTGTGTGCTGTAAACTTTGAGTTGCATTTTTGGGTTCTTGTATAACTTTTAGCTGGGATGTCTGTCCTGCAAATGCATTAGCGCAATGCGCTCCTTAGCATTTAGTTAGCATTCTCTATGGGATTTTACATGTACTTCTTAGCATTGCTAACCTTTGGATTACAAAGGGTCCGTGGGGTGTTAAAATAGCTCCCCTTGTGTTCGGTACTGGTATTACCGAATATCCCGGTATGGCACAAGGTCGGTATGGAGGTATGACAATCTGGATACCGCCCAAGCCTATTAATGATGGCAACTTTTGGCTCAGCTGTCTAGTCCCTTGGGAAAGAGGTTCTTAAACCTTATCAGAGAGGAAACTCACAAGGATTATTGTATTGTATACACTGAACAACAAACAAATGTTCCATAAAGGGATAGTTCAAATGGCTACTCTCCCTTTTTGGGGGGCTTTTCAATGGCTCTTTTTCCTTTTATCTTTGTAGAACAATGGCAAATATTTATAGTATCCTCAGGGGTTGTTCTCAACTGTTCACAGCGAGGTCCATGTTCCACTGTTCAAAATACCACAGTTACTTTCCCTTCCAGATCCACTGTTAGTAAATATCAACTCTTTACCTAGCAATACAAGTATAGCAAAAGCAAAGAAACTATATTTTTTATACTTTTTAACCACCCCAGTTATGTTGTTGATTGTTGTGCGATGTTTGTGAAAAGATGTTGAAGAAGAGGCAGAAACAGAACTCTTATTTCCTGGACCCCTTCTGTAACTACAAATACAAAAAAAGTCATATGGTTCTAGCCAAAGAATAACCTTCTATGTTATTTGAGGGGCGGTGGCAGGAGTGTTTCGGGACAGAGAACTCTTTCAGGGGACTTGACTAATATGTGCAAGAGTGTGGTCAACACACACACGCACAGAATCATGACTCACTGGTAAATTGGTCTCATACTCACACAAACAAATACTCAAATGAATATAGAAATACTATACACCCAGTGAAGTGGCAGCCTCATTATATGCCCATATGACTCCACTACAAGCACCCCTTATTATAACCATTTGTGATATCCACAGGAATGTTCAACTTCCCCTTTCATGAAAGCTCTGTGCTTGACCCTCACAGGTTGGTTCTACACTTCAGTAGGAGCTATGCGAAGAATCCGATAAACAAACCAGTCTTTTTTTTCATGTCTGTAAAACATGCTTGTGCCAGGGAGGGAGGCTGGCTGAAGGACAACAAAGTAGAACCAGATGCTGTAATATGAGACAGTATTAAAACAGGGACCAGGGGGTATATTATCATCAAACCAACTAAATCAACACTAAACCACAAACTCTACTGAACATATACTGTATTGTATAGATGAGGGAAAAAGTTCAGTTTCTGTAAAGTAATGTGAAGGGTCAAAGGAGAAAAAAAAGAGACTTACCAAATTGTAGACTGCTCACTTGGGTCTTTGCCCCGACTCAGCTTGGGCTGCCACTGCTGTGACGAGCTCCAGAATAGATTGATGTTTGGTGAGAGCCAGTCCAGGAAAGGGCTCTAGGTCAGAATTAGGGAGTGCCCAAAAGATAGCTGGCCCCCAGAGATGGGGGTCTGTTGGAGGTAGCAAGCCCAGTAGAAAGCTCCAGAACTTAAGACACTCAGGGAGTGTCCTGAGACCACTAGCCCAGCACAGGGAGATGGGGAGTGTCCAGAGGAAAGCTGGCTCAGTGTCAGCCTCTCTGTCTACCAGGCTCCACTCTGCCTGCGTTGTCTGGGAAAACTGATCCCCAGACAACACTGCCGCATGCTGGTACACTGTTCCCCCCCTCCACCTACCCCCTCTCCTCCCTTTCCTGCCACTCCCTCTTTTTTTCCTCCCCCCTTGCCTCTGATGAGGGCTGTTCATTTTTTCCAAGGCTGCTCTCCTTTACCGTTTTCCGGTATGCTGCCTCTCACTTTAAATGTCTTGTTCTCTCTGTCTCCACACACTCTCCCTTATATATCAGCTGACTGCAGATCCGATTCACTCCTTTTCCTGGTTTAAAGAGCAAATGCCCCTAAAAACCAACTTCTCATTTAGAAAACAGCCTGTGGCATTGATGAGTCAGAAACATGTGTTCTATTTTCAAAATTGACTCCAAGGTGTAAAAAGGATAATTTTGGTCATAAAGTCAGTCTCATGCAAAACAGTTTTGTGATACTCGTGGTCGTGACGGCATCACCGCGTAAATTAAAGTTGGGTTTGTTTCAATCCTACCTACATGCTCACAGCAAGTAATCATCAATTCTGAGTGCAGCTGCATGTGAACCGATCGCAATGCCGGTCATAAATTTCAGTTGATCTTGGATGGCTAGTTTGTGACCATCGGTAAATTACACATGGGACAATATGTTAAAATTCTAATTGTTCCAAATGTCAATGACATAAAAAGCATTTCATGAGAAAACTAAAAAGTGTGCAACATGAAAATAGTCTCATTTACATTGTGTAATTTATTGATGGTGCCTAACTAGCACCAGCAATTGGCTATCCAAAGTCAAACCACGGTGGCGCACTAGCCGGCTGAAGCTAATTGGCAAAATAATTTGTCCAACTCCTTCCCACCTTTGAACACACACACACATAAAATCAAACCACACCCCGAAACCAACTCACGTTTCAATTTATCGTGGATGCTAGCATTTCTTAATAACCCAAATAGAAAATGAGGCCAAATCAGGAAGTTCAGCCGCCATTTAAAGGGAAAAAACCCAGACAGGCCTTTGTGCTTACCTTAGTCAAGGAGGGGTTAGGTTGCCTGTGCAAGATCAAAATACATGTAGAGACCTGCATACAGTACTCGAGTTCTCACAAACCCAATCGTTTTCATACATACTGCACTAATCCCATCTGAGTTCATTTACATCTATTGTACATGCAGCCATGTTTTGCTGAGTTTATTGTCCAATATATTGATAGTTACATTATATCCCATCCTCTCCAACATCTAAAACCCTCTCTGATGTGTCTGTATTTACCCACTTAGCACTGGTACAATGACTGGTACCATATCTGAAAACATGGTAGGAAATGGTAGAGTGAGTTACGCTAAAGAGAAAGGACCTAATCGAGAAAGCGCCATCCCATTTGGCTGTGTGCCCATGCACTGCAGTCAAGAGACCAGAGTGGTAGAATGAGCCGTGGGAACAGCTTTCACGGCATCACATATCACTCTTATGAGAATTCTACCCTCCTGTGGACCAAACCTTTCTTTGGATATCTAACGGAAAACATTAGTTGAAAATCCTGGAGTGTGGGTATAATTTGCAATTGCCCCTTTGCAACTAGAAGATGCAACCCCATTTCACTCGTAGTAGCAGTATTTAAAGAAATGACTTTGCAATCAGTACAATTTATTTCACATAGTATAACACCTATATTTTTTAAATCATAATATATTTTCGATATCTACAAAATGTCATTCTCATTTTCCTAATGCACACTCACTTGTAACATAAAATGGAGCGCTCCAGATAGGTGGATATAAAAAAAACATTTATGGGCACTTTCCCGACAGGAAAGCACATTAAAGATTTGAGCAGAGATCCTCTAGGGATTCAGTTTATTTACAAATGGAATTTACCCCAATAACAAAATGAAAATCCCTCCCTTGTATTGTTAATGGTCCCTATGGCGGAAATGGTAGGCTAAAAGCTGTTAAAGGCTAATGTACAAGTGAAGGGAAACCTTTCTTCTCTTCAATAACCTGCGCTCAGATAATTTACAATAACTCGGAAATCACATTTGAAATCTCATTTTCCATTAATAGAGGACAAACAGTTATTCCTTCAACAATTCAAGAAAGTAAGCGTTTTTTTTGCTGAGATTGGGGCTTTGTTTTGGAATACGTTACAGTAGATATGTTCAACGTATAGCTCCTATAACTCCGAAGCAAAAAGGTAGCTCTCTGTTGATGCAGAGCCACCTTTTGTGGGCCCTAAGCAAGATTTGTCTTGAGTGGATGGTCAGGGGGCCGGAACATTATTAGAAATAATGTGTAGACTGCAAATTGACTGCAAGAAGCCCAAACAGATATAATATTTATTAAAAACCTTGTTTACATTTGTATACCATCACATACAGTAGCTCTATTATACATGGGAATACTTTGGAACAGATTTCCCAATTCACTTAAAGCTGATTTACTGGTGTTTTTACAGTATTATGTACAACAGTAAAAAGAAAATGCATTACAATTACACGTTTTTGGGGGTTTCTGGGGACCTTGGGGTGACAAATAAAATCTCCCGTGGGCCAAATTCAGGGAACCCTGCTCTAGATGTTTAAAAGAAAACATATATACAAATATTTTAAAAAAACAGGTAGAAAATGCCTGTAGTGGTTTTGGTTCAGGACAGAACAAAGACAGTGGGAAACACCAGGTTAAAACCAGACCAATGTTGATTTCCTATTTGATGACGTCAATGTTCTACCCTGTTGAAATGTTACGCAAACACCTCCATAAGCATTGAGGAAGCATTGAGAGAACGTCTCAGGGAGAATGCCAGGTGAGCGGCAACAACAAGTGAGCCACAGAGTTTATGGTTCTACACAGCATCATCTTCTCCTGGTCTTGGACAGTGGTTAAATTGGACAGGCGCACACCACTACAGAGTACCGGAGCCTATTATTTTCCACTCTTGAGTACCGGCACCTCTTATAGAACATTTACTCTTAAATATTAACACGGGTACTTTAAAATTAGTACTAATCATGTTTTTCTTCTGTGGCTCTGCCAGCACGGTACTGTTCCTCAGGTAGTGTGAAAGGGGTTGATGAGGTTACTGTGCGGTCAGGGGGATGCCTCGGCCGTCCGTCACCGGGCCCTCCTGCAGGTTCTTGACCAGCTGGGCCAGCCAGCGCTTGGTGGTGGTGTCGTCCTTTAGCACCTGGGCGAATGTGGCATCCTTCAACTGGTCAGGCAGGCACTGGCGCAGTGCTTCTCGCGCTCTGGGGGTCAGAGGTTAGATGTAATGAGTGAACAGAACACCAAATATATTAGGGGCACGTTCATCAGGAAACAACGTTGGCTAACATTTAGATAGGAATATGCTAGAACAAAGAACAAACAACTCTGAAGAAGGAATCATGTCGACTCTCCATGGCATTCCTGTCTTCAACGTTCAAGAACGTTAGGCTTCTGAACATGACCCTGGACTGCAGTACATCCCCCCACCCACCCCTGCTCTTGTTCACTCCTCTTTGTGTATCTGAGACAACTGGGTAAGTGTAAGAGAGACTGTAGGTCCATATACAGTGGCGAACTGGGACCAGAAATTGGCCCAGGGATTTGTAACACACCGGCCCGTTTTTTCCCCCTCAAGGCCCCCCAATCGGCCCATTTATTTCCTTGAGACTCCCAGTATTAGCCAGAAACTTAAAAAGTTGCGCAAAAATTTAGATCAGCTCAGTGGGCTAAAAATGGACAAGCCTATTTGCCTGAAATGCCTGATGGCCAGTCCGCCTCTGCCACTAACTTAACATCCACCACCCACACTCCTCTATAAGATGAAGGGAGTATCAATTTCCTGTTACAAGGTAGAGCTACAGGCAGCTATGTGATACATTCACCTCAACACAGTAGTTTCATTGCTCACCCCCCCACCCCCAGACCAACGACTAAGATATTCTTAACAACATGAGATCCATGGTTGCCGTGGCAGCCTTTGTAGTTTACTAACTGCATCTTACAGACTACCCCTCCCCCTCAGCAACTTTACAGAAGTTATATCCTCCGCTGTGCAGTCAAACATTTATCAAATGAAGGCCACCACTTGCTCCCTATCCCAACTCAAAACCTGCTCATCTAGCCTGCTTATGTTCATCACTACCCTGATCAACAAGTCCCTGCTGCAGGGCTGCCAACCTTTGAAGACAGCTCAGAGTGAGATTTCATATTGTGAATGTCAATGGTTCCACCCTCTAACCGTGGGGTCTGGGTGTACACCCCCGTACAACAATATATAAATGTTTTAAAGCCAATTTCCAGCTATTCTACATATTTTCACATGGCTAACATGCTGACTCAACAGGGCAAGCATCCAGCATCATGAGCATGTTGGTTTTGTCCATCCACACCAGACGAGTTCAGGACACGCAGGTTGAAATATCAAAATGAACACTGAACCAACTATATTAATTTGGGGACAGGTCGAAAAGCATTAAACATTCATGGCAATTTAGTTAGCTAGCTTGCTGTTACTAACTAATTTGTCCTGGGATATAAACATTGGGTTGTTATTTTACCTGAAATGCACAAGGTCCTCTACTCCGACAATTAATCCACAGATAAAAGGGTAAACCGATTTTGTTTCTAGTAAGCTCTCCTCCTTCAGGTCTTCTTACTCTGGACTTTATATGGTGGTTGGCAACCAACTTTAAGGTGCATGACCAACACCAACTGGACTGTGGACCTCAGTTCATCCTTCAATCACCCATGTGGGTATATGCTCCTAAAAACCAATGAGGAGATTGGGGAGGCGGAACTTGCAGCGCATCAAGCATCACAAATAGAACCAAGTTCTATTTTAGCCCATGGCTACGCAAATGCTTGTTGACGTGCGCGAGCAGTTTGGATGCAATGATTGAATGACATGTATGTGTACATTTATTGTGTGGTCAGCATTTAAGGCCCATGACCAGAGTGTTTTAGCACAGGTAAGGTGTATTCAGGATACTTTTAAAGTTGAATACACAATCAAAACTTGTCGACCTGATCTGAAGTTACTTAGAAATGATTTGGGCATGAGATGCTAACATTTAGAGCATTAGAAAATGCTAATATTAAATGGTTGGTGAGGGTGGCTATTGACTAACCATAGGATGGATTGCAGTCTTTCCTTGTCAATAAGAAACCAACATGTAAATATCTAATTCATATGGGTGAACTAATCCTTTAAAACAGGACCATAGAAAATCCTGATTGGAGGTAGCTCTACAAGAGGGTTGGCCACCTGATCTATGTCTCCCAAAAACTGGGGGTTTGAATATGTTCATGTGACATTTGATTAGAATAAATAACCCCACATTTAAGAAAAATGTAATGAATATTTATCTTCAGCAGGTATAATAGAACATTAATACAGGTCACAATCGCTCAAGCACAAGCTCACTTCCTAGTGAGTAGTCAGCTATTCTTCATATTTCAAGTTTAGCCAACTTCAAACTATTTGCTAGCTAACAAGGCAGAACAGTTGAATTGTTATGGAACACACCACTCTGTCCATCTCCAACTGTTTGAACAGCATGCTTGTCTGTCCACTTTGTTCCGACGTTGAAATCAAGTGGCCTACCTAATTTCTCAGAATGAGAACGAGTTGCCAGTTCCCTATATACACACACAATTGTTTTTGATGCATATTGCACATTTATAAAAACACAAACTTGACAGCTAGTATAACAGGCTAAAATGATGTTGGTACTGAAATGCTGCGTGCAATATACTGATAATTCATTTACCAGAATCAATGTTCATTGATCCTCTCGTTTTAGTAGTCATTTCCAAACAATTGACCAGTCGGCTAAATGGAGTCAGCCCTACTTTTTATATACATTACCAGTCCAAAGTTTGAACACACCTACTCATTCAAGGGTTTTTCTTTATTTGTACCATTTTCTACATTGTAGAATAATAGTGAGGACGTAAAAACTATGAAATAACACATATGGAATCACGTAGTAACCCCCCCCAAAAAGTTAAACAAATCAAAATATTTGATTGATTCATCAAAGTACCCATCGTTTTCCTTGACAGCTTTGCACACTCTTGGCATTCTCTCAACCAGCTTCACCTGTAAAATGCTTTTCCAACAGTCTTGAAGGAGTTCCCACATATGCTGAACACTTGGCTGCTTTTCCTTCATTCGCAGTCCAACTCATCCCAAACCATCTCAATTGGGTTGAGGTCGGGTGATTGTGGAGGCCGTGGTCTTGGACCCTTACTAAACCAATCACAAGTTTCAATCTGACGCGGTTCATAGTGTGGTGACAGGAAAATTATGCATCTCCAGCGTGAAGTTGCCAGTTACATTGCTTGTGATGTGGAATGCACAGTTGAAGTTAATGCACTGAATTACAAAATAAAAGCAGTACTGTTTTTCAATGAGTGAGAAATAAAAGGTATGGCTCTTGAGCTTGTGAAGAAGGTCAAATGTGTGTCTCATGCCCAATGCGTGAGTACGCAGCACTGCTGCTGCCCGGAGAGGTACCATCGATCTTCAAAACAGCAGTAGGTCACCCCCTTACTCAAGAAACCCATCCTTGATCAGGACATCCTATCAAGCTACAGGTCCATCTCCAACCTCCCCTTCCTATCAACAGTACTGGAGAGTCCAGATCCCATGAGTCTGCCTTCACATGCGGTATCCCACAGGGGTCAGTGCTGGGGCCTATTCTGTTTTTAATTTACATGCTCCCTCTCGGCCAAATCCTCAGAGATTATAACATCAACTTCCACTGCTACGCTAACGATACCAAAATTTAAAATAACACCAAACCAGACACCATCTCTGCCCTAGCAAAAGTCAGCAGCTGCCTAGAGGACATCAGGGCATGGATGAATGAGAAAGAACTTCCTCCAGTTGAACAGTAACAAGACTAATGCTATGCTTATTCGGACACCCAAGCAGGCCATCCACCTGTCCTTTGTCATCTCCAACCTTGGAGTCAAGTTTGATCATTCGGTATCCTTCGATTTAGGGGGTTTCTCCCATTCTACTCTGCAGATTCTCTCAAGCTCTGTCAGGTTGGATGGGGAGCGTCGCTGCACAGCCATTTTCAGGTCTCTCCAGAGATGTCCAGATCGGGTTCAAGTCTGGGCTCTGGCTGGGCCACTCAAGGACATTCAGACACTTGTCCCGAAGCCACCCCTGCTTTGTCTTGGCTGTGGTGCTTAGGGTCGTTGTCCTGTTAGAAGGTGAACCGTCGCCCCAGTCTGAGGTCCTGAGAGCTCTGGAGCAGGTTTTCATTAAGGATCTCTTTACTTAGCTATGTTTATCTTTGCCTCAATCCTGACTAGTCTCCCAGTGTGCTGCTGAAAAACATCCCCACAGAATGATGCTGCCACCACCATGCTTCACCGTAGGGATGGTGCCAGGTTTCATCCAGACGTGAGGCTTGGCATTTAGGTCAAAGAGTTCAATCTTGGTTTCATCAGACCAGAGAATCTTGTTCCTCATGATCTGAGAGTCTTTTAGGTAACTTTTGGCAAACTCCAAGCGGGCTGTCAAGTGGCTCTTACAGGAGTGGCTTCGGTCTAGCCACTCTACCATAAATGCCTGGTGGAGTGCTGCAGAGATGGTTGTCCTTCTGGAAGGTTCTCCCATCTCCACAGAGGAACCCTGGAGCTCTGTCCGAGTGACCATCGGGTTCTTAGGTCACCACCCTGACCAAGGCCCTTCTCCCTCGATTGCTCAGTTTGTCCGGGCAGCCAGCTCTAAGAAGAATCTTGGTGGTTTCAAACCTCTTCCATTTCAGAATGATGGACGCCACTGTGTTCTTGGGGTCCTTCAATGCTGCAGAAATGTTTTGGTACCATTCCCCAGATCTGTGCCTTGACACAATCCTGTCTCGGAGCTCTAGGGACAATTCCATCAATCTCATGGCTTGGTTTTTGCTCTGACATGCACTGTCAAATGTGGGACTTTATATAGAAAGGTGTGTGCCTTTCCAAATCATGTCCAATCAATTGAATTTACCACAGGTGGACTCCAATCAAGTTGTAGAAACATCTCAAGGATGATCCATGGAAACAGGATGCACCTGAGCTTAATATAGAGCCTCATAGCAAAGGGTCTGAATATTTATGTAAATAAGGAATGTTAAAAAAAAAAAAATTTGCAAACATTTCTAAAAACCTGCTTTCACTTTTTCATTATGGGGTATTGTGTATAGATTGAGGATTTTATTTTTTATTTAATCCATTTTAGAATAAGGCTGTAATATAACAAAATGTGGAAAAATGGAAGGGGTCTGAATACTTTCGGAATGCACTGCATCTCTGACTGACACAGTGACCTCCTGGCTTAAATGACATTCATGGCACAGCTCCTCTTGATGGACATGAAGAGACAGTGCACCAACAAAGAGAACAAGTGAAGCTTCCCCTTTCTAATATCTCATATGTTAAGATTCTGCACATTTTAGACAAGATCATTATGAGAAAGTACTAACACATTATAACAGTGCATTATACAGTGCATTATAACAGCATCATAATGCATAAGCCTATACCTGCTGGTGTTAAAGACATGCTCTGGGACTTTGACGACTAGTAAGTATTCTAGCCAATGAGCTTCAGCACCTCACCATTTGAGTGACAGCTAGCAAGATGCACACAGCAGAGCGAGAGAGAGCAATGACATGGTGCACATATGTGACGTGGTAAGCAATTTTTAGGGACCAATTTTTGGCAAGTGAGCGCTACTTTCAGAACTACTGGCTAAAAAGTATACAAAAGTATCAGAGAATCTCTTTAAAGTGCTGTTAAGGGACATGCTACCTGTTCCAGACCTGCTTTTTTCAACTCTCTAGAAACAGCAGGAGCGGTAGAGATACTCTTAATGATCGGCTATGAAAAGCCAACTGACATTTACTCCTGAGGTGCTGACTTGCTGCACCCTCGACAACTACTGTGATCATTATTATTATTATTATTATTATTATTTGACCATGCTGGTCATTTATGAACATTTGAACATCTTGGCCATGTTCTGTTATCTCCACCCGGCACAGCCAAAAGAGGACTGGCCTGGTTCCTCTAGGTTTCTTCCTAGGTTTTGGCCTTTCTTGGGAGTTTTTCCTAGCCACCGTGCTTCTACACCTGCATTGCTTGCTGTTTGGGGTTTTAGGCTGGGTTTCTGTACAGCTCTTTGAGATATCAGCTGATGTAAGAAGGGCTATGTAAATACATTTGATTTGTTTTAACACTTAATTTACCTTGGATTATCAGAGAGGCGAAGGTAGCAGCGTACAACGTGTTTCAGCAGACGTGCAGATGGTTCCTTCGAAAGCTGCAGCACCATTTTCCCCTGAAAATAAAGGGAATCAACATGTTTGGGGTAGAAAAACACAATAGTATAGTGCCTTCAGAAACATTTTAACATTTTGTTGTGTTACAGACGGAATTTAAAAATGGATTAAATTGAGAGTGTGTGTCACTGGCCTACACACAATGTTTTTAGACATTTTTACAAATTAATAAACATTTAAGAGTCAAGTTTTCAAGCCCTTTGTTATGGCAAGCCTAAATACATGGAACATATACAAGTGTTTGTCCCATGTTTCATGAGCTGAATTAAAATCTCAGAAATGTTCAATACGCACAAAAAGCGTATTTATCTCAAATTTTGGGTACAAATTTACATGTCTCCTTTGCCAAGATATGCCACAACTGTCAGGTGGATGGATTATCTAGCAGCTGATTAAACAGCATGATCATTAAACAGGTGCACCTTGTGACGAGAACAATAAAAGGCCACTCTACAATGTGCAGTTTTGTCAAACAACACAATGCCACAGCTGTATCAATTTTTGAGGGAGCTGTTGAAAGATCATTAAAATGTTCCTTTCTCTACCATAACCTGCCCCCAATGTCGTTTTAGAGAATTTGGCAGTACGTCCAAATGGCCTCACAACAGGCCA
The DNA here is from genome assembly GCF_023373465.1 of Oncorhynchus keta. Classification (NCBI taxonomy): domain Eukaryota; kingdom Metazoa; phylum Chordata; class Actinopteri; order Salmoniformes; family Salmonidae; genus Oncorhynchus; species Oncorhynchus keta. Next base: position 9,176,553 of record NC_068427.1, read on the forward strand.
CGTGTATGGCGTTGTGTGGGAGAGCGGTTTGCTGATGTCAACATTGTGAACAGAGTGCCCCATGGTGGCGGTGGGCTTATGGTATGGGCAGGCATAAGCTACAGACAACGAACACAATTGCATTTTATCAATGGCAATTTGAATGCAGAGAGATACCGTGACGAGATCCTGAGGCCCATCGAGGCGGCAGGTTGTCTAATGGCTAGAGCATTGGGCCAGTAACCGAAAGGTTGCTGGATAGAATCAAATCAAAGTTTATTTGTCACGTGCGTCGAATACAACAGTGAAATGCTTACTTACAGGCTCTAACCAACAGTGCAAAAAAGGTATTAGGTGAACAATAGGTAAGTAAAGAAATAAAAACAGTAAAAAGACAGTGAATAACAGTAGCGAGGCTATATACAGTATCTAGGCTATAACAGTAGTGAGGATACATACCGGTTAGTCGGGCTGATTGAGGTAGTATGTACATGTAGATATGGTTAAAGTGACTATGCATACATGAAAAACAGAGTAGCAGCAGCGTAAAAGAGGGGTTTGGGGGGCACACAATGTAAAAAAAAAAATCAGTTGTTCTGCCCCTGAACAAGGCAGTTAACCCACTGTTCCCCGGTAGGCCGTCATTGTAAATAAGAATTTCATCTTAGCTGACTTGCCTAGTTAAATAAAGATTACATTTAAAATAAAACTAAATGTATCCGCCGCCATCACCTCATGTTTCATGATAATGCACAGCCCCATGTCGCAAGGCTCTGTACACATTCCCTGGAAGCTGAAAATGTCCCAGTTCTTCCATGGCCTGCATAATCACCAGACAAGTCAATCATTCATCATGTTTCAGATGCAGCTTGTTCCAGTTCCCGCCAATATCCAACAACTGGGACAAGATTCCACAGGCAACAATCAACAGCCTGATCAAATCTATGCGAAGGAGATACACTAGTATATGGACACCCATTCAAATTAGTAGCTTTGGCTATTTCAGCCACAACTGTTGCTGACAGGTGTATAAAATCGAGCACACAGCCATGTAATCTCCATAGACAAACATTGGCAGTATAATGGACTTATTGAAGAGCTCAGTTTTTTTTATTTCACCTTTATTTAACCAGGTAGGCTAGTTGAGAACAAGTTCTCATTTGCAACTGCGACCTGGCCAAGATAAAGCAAACAGTGTGACACAAACAACACAGAGTTACATATGGAATTGAGGTAAGGCAATAAATAGGCCATAGTGGTGAAATAATTACAATTTAGCAATTAAATACTGGAGTGATAGATGTGCAGAAGATGAATGTGCAAGTAGAGACACTGGGGATCAAAGGAGAAAAAAACAGTATGGGGATGAGGTAGTTGAATGGGCTGTTTACAGATGGCTATGTACAGCTGCAGTAATCGTGAGCTGCTCTGACAGCTGGTGCTTAAAGTTAGTGAGGGAGATATGAGTCTCCAGCTTCAGTGATTTTTGCAATTTGTTCCAGTCATTGGCAGCAGAGAACTGGAAGGAAAGGCGGCCAAAGAAGGAATTGGCTTTGGGGGTGGTCAGTGAAATATGGAGCGCGTGCTACGGGTGGGTGCTGCTATGGTGACCAGTGAGCTGAGATAAGGCGGGGCTTTACCTAGCAAAGGCTTATAGATTACCGAGAATTGAACCCTGTGGCACCCCCATAGAGACTGCCAGAGGTCCGGACAACAGGCCCTCCGATTTGACACACTGAACTCTGAGAAGAGAAGTAGTTGGTGAACCAGGCGAGGCAGTGATTTGAGAAACCAATAAGAATGTGGTGATTGACAGAGTCGAAAGTCTTGGCCAGATCAATGAATACAGCTGTACAGTATTGTCTCTTATCGATGGCGGTTATGATATCATTTAGGACCTTTAGTGTGGCTGAAGAGCACCCATGACCAGCTCGGAAACCAGAATTGCAGAGATTGAACATGGGGGGGGTTGCAACAATTTTGGCTGATAATATTAGAAAGAAATGGCCCAGATTGTCTAGCACGGCTGATTAGTAGGGGTCCAGATTTTGCAGCTCTTGCAGAACATCAGCTACCTGGATTTGGGTGAGGGAGAAATAAGGGAGGCTTGGGCAAGTTGCTGTGGGGGGGTGCAGGGCTGTTGACCAGGGGGAAAGCATGACCAGCCGTAGAAAAATGCTTATTGAAATTCTCAATTATTGTGGATTTATCGGTGGTGACAGTGTTTCCTAGCCTCAGTGCAGTGAGAAGCTGGGAGGAGGTGCTCTTACTCTCCATGAACTTTACAGTGTCCCAGAACTTTTTGGAGTTTGTGCTGCAGGATGCAAATTTCTGTTTGAAAAAGCTAGCCTTAGCTTTCCTAACTGCCTGTGTATATGGGTTCCTAACCTGGATAGTAAAACAGAACTCTGCAGGCTTTCTCTGCAGTAGATTGCAACCCCGCCCCCTTTGGCAGTTCTATCTTGTATGAAAATGTTATAGTGAAGGATGTACATTTCTGGGTTTTTGGTGGCCTTCCTCAGCCAGGATTCAGACACAGCTAGGACATCCGGGTTGGCAGAGTGTGCTAAAGCAGTGAATAAAACAAACTTAGGGAGGAGGCTTCTAATATTAACATGCATGAAACCAAGGCTTTTACGGTTACAGAAGTCAACAAATGAGAGGGCCTGGGGAATGGGAGTGGAGCTAGACACTGCAGGAACTGGATTAACCTCTACATCACCAGAGGAGCAGAGGAGTAGGATAAGGGTACGGCTAAGGGCTATAAGAACTGGTCGTCTAGTACGTTCGGGACAGAGTAAAATGAGCCGGTTTCTGGGCGCGGTAGAATAGATTCAATGCATAATGTACAGACAAAGGTATGGTAGGATGTGAATACAGTTGAGGTAAACATAGGCATTGAGTGACGATGAGAGAGGAATTGTCTCTAGAGACATCAATTAAACCAGGTGAGGTCACAGCAAGTGTGGGAGGTGGGACAAGAGGGTTAGCTGAGGCATATCGAGCAGGGCTGGAGGCTCTAAAGTGAAGACAATCACTAACCAAAACAGCAATAGACAAGGCATATTGACATTAGGGAGAGGCATGCGTAGCCGAGTGACTTCCAAAGTGACATCGTCATAGGGATGCCACCTTTCCAACAAGTCAGTTTGTCAAATTTCTGCCCTGCTAGAGCTGCCCTGGTCAACTGTGTTGTTATTGTGAAGTGGAAACATCTAAAGGGTTGCAACACTTATAACAGACTTCCAAACTTCCTCTCGAAGCAATGTCAGCACAAGAACTGTTCGTTGGGAGCTTCATGAAATGGGTTTCCATGGCTGAGCAGCCGCTTACAAGCCTAAGATCACCATGTGCAATGCCAAGCTTCGGCTGGAGTGGTGTAAAGCTCGCCGCCATTGGACTCTGGAGCAGTGGAAACGTGTTCTCTGGAATGAAATCCCGCATCACCATCTGGGTTTGGTGGATTCCAGGAGAACGCTACCTGCCCAAATGCATAGCGCCAACTGTAAAGTTTGGTGCAGAAGGAATAATGGTCTGGGGCTGTTTTTCATGGTTCGGGCTAGGCCCCTTAGTTCCAGTGAAAGGAAATCTTAACGCTACAGCATACAATGACTTTCATGACGATTCTGTGGTTCCAACTTTGTGGCAACAGTTTGGGGAAGGCCCTTTTCTGTTTCAGCATGACAATGTCCCCGTGCGGTCCATACAGAAATGGTTTGGTTTGTCGAGATCGGTGTGGAAGAACTTGATTGGCCTGCACAGAGCCCGGACCTCAACCCCATCAAACATTTGAGGGATTAATTGAAACGCCGACTGCGAGCCAGGCCTAATCCCCCAACATCAATGACCGACCTCACTATCGCTCGAAGCTGAAAGGAAGCAAGTCCCCGCAGCAATGATCCAACATCTAGTGGAAAGCCTTCCCAGAAGAGTTGAGGTTGTTATAGCAGCAAAGGGGGGACTAACTCCATATTAATGCCCATGATTTTGGAATGAGAAGTCCAACAAGCAGGTGTCCACATACTTTTGTGTGGCAAAGTAATTCACTTTATGTCCTGAACACAAAGCGTTATGTTTGGGGCAAATCCAACACAACACGTCACGGAGTACCACTCTTCATATTTTCAAGCATGGTGGTGGCTGCATCATGTCATGTGTATGCTTGTCATAAGCAAAGAATAGTTTTATTTGTTTAACAAAAGAAACAGATGTGAGTGATGCACATGGCAATATCTTTGGTTTGTCTCTGACATTCAGAAGCATGGCTATGACCTAAAGTAGAGGAGTAAAAAAAAAAAAGAAGGTATTTGCTTGGGAAGTAATATTATACAATGTGTGACTATGTGGCTATCAATTGATCGAATCACTTTCTGTAAAACAGAATGTATAATTAAATTATAGGTTCAAAAATTATTCCAGTGTTTCCCAACCTTGGGATACGTGGGCAGTCCCAGAGGAAACTTGAGAAGATTCTTGAAAATGTGAAAGAAAAGGCAAGAAAATATTTACTGGTGTGAAATATCTAGTTATTTTATAATTGAAAAGGCCTACCTTTTTTCACTTTAGTTTCTGCGTGTGCGCATTTCTCTGGCTACCTGGCCTCTGCTCTCCAGTTGGATCCGTTTGATCCTATGCTCGTACCAAGTGCACGTGATCCATTGCTTATCCTCGCAGAAACTATGATTGATAAGACAGCAGCTGATGCACTTTAGACTGTACCATTGTCAAATAACACGGTGTGCCGTAGGATCAATGACATGGGCGTTGATATTGATCAATAGATTATTTTTTATTCAGGTACATTTTCTCTGCGGTTGAACAAATCGACTGATGTCAGTGGGGAAGCCCAATTGATTTCGTGTGTGATACAGAGACATTTCGGAAATGAATGAGCACATTCTGTTCCGCAAGAAGCTAACGGGGAGAACTACAGGTGAGGATGTGTTTTGCATTATTGACCACTTTTTCTCAGACACAATCTGGATTGGAAATCCTGTTTTCATGTGTGCACGGATCGTGCTGCATCAATGTCTGGGAACGAAATTATTAATTGCCAACATAAATAAGTTAAATCCCACTGTATCATTCATAGTCATTGGCCATCAAGATAATGAGTCCAGAGTTACATGATGTTTTGAATGACGCAGTGAAAGTGATTAACTTTATCATCTCCAGGCATTTGAATCACCGACTATTTGAAAGGCTCTGTGATGACTGAGGACCAGCAGATACTGCTTCACACCGACGTCTGTTGGCTATTCAGAGGGAAAACGCTTCAGAGGCTTTTTGAGCTGCGTGCGGAGGTAAGTCATTTCCTGTCTAAGCACTCACACCCCCTTGTGGCTGTGTTCGAGGACAGACTGGGGAGCCCGCCTCGCTGATGTGTTCAGCAAACTGAACAACCTGAATCTAGCTCCGCAAGGTAAAAGACACACACATTATAAACATGTACCACAACGTGTGTGGATTCGTGAAGCAGATCAAACTCTGGGGGAGGGAATGTGAAGATGGGGATATAAGCTTAAGTTTCCAGCAGCTTGACACCTACCTTTTTACAGGTGTTTTCAAGTCTTGCCATAGATTTTCAAACAGATTTACATCAAAACTAGAAGTCAGCCACTTGGCAAGCAACCCCAGTGTAGATTTGGACTTGTGTTTTAGGTTATTGTCCTGATGAAAGGTGAATTCACATCCCAGAGTCTGGTGGAAATCAGACTGAACCAGGTTTCCCTGGTTCAGGCTGCAATTTATGTGACTTGTTAAGCAAATGTTTACTCCTGAACTTATTTAGGTATGCCATAACAAAGGGGTTGGATACTTATTGACTCAAGACATTTTTAATTCATTTGTAAAAATGTCAAAAACAATTCAGTTTTCAGATTATGGGGTATTGTGTGTAGGCCATTGACAATTATTATTATTTTTTATATCAACATTTAACCCACTTTAAATTAAAGTAATTTACAACAAAAAAGTCAACCGGTATGAATACTTTCTGAAGGCACCGTATCACTTTGGAGGGCAGCCTGCCTGCAGAGTGCTCGTTGCCAACCTGGTAGTTGTTATTCCTTATAAATATTGTAGTAAATTCACTAGAATATGTTACAGATCTTCATCCCCTAATATTGAAGGCAGTACGATGTTACGGCTGCATATCTTTAGACAAAGAATCAGTAGCCACCCAAACTAGGCCCATCTGAAATATGAAAAAGTATCAATCAAATCAGCAGGTAGCCAGGGTTAGGTAGGTTACTTTCTAAATGTAATCCATCAGTTACTAGTGACCTGTCCAAAATAGTCATCATAAACGTAACTTTAGCATTACAAACTCAGTAATCTGACTACATTCAGTTAATTTTAGATTACTTTTCCCTTAAGAGGCATGAGAAGAAGACAAATGTATGTTACCAATTGAACTACATGTATTGCAGGATAAATCAATGTTAAAGTTTACATAGTTACATTTTACTTTACGGGTTGGTTATGTAGGCTTCTTCTAACCCATCGCTTTCTGCAACATATAAGATTAAATTACATATTTACATTTTTTTGGACTTATATATTAATGTATGTAGCAACTACTGATTGCCCCTTTAAGACTATCAAAGCTGTGTGTGTTTTAGCATGTGTCCATTAGGCCTCTGGATTTATTTTTTGTATCAGCATGAATTAGATTGAGCAATAAAAGACCCGCTTTTATTCCATAGGCTGGGATCTGCACTATGCAGCTCCACAAATTTCTTGTTAACAAACTATACGTTTGGCAAGTTGGTTAGAACATCTACTTTGTGCATGACAAGTAATTTTTCCAACAATTGTTTACAGACAGATTCACTTATAATTCACTGTATCACAATTCCAGTGGGTCAGACGTTTACATACACTAAGTTGACTGTGCCTTTAAACAGTTTGGAAAATTCCAGAAAATGATGTCATGGCTTTATAGAAGCTTCTGGTAGGCTAATTGACATCATTTGAGTCAATTGGAGGTGTACCTGTGGATCTATTTCAAAGCCTACCTTCAAACGCAGTGCCTCTTTGCTTGACATAATAGGAAAATCAAAAGAAATCAGCCAAGACCTCAGGAAAAATAATTTGTAGACCTCCACAAATCTGGTTCATCCTTGGGAGCAATTTCCAAATGCCTGAAGGTATCACGTTCATCTGCACAAACAATGGTACGCAAGTATAAACACCAATGGATCATGCAGCCGTCATACCACTCAGGAAGGAGACGCCTTCTATCTCCTAGAGATGAACGTACTTTGGTGCGAAAAGAGCTAATCAATCCCAGAACAGCAGCAAAGGATCCTGTGAAGATGCTGGAGGAAACAGGTACAAAAGTATCTATATCCACAGCAAAACGAGTCCTACATAAACATAACCTGAAAGGCCGCTCAGCAATGAAGAAGCCACTGCTCCAAAACTACCATAAAAAAAGCCAGACAATGGTTTGCAACTGCACATGGAGACAATGATTGTACTTTTTGGAGAAATGTCCTCTGGTCTGAAACAAAAATAGAACTGTTTGGCCATAATGACCATCATTATGTTTGGAGGAAAAAGGGGGATCCTAACAGACTTAAGACAGGACATTTTTACTTGGATTTATTGTCAGTAATTGTGAAAAACTGAGTTTAAATGTATTTGGCTAAAGTGTATCGAAACTTCCGACTTCAACTGTAGATATCAATAAGTGATATCCGTATCACCGTAGACTACACCACTGCTGGCATCCTTACCGCCAAGCGTTTATTCATGTTGGATAGTCTTTGGATGCCAACAGAAGTCGCACAATTGGAAGACATAGCTTGAACTGTAACCCACAAGCCTATTCCTGCACTTTTTGCGAAATCCATCAAACAGATTTGGTGTGTCATCATAGTGGTCTCTGACTTGTGGTCAGACTCGCTCAGGTGGAACAAACTTGAACTTGCGCCTTTTTTCAATGCTGATTTGAATGTCATTGAGAAAACAGAGAAAAACATCCTTTCTATATTAAAGTAATCCTCGGAGTAATCTACTTTTTCAAAAGTATCTAATCTGATTACATTATTTTTTCTGGTAACGGATTACAGTTACCCTTTTTTTGTAGTCCCTTATATATAACTGATTAAATGTAATCTGTTACTCCCCAACCCTGCAGGTTGTTGTTCCTATTGTTCTGGCAAAAATGAGTCAGTAGTAGATTTCTAAACTGTATTTTATATGGATGATAAATGTAGGCCTACTCTGTTTTTGCCAGGCAAAATTGGAGGAAATTAAACAAGGGCTGTGTTTGAATACTCATAGTAACCTCACTACTTGTGACGTGAATTAAGTATATAGTATGCTTATTGGTCATAGTACGGATATAGTTAGTATGACAAAAGTTACCGGATGTCGTACTAAATTTGCCAAAATATGATGTATACATGCAGTGGACACTATTTCTGTGCTTTTAGGGCCCATAATGCAATTCATCATAAAATGGCCGTGGTTTCACAGCGTTTTCAGATTTGAAGAAAATGGCAGAAAATATGGAGCCAAAGTCCAACGAGAGCAGATGCAAATTCATTGCTTTAACTAATTATAATCAAAGTTAAGAAAATGTTGAGCAATGTAATGAAGTAATGACTTTTCAAATAAGTTACGTTACACGTTATGTTGGCTGACAATTAGGTAACTACGCTATCCTTACGTACTGCATAGCATTACAGCAGTATGTACCAGCAGTTAGTTGGCTACTAATAAATCGAACTGGCCAGGCAGTATATTAACTATCTGCTAACTAACTACCCAACGTTTATTGACTCGATTATTCACATAATTCTTAGCTAAGTGGTATAGTCATTGTGCGTTTCAATGGAAATGGTTAATTCCGGATAGCTACTCTGATTTCAGAGCACTCTTGTGCAGAATAACTGATAAATTTACAAAACGCCGTTGAATATGGCCAGTGTCAGTAAACGTTGGCCAAAAAAAGCGTAATTAAATTGTTGCTAGCAGCACAGTTAGTCACCAACGCTCTGGATAACAAACAGTCTAACCAGCTCTGCTAGGGTGAGTAAAATGGTGAGAGTGAGGTGTTCTCTCATTTGTGTCTGAAAGTAGCTAGCCAACATTAGCTTTGGTGCTTGACTGCCATTGAAAGCGCCAATCAACCCTAGGGTCCGTTCTTAAATTCGCTCAGGCTATCTACTCCGATTTCAAGACACTCTGGTCTGAGTGTGCCAGAGTGCAGAATAACTGATGAATTTACGAACACTCAACACCAGTTGAATATGGCTGCTATCAGTAAATGTTGGCAAAAAACGTAATTATATTGTTGCCAGCAGCACAGTTAGTCAACAACGCTCTGGACAACATAAAAACAGCCGAACCAGCTCTTCTAGGGGGGAGTAAAATTGTCAGAGTGAGGTGTTCTCTTATTTGTGTCTGGAAGTACAGTGCCTTGCGAAAGCATTCAGCCCCCTTGAACTTTGCAACCTTTTCCCACATTTCAGGCAATGATTCTTCACAAAAAAATACAGTTTTATATCTTTATGTTTGAAGCCTGAAATGTGGCAAAAGGTCGCAAAGTTCAAGGGGGCCGAATACTTTCGCAAGGCACTGTAGCTCGCAAGCTAGCCAACATTAGCCAGTTAGTTTGGGTGCTTGAATGCCGTTGTGAGGTCTACTCCTCTGCCAGAATGTCCAGTGTGCGCACTGAACACTCCCGAGAGCGAAACGCTCTGAATTTACGAAGGGACAATCTGACAACGCTCTGGATTTACTAAGGCCCAGAGTGCACCCTGGAAATCCAGATTGAATTTACGAACACACCCGAAATCGTAAAATGTTTAGCTAGTCATTTGTTATGCTAACAAGCTAGCAAGAGGTTGCGTCGCAACAGCGTCAACTTCCGGTAGGCAGGCAAAGCTCTATTATGCTCAACTGAAACGATACTGTTTGTTTACAGTATACTAAAATGAACGAATTGTATGTAGTATGTTAGTATGGGTATTCAAACACATTTAAGTTCTTTCTGGTCACTAATCTTGATATGCACGTGTCCCTTTGCACGCCATTGCTGATGATTGGTAATTGGTCAACAATCAAGACGCTGAACTTTTTGGTTCTGATGCATGGATGACAATTTAAAGACGACTTACGGGCAAGTGGGTTCAGAAGAACTAACATTTTGTGGGAAATTTTATCACCACAGAAAAGGGCACTTTGGAAACTGGGAAGTCAAATGGGCAGGTGCTCTGCACAGGTACAGCCCCATTTGTTCACGTGTCTGGTTTTATCGCTGAACAACCCCCTGTATATACAGCTGTGCTAAACCTTCCTCTGAAAACAAATGATACTTACAAGAATCATTGCCACGTGAGAGAAGCGTTCATAGGTCTGGCATATGTACGCCAGCCCGGTGTCGTCCAGCAGAATTTTTTGGAGTATGAAAGTAGCAACCTAACATTGAGGACAAAGGGAGAATTACTAAAAGGTTATACATTTCCTTTTGTTTATATGCACGTAACATAATGTGTTTAGGCAATATGGCAGAAGCTGGATAGATTAGCTACCGTTTTGGAGAGTTCGCTGCCTGACTCCATGATGCGCAGGCATAGAGGGATGATCTCTGTGGTGAGCAGGAAATTGATCACCTCCTGTTCGTCTGTTTTGACCAGAGCACCTGCAGGAACACAAACAGCAAACTACAGTTGGAGGCATTCAGGTGTTTTTAACAAACCAGAGAATTGCGGCATGAACAATCGGGTGCATTGGAATCAGGCAGACAAAAGCAGGTAGAAAAGGATGTTACCTATGACTCCTAAGCTGGTGAGGCGCAGGTACTCAAATGGGCGTGTCTTGCTCACAGTATGCAGGAAGGGGTAGAGGAAGAGAGGAATGTGTGCTGCCAAAAATGCAGACCTGAAGGAGGTGGTCACATTTTGAATGTGTAAGACACATAACACAATCATTTACATATTGAAAAGAAAGATGGTGCATTACCGAGTCTCTGGATGGGAGGCGACACACTGTAAGAGCGCTAGGGCATTGCATACTCTGTTGGATTGGTGGGCTGTCAGAGTTGGTGGGTTTATGGAGGGGTAGATGTTCACAATTTCCTGAAAGAAACAGAATGCAAATAAATTAGAATGTGAAGTAGTATCGTCCTCTTAAAGAGATTCTGCGGTACTTTTGTATACTTTTTAGCCAGTAAATCTGAAAGTAGTGCTCACGAGCCAAAAGTAGTCCCTGAAAATTGCTACCACGTCACATGTCCAGATACGGGATGTGCACCACGCCACTGCTCTGCTGTGTGTGCGCACATCTTCCTTGTTGCCACTCAAATAGCTAGAGGCGGAAGCTCATTGGCTAGAACCTGAATTGATAGGGGATGGCCCACATGGGGGAAAAATGGCGCAGTAAAGCTTCCAAACAAACTTAGTTTCTAACTAGCGATTTCATGGCTAATTGAGGTAAGACAGTAATTTTGCTCATAGATTATGCATGTATGAACTACATGTCGCCACATCCAGCACAATGCTGGAGGTTTAAAAAAGACTTAGTAGTCGCCAAAGGTAAAATGCATGTCTTTAAGGAGGCACTGTAGGTACCTTCACGCAGCAATATTTTACATTTACGTCATTTAGCAGATGCTCTTATCCAGAGAGACTTACAGTAGTGAGTGCATACATTTTCATACCCTGTAAGAATATTTTAAGATAAATAAACAACGCAGAGGACTAGAGGTCATTGGGGAAATAACGATCAATGGAAATAGTTGTTTTTCAGTTCAACATCTATTTAGAATCTGTGTAGGGGTTTCGGTCTTGGACTCATAGCGACATGTGGCAAGTTCTCATTGGTCCGACTTGTCTATACATTGAGCCTTAAACGAGATACTTGGTATTTGGTCATTGGTCCAATTTTACTGTAAGTAATTGTAATCTGTCAACCACAGGTTGTGTTATAAACTACATCTGGTATCTTTGTTCAGTGGAGAAAACACTGAGGACAGGGAAGAATGACCATCTACTTTCCAGCATAACAACTATGATTTGTTCTCTTTGAATAAATATATTTTTCTCCCTCTGATTTGCATTGGGGTCTGTGTTATAGAAGAAAAACATAAACTGCTAACATCCCCTGTGGGAATCGTACCCACAACCCTGGCACCATGCTCTACCAACTGAGCGAACACAATGCCACAATGACTAAGACACACAGACATAGGGGGAGGCCACCTAAAACAATGCACATGTATTTTTCCTCTTATGACAGTGCATTACAGATTGGCTTTAATCGGCTCAGTAATGTGAAATAGCTATTACAGTAAGCAAAGATAATATATTTAGTACCTGTAGGAGGGCAGCAATGGTTCCACAAGAGTGCCATAGCATGGGTGCAAGGTCAGGGACAGACTCCCTCTTCTTGCTGAGCTCCAGGAGGGCATTCTCCCTGGTCTCGGGGGTAGACAGCTCGTTGATCCACTGGTAGATCTTCTCCCGATCCACCTGAACCAGGGCTGTGGTTGCAGCCTGTGAGAAAAGGGCAGGGGGGGGTGAACCAACCTCATGACATCTGAGCATGTAATACAATTCCATCGAATGCTCCCCCCTTTCTAGGATCATCCGTCAGATAAATCAAGATCGGTTTGCTGCCCCCTTAAGTTAGTTACTAACTTAACTAGTTACATTTTTACAATGCACGAACTGCAATCATGTGTTCGGACGGGTGGGTGGGTATAATTTGTGCAACGTTTCAACTGGAATCTATTCCAACAATAAGGTTGCCAACAAACAACACATACAAAGTTGTATAGCGGCAGAATAAGATACCGGGTAGGGAGTGGGCCATTTAATAAAGTTTTTCACTCACCACGTTGATCCCGAAAAATGTCTGTCCTCACTCTGGTAGCCTACGGACAAACATTAAGGATAAGCTACGTGGTGAGTTGATGCCTATTCGGCAGCTACTTAGCTAGGTGAATTGATCATACTACTTTGTATGCGTAGTTTGTTGGCAACCTTGTAACGTTACAGGAACAGATTCCTGTTGGAACGTTCGACAAATGATACCCATCCTGTTTGGGCTGTGTAAACTAGAGACCTCCCGAGTATTTAGCTTTGCGACACATCGGTAGTATGTGTACTGGTTGGACTCCCCGAGTTGTGCATGGATCTTGTGGGTGGCGACAGAAAATAACCATAACACAAAATGAATATGTATATTGATAGATAACACGGCATACAATGTAACGTTAGCTATCTAATTCAATATTGCAAACTTACTGCGCCTGTAGCCAGCATTGTCTGAAGCGTCTGGATATGATCTCCCGTAAGCTGTTGAGCTACAAATAAAACAAAAACTACAACTAGTTACCTAGCTAGCTAGCTTAGTTTTAGCAGAATATATTTGGTCTTAGTTTGCTACAATGGTCACATCGGAACTGGAACTACGTTTAAACCTTTACCCGCGCGTTTATTATTCCAACATGCTGCGAACTTCTGTTTGAGAAGGATATCTGCTTTATAGCAGTCTAACGCTATAACACAAGCAACATAGCTATTATCTTTAAACAAAATATAACCCTTAGTTTACATGGTAGGTCGATACCGATAGGAAGCTAGTAAGACAGTTATGCATTTCATTTGTTGATTTGTTGAATCAGAGACGGAAAAGGAAGCGAGACCCCCGACTCGCTATTTCTTTCTGGGGGGTTTTCTGGTTCAATAAAAGTCAGAACCCAGCTGCTATTGCATTGGTGTCTATGGTAGACACACCCTGTTAAGTAAACCGGAACTGATCATATTTTGCGATGCTTAACGGCATGAGTGAACTATCTTCATTTTTTTTCACCATCTTTGTTATCAATTCATCGTGGTTAAGTATCGCGAGAACACATGTGATATGTGTTCTCGTATATCATTTCCTCTAGATTTTCACATTCCCGCCATCATCGAGTACTGGAGGAAAACGTCGTGTTGACCACACTGTCAACAACATAATACTGGGGCCAACGAATGCCGGCTAAACCAACTTACTACTCCCCGAGGATTTAAAACGAAAATATTCAAATTTACAAGTTTCGTTGAAGGGATATTTCATTCAAAGGCAAGTGTTCCTTGTCTTGTAATTAAGTCAAGGCGATGTTTATCTCCAAATGACAAAATCAAATTAGCTAGCTATTCCTTGTCCTTTTTAGCAGCCAGCTATCGTTAGTTAGGAACTTGCTCGTGCATGGGACACGGCTAGACATTCACAGCTAGCTAGATGTGTAACTATCCAATGTTGTTTTGCTGAGTTGATTTGGGGGCGTCATTCTCATCTCGTAATATTCAGTTAGCCAGCTACCTAGCTACTAAGCTAGCTAAGGTTAGCTAACTAACTAGTGGTTAGCGGTGCATCATAGCAGTTATCTAGCCAACAGAAACTCATTCGAGTGTAGTGTGGTTGTGTCCTCCCTGTCCCAGACCGTATCTGTGCGTCAGATGTTTGCCCAGGAAGCTCCGATTCAAACGAATAGACAGCTCTGAAAGCGTATTAAATGTCAAAATACGTGTAATGACACACCAACTACAGTATGGAGTTTCGCTTAGGAACTATCTACATTTACTCCCTTCATGGCCGGTATCTACGTCCAAAAAAGGTGTAAATAAAACATTTGCAAGCAACCAAATGTATTTGGACATGAATACGCTTGCAGAGTTGTGTAACGCCTCGGTCACACGGACAGCTCTGTTGCATGTTGGAAGAAGTACATTAATTTCCAATGGAACGCTGCGTTTGCCTTGCAGCATTGCGGAGTTTTGCTTTGCGTTTTGTGTGTACAAATGTTGGATTTATCGAATGTTTGCTCAAACTATATGCGCTGACGGCTTGATAGAAATGGTTGCATAAGGTAAATGTTGAACTTTTGTTGCACATATATCCAGATGATGCTGCATACCATTTTGCGCAACGACGCTGTAGGCACAACGCTTCGATCACACCGACAGTGTCCTTGCGCAAAATAGTATGTGGTATAATATAAATAGTTTTATATTTCTTAAAAAGTAGTGAACCGGGCCATTACTCGTCCTGTATTATTGGACAGCTATAGTAATTTGTAGCGTGGGCAAAAAATAAAACATCTTAAAATATTTTTTACTTTTGCCATCTGTCCTAGTGTTGATTTGCTATGTTTTTTAAATATTTTTTTTTTTACAGAAATCACCATAGCAGCACATAGCATCATGCTGGCTTGCTTTTACAATTACTGTTCTTGCTTTCTTGTCCCGCTATGCCCACAGGTATGTTTTTTTGCATCCCTCGTCTAAATAGAATAAAATATGTAAGTCCACAAGTTTGCGCAGTGCCCCTCTTTTACATTAGTTTGGGAGATAAGGTTGAATCTCTGAACATGGCTATTTGTCATACAATGGGGGCATACTTAGCTAAGCATCGTTATGCCAGTTCGATTATAGCTAGCTAAGTAATGTTAGTTTCCCCTCTATCTAGCTATGTCACTTGCTAGCTAAATTTAACCAATTGGCTAAGGATGCTTGTCGTAATACACTGCAGCCCAATGGGTGATGCGTAAACAATACCTTTGATTATTGTGGATAATGCCACACTTACACTTCCCTGCCTAGTAGAGCTTCCCAAGACTTTACTTGCAATTCGGTAAACAAGTGAACCCCTCCCTGAATAGGTTAAAAACGAAATTGCATCATGCAAAAATTTGTCACTGCCAAATAAGAACACCATGTGACCAAACATAAGCAGAACATTTCAATTTACAGCTTGAAAAATTTGCCCAGGTCACGTGCACTGGTCTGCACAGTATATTATTTAATTCAAGTATTTTGGCATAGTGTTCCCTTTCAAACCAGACTTACCCATAGGACAGAACAACTGGTGTTGCGCCAACAATGTGTTAAAAGTTACTGGACAACTCAGTTACTGCTCTCTTACTCGTGGTCTTAATGTTAAAAATATATTTAAAGTAGTCGTGGGTGGTATCCAGATTGTCATACCTTCATATTGTTCTTGTAATATCCTGTGATATTCTGTAACACTTGCACTGAACACAAGGGGTACTATTTTCAAACCCAACTGAGCCTCTGAGATCTAAAGGTGAATGTAAACTAAATGCTAATGAACGCATTGCGAACATTTTATACTATTTGCAGGACAGACATCCCAGCTCAAAATTATACAAATAATTAAAAAGTGCATGCTACTCAGTTTGCTGCATGCACAAAACAAATACTTGATCCAGGATGGAATTCACTGCTATTACCAAGCAAAGCTTAATTTTGCAATGACTTAAGCACTTAGCTAGATGGCTAACTAGCTACTAAATTAGCAAACAAATGCACACAGTAGCACATTTTAGACAGTAAACATAAGATATTTCGCTCGCAAACATGTAGTTGTGAATTCTATAACTAGATCACCTGTTGCGTGCTGCACAACAAACAGTAAGTGACTCACAAGGCTTCGGTCTCTCATTGTTGTATGCTTGTAAACAAATACCACGTGACTGGGGACTACTGTTAATCAATTTATCTCCTATTGTATTGCACAAGTTGACTGCAGGTATTTACTTAAGTAGCTACACATTCAAATGTATAATTAAAAAAAAATCTAAATAGTTTTGACGGTATTGAAAAGCAATCCTGTGGCTATTTCCAAATATCCGGTATACCGCCCAAGCCTAATTTAAAAAATATGTCCTTGTTTGCACACAATCTACTTTTCCCTTCCATTAGGTTTATTTGGAGAGCACAACCCTGACCATCACTAATGGCAGCAGCAGTGCCCAAGCTCTCCAGTGGAAGCGTTGTCAAAATACGCTACAACAGCATAGACGTGGGCACCACTCGATGGAAGGAGGGGACCTTCGAGGTTCTTGAGAAGGATAACAAGGTCAACCTGTGCCTGAAGTTCAATGCCGGTGGTGCACTCAAAAGTTTCCAGGTAATAGTTTTCCCTATATGTGCTCATTCACCTAACAAAATGGCATGATTACATTGGACTTGAATAGCTGAAATTGTGTATGTTAAGACTGTCTTTTAAGGTACAGTACCAGTCAAAAGTTTGGACACTGACGGATTCAAGGTTTTTTCTTTATTTGTACTTTTTTCTACATTTGTATAATAGTGAAGACATCAAAACTATGAAATAACACATATGGTGTCATGTAGCCTAGTGGTTAGAGCGTTGGGCCAGTAACTGAAAGGTTACTGAATCAAATCCATGAGGTGTCAAGGTAAAACGATTTGTCGTCCTTCCCCTGAACAAGGCAGTTAACCCATTGTTCCCCAGTAGCCCGTCATTGAAAATTATTATTTATTCTTAACTGAATTGCATAGTTAAAAGGTTAAATAAAAAAATACATATGGAATCCTGTAGTAACCAAAAAAGTGTTAAACAAATCAAAATATTTTATATTTGAGATTCTTCAAATAGCCACCCTTGGCCTTGAATGACAGCTTTGCACGCTCTTGGCATTCTCTCAAGCAGCTTCACCTGGAATGCTTTTCCAACAGTCTTGAAGGATTTTCCACATATTCTGAGCACTTGTTGGCTGCTTTTCCTTCACTCTGCGGTCCAACTCATCTCAAACCATCCCAATGGGTTGAGGTCAGGTGATTGTGGAGGCCAGGTCTTCTGATGCAGCACTCCATCACTCCTTCTCGGTCAACTAGTCCTAACACAGCCTGGAGGTGTGTTGGGTCATTGTCCTGTTGAGAAACAAATGATAGTCCCACTATGTTCAAACCAGATGGGATGACATATCACTGCAGAATGCTGTGGTAGCCATGTTGGTCAAGTGCCTTGAATTCTAAATAAATCACAGACAGTGTCACCAGCAAAGCACCATCACACATCCATGTTTCACTGTGGGAACCACACATGCCTAGATCATCCGTTCACCTACTCTGCATCTCACAAAGACACGGCGGTTGGAACAAAAAATGTCATTTGGACTCAAACTAAATTAGAGATTTACACCTGTCTAATGTCCATTGCTTGTTTCTTGGCAAGTCAGTCCCTTCTTCTTATTGGTGTCCTTTAGTAGTGGTTTCTTTGCAGCAATTTTACCATGAAGGCCTGAGTCACGTAGTCTCCTCTGAACAGTTGCTGTTGAGATGTGTCTGTTACTTGAACTCTGATGCATTTATTTGGGCGGCAATCTGAGGTGCAGTTAACTCTAATGAACTTATCCTCTGCAGCAGAGGATGAAGCTGGTTGAGAGAATGCCAAGGTTGTGCAAAGCTGTCCACAAGGCAAAGGGTGGCTTCTTTGAACAATCTCAAATATGCATGCTACATTTGGATCATTTGGGGTCTCTCGGACCGATGCACTTTTATCTTTGATGCGTCTCGTTGAAACTTAACATCCCTAATCGGAGCTCGTGTATCGAATCGTCTTAATATAGTATACAGTGGGGCAAAAAAGTATTTAGTCAGCCACCAATTGTGCAAGTTCTCCCACTTGAAAAGATGAGGCCTGTAATTTTCGTCATAGGTACACTTCAACTATGACAGACAAAATGAGAGAGAAAATCCAGAAAATCACATTGTAGGATTTTTAATGAATTTATTTGCAAATTATGGTGGAAAATAAGTATTTGGTCAATAACAAAAGTTTGTCTCAATACTTTGTTATATACCCTTTATTGGCAATGACAGAGGTCAAATGTTTTCTGTAGGTTTTCACACACTGTTGCTGGTAATTTTGGCCCATTCCTCCATGCAGATTTTCTCTAGAGCAGTGATGTTTTGGGGCTGTTGCTGGGCAACACAGACTTTCAACTCCCTCCAAAGATTTTCTATGGGGTTGAGATCTGGAGACTGGCTAGGCCACTCCAGGACTTTGAAATGCTTCTTACGAAGCCACTCCTTCGTTGCCCGGGCGGTGTGTTTGGGATCATTGTCATGCTGAAAGACCCAGCCACGTTTCATCTTCAATGCC
Source organism: Oncorhynchus keta (assembly GCF_023373465.1). Lineage (NCBI taxonomy): Eukaryota > Metazoa > Chordata > Actinopteri > Salmoniformes > Salmonidae > Oncorhynchus > Oncorhynchus keta. The sequence goes on from NC_068427.1 coordinate 9,195,468, forward strand.
CTTGCTGATGGTAGGCTTTGTTTCTTTGGTCCCAGCTCTCTGCAGGTCATTCACTAGGCCCCAGATCGAGGGAGATTATCAGTGGTCTTGTATGTCTTCCATTTCCTAATAATTGCTCCCACAGTTTATTCCTTCAAACCAAGCTGCTTACCTATTGCAGATTCAGTCTTCCCAGCCTGGTGCAGGTCTACAATTTTGTTTCTGGTGTCCTTTGGCAGCTCTTTGGTCTTGGCCATAGTGGAGTTCGGAGTGTGACTGTTTGAGGTTGTGGACAGGTGTCTTTTATACTGATAACAAGTTCAAACAGGTGCCATTAATACAGGTAACGAGTGGAGGACAGAGGAGCCTCTTAAAGAAGAAGTCACAGGTCTGTGAGAGCCAGAAATCTTGCTTGTTTGTAGGTGACCAAATACTTATTTTCCCCCATAATTTGCAAATAAATTCATTATAAATCCTACAATGTGATTTAAAAAAAAATATATATATTTTATTTTTCCATTTTGTCTGTCATAGTTGAAGTGTACCTATGACCAATTACAGGCCTCATCTTTTTAAGTGGGAGAACTTGCACAATTGGTGGCTGACTAAATACAGTTGGGCAAAAAAGTATGTTCATTATATATGTCTTTGCTTTCAGCTCAACCAGAATGTGAAGAATGTCATTATGCATTCCATGCACACTATGCGACGAATTGTGGTGTCTCTTAAGGATGGCAGTGTAGTCACCCTTGAGAGAATTCCCACTGCTGTGGCTGAGAAAATGAAAGAATATCTTGAGAAGTTGAAGCAGGGAAAACCAACAGGTAACAATCTATTGGAACTTGTAGATCATTAACTGTTTCCTGCGGAACTGGTGTCCTTCTGTTAGACAAGTGTTGTTTTCTTGTAGTTCTAAAGACATCCCAGGGAAGTGCAAGCTTCAGTGTGCTCGGGAATCGATCCGTAAAGAAAGAGATTAGCCCACCTGGAGAACGACAGGTAAAGAGTTGTAAGAAAGTACCTGTCATTTACAACCATACTGTTCCTGGTTTTTGCTTCTCTGAAAATATTACTTATTTAAATCTGGCTCTGTTTCAGACAACACCCAGACGACCCAGTGTGGACAACAGGGAGGAGACGATGCCCCGCAAACCTCTGAGCAGTCCCAGCAGAGTCACCTCCACACCTTCCCGCAGTGGGCTGTCTGAGAACAGGTAGGCAAGCCAACACACCAACCATCCAGGTAGATGGAGCATCACACGCAGGCTGCATCCTGACCGCACTCATACTTCCCCCCCTCATTTATTTAAGTGGATTGGACTTTTAAGTTCACATGGGGGAATGAACAAGTGCATACTTCTGGGTGAGGGGTATAAAATCCCAACCTCTTCCACTCTTGTCTCGCTATCCTTTCTCCTGAGATTGCATTTCTTCATTTGACAGAGGCTTTAGTCTTCATGTATGCATTTGTCTCATAACCACTCTTAAAGGGACATTTTAAAAATGTGTACTTCATATTCATCATCTTCAGAACCATCTTTTGCCCCTTCAGGATTGAGAAGAGGAAGAGACACCTCACCTCTGACAGTGACCTGACTAAGGACTACCCCAAGGAGAATGACTCATCCAGGTATGACAACGACAGTGTTACTTTACCAAGCAAAGGGTTGACTTCACATCCCTTCCTGTCAATTTAAGCTTATGTCCATTGCGGCCTCGGGGTGTCTAGCGAGTGGGGGTGAGGAGGTAGGTGTTTTTACAGTGACGGCCATGATTTTAGCAGCACCGGTTTCGCGTAAAAGGGAAACCGCCATTTAACATTTAAGTCATTTAGCAGACGCTCTTATCCAGAGCGACTTACAAATTGGTGCATTCACCTTACAACAGATCAAAACTTTTTGACCAAATTTGCTGTTACTACACTTTGCCTTTGTAGGGCAGAGTTGTGCACCAGTGAATCTAAACTGTTTCTCGTATTTCAGCAACAACAAGACCATGTCGGACCCCTCCAGGAAGTTTCTGCTGAGCTGCAAAGACAAGCTGAAACAGGCAGAGGAGAACCGCTGCTCTGGTAAGCCCTCGTCAGACTGAGATGACCTTCTCCAGACTAGAACTGTGCCGTCTCTAGTCGCCCTGTGATAACTGTCTACCTTTCCCACCAGTTTTACTGGTTCCAGCGCCACTTCAGCCCACGTCATTCTACGGCAGCCGATCGGTGACCAAAGACTACTCCACGAGTCACTCTTTCCTCGACAGGTAAGTTATTTTTTTTGCGCCTTAATTTAACCAGGTTGTCCCATAGATGTTAAGAAAACATTCTTATGCATCGTTCCCTCCACAGGCCATCCAGTACATCCCAGACCACCTCGGCTAAGAGAAGTCTCATGTTACCCAATCACTCGACCCCCTTCAAGAAAGTGCGCCCCATGCTGGACTACGGTGGCTGGAACAAGCCGAGACCATCCACTCTGGCCCAGCCCCAGCCTCCACTGCAAGGGTGAGGAGACATCCCAGGGTTATACTGATAATTCTAAAGTTAACCTCCGGAGTCAATGAGGGGCTTTTATAGTGTTGCCCACCTACCAGTAATGTGTGATTTACTATATCTGTTAATGCTCGTTATGAATGTGCCATACGGCTGACCCCAATTAGTCGATTGTTTGGTCGATGGGCTGTTTGGTCGGCCAAGATTTTTATTTTTTTTGTCAAGCAGTTGCAAATACAATTTAAGGAACACGAGACACCGGTCTTATTCACGCCCATCTCTGTGATCTAATCCATTATGGAGGCCAAGACCAATCCATTGTGTCGGCTGCGTGGATGGCACAGTCCAAGAAGAGGGGGAGTGTGGCTGAGATGCACAATGCACATCTCTTTCCAGAATGCTCGCTCTCCTACCAATTTGTGCACATTCATTGGTTCTTAACTTCATTGTGTGAATTGTTTGAGTTAGTGTCTATTAATTCTCCATTACATAAATCACCAGCAGTACATTTGCTGTTAATTCCTATATTTTTTAATCTACAATGTTTGTTTGGTTATTGTTTGCAGAGCGCACAACCTATGCTACACTTGTGAGAAACAAGTATGGGTTTATTTAATTACTTTTAAGAGTTTAGTCAATTTAGTTAGTCTTTTGTATTGAGCGCTCCTGTCAATTTTTAGTAAGGACGCGCACCTGATTACGCATGGAAGTAGGCCTATAGGCTACCTGGCCTATGTGCAAATGAAGGCCTATAAATGTGCCCATTTGGGGATCTGATAGTATTTCTGATTGGCTTAATGCACCACCACTAATGAGCTGTGGAGCCTCTCAAAGTAATGTTTTCTCAACCTCGAACAGCAAGCAAACAGTCTTTTTTTTAATATCTATTGAGAATGACAGTAGTTCCTCTATGTAAACTAGGCAAAAAAAAGAATCGTCCTCTCACTATCAATTGTTTATTTTCAGCATACTTAACATGTGTAAATATTTGTATGAACATAACAAGATTACACAACGGAGACATAAACTGAACAAGTTCCACAGACATGTGGACAGAAATTGAATAATTTATCCCTGAACAAAGGGAGGGGGTCAAAATCAAAAGTAACAGTCATTATCTGGTGTGGCATTAAGTACTGCAGTGCATCTCCTCATGGCCTCCTCATGGCACTTTTTCCAGTCCTGTCTGGTCCAGCGACGGTGGGTTTGTGCCCATAGCTGACGCTGTTGACGGTGATGTCTGGTGAGGACCTTCTTTACAACAGGCCTACAAGCCCTCAGTCCAGCCTCTCTCAGCCTATTGTGGACCGTCTAAGCACTGATGGAGGGATTGTGCGTTCCTGATGTCACTCCGGCAGTTGTTGCCATCCTGTACCTGTTCCGTAGGTGTGATGTTCGGATGTACCAATCATGTGCAGGTGTTATTACAAGTGGTCTGCCACTGCGAGGACGATCAGCTGTCTGTCCTGTTTCCCTGTAACGCTGTCTTAGGCGTCTCAGTACGGACATTGCAATTTATTTCCCTGGCAGTCCTCATGCCTCCTTGCAGCAAGCCTAAGGCGCAGATGAGCAGGGACCCTGGGCGTCTTTCTTTTGGTGTTTTTCAGAGTCAGGAGAAAGGCCTCTTTAGTGTTCGAACTTTTCATAACCGTGACCTTAATTTTCTGTCTGTAAGCTGTTTATCTTTGACTGTTCCACAGGTGCATGTTCATTAATTGTTTATGAACAAGCATGGAAAACAGTGTTTAAACCCTTTACAATGAAGATCTGTGAAGTTATTTGAATCATCCTTGAAAGATAGGGTCCTGAAAAAGGGACGTTTTAGCTGAGTTTATTTGAAAAGATATTTCCAGCTCTCTTTTCAATAACCACTCAGCATGAAAGGGAAAAATATCATGATCTGATCCAGTGGAAATGTCATCAAATAGGCCTACCTGATTATTTCTTATCCCTTATGCCTGTGTCTGGCCCCAGCTCACTAGCACGGGAAACTCGGAAGGCCCAGAATATCTTATGCAAGTTTGCTTGCATCATCTGCTTTGGGTCAGACCCAAGTTAATAGTTGATACAATGTTTAAAGTTTGTGGCCATGGCCTGTCTGCAAATGTGATTTATTTCTATCAGGATATTTTCAACCTGCAGGCTGCAATATTTTTTTATTTGTTTGCTTATGTAGGTGATTGTTTTTTAGTTTAGTTGGCAGTAGAAGTTACTTTTTAAGTTAGTATAACTTTCATTTGGATACAAGTTTAATTAACCACATGACAATGATTGAGATAAAGAGGTTATTATAAATTAAATTAAACCGTTCCATGAAAGAACTGGCACGCAGATTGGTAGAAGTCTTAAGACAAATTGGCATGCCACATGATAATGGTTGCTGACGACTCATGTAGCTTATTACTGGCAACTTACTTACGGAGTCTGCGAAAGCCAGCAGGAACGGGAGGAGGATGGTAAGGTTCAGGTTAAGATTTTATTATTCTGGCGATCTTGTTCTCTGGCCCCCTCTTGAGTCATTTGACTTATTTCATCAGAGTGCGCTTAACCCCTCTAGACTCGATTGACGCACCGGTCAGTCAAAGTAACGTAATGCAAAAATCCCCATCAAAATCCGTCAGTTTAACCTAGTGATATCTATTTTTTTTTTTTTCATTGGATCAGTCTCAATCTGCCAATGTCGCCCTTCCACATCTGCAGTGAAAGGTGGCATAGCTAGAGCAATGTTTGTCAGACCACGAGACAAACATCTGTAGCGTCCTAACTAAGCCACTGGGGAAAGGGTAGACTCAAACAAACACGATGGTGGTCTCCATTTTGCTCAACGACCATGGGCAAGTGTCACGTGACTCGTCTGAAGTCCATAGTGTCGATGTGCCAAATTCTGTTTGTAGCTTCCGAACCGTTTGGGCTACAAACTGTGAGCCCACTGTGAAAGGTGAGATTCTTCGTTTTGCTTTACGACCACCACAAGTGTCACGGGACTTGTCTGAAGGTAACCAGCACCAGTATTATTATTATTTTTGATTGAAGTATGAAGGTAGGTTTGCTACCTACCCCAAAAATGTTTAATATGTGTAAAATAATACTATTTTAAAAAATATATTTAAAAAAAAATATGATGTATGCCTTTGGAAAATATTCAGATTTCCAATTTTTTTTTGTTACATTACAGCCTTGTTCTAAAAGGGAGTAAATGAAAAAGAATTCCTCAGATCTATACACAATACCCTATAATGAAAGCAAAAGCTGTTTCTTTTATTTTTGCAAATGTCTTAAAAACAAACAGCTTATTTACATAAGTATTCAGACCCTTTGCTATGAGACTCGAAATTGAGCTCCGGTGCATCCTGTTTCCTTGATGTTTCTTCAAATTGATTGTAGTCCACCTGTGTTGAATTCAATTGATTGGACATGATTTGGGAAGGCAAACGCCTGTCTATATAAGATCCCGCAGTTGACAGTGCATGTCAGAGCAAAAACCAAGCCATGAGAGGTCAAAGGAATTGTCCGTAAAGCGCTGAGACAGGATTGTGTTAAGACAACAGATCTGGGGAATGGTACCAAAAAATGTCTGAAGCATTGAAGGTCCCCAAGAACAGAGGCCTCCATCATTCTTAAATGGAAGAATTTTGGTACCAACAAGACTCTTCCTAGAGCTGGCCAAACTGAGCAATCGGGGGATAAGGGCATTGGTCAGGGAGGTGACCAAGAACCCAATGGTCTCTCTGACAGAACTCCGGAGTTCCTCTATGGGGATGGTTGTCTTTCTGGAAGGTCCGGAGCGAGTCAAAGATGAACGGAGCACAGAGATCAGAGATCCTTAATGAAAACCTGCTCAGGACCTCAGACAAGAAGACTCGAGGCTGTAATCGCTGCCAAAGGTGATTCAACAAAGTACTGAGTAAATGATCTGAGAGGCTGTAATCGCTGCCAAAGGTGATTCAACAAAGTACTGAGTAAATGATCTGAATACCTATGTAAATGTGATATTTCTGTTTTTTTATTTTTACTAAATTGGGAAACATTTCTAAAAACCTGTTTTTTGCCCTGTCATTATGGGTTATAGTGTCTCGATTGATGGGGGGGCAGTTTAATATATTTTAAAATAAGGCTCTAACCCAGGGTGTCATTATCAGGCCCGCAGGATAATAATATTTTCCTAATGTTCTTGTGCTTCTTTACACCAAAACAAAGGAAAGACATGATATTTTGGTTATTTATAGCAGTATGGTATAATTTTAATGGTCCGGCCCATTGACATCTCCCTAAAATAAATGGTTTGACACCCCTGCTCTAACCAAACGTGAAAAAAGTCAAGGGGTCTGAATTCCTTTAGAAGGCACTGTATATCATGAGCTTTCTCATCTCCCAGATATAGGACAAACACTTCAACCTTGTTTCTGATTGATTTTGAATGTATTTTCTGCCATTTTATGGTAGTACGTTTTTAGATATCCCAATGTTATGTTTTTTTTTTATATATAAAGGGGTCCTTGATATTCAAAATCAAATGGCTAAATGATCCATAGTGTGACCATCTCAAAACAATTCCATGTGTCAGATTTGAACCCACCCCCCCCCAACGGCGTAGGCTCTTAAGAATTAAAGCATCAAAGCTTAATACATAGAGTTGATTTTATTAAAACACACAGGGTGTGTCTAACTGGAAAAATACACACAAAAGAATGTCAGCCAATTGATTGGTCGAAAGAAGACATTTCGGTCAACAGACTTTTTGTTGTCGCTTACAGCCCTAATGTGCCGAAGTAGATGCTTTCAGTTGAAAACATGCCTTTTCACCAGTGGTTGTGGTACATGGATGGAGTTATACTTACAGTTTTCTCTAACCTCTTTGTTGCAGATTCTCCAACCTGGGCAACACGTGTTACATGAACGCCATCCTGCAGTCTCTCTTCAGCCTGCCGTCGTTCTCCAATGACCTGCTGAAGCAGGGAATCCCATGGAAGAAGATCCCCGCCAACGCCCTACTCAGGTAGCCTACTGTTACTGCAGTCATCCTTTTAAAAACATTTTTCTTTAGCAGATGCTCTTATCCAGAGCGACTTACAGCAGTGATTGCACACATTTTTGTATTGGTCCCCTGTGGGAATCGAACCCACAACCCTGGCGTTGCAAGCGCCATGCTCTACCAACTGAGTAGAGTCAATATTTCCACTTTAACGTTGGATTTACTCTTTTTAAAAGCTGTTTTTGTTTAGGTGGCTTAGTGTTTTCATGGCTATGACTCAGTATTTCTCTAACTGCTCAGCTGACTTGTGTACCTGCCCTGCACCCTCACTGACCCTCCTCTCTGTTGTGCATGCAGACGCTTTGCCCACTTGCTGGCCAAGAAGGACATCTCGTGCCCCGAGGTAAAGAAAGACCTGCTGAGGAGAGTGAAGAGTTCCATATCCTCCACAGCTGAGCGCTTCTCTGGATACATGCAGAACGTAAGACCTATAATATTTGCACCACAACCATTTTGGCTCTTTTGTAGCTCTGTATACTCACGCCCCCCAGGACGCCCATGAGTTCCTGAGCCAGTGTCTGGACCAGCTTAAGGAGGACATGGAGAAAGTGAACAAGAGCTGGAAGAGCGAATCGGCGGCGTGGGACGAGGCCCCCCAGCAGGCGGCCGCCGTCAGGCCTGGGGAGGAGGCGGACACCTCACACACGTACACCTGCCCCGTGGTGGTCAACATGGAATTTGAGGTGCAGCACACCATCACCTGCAAAGGGTGAGTGGATCATCAGACTGTGGATTTCTGGGTCGTGCATCTCTTCCCTGATGGAAAATAAAATAATAGACGCCATAGATTTAGCTTTTAATAGTCCATACCTTTTAGCTTTTATGGTATTACCTTTCCTAAGCATATGAAGTTGTCATAAAGACTGACTGAATGTCATGTTATAAACAACAAATCATGAAAAAAGGTTGTGCTATTGTGTGGTTTCAGCTGTGGAGAAGTGGTGACCAAACGGGAGCAGTTCAACGACCTGTCCATTGACCTGCCTCGCAGGAAGAAGGCCATCCCTCTCCGGTCCATCCAGGACTCTCTGGACCTCTTCTTCAGGGTGCGTGTCCGCTGTCCCTAAAAAACCACCAGGCTAGCTCCTGTCCAAATATATTGTATATCAACTAGGGCTGTGGCGGTCATGAAATTTCGTCAGCCGGGCATTGTCAAGCAAATAACTGCCGGTCTCACGGTAATTGACCTAATGGTCAATTGACTTAATGATCAATTAACATGAACACATTTATCAATTCCTGGCTTCCACACACAGCCTACAAGCCACTGATACAGACCTTTGGACATCTACATTTTAAAAAGTCTAATAAATCCATGTACACTTTCACAATAAATCCATTATTTATTTTAGACTGGTCTAAAGAAACATGATATGAAGAAAATGTAGTCCATTTCAGAAGAACAGAATAGCATACTCCTTGTTGTCCTTATCTGGCTTTGCCATATTGCTGTGGGCTATACTCATTTAGCAGACATTTTCTTAGAATCCCATGCCATTATTTTATCATGTTTTATAGTATGAAGAATACAATTGAACAAAGCTGAAATTTTCCTCAAACGATTTGAGAGTGTGCACATTCTATGTTGAGCAGTTAAAGAAACGGGTACTCCTATATGCTTAATTTAGAGTTATTTATGTAACGTTAGTTCTACAAACATTGGGCTCCTTGTTTATATTTGTTATACATTCTAAGGCTGCATGATGCGACTAATGATGATTTGAAAAAAGTCACATGAAAGGCATGAGCTCTGCTTTGTTTTTTGTGCAGGCTGTTCACACTTAATCAGTCTCTCATTCACAATTTGACAAGCACTTGATAATGCCTCGGATTTCCCGGCGGTATCCCCTTTGTTTGGCTGTGTTGCCCCCTCAAGAAATCCACGCCCTTTGCGGCTAGTGGCCGTTGTGCCCTTGGGCTGAATATAATAATTTGAATTTGCTTCTCCCTGTGTGCTCTGAAGCACCTCTCACTCACATGGGTCTCCGTCACGTGAAGACAGACACATCGAGGATGCAACTGCACGTGTCCTTATACAATTCCGAGGTGCATATTAAAGATATTGGAGAAACTGTCCACATTTACTTTGTCAGCCAACAAGATGAGTAGGCCTAACACAGCAGAAGCACTTGCAGATGTCAATCTACTATCCCTTATAGTACAAAAGTTGACCTATTATTTTCTGTGCAAGAAATAAATATTCCCAACATAGTCTGGAACACTTGTGGGATGCCAAATTAATACAATCACTAGCATAACATTTTTTTTTTTTACACAATGAGGCTGATGCAACAGAACAGAATGTTTAGCTTAAAATGTTTATTAACTATCAGGCTATTTCTTCAAATTATGAGCGCAGCAATGTGCACACGGCAGTAGTCTATAAGCGCAAATGTTCCATTAGCGGGAAAACACCATTATCAAAAGTGACCGCAAATGTGATTATGCATGTAATGCTTTTATTATAAAGGTACACTTTTATGGTAAATTATCTAACCCAAACTTGAAACTGGCGGGCTGCTTATGTTGCCAGTTAGGCTCTACACCCCTTGTAAAGCGGATTAATGTGCTTCATTTTAAGAAGTTATTTGGTCACTAGTTGTGATACAAACCGTATGAAAACTTATAGGCCTATGGGCTAGGCTACATGAGGTATGCTACTATGATTATAAAAAGCCTTATTGCACACAAGCTGGGCATCGTTCACAAGTGATCGGCTAATTTTGTCACCTATCAGACTTCTTGATTTAATCTTGTCTTTACATATACTAAATAAAATGTGAAATTTGATTTAGGATGGACCATTATCATGCACCTGTCTCACACCGGGCAGTGGGAAAAATACATCTACTGTATGCACTTAAATAGCAAATGGAGGATGCTTTTCCCGTGGTTCATTTTCACGCTCCGACTGCTCTTAAACGCTAGTAAAACCAAATGCATGCTTTTCAACCGTTCGCTGCCTGCACCCGCACGCCCGACTAGCATCACCACCCTGGATGGTTCCGACCTAGAATATGTGGACATCTATAAGTACCTAGGTGTCTGGCTAGACTGTAAACGCTCCTTCCAGACTCATATCAAACATCTCCAATCTAAAATCAAATCTAGAGTTGGCTTTCTATTCCGCAACAAAGCCTCCTTCACTCACGCCGCCAAACTTACCCTAGTAAAACTGACTATCCTACCGATCCTCGACTTCGGCGACGTCATCTACAAAATTGCTTCCAATACTCTACTCAGCAAACTGGATGCAGTTTATCACAGTGCCATCCGTTTTGTTACTAAAGCACCTTATCCTCTTAGTCCGCCCCATCCCGCATGCGGGATCGTGACTACAGCCTCAAGCTCATTACCATAACGCAACGTTAGCGATTTCTAAAAATCGCAAATGAAATGAAATAAATATGCCTGCTCTCAAGCTTATCCTTTTCTTAACAATCCTGTCGTCTCAGATTTTCAAAATATGCTTTAGAACCAGAGAAAATCTATAATTTTTGTAAGAGTGGTGATAGCTAGCTTAGCATTTAGCGTTAGCATTTAGCACGCAACATATTCACAAAAACCAGCAAAGGGATCAAATAAAATAATTTACCTTTGAAGAACTTCAGATGTTTCAATGAGGAGACTCTCAGTTACATAGCAGATGTCCAGTTTTTCCTGAAAGATTCTTGTGTAGGACACATCGTTCCGTTTTGTTACTATGCATTTGGCTACCGAAACTAACCGAAAATTCAGTCACCTACACGTCAAACTTTTTTCCGAATTAACTCTATAATATCGACTGAAACATGGAAAACGTTGTTTGAATCAATCCTCAAGGTGTTTTGTCATATCTCTTAATTGAAATGGCAGTCCTAGAAGACTTCTTTGTTCTCTGATTCGGATGGAAAAATACTGGTAGCTGACTTTTGCGCACCAATTTCCACGCAGACACCGTGTGGGACACTTGGCAATTGTAGTCTCTTATGGTCAATCTTCCAATGATATGCCTACAAATACGTCACAATGCTGCAGACACCTTGGGGAAACGCTAGAAAGTGTCCGTTCATTCCTGTCGCATTCACAGCCATATAAGGCGATCATGGAAAACGTACCTTCAGAAATCCTGTTCATTTCCTGGTCGCTCAAACATCTTGGTTTTGCCTGAAGCTTTTGTTCTAAGGCACTCACAGTGAAAATCTTTGCAGTTCTGGAAACGCCAGAGTGTCTTCTTTCCAAAGCTATCAATTCCAAGCATAGTCGAGCATCTTTTAGTGACAAAATATTGCGCTTAAAACGGGCACGTGTTTTTATCCAAAAATGAAATACTGCCCCTATAGGACTAACAGGTTATACCACCCACCACTGCGACCTGTATGCTCTAGTCGGCTGGCCCTCGCTACATATTCGTCGCCAGACCCACTGGCTCCAGGTCATCTACAAGTCCATGCTAGGTAAAGCTCCACCTTATCTCAGTTCACTTGTCACGATGGCAACACCCACCCGTAGCACGCGCTCCAGCAGGTGTATCTCACTGATCATCCCTAAAGCCAACCCCTCATTTGGCCGCCTTTCGTTCCAGTTCTCTGCTGCCTGTGACTGGAACGAATTGCAAAAATCGCTGAAGTTGGAGACTTTTATCTCCCTCACCAACTTACTTCAAACATCTGCTATCTGAGCAGCTAACCGATTACTGCAGCTGTACATAGTCTATCGGTAAATAGCCCACACATTTTTACCTACCTCATCCCCATACTGTTTTTATTTATTTACTTCTCTGCTCTTTTGCACACCAATATCTCTACCTGTACATGACCATCTGATCATTTATCACTCCAGTGTTAATCTGCAAAATTGTAATTATTCGCCTACCTCCTCATGCCTTTTGCACACAATGTATATAGACTCTCTTTTTTTCTACTGTGTTATTGACTTGTTAATTGTTTACTCCATGTGTAACTCTGTCTGTTCACACTGCTATGCTTTATCTTGGCCAGGTCGTAGTTGCAAATGAGAATTTGTTCTCAACTAGACTACCTGGTTAAATAACGGTGAAATTTAAAAAAAATATTTAAAAAATGCCAGCCAGGTAGGCTATACTTCTGTTGTAAAAATGAGCAATGTGCTTTATTAAGTTGAGATATAAATATAGAAGGCCTAGCCTATAGAAAGCTGATGGGATCCTCTTAAGTAGAGGCCATCACTCTTCTTTCTCACGCAATTGCATAGCCTATAGAAATGTTGCACAACATGGGCTCTCATGAAGTGTTTGATTAGATTTGATAACATTTGCATTGATGTCAGGGTGATTAGAGGGACAGTAGAGTGCTGAGTACCAGGCAGTTAGCAAGTTTGTTAGGCTACTAATGACCATCATCAGCACTTGGAGACTCCTAATTACTGTGACTGCCTTCATGACTCGTGACCACCGGTGTGGCAGTAATATGGTCACCGTAACAGCCCTAATATCAACTCACTAAAGCATGGGTGACCAACTTTTATATTAAAAACCAAACAAAACAAATTGGGTGGGAGGGACATACTCAATATACTTTAAAAATGACTAAAACCAAATTGAAACTGAAGAAATAATGGAGCTACAGTCACCGTTTCTTGACTGTGTCCAGCTCACTAATAATAACTGAAATGAAAGCTAGACAGTCGGGGAGCATCAAATTACCAACAACTTTGACGCCAAGGAAATGTAATATTTTCAGTGTGGCTCTCCGGACCTCGTTGAAGAACGAATGCGGCCCTAGAGGCAAACAGGTTTGACCCCCCTGCACTAAATGCAATGAAACAGTTAACCTAGTATCCACATCCTAATAGGAAGTAGATGAGTTGAATGTGTGTTGATGTGTGTTCCAGATGGAGGAAATCGAGTATTCTTGTGAAAAGTGCAGCAGGAAAGCGGCAACAGTGACTCATAAATTCAGCCGACTCCCCAGGTATGCCTGTGTGTCTACAACAGTGATCTGATGTTAAAGTGAATGAGAAGTGGTACGAGGTTCACCAGAACCCTAAATTCATTCCTTTCTGTTGTTTTCCCCCCCATGCAGAGTTCTTATCTTGCACCTGAAGCGCTACAGCTTCAACGCCCAGCTGTCCCTAAACAGTAAGCTGGGCCAGCAGGTGATGATTCCCCGCTATCTCACACTGCTGTCCCACTGCACAGACACTACGCAGCCCCCCCTCAGCCTGGGCTGGTGCGCACATGGAACCATGTAAGAAACACACCCCACAGTGAAAATTATCTAACGTTTGTTGCATAATTATACAATTTTACCAAGGCCGGACATTAATTTTTGTACTCCACATTTTTTGGGGTGTTTAACACTTTGGACCAAAAAGGTAACGGAAAATTGTTGTATGATGCAGGGCACCACTTTACAAAATAAAATGTGTTATTAGGCCTGTTACAGTGCCTTCAGAAAGTATTCATACCCCTTGACTTATTCTACATTGTTACAACCTGAATTCTAAATGGATTATTTTCCTCACCAATCTATATTCAATACCCCATGAAAACATGTTTTTAGAAATGTTTGCAAATTTATTAAATTAAATACAGAAATATCTAATTTCTATACGTATTCACACCCCCTGAGTCAATATTTTGTAGAAGCACGTTTGGCAGCAATTACAGCTGTGAGTCTTTCTGGGTAAGTCTCTAAGAGCTTTCCACTCTGTATTGTCAACATTTGCCCATTATTCTTAAAAAAAATTCAAGCTCTGTCAACTTGGTTGTGGAGCATTGCTAGACAACCAGTTTCAGGTCTTGCCATATTTAAAAAAAATAATAAAAAAATGTAAATGGCTAAAGCAGCCTACTTCAAAGCAAGGTAGCTGTTTATCGATAACATCCTTTCAGGGGAGATCTATTGACAGCATGGGAGACATTACTCAATTCTTAATTAGGATTATCTAAGAATATATTTTAAAGTTGTCAGTGACATGCCCAACGTTGAACAGAGGGGAATCCCAGCTTTTCAATGGTGTCAGACTTCTACAGCCAGAGTAAGCATTGATTTATTAACGCACCCGTTGATCAACTGCGTGTCGCCATTTGTAGTTATGGTGGTGAAGTTTAGGACATTGGACATAACTATTATCATGTATTAATGTAATTGTCAACTACAGAGAACAATCCAGGCTACACAATAGGTGTTGAATTGGCTAACTAGTTGTTCTGTCATTATTTTGTAGCCTTACCTGCTGTAATGTCTTCCTCTCTCATCTAGCACACATGCAGTCGATGCACACACCCATGATTTTTCCAGGGTTGGTCTGTACAAAACCTGTTTGCTGACAGAAAATGTGCACGTAATTTACTAATCGGCAAGGATTAGAAACAAATGTGCACACGTGGCTACACACTGATCTGTTCTTCGATCTCAATAGCACATCTCGCCAAAGGGATTATTGAAAGACCACTCTGCCTGTCAATGCAATACAATCCTACTCTAATGTGCTCTGCAGAAATTAAATGACCTTACCACACCCTGTTTTTTTTGTACAGGGCACGAACACTGAAGGCCTCCCAGTTGGTGAACTCCTCCTCACTACTTTGGTAAGCCACTCATTTAACCGTTCTCTAACACTATGGTATCACTTCCATCCCATGGACACCAATCATGTTTACAGTAGGTCTTTTGTTTCTTTGATGTGAACATTGTGTAGATCAGCAGTTCCCAAACTTTTCCCATTCCAGGGACTACCAAATCACCGGCAAACTCTTGAGGATCACATTCCAGGAATGGTGCAAATTAACAAAGTATCTTGGCGGTCAAATTTAGTTCATTTTATCAGTAAATGTAACTTATTATTAATAGTTGTATTATTATTATTATTGTAAAACGGTGTAGAATCAGCTTGATTCTCACGTCTTTGTCGAAGACGTTTGGACCTTTTTTGATATTTTCAGTGGTATTGTTAACAGACGTGAGAAATAAAAACAGGTTCAGCCCCTGGTTCGACCGTGATCTTGCAGAGTTACTCCACCTCAAGAATTGCATTTGTTGAAAGGCTCAGGAACGTGTATACTCAGGCTGACTGGCTCTCGTTCAGGCAAATGAGAAATAAGTGCACTCAGGCTACCCGGAAGGCCAAAGTTAGTTACTTTTAAGGAGCAGTTCTCTCTCTCTCTGTGGGTCTAACCCCAAAAAGTTCTGGAAAATGGTTAAAGACCTGGAGAATAAGCCTTCCTCCTCACAGCTGCCCATGTCCCTTAATGTTGATGATGTGGTTTGTTTCTGACAAGAAGCACATGGCTGAGCTCTTTAATCACCACTTCATTAAGTCAGGATCCCTGTTTGACTCAGCCATGCCTCCTTGCCCGGCTAACATTTCCTCATCTCCCACGCCTTCTAATGCAACTATCCCCAATGCTTCTCCCTCTTTTTCCCATGCCCCGCTACAATGTTTCTCCCTGCAGGCAGTTGCTGGGTCCGAGGTGCTACAGGAGCTTCTTAAACTTAACCCCAAAAAAACCATCTGGGTCAGATGGTTTAGACCTTTTCTTCTTTAAGGTTGCTGCCCCTATCATCGCCAAGCCTATCTCTGATATTTTTAACCTGTCTCTCCTTTCTGGGGAGGTTCCCATTGCTTGGAAGGCAGCCACGGTTCGTTCTTTATTTAAAGGGTGAGACAAAGCAGATCCTAACTGTTACAGACCTATTTATAGTTTGCCCTGTTTATCAAAAGTGTAGGAAAATTGTAAATAATCAACTGACTGACTTTCTTGATGTCTATAGTATTCTCTCTGGTATGCAATCTGGTTTCCGCTCAGGTTATGGATTTGTCACTGCAACCTTAAAGGTCATCAATGATGTCACCATTGTTTGATTGTGCTGCTATTTTTATTGACTTGGTCAAAGCTTTTGATACGGTAGACCATTCTTGTGGGCCGGCTAAGGAGTATTGGTGTCTCTGAGGGGTCTTAGGCCTGGTTTGCTAACTTCCTCCAAAGAGTGCAGTGTATAAAGTCAGAACATCTGCTTTCTCGGCCACTGCCTATCACCAAGGGACTACCCCAAGGCTCAATCCTAGGCCCCATGCTTTTTTTCAATTTACATCAACAACATAGCTCAGGCAGTAGGAAGCTCTCTCATCCATTTATATGCAGATGATCATCTTCTACTCAGCTGGCCTCTCCCCAGATTTTGTGTTAAATGCTCTCCAACAAGCTTTCTCTACCATTAACCTATTTCTGAACACCTCCAAAACAAAGGTCATGTGGTTTGGTAAGAAGAGTGCCCCTCTCCCCACAGGCGTGATTACTTCCTCTGACGGTTTAGCGCTTGAGGTAGTCACCTCATACAAGTACTTGGGAGTATGGCTAGACAGTGCAAAGTCCTTCTCTCAGCACATATCAAAGCTGCAGGCTAAAGTTAAATCTAGACTTGGTTTCCTCTATCGTAATCGCTCCTCTTTCAACCCCAGCTGCCAAATTAACCCTGATTCAGATGACCATGCTAGATTGTAGAGACATAATTTAAAGATTGGCAGGTAAGGGTTCTCTCGAGCGGCTAGATGTTCTTTACCATTCGGCCATCAGATTTGCCACCAATGCTCCTTATAGGACACATCACTGCACTCTATACTCCTCTGTAAACTGGTCATCTCTGTATACCTGTCACAAGACCCACTGGTTGATGGTTATTTATAAAACCCTCTTCGACCTCACTCCCCCGTATTTGAGAGCTCTACTGCAGCCCTCGTCCTCCATATACTATATCCTTCAAATACTATATTGGCTAAATTCCCAGTCTGGCCATCAAACCATCAAGGTCACCTAATAATCTCTAATTTACAATTGGCTCATTCATCCCCCTCCTCTCCCCTGTAACTATTCCCCAGGTTGTTGCTGCAAATGAGAATGTGTTCTCAGTCAACTTATCTGGTAAAATAATGGATAAATAAAAAATACAAAAATATACAACACCTGTTCTGCCAGTCACGTTCTGTTAAAGGTCCCCAAAACACACACGTCCCTGAATCGCTCATCTTTTCAGTTCACTGCAGCTAGTGACTGGAACGAGCTGCAACAAACACTCAAACTGGACAGTTTTATCTCAATCTCTTCATTCAAAGATTCAATCATGGACACTCTTACTGACAGTTGTGGCTGCTTTAAGTAATGTGTCGTTGTCTCTACCTTCTTGCCCTTTGTGCTGTTGTCTGTGCCCAATAATGTTTGTACCATGTTTTGTTGCAACCATGCTGTGTTTGTCTTAGTTCTGTCTTTATGTAGTGTTGCGTTGTCTCTTTTTTTAATCCCAGCCCCCGTCCCCGCAGGAGGCCTTTTGGTAGGCTGTCATTGTAAATAAAAATGTAAGACTTGCCTCGTTAAATAAAATACATTGTTATTACAATTTGCATTGTGTAAAGTAATTATAAATGACAAAATTAGATTCTAAAAATAAATGAAAAAATGTTGGACCACCTGCAATACCTCTGGTCCACAGGTTGAAAACCACAGGTGTAAATGTTTGGATCTTCTAACCACTGTCTTTATTTCCTTCCCCCAGGAAAGTGTCTCTGAAGGCAGGGGGCAGCTCCAGCAGTATCCTGGTGGACTCTGACAGCGAGGAGGAGCTGAGCCGGAAGGCGGTGAGCCGCAAGCGACGCCTCAGCGACTGTCTGCCTGACGACAAAGCAGAGGAGGTAGGGTGACTCGGGAGAGAAATGAGTTACTACAACTTAACCACTGACACATGCAGGGACAGGTTGAAAGAATACTGTTGGTTTAGGTCCGGTGTGACATGGTGGGCTCTGGTTGTGTGTTTCGGTCCAGCGAGGCGTCCAACACACAGACGCGTCAGACATCAACGATGAGGCGATGCTGGCGGTAGTGCTAGAGATGAGTTGTCAAGACACTGGTCTCTCCTGCCCCGCCCCTGAGGATGAGCCAACCAGCAGCCCCGACACGGGCTTCGGGGACGCCGACCCCGACACCCAGGAGCCAAACTACCACCCAGACCTGCTGGAGACGGACAGCAAACCGTCTGCAGGTAACCACTACACACACACACACACACACACACACACACACACACACACCCCAGCCAGGAGAGAAGGGGGAAGTGTAGGCTTAACTTCTTGCGTCGCGCCATCCCGGATCCGGGATCGTGAATACAAGCTCATTAGCATAACACAACGTTAACTATTCATGAAAATCGCAAATGAAATGAAATCACTATGCTAGCTCTCAAGCTTAGCCTTTTGTTAACAACACTGTCATCTCAGATTTTCAAAAATATGCATCTCAACCATAGCAAAACAAACATTTGTGTAACAGTATTGATAGCTATTGATAGCTAGCGTTAGCATTTAGCGTTAGCATTCAGCAGGCAACATTTTCACAAACCAGAAAACCATTCAAATAAAATAATTTACCTTTGAAGAACTTTGGATATTTTCAATGAGGAGACTCTCAGTTAGATAGCAAATGTTCAGTTTTTCCTGAAAGATTTGTGCAGGAGAAATCGGTCTGTTTTCTGCGTCATGTTTGGCTACAAAAAAAAAAACGAAAATTCAGTCATTACAACGCAAACTTTTTTCCAAATTAACTCCATAATATCGACAGAAACATGGCAAACGTTGTTTAGAATCAATCCTCAGGGTTTTTCACATATCTATTCGATGATAAGTCACTCGTGGCAGTTTGGTTTCTCCTCTGTTCAAAATGGAAAAATGCACACACCTGGAGATTAAGCAATAGTTTCGACGGAGGACACCGAGCGGACACCTGGTAAATGTAGTCTCTTATGGTCAATTTTCCAATGATATGCCTATAAATACGTCACAATGCTGCAAACACCTTGGGGAAACGACAGAAAGTGTAGGCTCATTCCTTGCGCATTCACAGCCATATAAGGAGACATTGGAACACAGCGCCTCAAATCTGTCTCACTTCCTGTATGAAATTTCATCTTGGTTTCGCCTGTAGCATTGGTTCTGTGGCACTCACAGACAATATCTTTGCAGTTTTGGAAACGTCAGAGTGTTTTCTTTCCAAAGCTGTCAATTATATGCATAGTCAAGCATCTTTTTGTGACAAAATATTGAGCTTAAAACGGGCACGTGTTTTTTATCCAATAATGAAATAGCGCCCCCATAGGTTGAAGAGGTTAAACAGATAACACACCAAAACAACTCTCTGTAGTTACTAGATGTCCATTGTGAAATTTGTGAAATTGTGATTTCCTTGAACTATCCTATACTAAGTCATGAAGACCATGGACTGTTTTGAAATGTGCGTTTCACCAACCCTTGCGCAACAGAGTGTATCTGTGTGTGTAGATGCGCTGGACTCCTTGGATCTGACCATGGACGAAAACAAGGAAAACCAGACACCTGAGGGGGTGCAGGGGGAGCTGGACTGGGTGCAGCAGTTTAGCCTGGAGCAGGAGCGGGAAGAGCAGGAGCTGCAGCAAGCCCTGGCCCAGAGCCTGCAGGAGCATGTAAGACTCCCAACACACACTAGGCCATTACATAGAGCGACCGATACAGCTCTACCCTTTTTACTGTTGGATAAACCTGGTGTCTGTGGTTCACCAATGTTTTTGTAATGTAGGCTAATCTTCCCTCTGCATGTTTTGGTGAATACCCAAAATGGGTTTTAAGCTCTGACCCACCAACTTTATATAATGTCAACTAGGTGTCCATTTGACCCTGTATCCAGCAATGCTGCCTTGTTGCACCATCGCAATACATTCCAGTGACATTTTCAATTTGTGGTATGTCCTACAGGAAGCCCAAGAGATGAGGGAGGACGACGACCTCAAGAGAGCCACAGAGCTCAGCCTGCAAGGTACAGCATAGACACTGGTACCCCTTTTTTAAGCATATACTCAGCATCACAAAAGAAAAGTAGTGTGTGTGTGTGTGTGTTTACACCAGGGGTTGGAATCAGTTCCGGTGTTCCAACCAGAAAATACGTTCTAAATCGGTTCAAACCAATAAATTTTAAAAAGTAGCAGTTTATATAGGTCAGGGAGGGGCAACTTCAATAGGGGTGGGGGCCACACACTCTGGACTCATGAGGGGCTGTAGTTGCCCCCCCCACACACAAACACACACTGAGGGCAAAACATTTCAGTGGCCCACCTCTTTGACAGCGGAGAGACTTAACTTTTAGAGTTCATTTTGTGCAATTTTATACATTTTGTCATAGTGTAGAGAAATATTTGCAGTTTTAATATGGTATCTGAGTGAGACTAACAAAATCAATGGGAGGGGCCCTGGCCGATAATTTGACCGTGATCACAAGTTTAGTGGCCAGCAATCTAATTTACCAATCTGAAAACATTTAGTTGACATGGGCTAATTGACTATCAGTGACAGACATAACAATAGAGAAACTGCTGATTCACATCCACATTTCTAAATTGCACCTTGTGTATTCTACTATTCTAACTTGCAACAAACAGTAAGTTGAGTTGAATTTGATCCGAGGGCCTCCAAAAAGGGGCCTGCGGGCCGCATGCCGGCAGTTACCCATCCCTGATCAGTGGTGGAAATTGTCATATTTAGTAAAAGTAAAAATATCTTCATAGAAAATGACTCAAGTGAAAGTCACCCAGAAAAATCCTATTTAAGTAAACGTCTAAAAAAGTATTTGGTTTTAAATATGCTTAAGTATCAAAAGTAAATATAATTTCTCAAATGTACTTTAATGTATCAAAAGTATAAATAATTTCCAATTCCTTATTAGGTGAACTAGACGGCACCATTTTCTTTCTTTTCTTTCTTTCTTTAAAAAAAAAAATTGATGGATTGCCAGGGACACGCTTCAAACCTCATACATAATTTACAAACGAAGCATATGTTTAGTGAGTCCCCCAGATAAGTGTGTGAATTACACCATTTTCCTGTCCTTCTAAGCATTCAAAAGGTAACGGGTACTGTTGGGTGTCAGGGAAAATGTATGGAGTCATTTAAGAATGTAGTGAAGTACAAGTATAAAATAGTCTAAAATAGAAATAGTAAAGTACAGATACCCCCAAAAAACTACTTCAGTAGTACTTTAAAGTATTTTTACTTAAGTACTTTACATCACTGTCTTATTTACATGTTTGATTGGTCAGATAAGTGCAGGCCTGAGATGCGACTGAAATTTCACGGGTGAGGGGAGGGCAACGTGGTGGACATGGAGGGGGCTTGTAAGTTGAGTTGAGAACATCATGATGTGAATTGGAATGTGTTTAGGCTGTTACTAGCATTATAACTTCACAAAATTACCAAATTATATTCTAGACATTAGGAATATTTTAGGAACTAAAAAGAATGTTAGTAAGCTGTAGGTAAGATATGAAAATAACGGTTTTGTTCCAGAACACGAGAGATCCCTTTTGTTCCCGGTTCCGTATCACTTCCTCTGCAAATGTAGTTATTTTTTGGTTCCCTGAACTGGTTCCAACCCCTGGGTTGTGCATTTCAGTGGTTTTCACGTGTCTTGATCTGCTCTGCTCTGGTTTCTCCCTCCCAGAGTTCAACAACTCGTTGCCAGAGCTGCTGTGTTCAGACGAGGATTCTGGGAACGAAGAGGTGCTGGACATGGAGTACAGCGAAGCAGAGGCTGGGGACCTGAAGAGGAACGCTGAGGTACAGAGCCTCCCTCCTTTTCCTCATCTCCCACACTAACCAGCCTTCACCAGGGTCCTGTTCAGTAGGGAGTAAACTCTCGTGGACAGCCACGCATAACATAAATGGTAGTAGTGTCTTACAAGAGACTGAGATGTGACGACTAACGAGCAACTTTGTTCTGGTACACAGCTTTTTTTTTTTTTTTTTTTTTGTCGCTGATTTGGACAAATCACAATTTCGCAGGTGCTCGCCTCTTTCCTCTGTCTAAATGGGACATTTGGCCCATAGACTTGCCTGAAACTGGCAGAGAGTTTCTGTTTAGGGGGTCGAGAAATGGCTATTCTTGTTAGTATCTTTTCTAACGTGTGTGTATATGTCATCGTCGCCCCCCTGCGCCCCCAGAACTTAATCGAGCTTCTGATGCAATTACACAACATTTTAGTTCTGGGTGTCTGACATTAAGTAAGGAGAAACGTTTTGAAATGGAGTGAAACGTCCTGGCTTGAACACCTCTTCCTTTCTTGTTCCCAGAGTGGAGATCTGGCCAATTCCTTCCGGCTGATCAGTGTAGTCAGTCACATCGGGAGCAGCTCCTCCTCTGGTAAGCACTGCCCTCCCTATAAACCACGGTCTGCTAAGATATATGGCTGTGTTACGAGATGCACCATTATTTGTGGGACCCAAAAAATGTGTTCAAGTTGAATGAATATTGAAGCATCAATATCATTCATATTTTTTGGTAGCAATGGATTTCTGCGCATCTCAAAACACACTACGGTGTAGCAGGAGCCACAGATTATCACTCATCCTTGAAACCACGTAAAGCATGAAAATGTAAGGTTGTGTGAGCTGAGACAGCATATGATTACGATACCATGAGAACCCCAAACACTGGATTCTTGTAGTCTAATATTAACCTATAATTAAATTGCCCGACTCTCAGGCCATTACATCAGTGACATCTACGACATGAAGAAGCAATCGTGGCTGACCTACAACGACCTGGACGTGTCGCGCACGCAGGAGGCCATGGTGCAGAGGGACCGCGACCGCAGCGGATACATCTTCTTCTACATGCACAAGTGAGTGTCCCTCTTATCTCTTCCATCAAGGTCCCTATTCCAGCTTCAGATGGAGGGCGGGGTTGTGTTCAGTGGAGAAAATGCAGTGAAACGTGTCCTGAACTTGTCCAATAAGAACATAGATTTGTTTTCAGTTGCAATAACTTTGCAACGGTATCCCCTACTGAATACTACAACCCTGTTTTCTTATGCTTAGGCAATAAGGCACTGGGGGGTGTGGTATATTGCCAATATACCACGGCTAAGGGCTGTTCTTATGCGTAACGCAGAGTACCTGGATACAGCCCTTAGCCTGGTATATTGGCCATATACCACAAACCCCTTATTGCTATTATAAACTGGCTACCAATGTAATTAGAGCAGCAAAAATGAATGTTTTTGTCATATACCCGTGGTACACAGTCTGATATACCACGGTTGTCAGCCAATCAGCATTCAGGGCTCGAACAGCCCAGTTTTATAATAAGGAGTTAACAACCAGCCTCCTGTCACTATGCACTACACCCGTTTCTGAGTACAATCCAGTGGCGGCTGAGCGAGACCCAGCTCCAGTAAGCAGGGCTGCCAACAACAATGGGCAACTGAGCGGAAGCTGGAACAAAATCCCCCCCCCATGCAATTAGAAAAGCAATTTGTTCAAAGCTCTTCTTTTGTCAGAAAAAATTAAGGGGTGAAATTAAACAGTCTACTATCTCAAAGAATGCTGGGGGGGTTTAATACAAATAAAGGACATTAAAACAAATGAAGTTGTACATTCACTTATTGTAGGAGATGTTGCCTAACTTGGTGTTGTGTGTATCATATACACTGGAACCCACTTTGATGGGTGTGGATGCCTTGACTGACTGCTGTGTTTGTTCCCTCCTCTCCTCAGGGATGTTTTTGAGGAGCTTTCTGAGCTGGAGAGAACCGGGGCCAGTGGAGGAGCCTCAGAGGCAGGGAGGACCGTCCTGCAGCCCCTCTGAGCCACCAGTCTGTCATCAATTAATCACACCAACCAACACACTCCAACAGCACAGAGCTGTTCCCCATCAGACGTGTCGGGTTAAAGAGAACCCTTCTCCAGTACTACTGATTGCCGTCCAGATTTTGCCCTCTTCAGGCACTTTGTCCCCTTTTTTTAAAACAAAACGCAACAGACCAAGGTAGCTTCTGTCAGGCACAAGACATCAGCACACATACAGCCCACATTCTTCTCTCCAGGTCTACTCAGAAATGAGACATGCAGCACACTCAAAATATAGGAGTTGACTATGTTCTTTGTTTATTCAAGCCTGAGAGAGATTAGCCCCCAAACTTTGTTTCTTTTCTATGATTTGTTGAATAACTTGTAAAATAGTTTCTTGGCACTTGTATGATATTAACTATCATGCATTTAAGAACTTTGATAGAAAGTGTCAGATGGCTTGTATGGTTGACTCAATTTCTAATAATCTATCTAAAACCAAGATTTATTATTCTGTGCTGGAATTAAAGCTAATTTAAGGTTAGTACTTCTATATGCATCGGATACATGTGGTGCAATATTTATTTTGTGGCATAGATTTGCCAATACTGCTTATGTTTGTATTCTGTTCTAGAGTTGAGGATGTTTTTGTTTTTTTCAATTTCTTGCAATGATTTACATATGGACTGTTTGTTGCTGTTTTATTCATGTTTTATCACCTTGACAAACTAAACATTAATAAAGTAGCTTGCTTTTTTTTTAGAAGCTTACGCTCCTAGGGGTTCCCTAGTGCCTCCCAGTACAGAACCGGTAGTTTCTTTTTCTAAAGCGCTTTACTTTAAAAAAATGCACAACCACTTTGTTTAGAATGTGTTCCTTCAAACCGCTGACAATGCAGGAACATGTATTACATGCGTAAGCTATCCTGCATAGGCTTTGCTTTTAATAAGGCCATAAGATTTAACTATTTATTTTAGCAGAGGTCTGTTTATAATGGCCAGCTCGGGTGTCTCATCACACCTGACCAGGCCAGTATTCACATCTTTTAGACTACTTTTTGCTAAGATTAGGGTTTGGCTAGCTATTTACTGGTCTCCTGCTTGCATTAAGTGAAAATGAACATGTTTTAGGTTGACAAGCGTGTCTGATGTGGAAGGCAAAGGAGTAGCAGAGGAGTTTTTTTTTTTTTTTGTAGTTCAGGCTCCAGTATTTGACTTCCTACATCACATTTTAAAATAAAAATGAATTTAAACAATGGTTTTGGATGTTTTAATTGTCAAGTCATGAGTAGTGCAGTTTGATTGTAAAAAAAAAAAAGCAATCACATGAAGGCTGACACTGTCTGTAGCTATCACTTGGAAATGGGCAGTTTATTCATGATCAAGGAATCGTCTTTGCAAGTTTCCAAATCCATTCAAAGCTAAGTCCATTCATTTCAAAGGCCTTCCATTGCAGGTGGTTCTTCTTGGTGGTCACCCGTCTTGGCTACATTTCTTGGTCAGAGGCACCAGCTGTCTGCCAGTGAATCTGTTGAACTCATTAAGTATGTAGCTTTCCTTCTGCAGCATCTGGGAGCACAGATATACAACTGTTAAAAGGAAATCTTTCATTGGAAAAATGTGGGACCAAGCCATTGCACTTATCATCCATACCTCTTTCCACTCCTCCTCAGTTTCATGTCTGTAACCCAACAAATGACAGATTCCATGAGCAGTGACTGACTGAGCAAGGAGAAGGGGGACAAAAAAAAGTAAAATGAACAAGCACTAATGCAACTACTAGTGATTAGTGTAATAAAGGCAATTGTCTGTCAATCTTGGGACCCAGAACCATATTTAGTGTGTGCTGGCAAGTATTTCTCTAGAAACGTTATACTTTTGCATGTGAATGATTATCACATGATAGTCACAGGACAAAATGTTAATCACACCATTCTAAAAGGCAAGGTGGGCCACCCCGCCTCACTCTTAAGCTCCCGCCAAAAAGACCCTGGCTTTGATTGAAAATGTGACTTAATGTCTGCATGATATTACTGTTGTCATTGTAAATAAATATTTGTTCTTAACTGACTTGCCTAGTTAAATAAAATACATGTTGTGCATGCATTGTGTGGCTGTATTACTAGTAGCTTGCTCACTGTGAGAATTCCATGAAGATCCTGAGACTGCTGCTGGCACTGTTTCATCAGGTATTCAACCCCCAAGAAAATGTCTCCAAGGTTCAGTTCATCTCTGTAAATGGGGCAGGGCAGCTTCCCAGGCCGCAGCTCCTTTAAAAACAAAACAAACATTGATCGCCGTTTCTTTACCTACATTTTATTTCCAAATGTTCACATAGCGAACAGGGTAACACTTCCAAAGGCCAGAGACCATCCCACCACTGCATCTTGAACCTGTGGTGCATTAACACCCGTGCCATGAAATCCCAGACCTCTTGACAGGGGCAGATGAATGCTGGGAAGGCAACTTAGATACCAACCTCATAGAATGGAAATGAGAGGACATCAGTGGGCATATTTTTTTTCCTATAAATGTTATTGATGCGTTGAATTTTGCGGTTGTCCACGCAAATGACTCCCAAATCAAATTTTTGGATGCCCAATATGTGCCTCAACGTCTCCACATCCTTCCGTAGCCTCGCGCGTCGCAACGGCACCACGTTCTGAAGATTCCGTAGAACTACACCCATTTGAAAACGCCAGTCACTAATGTTACAAAAACTCCGAAGGAAATTGTTTTTATCAAGTAGTCGTAAATATTACGAATGTCTACATACAAGAAACAGGTATCCTAGGTAACTAGCGTGTTGCTAGCCGGCGAATGCTCGTTGGTTCAATCAAGGTGACTCAGTCGTTCCAGTTGTTGAAGGCATTCTTATTTTAGATTATGAATACAAATATGTACTATTCTACAACAAGGTCCTCTAGAGCTGATGTAATGATACAAATCCAAAATATTATTATATGACAAAATATCCTATTGCTTCAAACAAACAATGAACATTTCAGCTGGCATTCTTCTCTTGCGGATCCTTCCCGGGGTGGAATGTAGAATCTGGGAGCCTAAATAGGTTGGACCGGAACCGGATGTCAGCAAGTTTCTATTCAAATTGATGAGCATAAGGGAATACTGAAAAAGTAGCTCACTAGCTATCTTGTTTGAAACAATATAAAGGTAAAGTCCGTCTGTATTATAAAAAGCAACCGAACGTTTTAGCGTTATTAAAGATGTCCTTAATTTTCAAGTAGCACGTCTTGTAAATGCGCTAGCGCGCTAACAAACTAAACGGTAGCTAGCTAGGTTTACATGATGTAACTAACGTGAGCTAGCTAACATTTTCCAAGTCACAACATGTTAACTAACTAGCTAGTTACATGTAAAGTACGCCATTAAATTGTTTACGTAGTCTTTGAATCTGAATTACGTGTACATAATTAGTTTTAAAAAATGTAGATAACATGAATACGTTTCCATAAACCACGTTAGAAAACATGTTAAGTTAGCTATATAACATCAACATGCTAATGTTTACTTTGCTTGTTTTCAGGCGCAATGATGCTTCACTGAAGACACTTCAAATGGAGGAACACACACTTTCCGCAACCTGGACTCTAGAACGGCTTATGTGAGTTCAAGTGAATAAGTGACTGCCGTTGAGTACAATTGAGACTATTCTGACATTTCCACCATGCATCCCAATAGTCTGTTTGGGAGACAGCAGGGAGGAGCTTTCCAGGCCCCCAGCAACACTAACAAGACTGGTGGCATGTTCCAGGCCTTCAGACAGGAGGGTTCCACCAACCCTCCACAGAATGTAGCATTTAGACAAACTGCAACATTCGGGCAACCGTCTGCCTTCAGTCAGCCTTCGGTCTTTGGTCAGTCTCCGGCATTTGGGCAGACGCCTTCGCTTGGACAAGACTCTGTTTTTGGGCAAAGTGGAGGACTAGGTCAGGCGTCAGGGCAGACCTCGACATTCTCTTCAATAAGTCAGCCTCCAGCCTTTGGTCAGTCCTCATTGGGGCAGGGTAGCTCTGGGTTTAGTGGCGCTCCCCCGCCATCGTATGGTCAGGCCACCGGACAGATTCAGAGTTCTGGGTTTGGACAGATGCCTGCTTTTGGACAGAGCGCTGCCTTTGGGCAGCCACCTGCATACGGGCAGCAGCAGGCCCCGGCATTCGGCCTCTCCTCTGGGATCTCCCAAGCTTCCTCTGTCCCCACCACTACCACCACCGCAGGGTCGGCACAGCCTTTGAGTTTTGGCCAGTCGCCCTTTGGCCAGCCGCCACCCAGCGCTACGACCACCTCCTTTGCTACAGCTCAGAGCGTTGTCCAGAGTGGAGGCTTCAGCACGTCAGAATTCAGCTTCAAGCCGTCCAACGAGGTGCTGTTTAAGCCCATCTTCAGTGCCAGCCCAGAGCCGGCTAACCCCCAGCCCGCCTCTGCATCCGAGCAGCCCTTCGGTGGCACCACCACCACCCAGCCCTCTTTCAGCACCAAGGACAGCAGTGGACCAGCCAGCTCAGGCTTCTCTCTCCTGACCGGAGCCAAGAGTGGCCCGCTTGGCTTCAGCTTCTCCCAGCCGGCGGTGGCCCCCTCCATCTCCGCTTCCATTGCCACTACCAGCCTGGCCCAGAAAGACCCTCTCAGCATAGGCTCCGGAAGGAGCCTGCAGTTCACATTCTCCCAGCCATCCGCTCTCTCCAGCACTAACTCCAGCTCCAGCACCGCTGCCCCCCAACCAGCTCCGGTCCCCAGCAGCCCCTCCTCCTTCAGCTTCTCTACCAAAGTCCTCCAGTCCCAGCCCGCGCCCCCAATGTCCCTGTTTGGAGGAGTCTGCTTCGGCCAGACTTCTACATTCGGAGACCTCAAAACCGAGGCCCAAGGCGAGGAGAAAGTTGGCGATGAGGAGAGCACCAGGGAAGTGACCGTGTTGGGGAGACTTGGAAAAGGAACTAAGCGGAAGGAGGAGCCAGTGAGTCCCAAAGCCGCTTCAAGGAAGCCTGCCCAATCAGAGGACGCCCAAGGTGAAGCCAGAGCTGACTTACCCAGACACCCCTCCAAACGGCCTCTCCTGAGGTCCTCCCGCGGCCCCGTGGGTGGACTCTTCTCCAGGGCAATGAGTGGCATTATGAAATCCACAGCCAACTCAGTGAGGAGGGACCCCGTGAAGGAGGAGCAGCAGCCTCCAGGATGGGGGGAGGGGGAGAGAGCAGACACGCAAGCTCCCACCAGCCTCAGACCCGCTACTCCTCCCAGTGCTCAGGCCCCCACCAGAGAGGTTCTGGAGAAAGCAGAGGCGACTGGTAAGTCCTCATCTTGAAAATGAAGTAAAGCACTACTTGCTGTGAACCAAAATGTACCAACAAAATGTTTAATTTGTATCACAGATTTTGTCATGCTGATTTTCTTCTCACCTTTTCCTCCAGGTTCGGTGGAAGCCCCCGACCCAGACGCTGAGACCAAGACCCTAACTAGGAGAAGGCAGCGCAGCGAGAGCACGGACAGCCTGGGGGGCATGTCCCCCAACGACGCCACCATCCTCCAGTGCAAGAGCATCCCACTCAGCCTCAACAAAAAGAATGTCATAGAAAAGCACTTTGGCCGCTTCGGGAAAGTCTGCCGGGTCTACTGCCGACCTCATAAGAACTTGGCTATCGTCCACTTCCAAGACCACGTGAGTACCACTCTACAGACAACAGAAGCGACTTGACATGCTTTTGGGGATTCTCAGTTCCGTTACATATTATATGATTGTGCCGAATTTAACTGAGAATATTTTTTTGTTTGTTTTCAAACGTCTGTGATACCTTTCAGGCATCAGCAGCAAAGGCAAAGAAGAAGGGTAAAATGCTGCACAGACAGGAAATTGTTATCTTCTGGCAGAGGAAGAAACACAGTAAGTCCTTGTGGCCGCATCCTCCTATTTTGCAGAGTTAAGACAGACAATGCAGACCAAATTACTGTTTCTAGTTAAGTATGCAATTAATAGGCTTATCTAAGGGAAATCATCTGACAGACAAGTAGCCCACTGTCCAGCTCTTGATCAGCTGCCCCTGTATTTCCATGCACCTTGATTGAAGCCATTCTGTCTTTAGAAATTGATTGTGTGTGTGCGCGCTCGTGTGTATTGCTCCTTATGTGTTTGTGTCAGGCCCGGGGAAGAAAGGCGATCGAGCCCCAGAGGGAGAGGAGGAAGAAAGGAACAGGGACAACCAGGTTTCAGACACCAGTCTGGGGGGCTTCCAGTCCTCCTCTCCACTGAGGAAGCCACTCCCCAGAGCCCCTGCCCTCAGCAGCACCGTCAACCTCAGCAGGAGGTAACCTTGGCTCCCCCTCACAGCTAGCTGGGCCAGACTTCCTGTTTCTGTGAAGTGCTTTTATAACCCGAAATGCTTGTGGAAACATACGACTTATACTGTAAAGATAATAGATACTTTCGAGGCTTATTAACTGGGGGATAACTGTGGGTGTTAGCTAGCCGTGGGTGACTAGAGTTAATATCTAAACACATCAGGATGTGAAGTCCGATATAAAAAAGACACTTTGCTTCTCAGCTCCCCAGTGAAGAAGCCGTCCATAGCCAAGTCCCTGCAGTTTGAAAGCGAGCCCCAGCAGGACAGCAGCTCCGAGGGCCAGAGCTCTGAGCGCCCCGTGCCCTCCTCCCTCCTCCACCTGATTGGCCAGGTGGCTGAGACAGCCGAGGAGAAGTACCGCTTCCTGGAGCAGAGGGACAAGATCTTGCGAGCTGGTAGGTATAGTAGAGCTGTCAGTCTGACATGCAGTCCTGGAACTGGCCACGCACTTCTGAATTGACTTTCCTGCATTTCTTGTATGAAGCCATTAGTTGACATGAAAGAAAGAGCTGAATGTTGATTTCTTTGACTGTTGGCATAACAACAATGAAGAAATGAAAGTAATAATAATAAACATTAAATAAAAATCTGGTCTGTAGAGGCTGACTGGTTCTGTTGTTCAATGTGCAGGGAGGCCCAAACGGACAGACCTGGAGCTGTCTTTCTTTGTGGGGACATGCCCAGACATGTGCCCTGAGAAGGAGCGCTACATGAGGGAGACGCGCAACCAGCTCAGTTGCTTCGAGGTCGTCCCAGACACTGAGAGGGTAAAGCCATTTCTTTTATCCCTGTTTCAAGTCACACAAATTCTCTCAGGCACACATTTTGCAAGTATACTGCACCTGTGCTACTGTTGTGTAAAGTACACCACCCTGTCATCAATAGAATGTTCCACTTAATGGCATATGATAATCATAATAATGATGATTTTGATATGTGTGCTATTTATCTAGATATGTCCTCAAACTCCAAGTGCTTGACATTGTGAGTGGGATATACTCCTGTCCAAACGTCTCAGTTAAAGGATATCAACCTTGTTTATACATTTTATAATGACATGTAACCACTTCCTGTCCAGGTGGACCACGTGGCGGCCATCAAGGAGTACAGCAGGTCGTCGGCAGACCAGGAGGAGCCCCTCCCCTACGAGCTGCGGCCCCTCCCCGTGCTCAGCATGACCATGGACTACCTCGTCACCCAGATCATGGACCAGGGCCACGACAACTACCGCGACTGGTACGACTTTGTGTGGAACAGGACCCGCGGCATCCGTAAGGTACACACAGCTACTGTTGGTTAGCTAGCTAGCTGGTACTGTTTTTTTAATAGTTTATTATCGGTGTCACAATTTGTATTTTTTTTATTTAACTAGGCAAGTTAAAGGAATGGGAAAGTGCTAAGAAATGCTGAGTAGCTGAGAGCAGAAAAAATATATAAGCTAATGAAAAAGTGTTCATAACACATTGCTGTGGTCTGAGGGGCTTTGTCCGTTGGAGTTGCTAACTCTATTCCTCTCCTCCCAGGACATCACCCAGCAGCACCTGTGCGACCCGCTGACAGTGTCGCTGATCGAGAAGTGCACCCGCTTCCATGTGCACTGTGCCCACCACCTGTGCCAGGAGCACATGATGACGTTCGACGCCAAGATCAACAACGAGAACATGACCAAGTGCCTGCAGAGCCTGAAGGAGATGTACCAGGACCTGTCCACCAGGGGTGTCTACTGCCCCCAGGAGGCTGAGTTCCGCCAGTACAACGTACTTCTCAAACTAGACGTTGGGGACGTCCTCCGGTGAGTCACTCACCAACGATTGGGTCGTGTTTATTAGGGTACACTGTAGCAAAAGATTTGGTAACGGAAAAGGTAATAAGTGTCTCTTATTGGCCAGTTTTACCTCCCAGTCTCCCTTCGTTACAGACCATTTTCTTCTGTTTAGTTCTTACGAATGTGACATTACCCTAGTTATTCTCCATTTGGAAACATACTACTGATGAACTGTAAGCTTGTCTTTGTTTTACTGTTTCAAACACCACCCTTATCCTCCACTCTGACTGAGAGTATGCTCTCTTTTGTTGTGGTCCACACAGTGAGGTGCAGCAGTTCAGGGACGAGGTGCGCAACTCTCCAGAGGTGAAATTTGCCGTGCAGGCATTCGCAGCTCTCAACAGCAACAACTTCGTACGCTTCTTCAAGCTGGTGAAGTCTGCCTCCTACCTGGCGGGCTGCCTATTGCACAGATACTTCAACCAGGTCAGCAATAAAAGTCACCTACCCTAGTAACATTCCTCCTCCATGTGATTTTTAGTGGGTCTGTAGTTAGCTTTGAAAAGTAGTAGGAAGTTGAACCTGTAGTAAATGAGGGTCACATCCCAACTGGTTGTCCCTTTAGAATTGATGGACGTTTGTGTGTTTGTGCCTATGTGTTTGTATGCATTCCTGTGTGTGTAGGTGAGGGGCAAGGCCCTGAGGACCCTGAATAACGCCCACACAGCGGGCTCTCAGAGGTCCACCATCTTCCCCCTGGAGGATCTGGTGCGCATGCTCATGTTCGAAGACGCCACTGAGGCCACTGACTTCATCCAGCAATTCGGCCTCAACGTTAGTGGCGGGTCAGTACCAGTACCTGTCTAAAACAATATATGCACCCAACATATTTACTGGAGAGAAGAAATAAAACCTGTAGCATACAGAAAACAAAAAATAACATTTCTTATTTGATGTTCAGGTTGCACCTCCATGTATCGCTTGAAATGTAACATCTTCACAACAGTAAAGAGCCCAGAGGCAATAAGCAGTAGAAACAATAACAGAGTACCTCGCGCCCCTGTTTTGCGAAAACGCTGAAACGTATATCATCCATGAAATAAAATGTATAGTTTTAACCATGTTTTGAGTCTATATGAAATTGTATTAGTCACATGCTCCGAATACAACAGCTGTACACCTTACAGTGAAATGCTTACTTACGAGCCCCTAACCAACAATGCAGTTTTAAAAACTACGGATAAGAAATAAAAGTAACAAGAAATTAAAGAGCAGCAGTAAAATAACAATAGTGAGACTATATTATACAAGGGGGCACCGGTACAAAGTCAATGTGCGGGAGCACCGGTTAATTGAGGTAGTATGTACATGTAGGTAGAGTTATTAAAGTGACTATGTATAGATGATAACAACAGAGAGTAGCAGTGGTATAAAAGAGGGGGAGAATGGGGGGGGCATGCAAATAGTCTGGGTAGCCATTTGATTAGGTGTTGAGGAGTCTTATGGCTTGGGGGTAGAAGCTGTTTAGAAGCCTCTTGGACCTAGACTCGGCTCTCCGGTACCGCTTGCCGTGCGGTAGCAGAGAGAACAGTCAATGACTAATGTGGCTCTTTGACAATTTTTAGGGCATTCCTCATATAGTGTTTGTTTACATTTATGTTGTTTACAAACATTGGTGTAAACACAGATTTAAAATGCTTCTTATTGTAATTTGTGATTGCTTCAGACAAATTATGTGCTTCAGTTGCTCTTCTCCACTCGTCGTCATTCCCACATTCACGAACGGAAGGCTCTCTGACTTTGTATCAACTTTTCTCTGTGTATTTTTAGCTGGTAAAATGCAAGATTAACTTCAAGCAAAACATAAGGAAATGTAACTGGCTACATTTTCTTCTATGATAAACATTACAAATAGGATTTCCATTCATTGTCTTTGTAAGCTAATTTACATACGTACGGCTGCTTGACAAATAGCGTTTCACTTTTCTCAATAAAATGAAGCTATTTTCTGCCAAATGTGTTGCACTAATGTATTTAGTGTGAACGGAAACCATAGTTGCATGCCCGTGACCACTCCTATTGAAGCAAAAAACACTGACTGTCTATATAAAACGCAGCGTTTCTGATGGTGTGCGTTTTGGTGGGTTACGACAGTTGAACTAAAGCTCATGAGGCAAGTTATATTCTTCAAGAATCAATGTGTACATGTTGTTAATTTATAAGTCCAACAATGGATGTAGCAACGGGTAATTGCCCCTTAAAGTATTCATACAAAAAAAAAAAATCAAAAGATGAATCACTATAGTCACTTTTCAATGTTTCACTGGGTAATTGTTGTCATCAAGCAACAGACTTCCTTCTCTGATGTCCTCTAACCTCCTGACCCCACAGCTTGGTGGAACTGAGCCGCACGGCCTGGCAGGAGCCAGACCTGAACCTACCCCAAGTGAAGTCAGATGTCATCATGGCCAAGAGGGCTGTGCTAATTGGGGAGGTGGTAAACGGAGGGCCACTGCCCAACCCGCCCCAACATGCCCCCGTCTGCAGCTTCGACGCCTACAACAAGTACTGGGGGGAGGGTCCGCTGGCAGAACCCACACTCTTCAGGAGCAGCCCGGTGGCTGTAACGGGTATGGGAGCCATTGCAGTTCAAGATGGCTAAACTGTAGAGGCCTGTAGAGCCGCTTTGCCTGTAGATTGATGTTCAAGACGGCCCTTACTGACATTGTTTATTTAGCCTGTCATGGTGTCTAGAGTTGTCTAGAGTTGTTAATACCCTTAAAATGTGAAAATGTTCAATAGTTTGTATTGGTAGTCTTGAGCTAATGATTCAATGTCACAGGTACGAGGGGTGTCCATGTTCTTTACAATTGCTGCTGTGTTGTAATCTTTATCATTCTGACTGAGAATTAATAATAAAATAAAAAATATTTTGACTCTTCCCAGTGCCAGCCTTCACCCTGCAGAAGCCAGAAGTCAAGGCCCAGCCGGAGGTTGAGCTCCAGCCGCAGAACAAACCTGTCATGCTGCTGGTAGAGCCACGACTCTTCGGGGATCTTCCACCACCGTACCCCGGCCTTGCCACTGCCACCGAGCCTGCCCAACCATTGCAGGGCACAGATGAGACAGGGGAACCAGAGCCCGCCCAGCTCACTGTCCAGGTCCACCCTGCAGCAGATCTCCAACAGCAACTGTTCCAGCCCATTGATGTTGCCCAGACCCAGCCTGTCAGACCCCCCTCGCCCCCGCCCAAACCTGAGCCAATCTACTCTGACGAGGTGAGAGAGCGAGAAACCCCTAGTGGGTTGATGCTAGCTTGCCTTAGTGGTAGTGTTTCCCAAATGGGCTCCCGATTGGCGCTGTGGTCAAGGCACTGCATCTCCGTGCTAGAGGCATCACTACAGACCCTGGGTTGAACCTGGGCTGTATGTCATCCAGCCGTGATTGGGAGTCCCATAGGGCGGTGCACAATTGGCCCAGTGTCTTTAGGATTTGGCCGGGGTAGGCCGTCATTGTAAATAACAATTTGTTCTTAACTGACTTGCCTAGTTAAATTTTAAAAAATGGTGGGTTAAGACTGTTGTTAGGTCGTTGCTGCTTTCTTTTTGGTCATAGCTCTAGGCTCTGCCTCTAGATGTGTATGAAAGTCAGCTGAAGGGTAGGAGATGTGTCCCCCTGCACGTATGACTCATGTTTTCTGTCCATCCTACTACCGTAGGACATCCTGGCAGAACTGGAGTGCGTGGTAGAGGAGGTGCTGGAGGCGGTGGTGCAGGAGGTTGCCAGCGCTGGGGCCGACTACGCTGCAGCCGCTCTTAGGTGAGTGCTATATTATTGCTTTGTTTGTTTAAGACTGACTTAAGATTGCATACACTGTGGTACATCAGGAGTAGCATTGAACATCCCCTTTCACGTTGATACCCAATGCCTTTTTTTTCTGTCTCGCTGCAGTGCGAGCAGTGTCCACATGGAGGCAGTGGTGAGCGAGGTGGTGGAGCAGATGCTTTGGGAGGTGTCCACAGCCGAGGTCCAAGCAGAGCGAGAGAGGCTCGCCGAGGAAAAACGCAGGATAGAGGAAGCCAGGTTGGTCAGAGACTCTGAAACAACTTGATCTCAATCCTAACCCTAGCTGCAAACCCATACGCAAAATGTATGCACGCGTGACTGTAAGTCGTTTTGGATCAAAGCGTCTGCTAAATGGTATATATTATGTTATTAATCTCTCGCTTTCTTAACCATACATTGGAAGCAGAAGTTTAACAAATCACTTAGTCCAAGTTTTGACCTGTTAACATGTAACTCCACATCCAACTTCTAGTCCAATGTCTTCCAACTCATTATCCGTGTCTCTCCCTCTTTTCCTTGGCAGGAGAAAGCAGGAGCACGAAGTCTTCCTGGCCCAGTTTAGTGACTCTCTCTGTTCTGAGATAAGCCAAGAGGTCTTGACCGAGTGTATCCAGGAGACTGCCGCCTCCGAGATCCAGTGAGCTGCCCTTCTACACTCAAAACTCACATTCCTGATTCCATATCCACCACAAGCCCCATGTTCATGGTGCTGTCTCTCCCTTGTGTATATGCACCTGTGCAGTACTGTCGAGCCTCTGTTGTTTTTGCCGACGTGCAATAGCCACCAGACATTAGTCATTTTCACTAACAATATATGTGTGTCAGGTTAGCCATGGAGGAGGAGGCAGCATGTGTGGCGCGCTGTTCTGAGGAGGTGTGCAGCTTCCTGGTGGAGGAGACCCTGGATAAAGAGATATTCCTCATGGTGGAAGACATCCTGGAGGCGGAGCTACAGCGTATACAGAAGTACATTAAGAGGTACAACCAAGGCATTTGAATGACAACTATGACTGCTTAGGTTGACAGTTGGGCCACCAGACATCGTGGAGACCCTTTATCAAGGTTCTCCAACTCTGGTCCTTGCTGTTTTATTTTCAAGGCTCATGTTTGCTTTTCAAAGCCTGCCCTCTCTCTCTGTTGGGTGTTGACTCCTTCTCTCGAAGCACCGCCATAAAGCGGGGTATTTTACCGTGACCACTGCAGAAAACGCGAACTCCTTCCTCCGCTACTCTTTCGTCCTCGTGAGGCTACAATACGTTGAGTATCCGGGGAAGCTGTGAAGCACATAAGCCAACAGAACTTGGTTCAGTAGTGGCCTGAATATTGTACATAAATTTGTTCATACGTCATATAAAGGCTGAAGGCTAGAAATAGCCCATATCTATTTTCTACATTTTTATCTAGGTTTTACACCAATCATTCACTATAAAACATTTACCAACAAAAACGCTTAGCAAAATACAAAATATTATCGGGCAATAATAAGTATGCTTAAAACCATATATTTCTAAATAACAAAAAAATATATAAAATAAGAGTAGGCTACATGACAATCCAGCGCCATAAAAATAAGTTCAGAACAAATCGTCCAAGAATGTGCTTAATGTTCTGGTCTCATAAGGATTTTGGAGTCATTGAAAGGGTTGAAATGGATGTGTCACGAAGGCTAGGTGCTAATTTTTTTCAGCTTGAGTCTTCAGGTAAGACACCAGCTGTTCAGTCATGGTGTACTTCTGAACCCAGTAGCTTGAGTTCCTTCTGTTGCTTGTAGTAGGTGGCAGAATGACAGCAAGTCTCATTTCACCTCTGCAGCTGTTGTTGCAATGCCTCGATGAACTTCCAACGGTGGGGTGGTTAGCGCCAAGATTCGCCGAAAATGTTCGATGCCAGCCTTCCACTCAGTTGTTGGTCTTCGCCAAGTCTTGCAGGACAGCGTCGTAGCAGTTCAGAAATTCTGAAAATTAAAAAAAGATAGGAAAGGCTATTTTAGAATTTCATAATCATTTTCAGACGTTTTCCGTTGGTAGGCCTACCCAATACCAAAGTTGATAATTGTGACTTGATTAAATTGGAATGATGGGAATAATGATGATGTATAGCATAACCCTTTAGTCATAGGCTACTGTTACTTTGTGTCTCTAAAATCACACCGTTTCTAAAGTCATATTGAAACTTCCAAATGTCGGCCTTTTACAAGATCATTTTTTGGGACATGAAATGTTCTATTTTCCTAACGGATCAAAATTGGGTATGCTATAGCCTATATATTTATTTTAGGCCATATATAGACGAGCTTTGCCTGATTTGAATGAAAAGCTGCAAACAGACACATTGTTTTGCAGCCAATAGACTATACAGCTGGCTTCACAGTTTCCCCGACGAATAGGCCTACAAGGAAACTCGACATATCTTGCCGAAGTTGAGTGCGCGAGGGATCTGTGCGCTGCTTAGTACTTTCCACAAAAGTTTTGCACAACAAAAAGACATGTAAGCTTCCCTCTCACCCCCTCTCTCCCTATTTCTTTCTCCGTCAGGTGGCGCGACGTGGTGGCGGTACGCAGGCAGCTAAAGAGACAGATGCGGGGCTTCCCTGCCGCCCCCTGCTGTGTGGACCCCCGCTACAAGCTCAAAGCCCTGGCTCCCAGTGCCCCCTCCCAGCCCTCTATGGACTGTCTGGCCAGGGGCATGGTCAACCTGGGCAATGCCGGCTACATGGCCCTGTCTAGCACCAGGTACTGGAGCTACTCTGCCTTGCTCTGGCCCTCGCCTCCCTCTTCTCTCTGTCCTTCATTCTCTCTCTTTTTTCCCTCTTCGCTCTCTTACACACCTCTGACTCTTCTGTAATGTCCCCAGGTTGCTAAAGATGAGACAAGAAGCAATCCATCAGATGCGAGTCCACTTCTACTACCAGCAGCTGTTGAAGTAAGCCGTCACCCCCGGTCTTACGTCATTGTAGTTCTTCTCTGTTGTGTACTTCTCAAACTCTCTCACAATGACATTAAACACAACATCAAACAATATGTGTGTCCCCTTCAGTGAGTCAGTGTGGACTCCTCTAGACATGCCTACGCTGGTGGTTGAGAACGTTCCTAACCCACCTGACAGAATCTTCTGGAAGGCCACCCTGCTGTTGCCCAGCGACCACGAGAGTGTTGCCAGCATTGCCGACAGGTGAGATCTAAAGCAGTGTGGCAGATGTAATTGCCATTGAATTCCACACACCCTCTCACAGTGCAGTATACAAGTACTCTCACCAGTACTTTGATGGCTGTGTCCAAGAGTGTCATGTATTTGCCGGCTCTGCTAAATACTGTATAGTGATTTTAGTTTGATGGACAGCTGCCTCTGAAGCCTCCGCAGCTAAGCTTCCATCCTGTGGTTCTTGATCTGCATCTGCTCCAGGATAAGGAGCAGCCTGTGAGACCGTTTCTTCTTGAGGACTTTCTTTCTTCTGAAAGTGGCACTGGATGCATGGACCACCGTTCTCTACACACCTGACCATTTTCACCAGCTGGTCTCATGCTTTCCGAGTGCCTCTTTCTGTCCTGAAACTCATTCAGCTTTTCACCTTTCCAAAGATAACCACATACAATGGATCTCTCTTATCAACCAGTTTGCTGTAATGCTCTTTCATGATGTCATGGGACTCATCCCAGCTCTTGGTGGAATCCACAACAGATCTGTAGAACACATCCAGAGTCATGGGAGAGGCAACATCATCCAAATCAGATTGTCTTGCTCTCATCTCTGCCAGTGGTAAAGATCACAGGCTCAAATTATCCAATGGTGTCTATCGCGAAAATCATCAGACCTTTTGTGAATAAAATTCTGAGTCAATCGCAAGAGTTTATGAAAAGTGTTGCAATTAAGATTTGCCGGAGAGGCAAGTTTTTCCTAGCCACCGTGCTTCTACACCTGCATTGCTTGCTCTTTGGAGTTTTAGGCTGGGTTTCTCTATAAGCATCTGCCGATGTTAAAAGGGCTTTATAAATACATTTGATTTTCTCTCCACTTATTTTCACCAGCTAGTCACTCATGCTTTCCAAGTGCTTCTTACCTCTGACACTTGTGTTTATTGAGTGTGTTCTCTGTGCTCTTATTGCAGGATCCTGACAGACTGGCTGGAGACGAAGTTTGGCATAGGTGAAAGTGCAAACGACACCGAGAAGGAGCAGGAGGGGACACTGAGGACTCTCTGCATCACCAACGGACTCAGGGAAGCAGGAGAGAAGACTCACAAAGTACACATCAGCATCAAGGTGGGAGCTAAAACAACATTACCAAAACATTTTCCACTAAGACTAGTGATAAGTTGAATAACTACTTTCTACACAAGGGGTGTCAAACAAATTTTGGCCCAGCTGCCGCATTCAGTCTTCAATGAGATCTGGAGGGCCATACTGTATATGTGTTATACAGTGCATTTGGAAAGTATTCAGACCCCTTCCTTTTTTCCACATTTGTTACGTTATGGTAATTCTAAAATTGATTACATTTTTCCCCTCATCATTCTCCTCACAATACCCCATAATGACAAAGCGAAAACAGGTTTTAGACATTTTTGCAAATATTTATAAAAAAAGTTTTTTTTTAACTTATACCTTATTTACATAAGTATTCAGACTCAATTGAGCTCCGGTGCATCCTGTTTCCATTGATCAACCTTGATGTTTCTACAACTTTATTGGAGTCCACCTGTGGTAAATTCAATTGATTGGACATGATTTGTAAAGGCACACACCTGTCCAAATAAGGTCCCACAGTTGACAGTGCATGTCAGAGCAAAAATCAAGCCATGATGTCGAAGGAATTATCTGTAGAGCTCCAAGACAGGATTGTGTCTAGGCACAGTGCGGCCCCACCAACTCTTCTATTTATTCGTAATGGCCCTTCGCGTGAGTTGGGTTTGTTCCTTCGTTCACGTTGTCACTCCCTTATTTCCCGGTCGGGTATGGGGCCTTGGATAAATGAGCACTTTATTACTTTATGTTTATAGTCTCTTCCTATACTCCCTAACCTTGGGTCCTCTTCTCTTCTATATCAACACCTAATAACAGTAGTCTAGTGTGGGGCCTTGGATAGATGAGGACTTTATTACTTTATGTTTATAGTCTCTTCCTATACTCCCTAACCTTGGGTCCTCTTCTCTTATATATCAACACCTAATAACAG
Source organism: Oncorhynchus keta (assembly GCF_023373465.1). Lineage (NCBI taxonomy): Eukaryota > Metazoa > Chordata > Actinopteri > Salmoniformes > Salmonidae > Oncorhynchus > Oncorhynchus keta. The sequence continues at coordinate 9,236,701 of NC_068427.1, forward strand.
TAGTCTAGTGTGGGGCCTTGGATAGATGAGGACTTTATTACTTTATGTTTATAGTCTCTTCCTATACTCCCTAACCTTGGGTCCTCTTCTCTTATATATCAACACCTAATAACTAATCTTCTGTTAGTTATTATGCTCGTCAGCTAGTAGTCACTTGGAAACTAGAATTGTTATATGTATTTGACTTTTCCAAAGATATATTATTGTCCACACAATGAAATATTCTTTAGTGCAATCCCTTTAACCTATAACCAGGGTCACTTTCTGTTCCGTGAGAGTGTCAAAGGCGTTTGCTCTCCAGATCGTTAATCTGGCCTAGTTGTCAAAGTTTCAAGCTTTTATTAAGTCAATCTGTTTTTGGTCTTTATACACATTATTACAATTCAATGGTTATACAGTACCAATACATCAATAATGCTCAATCAATCCTTAATGCGCTATGCTATGCCACGTAATATTTTGCAAAGGTAAAAAGCTTAAACACACTTCTTTATGACTCTTTAAACAAAGCAAACACCCATATATTTACCTTGACGCTCTATTCCCTTGGTCCTTCCCGAAACTGGTCTTCATAAGAGTAGTAATATTTTTGCAGCCTTCTGCTGTTTATACTACTATAATCTTCTTATTTAGTCCGAATTTCCTTTGGTTTTTACTGTCTACTGTTTCGATATTGATTCCTTCTTATCGACTCTTGGCTACTACGAGGCTTTAACTATTTCTGGGCTTTTTCATTCTTGCCGAACTGCGATTGTTACTGACACACCAAAGATGGAACGTTGTTGCTATCAAGAGTTCTCCACACCTCGCATTGTTGAGGGGCGAAGTTCTCTCGTACACAATCTTGTTCACTTATTATTTTTATAGAGGTGCGTAGTACAACACAATTCTTTAAGATATACCAGTCTATAGTTTGCTCGCGCCTTGAGATCAAAGTAGTCAATACAAACAGAGTATAGTAAAAGTAATTTAACTGGTCTGATGATTCTCTATGATGTCCAAATCATATGGGTAGGATCATGCCTAGGCACTGATCTCTCCTCCTTTTATACCTCTTTTAGACACTCAGTTTGGGGGAAGATGTTCGGGAGTGCAATCTATCTTAGCACAGAGTGCCATTGCATTACGTATGGTAGCACTTAGTCTAATGTTAGTTACTTTAGCACTGATGCCCATAGGTTTTCTTCTGTTGGGGTGTCGTCTTGGTAGGTCGGTTCATAACACTCCTCAGTCTTCCTATAGCTTGGTTCTTGTTTAATTCCTAGTACTTGTATTTCCCATGCATTTGGCTCCCTCTGCTGGTCACCTGCTGTTGTGGCAATTTCTTCTTTTATCCCCAGTCAACAGATGGCCTTAGAGCCCATGAATGTGGCCCTGGAATTGGACCGGCCACTGAGGGAGGGGTCCGATATTTTTTGCCTTTTGCCACAGAACACATTGGCCTCCATCATTCTTAAATGGAAGCATTTTGGACTCTTCCTAGAGCTGGCTGCCTGCCAAACTAAGCAATTGGGGTAGAAGGGCCTTGGTCAGGGAGGCGAAGCATGGTGGTGGCAGCCTCATGCTGTGGGGATGTTTTTCAGCGGCAGGGACCGGGAGACATGTCAGGATCGAGGGAAAGATGAATGGAGAAAAGTACAGAGATCCTTGATGAAAACCTGCTCCAGAGCGCTGAGGACCTCTGACTGGGGGGCGAAGGTTCACCTTTATCAAGGACAGTAACCCTAAGCACACATCCAAGACAATGCAGGAGTGGCTTCGGGACAAGTTAATCAATCAGTCACATTTATTTATAAAGCCCTTCTTACATCAGCTGATGTCACAAAGTGCTGTACAGAAACCCAACCTAAAACCCCAAATGCAGGTGTAGAAGCACAGTGGCTAGGAAAAACTCCCTAGAAAGGCCGGAACCTAGGTAGAAACCTAGAGAGGAACCAGACTATGAGTGGTGGCCAGTCCTCTTCTGGCTGTGCCGGGTGGAGATTATAACAGAACTTGGCTAAGATGTTCAAATGTTCATAGATGACCAACAGGGTCCGATAATGATAATCACAGTGGTTGTAGAGGATGTAACCACTGTAGAGGGTCTCGGAATGTCCTTTAGTGGCCCAGCCAGAGCCCAGACTTGAACCCGATCGAACATCTCTGGAGAGACCTGAAAATAGCTGTGCAGCGACGCTCCCCATCCAACCTGGCAGAGCTCGAGTGGATCTGCAGAGAAGAATGGGAGAAACTCCCTAAATACAGGTGTGCCAAGCTTGTAGCATCATACCCAAGATGACTTGATGCTGTAATCACTGCCGAAGGTGCTTCAACAGAGTACTGAGTAAATGGCCTAAATACTTATGTAAATGTGATATTTCAGTTTTGTATTTTTTTGTCAGTCTTGAGTAAGGACACATACCTGATTATACATAGAAGTAGGCCTAGGCTACCTGGTCTGCATACAAATGTAGGCCTATAAATGTGCCCGTTTGGGGATCTGATACTATTTCTGATTGTCTTAACCCACCTTTACTGTGTAGCCTGTCAAAGTAATTTTATCTTCGCATCAATTAGCAAGTTTTTACTTCCATTGAGAATGACAATAGTTCCTCAATGTAGCCTATTTGATGTTGTTTCCAGCTCTCTCCCTTTCGATAATCACTCGGCATGAAAGGGGTAAATATGTCATGTTCTGATCCGTAGAAAACGTCATCAATAGGCTGACCTGATTACTTCTTATCCCTTGCGCAAAAAAGTCTACAGCTGTGTCTGTTTGTCTGTCAGCTTACTGGAAACTGAGGGCCCAGAATATTTGCTATCACTATCAGGATGGACCAAGTTAATAGTTGATACAATGTTTCACTATTCTTTCAGACAAGTCATGCATAGCAAATGTGATTTTATAGGATATTTATTTTTACTAGGATATTTTCTAACTGCAGGCTGCAATGTTTTTATTTGTTGGTTTATGTAGGCTATTTTTACATATTGGCAATGGCAAAGTTAATTTTAGATTGGTATCATTTTCATTTAGATATAATTTTTATTAACCACACGATTTTGAGATATGAAGACTATTAAAAATTAAATGAATCTGATCCATGCATATTAAAATCATAACTGGCACGCAGATCAGTAAAGTACAATAACTTGTTATTCCAAATGGAAAAGGTTGCCGACAGCTGGTGTAGCCTATTACCGGCAACTTCAGGAGCTTAATGGCAGAATCTGCTAATACCAGTAGCAGAGAGAGGAGGAGGGTTGGGAACAGGTTTTTTTCTTCTGGTTAGGCTATATTGATCTCTTGCTCCCTCTTTAGTAATTTGTGTGTCTTGATTTTTAATCGCAGTGCTTAAAGCATCAGACAAAGCTCAGTAGCCTATATATAGTTGACTTTATTCAAGCATAGGTTGTGTCTTTATATCAAAAGAACAGATGACTATCGGTCGATCAAGATTAAAACTTGTTTTTCAACCACTCCACAAATGTCTTGTTAACAAACTATAGTTTTGTGCACGACACAAGTAATTTTCCAACAATTGTTTACAGACAGATTATTTACTGTATCACAATTCCAGTGGGTCAGAAGTTTTATAAGTTGACTGTGCCTTTAAAACCTCTTGCGGCTCGGTGTCCCGCTCTCGTTCCACTACGACAACATCTGGTGAAATTGCAGAGCGCGAAATTCAAAATTAAACATCGTAATATTAAACATTGTCTTACATCATTTTAAAGCTTAACTTCTTGTTAATCCAACCGCATTGTCAGAAGATAGCGCCCCACATCAAAATACTTTTTCAAACCAGCATAGGCATCACAAAACCACAAATAGCGATTAAAATAAATTACTTACCTTTGAAGATCTTCCTCTGTTTGCAATCCCAAGGGTCCCAGCTACACAATGAATGGTCGTTTTGTTTGATAAAGTCCTTCTTTATATCCAAAAAAGTATGTTTAGTTGGCGCCATTGATTTCAGTAATCCACTCGTTCAACACGCATACAAACAAATCCAACAAGTTACCGGTAATGTTCATCCAAACAAATCAAACGATGTTTCTAATTAATCCTCAGGTACTCTATCTAAATAAACAATAATATTTAAGACGGAGAATAGTATGTTCAATGAGGAAGATAAATAACGAAGAGCGCGCAACTCATTCACGAGTGCAACAAGACTTTTCTAATGAGGGACACATTGGATAAACTACAACTACTTGTTCATTTTTCAAGAAACAAGCCTGAAACCCTGTCTAAAGACTGTTGACATCTAGTGGAAGCCATAGGAACTGCGATATGGGTCCTATATCCCATAGGCTAGCATTGAAATGGCTTGTGACCCGCAAACAAATTTCCGGATGGATTTTCCTTGGATATTTGCCTACCATATCAGTTCTGTTATACTCAGACATTATTTTTTAAATTTTACCCCCTTTTCTCCCCAATTTCGTGGTATCCAATTGTTTTTAGTAGCTACTATCTTGTCTTATCGCTACAACTCCCGTACAGGCTCGGGAGAGATGAAGGTTGAAAGTCATGCGTCCTCCGATACACAACCCAACCAAGCCGCACTGCTTCTTAACACAGCGCCATCCAACCCGGAAGCCAGCCGCACCAATGTGTCGGAGGGAACACCGTGCACCTGGCAACCTTGGTTAGCGATGAGGCAAGGACATCCCTACCAGCCAACCCCTACCTAACCCAGGCGATGCTAGGCCAATTGTGCGTCGCCCCACAGACCTCCCGGTTATGACAGAGCCTGGGCGCGAACCCAGAGTCTGGTGGCACAGCTGACGCTGCAGTACAGCGCCCTTAATCACAGACATTATTTGAATAGTTTTAGGAACTTCAGAGTGTTTTCTATCCAATGCTACCAATTATATGCATATCGTAGATTCTGGGCCTGAGTAACAGGCAGTTTACTTTGGGCACGTCAGTCATCTGAACTTGCGAACACTGCCCCCTAGCCCTAAGAGGGTTTAAACAGCTTGGAAAATTCCAGAAAATGTCGTCATGGCTCAAGAAGCTTCTGATAGGCTAATTGACATCATTTGAGTCAATTGGAGGTGTACCCTTGGATGTATTTCAAGGCCTATCTTCAAACTCGGTGCCTCTTTCCTTGACATCATGGAAAATCAAAAGAAATCAGCCAAGACCTCAGAAAAACGATTGTAGACCTCCACAAGTCTGGTTCATCCCTGGGAGCAATTTCCAAGCGCCTGAAGGTACCACGTTCATCTGTACAAACAATAGTACGCAAGTACAAACACCATGGGACCACGCAGCAGTCATACCGCTCAGGAAGAAGATGCGTTCTGTCTCCTAGAGATGAACGTACTTTGGTGCAAATCAATCCCAAACTTCCAACTTCAATTATATCTTTTTAAAATATATATATGTATATTTTTTTTTACTGGAACCTCCGGCGGGCAGGAATTGACCCCAGATCTGGCCTGTGAGCCGTATGTTTGACACCCCTGTTCTACACTGACGGATTAACATCCTGATGCATTCACCAATCCCATCTAAACAAATATCAAGACACTTCTGACAGCAGTGTAGTTGTTTTTTATTTTTATTTAACTAGGCAAGTCAGTTAAGAACAAATTCTTATTTTCAATGACGGCCTAGGAACAGTGGGTTAACTGCCTGATCAGGGGCAGAACGACAGATTTGTACCTTGTCAGCTTGGGGGTTTGAACTTGCAACCTTCCGGTTACTAGTCCAATGCTCTAACCACTAGGCTACACTTCCGCCCCTTGTACTGACTTTGTCTGTGTGTGTTGTACCTACCAGGCATCTCGGGGCCCGCTGAGTGAAGAGGGCCTGTCCAATTTGGAGGAGGGCCAGGAGCTCCAGGGTACAGGGGCCCTGCTGATGCTGCTGCCTGCCCCCAGCCCAGGCAGCGAGGACCAGGACGTGCCCATGCTCTCCGCTCTGCTCCAGCTCAAACAGCTCCAGCAGGCCAACATCTGGGACTGCTCGCTGCCCCTTGCCATTTTGGTGCCTGGCCCCCACAACACACAGAAACTGGAGGAAGGTAGGGGTACCCCAACCACACATGCACACATGGCTGGACATCACCAGCATTTTCTCAGTGGTCACTCACTCAATGGCACATATTCTGAATTAAGTCCTTATTAAGTACCAAATCTGAAAATCTCTGCCTGCCTGCCTCTTCTCTTCTGGTTAGACCTGATGCTCCAGACGTTAGTTGAAGACGGTCTGATATCAGAACACGTGTTCGTCCACATCCCAGAGACCACCAGCGACCTACAGGGCTCAGAGCAGGTACGGACAGCCCTCTTGAAACAAAATACAACTATTTAAATTGCTCCTAAGATAATTAAATGAGTAGTGTTGTATTTACAACCTGGACGATACCAGTATCGCGATATTCGTTACTATTGTGCCAAAGAAACAAACCACGAAAGGGATTTAATTTCTTTATGATAACAGCCCTAATGTTGGAAACTAACATCATTATGTTTGCATCCAGAGTCTCATTTATTTATTTTCCAAGCTATCTTACAGCTGGTTTTTAAGGGACCAAAGAATTTGATCTGTTTCTGTTTTCGTTTTTGCCATGTAAAAAGTATTGGGATACTGGTATCGTCGCAGCCCAAGTTTTATTGAAATGGAAGTATTCTAATGTGTTGTTTTATGGGGTTTTGCTTGCCCCCAGGTGAGCCAAGCGGTACGCTGGCTCTTGGCACGTGCCCCAGTGCCCGCCCTCCTCTCCTCCCAGACCCTGGTGCACTTCGTGGAGGCCGGGCTAGGCCGCGAGTTCAGTGCCCGCCTCTACAGCCACCGGCAGGACCGGGCGGGGGCAGGGCTGGCGCGCCAACACCCAGCCCCTGTCATTAAACTCTACAATGCTGTGCTGGCATTCCTAGCTGACCTAGTGTCTTCCCAGTACCTCTCCAGCCTGTCCTGGCCTCCGGGGGAGTTCGCCCTGCCTGAGACCCGGGACTTGGTGCCACATCTGGGTTGGAACTCTCCCCAACACCTGGCCTGGCTCCGGATGGCTGTAGTCAGCTTGCAGATACCCAGCTGGGACATTCCCGCTAACACAGGTGGGTAGCTTTTTGGCTTGTGTGTGTGTGACTGTGTAGTTGTGCTTGTGTGTGATTCTGTTGACTTGTGACTTTTATGTAGCCTGATCCCAGATCTGTTTTTGCTTTTGCCTAACAGACTGGCATCCAGGCTAACATGTATCCCTTATTGCTGTTCAAATTACAACTGTTTACATTGCCCTCCCATCTACTCTTTAATCTCATGAATAAAATTCCCCCCAGCCTCCTGGCCCCAGCTGTGTTCCGCCATCTTCCAGTACGCCGGCCAGATCCCAACTTCGCGCCACAGCCAGCCCCTCCTCATGTCCCGTCTGGAGAACCTCCTGGAGAGGGTGCGCTGTTCCACGGCTGGAGCCCAGGACCACTGGGAGGAGGAGGGCCCATCCTTCCAGCAGGTCCCCTGGGACGAGGTGGTGGCTCTCTGCATAGACCATAAGTTGAAGGACTGGCAACCCCCTGACAGCCCAGTTTGTGACGGTGAGATGACTATTGGTTTATCTACTCTGTCTGCTCTACTCAAGGCCTATTCTAGCACTTTGGGTGACATTTCCCGCACCAAAGACAAATGCAGCTCCTTATGCTAGACAGAATATACTGAGCTTTCAGCGGGATTTGAGACATCAAAGTACTGTATGAAGAAAGCAAGAAAACAAGTTAAAAAGCCTTTATTGCATTGGAATTTGTAAAGAGCTAAACTTAATCCCAGACTCCGGTGGTTCTGTTCCAGATGCAGTGACAGAAGATGGAGAGGTCCTGGTCTACTTCCCCAAGGAGGGACTGAAGGGCTTCCAGCCCCCGGCAGAGTGGACGGAGGCGGTCAGGCTCACACACAGAGAGAAGCAGCAGGAGACACAGGGGTAAGGAGGAGACTGGTTCACTACTCTGTCTCTCTTTCTCCCTCTATATTTCTCTCTCACTCTCAAATCTACTCCTGAATCTGTTGGCTTATACTCCCTTCAGCGAATTGATAAATGAAAAATGATCATTTCCTCTTCAGAGCCAGTCCAGGAGGCCTCGCAGCTCTCCCTCCCCTCAGACAGAAGCTGTTCCGGAGCCTGGTGGATCGTCCGGACCGCTTTTCCCCCTGCCACACTCTGGACATCACACACACCCCCTCACTCCGGGACCTGCTGCCCCACAAGGTCCTCCACGGCCTCCAGGAGGAGAGGGCACACAGCCAGAGGTGTGAGGAACAGCTGCAGCGCTGGCTAGAGATAGAGCCCTTGGACTCTCTCTCAATGCCCCTCTTCATGCCCTCTAGCCTGCTCTCCATGACTAACATCATGGCCCCCATACGTACTTCTGGTGGTGCGTCCACTGCTACACAGGTACGACTGTCTTCGCACACACACACACACGTACATATATATGCACACACATAAACACTATTACAGTGCATTGAGAAAGTAAATACAATCAAGATACAATACCCCATAATGACAGTGAAAACAACATGTTTTTAGATGATTATTTTTTACATTAATTGAAAATGAAATGCAGAAATATCGAATTTACAGTGCCTCTAGAAAGTATTCACAACATTTTACTTTGCGTGTTACAGCCTGAATTTAAAATTGGTTATAAAAAAATTAACTGGCCTATTATATTTTTTACAAATTAATTAAAAAGGAAAAACTGAAATGTCTTTAGTCAATAAGTATTCAACCCCTTTGTTATGGCAAGCCTAAATAAGTTCAGGGGTAACAAGTCACATAAATAAGTTGCATGGACTCTGTTTGCAATGATAGTGTTTAACATGATTTTTTTAATGAATACCTCATCTCTATACCCCACACATACAATTATCTGTAAGGTCCCTCAATCGAGCATTGAATTTCAAACACAGATTCAACTACAAAGACCAGGAAGGTTTTCCAATGCTTTGCAAAGAAGGGCACCTATTGGTAGATGGGTGAAAGTAAAAGCAGACATTGAATATCCCTTTGAGCATGGTGAAGTTATTAATTACACTATGTAGAGACTGGGTGTATTGATACACCACCTAAAGATACATGCGTCCTTACTAACTCAGTTGCCGGAGTGGAAGGAAACCTCTCTGTGATTTCACCATGAGGCTGATGGTGACATTAAAACAGGCCGTGATAGGAGAGAACTGAGGATGGATCAATGGCATTGTAGTTACTCCACAGTACTAACATAAATGACAGAGTGAGAAGAAGGAAGTCTGTACAGAATAAAACTATTCCAAAACATGCATCCTGTTTACAATAAGTCACTAAAGTAAAACTGCAAATAATGTGGTCAAGTAATGAACTTTGTACTCAATACAAATAGTTATGTTTGGGGCAAACCCAACACGTCACTGAGTACCACTCGTCATGTTTTCAAGCATGGTGGTGGCTGCATCGTGTTATGGGTATGCTCGTCTTTGACAAGGACTAGGGAGTTTAAAATAAAACTAAATGTAATAGAGCTAAGCACAGGCAAAATCCTAAAGGAAAACCTGGTTCAGTCTGCTTTCCAACAGACACTGGGAGACAAATTCACATTTCACTTAACCTAAAACACAAGGCCAAATCTACACTGGCGTTGCTTGCCAAGAAGGCTGTGCATTTTCCTGAGTGGCCGAGTTATAGTTTTGACGTAAATCTGCTTGAAAATCTATGACAAGACTTGAAAAAGGCTGTCTAGGAATGATTAACAAACAACTTGACAGAGCTTGAAGAATTTCAAATAATAATGTGTGAATATTGTCAAATCCAGGTATGCAAAACTCTTACAATTACCTAGAAAGCCTCACAGCTATAATCGCTGTCAAAGGAAATTCAGTCTATAACATAACATTTTGAAAAAGTTGTGAATACTTTCTGAAAGCACTGTAATTGATCATTTACACTGTTGAACATGTGTTAAACAAAACGCACTAAGTAGGCTACTATAACAATATACACAACACACTATATACTGTAACTACTGTCCAGTAGTTTTAAAGTACTTTAGTAAAAAAAATACTTATTTTGGGGGGGAATTTGTACTGGCAGACTCACTAAACACACATGCTTTGTTTGTAAATTGTTTACGCGTTGGACTGTGTCCCTGGCTATCCGTGAATTTAAAAAACAAGAAAATTGTGCCGTCTGCTTAATATAAGGAATGTGAAATGATTTATTCTTTTACTTTTGATACTTAAGTACATTTGATCAATTACATGTACTTTTGATACATACTTTTATTTAAAACCAAATACGGTTACTGTAGTAGTATTTTACTGGGTGACTTTCACTTTTGAGTCATTTTCTATTAATGCATCTTTACTTTTACTTAAGTATGACAATTGGGTACTTTTTTCACCACTCCCACTGTTTCTCTCACCCAAGTGTTGTGAGCATTTGCGATGAATAGTACAATAGTAGAGTGACTTAACTGATATTCTTCAATGTCTTATTTTTTTGTAGGAGGCAGAATCAGAAGACCCTTTGGAGAAAGCAGAGTGCGATTGGCTCAAGGGTGCTCCTGTATCCATGGCGCAGCGCCTGAAGGAATTGGATAGGCTTTTATTAGCCAGTCGAGAGGAGGAGCTTGCGTGCGGGCTCAAGCTGAACAGCTTATTGAACATTGTCGAGGACTGAATCTCATGTCATATCACACCACTTAGTTAAAGGCCTTAGCTTTAGCTTTTTGGACTTGTTGCCATCTGAAAATCTGTTATTGTGGTCAGAAAATGTAAACCCATAATATTGTCACTGTGTTTTTACTTTTTTAAATGTTGGTTTTCTAATTGAGAAGAAAGATTCATTGCTTTTTCTTTTTTTAGTTTTGTTAAGTAGTTTTGCATTATGAAAGGGAACTGATTTGTTCCGTGTGTCTGCCTTCCTATAACGGGTGGATCTCAGTGACCTACACATGTAGTTGCTTGACAGACCTAACATGACTTAAGTTTATATCCACGATTATGTATTCGTTGTAATTAGTTGCTTAGTCTTCTTGTAGATGCTTTTTTTTTATCCCAAGGATGGTTTATTATCATATTTCTCCATATGAACTGATTTAGGGATATTTTGTGGATTGACCCAAATGAATTACTTTGGTTATGTTTGTGCCCATGTTTCATTTTGACCTATATTTGTCTAAAATGCTGGGGTTATATTTGTCATAGTAATCTAAATAAGTCTTCTGATGAATGTTGCCATATAGTGTTCTTAACTGACTTGCCTAGTTAAATAAATGTAAAATAAATAGTAGATATGTCAAGAGTTAATTGTAAAGCTCTCACATTCACGAAAGCAACATGTTCGAGCACTCATTAGAGCGCCACATTGAAACTCCGCCCATTTCCCCGCCTCTCTAAATTGTGATTGGACAGTCGGTTGTCTGCTCATATCTCTCCATGCAAAAACCAACTCGGGTGGTACTGCTTGGTACCATGGGAAGGGCAGTCCTCTGTGGCACGAGTTAATGTTTATCCAACGGAAATATTTTGAAAGGAGAACTTCAATTCCCACAGTATCACAAATGGGGGCCGATCCTGTCGATCAGATCTGAAGTTTGCGGAGGATTTAATTCATTCATAAGGTTTTAATGATGACCGAGGGAACGTAAGTACAGAACGAACATGTTCAATTATGTGTATGAAATTATATATGCTATAAAAGTAAACGTTTGTAGGAAGTTATAACTTGCTAATTGATTGGTAGCTGATTGCTTTGTGCTCTTTCACAAGATTAACTTGGATCAGAAAGGACATGCATGCTCATTAGGAAAGGAACAGGATACATGTCAACGATTATCAATTTCAACAATGGCCATTATGTACAATACAAATTGTGGTGCAGAATTACTCAAGCGCCACACCCACTGGGCACAGACTTCAATTCAACGTCTATTCCACATTGGTTCAACGTAATGTCATTGAAATGACGTGGAAACAACGTCGATTCAACCAGTGTGTTCCCAGTGGATACGCGCGCCCATGAATTCCATACGCATTCGCGCGCTGTCAATTCTTGCACCCTCAGATGCCTTCGTAGAAGGGGGGGGCCGTACAAGACTGAGCCGGCGACAGACCTGACCCGCTGGAGGCTGAGTAACACAGAGGGCAGGCAGACATGGCGCTATGTAGAGGATCAAGACACATCAGACAGGGAGCAGACTATGCTTGAAGCCCATTCACTTGGTTTGGATACGGTACACATACTCATCCATGTTTATTTACCTAGGCAACCTTCTCTCGATACATTTCATATTATATATTCTGTACGGAAAACCAAGACACTAATTAGTATGAAGTTACTTTTATTCTGTACATAAATCCGAGACACTTTTAGTATGATGTTACGTTTCATATGGTATGTATTAATTTGTGGATGTCCATCACCCATTTTATATGATATGTTACGAATTACAATTCGCATTATATGTTATGAGTTTGCTAAATGTATAACAAGCTGCAAATTTGCCAAACGTATGATACTTTTGGTCATGTAGTGTATGTGGACACTTGCTCGTTGAACATCTTATTCCAAAATCATGGGCAGTAATATGGAGTTGGTCCCCCCTTTGCTGCTATAACAGCTTCCACTCTTCTGGGAAGGCTTTCCACTAGATGTTGGAACAGCCACGAGCACTAGTGAGGTCGGGCAGTGATGTTGGATGATTAGGCCTGGTTCGCAGTCGGTGTTCCAATTATTCTCAAAGGTGTTTGATGGGCTTGAGGTCAGGGCTGTGCAGGCCAGTCAAGTTCTTCCACACCGATCTCAACAAACCATTTCTGTATGGACCTTGCTTTGTGCACGGGGCATTGTAATGCTGAAACAGAAAAGGGACTTCCCCAAACTGTTGCCACAAGGTTGGAAGCACAGAATCGTCTAGAAAGTCATTGTATGCTGTAGCGTTAAGATTTCCATTCACTGGAACTAAGGGGCCCAAACCATGAAAAACAGCCCCAGACCATTATTCCTCATCCACCAAACTTTACAGTTAGCATTATGTATTCGGCAGATAGCATTCTTCTGGCCTCCGCCAAACCCAGAATCGTCTGTTGGACTTCCAGATGGTGAAGCGTGATTCATTTCCACTGCTCCAGGGTCCAATGGCCACGAGCTTTACGCCACTCCAGACCATGCTTGGCATTGCTCATGGTGATCTTAGGATTCTGTGCGGCTGCTCGGCCATGGAAACTCATTTCATGAAGCTCCGGATGAACAGTTATTGTGCTGACGTTGCTTCCAGAGGCAGTTTGGAACTCGGTAGTGAATGTTGCAACCGAGGACAGGCGATCTTTAGGTGCTTCAGCACTCAGCGGTCCCGTTCTGTGAGCTTGTGTAGCCTACCACTTCACGTTTGAGCCGTTGTTGCTCCTAGATGTTTCCACTTCACAATAACAGCACTTACAGTTGACCAGGGCAGACATTTTCCTAACTGACTTGTTGGATGACGGTGCCATGTTGACGGTGCCATGTTGAAAGTCACTGAGATCTTCAGGAAGGCCATTCTACTGCCAATGTTTGTCTATGGAGATTGCATGGCGGTATGCTCAATTTTATACACCAGTCAGCAACGGGTGTGGCTGACTGGCCAAATGAGCCAAATCCACTCATTTGAAGGGGTGTCCACATACTTTTGTATATATTGTGTATGTTACAAATTCCGGCAAGGTGGCTAACGTTAGCTACGGGTTAAGTTTAGGAGTTAGGTTAAGGTTTAGGGCAAGGGTTAGCAGACATGCTAAGTAGTTGCAAAAGTTTTAAGTAGTTGAAAAATGAGGCCTACATCTCTTATGTAACCATATGAAACCTAACATAACATACTAATTTCAGTGTCTCTGATTTACGTTTACTATGTTACGTCTAGTCCATGAGAACAGACTGACCTAGGCTATCTGAAGTGTAAGCATTAGGCATGACAGGTAGCCTTAAGGCTAGAGCGTTAGGCCAATAACCGCAAGGTTGCAGGTTCGAATACTGGAGCCGACCAGGTGGAAAATCTGTAGCTGTGTCCTTGAGCAAGGCACTTAACCCTAATTGCTCCAGGGGTGCAGTACAATTGTGACCCCACTCCCTGTGGGTGTCTCAGGGGTCATTGAAATGCAAAAAAATAGAAATAAATAACATTTCCATTGCACACTTGTATTGCATTTTTTGGATTGCCTACATGTCCCCTTAGTTGGCCTTCATTGTAAATAAGAATTTGTTCCTTAATTGACTCAAATGAATATAAATTGAACAGGTAAAATATAAGCACCCCCCAAATTATTATAATATATTATTAGTTGAAGCCATAAACCGTACATATGTCTCATTGAAGTATAAATTCAATGATAGAATAGTTGGGCCCCACAAGAACAAAAGGTGGAACTAAATCTCTCCTCTAACGAGCTCGTCATTAGTGTTGTGACCTTTGACCCATGCTTTGTTGTGACAGTACCTATGCCCCTCTACAGAGTAAATTCATCCCTGGCTCTCCCTCAGCCCACACTGCAGTGGAGTCAGCCCTGAAGGGCATGGCATTCTACAGCCAACTCCAGGCAGAAGATGGCCACTGGGCAGGAGACTACGGAGGACCCCTCTTCCTGCTACCAGGTACACACAATTAGATGCACTTTCAGAGGAAGTACAGTATGCATCTCGTAAAATTAAATGTCTGCATAATGCCATCCAATATTCACTTCCATATTTACAGATAATGTATGTACACATAACAAGCACGGTCATTGAGTTTTATTGTGTCATGTCCATGGGAAAATAACAGTGGACGGGGTCGGACGTGGTGTGCATTATCGTGTACATTATGCCATGGTAGTTATAATGTAATACATGGGTTATGAAAACAGTAAAAAAACTCAAGTTAACGATGAGACTCACATCTGTACTTACAACATCTGAGGTGACATCAGTGGTCTGTCTGTTTGTCTGTGCTATCCTCAGGTCTCCTGATCACCTGTCACATAACCCAGATCCCTCTCCCTGAGGCCTGGAAGAAGGAGATGGTGAGATACCTGCGCTCTGTCCAGCTGGCTGATGGGGGCTGGGGCCTGT
Organism: Oncorhynchus keta; assembly: GCF_023373465.1. Lineage (NCBI taxonomy): Eukaryota > Metazoa > Chordata > Actinopteri > Salmoniformes > Salmonidae > Oncorhynchus > Oncorhynchus keta. Next base: position 9,251,754 of record NC_068427.1, read on the forward strand.
GAGTGTTCTCATCACTGCTCTCCTTCACTTCTACCCCAAAATACAGTGTGAAAATAAGAGGGATGCCCACGCACACTGTTTAGATATTCTCCAGTAGTTTAATTAGCAATGTTTCTACCACAGCTTATGAGGCTTCTGAGTATCAGCGCAGTCGAAGCTTCAAAGATTTCTTATTGTTGTGTTTTGGTCATTTCTTGTCAGACACATTGAAGACAAGTCCACAGTGTTTGGCACGGCCCTCAGCTACACCACCCTGAGGATCCTGGGAGTGGGACCGGATGACAAGGATATGGTTAGGGCCAGGAACAACCTGCACAATAAAGGTTTTATTTAACGGTTTAATTAATTACATTTTTTTTTGGGGGGGGTCAATTAATTGAGCTCTTTGTTTCGTATGTTGGTGGAACCAAAGAAATATGCTGTTTGAACAAAATGAAAGGGAATGTTGGAGAGCATCACCTGTATATGTTTTAAACCTGAAATAAAAAGTGTCTAAATGCTTTTAACCTCATAAGAGGTGAAATTGTTACCATTGTAGAGTCAGATCATGTCTGTGTGTCTGTCTGTTGTACAGGAGGTGCGGTTGGCATCCCCTCCTGGGGTAAATTCTGGTTGGCCATCCTCAATGTGTACAGCTGGGAAGGAATGAACACGCTCCTCCCGGAGATGTGGTACGCTTGATGTCCTGATACGAATTTGATCAGAATTGTACATAGATTTTAATTCGCCTTTATATAGCACCTATACATAAAAGTTGAAATTCGATAGGCCGCTCACTCTTGAATACTTGTGAACTTTAACCTTGATTTGGGATATTGATTCCCTCAGCTATGTTTCAACTTGACCTGTTCTTTGGTCCATGTTTTGTCCTCTATTCAGGCTGTTCCCTACCTGGTTCCCTGCTCACCCATCCACTCTCTGGTGCCACTGTCGCCAGGTCTACCTTCCTATGAGCTACTGCTACGCTGTCAGGTTTGCTGCCCAGGAGGACCCCCTGGTGCTCAGCCTCAGACAGGTGCAGTAGTTACTTCACCCCACCTGGGGGCGACATGTTTCTGTCATAGTGCTCCACTCACTCCGGCCAGAAGTTGCCCACGTAGGCACAGCCCCAAAGATCAGCTAGAATAAGATGGAGCTGCAATAGAGTACATGAACTTAGTAGCATCCTTCTCTGTTCTATAGGAGCTGTATGTCCAGGACTATGCCACCATCAACTGGCCTGGTCAGCGGAACAATGTGGCAGCATGTGACATGTACACACCACACAGCACGCTACTCACCGTGGCTTACAGTAAGCACTGCACATACCGTATTAATAGTTTGTGATTGGTCATTTGTGACGACGTTATAACTGTAACCTTGAATTCTCTGTTCTTCCTCAGTGGTCATGAACGTGTATGAGGCCCACCACAGCAGCAGTCTACGAGGAAGAGCGGTCAAAGAGCTGTACGACCACATACAGGCTGACGACCGTTTCACCAAGTGCATCAGCATCGGCCCAGTAAGAAACTGAACTTTAATCGAAGTACCTTTTTTTTTTTGATGCCACTTGTGTTTTAGGATTATCTAGTATTTCCTTGCACTTCCCAGCTGGAATCCTTTTTTGTGAAACATTGGTTTGCAATATTATCACAGCAAAGAAGTTACTGCGAACAATGAACACAGTTCTTTCCCCTCAGACATCATTGCACGGCGGTAGAACAGAAGCATATGTACTGGATTTTTTTTCCTTTACCTCGATATGCAACGCTTCCCCACCTCTGCTTCTTCAACGAAACAAAAACGACAACGGCCGTGGCGCGGATAACATTAGTGCCGCTGTTTCCCCTAGTGCGGATTCCATCTTTAATGCTGTTTTGCCAGTTTACACTATGGTTTAAGGTGATCCAGAATTGTGTGTCAGTTGTTATTTGTGTGTCAGGTGATTTAACGCCTAGTTTCACTCCTCAGATCTCCAAAACGATCAACATGCTGGTGCGCTGGCACGTGGACGGACCCTCTTCCACTGCCTTCCAGGAGCACGTGTCCAGGATCCCAGACTACCTCTGGTCAGTCAGTTAGTGAGTCAGTTGTATGTGACAATGCAGTAGGTTGTGAGCGTGTTTACTTACATGTTTGTTTTCCATTTCCTGCTTTGCGATAGGCTGGGATTGGATGGTATGAAAATGCAGGTATGTTGGGTATTGGCCATGATATACATAATGTCGTTCATCTTTTGCATTATGGGCTGGTTTCCTGACCCGAATTAAGTAGACAGAAAAGCACTTTTAATGTCTGACCTGTTTTCCTGACATGCAGTCTGGTTGTGTTCCTATAGGGAACCAATGGATCACAGCTATGGGACACAGCTTTCACAGTTCAGGCGTTCCTAGAAGTGAGATATTCATGTTACTCTACAAAGAACCCATCTGACTTGTTCATCATGCTTTACGTTCTGCCTGCATTACTCTCCATTCATGTGATGAGTGATAACTGTAAAGATGTCAAAGTTGAGAGGATTTGTAATGTTTTTGTGTTCTTCCCTCAATTGGGGTCATTCAGGCAGGGGCTCAGGACAGCCCCAGGTTAGAAGAGTGTCTTAAACACGCCCACCAGTTCCTCACCATCACACAGGTGAGAGCGTCACAGGAAATGGGCTTGAGGTCACAGAGTCTAGTGTATTGGCTCGCTGCCAGACAAAACACCTTGAGGGCACACATTCCTCGGTTCCTAATACACCTGTTGCTTTCATATGGATTTTTTTTTCCGATGTCTGACCAGTTTTCTCCTTTCATCAGATACCAGACAACCCCCCAGAATACCAGAAATACTACAGACAGATGAACAAGGTGAACCATTACTGCCAGTCAGAGGAAGTGTCTGCGTGTCCTGTATGGGTGTGTTTGTCCTGCAAGACCGTGTGTGTGTGTCCTGTATGGTCGTGTGTGAGTGATTGTGTGTATTTGTCCTGCGCATCCGTGTGTCCTGCATGGTTGTGTGCGTGCATTTGTGTGTGTGTGTGTGTTTGTCTATGCGCGCTTACATGCATGAATGTGTGTTTATCAGGGAGGGTTCCCCTTCAGCACGCGGGACTGTGGCTGGATCGTGGCCGACTGCACGGCAGAGGGCCTAAAGTCAGTGATGCTTCTGCAGGAACACTGTCCCTTCATCAGTCAGCACGTCCCCTCAGAGCGCCTGTGTGACTCCGTCAATGTGGTCAGTGGCAACACCAACTAACTTCTATCTACTGTACAACCCAATCACAGTTTTTACCACAACTTGATATATCGTGTCGGGGGCTTTTCTCGATCTTTCATGTATTTTCCTCTCTACTATCTCCCCAACTTTCAACTTCTTTCAAGATGATGTCTCACGGTGCTGATAATAATGCAAATTCTCAGCTCATGTTTGATTCCATCATACAACAAAAAAGGAACATAGAATACTGACACTTGCCCTGGTTGACTGTGTGTTGCAGTTGCTAAGCATGAGAAACAGAGACGGCGGTTTTGCCACTTATGAGACCAAGCGTGGAGGGAGACTGTTGGAGCTACTCAACCCCTCAGAGGTGTTTGGTGAGTCTTTCATCTCACCCCCTATCCCTGTGTTGTATTTATGGATATAATGCCTTTTTTGGATATAAATACAAGCTTTGTACTTTCTCCCACCACCACCCCCCCTATCTCTTTCTTTCAGGTGACATCATGATAGACTACACCTATGTGGAGTGCACCTCAGCAGTCATGCAAGCTCTGAGACACTTCCAGCACGTGTACCCTGAATACCGGACAGAGGAGATCAGGTACACGCACACACACATGCTATACCTCTAGCCTGGAACCCTTAACCCTCTCCAAGCTGCTGCCTAAAAGCATCACTTTTTCTAACTGTTTTAACTCAGGTCCACTCTGAGAGAAGGATTGGAGTACTGCCGGAGGGTGCAGAGGCCCGATGGGTCATGGGAAGGGTAAGTAGCTTCCGGTCTCACTTACAGCGCATTCAGAAAGTTTTCAGACCCCTTGACTTTTTCCACATTTGGTTACGTTACTGCCTTATTTTAAAATTGATTACATATTTTTTTGTTCTTATCAATCTACACGCAATACCCCATAACAGGTTTTTAGAAATGTTAGCAAATTTATTACAAATAAAAAACAGAAATACATTATTTACTTAAGTATTCAGATCCTTTGCTATTAGACTTCAAATTGAGCTCAGGTGCATCCTGTTTCTATTGATCATCCTTGAGATGTTTCTACAACTTGATTGGAGTCTACCTGTGGTAAATTCAATTGATTGGACATGATTTGGAAAGGCACACACCTGTCTATATAAGGTCCCACAGTTGACAGTGCATGTCAGAACAAAAACCAAGCCATGAGGTCGGAGGAATTCTCCGTAGAGCTCCGAAACATGATTGTGTCAAGGCACAGATCTGGGGAAGGGTACCAAAAAATGTCTGCAACATTGAAGGTCACCAAGAACGCAGTGGCCTCCATCATTCTTAAATGGAAGAAGAAGTTAGGAATCACCAAGACTCTTGCTAGTGCTGGCTGCCCGGCCAAATAGGTGGAGAAGGGCCTTGGTCAGGGAGGTGACCAAGAACCCGATGGTCACTCTGACAGAGCTCCAGTGTTCCTCTGAGGAGATGGGCAAGCCTTTCAGAAGGACAACCATCTCTGCAGCACTCCACCAATCAGGTCTACATGTAGAGTGGCCAGACGGGAGCCATTTCTCAGTAAAAGGCACATGACAGCCCGCTTGGAGTTAAAGGACTCTCAGACCATGAGAAACAAGAATTTTTCAGCGGCAGGGACTGGGAGACTAGTCAGGATCGAGGCAAAGATGAATGGAGCAAAGTACAGTGAGATCCTTGATGAAAACCTGCTCCAGAGCACTCAGGATCTCTGACTGGGGTGACAGTTCACCTTCCAAAAGGACAACAACCCTAAGCACACAGCCAAGACAACACTGGAGTGGCTTCGGGACAAGTTTCTCAATGTCCTTGTGTGGCCCAGCCAGAGCCCGGACTTGAACCCGATCGAACATCTCTGGAGAGACCTGAAAATAGCTGTGCAGCAATGCACCCCATCCAACCTGACAGAGCTTGAGAGGATCTGCAGAGAAGAATGAGAGAATCTCCCGAAATAGTGGTGTGCCAAGCTTGTAGCAAGGTACAAAGTATTGAGTAAAGGGTCTGAATGGGTTTTTAAATTGAAATTTGCAAAATAAATCTAAACTTGAGTTTGCTTTGTCATTATGGGGTATTGTGTGTATAAAATAAGAAAAACATTTTTTAAATCAATTTTAGAATAAGGCTGTAACCTAACAAAATGTGGAAAAAGTCCAGGGGTCTGAATACTTTCCAAATGCACTATATATCATGGCTGAGTGTCTCCTCATCTCCTTTACTTCATGACCAAGGAAAGCATTGGGCATCTAGGTATATAAAGCTATTAAAGGTCATAAGGAATCATTTAGGGCCCTATGACAACTGATGGGTGAGATAATATGGATAGGTCTTCTCCATGTTGATTCCATCTAACAAGTCCAAAACACTGGTCATAAGGGAAAGGATACAAGTAAAGGAGGCTATTGAAGACTGTCAGGACTCTGGATGTGATTTGAATATAATGTGATTTGAATGGCAGTGTCTGTGATTTGAATGCCTGTGATTTGAATACCAATGCCATGTGATTTGAATGCCAATGCCATGTGATTTGAATACCAATGCCATGTGATTTGAATGCCAATGTCATGTGATTTGAATACCAATGCCATGTGATTTGAATGCCAATGCCATGTGATTTGAATGCCAATGCCATGTGATTTGAATACCAATGCCATGTGATTTGAATACCAATGCCATGTGATTTGAATGTCAATGCCATGTGATTTGAATACCAATGCCATGTGATTTGAATGCCAATGTCATGTGATTTGAATACCAATGCCATGTGATTTGAATGCCAATGCCATGTGATTTGAATACCAATGCCATGTGATTTGAATACCAATGTCATGTGATTTGAATGCCAATGCCATGTGATTTGAATACCAATGCCATGTGATTTGAATACCAATGCCATGTGATTTGAATGCCAGTGCCATGTGATTTGAATACCAATGCCTGTGATTTGAATGTCAAGTTGTTATTCATTCTTCTGCGTCATACGGACCATTTAGTTATGTGTCCTTCCTAGGGTTGCAAAATTCTGGTAACTTTCCCCCAAAAAGTTTTCCAGAAATCCCGGTTGGAAGCTTCACGGAATCAGGAGGGAATATGCAGGAAATCCTACTGTACTTTTTCAACCCTAGTGCTTTCTTATGTGTGTGTTGCCTAGATCCTGGGGAGTGTGCTTCACCTATGGGGTCTGGTTCGGCTTGGAGGCCTTTGCCTGCATGGGTCACACCTACCATGATGGGTAAGGATCCTTAGTGCCGGAGGAAGACATGTACGCACACACCACATTCAAAGGAAACACGAATGTCTGTGGAATCGTTTTTTCAAACCTTTCAAAATACATCTTTCCCTCTCTCCCACTCTCTGTCTGTTTCTGTCTCCTTTCTCTCTCCAGCGGTGGTGTGTGTAAGGAGGTGCAGAGTGCCTGTGACTTCCTGGTGGCCCACCAGATGGAGGATGGGGGCTGGGGTGAGGACTTTGAGTCCTGTGAGCAGCGTCGCTACGTGCAGAGTGCTAACTCCCAGATCCACAACACCTGCTGGGCCCTGCTGGGCCTCATGGCTGCTAGGTAACAGTAACTATTTATGTAACTGCCTTGTAATGACTTATTTAACTAACGTGAACTTACTCACTTTTGTACATCGCCTTGTTCCGTACAATTGACCTTATTTTAGCACCCACAAAACGTAATACTTCCAGATCAACTGTAATGTCGATACCATTGTAAAGCACAATTTCTCCCCTTTCCAACAAAATCCATGCCGAGACCTCCACGCTGCCCTTTTCTGCATGATTCAAGAAGGCAATGATCTCCGTCGGGGCATTTTTAAAATGGCGGGTGGGGAAGTGAAACTAATACGTGATAGTAAGAAAGAGAGATGTCGTGTGGGGAAACTGCTTTTTTTCACTCGATCTGTCCAACTTATCACTTTATCGCCTCTAAAATGTAAATAAAACACTATAAAGAGTTTATATAATGTGTCCTGACATACCTATTTGAAGGTTTGTGTCGAATTTGAATCAGGTTTTAGGGGCGGTGCTAAAGTGATCTTCAGAAGTAGACAGCGGCTTTTGAGAGTCATGATCGCTTGCAGTGAAGACGCAAAAAAATTAAATGATGAGAGAAGTGCTACACCTGGTGGAGAGAGATTGTAAAGACAGAAATAGTTGCTTTATGCGTGCTGTACGTTACGACATGACACGTCCCGATGTAACGGAGGGTCAGTTTTTTCAACTTTTCTCCAATACTATAGAGCCATTATCATGTCGATCAACGATTGAATAGAAACGTAGTTCACACCACAGATTTTGAAGTCAACAGTCGCTACAGTCCCATTAGTTTTCTTTGCAGCCTCGTTTGAATGTTGCGATTGCGCACATTTGTACGGAATGGGGTGAGTTTATGTTAACTTGTAACTACCTATGAGACTACCTTGTAGCTACCTTTTAATAACTACTGTTAGGTTCTAAATAACAGGGTAAAAAATGACAGACAACTATAAAAGCTCAAACCAAGTTTATTCACCCAAAGGGTCGGACAGCAGAACAGGCTTGTTTCCACCAGCACAAGTGTATATATACCCCAATTTGTGTGAAGCATCCTCCTTCCCTCTTAACATGACATCTTTATTGCTAGGCAGGAAGTTAAGTGATGCGGGCAATAAACTGTCCCTTCTCCCTTAATGTGACCTGACCCCAACCCCCATTCCTCACTAAACCACCTCTCTTCACCCTTATCAGTGACTCTAACCATGTGATTGCCTTTCCTTTCCTCAGTACATTCCAAGCACAATTGCCTCCACCATATACATCCCCCCTACAGATAATCATTAACTTCTGGTGTAGAAACCAGACTATGGCACTCCTCATTTCCATAGGATACCTGATAATTAACAATATTTCAAGTTTAAGAGTCAGAACCCATCACTACCTTGTAACTACATGGTTTAAAACAATATGATATAAAGTGGGACCAATCATCCTCAGTATGTTTAAGTTGTAGACCCACAATCTCTTCTCTGCTCTGTGGCAGGTACCCAGATGCACAGGTGATTGAGAGAGGAATACAGCTGTTGGTTGACAAGCAGCTGCCCAATGGAGACTGGCCACAGGTGAGTCCCCGCCTCTGTCACACTGTGCTCAGTGCTTAGCTCCACCCAAGGCTCAAGCATGAAGTTGTCAAATTGTTTAGCATAATCTGTTGTTGAATGTCTGGCCCTCTGGATGTCTGTCTTTCTTTCATGTACTGTATTGTAGATTGTGTCAGTGTGTATATTTGGAGCCCAAGAAGCAGTGTAGAGTATTCTTACTAGAGATACATACTGTGAAGAATAACCTGAAGCTTTATAGATGACCACAACCGTATTTTGGCCTAACTCTCCTCAGGAAAACATCTCGGGAGTATTCAATAAGAGCTGTGCCATCAGCTACACTTCCTACAGGAACGTCTTCACCGTGTGGACGCTGGGACGCTTCTTTAACCTCTTCCCCTCCAGCCCTCTGGCCGGGAAGGTGAAGCTGTGAGGTCAGAGGTCACCTAGTCAGCAAGGATTGGAACAGTGCCCTTTCTAATCTATACATAAAGAACGGTCGTGAACAGGGTTGGGGAGTAATGGATCACATGTAATCTGTTAAATGTAACTGATTCTAAAAGTATTTTTTACCTGTAATCCGTTACCAGCTAAAATATTGTAATCAGATTACAGATACTTTTGAAAAACTAGATGATTACTTCTTCCTCAATAACATTCAAATAATCTTAAATGTGTTCCACTTGAGAGAGAGTCAGAGACCATTACACACCAAATGTGTTTAATGATATGCGGGAAAAGAGCAGGAATAGGCTTTTGTAGACAGTCCAAGCCATGTCTTCCAATGGGTGCGACTGCTGTCAGCATCAAAGATTATTCATCCAATTTGTATAAACGCTTGGAGGTAAGGATGACAGCAGTGTTGTAGCCTACGGGTGCTAGGATATCACTTATTATTGATATCTACATAGCTCATTGATGTGAATCACACTGCTGCTCAATCTAATTCGTGCTGATTAAAGAAAAATGCCCATAGGCCTAACGGACACATGCTCAAACACACACACTTTTGATGGACTTAAACAGCTGCAAATTATTGAGATATCAAAGTGTCACCAACAAAAGCTTAAACAATAGGCCTATAGCAAATGCAGCATATGGAAATCATTTTTCACATGCACTTTTCCAAGTCCTATTTTTGAAGACCAAGGGGTATGAAATCAATTGGAAGGATTGGAAATCTGACAGACTTGATTTTCAATGTGAAGATGTAGCCTACTAATTTTATTATCTATATTAAAGTAGAAAGCTATCGGTTAAAAGAAGCCTACTTAACTATAAAGTAAAATGCAACATCTATTTATTGCCAGAACTTTGTAAACTCTAACATTGATTTATCCTGCAATAGATGTCATTCAATTGTTAATATTCATTTTTGTCTTCTTCTAATGCCGCTTAAGGGGAAAGTAATCTAAAAGTAACTTAAAGTTTAGCAGATTACGTTACTGAGTTTGGGTCATCCAAAAGTTAGTGATTACAATTGTGGACAGGTAACTAGCAACTGTAACAGATTGCATTTCTAAAGTAACCTCCCCAACCCTGTTCGTAAAAGTTACGTTTTTCAATTTTTCTACTGGGTGAGTCCTGAAAAGACCTCAACCTTGGGATCACCTTACCTTGCCTGCTATTTTAACATTCCTCTTGCCTTACATTTTGGTGGGACTGAACTCTTCGAAACAAACCTTTTTAGCTGCTATGTGAGAAATGAGGGTGTCATTTTGGCATCTGTATTATGAAATAAAAATCGAGCCCTTTAATCAATCTGTAAATAGTGCTGAAATAAAAGTGTTTCCATGTTGCCTATTAATATCAACCTTAGTTTCTGAAAATCTATTGATGTAATTGATTTGTAACGAAATCTTATTTTGAAATGCAGAATAAAGTCATTTTGGATGGTTTCACTAATTCACTATTTCTCTCTTGCAACAGCTGATGATGTTTGAGTGGGAGAACAGTGTGAGTCAAACCTACCAACCAGTAGCCCGTGACCCGTCCTGCATCAATACACACACACACACACACGCTCTCTCTCTCACCGAATTTTCCAAATCAAAGTATCTAATGGAATTCAAGGTGCGGTTTTGGGGAGTGTTTGTAACTTTCAACTTTTTTGTGTTTGTGTTTGTGTGGGTGTAGGGTGCAGCTATCTGGACAAAAAGCTGTCTATGCCACTGTCAATCGTAGCAATAGTGAAGGGAGATCATATGATAACACACAGTAGAAGTGTTGCACAATAGGCATTCCAAAGAAAGGCGTGCTTGATAGGTACATTTCTGTTTTCACCTCCCTCATGCCACATCCAATTTGTTTTGTTCCTGAAGCATGACTGCCAATAAGAGTGCTGGTACTCACCTCATTCAACCCCTTCTCCACCAGACCTGGAATAATTTGTTTTAAATAGGATTTGTGCAAAGTTCCTTTTTTTCGGGGGAACAAATTGTTACTTCGGATGTGAATACGGATCCCCCCAAAAACTTATTTGAATACAGATCTCAGAAATGGACTACTTTTTCTAAACAATTTCAACACAGATTTCAGAAAGTAACTACTGTCGTGGAAATTCTAACCAAGTGAGAAAGACGTTGAGCTGGTCAGCGACTCCCTGTTCTTATTGTTAGGGATGCACCAATCTGAAATTTTGGGCCGATATCCTTGCTAAAAACCCTGATCCCCATATTAAACATTTTAGCGGCCTTTTAAGCATTCTAGAACAGTTAAATAGTTTAAACACACACACACACACACTGACGGTTGGCATTTACGTATGTCCCCATTACCAGTAAAAACATAATCAAAACCTTCTTTCTCTTACTTGCTGTGCTGTTCGTTGTTCATTTGTTCAGTCGTTTCATTCTCAACCAAGATTTCACCATACATGTCAAGCAGTGAAGTTTCAGCTGTCTGTCCGTGGCCTCTTCTGTCTTGGATCCTCTTCTTCGGTGCCCACTGTCACTGTCTGTTTCCTTCTTGTCCAGCTGTGTCGGTACAATTTCACATAAACCCTGTTTCTTGCCTGCATCGAAGTAGCGGTCCTTGTACCTAGCATCGAGCATAGTGGCGACACAGTAAAGAGGCTCAGAGAGAATGCCACCGAATCACTTGTTCACAGCCTCTAGTAGAGGTTTTAACCCCACGGTCTGTATCGGCAGTTTTGTTGAGCAGGCCTTTCAATGCCATGACAGAGGGTATCACGTCTGCTGCAGACGCAGTTGAGGAGCTTCTTTCTCCAGTCAGTTGTTCGAATGGAGCTAGCTAGTGTGTTCATGTTTCAAACATGTTCTCAAATGCCATTGAGACGGCAACAGCGGTATGGGGCTGACATCGCTGGTCCAAATGTCAGTCGTGAAGCTAATAGCAGTGGCAACCATAGCAAGTAGCTCATGGATATACGTTTCAACAATACTGTGTAACTCCGGTAGGGCAACATCTGAAAAATAGTGCCTACTTGGTAGTGTGTATACTGGGGCTCGAGGTTCCCGACCAGTCGGCAAAAACCAACATCATCCACAACAGAGAACGGTTGATTGTCAAGGGTAATGAATTCTCATTAATGGATTTCGCCTTTTGAGTTGCCTCGCTGACTTGAACTTGTTTAGTTGTTGGAAGTGTGTGCTTAGTTTTTTTCTGCTTTTCTTCTAAGTAGTCACTGAACGTCTGGGGATGATTCACTTTCAAATAAGTAATTAGGTTTGTGGTATTGAAAGATTTCACTTTCTCCCCTCCTCGGGAAATAATAGCAGCACAAACTTAGCATATGGCCTTTTTTTTTTTATCTTCCTTTGAAACTTCAAAATAGATCCACACAGAAGACATTGTAGGCTAGGTTAGGAATGCTGTGTTTTATGTGTAGCTCTGTATTTTTTGTGTGGTGTCGTTACGTCATCTACCTACGTTATTTATGTTTGCACTTCAGCATTGACATCAGTTTTGCACATCGGCGTTAACACGGGGCCGATGCCGATGTTGGCATTTTTAGCTAATATCGTCCGATTCCGATATGCTTACCGATATATCGTGCATCCCTACTAATTGTATAGAAACCAGGGTTTGACCCCTAAGACAAGGTTCTTCTTATCAGCTGTCCGTACTAGAGCCATCTCCTCCCTGGTACCTCAAGAGTACACAAACACCAATTCAATCTATGGAATGCAGGCTCCGACAGAGGACAAGACCATCATAAATCAGTTGCTAGCCCAAAACCCCAGAGGCCAACTCAGTACACACAGACGAGGGAGTACTGAGAAACCTTATTCGATGCATAAACAGTAGTAAAACGTAATCTTGTAATTTTCTACCATGCTACTTTTCAGAAACTATTGGATTGGCTGCCTTCAACTAATGGCAGGGCTGTATCTGGAATTGCATGTTGAAGATCGAATGAATAGAGCACACACAAACTAGGGCAGGACCTAGTTATGGAAACTCTGGTCTAGCAGTTAGAACGTTGGGCCAGTAACTGAAAGGTTACTGGTTTGAATACCTGAGCCGACAAGGTGAAAAATCTGTCTGTGCCCTTGAGCAAGGCCCTTAAGCCTAATTTGCTCCAGGGGGCCATACTACTATGGCTGACCCTGTAAAACAACACATTTTACTGCACCTTTCCTGTGTATGTGACAACAAAACATTTGGTTTTTGTTCCTCCTTTGAATGTCCATTTCCCCAGGTGTACATTATCAAGTCAAACCAATTAATCAATGATATCAACTTTTCTTGTGCCTGTGTAATAAAACTGTACTTTGAGCAACATTTTATTAGCATGTTGTTACATAACTTTGGAAATGAACATTTTAATTGCATATCAATGAGCTAACAGTTTTTGTAAGAGGAATAGTGGCTGTTCCTTATTCCACCTGTAATAACTCCATTATTATGCCATTATAAATCAATTCCCAAAGTCCTATGTAAGTAACAACAATGTTGCTATTGTAATAATCAAAGTTACTACACATGTATAAGAACTTGATGTCAAGTGTTACCTTATGTCTCACTCATTATGAAAATATATTTGTTAGTCATTTTGAAGCTGCAAAAGAGGTCTATTCTAATGTTGAGGTCATTATATTATAGGCTATAGACTATATTAAGATTCATATCTAAGAGCCCTCCACACCATGTGCGTATGATAATATATTTAGACTAATTCAACTAGTTTTTGGTTCTTCATCAAGTATTTGGTAGCCATTAAATATATATACAGTGGGGCAAAAAAGTATTTAGTCAGCCACCAATTGTGCATGTTCTCCCACTTCAAAAGACGAGAGAGGCCTGTCGTTTTCATCATAGGTACACATCAACTATGACAGACAAAATGAGAGAAAACAATCCAGAAAATCACAGTGTAGGATTTTGAATGAATTTATTTGCAAATTATGGTGGAAAATAAGTATTTGGTCACCTACAAACAAGCAGGATTTCTGGCTCTCACAGACCTGTAACTTCTTCTTTAAGAGGCTCCTTTGTCCTCCAATTGTTACCTGTATTAATGGCACCTGTTTGAACTTGTTATCAGTATAAAAGACACCTGTCCACAACCTCAAACAGTCACACTCCAAACTCCACTATGGCCAAGACCAACGAGCTGTCAAAGGACACCAGAAACAAAATGGTAGACCTGCACCAGGCTGGGAAGACTGAATCTGCAATAGGTAAGCAGCTTGGTTTGAAGGAATCAACTGTGGGAGCAATTATTAGGAAATGGAAGACATACAAGACCACTGATAATCTCCCTTGATCTGGGGCTCCACACAAGATCTCACCCCGTGGGGTCAAAATGATCACAAGAACGGTGTGCAAAAATCCCAGAACCACACAGGGGGACCTAGTGAATGACCTGCAGAGAGCTGGGACCAAAGTAACAAAGCCTACCATCAGTAACACACTACGCCGCCAGGGACTCAAATCCTGCAATGCCAGACGTGTCCCCCTGCTTAAGCCAGTACATGTCCAGGCCCGTCTGAAGTTTGCTAGAGAGCATTTGGATGATCCAGAAGAAGATTGGGAGAATGTCATATGGTCAGATGAAACCAAAATAGATTTTTTTTGGTAAAAACTCAACTCGTCGTGTTTGGAGGACAAAGAATGCTGAGTTGCATCCAAAGAACGCCATACCTACTGTGAAGCATGGGGGTGGAAACATCATGCTTTTGGGCTGTTTTTCTGCAAGGGGACCAGGACGACTGATCCGTGTAAAGGAAAGAATGAATGGGGCCATGTATCGTGAGATTTTGAGTGAAAACCTCCTTCCATCAGCAAGGGCATTGAAGATGAAACGTGGCTGGGTCTTTCAGCATGACAATGATCCCAAACACACCGCCCGGGCAACGAAGGAGTGGCTTCGTAAGAAGCATTTCAAAGTCCTGGAGTGGCCTAGCCAGTCTCCAGATCTCAACCCCATAGAAAATCTTTGGAGGGAGTTGAAAGTCTGTGTTGCCCAGGAACAGCCCCAAAACATCACTGCTCTAGAGGAAATCTGCATGGAGGAATGGGCCAAAATACCAGCAGCAGTGTGTGAAAATCTTGTGAAGACTTACAGAAAACGTTTGACCTCTGTCATTGCCAATAAAGGGTATATAACAAAGTATTGAGATAAACTTTTGTTATTGACCAACTACTTATTTTCCACCATAATTTGCAAATAAATTAAAAATCCTTTTTCTCATTTTGTCTGTCATAGTTGAAGTGTACCTATGATGAAAATTACAGGCCTCATCTTTTTAAGTGGGAGAACTTGCACAATTGGTGGCTGACTAAATACTTTTTTGCCCCACTGTATATATATTTTTTCATATATTATTTGGTTTTCTGAGACCTGTATTTGAATATCAAAGAAAAGTGGATTATTAGTTGAAACTATATAAACTATATTCAACTACCACAACAAAATACAACTATTTCCTGCCCAGGTCTGTTCTCCACATCTCATTTGTAAATGCCAACTCTTTAAAATGTGCCCAATATTTACCAATGCTCAGTACTTTCCCAATTACTCATACTGTGTGTGTAGGGTGTGTAGTGTGAATCATTAGATGGTTGGAAGACTCATCTTACCAGATATTTATTGCCATCTGTCTTTAATCTTAATTCTTAATGCTTGTATTTCTCATATTATTTACAAAAATATTAATACCTGATAAGAGAATATTGCAGCTAAAAGCTGAATTGCAAAATACCTATCGCACATACATGCTTGTCTATTGTTGTGATTTAGATCAGTGTCACGGACGTGTGGAGAGACGGACCAAGGCACAGTGGATGTTGAGTTCCACATAATTTATTAATAAAGTGAAACTTAGCAACAATAAATCAATAAACTAACAACGAACCGTGATTACGTGGTACACAAAATAATATCCCACAACACAGGTGGGAACAATGAAGAACTTAAGTATGATCCCCAATCAGAGACAATGATAATCAGCTGCCTCTAATTGGGAACCATACCAAGCTCACCAACATAGAACTAGGAAAACTTGAACACAACATAGAAATACTAGATCACCCCCTAGTCAAGCCCTGACCTAATACACCATAGAGAAACAATGGTTCTCTATGGTCAGGGCGTGACAATCAGATCAAATTTGATGACCAATTTATGCAGAAATACAGGTAATTCCAAAGGGTTCACATACTTTTTCAAGCCACTACATTACGTAAAACCCAATGGACCATATGCACTATTCAATTAAAACTGAATTATTTGTAAAATGAAACAAATATTGGCCAATTATTTTAGACATTCATCAAATTACATAAAAACACAAAAATGACTGCCCTTCTATTACCACCCCACTCGCATTCCCTTGACATACACACACACACACACACACACACACACACACACACACACACACACACACACACACACACACACACACACACACACACAGAGAGAGAAAGAGAGATGTATGTTTAGTTTATGACGAGAGGTGTGGAGGTGTGTCTCTCTCTACAGTATAATTACGAGTTATTTCTCTGGGAAGCCATGCAGACAGAACCCTGACAGGAACTACATATCAGTAAGTACACTATTTCTAAATATGCCTTATTTTGACAGGATTTATTTTTTTAAACAATGTTTTTTTAAAGAAACATGTAAAACATGATTGATAGAGTTTAACAGATAGCACTTTGATTGCTGTGTTACAGTACTTTGAACTATGGGAGACTAAAATTGCCAATGCAGGGAAATATGTTCTTTGTATATCTTTAATTGTTAATAAGTATTTTTTTATCTACTTAGGGATACGTTTCCTAAATGTTTATTCCAGATGAAATAAAAGACCAAAAACAAAACAAAGCTAAAATGTTTGTATTCCATTTGGAAATGTACAATTTCTGCTATAATGCTAATTCTTAAGTAATCA
This sequence comes from Oncorhynchus keta, assembly GCF_023373465.1. Classification (NCBI taxonomy): domain Eukaryota; kingdom Metazoa; phylum Chordata; class Actinopteri; order Salmoniformes; family Salmonidae; genus Oncorhynchus; species Oncorhynchus keta. Next base: position 9,268,370 of record NC_068427.1, read on the forward strand.
AGAAAGTAGTTTATTTGACCTGTGTCAGTGCTTAATTTACCAGCAAATACTGGGATAAATACTTAGTACCTGCGTAAAATATCAATTAATTCAGTAACTTAGGTGCTTACTGATTACCTCAGTGCTTTCAATGCTCCAGCCAGTAGAAATCCATTGAAATACCATATTATATACAGTATCTTGACATTAATGTCAAAGCAATTATCTTTTATAAGTACTTAAGAAAAACTGTTTATAAAGGTATCTTTGCAGACAGTATTTACCTGGCAACTACATGAATAAAAAGCACTGCAAAAGGATTTTTAAAAAAATGTTGGCCAACACCCCACTGTTACTTTCCTGGTAAGGAACATTGGTCTTGGTGTGCAGCCAGCAGCCACATCTTTCTAGGACACTATTGTTCCATATGTTTGCAGATAGCATTTTCCACAACCAGTCAGACTGGTTAGATGTGACTGAATGTAGCAATATGTTGACAAGGACCTCCTCCATCTCAAACTCTAGGTTCTATACTAGCGAAAGCGGGGACAAAATATAATATTTTAAATAAATCATTAAAATAAGTAGAAATATTTTTTCCATTTCAGGGTTTTGATCTGAAACATCGAGATGTGGGGTCACAACCAAGGTAAATGTTTGTAAATGCAGACCCATTTAATTTGTTTCTACCTCTCTTTCAATTTATAGTGTAGGTAATTTGGCTCATATTCTATATAAATCTCTCCTTGTATAGGAAACCAGCATCCCACTGGCTACAACGTGAACCCAAGCGGGTGCGAACCGCCAATGCCAGGTGGGGGACACCCTGGCGGGTGCACCGTTGGTCCCATCATGGCCCCATTATGCCCTCCCTACCAGCCCCCCTCCACTTGCTACCCTGTGCCACCATCTTATCCAGTACAGGGTCCCCATGGAGGTCATGGGCATGGGCACGATCATGGGCACGGGCACGGACCTCATGGCCATGATCATGGTCACGGGCACGGACATCATGGCCATGATCATGATCATGGTCACGGTCACGGGCATCGTGGAGGTCACGGTCATGGAGGGCACGGTCATGGAGGACACGGAGGGCACGGTCGCGGAGGGCATGGTCGCGGAGGGCATGGTCATGGGCATGGTCATGGTCATGGTCATGGGCACGGTCATGGGCACGGTCATGGATGCAGGCACAGGCACAAGCATGGGCATTGGCATGGGGGTTGTCACAAGAAAGGGAAGCAGAGTCATGGGGTAAGAGATCTTTTTAGTCTAAAACTAATTGAAAGTGCTCCATAGTAAAAAAAATCTCTGTTCAATTTAAATAATTTATGTTGAATTAAAGGTGTTCCTTTTCTGTTTCTCCTCCATCCAGAGTTCAAGCAGCTCCTGCAGCAGTGACTCCGACTAGAGCCTGCAGTCAGAGGGACATGACTTATCCTCTTATCAGCCGTAAGAGACCTGGATCTCTCTCCTCAGTGCTTTACTATAGCCCCAGAACCAATCCCTAATCCCCATCCCTAATATATGGATGTTACAAACCCACATCTCTCCCGCTCATAGGTCTGATTTTTTTTAAAGCATGATGGTTTCTTTTATGTAAAATAATTAAAGGACACAGAGGGAAACTTATTTTTTCTTGTTGTATGTCAAAATGATTAAAAAAATAAACAACTGTCCAATTACTGTGTACATCATAACTACAACCCACAGTATACGTTTTTGATATTTCAATCCTGGGGAATTCTGATTTGTTTATGGGTATTTGGTTATCTGAGCCAAGCTATAATTGTAACCCTGCATAGTTTCCTCATAAAGTCAAGCATTCCTAAACATTGATTTGTAGGAACCTAAACTCAAATGTGGGCGGGTTGCCTGTTTTGCATGTTATTTTGACATGAATACATGTCACATATCAGTTTGCACACAATATAAAAAAAAACAATTATATCATTAAGTTAATAAAGCTGTATACAAACTTAGTCTCTTTGTTGCTTTATTGAGTAAGGCAGCTCAAAAATGCAGGTGTCTCAGTGCTCTCTGTGGTGGTGGGGCAGCCAGTGGAAAAAACGGAGCAGAGGGGTTGGTAATGTTCTCTAGTTGGGTGTGATTGGGTTATGTTCTCTAGTTCCACCGTGATTGGCTCAGTGTTCTGTCACTCATGGGGACACTACGTCGCACCCAAATCTAAGAGTAAAGCTCGAAAATTCAAGCCCCAAGGGTGCTTGCCATAGAGAGTTACATTAGAAGTGCCCATCCAAGAGGGCTCAAGGTCATTGGACACAGATAAAATTACGTGAAAGAAATCACGTTATATCTACAGTAGCTTTGATTGGACTGATCATGTCAACCTCATACTTTCATAATCTTAGCTAGCAAGCTAGTAGTCATCATCATGGATCTAGTCGACAATCTACTGGCAAATTATTTGTAATCCTTGTCATATGAAGACAAATAATGAAGAAGAATTATAGATAAAACATATTAGTGCTCATCGGCCATTGGACATAAACATTACACAACAAGTTGGAAATCGCAAATTCAATAATGAGTGGTTTGGAAGGAATTAGTATAGTGGCTAACTACAAGCATTGCAAAGCAATCACTAGCCTGCTATTCAGTGGAGTGGGTTTGTGGTTCCAAATCTGGGATTAAGGGTCCATTTTCCAAATTTAAAATGATAAACATTCAACATTGTCCATGCTGTCAATCCAGCATGATTTCTGCCGCGCTCAAAACTGTAAACTCAGAATTGTGAAATCTGACTTCAGTGAGTTCAAGAGAACTGGGAACTCTGGAAAAAAATTAGCCTTGACTGGGAAAATGCATTTTCAATGGTCATCCATCTCGGAATTGCAAGTCGGGAACTCTGTCCTCTTTCGATCCGAAGATCACTGACGTCATCGTGATTCGACCTTGTTTTTTTTTAAAGCACCATAAATCCAGAGAACGCAAGACTTTGATGACAAAATTTGTTCACGAAGGTGAGTCCAAAGAATGTATTGTATGCTACTGCATAAATGATATAATATGCCAGGGAGACATGTATACTGTAGCTAAGAAAGTAATACTAAGTGTATGTTGTGTAGTAAACTGTTAGCCCATATGCCTCACTCTAATAATTTGGTCCCTAAATAGATTTTTAGGTTTGCCCCACCAAGATTTACATGCTAAAATCGCCACTGCCCTGGGATGTCACATTCATCACACTTATATCAATCAGTACACTCCTAAAACCTAAGCATACGAAACGTCTAATACATCAAATAAGCCTCACGTAATTAAAATAACAATTCAATTGTATCTGGACTAAATTTGACACCAATTGCCCCCCCCATTCAAAAACTCCTCACTTGCTTAATAATTAATGATCTGCTTAACGTAGACAGATTTTGGGCACAGAAACCCCACTCGCGTAGCCTCTTCCTCTGCTGAACGTTAACTTGCAGAGAGGTTTGAAGTAGTGATGGGAAAACGAGGCTTTCTGAAGCCTTTGGAGCTTTTACCAAATTGTGCCGGAAAATGATTCAAAGCTTTTAACACAATGTACATTAGTGACATCTGCTGGTCAGCAATAAACACCATTTGCTGTTCAGGTATAAGTAGTATGTATTACTGTTAGATTTGCCTCCAGCACAGGGCCCGCGCCAGAACGAATCTGTTGGACGGGCATTTGATTTCCATAGGGGGGCACGTTTTTGTCACGGGATCTCCTTTTTGGATAAATGTAAAAAAAAATAATAAAAAAAAACAAACATTTACATTACATTTACATTTAAGTCATTTAGCAGACGCTCTTATCCAGAGCGACTTACAAATTGGTGCATTCACCTTATGACATCCAGTAGAACAGTCACTTTACAATAGTGCATCTAAATCTTAAAGGGGGGGGTGAGAAGGATTACTTATCCTATCCTAGGTATTCCTTAAAGAGGTGGGGTTTCAGGTGTCTCCGGAAGGTGGTGATTGACTCCGCTGTCCTGGCGTCGTGAGGGAGTTTGTTCCACCATTGGGGGGCCAGAGCAGCGAACAGTTTTGACTGGGCTGAGCGGGAACTGTACTTCCTCAGTGGTAGGGAGGCGAGCAGGCCAGAGGTGGATGAACGCAGTGCCCTTGTTTGGGTGTAGGGCCTGATCAGAGCCTGGAGGTACTGAGGTGCTGTTCCCCTCACAGCTCCGTAGGCAAGCACCATGGTCTTGTAGCGGATGCGAGCTTCAACTGGAAGCCAGTGGAGAGAGCGGAGGAGCGGGGAAACGTGAGAGAACTTGGGAAGGTTGAACACCAGACGGGCTGCGGCGTTCTGGATGAGTTGTAGGGGTTTAATGGCACAGGCAGGGAGCCCAGCCAACAGCGAGTTGCAGTAATCCAGACGGGAGATGACAAGTGCCTGGATTAGGACCTGCGCCGCTTCCTGTGTGAGGCAGGGTCGTACTCTGCGGATGTTGTAGAGCATGAACCTACAGGAACGGGCCACCGCCTTGATGTTAGTTGAGAACGACAGGGTGTTGTCCAGGATCACGCCAAGGTTCTTAGCGCTCTGGGAGGAGGACACAATGGAGTTGTCAACCGTGATGGCGAGATCATGGAACAGGCAGTCCTTCCCCTGGGAGGAAGAGCAGCTCCGTCTTGCCGAGGTTCAGCTTGAGGTGGTGATCCGTCATCCACACTGATATGTCTGACATGCAGACATGATGCGATTCGCCACCTGGTCATCAGAAGGGGAAAAGAGAAGATTAATTGTGTGTCGTCTGCATAGCAATGATAGGAGAGACCATGTGAGGTTATGACAGAGCCAAGTGACTTGGTGTATAGCGAGAATAGGAGAGGGCCTAGAACAGATGATGTGTGAGTGATTTCACTACACAATTATTTGGAGTTTCCGCAACGCCCTCAAGTTAATTTCGATGCCAGTTGTTCGATGCACCCTCCTCTACAGTGATGTCTCCACGAATCTCTACACTCACTGGCAAGAACTGACAGAATTTCGGACCAATTACATGTGCGCTTTTGATGCTCCTACTTTCTTTCGGTAAGATTTGGCATGGATCCTCAGATCCTCAAAAGGTTCTACAGCTGCACCATCGAGAGCATCCTGACTGGTTGCATCACTATCTGTTATGGCAACTGCTCGGCCTTCGACCGCAAGACACTACAGAGGGTAGGGCATACGGCCCAGTACTTCACTAGGGCCAAGCTTCCTGCCATCCAGGAACTCTATACCAGGCAGTGTCAGAGGAAGGCCCTAAAAAATGTCAAAGACTCCAGCCACCCTTGTCATAGACTGTTCTCTCTGCTATAGCACGGCAAGCAGTGCCGGAGCGACAAGTCTAGGTCCAAGAGGCTTCTAAACAGCTTCTACCCCCAAGCCATAAGACTCCTGAACATCTAACAAATGCCTAACCAGACTGTTTGCATTGCCCCCCTTACACTGTTGCTACTCTCTGTTATTGTCTATGCATAGTCACTTTAATAACTCTACCTACATGTACACATTACCTCAATTTCCTTGACTAACCGGTGCCCCGCACATTGACTCTGTACCGGTACCCCTTGTATATAGCCTAGCTATTGTTATTTTACTGCTGATCTTTAATTATTTGTTACTTCTAATTCTTATTTTTTTTAGGTACTTTTCTTAAAACTGCATTGTTGGTTAAAGGGTTTGTAAGTAAGCATTTCACTGTAAGGTCTACATCTGTTGTATTCTGTGCATGTGACAAATAAAATTTTATTTGATTTGACACCCCTATTTCTTTTGACACACCCAACCATTTTGGGCTGTAGTTATCCACTTCCAGAGAGGATCAGACCAGACAGGAAGAGACGAAGTGAGAGGATTTACTCCACCCAAAATCTTTCTAATGAAAATAAACCCACATGAGGTGAGGAATTTCTGTATGGAGGTTAATGAGCGAGTCGAATTTGTCAACAAAAAATGTAATTGCACATTTTCGATGTGAGGCTTATTTGATCGAAGACAGGTTGTTACAAATCAATCAATCAAATGTATTTATAAAGTCCTTTTTACATCAGTAGATGTCACAAAGTGCTACACAGAAACCCGGCCTAAAGCCCCAAACAGCAAGCAATGCAGATGTTTAAGCATGGTGGCTAGGAAAAACTCCCTAGAAAGGCAGGAACCTAGGAAGAAACATAGAGAGGAACCAGGCTCTGAGGTGTGGCCAGTCCTCAGGAGTAAATGTCAGTTGGCTTTGCATAGCCGAGCATTCAGAGGTCAAGACAGCAGGTGTGGTAGAGAGAGAGGTTGTCGAAACGGCAGGTCCGGGACAAGGTAGCACGCCCGGTGAACAGGTGCAGGGTTCCATAGCCGCAGGCAGAACAGTTGAAACTGGAGCAGAAGCACAACCAGGTGAACTGGGGACAGCCAGACGTCATCAGGCCAGGTAGTCCTGAGGCATTGTCCTAGGGCTCATATCCTCCGTTGAGTGGAGGGGAGAGAGAGAGAGAGAGAGAGAGAGAGAGAGAATTAGAGGGAGCATACTTAAATTCACACAGGACACCAGAATTACACCATATATAACAGACTGACCCTAGCCGGTGCCAATATATCCTCCTAACACCGGCTTCGAGGGCATTATTACTTTTATACAACGGGTTACCAACATTAAAATAATGATTTAGATATTTTCATTTAAAAAATAAATAAAAATCGTACAATTTCATCCTTCCACGAGATATAGTCCCGACATAAATCTAAGGTTGCTACACACATTGGCTGGACGTTTCTTTTATCGGTTTGGTAGCCAGAGACGCGACCCAGTCGTTAAGTCTTTTTGCTCTGTATCTATGGAAAATACCCAGTCGTTCGTTCTAAGTGTTCCATTGCCATACTGGCTGGAAATGTTCTTATCCCTTGCTTGCTAGCTAGCCAACTATGCCTAATCTTTCAGGCACGTCAAACAGTGTAGCCAGAATAACATTAAAGTAGCTGCATTTGCATTTGTTTAAGCTGTTTTCTAGTGACATTTATTTGGATACATCCATAACAATTAGCTAATGATGCACGGTTTTGCCTGGCATACAAAATGTGCTCCCTCGTCAGGACACTGTTATTCAGAGGAGCTAGCCAACAACACAGCTAACACAATCACTTCAAACTGAAGCTGAAAAGACTGCAAACTAGCTGCATTTAGTTTCATTTTTTTTTTACATTTCTTTGTATATATCCATAAAAATGATGCCAGCTGATTCATGATTTCGACTGACTGAGAAAAGCTGTCTGTCTGCCTGTATGTCTCGTCCCGACAGTTCATTACTATGGGACAGAAGAAGATTGATTCAATATTGAAATTCGATGTTTCAAATGTCGGAGAGAGACAGACAGAAAAGTTTATACAAATCTCTGCTGTTAAAAACCAAATGCTAGTCAAAAATACATTTGAGATAATGTCTAGATGCTTTTCATAGTGGATATCAACTTTATAAATTGTTGGGCTGATGAGACAGTGGATTGCGCAGTCAGATGGAACATAGTAAATAGGCATTTCAACATAATAGATTTAGCCGGTGGTAATTTGTGGAATAGACACCGGTTGGAATGCGGTTTTAACCAATCAGCATTCAGGATTAGACCCACCTGTTGTATAAAGTGCCAATTTACCACAGTTTAGGGCTGTTTTTAGGCTTGATGCAATATATCACAACCCCCAAAGGTGACTTATTGTTACTATAAACTGGTTAACAACGTAATTAGAACAGTAAAACATTTTTGGGGGTCATATCCATGGTATATGATCTGATATACCACGGCTTTCAGCCAATTCAGGGCTCAAACCACCCAGTTTATAAAACCCGTTTTAGCATGGACATTGCCATTGAGTGCTTCCATTTTAAAGTATCCAACTGGGTGGGGATTCCTATGAGTTGGGAGCAATCAACCAATGAAGAAGAAAATGGACTAATTTAAAATGGCTGCCCAAGTTGTCACAGACACTATAGAGTAACACATTAAGAGTCATAATACCCCAAGGAAACGGTTCCAATTGTATTTCCACCATTTATTTTTCCTATATGGGATTTTAGAAAAACATAAAATAAGGTCTGTATTTCTTGTAGGCTTACCCTGGCGTTACGTTTTAGTAACCGTGTAAATCTTTCCAGGACAAGGTGACTTATTTATTTGTGATATTTGCCTGTATTTACCCCCAAGATGTAATACTAATTAGCTGCTAAAGTGGCTATTATAAAGAACTACAAATTCAATGATGTTCTGGACAAGACTACGAATCTCTGGATTAACTATCTAATGTTAGCTAAATATAGTAATGAATAAATAGGCTACATTTCTTTAAATGGACAATTATGTTAACTGTCTTGTGCAATTTTTACATTGACAAAATACCTGTTAGCAAAGGTATCAGCTAGAGATGACGTGCAGGAGCTTGCAGGGATTTTTAGTTTTGCATGATGTCTACTTTGATGCTAATTGGCACTTTCGAATCTGAGAGTAAATAGAGCTGAATATATTCTTAAGTCACCTTGTCCTAGAGAGATTTGCACAGTTATCAAAAGTAATGTCAGAGTAACCCTAAATGAAACACTTCCCTTGGGGAAAATGAATGGTGGAAAACTTATTGGAACCATTTCCCTGTTTGACCGCTAGGTTTTATGGGTATTATGACACCTCCATTGAGAATCAGGGTTATTCCACCAAATATTGATTTCTGAACTCTTCCTACATTAAAACATTAGTATTGTGTTGTTTAAAAATGAATATGAATTATTATTATTATTATTTTCCTTGAATTATTTGAGGTCTGACAACACTACATCTTTTTTGTTATTTTGACCAGTTGTCATTTTCTGCAAATAAATGCTCTAAATGACAATATTTTTATTTGGAATTTGAGAGAAAGTTTGTCAGTAGTTTATAGAATACAACCAAAATGTTAATTTTACCCAAACAAATACCTATAAATAGTAAATCCAGAGAAACTGATAATTTTGCAGTGGTCTCTTCATGTTTTCCAGTGCTGTATATCAGGCTGATTATTATGACGTAAAATGTTTTCTTTGTGTATCTCTTGTTGCGTCATTATTGTTGCCATTGTCCTGGCTGGAAGAAGGTTCATTGAATGGGCATATGCATCATGTACAGTAGGGGGAGTGCAAGTGCTTCTCAAATGTAACATTTCATGCCTTCTCCACACTCGTCCTCACAAGAGCATATTGAAGAGAACGTCCTCGGAGAATGCATTTGAAGCACGGTAGTAAGCATATTGAAGAGAACGTCCTCGGAGAATGCATTTGAAGCACGGTAGTAAGCATATTGAAGAGAACGTCCTCGGAGAATGCATTTGAAGCACGGTAGTAAGCATATTGAAGAGAACGTCCTCGGAGAATGCATTTGAAGCACGGTAGTAAGCATATTGAAGAGAACGTCCTCGGAGAATGCATTTGAAGCACGGTAGTAAGCATATTGAAGAGAACGTCCTCGGAGAATGCATTTGAAGCACGGTAGTAAGCATATTGAAGAGAACGTCCTCGGAGAATGCATTTGAAGCACGGTAGTAAGCATATTGAAGAGAACGTCCTCGGAGAATGCATTTGAAGCACGGTAGTAAGCATATTGAAGAGAACGTCCTCGGAGAATGCATTTGAAGCACGGTAGTAAGCATATTAAGAAACACCCATGATTTTGGTTCGTGAGTGTGTGTGATATTGGTGATTGATAAGTATTTTCAACATTATAAAGAAAACCTTTTAAAAACAATGCAACATTGCTATGTTGATCTGATCCTTGCTGTTGGAAAACTACATTAGTGTCTGACTTTCGGCTGTCACCGATGCACGTCCCCCGACTTCACTCTTCGACTTTCGTTTACAGTCAGTCGCTTTCTCCTTACCATTCAGCACGCCCGATATCTTGACATTGCATTAGTCAAGCCACTTAGTCTTCCAACTGCAAATGATATGTTTCTCCAAAGTGACTAACAATAACCTAGCAAATTAACAATAATTGGTGGACTTTTCCATACTGCAATGCAAGGAAGAATTAAACAGCATTTTTAGTTAGTCAAGCCTTATCTACCTCACCTCTGACATTTGTGAGCCAATGTAAAAGAGGTCAATATGTCCAAGTTTACACTGTCCATAGTTCATTGTCACATTTAATCTCTGTAAAAAAAAACACATCTTTCTTGTGTTCTCTTTAAGGTCTAAGGACAAGTGGTAATGGCTCAGATGTTGTAATACTCTCTCCACAGAAATTAAGGGGGGGGGGGGACATGCAAGTTAAAAGCATTAGCTACATTAACAGCACCACATGTAGAAATGTGGTGTAGGAGAGTGATAGAAATTTAGGAGCTAACAAATTAAGCTTGTTCTGCTACTACTACTTAACACCGGCATTGCTGTACCTAAAATGTTTCAGCTTGTGTTTACATTGCCTCTGTGTGTGTTTGGGGGAAGATGTCAAGTCAGGCCGAGGTGCTGATGGAGAAAGTGGGGAATGCTGGGGTAATCACCTTGAATCGATCCAAAGCCCTGAACTTGATCCGACTCTCTCACTATCTAGGCTACCTGTCACTAGGGCCATGGGTCAGATCCCCTACTGCAAACAACAGCAGCCAACTGTAGGAGTAGTCAATTAAATGTGGCAACAGTTTGGCTAAACTGCTTACTGTTAAGGCCTCTATTCACAGTAGAAAATTGGGCAAGTTAAGGTTGCATTCAAAATCTTAAATGTTGAAAAACTTGTTTTAATGGCCGTGGAACGTGCAAATACTTTTTTAAACACAAATATATTTTGCAATGTGCAACAACTATTCTATAGCTTGAATGCAATGAGTTACATTGGCATTCCAATGGGCAAATGTAGTAGCTTGTCGTGTATCATGGGTAAACCTAAGATGGCAGTCAGCATTGACTTGCACTGATCCACATAATGTACTAAACTGTTTTGAATCTATTTTGCATGTTTCATCGTAGAAATGGTAGACGCACAAGGAGACTGATATTGTGATTATCAAAGGAGCCGGTGGCAAAGCCTTCTGTGCTGGTGGAGACATCAGAGGTAAACAACAGGATCTTGATTTGTACTGAATGTGGTCATCTACATTTTCAAACGGGCGTCTTATCATCTCTGTGCTTTACTGAGCGCATTTTGTGATGTCATTTCCCCCTAGCTGTGACTGAAGCGGGGAAGCGTAGGAGATCCCCTTGGTAATGACGTCTTCCGTGAAGAATACATCCTGAACAATACTATTGTTACGTGTCCCAATCACGCATCTTCCATGATTATGTAAGAGAGGGGAGAGTTCTATAACAAACAGTATGCCTGTGTATTACATAATGTTTGGTTTTCATTATGAACCTACAAGGACAGACCGTACTGTACATCCATTTTCTCTGATGAGACCAGCTATTTTTTTTTGTATCTTAAGAGTACCTGTTTCCCTCCTTTGGCTATCAGTGACTTTTTCTACAACACTTGGTTTGACTTATATTTTATATTTTAAGGAACATATCAGAAACCATATGTGGCCCTTATTGATGGGATAACAATGGGAGGGGTGAGGATAAAAAATATATTATTTTGCCCAGACCTCCGAGCATACAGATAGATGACATTGCAAGTTATTTCTGCGGTGCATGTTTTGACCACCAGATGGCGACATGAGCGGGCATGATTAGCATGATTTCCTTGGAGCAGAGATGGAGTGTGGTCCTGGCTGTCACTGTAGCTTGTCTCAGTAATCTCCCTTGAAAAGGTTAGATGAAAATAAAAACAGGTAGGCTTCTAAACACAAACATGGTTTGCCAAAACCCAACAAGATGGCAGATAAGTAGCCCGTAGCAGTGCATGGGTAAAATCACTGGGGAAGCCATATTTAATATTTAGCTCTGTGTTGTGATAATTGCATTGTTTGCTCTTTAACCTATTAGATCATATTCCTTGCAACTGTGATATATAGGCATAAAGGCTGAGACGATAAGAAGAATACATTCAACCACGCCTTTATTTTACATGACCTACAGCATGGTCAAGCAGGTTAATGTTTCTGACATTTTCGGACCACTAAACTACTATTGATTTAGAATCACCCTACACCAATGCCATCCTCCTCTCTTTCATGTTGACAAAACGATCACTCTGTCATACAGTACATGCTTGTATTTTTTGTTGTCCTAGAATACCTGGCTAAAATGCTTGCTCGCTAGCCTAACTTCCATTCATGGGCAACATTATTTAGTTAACATTAGCCGTCTACATCTGGCTACATATTGAACTTCCATCCTCTCAGGCCAGGGGCACAACAATGTATGAATTAATGGTTAGATCAGAATCGCCATTATAATCATTGGCCAGTATGTACAATTAAGTAAAACCTCTCCCTCCATGGCTAATTTAGGAAGGGGCCAATTTTAGCTAGCTGGGTAACTATCCACCAGAGGACAACGAGATGCAACAATTCCAAGTTTTTCTGTCAATTATGTATGCTCTCTATGGGATTTGATAGGAGTGTTGTCAAATCCTTGTATACAAAATTAGCCAATCAGCATTGAGCTAAACTGAGCGAGCTCAACTGAGAATGGTCCTGGCGCACAAAAAAATAATGTCAAGGGAAGCTAGCTTGAATTGGCCCTTTCCCCGATGCTCGCTGGCTTCACTTGCCTTCAATGCTATGGGTGGCCACAATGTCATACTCATTTGGACCAGACAGCATCAGGTAGATGGCCCACACATAGAGAGACAGGGGAGCTCTGTTTCTCCTGTGAGATACATTCAGCTTCGTGCGAATTGAAGAAAATGTATGAAACATAGAGAGACGAAAGATAAATCATTTAGTTTTTTAATTGGGATTTTTTGGGGGGGAAACCCTTGGCCACTATGAATACACACCACTGTGGGTAGCCAGTTGGGTCACAAACTAGAATAGGTATTTGAATATGTTGTCATTTTGTGAATATCATGTCCCTTTTTTTGGGTGCAGAAATACTACATTTGGAATGTTTAGCCTTTGAGTCATCACCAGTGACCCAATTTCAGGTTCTTTGAAATGACTAATGTTCCAAAAACAAGGACTGATTTTGCCTTTGGTGGAAAACTTTTGTACTATACGTGCATTAGACTAGCATCCACAGCAGTATGAAAATGCTTTAATTTGCAAAGTTATGGGTCTGATATGGAGGAAATACTGATGGACATTTGATTTATTGCCCCTCATTCACTCTCAAGGAAGTACTTGTGTATTTCATTCCCTTCAAACAGAATTTACTCTGAAGGTTTTGATCATAGTTCAACTGTACACACCTCATTTACACAAAGGCCTCTCTGTCTAGAGTACAATTAATTTGCCCCTATGAGTTCACACACTGTTCAAGTCCTTTGATGACACCCTTTTTATAGCTGGCAATAAAATGTGTCAGTTTGCTCTATAATTTACAGACCTTGCTGCAGGTGGCAGCCATGTGCTTAACATCCTGTAGTCCCTTTTTTATTGTGAATTGATACCAAGGTGGGCTCTCATTGGTCGCGATGAGAAGTGACATAGACCAGAGCATGTTGCTGCCACTGTTTTTTCCCATCCTCCTATCAGACTTGCCCGGTATGTGAATTGATACCTTGTTGTCCTGCAGATGGTTAGAAGCGGAGAGGCACTAGCTACAGTTACTCAGACAGTAGACATAGAGCTGCTGCCGAAGACAGTCAATACAACCATGAAGAGCGCACCATCATACATTGTGATAGGAATGTGTGGAAGTGGTATGTCTGACAGAGTAGAAGCCAAGCCATGATTTAATATGAGTAGCCTAGATTGTTTTGGAATAAAGGGTTAAAGGAAATCTCACTAATACGTAGACATTTCGATCCACTCAGAACCTTGTCCAGTCATTCCATGTTAGCGATGTATTATTTCGCCCAGCCCATAATGAGAAGTAATATGTGGCATGTGTATGCTGGATGAGACACTGTGGCAATAGTTTCACCCAGCTGTCAGACTGTCAGCTGTGTGTCCCCCTCTCTTCCTCTTCCGGGTGCCCAACAAGGTCACTGAGCACAGACGAACTGCGTGTGTCCATCAGGTTCAATGTGTTTGTGTGTTTTTGTCGGTTTCCCCCTGGCAGGGTGGAGTCATGGAGAGGTGTGAGTGATTTAGATCGAGTTCACACACAGCACACAAAGATCTATCAATTTCTTATGGCATATGAAAGGGTTTGACTCAGGCAGGCTACATTCAGACACATCTTCTTGTATGGGGTGGCAGCCTAGTGGTTAGAGCGTTGGGCCAGTAACTGAAAGGTTGCTAGATCAAATCCCCAAGCTGACAAGGTAAAAATCTGTTGTTCTGCCCCTGAACAAGGCAGTTCAGGGGCACTGTTCCTAGGCCGTCATAGTTAAGAACAAATTCTTATTTAGACTTGCCTAGTTAAATAAATAAAAAATAGGGCCACGGAGAGCTGTTCTGGATGACTGTGTGGTAATGCTTTCTCTCGGTAGCCGATGTGAGCAAGGCCTTTAAACAGGTCAACGTTCACAAAGCCGCGGGGCCAGACGGATTACCAGGACGTGTACTCAAAGCATGCACGGACCAACTGACAAGTGTCTTCACTGACATTTTCAACCTCTCTCTGACCGAGTCTGTAATACCTACATGTTTCAAGCAGACCACCATAGTCCCTGTGCCCAAGGAAGCGAACGAAGGTAACCTACCTAAATGAATACCGCCCCGTGGCACTCATGTCGGTAGCCATGAAGTGCTTTGAAAGGCTGGTCATGGCTCACATCAACAGCATCCTCCCGGAAACTCTAGACCCACTCCAATTCGCATACTGCCCCAACAGATCCACAGATGATGCAATCTCAATCGCACTCCACACTGCCCTTTCCCACCTGGACAAAAGGAACACCTATGTGAGAATACTGTGTGGGAAGGGTAGGCCCCGCTGATCCTCAAGACTGGGGCCCCTCAGGGGTGTGTACTTAGTCCCCTCCTGTACACCCTGTTCACCCACGACTGCGTGGCCAAACACGACTCCAAAACCATCATTAAGTTTGCTGACGACACAACAGTGGTAGGCCTGATCACAGACAACGATAAGACAGCCTATAGGGAGGAGGTCAGAGAACTGGCAGTGTGGTGCCAAGACAACAACCTCTCCCTCAATGTGAGCAAGACAAAGGATCTGATTGTGGACTACAGGAAAAGGCGGGCCGAACAGGCCCTCATTAACATCGACTGGGCTGTATTGGAGCGGGTTGAGTTTCAAGCTCCTTGGTGTCCACATCACCAACAAACTATCATGGTCCAAACACACCAAGACAGTCATGAAGAGGGCACGACAAAACCTTTTCCTCCTCAGGAGATGAAAGATGTGGCATAGGTCCCCAGATCCTCAAAAGGTTTTACAGCTGCACATTCAAGAGCATCCTGACTGGTTGCATTACCGCCTGGTATGACAACTGCCCGACATCTGACCGTAAGGCGCTACAGGCGTACAGCCCAGTACATCACTGGGGCCAAGCTTCCTAACATCCAGGACCTATATAATAGGCAGTTTCAGAGGAAAGCCCATAAAATTGTCAGACTCGTCACCCAAGTCATAGACTGTTTTCTCTGTTACCGCACGGCAAGTGGTACCGGAGTGCCAAGTCTAGGACCAAAAGGCTCCTTAACAGCTTCTATCCCCCAAGCCATAAGACTGCTGAACAATTAATCAGATGGCCACCGGACTATTTACATTGACAACCCCCCTCCATTTGCTTTGTACCCTGCTGCTACTCACTGTCTGTTATCTATGCATAGTCACTTCACCCCTACCTACAGGTGCAAATGACCTCAACTAACCTGTACCCCCGCACACTGACTCGGTACCGGTACCCCCTGTATATAACCTTGTTATTGTTACGTATTGTGTTACTTTTGACATTTTTTTTTATTTTTTACTTTAGTTTATTTGGTAAATATTTGATTAACTCTTCTTGAACTGCTCTGTTGGTTAAGGGCTTGAAAGTAAGCATTTCACACTATGGTCTACACCATAGTGTGACAAATAAAGTTTGATTTTACTTACCTTACTTAATTACTCACCAGTAAGGGGCAATATAGCCTACTACCTGGGGGCCTCCTGAGAATCTCAGGAGTCGTCTAAAGGATGTTTTACACCAAACATCTTTATCACTATTGTTTATACATTTGGGCTTCAAGTTTGTTCTCTGCATATTTCCATGGGGGGAAAGTGTGGATGTCTTAGCGATAGACAACTGGGAAAAATCATAAATTCAGTGGTTGGATGGTGAAAGCAAGTGTTATGGAAGCATTTTACCCCTGTCCAATCAGAACTATCTCCCCTGAGTGAGCGCTTGATTTATTGGCCTGTCTGTTTTTTTATGGTGTGCCCAGATCCCGGTCTAACACTGAAAACAATGACGAGCCTACCTGTTGGCCTGATCAAACACGACAGAGCCACTGGTCTATATTGACACAATTTCTAAACGTGTTATTTCAATCACCCTGCCACATTTTTCAGATGTAAGTTGCATATATTTTTTTAACTCTTATGTACTTAACTCTAAACTGATAACTTGTAATGCAATCTTACATCAGATGATAGGCTCACCATTTAGTAATTTTAACTACCATTTAATCCAATTGCAAAAAATGCAAGATTCACATTTCAAAACTTTTTTTTTTCTTTAGTCCTGGTTAGAAAGAATAGTAGATGGTAAATATCCTAGTATTTGACAAGAAGGCATATTAGTCCAAGTCACCGAATGGCACTGATCCAGACCCAAATTCAGTTACTGCTCTTTTCAATCGTTGGGCATCTTTTGAGTTCAATATCATTACATTAGACTTTCATTAGACAGTCATGTATGCATTAGTGAATCAATCATACAATCAATTTGACTTCGGTAAAAACAATCTAACTGTATAACATAATGGCAGTCTGTCACACCCTGATCTGTTTCACCTGTCCTTGTGATTGTCTCCACCCCCCTCTAGGTGTCGCCCATCTTCCCCATTATCCCCTGTGTATTTATACCTGTGTTCACTGTTTGTCCGTTGCCAGTTCGTCTTGTTTGTCAAGTCAACCTGCGTTTTTGTTATCAGCTCCTGCTATTACCAGTCTCTTTTTTTTCTTGCCCTCCTGGTTTTGACCCTTGCCTACCTTTTCCCCACCTCTGCCTACCCTGACCCTGCCTGTCGTCCGGTACTGTTGCCCCACCTCTGGTTTACTGACCCCTGCCTGCCTTGACCTGTCTATCGCCTGCCCCTGTTGGAATATTAAACCATTGTCAATTCGACGTGTCTGTATCTGGGTCTTACCTTGATTCCTGATAGTACGAACTAGCCATGACTGACCCAGCAGATCCGGTGCCAGCTCAGTGTGCCCTCGTCTTCGAGCTTCAGCCGCCCTCCTTCCCTCGGATTATGCCAAGATAGCCTACCTCATCACGCTGATGTCCGGGAGGGCTTTCACCTGGGCTGCTGCAGTTTGGGAACAACAGCCAGTCTGGAGTGGTTCGTGGGAGAAGTGAGAGAGGTTTTTGATGCCCCATTCTCCGGGCGAGAGGACTCCCGCAGTGTAGCTGATTATGCTGTGGATTTCCATACTTTGGCAGCGGAGAGTGCTTGGAATCAAATGGCACTGTCCCATATATTCCTGCACGGCGTCTCAGGGGGTGTCAAGGACAAGCTTGCAGCCCGGGGCGTTACCTACGGAGCTCAATTCCTTCATCGCTTGACCATCTGTATCGATGAGCGATTATGGGAACGACGAATGGAGAGGAAATTTAATTTCCAGGGATCCCATCTTGCCTCCAAGTCATCCCGGAAGCTCCTGATGGCCTCGCTGCCGAGAGAACCTGAAGCTTCCCGAACTGCCCCGAGGGCTGCTAAAGATGGCAGAGTCACCTCCTCTTCATGAGCCTATGCCACTAGGCAGAGCTGGGCTATCGCCAGCGGAACGGCAATACAGGATTGACATGAAGAGTTGTCTGTATTGCAGGACTCTTCGTCATTTTGTGTCCCCTTGTCCTTTAAAAAACCACCGGTAGGAGTGAGTGCTCTGGTGGGCTATGGAGAACATTCCTGTTAGGAGCGTCATTGACCAGAGCTTCCGGTACTGTTACCCCACCTCTGGTTTACTGACCCCTGCCTGCCTTGACCTGTCTCTTTCCTGCCCCTGTTGGAATATTAAACCATTGTCAATTCGACGAGACTGCATCTGGGTCTTACCTTGATTCCTGATAGTAGTCATTTATTTGAATGGTAAATCTCTTGATAAACTGGGTGAATCAAGATGTAGCCGAGGCCTCTTCACAATATACTGGTCAATGCATATTCAATAGGAGTGTATGCATGCATTGCGTTATTGAGCTTGATTTGGTTGATTTCATGGGGCTACAGATGACAAACAATCAGTTTCCCTTCCATTTGGGACTGATCAAAGTTTACTTACAAAGCTGGAAGCTACCAGTATCATTTTGCGTTGTAAAGTGTTCTTGCCTGTATGGACATTGTTCTGTGAACAGTAAATAACAGTTGCGACATGGCATGTAGAAATGTTGTATTATTCAAGTGTGTTAACTTCTGGGAGGCATGAGTGGGGAGCTAACATGATACAGCCCAGACTCCCGGTGCAGGATAAGTGCTAGCTGTGCCACCAGAGATTCTGGGTTCGAGCCCAGGCTCTGTTGCAGCCGGCTGCGACTGGGAGGTCCATGGGGCAACGCACAATTGGCCCAGCGTCGTCAGGGAGGGTTTGGCCGGCGGGATATCCGTCTCATCGCGCACTAGCGCGGGCTGGGCGCAGTGCACGCTGACCAGGTCGCCAGGTGTACAGCGTTTCCTTGGACACATTGGTGTGGCTGGCTTCCGGGTTGGATGGGTATTGTGTCAAGAAGCAGTGTGGCTTGGTTGGGTTGTGTTTCAGAGGATGCATGGCTCGTGACCTTCGCCTCTTCCGAGTCTGTACGGGAGTTGCAGCAATGAGACAAGACTGTAACTACTACCAATTGGGGAGAATATATATATATTTTTTAAGGGCACATTCTATTAACAACAATTCTAGTACCGAAACGTTTTTCATGTTTTAGTATAGGAAAAGTACAGAAGTTTCGGTATACCGTGCAACACTCGTAGCACAGTGACTCTTTCCACTGTGTCCTATTGAAGCACACTAGCTAATGGAGAATTAGTATTTACAGCAAACAATAAAAAAAAAATATATATATATATATGCATGCCAGCAAAGCCAGACCACTAAACAAGACATTAATTGCACTATAACGGTGACAAACGGTGCCGACAAACTTAATGAGTGAGCTAGGACATAGCTATATTGACTATTTGTTCAACTCTTTTGAAATGTACATCGACAGAATTCAGAACATTGGCCGTTCTTACAGTTTTCTCCTTGTAAACCCAAGTCAGAACCGTGGGATAAACAAAGGGGGTATATAAGAAGACAATAAAAGCTCTTAAAATATTCAATGATGACATTTCTCTAAAACAGGTTATAGGCTACATGTGAACCACTAAGTCAGAACAGTAGGCAAAATTAAGAGGGGAAAAGGGACCAAATTATTAGGGTGAGGCACTTGGAATACTACACAACATACACGTAGTATTACTTTCTTAGCTACAATGTACATATTTTCCTGTCATCAAAGTCTGGCATTCTCTGGATGTATGGTGCATTTAAGACAACTGGGAACTCTGGAAGAAAAAAAACAAGGTCCAAACATGATGACGTCAGTGATATTCAGGTCTGAGCTCTAAAAAGAGTCCCGAAATCCTGACTTACAATTCCGAGTTGGATGACTGTTCAAAAGTATTTTCCCAGTCGGAGCTCGTTTTTTCCTGAGTTCCCCGTTGTCTTGAACTTACTGAAGTCAGATTTCCCAGTTACGAGTTTCAAGTTATTTTCAATCCAGTCCTGCTGGATTGACAGAATGGCCAATGCTTAATGTTTGTCCTTTTAAGCTTGGAAAAGAGACCCTTAAACCCAGACTTGGGACCACACACCCACTTCACTGAATAGCAGGCTAGTGATTGCTTTGCAATGCTTGCAGTTAGCCTCTGATTCATTCCAAACCACTCATTATTGAATTTGCTATTTCCAACTTGTTGTGTAATGTTTGTCCAATGGTCGATGAGCACCGATACGTTTTATCTATAATTTCTCTTCATTATTTGTCTTCGTATGACAAGGATTTAAAAGGATTTGCTAGTAGATTGTCGACTTGATTCATGATAATGATTGCTAGCTAAGATTTTGAATGTATGAGGTTGACATGATCAGTACAATCAAAGCTACTGTAGATATAACGTGATTTGACGTCATTTTTTTTCTGTGGCCATCGACGTTTAGCCTTCTTGGTTGGGCACTTCTAATGTAACTCTATGGCAGCACCCAAGGGGCCTGAATTTTCTAGCTCTACCCTTAGATTGGGCAGTGACGTTGTGTCCCCATGAGTGACAGAACACTGAGCCAATCACGGCAGAACTAGAGAACATTACCAACCCCTACGCTCCGTATTTTCCACTAGCTGCCCCACCACCACAGAAAGCAATAAACTAGGCTGAAACACCTGCATTTTGGAGCTGACTTACTCAAGAAACCAAAAAAGAGACCCAGTTTTTATGCATGGACTTGCCTGCAATGATCACCCTCAATTGCCAGTAATATCCCCATTCCAACAACTGCCATATGGCATTTCATAATCTAGCATTAAAGAGTCAGAGGATAGAGGAAGCTAAAAATTTAAACAAAATTGATCAGCAACTTGCGTGGTCTCCTGTTGATGATGATACACCAACGGCATCTTAGGTTGATGCTCTACAGCATTTTACAATTGATCTGAATTTATGCTTGATGTTAGATAGAAGAAGCATAGTATTTATGGCCTTGAATGTTTTCAGTACATCTGAAAGGTTTTCAACAGTTCTATGGACATTTGTTAATTTACATTTGAATTAGGATGTGTATGGGCTGCTGATGGCTGCCAGACATTGTAGTCTATCAAATTAGGCACCATAGATGCCGTTCTTTCAAGACGACCAGACACTCTGGGACGGCTCGCATCTGGATGTTCAATTAATCCATTAGTGAGATCAAAAACAGTTCCCACTTCTGGGTAATGTACATAAGGGCACACAACGGAAATGGTTTTCCAACGAAAAATGAAAATGAACGTTTCTTATTGAAAGTAGTCACTCCCTGTTTCATAATGAAAGCAACCCACTTATATGGCTGTCTGATGATGGTGAGGTTTCAGAATGAGGATTTCACCTGCACCCTTCCAGTGAGACCAAATAAAGTCCCATGCAAACAGCTGCTACCTGAGCTAGTCCTTTATCAGGACCTTCCTATCAGAGTTTGTTGTGTTACAGCCTGAATTTATAGTAGATTAAATGTAGATGTATTTTGTCACTGGCCTACACACAATACCCCATAATGTCAAAGTGGAATGATGTTTTTTGACATTTTTACAAATTAAAAATGAAAAGCTGAAATGTGTTGAGTCAATAAGTATTCAACCACTTTATATTGGCCTGCCTAAATATGTTCAGGAGTAACTATTTGATTAACAAGTTGCATGGACTCACCGTGTGTGCAATAATAGTGGTTAACATGATTTTTTTCAATGACTACCTCATCTCTGTACTCCACACATGCATGGCTCTCAGTCGAGCATTGAATTTCAAATACAGATTCGACCACATGCATCGCAAAGAAGGGCACCGATTTGGTAGGTTCGTAAAAATGAAAAGAGTAGAAATTGAATATCCCTTTGAGCATGGTAAAGTTAAGATGGTGTATCAATACACCCAGTCTCTACAAAGATACCGACTTCCTTCCTAACCCAGTTGCAGAAGAGGAAGGAAACCACTCAGGGATTTCACCAAGAGGCCTATAGTCTTTAAAACAGTTATATTTATTGAAAATATATTGCAAGACCTGAAAATGGTTGTCTAGCAATGATCACTGACAAATTTGACAGAGCTTAAATAATAATGGGCAAATGTTGTACAGTCCAGGTGTGGAAAGCTCTTAGAGACTTACCCAAAAAGAATCAGCTGTAATCACTGCCAAAGGTACTTCTACAAAGTATTGAGTCAGGGGTGCAAATATTTATGTAAATTAGATATGTATGTATTTCATTTTTTTAAATAAATGTGCATAAATGTCTTAACATGGATGTCAATTATGGCAGCCCCCGCTCCTCTCTGATTCAGAGGGGTTGGGTTAAATGCGGAAGCAACATTTCAGTTGAATGCCTTCAGTTGTACAGGTTGTACTAGGTATCCCCCTTTATTTATTTATATTTTTACTTTGTCATTATGAGGTATTGTGTGTAGATGGGTGAGAATTTTTGCTTTGTAATTTCAGAAAATGTCCATAATATATCTGCCGCTAATAGTGGAATAATATTGTTTCACAGTATTACTTACCTACCAGTGTTGTGATGGCTGTGATATTCGAATATTGATTTCTCCCGCCAAAGCTGCATCTGTTGTCAAACCGGGAAAGCTGTTCTGACTTTGTGGCTATGTTATCTAGTGGAAATCCCTAATTTCCTGGTTGCTAACGCTGCTGGGTTTTTCCAGGCTCAACATTTTCCCGTGTGTATTAAGAATGGTCCACCACCCAGAGAACATCCAGCCAACTTTACACAACTGTGGGAAGCATTGGAGTCAACATGGTCCAGCATCCCTGTGGAACACATTCGACACCTTGTAGAGTCCATGCCCCGACGAATTGAGGCTGTTCTGAGGGCAAAAGCGTGTGCAAATCGATATTACGAAGGTGTTCCTAATGTTTTGTTCACTCAGTGTATATTATGGGTATTTTC
Organism: Oncorhynchus keta; assembly: GCF_023373465.1. Classification (NCBI taxonomy): domain Eukaryota; kingdom Metazoa; phylum Chordata; class Actinopteri; order Salmoniformes; family Salmonidae; genus Oncorhynchus; species Oncorhynchus keta. The sequence continues at coordinate 9,291,180 of NC_068427.1, forward strand.
TGAAGGCTGTAACACAACAAAATGTGGAATAAGTCAACGACAGCTGCATATGCGTACTAGCCAGTACTTACAGTGCATTCGGAAAGTATTCAGACCCCTTCACTTTTTCCACATTTTGTTACGTTACAGCCTTATTCTAAAATTAGGGGAAAAAATATTTTTCATTCATCAATCTACACACAATACCCCAGAATGACATAGCAGGGTTTTGGCAAATTTATACAAATCTGAAATATCACATTTACATCAGACTCTTTACTCAGTACTTTGTTGAAGCACCTTTGGCAGCGATTACAGCATTGAGTCTTCTTGAGCGTGATGCTACAAACTTGGCACAACTGTATTTGGGGAGTTTCTCCCATTCTTCTCCACAGATCCTCTCAAGCTCTGTCAAGTTGGATGGGAAGCGTTAAATGCACAGCTATTTTCAGGTCAAGGACATTCAGAGACTTGTCCCGAAGACACTCTTGCGTTGTCTTGGCTGTGTGCTTAGGGTCATTGTCCTGTTGGAAGGTGAACCTTTGCCCCAGTCTGAAGTCCTGAGTGCTCTGGAGTAGGTTTTCATCAAGGATCTCTCTGTACCTTGCTCCGTTTATCTTTCCCTGTACCTCCCGCTGAAAAACATCCCCACAACATAATGCTGCCACCACCATGCTTCACCGTAGGGATGGTGCCAGGTTTGGTTTCCTCCATGCGTGAGTCTTGGCATTCAGGCCAAAGAATTCAATCTTGGTTTCATCAGACCAGAGAATCTGGTTTCTTAAGGTCTGAGAGTCTTTAAGTGCTCCAAGCAGGTGTCATGTGCCTTTTACTAAGGAGTGGCTTCTGTCTGGCACTCTACCATAAAGGCCTGATTGGTGGAATGCTGCAGAGATGTTTGTCCTCCTGGAAGGTTATCCAATGTCCACAGAGGAACTCTGGAGCTCTGTCAGAGGGACCATTGGGTTATTGGTTACCTCCCTGATCAAGTTGTAGGCCCTTCTCCCACGATTGCTCAGTTTGGCAAGGCGACCAGCTCTAGGTAGAGTCTTGGTGGTTCCAATCTTCTTCCATTTAGGAATGATGGAGGCCACTGTGTTCTTGGGGACCTTCAATGCTGCGGACATGTTTTGGTACCCTTCCACAGATCTATGCCTCGACACATTCCTGCCAAAGTATTGTTGTCCATTAGTTTACTCCAGTTAGGGGAGGGGTAGTAGGGTTAGGGGAAAATAATAAATAAAGAAAATACATTTTAAAAACTACATTTAAAATAATATATTTACATGTCTCAAGTTGAGAGGGAGTGTGCAATTGGCATGCTGACTGCAGGAATGTCCACCAGAGCTTTTGCCAGAGAATGTAATGTTAATTTATCTATCATAAGCCACCTCCAACGTTGTTTTAGTTTATATGGCAGTACGTCTAACCGGCCTCACAACCGCAGACCACGTGTAACCATGCCAGCCCAGTACCTCCGCATTTGGCTTCTTCACCTGTACGATCGTCTGACACCAGCCACCCAGACAGCTGATGAAACTGTGGGTTTGCTCAACTGAAGAATTTCTGCACAAACTGTCTGAAACCGTCTCGGGGAAGCATCTGCATGCTCGTTGTCCTCACCAAGGTCTTGATCTGACTGCAGTTTGGCATTGTAACCGACTTCAGTGGGCAAATGCTCACCTTTGATGGCCGCTGGCATGCTGGAGAATTGTTCTCTTTAAGGATGAATCCCTGTTTCAACTGTACCGGTAGAATGGAATCGTGTGGGCAAGTGGTTCGCTGATGTCAACATTGTGAAAAGAGTGTCCCATGGTGGCGGTTATTGTAGGGGCAGGCATAAGCTATGGACAATTAACACAATTGCATTTTGTCGATGGCAATTTGAATGCACAGATACTGTGACGAGATCCTAAGGCCCATTGTTGTGCCATTCATCCGCCACCTTCACCTCGTGTTTCAGCATAATAATGCACAGCCTCATGTCGCAAGGATCTGCACACAATTCCTGGAAGTTGAAAATGTCCCAGTCACCCATTGAGCATGTTTTGGATGCTCTGGATCGACTTGTACGACAGTGTCCCCCCCCCAATATATAGCAACTTCACACAGCCATTGAAGAGGAATGGGACAACATTCTACAGGCCACAAGCAACAGCCTGATCAACTCTATGCGAAGGAGATGTTGGGCTGCGTGAGGCAAAGGGTGGTCACAACAACTGGTTTTCTGATCCACGCCCCTACTTTTTTTTAAAGGTATCTGTGACTGACAGATGCATATCTGTATACCCAGTCATGTGAAATCCATATATTAGGGCCTAATGAATGTATTTCTATTGACTGATTTCTTTATATGAATTGTAACTCAGAAGAATATTTTGAAATTTTTTCATGTTTTAATATATTTGATCAGTGTAGCACTCATTAGTCTAACAGTTGCAAACAAGAGTTTATATTGGACAAATTCAGGTATGTTTATCCCCGTTCTGTTTGCTTCCGTTTTAAGAAATGTTTTTCCACAGAATCTGCGTAATGAATACACCCCCGATCATAAGCAAATTCAGATCACATTCATAGCAGCCACATACAAACAGCATGATCATTTTGTGCTTTGTATAATTTGCCTCTTTGCGCTCTCCTTCTCTCATCTTTTCCCTTAGATTGTGGACTTCAGTGCACAACACATCAGGTGTCTGTGACTAGGGCTGTTACAGTGACTGTGTTATTTCCACACCGGCGGTCACAAGTCATGAAGGCAGTCAAATGACTGTTTAGTCACAGTAATTAGTCTTCTCCAAGCTCTGATGCTGCTGATGGCCATTAGTAGCTTACCAAACTTGCTAACTCTAGGGTAAAGCAAGGCCTCTTTCATAATCATGTGAAACGTCAGTTGCTATGGAAATGCTGGGATGTGTTTTTCAATGATGTAATTATGATGCAACATTGACGGTGATACGATATGGATTACAATGATCATCATGAATATTAAGGATATATGTACTACAAGTTACACACATACATAGACACTCAACCATGCAAATTATTTATTTGGACAGCACACACTTACTCTTATACAGACATCGTAGACACTTTCACTAAATCACATCCAATATCATACACATCAACCTACTCAGATTTACTACACACAACATCTTGTCTCAATTTTCTAACATCTGTGGCATTGGCTCACAGGCAAACAGGCAATTTCTTGAATTCTAAATATGACATTTGAAAGCTCTAATTTTGACCGTCATAATACGTCTTGTGACAGTAACTTTACAAGCACTAATTATGGTCAATTTAGACAGAGAAAAGTATCTAGTTATGGTAAGGGGTGAAATAAGACATAAGTATAGCCAGTTATAATTGTAACGGTTTAGCAGATTATAAAATAGATCAGTCTTTACATGGCTAAAAGAAAAGGAAGAAAACATCCACTGTTTACAGGAAACTCACTCTACGTCCTTAGATGAAGTTGGTGGAAAAAGGAATGGGGTGGAGAAATACTTTTCTGTCATGGACAAAGGAACTCAAAAGGTGTGATGATTTTAATTAACAAAATTTTTTACACATACAAGAACACACACATACATGTAATAGTGCTAGACATGCACACAGCTATTGGGGAACTGTGGGATCGGGCTCATGTTTTTTGGCCTGGTGGTAGATCATACCCTTGAGCAGGGCATTGACCCTGGATGCTTCTGTGTGTTGCTCTGAATGGGAATCTGTTGGATGACTGGTATGATGTAGTTGTTGAGCGGCTTCACCGCAAGTATATTGTATGTTTTGAATATTCAATTAAAAAAATACAAAACATATATTTTTTAAAGTATCTGAATGTGCAAAAAGTCAAGAATGATTTGCAAGGACGGTGGATCTTTTTAAATATGAAAATGGACAAAAAAAATACTTGGCTCATTAATCTATTTGGTCCAAATCAGGATGATCCATACTTCTTCGAAGATATTTATACCAATTTATTGAACTTACAGGCAACAAATGATCAAATCATTATGGTAGGAGTGTTAAGTGTTGGTAGGAGTGTTTAAAAAGCAGTTTCTGGCTAAAGAGACAAGACTTACAAGGGAAATACATGAAATAATAGTACAGGTAGATAGGAATAATAACGATACGACAGAGATACAAAATAAGTTAGAGGAAAAACAAGAAGAACTTGAACTTATTCAAGAACGATCGATCTAATGTAATCTATTACAAATATAAAGCAAACTGAATGGAATATGGAGAAAAATTCACAAAAGTCTTCCTGAATCTCCAATACAGGAAGGCTAACAAAAATAACTAGCAGAAACTCATTACTGAAGACATCTATGATTCTCCTAATTATATTTTTAAAAAGGAAGCTGAATATTTTAGGCAGATGTTCTCTTTTCCGTCTCTGTAAGGAATTATTTCCAAATAATATAACAAATGTACACAAAGATCAGTGCAAAGGCCAAATTACAGAGGAAGAATATTTTGAGGCTATTAAATCCTTTCAGTCTGGAAAAACCGCAGGGCTTGTTGGCATACCAGTAGAGGTATATCAAGCCTTTTTGATATACGTAAAGCTCTATTGTTAGATTGTTTTAACTACTCCTATAGAAATGATAGTCTGTCAGGTACTCAGCAGGAAGGTCTGATTTCTCTATTATTAAAACAAGACCCAGGTGGAAAATATAAAGATCCAGTCTATCTAAAAACTTCAATGTTGTGATGCAAAAATAATACCGGAATGCATAGCACTCAGAATTCAAAGGATTTTACCAGCTATTGTTCTTCCGGACCAGACAGGTTTTTTACATGGACAATACATTGGAGATAATATAGGACAACTACTAGAAATAATAGAGCATCATGAAACATATGAAGCCAGGAATGGTATTGATAGCAGATTTTGAAAAGACATTTGATAAAGTAAGACTGTACTTTATTTCGAAATGCCTGGATTTTTTTCAATTTCTGTGATTCTCTTATAAAATGGGTAACAATAATGTATAGCAACCCCAGGTGTAAAATAGTAAATAACGGCTACTTCTCAGAGTTTTGAATTGTCGAGGAGTTAAACAAGGGTGTCTGTCCGCAGTCACCATATCTATTCATTATGGCCATCGAAATGATAGCTATTAAAATCAGATCCAATAACAACATTAGAGGATTAGAAATCCAAGGCTAAAAAACAAAGGTGTCCATTGATGTTAATGACTCAAGTTTTATATTAAGTCCGCAAGCTAGATCCCTGCAATGTCTCAACTCTCTGGACTAAAACCTAATTATGAGAAGTGTACAATATTACATATTGGAACTTTAAACATACAACTTTTACATTACCTTGAGGTTTACCTATAAAATTGGCTGACGGTGACCTACTTGGTATTCATATCACAAAATATATAAATAAGCTTTCAACAGTGAATTTCAATAGAAAACTTGTAAAAATAGACAACATTGTCTGCATCTGTGTCTTACCTTCATACCTGATAATACGTGATGGAGATCCATGTGAGGTGAGAGGTGCTTCGGAGCAAGCAGCACTCAGGGAGAAGGGAATTATCATTATTATATTCAACCCAAGGGCACAATTGCCACTGGCCACAAAAGGCCAGATTTTTTTAAGGGGCATTACGTCCACACAAAGGGGATGCCGCTGGGAAATTTGAGGCATTATCAAGTGCTTGTCAAATTGTGAATGAGAGACTGATGAAGTATGTACAGCCTGCGCAAAAAAACAAAGCAGAGTTCATGCCTTTCATGAGACTTTTTTCAAATCATCATTAGTCGCACCATGCAGCCTTACAATGTATTAAAAATCAAAACATGTAGAACAACTAAAGTTACTGTCACGACTTCCGCCGAGGTTGGCTCTCCTGCCCGGTCGGGCGGTGCTTGGCGGTCGTCGTTACCGTCCTACTAGCCACTACCGATCCCTTTTCGTGTATCTGTTGGTTTTGTCTGATTGGTTTCACCTGTGTGTTGTTTAGTTTATTAGTGTCTGTATATATAGTAGGTTGTCCCGCCCTTGTTTTGTGCGGGATTGTTTATTTGTCATCTATGTCGGTCGGTGTATCTAAATAATAAACTTTCAAACTTTCATAATAAACTTTCATATCGCTATCTGCTCTCTGCGCCTGATTCCACCCACCTTGATTAGACGTGACAGAATCCCGCACCACCCATGGAATCAGCAGGAGCAGCAGCGTCTCCTCTCCCATCGATGGAGGAGAGGGTCCTCCATCATAATATATAATAATATATATGCCATTTAGCAGACGCTTTTATCCAAAGCGACTTACAGTCATGTGTGCATACATTCTACGTATGGGTGGTCCCGGGAATCGAACCCACTACCCTGGCGTTACAAGCACCATGCTCTACCAACTGAGCTACAGAAGGACCATCATACCAGCGTGATCCACCGGATTGGTTCTGCTATGGACCAAATGATTGAGAGAATGGATCGATGGGAGAGGAGTGGCCTCCCCACCTCATCTCTAGCAACCCCTTCTCCAGCACCTCCTGTTTCTGCTACCACATCTGGCTCCGGGGCTCTTCGGCTGACACTCCCACGGGAGTATGACGGATCGGCGGCGGGGTGCCAGGGTTTCCTCCTTCAACTGGAACTATACCTGGCTACCGTGCACACACCTAGTCTCCTGTTTGACTGGGCAAGCCCTTGAGTGGGCCAACGCAGTGTGGAATGGTCCGGACTCGGCTAAGGATAATTACCCAGAGTTCACCCGCCGATTCCGAGCTGTTTTTGACCATCCACCCGAGGGTCGGGCGGCGGGTGAACGGCTGTTCCACCTGCGTCAGGAGACGAGGATCGTACAGGATTTTGCTTTAGAGTTTAGGACTTTGGCAGCAGGAGCAGGATGGAACGACAGGGCCTTGATTGATAATTTTAGATGTAGTCTCAGGGAGGACGTCCGCAGGGAGCTGGCATGTCGGGACACCACATTCACACTGGATGGACTTATCGATCTGGCTATCCGTCTCGACAACCTGCTGGCTGCTCGCGGGCGTTCGGATCAGGTCCTGTCGTTTCCTATCCCCAGTCCCCCTGTCCCTATCCCTATAGAATTAGGAGGTACGGCTTCGAGGGGGACCGGAGGAGGAGTGTCCTCCTGCACCAGTTGTGGTCGACGAGGGCACACATCCGACCGGTGCTGGATGAACTCGTCTAGGAGTCGGGAGGACGGAACACTGCTCGATCACCCCAGGTGAGTAAGCACCAAACTCATTCAGAGCTTCCTGTCGGTCATGTGTTTGTATTGATTTCTTTCCATGGGTTTTCCCCCTCTCTACAGCATAAGGCGCTAGTCGATTCAGGCGCAGCTGGGAATTTTATGGATCGTGGTCTTGCGTTAAGGCTAGGGATTCCCCCGGTGTCGTTAGATCAACCTTTCCCCGTGCACTCCTTAGATAGCCGACCATTAGGGTCAGGAGAAATTAGGGAGGCTACGGTGCCGCTGGACATGGTAACGCAGGGTGATCATAAGGAGCAGATTAGCCTGTTCCTTATAGATTCACCTGCGTTTCCAGTGGTGTTGGGGGTTCCCTGGTTAGCTCAACACAACCCGGTGATTTCCTGGCGACAGGGGGCTCTTAAGGGGTGGTCAGAGGAGTGTTCAGGTAGGTGTATAGGAGTTGCCGTTGGTGCGACTACGGTGGAGTCCAGACCGTGCGCATTCCCTCTGAATATGCCGATTTGGCTATAGCCTTTAGTAAAGGGAAGGCGACCCAATTACCACCTCATCGTCGAGAGGACTGCGCGATAAACCTTCTGGAAAACGCTGCACTTCCTAGGAGTCACGTGTATCCATTGTCCCAGGAGGAGACAGTTGCGATGGAAACATATGTTTCTGAATCGCTGGGACAGGGGTACATTCAGCCCTCCGTATCACCCGTCTCCTCTAGTTTCTTTTTTGTGAAGAAGAAGGATGTAGGTCTTCGTCCGTGTATTGATTAGAGAGGTCTAAATTCCATCACAGTGGGGTTTAGTTACCCACTACCTCTCATGGCTATGGCAATGGAATCATTTCACGGGGCGCGCTTCTTCACAAAACTGGACCTGATGAGCGCATATAATCTGGCACGTATCCGGGGAGGAGATAAGTGGAAAACCGCATTTAGTACTACTTCTGGTCATTATGAGTACTGCGTCATGCCATACGGGTTGAAGAATGCTCCAGCCGTTTTCCAATCCTTCGTAGATGAGATTCTCTGAGACCTGCTCGGGCAGGGAGTGGTAGTGTACATTGATGACATCTTGATCTATTCTGCCACACGCGCGGAGCATGTGTCTCTGGTGCGTAAGGTACTTGGGCGACTACTGGAGCATGACCTGTATTGCAAGGCGGAGAAATGTGAGTTTTTCAAACAGTCCGTTTCCTTCCTGGGGTATCGTATTTCCACCTCCGGGGTGGTGATGGAGGATGATCGTGTTACAGCCGTGCGTAATTGGCCGACTCCGACCATGGTGAAAGAAGTGCAGCGGTTTTTAGGTCTCCTCCTGCTCCTGTCGGTGTATCTTGTGTTCTTATTCTCCGGTTCGTCTTTTATCCTGTGTTGGATTGTTCACCCTGTGTGTATTGGGTTGACCGTGTTTCTTGTTCACCGGAGAATAAACTTTCATATCGCTATCTGCTCTCTGCGCCTGATTCCACCCACCTTGATTAGACGTGACAGTCACATTAATAACTCTAAATGAAGCATATAGGTGTATCTATTTCTTTGTTAACCGCTCAACACAGAATATCTGCGTGTGCGTACTACCTCAAAATATCATAACCGCTAACCGCTACATACAGCCTACATCCTTGTCACCATATTAGGTAATGTCATAGTCAACATAGCTACTAGAGCTAAAGCGCTAGTTAACCCGCTACAATCATACAGTACAGTCAGCAAGCAGTTTAGCAGTTACACCGGTGGGCCCCGGTGGCAATAAATTAATAAAACCAAAACTTACCTTGACTTGGAAGAGTTCCAGTGTTGGATAGCCATAACCAGCCAGCTAGCTAACATTGTGTCCCTCTCTGTTTGAGCCTGTTGTTTGTGTAGGCTAAACTGCATTTGCTAGCTCAGTGAAAGTGAAAAAATACAACGGAATATAGCTCTCTTGCTTCTCATTCATTTTTAAGGACATTAATTGTTCAAAACTGTTCAACTATTGTCTTTCTCTCTATTTGAGTCAAACACATTGATGCACTGCAGTGCAAGCTAGCTATAGCTAATGATTTCAGTATCTGATTCATTCTCTGATCCTTTGATTGGGTGGACATGTCAGTTCATGCTGAAAGAGCTCTGATAGGTTGGAGGACGTCCTCCAGATGTTGTCATAATTACTGTGTAAGTCTATGGAAAAGGGTGAGAACCGTGAGTCTCCTAGGTTTTGTATTGAAGCCAATGTACCCAGAGGAGGAAGGAAACTAGCTGTCCTCTGGCTACACCATGGTTCTACCCTACAGAGTGCTGTTGAGGCTACTGTAGACCTTAATTGTTTTTAATCAATTGATTGGTGACATGAATATATTTAGTATAGTTCCCCACATTTTCTTTCAGAATGAAATTCACTGAGGATGGTTCTCCTCTTCCTGTTCTGAGGAGCCTCCAGTGATATAATTGAGAATACCCCAGAGACCCCTGATGAAGCTGTAAAATGTTAAGTATGAAATGTGCTATGCCTGGGCTATACTGTATATTTGACTAGTTGTTTGACAAGTCCTATGTTCCGGGAATCCAGATACCCTGAACGTGTACTTAGGTGGTCGGTGGTACCCGTAGATCATATTGTTCCTTTACTTTTATGGGTATGATTTCATCTTATGAAATGCTAAATTAAATGCTCCCCTTTCATGCTCCTTCATTCCGACCAGCAGTTCCCATTGCTATAAAAAGGTGAGAGATATACAGCCTCAGATTCCATCCTGAGAATAATTCTCTGTAAACCTATGTGCGGGGAATCTGCTTTTCCACTCCAGTCTCCAGAGCCTGCACAGCCATGTCAATGGGTGGTATTTTCCACTTTGGAGAAAATGCTGCTTAGTGCCAGCAAGATAGACAACTCATATTCCGTTCATTTGAGATGTTTAATGGCTTCTCTATATCTCTGGTGACCTGATCTGATTCCTAACATGAACAGAATGTCCTTTGACGGCCATTTACACACACAACACTTCACAAAGTCTTACCCTTCATATTCAATCAAAATGTAATCTGAACTTCATTAAATAAAGATTCATACAGTTTCATGCAAGTTAGTGAAATATGTTGAAGTCCCTAACTACAAGCGCATTTTTCTATATAAATCAACCTTCAGTTCGACAGGAATCACTCGACAACTCAGACCTTGAGCAGAATGTGATTGATTTGACTTGCTGCAAGGATGCAAATTGGAATGTATTGGGAGGAGCGGAGGTATTGACACAACCATGACACTCATCTCCGCTGACAGCCCAACACACCTCCAGTAAAGGACACAGTCACCATTTCCAGCTGCCGGGCACCAATGACCCTTATCTGAGGTGATCTGTCCAGGGCAGTTTAATCAACTAGTTATAGCTCTGTTTTCCTTACCAAGGTCCCTCCCCGCTCTCTTTATTTCCTCAAAAACATTGTTATTCTACTCCTTTATTTCTCTAGAAAGATCTCCTGTACAGCATGTCCTAATTTCATTTAAAAAATGAATGGGTAGCCACCCTCCTTGTACTTGTCCCCAATGTGGCTTTTCACACCCCGCGCCTCAGCTCTGGGGTAGTTGTCTGTTGCAGCCAATGCGTGTCAATGAGGGGCTCTCACTAAGTCACATCAGTGCTACATATCTTCCAGTTAACACTGCAGTGATGTCTGTTCACTCTGTTGATGTTTAGTCTGCATGGCTGTTGGTCACACAACCCCCAGGTGAACCCCGGGTGGTTGGGGTCGTCTTTGGTTTGATTTGGCTTCATGTTTATTGTTGTTACTGCCAGCTGCCTGTCTGTCTGTAGTCACGGAGGTACTGCAGACCAGACGCTCCTTCACAGACATCAACGCAGAGCAGGTGCTGCTGTGCTGTGTGCACATCCACAGATGTATAAATCACCTATCCACATCATGTAACCTTTTCCACATTTTGTTACGTTACAGGCTTATTATAAAATTAATTAAATGTTTTTTTTTCACTCATCAATCTACACACAATTCCACATAATGACAAACATAAACTGGTTTTCAGAAAATGTTACTCATTTATGTAAAATAAAAAACTGAAATATCACATTTACATAAGTATTTAGACCCATTACTCAGTACTTTGTTGAAGCACCTTTGGCAGTGATTACAGCCTCAAGTCTTCTTGGATATGGCGAAATAAGCTTGGCACACCTGTATTTGGGGAGTTTCTCCCATTCTTCTCTGCAGATCCTCTCAAGCTTCTGTCAGGTTGGATGGGGAGCATTGCTGCACAACTATTTTCAGGTCTCTCCAGAGATGTTTGATCGGGTTCAAGTCCGGGCTCTGGCTGGGCCACTGAAGGACATTCAGAGACTTGTCCCGAAGCCACTCCTGTATTGTCTTGGCTGTGTGCTTAGGGTCGTTGTCCTGTTGGAAGGTGAACCTTCACCCCAGTCTGAGGTCCTTAGCGCTCTGGAGCAGGTTTTCATCAACTACCTACAGTTGAAGTTGGAAGTTTACATACATTTAGGTTGGAGTCATTAAAACTCGTTTTTCAACCATTCCACATATTTCTTGTCAACAAACTATAGTTTTGGCAAGTCGGTAAGGACATCTACTTTGTGCATGACACAAGTAATTTTTCCAACAATTGTTTACAGACAGATTATTTCACTTATAATTCACTGTCACAATTCCAGTGGGTTAACATTTACATACACTAAGTTGACTGTGCCTTTAAACAGCTTAGAAAATTCCAGAAAATTATGTAATGGCTTTAGAAGCATATGATAGGCTAATTGACATCACTTGAGTCAATTGGAGGTGTACTTGTGGATGTATTTCAAGACCTACCTTCAGACTCAGTGCCTCTTTGCTTGAGATCATGTGAAAATCAAACGAAATCAGCCAAGTCCTCAGAAAAAAATGTTGTAGTCCTCCACAATTTTGGTTCATCCTTGGGAGCAATTTCCAAATGCCTGAAGGTACCATGTTCATCTGTACAAACAATAGTACACAAGTATAAACACCATGGGACCACGCAGCCGTCATACCACTCAGGAGGAGACGCATTCTGTCTCTTAGAGATGAACGTACTTCGGTGGGAAAAGTGTAAATCAATCCCAGAACAAAATCAAATGACCTTGTGAAGATGCTGGAGGAAACCGGTGCAAAATTATCTATATCCACAGTAAAAACAAGTCCTATATCAACATAACCTGAAATGCAGCTCAGCAAGGAAGAAGCCATTGCTCCAAAACCGCCATAAAAAAGCCAGACTACGCTTTGCAACTGCACATGGGGACAAAGATGGTACTTTTTGGAGAATTGTCCTCTGGTCTGATGAAACAAAAAAATAGAACTGTTTGGCCATAATGACCATTGTTATGTTTGGAGGAAAAACGGAGATGCTTGCAAGCCGAAGAACAACACCCCAACCATGAAGTATGGGGGTGGCAGCATCATGTTGTGGGGGTGCTTTGCTGCAGGAGGGACTGGTGCAGGAAAGTTATGTGGATATATTGAAGCAACATCTCAAGACATCAGTCAGGAAGTTAAAACTTGGTCACAAATGAATCTTTCCAAATGGACATTGACCCCAAGCATACTTCCAAAGTTGTGGCAAAATGGCTGAAGGACAGAAAGGTCAAGGTATTGGAGTGGCTATCACAAAACCCTGACCTCAATCATATTGAGAATTTGTGGGCAGAACTGAAAAAGTATGTGCGAGTAAGGAGGCCTTACAAACCTGACTCAGTTACACCAGCTCTGTCAGGAGGAATGGGCCAAAAGTCACCCAACTTATTGTGGGAAGCTTGTGGAAGGCTACCCAAAACGTTTGACCCAAGTTAAACAATTTAAAAGCAATGCTACCAAATACTAATTGAGTGTTTGTAAACTTCTGATCCACTGGAAATGTGATGAAAGAAAAAAGCTGAAATAAATCATTCTCTCTACTATTATTCTGACATTTCACATTCTTAAAATAAAGTGGTGATCCTAACTGACCTAAGACACGGGATTCTTACTAGGATTAAATTTCAGGAATTGTGAAAAACTGAGTTTAAATGTATTTGGCTAAGGTGTATGTAAACCTCCGACTTCAACTGTATCTGTAATTTGCTCCGTTCAACTTCACCTTGATCCTGACTAGTCTCCCAGTCCCTCCCACTGAAAAACATCCCCATAGCATGATGCTGCCACCTCTATGCTAGGGATTGTGCCAAGTTTCCTTTAGATGTGATGTTTGGCATTCAGGCCAAAGAATTCAATCTTGGTTTCATCAGACCAGAGAATCTTGTTTCTCATGGTCTGAGAGCCTTTAGGTGCCTTTTGGCAAACTCCAAGCAGGTGTCATGTGCCTTTTACTAAGGACTGGCTTCCGTCTGGCGCTCTACCATAAAGACCTGATTGGTGGAATGCTGCAGTGATGGTTGTCCTTCTGGAAGGTTCTACCATCACCATAGATGAGCTCTGTCAGAGGGACCATCGGGTTCTTGGTCATCACCCTGACCAAGGCCCTTTTCCCCAATTTGCCTATCTTAGCTCTAGAAAGAGTCTTGGTGGTTCCAAACTTCTTCTAGTTAAGAATGATTTAGGCCAATATGTTCTTGGGGACCTTCAATGCTGCAGACATTTTTTGGTACCCTTCCCCAGATCTGTGCCTCGACACAATCCTGTCTTGGAGCTCTACGGACAATTCCTTCGAACCTCATGGCTTGTTTATTTTTCTGACATGCACTGTCAACTGTGGGACTATATATATATAGGTGTGTGTGCCCTTCCAAATCATGTCCAATCAATTGAATTTACCACGGGTGGACTCCAATAAAGTTGTAGAAAGATCTCAAGGATGATCACTGGAAACAGGATGCACCTGAGCTACATTTTTCAGTTTTTTATTTTTAATACATTTGCAAACATTTCTTAAAACCTGTTTTCGCTTTGTCGTTATGTGGTATTGTGCGTAGACTGACTTTTTATTTACTCCATTTTAGAATAAGGCAGTAACGTAACCAAATGTGGAAAAAGTCAAGGGGTCCGAATACTTTCCAAAGGCACTGTATGTTAACAAAGTGCTGCTCTTTTACACTGATCTCTTATAGAGGGGAAACGTCTATAAAATGAGCTTGTGTTGACGGCAGTTTCCATTTGGAAAAGGCACTTTGCAACCATTTTCAATCAGACGGGTTTACATCTTTAGTGCCATCTTCAATCAAAAACAGTTTACTTGATAAGTCTACAGAGCATTTTGATATATCAGGCCTAGTGGGGTTTTCAGCAGTCAGACGCTAATATTCTGCTTCCACTGTGCCACAGGGCTCCTTGAAGGGACATGGCTGCTACAGACCAGGACAGGGTGTGATAATGTTAGTGTGTCTACAATATCTAGTCTGATCATATCAGATTCTCCACTGTATTATGCCGCCCTGCCATTGGTGCTTGACTTTGGGTGAACTTGAGTTTTAATATTTTTTTGCACTGTGTGTGTGAGAGACGGAGGCTGTTTCCACGGTAACGATGCAGTCCTTGCCTTGTCTTGGACACACCGTTTGTTGTGCTGCTATGGCAGCAAAGGGATGCTCAGCCTTTCCTCCTGGTTAACCTTCACCCTTCTTCCTAATACCCTGTGTGGCTCCTTAAACACACACACAGAAACACACACACACACACACACACACACACACACACACACACACACACACACACACACACACACACACACACACACACACACACACACACACACACACACACACACACAAATGGCTTAACATGGCCTCTGCCTCAGTCTGCATTTACAATCTGTTACATACCTTTACATCAGTCACATCACTCATATCTAGCGATGGATCTTTGTATGCCCCTCTCTTTACCTTTCTTTCTCTTGCTCTAGTCTCTTTCTCATCTTCTTTCTATCTCATCTTTTCTCTCTCTCTCTCTCTTGCCCATTTCCTTCTGTCCCAATTCCCTCATTAATAATTCCCCCCTCATTATCTTCCCTTATCTTACTCACACTAACCCTTTCTTCCCCTCTCTCTCCCTCAAGGTGTGGGCCTCTCAGTCCACGGGAGGTTTCGGGTGGCCACTGAGAAGACTCTGTTCGCCATGCCGGAGACGGCAATCGGTAAGACACTGTGCCGGCATCGACCCCTGCCCTCCCCTGAGGTCCATGTTTGGCTCATGTTATTGTGATTGTGTGTATTTTCACCTTGCTTGGCACAGTCACTTCAGTGCATTAATAATAAATGGGCCATGCAGACATAGCAAGAAGAGCATCCTCCTCAGTCAGATATGAACAGGCCAAGCAGGGTTACACACATACGCAGAAACATACACAGCTGTTTCTGTGGCTGTTTCTCTGCGGTTGCCTAATGTTTTACAAAGGCTTCACATGGCATGATGTGACAATTAAACCTTAAATGTTTTATGTAAACATTTTAAAATAGTTTGTTGACCGCCTAGCCTGAATAGATGGCCACACTTCTTTCAGGTGACAGAGTCATTTGTTTTTAAAAATCTGAACAGATCAAGATTCTTCTGTGTTTTTGGCAGGTTTTAGACCAACCTGTAATTATGTGTGGTTTGCAAGGTCTTGTATATCGACCCTAATTACGCAATAGCCTGTTACCGGTTTAGGTCAATATATGGCTGATTTGTTCAAACTACAGTAAGAATGGGTATTTCAAATGAGAATATGAACCTGGGTGCAAAAATGTATTTGGCTATATGTTATTCATATTATTTTGAGTGTTGATGGTTATGGGGACCATGGGAAAATACAGTTTTATATGGAAACTGACAACCAGTTATGCTGCGTGAACAGAAGGTATGCAGATGATCACCTGGTGGGCACTACCCGCTATGGAAGGAAGGAATGCTCGCCACGCGGCCAACTGCAAATCAAACCGTCGTTAAAATGCTTGAGGCCGGTCTCACGCAGAGTCTCAGTGTCAACCCTTGGTCTCGGACCGTCACTCATTCCCATGTGCACTTTTTACCAAGTTGCCAGGTGTGGGGTATGCCAACATCATGTTCCACTGGGCATGATGAACACCTTACTCGTCTCGTCTATTGAAGATGGGCCACTTTTCCTGAGACGATCGATTGTAATGAACAATAGAAAGCTTTCATGGCACCCCATGCTGTAATGTGTCCCAGATAATTTTGGGAGTTTCTTTGCTTCTTTGTTATGTTGTGATTGATTTTACTGATCGCATCTTACTGGCTGCTGCTGTAGTGATTCCCCTCTTATACTGTACAAAGATGAACAGCACAGTCATTAAGGGGGAGGAGCTGCCTCTGAATCGATCCAGATCCTTCTGTGTTTTTGGTAGGTTTTAGACCAACCTGTAATTATGTGTGGTTTGCAAGGTCTTGTATATCGACCCAGTAGTAATTGGCCATAACGTAGGGCTGGGTGATTATGGCGTAGAAGTCATATCTCAATTTCTTTCAAACTTCTGGCCGATTCATGATATAAAGTGCCTTCGGAAAGTATTCAGACCCCTTGACTTTTTCCACATTTTGTTAGGTTACAGGCTTATTCTAAAATGTATTAAATATCTTTTTCCCCCTAATCAACCAACACAAGACCCCATAATGACTAAACAAAAAACGTTTGTTCCCATTTATGTTAATGTATTAAAAATGGAAATATTACATACATATTCAGACCCATTACTCAGTACTTTGTTGAAGCACCTTTGGGAGCGATTACAGCCTCGATTCTTCTTCGGTATGACACTACAAGCTTGGCACACCTGTATTTGGGGAGTTTCTCCCATTCTTCTCTGCAGATTCTCTCGAGCTCTGTCAGGTTGGATGGGGCGTTGCTGAAAAGCTATTTTCAGGTCTCTTCAGAGATTTTCGATCAGGTTCAAGTCCGGGTTCTGGCTGGGCCACTAACGGACTTTCAGAGTCTGTGTTGTCTTGGATGTGTTTAGGGTCATTGTTGGAAGGTGAACATTTGCCCCCAGTCTGAGGTCCTGAGCGTTCTGGAGTAGGTTTTCATCAAGGATCTCTCTGTTCTTCGACACACTCCTGTTTGAGTATTTTTGTAAATGAGGTATTTCTGTTTTTTTAATGAAATGTTTTATCTAAAAACCTGTTCGCTTCATCATTATGGGGTATTTTGTTTAGATTGCTGAGGATTTTTATTTTATTTCATGCATTTTAGAATAAGGCTGTAACGTTAAAAAAAATGTGGAAAATGTCAAGGGGTCTGAATACTTTACAAAGGCAATTTAATAAAAAATATATCTAAATAAGCTTTGTTGTACAATTAAATATCAACTACATTGTAATGAATTTCCTCCTCTTCTTCCGAAGAGGAGAGGCGAAACGGATCAGAGGACCAATACGCGGCGTGGTAATTGTCCATGGTTCTTTTTTAATGCGTAAAAGTACACATGAACAAACTAACAACAAAAAAAAAACAAGAAATGTGAAAACTCAAAACAGTCCTATCTGGTGCACACACAGAGACAGGAACAATCACCCACAAACACACAGTGAAACCCAGGCTACCTAAGTATGATTCTCAATCAGAGACAACTAATGACACCTGCCTCTGATTGAGAACCATACTAGGCCGAAACATAGAAATTCCCAAAACCTAGAAAAACAAACAGACTGCCCACCCAATTCACGCCCTGACCATACTAACTAAATACAAAACACAGGAAATAAAGGTCAGAACGTGACAGTACCCCCAAAGGTGCGGACTCCGGCCGCAAAACCTTGACCTATAGGGGAGGGTCTGGGTGGGCGTCTGTCCGCGGTGACGGTTCTGGCGCGGGACGCGGACCCCACTTCACCATTGTCTTAGTCCGCTTTATTGTCCGCCTCCGTGGCTTTCTCACCATGGCAACCCCTCTCAATGACCCCACTGGACAGAGGGGCAGCTCGGGACAGAGGGGCAGAAGCTCTGGACAGAGGGGCAGGGGCTCTGGCGCCTCTGGGCTGAGGGGCTCTGGCGCCTCTGGACTGAGGGGCTCTGGTGCCTCTGGGCTGAGGGGCTCTGGCGCCTCTGGGCTGAGGGGCTCTGGCGCCTCTGGGCTGAGGGGCTCTGGCGCCTCTGGGCTGAGGGGCTCCGGCAGCGGCGCCGGACAGGCGGGACGCTCCGGCAGCTGCGCCGGACAGGCGGGACGCTCCGGCAGCTGCGCCGGACAGGCGGGACGCTCCGGCAACGGCGCAGGACAGGCGGGACGCTCCGGCAACGGCGCAGGACAGGCGGGACGCTCCGGCAGCGGCGCAACGGACAGGGACGGGAGGCTCAGGACGGCAGCGGCGCGCGGACAGGCGGGAGGCTCCGGCAGCGGCGCCGGACAGGCGGGAGGCGCTGGCCGGCAGCTGCGCCGGACAGGCGGGAGGCTCAGGCAGCGGCGCCGGACAGGCGGGACGCTCCGGCAGCTGCGCAGGACAGGCGGGACGCTCCGGCAACGGCGCAGGACAGGCGGGACGCTCCGCAACGGCGCAGGACAGGCGGGACGCTCCGGCAGCGGCGCCGGACAGGCGGGAGGCTCCGGCAGTGGCGCCGGACAGGCGGGAGGCTCCGGCAGTGGCGCCGGACAGGCGGGAGGCTCCGGCAGTGGCGCCGGACAGGCGGGACGCTTCGGCAGCGGCGCCGGACAGGCGGGAGGCTCCGGCAGCGGCGCCGGACAGGTGGGACGCTCCGGCAGCGGCGCCGGACAGGCGGGAGCACCTGCAGGGAGGAGACTGAGAGACAGCCTGGTGCGTGGGGCTGCCACAGGAACCACCAGGCTGGGGAGACCTTCAGGAGGCTTGGTGTTAGGAGGAGCCTGAAAGACCGGGCTGTGGGGAGCACTGGAGCTCTGGTGCGCAACCTTGGCACCACTTCCCCAGGCTGGACAACTACTCTAGCCCGGACCCTCCAGAGTGCAGGCACAGGTTGAACCGGGCTGTGGGTAAGCACGGGAGATCTAGTGCTTACTACACGCACCTCTCCCCTAGGCTCCACTCCCACAGTTGCCCGGTACGAGCGGAGCGCAGGCAGAGGACGCACTGCACCCTCCCAGCGCCCCGGAGACACAGCACGCAGAGCCGGCGCAGGATAACCTGGACCAAGACTGCGTACCGGCGACCAGACCCGCTGAGCAGGCACCATACGCCCTGGCTCAATGCCCAAACTCGCATGGCACTCTCGGGGGGCTGTCCTATAGCGCACCGGGCTATGGACACGCACTGGCGACACCGTGCGCTTAACCGCATAACACGGTGCCTGACCAGTAATGCGCTGCTTATCATGAACACGAGGAGTGAGCTCAGGTCTGCTACCTGGCATAGTACCACACCTCGTGTGCCCCCCCCCAAAAAAAATTGGGGGCTGCCTCTCGTACCTGTCGCACTGCCGTGCTGGCTCCTCACATTGCCAGCTCCTCTCTCCGGCTGCCTCTGCTTTCCTAGCTGCCTCCACCTGTTCCCATGGAAGGCGATCCTTTCCCGCCAGGATCTCCTCCCAGGTGTAGCAACCCTTGCCGTCCAATACATCCTCCCATGTCCATTCCTCCTGTGATGCTGGCCGCTGTTGTTGCTGCTGCTGCTGCTATCGTCGCTGTCCTTTACCACGCCGCTTGGTCCGATTTTGGTGGGTGATTCTGTAATGAATTTCCTCCTCTTCTTCCGAAGAGGAGAGGCGAAACGGATCAGAGGACCAATACGCGGCGTGGTAATTGTCCATGGTTCTTTTTTAATGCGTAAAAGTACACATGAACAAACTAACAACAACAACAAAAAAACAAGAAATGTGAAAACTCAAAACAGTCCTATCTGGTGCACACACAGAGACAGGAACAATCACCCACAAACACACAGTGAAACCCAGGCTACCTAAGTATGATTCTCAATCAGAGACAACTAATGACACCTGCCTCTGATTGAGAACCATACTAGGCCGAAACATAGAAATTCCCAAAACCTAGAAAACAAACATAGACTGCCCACCCAACTCACGCCCTGACCATACTAACTAAATACAAAACACAGGAAATAAAGGTCAGAACGTGACATACATTGCATTTCAGACATTCAGCAATATCTAATGAATTCAGGGATTCTGAAATTATACCTAGGCCTTTCACAACCATACGACTCACTAATAATTAAATTATTTTGTCAAAATATTTTAACCTGCAATAATCACTGAGATGGCTTTCAAATCTGTCTACGAAAATGCCCTTTTTTGTTACAAACGTAACCTGAACCATGCAAAATGCACATTCACTAATAATGACTAACTTCTTGAAGCAGGCATTATAGACATTTAACGCAGGTCTCATAAACAATCTATCAAGCACAAGCCCACATGCTAATGAGTCGCCAGCTAATCTTTATATTTGAGGTTTAGCCAACTTGGATCTATTTGCTAGCTAACAAGGTAGAATAGTTACATTGTTATGAACACACCCTTCTGTTCAAACAATCTCCAATTGCTTGTCCGTGCTTTTCCCAAGAATTGGGCTACTTTGAAAACGATGCCTTTGAAAATATATTGGTTGCGGGTTTTAGGTTATTTCTATATTGCACCACGGCCACCATGGCATTTTTATTACATATACAGTGGGGAGAACAAGTATTTGATACACTGCCGATTTTGCAGGTTTTCCTACTTACAAAGCATGTAGAGGTCTGTCATTTTTATCATAGGTACACTTCAACTGTGAGAGACGGAATCTAAAACAAAAATCCAGAAAATCACATTGTATGATTTTTAAGTAATTAATTAGCATTTTATTGCATGACATAAGTATTTGATCACCTACCAACCACTAAGAATTCTGGCTCTCACAGACCTGTTAGTTTTTCTTTAAGAAGCCCTCCTGTTCTCCACTCATTACTTGTATTAACTGCACCTGTTTGAACTCGTTACCTGTATAAAAGACACCTGTCCACACACTCAATCAAACAGACTCCAACCTCTCCACAATGGCCAAGACCAGAGAGCTGTGTAAGGACAACAGGGGTACAATTGTAGACTTGCACAAGGCTGGGATGGGCGACAGGACAATTAGGCAAGCAACTTGGTGAGAAGGCAACAACTGTTGGCGCAATTATTAGAAAATGAAGAAGTTCAAGATGACGGTAAATCACCCTTGCTCTGGGGCTCCATGCAAGATCTCACCTCGTGGGGCATCAATGATCATGAGGAAGGTGAAGGATCAGCCCAGAACTAAACAGCAGGACCTGGTCAATGACCTGAAGAGTGCTGGGACCACAGTCTCAAAGAAAACCATTAGTAACACACTACGCCGTCATGGATTAAAATCCTGCAGTGCACGCAAGGTCCCCCTGCTCAAGCCAGTGCATGTCCAGGTCTGTCTGAAGTTTTCCATTGACCATCTGGATGATCCAGAGGAGGAATGGGAGAAGGTCATGTGGTCTGATGAGACAGAAATAGAGCTTTTTGGTCTAAACTCGCCGTGTTTGGAGGAAGAAGAAGGATGAGTACAACCCCAAGAACACCATCCAAACCATGAAGCATGGAGGTGAAAACATCATTCTCTGGGGATGCTTTTCTGCAAAGGGGACAGGATGATTGCACCGTATTGAGGGGAGGATGGGTGGGGCCATGTATTGCGAGATCTTGGCCAACAACCTCCTTCCCTCAGTAAGAGCATTGAAGATGGGTCATGGCTGGGTCTTTCAGCATGACAACGACCCTAAACACACAGCCAGGGCAACTAAGGAGTGGCTCCGTAAGAAGCATCTCAAGGTCCTGGAGTGACTTAGCCAGTCTCCAGACCTGAACCCAATAGAAAATCTTTGGAGGGAGCTGAAAGTCCGTATTGCTCAGCGAGAACCTGAAGGATCTGGAGAAGGTCTGTATGGAGGAGTGGGCCAAAATCCCTGCTGCAGTGTGTACAAACCTGGTGAAGAACTACAGGAAACGTATGATCTCTGTAATTGCAAACAAAGGTTTCTGTACCAAATATTACATTCTGCTTTTCTGATGTATCAAATACTTATGTCATGCAATAAAATGCAAATTAATTTCTTAAAATTCATACAATGTGATTTTCTGGATTTTTGTTTTAGATTCCGTCTCTCACAGTTGAAGTGTACCTATGATAAAAATGACATGCTTTGTAAGTAGGAAAACCTGCAAAATTGGCAGTGTATCAAATACTTGTTCTCCCCACTGTGTGTGTGTGTGTGTGTGTGTGTGTGTGTGTGTGTGTGTGTGTGTGTGTGTGTGTGTGTGTGTGTGTGTGTGTGTGTGTGTGTATATATGTGTGTGTATGTGTGTGTGTGTATGTATGTATGTGTATATATATATATATATATTTATTTATTTATTTATTTACTGTGACCTGCTGCTGCTGACTATCAGGCAGTGAGAAGGCTGTTGCTGAGTGAGTGAATACGTGAGTGGTGGGGAGGGTCAGAGGGGGGGTGTGTGCTGAGTGCTGCAGCAGGCAGCTGGGTCACATGAGTGAGAGGATACAGAGCAGCAAACGTGCACATCATTACAACTTTTTACCAGTTGTAGGTAGACTATTTAGATTGTCATTATGGAGACACCCATTTCCAACCTTTTTTCCTCAAAAAATATTTAAGCACTAGAACTGATGCGCACCATCAGTTCTATGATGACAATGCATATGTAAACTACTTAAGTTGCTCTAGAGCGCATTAGATAAATTAGCTTGAAGGTGGTTTAAACTGCATTCTAATGTCAACTTTGCTTATGGAAAAACCGTAAAAAGGTTTTACGCATGCTCAGTTCTTGGGTTTCGAGTGCTGCGCGAGTGGAAATTTCAAATGGAAGTTATGGATCTCCCTCACTTGCTTCGGATATGGGGAAAAGTCCACAATGAAACTAAAATTGAATGTGGACAGTGATACATCTTGTTGTGGACATTCTACACAGGGACATTCAAATCAATCTTAAATGAATCATTCTTTATTATCAGCATGCTGGAGAGGTTCCAACCAACTCAATGCACCAAGTACACATGTCGATCAGGAGCTCTACCGGAGCAGTCCCGTTAGTTCTCTTATATATTGTAGACAAGTTATATTTGCATGATTTTAACTTATTCATCATTCATAATTAATTTATCTTTGACATTTGCTTCATTCATGTGACTGACCAATACCTCACAAGGCTTCTTCTCTCTACGCTGAGACCTTGAAACAGAGATATCTTTCGTTCTCAAAACAAGGATCTGGGTGTACGGCCAAATTGGAGATACTGATAGTGAGGATTTGTTTAACCAGTCACTTGCATGAACACAAAAATGGTTTATTAGAAAAGCACAAACATAGAACACAGAAATATGTTTCTAGAAAAGCACAATCATCAAATGTTCCATCACATAACATTTTCCATCACAATCTGTTGGCCATTAAGTAGCCTATTTATTTATATGCATATGTAGACTATTGTAACCTACCATTGGATACAATAAATATGTTGATATTATGTGATCAATGGAGTCATTGCAAATCAATTTGTGTTACTTGTGTAGCCTACCTGAAGCTGGGAAACGGATTTAATAAATAGTCTAACTTTATTGTTGTTGTAGCCTTGTGTTATTATGCAATTATTAATGGCCATGTTTAGGTAATGAAACTGAAAGTTATCATTTGTGATCATGGTCAATTCTATCGCAATTGCCAATCAGCTGTTGTTAGAATGCATTAGATTTAAGGTAACAGTCAATCAGATAAAAAAATAAAAAATAAAAAAAATGAAGAAATAAACACTGGCTGTTGTTGACAAGCATAGGCCTCTTCAGTTCATATCCATATTATTAATATATTGATTAATTATAACACCGTCCTCAGTAGCCTATACCAGCAAGCTGTTTGGCAATAGAAGCACTTCTTACCTCAAAATCGACTCGCTATTCATGTTAAATAAATGAGTGTGTCTAATTTGAACTACGCAAGCTGCTAAATCGTTCATCTTACATCTTGCCTAGGCTACTGTAGGCTATCAGTAACTATGGGATACTTGCATCCAGCTAAACAAACCATGGTAAAGTTGAATTCCAATCATAAACCTAGCTTTTAGTAAGCCTATGCCTACTGACATGACAAGTCAATCTCGCAAATAGGCCATTTTATAACGGTTTGTAGTCTTAACATCTGACACATAATGAAGGCATAATTGCCAGAAAATAGCCAAACATTCTTTTGTAGTTTGTTGAAGTGTTTCTTTCACAGAGATTTTGAGATCAATGTGTCTAACTTTCATCCCTCAAACTCTCCTGTTGGATTTATGCACATGCGCACAAGGGATTTATTCACAATCCTAGCAGTCATACAAGTTAAATCGACATCCATTGATGGAAATTGATCTGGCTAGTTTAATGAGGGCAAATGATCTTTTCTCTTGCAACATAATCAAATTCCTTTATTAGTCACGTTAGCTTGCAATAATTATTATTTTGACGGAAATTCCTTATATTAAGCAAACCAGACGGAACCATTTTCTTGTTGTTAAAAAAAAACATACATTGAATTCCTCTAATTAATGAGATACATCTCCCAGCCCTACCAGAAAGATACGTAGTGATGGGGTCTATCATGGTCGCTTCTAATATTATAGATGAGGCTCCCCTCATACGATCATTTACCCTCAGGGTTTCTCACTGCGAGGAAGTTAGTACCGGTGGTTGTCTAGGCAAGCAAGAGGGAGCTGATTCACAGACCTTTT
The DNA here is from genome assembly GCF_023373465.1 of Oncorhynchus keta. NCBI lineage: Eukaryota > Metazoa > Chordata > Actinopteri > Salmoniformes > Salmonidae > Oncorhynchus > Oncorhynchus keta. Next base: position 9,316,000 of record NC_068427.1, read on the forward strand.
GCCTTGATGGCCCACCAAAACGATCAAATGCTGTGGGAAACCCTCTATCTGGGTACGTTCAAGATGCTTCCGGCGCCGACAGAGATGGCCGCCTCGCTTCGCGTTCCTAGGAAACTATGCAGTTATGTTATTTCTTACATTAGTACCCCAGGTCATCTTAGGTTTCATTACATACAGTCGAGAAGAACTACTGAATATAAGATCAGCGTCAACTCACCATCAGTACGACCAAGAATATGATTTTCGCGACGCGGATCCTGTGTTCTGCCTTTCAACCAGGACAATGGAATGGATCCCATGCGGCGACCCAAAAAAACGTCTGGTCAGACTCCGGAGACGGGCACATCGTGCACCACTCCCTAGCATTCTTCTCGCCAATGTCCAGTCTCTTGACAACAAGGTTGATGAAATCCGAGCAAGGGTAGCATTCCAGAGGGACATCAGAGACTGTAACGTTCTTTGCTTCACGGAAACATGGCTCACTGGAGAGATTCTATCGGAGGCGGTGCAGCCAGCGGGTTTCTCCACGCATCGCGCCAACAGAAACAAACATCTTTCTGGTAAGAAGAGGGGTGGGGGCGTATGCCTTATGGCTAATGAGACATGGTGTGATGAAAGAAACATACAGGAACTCAAATCCTTCTTTTCACCTGATTTTTAGAATTCCTCACAATCAAATGTCGACCGCATTATCTACCAAAAGAATTCTCTTCGATTATAATCACAGCCGTATATATTCCCCCCCAAGCAGACACATCGATGGCTCTGAACGAACTTTATTTGACTCTTTGCAAACTGGAATCCATTTATCCGGAGGCTGCATTCATTGTAGCTGGGGATTTTAACAAGGCTAATCTGAAAACAAGACTCCCTACATTTTATCAGCATATCGATTGTGCAACCAGGGGTGGAAAAACCTTGGATCATTGTTACTCTAACTTCCGCGACGCATATAAGGCCCTGCCCCGCCCTCCTTTCGGAAAAGCTGACCACGACTCCATTTTGTTGATCCCTGCCTACAGACAGAAACTAAAACAAGAAGCTCCCACGCTGAGGTCTGTCCAACGCTGGTCCGACCAAGCTGACTCCACACTCCAAGACTGCTTCCATCACATGGACTGGGATATGTTTCGTATTGCGTCAGATAACAACATTGACGAATACGCTGATTCGGTGTGCGAGTTCATTAGAACGTGCGTTGAAGATAACGTTCCCATAGCAACGATTAAAACATTCCCTAACCAGAAACCGTGGATTGATGGCAGCATTCGCGTGAAACTGAAAGCGCGAACCACTGCTTTTAATCAGGGCAAGGTGACTGGTAACATGACCGAATACAAACAGTGCAGCTATTCCCTCCGCAAGGCTATCAAACAAGCTAAGCGTCAGTATAGATACAAAGTAGAATCTCAATTCAACGGCTCAGACACAAGAAGTATGTGGCAGGGTCTACAGTCAATCACGGACTACAAGAAGAAAACCAGCCCAGTCACGGACCAGGATGTCTTGCTCCCAGGCAGACTAAATAACTTTTTTTGCCCGCTTTGAGGACAATACAGTGCCACTGACACGGCCTGCAACGAAAACATTTGGACTCTCCTTCACTGCAGCCAAGGTGAGTAAGACATTTAAACGTGTTAACCCTCGCAAGGCTGCAGGCCCTGACGGCATCCCCAGCCGCGCCCTCAGAGCATGCGCAGACCAGCTGGCCGGTGTGTTTACGGACATATTCAATCAATCCCTATACCAGTCTGCTGTCCCCACATGCTTCAAGAGGGCCACCATTGTTCCTGTTCCCAAGAAAGCTAAGGTAACTGAGCTAAACGACTAACGCCCCGTAGCACTCACTTCCGTCATCATGAAGTGCTTTGAGAGACTAGTCAAGGACCATATCACCTCCACCCTACCTGACACTCTCGACCCACTCCAATTTGCTTACCACCCAAATAGGTCCACAGACGATGCAATCTCAACCACACTGCACACTGCCCTAACCCATCTGGACAAGAGGAATACCTATGTGAGAATGCTGTTCATCGACTACAGCTCGGCATTCAACACCATAGTACCCTCCAAGCTCGTCATCAAGCTCGAGACCCTGGGTCTCGACCCCGCCCTGTGCAACTGGGTACTGGACTTCCTGACGGGCCGCCCCCAGGTGGTGAGGGTAGGCAACAACATCTCCACCCCGCTGATCCTCAACACTGGGGCCCCACAAGGGTGCGTTCTGAGCCCTCTCCTGTACTCCCTGTTCACTCACGACTGCGTGGCCACGCACGCCTCCAACTCAATCATCAAGTTTGCGGACGACACAACAATGGTAGGCTTGATTACCAACAACGACGAGACGGCCTACAGGGAGGAGGTGAGGGCCCTTGGAGTGTGGCGTCAGGAAAATAACCTCACACTCAACGTCAACAAAACTAAGGAGATGATTGTGGACTTCAGGAAACAGCAGAGGGAACACCCCCCTATCCACATCGATGGAACAGTAGTGGAGAGGGTAGTAAGTTTTAAGTTCCTTGGCATACACATCACAGACAAACTGAATTGGTCCACTCACACAGACAGCATCGTGAAGAAGGCGCAGCAGCGCCTCTTCAACCTCAGGAGGCTGAAGAAATTTGGCTTGTCACCAAAAGCACTCACAAACTTCTACAGATGCACAATCGAGAGCATCCTGGCGGGCTGTATCACCGCCTGGTACGGCAACTGCTCCGCCCACAACCGTAAGGCTCTCCAGAGGGTAGTGAGGTCTGCACAACGCATCACCGGGGGCAAACTACCTGCCCTCCAGGACAGCTGCACCACCCGATGTTACAGGAAGGCCATAAAGATCATTAAGGACAACAACCACCCGAGCCACTGCCTGTTCACCCCGCTATCATCCAGAAGGCGAGGTCAGTACAGGTGCATCAAAGCTGGGACCGAGAGACTGAAAAACAGCTTCTATCTCAAGGCCATCAGACTGTTAAACAGCCACCACTAACACTGAGTGGCTGCTGCCAACACACTAACACTGACTCAACTCCAGCCACTTTAATAATGGGAATTGATGGGAAATTATGTAAAATATATCACTAGCCACTTTAAACAATGCTACCTAATATAATGTTACATACCCTACATTATTCATCTCATATGCATACGTATATACTGTACTCTATATCATCTACTGCATCCTTACGTAATACATGTATCACTAGCCACTTTAACTATGCCACTTTGTTTACATACTCATCTCATATGTATATACTGTACTCGATACCATCTACTGTATCTTGCCTATGCTGCTCTGTACCATCACTCATTCATATATCTTTATGTACATATTCTTTATCCCCTTACACTGTGTATAAGACAGTAGTTTTGGAATTGTTAGTTAGATTACTTGTTGGTTATTACTGCATTGTCGGAACTAGAAGCACAAGCATTTCGCTACACTCGCATTAACATCTACTAACCATGTGTATGTGACAAATAAAATTTGATTTGATATGTGTGTGTGTGTGGGTAGGTAGGTAGGTAGGTAGGTAGGTAGCCTGGCTTGTGTACATACAGTATATCAAAACATTTAAGAACACCTGCTCCTTCCATGAATTAGACTGACCATGTGAATCCAAGTGAAAGCTCTGATCCCTTATCGATGTCACTTGTTAAATCCACTTCAATCAGTGTAGATGACTGAGAGGAGATAGCCGTCCAAAGGACGTCGAGCCAACTTGACACAACTGTGGGAAGCATTGGAGTCAACTTGGGCCAGCATTGCAGTGGAACGCTTTCGACACCTTGTGGAGTCCATGCCTCAATGATTTGAGGCTGCTCTGAGGGCAAAAGGGAGGCTGCGACTCTATGTTAGGAAGGTGCTCCTAATGTTTGGTGTACTCAGTGTATGCATGAATGAAGTTAGAATGATTTATTATTTCAGGAACCCTCACGGCCTGTTAGTCATTTGAAGCGAGCCATGGAGCCCTTTAAAGCGACGTTTATTCTAGCAGAATATGATCCAAAATCAGATTGAAATACCTCTTGGACTGTGAAAGTTTGTTTGTACAATGCCATTAATTCTTCTGATAGATTCTGTGTTCTAAGTCTATCAATCCGGACGCACATGCACACACACACGCACACACACGCACACACGCGCACACACACGCACACACACACACACACACACACACACACACACACACACACACACAAAAGGAGACTTCTGTGTGCTGTATCTAAATAATTACATTCCTGACTGTGCTCCACCTGAGCTGCAGATGCTGTCTCCCACTGAGACGTGACTGTCGGGAAGTTCTTCTGATCTCTGATTGTGTGTGTGTGTGTGTGTGTGTGTGTGTGTGTGTGTGTCTGTGTGTCTGTGTGTGGGTGCGTGCGTGCAGCCAACTGTCAAGGTCAGTTCATCTATATTTTTCTTAGAGATGGAGCTGTCATTGTCAGTTATGATTCGGCATAAGAAAGTAATGTAATGTTTCCAAGGGTCTCATTGTTTGCCGGATGGGCTACCACTGAAGTAAATCCTGAAGATTTTCATAGAGAAAAAAAACAACAGTTTGTCGTTTTTGAACACAGAGCATGTGCCCCTGGACTGGCAAGGCAGCAGAGGAAAAATAACATAATCAGGATAATCATTCAATTGCACAAACCGAGACCCATCTGTTTCAGAGTGTAAATCTCTCTCTCTGTGTGTGTGTGTGTGTGTGTGTGTGTGTGTGTGTGTGTGTGTGTGTGTGTGTGTGTGTGTGTGTGTGTGTGTGTGTGTGTGTGTGTGTGTGTGTGTAGCTAGCCAGCACAGGCCAGGGTAGCTGGCAGGGCAGCATGCAGAAATGTTTAGAGCCCGACCGTAATGGTATTTTGGAGTCTGTTTCCAATTTTATGGAAGCAAAAGTCCACCGATTAACTTCAGAAAGTAGTCACACCCTTTAACTTTTTCCACATTGTGTTGAGTTACAGCCTAAATTAAAAATGTATTAAATTTAGATTTTGTGTAACTGGCCTACATGATACCAGATAATGTCAAAGTGGGATTATGTTTTATAAATTTGTACAAATTAATAAAAAGGAAAAGCTGAATTGTCTTGAGTCAAGTTTCCAACCCCTTTCTTATGGCAAGCCTAAATCATTTCAGGAGTAAAAGTTGCATAATAAGTTGCATGGACTCACTGTGTGAAATAATAGTGTTTAACATGATTATTGAATGACTAGCTAACATAATAGGCCCATACAGTAACGGTGCTCTTTTTGTATCAAGGACGAGTGTTCACTTTGGCACCAGTTCAGTATTGGCACATAATTAACATAGACTGCTAGCTAGTTAAGCTAACTACCTTGCTGGCTAGCTAGCCAGTTAACGTTAACTAAGTGAGAATGTGATGAGGACAGGACCGCTCGCTTGTTGGATTATACTTTTGATTATTTACTTATTCAGATATGCTGGCTGTGGCAAGCTACTCACCGTCAAACCACCATGCCTACTATCTCTCACCTTGGGCTGAGTGTTGTTCAATGAGCAGCTCGTAGAAGAAACACCCTCTTCAAGAAACCATTCAAAAGAAGAAAAAAAATGACCGCAAATGAGCAGATGTATTTGTTTATTCTATGTATATAATATTGGCGCTTTATCTGTGGAATAAAGACTATTTCCGTGAAAGGCTAAATTTGGTCGATAATATCGGTCAACCGATTTATCGTTCGGGCTCTAGTAATCTTATTAGCAGAGATGGTCTTGGGTGGAGTTAGACTGAAACTTCAGCTAGGGCTGAGGGACTAATCCTATTTGGCGCTGGCTGGCTTTTTTCCCTGCTGCTTGGCCACACTTCTCAAAGTGCCTAGAGCCACAAGTTGCAGTGCACTTCTCTTCCCTTCTGCCTCTCTGACCCTATTACAATGGACAGGCCAAAGCTCAAAGCTACAGCTCAAGCTTCAATTTTCAGATCTCAATTCAGTTGTTACACTTTCTCTTGCATTTGAATGCTAACGCCAGGGGTACGCCAACACTGCTTCCATCCTCTTGAAAGGTTTTTTGAGGTCATGGTGAAAGGAGCATTTAGGAATTGCCCCTGGCCATCAATGACTCAGATGAGACGATTGGCCTAGTAGTATATCATTTTTTCTCACCACCACCCCCTTTGCCCTTATCCCATCACTGCAGTTCACTTGGCTGGTGTCTTTGTAATCTCTTGTCCAATTACCCCAAAAACTGTGACACAAGGATAGACAAACGGTTTATCTCAGACACCCACCATCTCCTCCCACAAATGTTTGTACCCACACAAAGTCTACCTCCCAGTCATGGTTTTACTGTGGTCTGGACTTTACATAATGACAAATGGTCTTGCAAGTTGATATTTTCCGATCGTGAAGCATTTCGTCCTTCATTTCTTCCACAGTCCGATACTTTCTATGAAAAAGTTCAGATCCAATGTCCAATCATGCTTCTCTGAACGCTTCATGTTCAGAGGGTGTAAGAGCAAGTGATATCTCACCAGTCTTTCTGTACGTTGACCGGAAATGAAGAGAAGCGCAAATTAATCAGTGGTTTTGCTTCAACCTCTGAGAAACATGACGAACAGTCTTTCTGCATGTTGATCAGAAATTAGTGCCAAACAGAAAAACACACTGGCACATGGTTTTGAAACAAACCCAGTCGAACGGTGCTCTCTGCACACTGTATGTACTATCCATCTGGGATTTCATTTGGATGTCCCTCCCCCATCGTTCAGCCCCAGTCCCTTAACCCCCTTTATCATAGGATTAAGAGATTGTGTTCATCTTTAACCCTCCCTGCCTCAGGCTCCAAAGGGATTCATAATCTGGCATTTATGATATTACATGTTCAACCCAGAATCAGGTCAGAGATTCTAAACCCTGAGCCTACTCTCTCTCTCTCTCTCTCTCTCTCTCTCTCTTTCTCTGTTCCAATAGCATTGTAACGATCGTTGTTGGAAGGTGTGGACCAAGGTGCAGCGTGGAAGGCGTTCATCATGTTTATTAATGTGAACCAGCAACAAAACAATAAAGAGTAACAAACGAAACGTACAGCTTTGTAGGGATAAAAAGCAACAATACAAAACCAAGATCCCACACACAACAGGTGGAAAAAGGCTGCCTAAATATGATCCCCAATCAGAGACAACGATAGACGGCTGCCTCTGATTGGGAAACATACTAGGCCAACCTAGAAACAAAAAACTAGAATGCCCACCCTAGTCACACCCCGACCTAACCAAATAGAGAAATAAAAGGATTTCTAAGGTCAGGGCTTGACAGTCATGCCAAGGACAAAACTATTGGAACCTTTACATCTGCTCCTTTGTCCAATGTGATTGAAGCATTGCATAATTTGACACAGGAATACTCCAATCCTGTACAATTGAGGCATCATTGAAAAATGTCCTGAATTAGATGCAGATTTTGGCAGTGATCTGAACAGGGATTTTTGTATGAACAGATGATGTTGAGATGTGTTTGTTACTTGAACTCTTTGAAGCATTTATTTGGGCTGGTAACTCTAATAACCTTATCTTCTGCAGCAGAAGTAGCGCTGGGGCTCCCTTTCCTGTTGCGGTCCTCATGAGAGCCAGTTTCATCATAGCGCTTGTTGGTTTTTGAGACTGCACTTGAAGAAACTTAGAAAGTTCTTGAAATTTTCCGGTAGTGTGATAGTGTGTGTAGATCCCCAATGCCCTTGGCCAAGGTCATGAGCAGGGCAGTCTTGTAGGAAAGGACTTTTAGGTCCACAGGTTCCAATGGTTCAAAAAAAGGCTCACACAGTATCCAGGACCAAAGGCAGGTCCCAGATCGGTGCTGTAGGCTTAGACACTGGTCTGAGCTGACACACGCATTTCAGGAACTGCACAACCAGAAGTTGAGACCCTGGGGTAGAGTCGTCAATCCCTACATGACAAGCTGAGTTGGCTGCCATATAAACCTTCAATGTGGAAAAAGAAAGGCCCTGCTCAAAATCCTCATGCAAGAACACGAAAATGTCCACCAAAGCTCTCTGATGAAGAAGAAACACCTTTAACCTGACACCAACCCTAAAACTCGCGCCACTTACAGTGCATTCGGAAAGTATTCAGACCCCTTCACTTTTTGTTTCATTATGCTAAAATTGATTAAATTGTTGTACACACCATGCACTAAATTAAATCAATGTACATACAATACTCCATAATGGCAAAGCAATTTGTTTTGCAAATGTATTAAAAATAAAAACAGATATCACATAAGCATTCAGACCCTTTGTTGAATCACCTTTGGCCGTGATTACAGCCTTAAGTTTTCTTGGGTATGACAGTTTTTATTTTTTTTATTTGACCTTTTATTTAACTAGGCAAGTCAGTTAAGAAGAAATTCTTATTTTCAATAACAGCCTAGGAACAGTGGGTTAACTGCCTGTTCAAGGGCAGAACGACAGATATGAACCTTGTCAGCTCAGGGATTTGAACTTGCAACCTTGCGGTTACTAATCTAACACTCTAACCACTAGGCTACCCTGCTACCCAAGTTTAAGCTTGGCACACCTGTATTTGGGGAGTTTCTCCCATTCTTCTCTGCAGATCCTCACAAGCTCTGTCAAGTTGGATGGGGAGCATCGCTGCACAGCTATTTTTAGATGGTTAGATGTTTAGATGTTCGATCAGGTTCAAGTCCGGGCTCTGGCTGGGCCACTTAAGGACAGCCAGAGACTTGTCCCAAAGCCACTCCTGGCTGTGTGCTTAGGGTTGTTGTCCTGTTGGAAGATGAACCTTCACCTCAGTCTGAGGTCCTGAGTGCTCTGGAGTAGGTTTTCACCAAGGATCTCTCTGTACTTTACTCCGTTCATCTTTCCTTCGATCCTGACTAGTCTCCCAGTCCCTGCCCTGAAAAACATTCCCACGGCATGATAATGCCACCACCATGCTTCACCGTAGGGATAGTATTGGCCAGGTGAGAGAGTTAAATCTTGGTTTATCAGACCAGATAAACTGGTTTCTCATGGTCTGAGAGTCCTTAAGGTTCTTTTTGGCAGGCTGTCATGTGCCTTTTTATGTAAAATATTCAGGCCTTGACTGGCACAGCAGTCTAAGGCACTGCATTGGGTTAGATTCCGAAGGGGCCTGAATACTTTCTGAATGCACTGTATATGTATACAGCTGTCTTGTAGAAAGCACATGCGCTGACTGTACAGTCGTAATCACATTTGTGGGTTCAACCTTTCAGGGGCCAAACCCACAGATCCCATATCTGCGGTCGTGTGTGCCAAATTCTCCCATGCGCCTGGGACAATAGATCCCGACTACACGGAACCCCGCAATCAATGATCTCCGGCAATCAATGTTGTCTGGGCCACCGGGGACCCACCAAATCAATAACAGACCCTCCTGACGGACCCTATCCATGGTGGCCTGAATCAGGTCCACTGGAGGAACACATAAAGCAGGGTCTTAGGCCACTGATACACCAAAGAATCCGTTCCCAACGGAGTGCCAAGATTACTTATTGAGAAGAACAGACAACAATGTGCTTTTTCTCTCTATGCATAAGATCTTCTTCAGCCCCGCCTGTCCCCTATTTGGACCACTACCGAGGGGTGCAGTCTTCACTCCGTAGAGATGGGGACCCCCCCTGGAAAGTAGATCCGCACCCATGTTGAGAGATCTGGGAAGATACGTCACCCTGAGAGACAGGAAATGCACGCTGCTCCATACGAGAAGTTAACTGGCCAGGTTCAGGAGAAAGCGAGACCGTGTCCCTCCCTGCCTGTTGATGTACGGCACCAGCGTCCTGTTGTCGGCAATCACCCAGCGCTGAAACCGACGTATCAACAGAAGTTCCAGAGGTACCACAGCTATCATACAGGCCATCAGACCAAATAATCGCAGGCATAAGCAAAAAGACACCGTTTGCCCCAGCTGGAACCATGCCAGACATAGCCGGAATGCGACCCTCCTCTGTTGGGACAAAAACGCATGATTCAGAACCGAGTCCAGAAGCCGGAGTCGATCAACGTTTCTTGTGAATCACTATAAACCCCAGAGAATAAATATGGGAACCAGCGTGCCATCTGTTCCATCAACAAAGCCGACTCCACCACCACAGAAAAGATGCGGGCGATAGGGAGATGGGGAGGATGTATAACACATGAAAATATGCATCCTTCAGGTCTATGGACGTGAACCAATCTCTGGGACGCACAGACTACAAGTGTTAGCATTTTTTTGTTTTGTTATTAAAGTTATTTTTTTTTTCATTTTTTCAACAAACTAACAAATAAACCAAAAATTGTACCACATAAAAACAATGAACATGACATTCAGACATATCCTCCAACATAGCACACAATAAACAGTTAGAATACAGATCTCAATGGGGACACAGACATAAGTCATCACCTCTCAGTCTTAGAAACAACAGTGATCAGTGCAAATTCCTCATTTGTTACATTAGGTATCTCTGTTTCATCACCCAAGAGACATATTCTCTGTGAAACTAGAATTGTTAACCCCAACCATTTCTCCAGATATTTCAAAAACATCCTTCCAGAAAGGTAGCACTAATGTACACTAATGTTGGCATTTCCAACACAGAGAATTGTTGGTCAGCCCCATCTGATGAAGCCTTGTTGGGGTCCAATGAAGCTTATGTAGTATCTTCTATTGAGTAAGTTTCCCCCTGGCTTCCCTTAGGTTCCTCCCTAAGCTGGACAAGATCTTCCATCAGGTATCCTCCTTAATTTCACACTTAAGGGAAACTTGCCATATTGTTCTGAGGCTTGTAAAGTCTTTACTCTGCAGGTGACTAAATATTGAGTAAAAATGGGCTAATTCCAAATACTCTGCTATTGGGTTCTTTCCTGGATTTTGTTGATAGCCGGTTAACAAACATTCCCTCAATTATAAATGTTTCTAGAAATCTGGTTTGTCTCCCACATCATATTTTTGTCTGAGTATGACAAAACATCTTCACCACCAAATAATATGAATTCCTTTCATTAGCCACACACAGACTTCTTTCCTATCCGTAGCCTAGGCTTGTGCCACAATGATGAGTATTCTTGTTTTATATGTAAAATTCCACATATCCTGTGTGCTGTTCTCCACACCTTTTTTTTTAACAACATTGGGTTGGGAGTTGCAACAGACCCTCCCTTGTAAGACTATGTGATAGAATATCAACAGCGGGGGGGGATAACTTAGTTCCCGTTCTATTATTATCTAATCCAAGCCAGCATTACCTTACCCCAATGCATCGCCAATTTAGCCACTTCAAATAATAAATTGTACAATTTAACATCTGGTAAAGCCAAGCCTCCTTACATTCCTTGGCGAGCACATCTTCATATTAATCATGTGTTTTTTCCAATATCACTTAAAGTATTTAGTTATTTTGTCATATTGTTTAAAATACCGGTCTGGAATAGTCATAGGTAACATTGTAAAGATTACAGTCAAATTGTGGGACCACAACCACTTTAATCCTGTTGAACTTTCCACATAAAGAAAGCTGTATCTTTTCCCATTTTTCTAAATTGGTCTTAGTCTTGATAAGTAGTGGTTCAATTTGTTTGCCTATCACTTCCTCCAAATTTGAACTCAATTTAATACCCAAATATTTCATCCCAGTCGGAACCCATTTTAAATTAAATGGGGTAACGGTTCCAGAGTAACATTGGGCATTAATTGGCATTGCTTCCGACTTATTCCAATACATTTTGAAGCCTGACAAACTAGAATATGATTAAATACAAGTATGTCATTGTGGTACAGACTGAAGAGGACCAGAGACCAGCAGTAGAATATTGCCTGCATACATAAGCAGCTTGTGCTCTTTTCCTCCTCCATGGACACCTATAATTTCTGGATCTGTTCTTATCCTTGTCGCAAGAGACTCTAAAACAGGAGAGTGGAGAGTGAGCAACCCTGCATTGTGCCTCTAGAAAGACAAAAAAGGAAGCATAATTCCATTTGTAAGTACTGTTGCTTTAGGATTGGAATAAAGGACACCTATCCATTTACAAAAGTCTGGTCCAGACCTGAATTATCCTAGGGTTCTTAAGAGAAAAGCCCACTCTACCTTATCAAATGCCTTCTCGGCATCTAAGGAGACAGCAGCGGTAGGAACTATTTTTGAGTGGTTTAACCACATGAGATGTAAGAGCCTTCTCATATTATCAGTTGAGGTCCTGTTCTTAATAAATCCTTCTTGGTCACAATGTATGATATTAGGTAGTGCCTTCTCTAAGTGTATCGCAAGAGTCTTAGTAAGAATCTTACAATCCACATTGAGGCTAATAGCTCTGTAGTATCTATCCTTTTTAGTGATAAAAAATATCAAAGCCTTATTAAAAACGTTTTAGTGCTGCAAACCCGTTAACGAGATCGATATGACAACAGCCAGTGAAAGTGCAGGGCGCCAAATTCAAAACAACAGAAATCTCATAAGTAAAATTCCTCAAACAGTAAATTAAAAAGATTAAAAGTAATCTTGTTGTTAATTCCACCACAGTGTACGATTTAAAATAGGCTTTACAGCGAAAGCACCACAAACGATTGTTAGGTCACCACCAACTCACAGAATAATTCAGCAATTTTTCCAGCCAAAGAGAGGAATCACAAATTGCACAAAGAGATAAAATGAATCACTAACCTTTGATGATCTTCATCAGATGACACTCATAGGACTTCATGTTACACAATACATGTATGTTTTGTTTGATAAAGTTCATATTTATATTTTTAAAAATCTCAGTATACATTGGCGCGTTACATTCACTAGTTCCAAAAGCATCTGGTGAAATTGCAGAGAGCCACGTCATTTTACAGAAATACTCATTACAAATGTCGATAAATACAATTGTTAGACATGGAAATATAGATATACCTCTTCTTAATGCAACCTCTGTGTCAGATTTCAAAACAACTTTACGGAAAAAGCAACCATGCAATAATTTGAAAATAAAGAAAATAAAAGAAAATAAATAAAGGTATCCACCATATTGGAGTCAACAGAAATCAGAAATCACTATAAATAATTACACTATAAATCATCATCATTATAAATATTCCCTTACCTTGACGATCTTCATCAGAATGCACTCCCAGGAATCCTAGTTCCACAATAAATGCTTGATTTATTCGATAATGTCCATTATTTATGTCCAAGTAGCTACTTTTGTTAGCGCGTTTAGTACACAAATCCAAACGCTCGTGCAGGTCCATCCGAACGTCGGACGAAAACTTCAAAAAGTTATATTACAGGTCGAAGAAACTTGTCAAACTTAGTATAGAATCAATCTTTAGGATGTTATTATCATAAATCTTCAATAAAGTTCCAACCGGAGAATTCCGATGTCTGTAGAGAAGCCATGGAATGCAGGTCGCTATCATGTGAAATGTGCGTGGCCAGGACCTGGCGCTCTGCCAGACCACTGACTCAAAGAGCTCCCATCCGGCTCCACAACACAGTAGAGGCCTCATTCAAGTTTCTAAAGACGGTTGACATCTACTAGAAGCCATAGGAAGTGCAACTTTATCCATATCCCACTGTGTATTCAATAGGGGCTGGGTTGAAAATCGACCAACCTATGATTTCCCACTTCCTGTTTGGATTTCTTCTCAGGTTTTTGCCTGCCATATCAGTTCTGTTATACTCACAGACATCATTCAAACAGTTTTAGAAACTTCAGAGTGTTTTCTATCAAATACTAATAATAATATGCATATTTTGGCAACTAGGACTGAGGAGCAGGCCGTTGACTCTGGGCACCTTTCATCCAAGCTACTCAATACTGCCCCTGCAGCCATAAGAAGATAAAGGTGTCTGAAAGGGAGTCATTTTTAAATGCCTCCTGGAAAACCATTGTCAATACAGGTACAAGAAAGTCAATATACTTTTTAAATATATATATATATATTCTACAGGAAGGCCATCCAGACCAGGAGGCTTCCCTGCTTTCATATAAAATGTTATAGTAAAATGTTATAGTACAGTCCAGGTCCTCTACCTGATTATCTGATAATCTAGATAATTCTATACCAGACAAAAAAAGTATCCATATCTATGGGGCTAGCTGAACAAGAGCTAAAAACATTAAAACAGGCCAGGCTCCTGCAAGTTGATTGTGTTTCCTCCAACACATTGGTGCGGCTGACTTCCGGGTTAAGCGAGCAGTGTGTCAAGAAGCAATGCTGCCTGGCAGGGTCGTGTTTCAGAGGATGCATGGCTCTCAACCTTTGCCTCTCCCGAGTCCTTAGGGGAGTTGCAGCAATGGGACAAGATGGTAACTACCAATAGGATATCATGCTAAAAAAATTGAATGTCAAGTTTTTCAGCGGCAGGGACTGGGAGATCAAGGGAAAGATGAACGGAGCAAAGTACAACGAGATCCTTGATGAAAACCTGCTCCAGAGCACTCAGGACTTCAAACTGGGGCGAAGGTTCCCCTTCCAACAAGACAACAGGACAATGATGCTAAGCGCACAGCAAAGACAACTCCGGAGGGGCTGAGTCTCTGAATGTCCTTGAGTGGCCCAGCCAGAGCCCGGACTTGAACCTGATCGAACATCTCTGGAGAGACCTGAAAATAGCTGTGCAGCAATGCTCCCCATCCAACCTGACAGAGCTTGAGAGGATATGCAAAGTACTGAGTACTGTGCTAAGTAAAGGGTTTTAATGCTTATGTAAATGTGAAATTTCCGTTAAAAAATAAAAAAACATTTGCAAAACCCTGTTTTTTCTTTATCATTATGGGTTAGTATGTGTAGATTGATGGGGGGACAATTTAAGCCATTTTAGAATAAGGCTGTAACTTTACAAAATGTGGAAAAAGTCAAGGGATCTGAATACTTTAGGAATGCACTGTATGATGCATAACACTGCCTTAATACCGTTTATAAGAGCCTCAATGCAGATAAGCCTGCCAAACTCATCAGCGTGTTTCTTCAACATTACAAAATGAAGTATTTGGCTTATCAGGATAATCACACCATTTTGTTTGGAATTCAATTACCTATGCAACACAGCATCCTCTACATTTTAGTGCCTCTCTATCTGTTAAATGTGATTCCTGTATGAACACAATATCTGCCTGTTTTTATTTTAAATATGTAAAAAAATATTTTCCTATTCACTTGGTTACCACAAGTAAAGTAAAACCTAGTATAACCACAAGTGAAGTACTACTGCACTGTTGGAGCTAGGAACACAAGCATTTCACTTCACCCGCAATAACATCTGCTAAATATGTGTATGACATTTGATGTGATTTGACAACCATGCATAACCATTAGCCATATTCGCTCCGAGTAGTTAATGCCTGTGAGTGTGAAGTGTCCCATTTAACATGTGACAACTCTAATGAACATTATATAAAATGTCACAATATACAGTTGACCACTTTATGTTAAGAATGTGAAATGTCAGAATACTAGTAGAGACAATTATTTATTTCAGCTTTAATTTCTTTCATCACATTCCCATTGGGTCAGAAGTTTACATACACTCAATTAGTATTTGGTAGCATTGCCTTTAAATTGTTTAACTTGGGTCAGACATTTCGGGTTGTCTTCCACAAGCTTCCCATAATACGTTGGGTGAATTTTGGCCAATTCCTCCTGACAGAGCTGGTGTAACTGAGTCAGGTTTGTAGGCCTCCTTGCTTGCACACGCTTTTTCAGTTCTGCCCACAGATTTTCTATAGGATTGAGGTCAGGGCTTTGTGATGTCCACTCCAATACCTTGACTTTGTTGTACTTAAGCCATTTTGCCACAACTTTGGAAGTATGCTTGGGGTCAATGTCTATTTGGAAGACTTATTTGCGACCAAGCTTTAACTTCCTGACTGATGTCTTGAGATGTTGCTTCAATATATCCACATAATTCTCCTGCCTTCATATCCACCACTCTTGACAACCATGTGTCTGAACGTGGGAAAGACTGCATTCTGATACCCGGCCAACAACGGGGTCGGGGACCTCGGCAACCAGTAACTTGCCCACCATTCACTGAGTCACTTGGGAGCACTGTTGGAACGGTAATAGTTGGGGAGTCAAACAGCTTTGTTGGCAAAACTGTCTCATCCAAATACATCCGACTGTTCCCCCAGGAATCCAGAGAACCGGCGCTGTATATTTGTGCTAGGATTAGCCACCTTGTTAGCCTCAGTATAAATCTTTCAACGGAGGATAAGCAACGCATCACCGTTGCAGGGACAGGAGGTAAATACCTTCCCCCAAACCTGGAGGAACTTCGCTGCGGAGGAGAAAACACCATCAAAGGTGCATTCATCCCCCATGGTTCTCCCTCATGCCGAATCCAAAGCCAGGGCTTCAGGCTTCCCCGGACTGATGTCATTCGATTCACACCCCTGAAAATCCTCCAGAGCTCATCAGGGAGTGTATATCATCCCGCGGAATCCGGACTCTGAACACTGCCAGAGAAACTGGAGTGAGCCTCATTTGGCTGGGATGATACCCCTATCAACTCTGACCACCAATATTCCTCACAAAGTCAGCCCGAATCTCAATGGAAGATGAATCCACCGGGAGACAACAGTGAGTATTGTGAGTATCTTTCATTTTCATTTTGAAACCACATGGTAGGGCATGGTAGGAGGTTCAAACTGGTTAGCCTTTTTGAACTTACTCTTACCACTGCCCATCTTACTCAAGCAAGGAAGCAATAGCTACACAAGCAAAGCAAAAACGAGTTGGTTTTTAGCCAATACAACTCCTACCCAAGCAAACACAAAAAACAATACCAAAACCCAAAACTCGCAACATCTAGTACTCTCTCCCCACTAACAGACAACGAAGTCAGAGCCAAATCAGAGCCGAACCTGACACGTTCTTCCTTCAGGCGAGCTGAAGAGCGAAGAATTTATAGAATGGATGCCAGACCTGATATAATAGCCAGGAAGGCAGGGCTTCTGGGCTGGATCTGCATCCATTGACCCTCTGGGTGTGAATTCAGTTTGCTTCAGGCGAATAGGATTGGTCAACTCCACATAGTACAGTATGTTCTGCCGAGTGACCGACTGAAAGGGAGAGCCGTCTGTTACAAATTTGATTATTTCAGTCATACAGTACCAGTCCAAAGTTTGGACACACCTACTCATTCCAGTTTTTATTTTTATTTTTACATTGTAGAATAATAAGACATAAAACTATGAAATAATACATATGGAATGATTTAGTAACCAAAAAAGTGTTAAACAAATCAAAATATATTTTATTTCAGATTCTTCAACGTAGCCACCCTTTGCCTTGATGACAGCTTTGCACACTCTTGGCATTCTCTCAACCAACTTCATGAGGTAGTCACTTGGAATGCATTTCTGAATTCTGCAGCGATACGCCATCCCATCTGGTTTGCACTTAGTGGGACTATAATTTGTTTTTCAACAGGACAAGGACCCAACACACCTCCAGGCTTTGTAAGGGCTATTTGACTAAGAAGGAGAGTGATGGAGTGCTGCATCAGATGACCTGGCCTCCACAATCACCCGACCTCAACCCAATCGGGATGGTATGGGATGAGTTGGACCGCATAGTGAAGGGGAACTCCTTCAAGACTATTGAAAAAGCATTCCAGGTGAAGCTGGTTGAGATAATGCCAAGAGTGTGCAAAGCTGTCATCAAGGCAACGGTGGCTATTTTGAAGAATCTTAAATATATTTGGATTTGTTGAACACTTTGTTTGTTTACTACATTATTCCATATGTGTTATTTTGATGTCTTCACTATTATTCTACAATGTAGAAAATAAAAATAAAAACTGGAATGAGTAGGTGTGTCCAAACTTTGGACTGGTACTGTAGGATGTACTGTGTGTGTGGATGTCCATGTGTGGTTCCTCATCAGTAACGTCTGCTTGACCCAGGGCTGGAAGTAACCTACTCCGCCTTGTTTTATTGAGCATTGGTGCATCAGATAATTTTTCCTAGCAGATTTATGGCCCCTCTATAAAGTTGACTGAAGGGGCCTCAAATGAAGATGACCAAGGCTGCATCCCAAATGTCATCCTATTCCCTTTTTAGTGCATTTCTTTTGACCAGGACCCATAGGGCCGCAGCCCATTTGGGATGCAGCCCAAGAGACTCAAACATGCCTTTCATCAGACAGCTTTCCAGAAATCTGGTGCCTTGGGTTGGTGTGTTCAGGGATAGGCTTTTTATAGCCTCCTACAGTATGTGGGTTTATACAGGGGTAATATAACATATAAATTACTTTGGGACCTACAGTAAACCAGAGAGATGGAGGTGAACAACAATATGGGGCATAATATTGTGCCAATCGGCCTGAGATTTTCCATAGTGGAAATGGAAATAATTGGAAATGCCAACACTGTCTGCGTTGCCAGTCCTAAACATTAGAATTAGTGTTGCACGGTATAACGAAATTTCTGTACTTTTCAGATACTATACTGAACAAAAATATAAAAGCAACATGTAAAGATCCCAGAAATGTTCCATAATCACTAAAAGCTTATTTCTCTAAAATTTTGTGCACAAATTTATGTACATCCCTGTTAGTGAGCATTTATCCTTTGCTAAGATAATCCATCCACCTGACAGGTGTGGCATATCAAAAAGCTGATTAATGATCATGACCGCATGATAATTACACACGTGCACCTTGTGCTGTGGACAATAAAAGGGCAATCTAAAATGCGCAGTTTAGTCTCACAAGACAAAGCCACAGATGTCTCAAGTTTTGAGGGAGCATGCAATTGGCATGCTGACTGCAGGAATGTCCACCAGAGCTGTTTACCAGATTATTTTATGTTAATTTCTCTGCGAAAAGCCTCCTCCAATGTTGTTTTAGAGAATTTGGAAGTACGACCAACCGGCCTCCCAACTGCAGACCACTTTTAACCATGCAAGCCCAGGACCTCAACACCCGGCTGTAGTGTTTATTGTTGAAGAGTAGACCACAGTCTCTTTGTAAACCGTTGTGAGCAGACTCCAGGAACAGATAGTATTAAAGGACCCTTTTGATTGACTGAAGTATCACCCCCAAAAAATGTGAAAGTATTTTTTCTCTCATAGCTAACTACCAGGAAGTTTGAAAAGACTGGCTGAGTGGGCGGGGAGCTTATAATCATGAGCTCACCTTGACTGGCAGCTAATTGAAATGCCTATGTCAAGAAACTTAGATGCAGTGTTGCAGTAAAATCATCTCAAACAAATTTGGTGGTTACTCAAAGAAACTCAAACAACACTGAAATCCCGTTTGGCATGTTACTTATCATGTGGTTCACAGCAGTACTGACAGATGTGTTGACATGACTACTGTGTCAGTTTTGAATGACCCTTCTTCCCCTTTTGTTCCATGCTGGCAGAAGACCTGGCTATCCAGTGACAAGCTAACACCAGATACTTGTATATATCTGTGTCTGGTGTATGTGGACACCCCTTCAAATGAGTGGATTCGGCTATTTCAGCCACACCCATTGCTGACGGGTATATAAAATCAAGCACACAGCCATGCAATCTCCATAGACAAACACTGAAGAGCTCAGCGACTTTCAACGTGGCCCCGTCATAGGATGCCACCTTTCCAACAAGTTAGTTTGTGAAATGTCTGCCCTTCTAGAGTTGCCCCAGTCAACTGTAAGTGCTGTTATTGTGAAGTGGAAATGTCTAGGAGCAACAATTGCTCCTCCACGACATGGTAGGCCACACAAGCTCACAGAACGAGACCGCTGAGTGCTGAAGTGCATAGCATGTAAAAAATAATTTGTCCTCGGTTGCAACGCTCACTACTGAGTTCCAAACTGCCTCTCGAAGCAACGTTACCACAATAACTGTTTGTCTGGAGCTTCATGAAATGGGTTTCCATGGCCGAGCAGCTGCACACAAGCCTAAGATCACCATGCGCAATGCCAAGTGTCGACTGGAGTGGTGTAAAGCTCGTCACCATTGAACTCTGGAGCTGTGGAAACGCGTTCTCTGGAGTGATGAATCACGCTTCACCATCTGGCAGTCCGACGGATGAATCTGGGTTTGGCGGATACCAGGAGAACGCTACCTGCGTAGTGCGAACTGTAAAGTTTGGTGGAGGAGGAATAATGGTCTGGGGCTGTTTTTCATGGTTTGGGCTTGGCCCATTAGTTCCAGTGAAGGGAAATCTTAATGTTACGGCATACAATGACATTCTAGACGATTCTGTGCTTCCAACATTGTGGCAACAGTTTGGGGAAGGCCCTTTCCTGTTTCAGCATAACAATGCCCCCATGCACAAAGCGAAGTCCATACAGAAATGGTTTGTCAAGAACTTGAGTGGCTCGCAGAGAGGCCTGACCTCAACCCCATTAATCACCTTTGGGATGAATTGGAACGCCGACTGCGAGCCAGGACTAATCGCCCAACATCAGTGCCTGACCTCAATGTTCTTGTGGCTGAATGGAAGCAAGTCCCCACAGCAATGTTCCAACATCTAGTGGAAAGTATTCCCAGAAGAGTGGAGGCAGTTATGGCAGCAAAGGGGGACCAACTCCATTTTAATGCCCATGATTTTGGAATGAGATCTTCGACGAGCAGGTGTCCCACATACTTTTGGTCATGTAGTGTAAGTTTCTTTGCCATAGATGAATAGTGTACACTTTTAATTATAATTTTGGCACCTGTGGAGTAGGTATCCAGCTATATAAACCACGCCCCCCCTGCAAACACGCTTTCTCCAATGTTGGTTACAAGGCAGTACTTATTTAAATTCAGTAATAGAATATCATGTTACCATTGGTGTATTAAAATGAGTCAGGGGGATGTCACTCTATCCCCTTAATAATCCACCCTCCTGAATCCAAGTGTTTGACAACTCTATGATCAAACTGTTTCAATGTAGAAGCAACAGTCATTTTAAATACTTTGGTTAATACATCATGAAAAACATGATTTTTTTGACTGTTAAAAACCAGCGTGGTGTCTTTTGCACATCCAAACTGATTGATTCCAGCCAACACTGTCCTTGTTTCAATGCTGGCTTATGCACCCGCACGCTTGTTCGTGTGCGCATACACACACACACACACACACACACACACACACACACACACACACACACCAATTGAACCCCGGCTCTTAGAGAGCATAGCCATATTTACAGTAATAACACACTGGCAGGGCAAGTTGAGTTCCTTCCCTTCCATACAACCAGTTACAGTACATTTCTCCAGCACTGATGACTTTCCTCTGTGACTACAATAATATGTGTCCATGCGTGACAGTCGCAGCCTCTCTGGCCTAGAAGGCATTGAACCGTGGCATTACCACAGTCCTTGACGCAGTAAACAAGCCTGAGTCATATTGGGTCAACTGTTATTAGATTCTCTCTGTTAGTTGCCCCTTGGTAGCCTGAAGGCAGTAGTCTAGGTATCCACAGGGTGTCCAGGCTGTTGTTCCAGCCCAGCTCTAAATAATATCACACCTGATTCAACTAATCAAGGGTTTGATGATTACAGTTTTCAGATGTTTTAGTACTGGGCTGGAACAAAAGCCAGCACACCATGTGTGTCTCCAGAACCAGCATTGCAGCACACTGCACTACCGAGTGTTCTGTTATATTTAGCATTGGTGCATTGCTAATAGTTGGGGCCTCCAGCACAGGGTACTTTTGAGCAGAGAGAGAGAGAGATCACCACTAGTCGCTATTTATATACACTCTTATCATCGAGTACACATGGACCTGTCTACCGTATGTGTTTTTCATGAAAAGCTGTTGTGTAATGTGGGCTATTTTTGACACTGGTTGTTTCACTAACACACATATTCTTAGTGGATGTAAATCCCACCTGCACACTGGGGATTATAACATTGGTTCCGTGTCAAGAATGTGTATGTTAAATGAAAATAGTTTTTTTCATTGAGTAGTAACATTGCTTTAAAAAATGTGCACATTGGGCCTCCCGAGTGGCGCAGCGCTCTAAGGCACTGCATCGCAGTGCTTGAGGCGTCACTACAGACCCTGGTTTGATCCAACCGGCTGTGACCGGGAGTCGCACAGGGCGGTGCACAATTGGCAAAGCGTCGTCCGGGTTTGGGGAGGGTTTGGCCGGGGGGGCTTTACTTGGCTCATCGCGCTCTAGTGACTCCTTGTGGCGGGCCGTGCGCCTGCAGGCTGACCCTGGTCGTCAGTTGAACTGTGTTTCCTCCGACACATTGGTGCGGCTGGCTTCTGGGTTAAGTGGGCGGGTGTTAAGAAGCGTGGTTTGGCGGGTCATGTTTCAGAGGATGCATGACTCGACCTTCACCTCTCCCGAGCCTGTTGGGCGATAAGACAAGATCGTAATTAGATTGCAATTGGATATCAAGAAATTGGGGAGAAAAATGGGGTAAAATACAAAATTAATAATACAGTTTTTCACATGATAAAATGATGTGAGAGTAACACATTCGGTTGCCGACATACACTAAGTGATGAGTTCAGATGGTGGTGTGTGGGAAATTAGGGAAAGGGCATTTAGGGGGTTAGGGCAGCCCCTCAACTTCATTGTTGGGAAGGGCCCGTATGTTAGTCACTGTTAGTCTACACCTGTTGTTTACGAAGCATGTAACAAATAAAATGTGATTTGCACATATCAATGCAAAGCTAGTAATTGTGGGTGACTACAATGATATAGGCTATTCACAATATCACATGAAATCATTTCCAGTGTATTGACCATAAAGTTAATGATCAATACTTTATGGTCATAACAAACTAGGCTACAGCTAACCAGGTTTGTGTTTGTAAATTTGACAGATCCGAGCCAAGATGTCTCCCACATCGCTGAAGAGAACCTTCAAGCAGCTTCAGGAGGGAAGCGGCGAGAGTTTGTAGGAGGTTCTGGTGATGGAGTGCAGGCTCAATCAAGCCTGCATGGTGGTACGTGCCAAAAGTGCCCAGGCCCTTAATACTACCTCCTCTTCCCCATTTTTTTCTCTTTTCTTAGCAATTTAAAGTTTTTCCATCTAAAGGTAATGCAATTTACTAATTTATTGGGGTCGGAATAGGATCGCCCCTCCGCAGCTATGCACCCTTATCCCGGGTAGTTAGTTTAAAACAGGTATGTGTGTCATGAGTTTTTATTTTTGTTGTTTTGCAGAAGGGCAGTGACTTCTACGAGGGTGTGAAGGCAGGTAAGGTGTTTGACTCCTGCAAAATCCTTTTTTTCTGTACAATGTTGAGTAGTAGTTGGCAAAAACTGCTCTGCATCCCTCATTTCTGTCTATTAGGATGTTTCTGGCGGTATGCAATTGATTGTTTTGTGTGCCTAGTGCTGGTTGACAAGCACCACGGCCCCAAGTGGAGACCATCCACACTGGAGGAGGTCTCAGAACAGAGTGTGGATGACTACTTCTTGCCACTGGGGGAGCATGACCTCAAGCTCTAAGGACAACCCCATAGATTAGATCAAGGGATACCACTTTGGTCCTCCATAACCTCCCACTCATGAGGTCTTTTCATAGGAGGTGTCCAAGTTGCCTAAATGAGTTTCTGTCCCTCGTATCCTTTCTTTCATGTCCACTCAATATAATCCATGTTCTCATTGAGTTTTATGGTTGAAATAAGCCACCATATTCACCTATTAGTGGTCATACAGTTGGAAAGGAGACAGGGAAAGGACCATCAGACATGGCATGCCAGGCCTCTCACAACAGCAGGACTTTGGTAAGACCACACCCCAGTGCCGTGCCCGTTTCTGTGGGGGCAGAGAGAGTATGACCTCACCAGTGCATTATAACAATACTGTGTCAATGATTGTTACATGACATCTATCAACATCGATTCAAAGTATATTATCTTTCTACAATGATGGTTGATAACACAGTGAATCTTTTTGGTTTGTTTCTACTAGATTTACTAAATTGATGTTTCCTAATATACATCTACATTATCTAGCTAGCTGGTCTCAAAGTTTGTAGTGCTGAATTGCAAATCGTAGGACTATGGATCAAGCGATGATCTAATATCTCTGTTGTGCTGATGTACAGAATTATTGGCAAAGGGCAATATTTCTCATTACAGTTGGTGGTGCAAAGAAGCAAATGTTTGTTTTGGTGAGTAGGTGGAGTCGCTGGGTAAGGAAGAGGTTCTATCCTGTTTGAGGTATCACATAACTGTCAGGTGGTTTTTATGGCCCTTGTTGAGTCATACTTTCCTGTGCATGTGAGTCTGTCCAATACATTCAATCAAATACACAATGCAGGAAGCCTACACTGGGAAAACACCATGTCAAAATGTACAGCAATTTACTGTAATTTCTACCTCATTTGTATTTTAATGAAAAGGGGGATTTTTGCAGCACTTGAGCTGTTACATTATTTTTCCGCAGTGTGGCTTTGATTGAATTTCTCCGTATGCAGCTCAAATCATTGGTTATATTAAATCCCATTTGCAGCACTCTAACCCTCAGCACACAGTTAAGAGCACTTACAGGCAGGCTCCCAGAGAGAAATGAGGCCAGAGAAGCTAAATGACCCGCCATGGAGTTTGCTATGTAAACAATGAACCAGCATAAACACTCTCTCCTGGAGAACACAGGCTCAGTAATTCTCTTGGTGTCAGAGATTTTTAGGGTTTAGAATTTGCCCTTCAAACGGCACCAGCCAGGTGGCATCCTTCTTAATGTCTCTTGCCCGTGTCATGTATCTGAAGTGATCACTCAGTGTTACATTTGGCATTGTATTACTGTATGCTAAAGGCCAGTTCTCAATTCATTGTGCACTCTGGTGTACAATTCAATGACTCCAATTTCCCAACTCGTAGCTTCAAAAGCATGTTGTATAATAATTACGTTGATCAAGATGTGTATGAAAACCTGATCGTAACAATTGTAATTTGATGTGTTGTTTGAAGCCGTTGACAAAAGCATAATTACACTGTACCTGCCTATGTAACTATATATTAACACTTAGTTGTATATTCCATTTATAAAGTGGAATGTTAAACATTGGCGTTGTGTACAAGCCTGTATTGTTCAGCTGCTAAAGCTTCTGAGTCACTATATCAAAGCTAATTTGTGTGATCCATTAATCCATTTGGCTGATAACAAATCTCCTGGACCTGACAGTCTATCAGCTAATCTAATGATTCAATTAACGTTAAAGGGACATAACACAGGCGCAGGGGGAGCTGTTGGCCCTGGATAGGCAAGGATAGGTTGAGCACATGATCAAATCTGTTTCAACTCTAGGTAGTGGATAGGTTGTGGATATTCCTCAAAAAGTTCTCCAGCTGCACCATCAAAAGCATCCTGACCAGTTGCATCACCGCCTGGTATGGCAACTGCTCGGCATCCGACCGCAAGGAGCTACAGAGGGTGGTGTGTATGTCCCAGTACATCACTAGGGCCAAGCTTTCTGCCATCCAGGACCTCTATACTAGGCGGTGTCAGAGAAAGGCCCAAAAAATTGTCAAAGACTCCAGCCACCCAAGTCATAGGCTGTTCTCTCTGCTACCGCACGGCAAGCGGTACCAGAGCGCCAAGTCTCCTTAACAGCTTCAACCCCCAAGCCATAAGACTGCCAAATAATTAATCAAATGGCTATCCGGACTATTTGCACTGTAGGTGATGCTACTCACTGTTGATTATCTATGCATAATCACTTTAACCCTACCTACATGTACATATTACTTTAATTACCTTAAACTGTACACCCGCACATTGACTCGGTAGCGGTCTCCCTTGTACATAGCCTCGTCATTGTTATTTTATTTGAACTTTTTTTACTTTCATTTATTTAGTAAATATTCTCTTAACTCTTATTTTCTTAAAACGACATTGTTTGTTAACTTGCAAGTAAGCATTTCACAGTAAGGTCTACACAAATCAAATCAAATGCTATTGGTCACATACACATGGTTAGCAGATGTTAATGCGAGTGTAGCGAAATGCTTGTGCTTCTAGTTCCGACTGTGCAGTAATATCTAACAAGTAATCCAACAAATTCACAACGACTACCTTATACACACAATGTAAGGGGATGGAATAAGAATATGTACACACACACACACACACACACACACACACACACACACACACACACACACACACACACACACACACACACACACATATATATATATATATATATATATATATATATATATATGCGCGATGGCCATGCGGCATAGGCAAGATGCAATAGATGACATAAAATACAGTATATACATATGAGATGAGTAATGTAGGATATGTAAACATTATTAAAGTGGCATTATTTAAAGTGACTAGTGAGACAATTATTAAATCAATTTATTAAAGTGGCCAGTGATTGTAGTCTGTATGTAGGCAGCAGCCTCTATGTTAGTGATGGCTGTTTTAACAGCTTGATGGCCTTGATATCGAAGCTGTTTTTCAGTCTGTCGGTCCCAGCTTTGATGCACCTGTACTGACATCGCCTTCTGGATGATAGCGGGGTGAACAGGTTACAGGTCTTTAATTATCTTTTTGGCCTTCCTATGATATCGGGTGCTGTAGATGTGCTGCACGGCAGGTAGTTTGCCCCTGGTGATGCGTTGTGCAGACCACACTACACTTTGGAGAGCCTTGCGGTTGAGGGCGGTGCAGTTGCCATACTAGGCGGTGATACAGCCCGACAGGATGCTCTCGATTGTGCATCTGTAGAAGTTTGTGAGGGTTTTAGGTGACAACCCAAAGAAATTTGGCTTGTCACCTGTTGCGCCTTCTTCACGATGCTGTCTGTGTGGGTGGACCATTTCAGTTTGTCCATGATGTGTACGCCGAGGAACTTTAGAACTTTCCATCTTCATTTACTGTCCTGTCGATGTGGATAGGGGGGTGCTCCCGCTGCTGTTTCCTGTTTCCAGGTCGAACCCAAGTTTTACTTTTTTCCCGCCAACATTACCCAACATACTTCACTAATCACATTTCTAATTTATTAACATTCTAAGTGCCTCAACAGCAGTTGACTATGCACTGGGATAGAGGGTCACAGGTTCTAACCTCACCGATGCCCTTTCTCAAAAAAGAGATTAAGTCACTTAATGGTAGAAGGCATAGATTTCAGCTTTATTGTTATTCACGTTTTTTAATCAGTGAGTTATTTACAGACCTGTACAGTGCTGCAGGTGAAATGAATATTATATAAATATATAGATTCAAAGGAAGCATTAGGATCTCCCAACAGAAAACACATTTTGTTCATAATCAAACTAAAGGGTTGATTGAAAGACTGATGTTACTGTAATTTTGCCATGGTTACCGATACTGACATATTTCGAAGGAAAGAATCCAGGTATACCTAGATTGTACATACGTTGGTATACCTTGTATTTCATTCAAGCTGGAAGCATTGTGAACTGCAACATTGACCATAATCCAAAGCATTGTATTTCTGTGTTCGACGTAACTTAGAAGGCTATCACCGTTTTATTATTATGAAATACAGTGCACTCGGAAAGTTCAGACCCCTTGACTTTTTCCACATTGTTACGTTACAGCCTTACTCTAAAATGGATAAATACATTATTTTCCCTCATCAATTTACACACAATACCCCACAATGACAAAGCAAAAACAGGTTTATCAAATGTTTTGCAAATGTATAAAGCAAACTAAATATATAATTTACATAAGTATTCAGACACTTTGCTATGAGACTCGAAATTAAGCTCAGGTGCATCCTGTTTCCATTGATCATCCTTGATGTTTCTACAACTTGATTGGCGTCCACCTGTGGTAAATTCAATTGATTGGACATGATTTGAAAAGGCACACACCTGTCCCACGGTTGACAGTGCGTGTCAGAGCAAAAACCAATCCATGATGTCGAAGGAATTGTCCATAGAGCCCCGAGACAGTATTGTGTCAAGGCACAGATCTAGGGAAGGGTAGCAAAAAATGTCTGTAGCATTGAAGGTCCCCAAGAACACAGTGGCCTCCATAATTATTAAATGGAAGAAGTTTGGAACCACCAAGAATCTTCCTAGAGCTGGCCTGAGCAATCGGGAGAGAAGGGCGGTGACCAAGAACCCGATGGTCACTCTGACAGAGCTCCAGAGTTCCCCTGTGGAGATAGGAGAACCTTCCAGAAGCACAACCATCTCTGCAGCACTCCACCGATCAGGCCTTTATGGTAGAGTGGCCAGACAAAGCCACTCCTCAGTAAAAGGCACATGTTTGCCTAAAGGCACCTAAAGGACTCAGACTAAGAGAAACAAGATTCTCTGGTCTGATGAAAACCAAGATTGAACTCTTTGGCCTGAATGCCAAGCGTCACGTCTGAAGGAAACCTGGCATCATCCCTACGTTGAAGCATGGGGGTGGCAGTATCATGCTGTGGGGATGTTTTTCAGGGGCAGGGACTGGGAGACTAGTCAGAATTGAGGGAAAGATAAATGGAGCAAAGTACAGAGAAATCCCTGATGAAAACCTGCTCCAGAGCACTCAGGACCTCAGACTGGAGTGAAGGTTCACCTTCCAACAGGACAATGACCCTAAGCACACAGCCAAGACAATGCAGGAGTGGCTTCGGAACAAGTCTCTGAATGTCCTTGAATGATTCTTGAACCAGATCGAACTCTGGAGAGAGACCTGAACATAGCAGTGCATCGATGCTCCCCATCCAACCTGAGAGCTTGTGAGGATCTGCAGAGAAGAATGGGAGAAACTCCCCAAATACATGTGTGCCAAGCTTGTAGCGTCATAGCCAAGAAGACTCAAGACTAAAAACCTGTTTTTGCTATGTCATTAAGGGGTATTGTGTGTAGATAAAAATAAAAAATAAATTTAAACCATTTCAGAATATGGCTGTAACGTAACAAAATGTGGAAAAGGTCTAGGCGTCGGAATACTTTCCGAATGCATTGTATACATTATATACTGTAGTACTAGTTGTCTTCTGCATAGTAATATATAATAATAATAATATATAATATATAATAATAATAATAATAATAATATATATAATAATAATAATATAGTCCTTCTGTAGCACAGTTGGTAGAGCATGGCGCTTGTAACGCCAGGGTAGTGGGTTCGATTCCCGGGACCACCCATACGTAGAATGTATGCACACATGACTGTAAGTCGCTTTGGATAAAAGCGTCTGCTAAATGGCATATATTATTATTTCTGCATAGTAAAACATTACTTTTATCAACCAATTTACTGGAGTCAAACTCAAGCTTGATGGGAATCAACTTTTGAATGTATTGTTTTTTGCAGCTTTATCTATAAGTTGTTACAACATTTAGCTGAAGCAGTGATAACAGTGATCTGTTTCTAAACCCTCCACCTCCCAGTTTTTAGATTTAGGAATTCAGTATGGGGAAAAAAATTGGGTCACTGCTAAATGGGCCTGCAAACTAGGTTTGGTTTGCTACTAGCAAACTCCCTTAAAAAGACCTTCGCTTGAAAAACAAGAAAAAAACAGCAATATTACGGTTTGTCCCTCTTGAGATGCCGTAGCAACAACTTAGCCAATAACACTTCCTCAAAAGAGTCAGAATTCATCGAAGATAAATCAAGAATTATTAGTAATTAATGTTGGCATTTTTGCTGAGGAGGTCTTAGTAATTTTACATCTAACTAAGATGTTTGGTGCAGTATTTCTCAAGTGAGAAAATGTGCATGAAATTTGAAGAATCCTGTCTATAGTTCCCACCGCTACTAGGAGTAGTACTGTTGACCAATCACCGACGAAGGGGCATATACTTGGGCTACCAAACTTCAACTTGCCTCAAGAAAAAAATGTTTGTGTGCGCAAACAGACAACAACAAAAAACAGCCAAAACAAAGAATAACGTCACAAAATGTTGTTGCAATATACGCGCAAACTGTTTCGACTGGGAGGCATTCGACAGGCTTTTCAATTTGTTTACAGAATTTTTGGGATGGTTCAAGAGATTAATCTCTCAACCCAGATTAGTGCAAATGTCGTTATAAACAGTATTTGTTGCTTTTAACTGTAATGGAGTTTTTGGTGTAGCGGTTAAAGCACACAACCACCACATTTTTTTGCTGAGCAAACCTAATGCCCTGGCAGCTGAATTCTCACTTGAGATACACATTCCAAACATCACCAAAACTTGATTTTCCAGTGAAATAATGTCCACTTGTTAATGTACCATGTTGCCCAGCCTAGACTAATGCACCTTTTTTAGAGCTTCTTGAACATCGTTTGTGGTAGGGTGGGAACTGACGTGCTTATGACTAAAACGCACTGATATCGCCTTCTATTGAATAAACGTCGTAAGAAAGCCCGTCAAACATATTGTGCTTGTATTCGCATTCATTAAGGACTTTGGCAGTTGTGGTCCCCTTATTCCAAACAACTCAACTCTCTGTTGTGAGTATGTGTGTCTTTGGCCTGTTAAAATAGCATCATACAATTAAGATGCCATTTGCTCTTAATAAAAATAGCATGGCCTTTTAGAGTTGCATATTTCTGCTGTAAATTCTATGGGGCAGATGGCAGTAGTTCATCATTGGATAGAATACAGTAAGTAAAAACCAGGGTGCTTGGCCCTAGACATTTTTGGCCAAAACAAAAGGTATTTGTGAACCCAGCACTCTTTTTGTGCCCAGAAGCAAAGTCCCGGTAAAAGTGTGTGAATCCGTCCTAATGTCCTGATTTACTCATGGCATGCGGACCTAGCCAGCCCTCAGGAATGTCCTATTGTCATTGGCATTCAAATGCACAAAATGGGAGGACGCTGAACCTCTGTAAAACATTCCTAGAGCATCATTTTGTCAAAGTGACCGTAGTCAGGTCCTCGGTTGCTGCAGCTCGTGGTCAAACATGCTTAATGGTAGGGCCGGGACAATACCCGTATCGCGATATTCTTTCCATGGCAAAAATAAAAACACGAAGCTCTTTGGTCCTTTAAAAACCTGCTGTATGTAAAATATTGTGTGCTATAGCTTGGAAAATAAATGAATGGGACAACATAATTATTTTTGTTTCCAACATTAGGGCTGAAGTTAAATTCGCTTCATGTTTTGTTTCCTTGCCCCGATACTAACGAATATCGCGATACTGGTATCGTCCCGGACCTACTTCATGGGTAGTTTGAAGAATGAGTTTCCTTTGTTGGTGGATGTGGACCACAGGCCCCCTGGGACGCCATTATCCAATAACCCTAAACTGGGAGCTTCTGTCTGGGAAGACAGATGGAGAGGGAGGTGTGTAGCTGCTGATCCCAGCAAACATTTCAAGTGAAAAACACTGGCCACTTGAGGGGCCTATTAATAACTTCCTACATAGGACCTGAAATTTGGCCCCAGGATGACACGCGTCAAGCAACAACAACAAAAACGGTATAATTTTACTGAAAGGCAGAACCGGTAATTTTCAAAGCAGGATTCAATGATACTCTCCTGCTTTATTGGCTCCCAAGACGGTTTAACCAAACCCACCCCAACTCTCATCCTCCAGCTAACGATGGAGGGAAGCACATGGTCTAGATTGAATATGAGAGGAGTAGCCAAGGTCTTTGTCTGTTAGTCAAGGTCAAAATGTCACCAAATGAGTTACAACATCCAAGTATGTATTAATTAAACAGAAAAATGGCTTTGGACCATAGATTGGGATAAACTGTCATCTCCAGCTGGTACATGTTCGTAGTGTTTTTTGTTTCACCCTGAATCTGAGTGCTGTCTGGTCTCCTGTCTTCTGGGCATCCATTTGTCTCTCTCTCCCCAGAGGGTCAAGGTGAATCCCAGAACAGAAATGCCTCTTGCACTGCCTGCCCCCTCCCCTCATGGCACGTCACACTCGATGTAGGGGATGTCACTGTAGCGGCTGTCCACCTCCAGCCACTGCTGCACTGCCCGGGCCACAATCTCCTCCGACAGCCGCTGGGCATACTCCAGCAGGATGGGGTCCACCCGGGCAGAGTCTTTCCCTGACCCCGTCTCAGAGTGGACCAGCAGCGCATTCTCGCCCCATCGCTTCCCAAGCTTGCCGTCCACCTTCTCCACCGAGTTGGCGTACTGGGTCGGATCGCTCTTCTTGGATTTGACGCATCCCATGATAGAAATAATGTAGCATTGATTTCAGGGAGCTGGTGAAGCAGGAGTGTGTCTGAGAGGAGCTTAGGCTCTGGTCGAGATGTGACGGCTAGGAAGCCGATTCTTGTCTGGACCGAGCTTCACTGGAATAGTCCAGACGGTCAGCCATGCTCCTGTACCTCCCCTACACAGATCTTTCCCATGTGCTGTAGGGAGAGAAAATAGGGAGAGGATTTCAGTGTTTTATTTTCCATCAGAGGCAGCCTAAAAATACTAGATAGCAAAGGAAAGGATTGAGAGGCCTACTATTTTCACAGTGACTTAGCATTTTCCCCTCTGTTACCACCTATGCAGCAGTAGCTACACACCGGACACACCACGTCATTTTAACATGGACCTTTTGGGTCATATTTGGTTGAGACGTTAATCAATGAGAGATTTCAACCTTTTATTCACCCACTCAAAAAAGGACAGCCAGAAGTTTGTTGAATTCCCAATGTGTTATCACTACACTTTCAACCATCTAAAGCGCAACCAAATTCCAATGGAAAAACCATGTCTGATTTTTGGTTAAGTTAAGTCATCTGAATGTGTTATCACTGCGCTTTCATGTGGCCATGGATGTGTTACTCATTTTAAGGTTGAATAGATACTGTTACATTAGTTTCTAAGATTGCCTTAACTTTTGGCTATTTTACTGTACTACAAAAGTCATATTGAATTGTGTTTGGTTGATAATGCAACCAAATATCAACATCTAAAAGAGATGTATCTAATGCTTCAATAGCTTCATCTGAGCCACTGGGTTAATCACA
Organism: Oncorhynchus keta; assembly: GCF_023373465.1. Classification (NCBI taxonomy): domain Eukaryota; kingdom Metazoa; phylum Chordata; class Actinopteri; order Salmoniformes; family Salmonidae; genus Oncorhynchus; species Oncorhynchus keta. The sequence continues at coordinate 9,348,765 of NC_068427.1, forward strand.
TTCTTTAACTTTTATTTTTGGTTTACTTGGAGACGTGAATCGGCTATATAATTTGTTAACTTGTCAAAGTTATAAGGCTATTTATTGTATTTCAAAAGTAATATTGAATTGTGTATGGAAGCAAATATCAACATTTGAAGGAAATATATTTTTGTTCTGTATAGCTTGTAGAGAAACTGGAGTTAAAGTTCGATGAAGTTAATGGCACAAAAGATACAAAACGCAAGATGTAAAGTGTTTCATGAGCTGAAATAACAGCATGCTGACTGCAAGAATGTCCACCAGGGCTGTTGCCAGAGAATGTAATGTTCATTTCTCTACCATAAGCCGTTCTTTTAGAGAATTTGGCAGTACATCCAACCGGCCTCACAACCGCAGACCACGTGTAACCATGCCAGCCCAGGACCTCTATATCCACCACTGGCACGCTGGAGAAGTGCGTTCTTCACAGATGAATAGCACAGCCATCGAAGAGGAGTGGGACAACATTCCACAAACCACAAGCAATAGCCTGAATAACTATGCGAAGGAGATGTGTCGCGCTGCATGAGGCAAATGGTGGTCACACTAGATAGTGACTGGTTTTCTGATCCACGACCCCTACTTTTTTAAAAAGGTATCTGTGACTAACAGATGCATATCTGTATTACCAGTCATGTGAAATCCATAGATTAGGGCCTAATGAATTCATGTCAATTGACTGATTTATTTATATGAACTGTAACTCAGTAAAATCTTTGAAATTGTATCTTGCGTTTATATTTTTGTTCTGTGTAGATATAGAGCATTTTCCAAACTACTTATCATTTTTTTCACTTTGAAAATGTGGATTAGGTTGTGTTTAATTATAAGGCAGCAAAATGTGAAACCTGCAAGGGGTGTGTAGACTGACTAGGCATTGTGTAAATAGACTGTGTGGCTCTAGGTTGAATGCACAAAGGACTGGTGTTATTTGCTGTAGTCCACATCTCCATCTGTCCTGTGCATGTGTGTGCTGCCTGATCCAGATTCAAGGTGGCATGTGATTATTTCTCTGACAGAGCAGCACACTATTATGTCATCCCTTCATCTCTCACATACAATTAGATTTTTACAGATGCTGCAAAATGCTAGCATTGTATCTTATGCTTTTTGACAGTGGCTTCCCGCTTATATAAGTACCGTGCTGATTCCTGAAACTTCAATCAGATTTTTATGACACATCTTTTCATATTTTAAGACAAAGCGGGGAAAGGTGATGTCTGTTACCTTATGTCAAGCATGTCGCTCTAGCCCAGGTGGCCTATAAGGAACGTGGCAATGTAGCATTTCGCTCAAGAATGGAACGTGGCAAGCATGTCGCTCTAGCCCAGGTACCATGGGACGCGACCCTATAACCCCTTCCCCCCAGCGGATTTAGAAGCCGGGGGTATTACAGCCAACACATATAACAATTTTACTTTACATTTTGTTATTATATTTTACATTTAGAAATAACCTGATTGTGTAATATAGTCGTATAGGTTATTCTTTGACAAAAAGTTATTCTAAATAAAAAATGTGTCCATTTAATTTCCGTCCTTGGGAATGTGAGGGTGAAGTTGGCCAGACCAGGGACGTTTAACCCCCATTCTCCTATAACCCACCTTTCTTGAATTAGTAAGGGCATATATGAAATAATCTCACTATTGAAATGTGAACATAAAAGGTCAAGGAGAAATGCTAACCGGGATGGGGAAATAGAGGGCGAAATAGTTGTCACCCTTGGAAACAGGATTCTGAAAAATCCCTACTCGTGAGCGCATTTCTGCTTAATACAGCATTATTTAGAGGTAGCCTGCGCCTATAGCCAATTTCCCAAAAAAATACATATCATAAAATATCGTTGATGCCTGGGATACGTACCTTCAAGAGGGCTCTTGGAAAAGTCGGACTGGGTGAGTTTACCCACATGAATATCAAATTCACCCAGGGGGAAATCACATCCTCGTTTTCTCTTTAACGACACTTCCCCCTGCGGTTGATTTCAATAAAGAAGTGTCATACATCCACACGGATTGTGAACCGAAATATGTGTGCCGCATCTCCTTTCAATTCAATCTCCTTATCGCCTTCAAACCGCTGCATATGCGTCCAATGATTTGAACTTGAAGCTTAGAAGGCAGTGATAGCATTGGTCGCTTTCTCTCTCTGCACGAAATGTGCACTACGTTACCAAACTGGGCATCCAATGTTGCACCATACCACATTGTGCAGTAATTTAACTAAATGCTAAATCGATTTAAGGTCTTAAAGCCATGAATAGTCATACCTGGATGACTACACCTTCTTGACATCATTCTACTCGAGATTGTCCATAGGTCATCGTTGAAATTGTTGCCTGTTTGACTACACTTTCTAATGGCGGCTGTAGCTTGTAGGACGTAATTATATTTTTAATACACACTCAACAGCAATTAGTAGCTGTGTCGACTGTCGTGGAGGTAAATTGTGCGCATACAATCAGGATACTGATACTTGTACAATATCACCCTCTTGTGGCATGCTTGACTTCTCAGTGATTTATTACAATGTTTAAAGTAAGGAATATATTCAGTTGTTGCTATAAACTAATGCCATAGATTATAATCCTGTCTCCCAGGCCTTTGCTGGAAGTGTACCCCCGTACAGTTTCCCTGTGTCTAAACTTTAGGCTACTACTGAGTCTGCCAAGGGGTCTGGACCATTATGGCACAGGAGGTACGGTAGTGTGCTTTCGCTTAGGCCGCAGAGGTTTTATGAGTATTGATAGCAGGCTATATGTGCTCGGATATATTTCAAACCAATTGTTGTCATTTAAAAAATATATATATATCACGAATTCGTTCTTGACGAATGCGTAAATCTGTAAAACTCATTGGAGGAGTGTGCGTAAAACTGTATAGTCCATAAGTGTACATTAGTTAAAGTCGTTTAGTATGTTTTCTTTCACATAAGGGATATAGTCTCAAATTCCATAATGATAATAGGCTTTAAACCATTGACATGACTCGTGACCAAGTCATTGTGTCATGCCATCCATATTGCTGCGTAAAATGTACATAATTTAGACGATTTGATTGACTTTCATTATAACCTATATGTTACTTTTCATCTGTAAATGAAAATAATATTTCATAACCTGTGTGTAATGTTGCAACTGTAGTTGTCGATAAGCCGCACGATGGCACTAAACGGCTAGACAAAAAAGCTTTCGCAAATCAGACACCCCAAGGCAACAATAAGTAGCCTATCGTTTAGTACAGTATAGTAGACCTACATTACAGCCCATTTCGCTATATATTTGGAATGGTATCGAGCAATGGTATCTATCCTATAGCCTATTGATTAATACATTTTGCCCTTGGAAAGTAGGTTTGGAGACATGTAGGTCTACTCCATGTAGCCTATAGGTCTACATAGACTAAATATTGGTTCCTGTCATATTTGTAAATAATTGACCTTACATTTTCAAGAGAGATTCAGAAAGATAGGCAAGCTGATCATATAACTAACTGATTGTAAAGAAGTGGTCATAACTCAGATTCATTTGATCCCTGTAGCTTTGATGGGATGCAGGGGCGGACTGACCATCTGGCATTCCTGGCAAATGTCAGAAGGGTTGGTAAATTCTTTGCCTAGAGGGCCTGTCTAACTTTTGTTTTTGTTTTTTTGCGCAAAATGATAATTATCTGGCTAATAATGGTGGCCTCAATGAATAAAATGGGCTGGTGTGGGGGCCATGAGGAAACATTTTTAGTTGTGGGTGTCTCAAGGGGGAAAATGTGCCATTGTGTTATAAATGCCAGAATCGATTTCTGGTTCCAGTCCACCCCTGGTGTGATGGGACAGGCTGAATAAAACAGGTTTCTCAGTGGCATTCAGATGTTGACAGGCTGTGGCTGACTTAAGTTCATGCAATAAATCAATAACCATATCCAAAATGTTTATTTGACCATTTGCAGTACTGTCTTGTCTGATTGATAGTGTAGTTGTCTCAAAACTATTCCAAACCTTGCCATTGCGTACCTCTTTAAGGTTTGACAGAAAAATGCAGTTCATGTCTGTCTGTTAAATTCATTGTTGCCAGCCCAACCAATCATAGATTTTGACGACACAAAAGAGAGGCCAAAGTTGCAATATAAAAAGGGCTGCCGAATTAAAGTATGACACCTATCAGTGTAGAGCCTGATTTCAAACAGAGGCAACTCTGTAGTCCGCCTTCACATATGCCAATACATATTACATTTGGGATTCAAATTTTATAGCAAACTCCGCACCTTAGATAATGCATCTGACGCAGGTTCTGATTTATCTCAGTTTCATGGTTGCTTTCGGTCCAGTGGGTCTTGGTGATCAAACCGCGCACCACCAGCCCCCTGCCACGGATGACGGAGAGCAGTGCTCAACATGCGAGGTCCGACAGCAGATCAAAAACATGAGATTACACGCCATCAAGTCCCAAATTCTTAGCAAACTGCGACTCAAGCAAGCTCCCAATATCAGCAGAGATGTTGTCAAGCAGCTCTTGCCTAAGGCACCACCTTTGCAGCAACTTCTTGACCAGTACGATGTTCTTGGAGATGACAATAAGGATGGAGTTATGGAAGAAGATGATGAACATGCCATCACAGAAACAATCATGACAATGGCCACTGAACGTAAGTTTGACAGACTATTATTCAATGTAACTATACAGTGAGTGTACAAAACGTTAGGACAACCTGTTTTTTCCATGACATAGACTGACCAGGTGAATCCAGGTGAAAGCTATGATCCCTTATTGATGTCACTTGTTGAATCAACTTCAACCCGTGTAGATGAAGGGGAGGAGACAGGTTAAATAATGATTTTTAAGCCTTGAGACAATTAAGACATGGATTGCGTATGTGTGCCTTTCAGAGGGTGAGTGGGAAAGACAAAATACGTAAGTGCCTTTGAACGTGGTACGGTAGTAGGTGCCAGGCGCACCGGTTTGAATGTAAGCTGCTGGGTTTTCACGCTGTGTACAAGAATGGTCGATCACCCAAAGGACACCCAGCCAACTTGACACAACTGTGGGAAGCATTGGAGTCAACATGGGTCAGTATCACTTCGGGACGCTTTCGACACCTTGTATGCCCCAACGAATTGAGGCTGTTCTCAATATTAGGAAGGTGTTCCTAAAGTTCTGTACACTCAGTGTTTAATAACGTTAAAAAGGCACCAGACCGCAGCTGTTTTTACGCGTTGGGCACAGAGCGCACTTGCATATCTGATCCCGTATTACTTGCACCACTATGTTGAGAATAGGTTGGAATTTCATACGAATGATGAATTCGTATTGATCTGTAATTTCATGTTAAATTGAAACCACTATAGAATTTTACGCAGTAAATTTACGAACAATACGCACGAGCCAAGTTCCATCGTATAATGTGCCAGTGTCACTCTGGTGTTGAGTGTGGAAGTTCTAAAACTAGATAGGGTAGGCTATATTGGAGGATACCCTGGAGATGACACATTGTTGTGTTTTATAGTTTATCAATACTTGTCATGACATTGTAACTTTAAATATACATTTTGAAATTGGTTTACCAAGGGGGTTATTTTGTGTTTTGTGTTAAATACAACTGCGAACGTTTTTTGCAGTCATTTAATTTAGTTTATAAATCAAATTGTATTGTGGAATTAGAGATGACATTTCCATATTGTAATTAATGTCTCTTTCTCTCCTCCAGCCGAATCCATCGTCCAAGTCGATCGGAAACCCAAGTGTTGCTTATTCTCCTTCAGTTCGAAGATTCAGGTGAACCGCATAGTCCATGCGCAGTTATGGGTGCACCTTTTGCCAGCTGACGAAGTCACCACCGTGTTTCTGCAAATCTCCCGCCTGATGCCTGTCACGGACGGGGGCAGGCACATAGGTATCCGGTCTCTAAAGATCGACGTGAATGCAGGAGTCAGCTCTTGGCAAAGTATCGACGTGAAACAAGTGCTGTCCGTATGGCTGCGGCAGCCGGAGACGAATTGGGGGATCGAGATTAATGCGTTCGACTCGAAGGGAAATGATCTGGCCGTTACCTCAGCAGAAGCGGGAGAAGGACTGGTGAGTTTAGATTGATCTCCCATCGAAGCAATTTACATATAGTTGTGTAACTTATCCCCGTGGGATCTATGTGAAATAATCCATAACCCACGTATTAATGCGTAATGATGCAATATCAACACGTACCACCCTTGTCAAGAGTGCAAATACATTTTTGTGTCAAATTGTGTGGCAAGACTCATCTGGCTTCAAATACCAGTTGTTGATCAGAGGGGTCTTGGCATCCTAAGACTTGCTCTCATGTGCTTTTATGTTTAGCTAACAATCACATTTTCAAAGTACTTTAGAATCTTTAGTATTAACACACAGACCTCATTAAAGGAGTATATCTATAACAGAATAGTTTCCCTGGCCACCAATAATATCATGTTCTATCACCTGATTACATAAAAGTTCACATTATTTACATGGCCAGAAATTCCTGAAGTCCTCTGTGTGACTGTGCTAATCAGAGTAATTGCCTACAGCCTCTCTCTCTCTCTCTCTCTCACACACACACACACACACACACACACACACACACACACACACACACACACACACACACACACACACACACACACACACACACACACACACACACACACACACACACACACACACACACACACACACACTTTGTTCTTCTATCCTCATTGGGAACTACAATTGTTTTCCATTCAAAATCCAATTTTCCCTAAACCTTAACCCTAACCTGTAACCCAAACCCTAAATCCTTACCCTATTTGTCACTCTAGCCCCTAAACCTAACCCCTAAGCTTAAAATAGCCTATGTCCTTATGGCGAGGGAGAACTTTCCTTGTTTTACTATCCCTGTGGGGACCTTTGGGGATTTTAGGTCCCCACAAGGACACACACACACACACACGCACACAAACACATTTTCAGTGGCTCAAAGTATCACAACACCAGGTTTGAAACCTTGATCAGCAATTTTTTTATTTAATTTTTTACCTTTATTAATAAAGCAATGTTTTATTGGAGAGGCAAAATCAAATATATTTCCCAATGTATCAAGCAATGCCTGTTTCTGGTTTTCAACCATTCCATATTGTGCCTTTACAGCAACCCTTCATGGAGGTGACGATTTCAGAGGGCCCAAAGCGCTTCAGGAGAGACTCGGGCCTGGACTGTGACGAGAACTCCCCCGAGTCCCGCTGTTGCCGCTACCCGCTCACGGTAGACTTTGAAGACTTTGGCTGGGACTGGATTATTGCCCCCAAGCGCTACAAGGCCAACTACTGCTCTGGTGAGTGCGAGTACATGCACCTGCAGAAGTACCCCCACACCCACCTGGTGAACAAGGCTAACCCTCGCGGCACTGCCGGGCCCTGTTGCACCCCCACCAAGATGTCCCCCATCAACATGCTCTACTTCAACCGCAAAGAGCAGATAATCTACGGCAAGATCCCCTCCATGGTGGTGGACCGATGCGGCTGCTCGTGAGCGAGAGCTCTGCCGGCGAGGGGGAGGGGCTCAGCCAGGGTCTCCCCCTGGACTTTGGGACAGATCCATCCACCACTACCAGTGCTTTCTGCAGAACACGGTGCAATAGAGCCAGAATAGCGGCTAAAGAAATGCCCGTTCATTCGTTGAGCAGCGCTTCCACCACGGACATGTCTCGTTCATTTATTTTTTTTCCCATTTTTTTTTTTTCTTCCCTCCTCCAATCACATGTTCGCAGCCACAATGGCCTAAAACCACATGGATGTAGGAACACAACGCCTGTTGGACTTGGGAGTGGACGTAGTAGCCTAAAGTACGCCACATGTTCCCACAAAACTGTTAAATGTTACACGCTCCGTCCAGTTATTCAAACATACAGACATGGATGGACACACATACACCAGACCTGGGTTCAAATAGTATTTGTTTTCTTTCAAATACTTTGACTGTTTGATGGAGACAGGTGGGGTTTGCACTTTGGGGAGTAATCCATTGATTCCATTGCACCAGGCAAGCACAGCTTAAGTACTGGAAAGAAAACAAATCATATTTCAACCCAGGTCAGAAACATAGGTGCACACACACACACACACACACACAGACTCATTTCCCCCCAAGATTTTACAGCTACGCTTACCTATCGGTGTGATAATCATATAAGCAATGTTTGAGAGTGAAACCGGGAATCCTCAACGACTTTTGAAAGGGCTTGGAAAACTATAGCTGAGGTCTCAGTCTGAACTGGCCTTCATGCATAATGCCATAAACACCATGCACACACACAGCAACAGTGCATTCTTATTCAACTTTTAATCATAGCTTTACCACCATTCAACTGCCTGAACTGCCCTACTCACTTGAATTATTCTTATTGTAAAATCAACATTACTGGACAGGAGGACTTGAACCGGAGGCACAATGAATGCAGTCTACACATTGAGATGTGTTTGAGACAGATAAATGTATTTTGAAAAGTATGAATGTTAAAACCACGTTTAAACTCTGTCTTACAAATAACACAGTTTGCACTATGGCAAACCAATAGAAAGAATTGGTTGCTACAAAAGTTGTAAAATTTGTATTGTATACATATACCATTGTTTCCATTAGCAGTTGCCTTTCTAAACCACTGTTAGTAAATGTATAAGACCACAAACTAGCAAGAAAACAGTACAAATGCGACTATATACCTGTTAATCAAATAAAGGTGCTTGCTTATATGTTAAGTTCAGTTATTTCATCCAATAGCTTAGTAATGGTATTTTACTGCCCTAGGAATACTAGAGGCTGTGCATGTATTCTAGACAAGGGGTGATGTGCTCCTTCAGCAATGACTTCTGAATGACACAAGTGCCATGTGGAATCATATAAAGGTCATTTCTAACATTCCTGTTCATGTGCAAAAGCCTCAGTCATGTAAACTGAATCATAAGAGGAAGGTTCTTGTGATAAACTCATGAAGACTAATGCATCCCTAAGGTTCCAATTCACATCAAATGAAATGTGAATTATAGACCGCAATACAGTTCATTCTGTTCTCCTGAACAGGGCTCAAACTCAAAATACTTTGCACAACCCCACTTATAGCCAACAGAGCAAGAGACATCCCATGATGACATCGCTGACATCCCATGAGCGACAACTGGCTTCAGATCTCAAGGAAGGTGACGTCATCGATGTCATCAAGCCAACATGCTACCTGAACTTCTCATCCACTACACAGGCAATTCAGCCAAATAGTGCAAGACCCAAAACCCTCCCATCCATGGTCACAGAAAGTGTGTCCAGGCTAAGGAACAGCATGGATCCTACCATACCCCATTAAAACGATTGGACCACCATGGTCCCTTTCAGCTGACCAATCACACGGACCCAGCCAGCGGTGGTGTTACCATTTTCGTTTCATCACCAAAACAATATGCAGTGATCAGAGTAGTCTGGACAACATGTCTCATTCACTTGAGTTTATCCACCCTTATTCCTTCAACATATGTCTTCTACTGATGGATATGCCACAGGAGGTGTGTGAGTTTGTGCATGCACCCATGCATGGATGTACAGAAAAGTAATAAGATCAACATTCACTGATAACATTATATCATACGTATTGTGGACATCATTCATGCCAACTTTCTTTCAATCTGCTTTTCCAGCTTGGGGTCTAGCAGTCAGTCAGGGCTGTAGAAGGCATTGCAGTCTAATGAGAGAGGAAGTGAAATCTGTTGCGTTCGGACAGCATGACTTATTGAACTGATGGCTTCATGAGGCTTCACTTCCAACCGGTAGAGGGCGAACTGAGCATTGGCCCAGAGTGACATCCTTTCTTGCTGTGAGCTGGAGGCCTGCCATGACAGTCAGGTGGGACTCTAGTACAGGGTTTCCCAAACTCGGTCCTGGGGCCCCACCGAGTGCATGTTTTTTTTCTTCTCCCTAGCACTACACAGCTGATTAAATAATTAAAGCTTGATGATGAGTTGGTTATTTTAATCAGCTGTCATCCCATGAGCGACAATTGACTTCAGATCTCACGGAAGGTGACGTCAGAGATGTCATCAAGCCAACATGCCACCTGAATTTCTCATCCACTACACAGGCAATTCACAGGCTAGGGCAAAAAAAACTCAGGCTAGGGCAAAAAATGGGCACCAGGGGGGTCGGAACCCTGAAGTCTAGCAGACAGGTGCAGTAGATTCACAGAACAGCTTTCCTTGAGAGTATTCTTTTCCCCCCAAAGTTATTCCTTGCCCACTGCCATCCCAACTAATGCATACGGACATGTAACAGGTGCATTTTCAAGAAGTAAAGCACTATGGGAGCGAGCTTTACACATTACGTGGACCCTACACGTATCATGTCTTTAGGCTACATAGCAATGGCAGGAAGTTCTAGAAAAGCCCAACGAATAGTAGTAGGTAGAATTAAAAAAAATTGTAACAGTATTTTTATTGGAATTTCACAATTTTCACCCATATTAAGAGATACAACAACAGAGACAAAGCACACAAAAAAAACAGCACTCACTTACACATATCTACGCATATATATATATATATATATATACATACATACATACATACATACATACATACATACATACATACATACATACATACATACATACATACATACATACATACATACATACATACATACATACATGCATATACACATATATACGCGTACACACATACATACATACCACACACACCCATACATACGTACACCATTTTCCTCTTCCCGCTTGGTGCTTCTCTCACCCCATTCCCATCATTGCATCTCTCAATACATACATTTTAAACAAACTTACAAACAGAAATTAAACAAAAAAGCTCAGTTTAAACCAAGAAGTTAGGTTCCACACATGGAACGTGCAGTGTAGTTCTGAAATACATAGATCCCCGCCATTCTAAGAGAATCCTTGCAGCATAATAGCTGATACCTCAGGTTCTAGGTAATTTAGATAAGGTTCCCATACTTTGTAGAACTGGTCTGTTTTAGAATGCAATGTACATGTCAGATATTCCAGAGGCACCCATTCAAATGGTATCTTATGCCAATCTTTAATAGAAGGAACCTTATCACTAATCCAAGAATAACATTTTTTTTTAAATCAAGTTACTTCCAAATCATTCTCAGAGGTAGAATCAATTAATTCAATTAAAACATGTAATCAATGACAAATACACAAATTACACTACATTGAAACTTAGAAACATGATGACAACATTGCATGACAATTTTCTACAATGTTTATGATTGTAGAAAATGACACATTCAGTTGATAAAATACCTGATGTAACACTTTACAACATAGACTTAGATATGAATTAACATTAGTTAATGCAGCAGTTAGCACAAACAAATGATTAAGTATTATTATTATTATTATTATTATTATAAGTATTAGTGCTACAAATCATTAAGTATTCTTTATGCCAACATCACATATTTTCCACATATTTTCCACAATGAATATTTGTTGAATCTAGTTCAATGTAGATCTAGTACCTAATCGGCAGTACTTTAGAATACAGCTTCATTACTCATGTGGATTATTTAGTTAATGAGTTCATGCAGTAATTAACATGACTACATCATTAAGCTAATGAAGGTAATACCGGGAGGGTGTGTTCATAGGGTGGGAGGGAAGGGACTTGTATAACATGACTGTAATCGTATATTCTCTGCCATTTGTGTGTGTGAAAAAAATATAGACTTTTAATAAATGAGTAAAGAGGTGAAAATGGCATGTACATAAGTATTAGTAAGTAAATGGTTTGTTAATTAGGTATTAGTTCATGCTATCTAAGTATTAAAGGGATAGTGCGAGATTTAGCAATTCCTTCCTGCGTGCAGTTTGAAGAAAGTTGAAGGTAGTTTTGCGAGCCATTGCTAACTAGCATTAGCGCAATGACTGGAAGTCTACTGTAACAGCTGTCATGGCTGTCATGGCAGCCAGATCAGCTTTTTCATAAATAAGTAGCACTTCTTGAACACCTCCAACATTCAAATCTAATCATCAGATAGGTGTGCTTAAGTGATAAACCTCCAAATCAGCACCATTCTCCAAAAAATATCCGTCAAGGTAGCAATAGTACTGCACATGTTGGATTGTTTTCCTGGTCTGTGCCAGGTAAGTGTTGCTGCTAAATGAACCGCAGCAGGGAAACGCTTTGACTGATCATCACTACATCTGTCACCTCAAGACTAGCATTTCCAGAGAAGTGACACTGCCAACAACATTCCGTGCTTGACAGGTGAGGATGTGACAGTGAGAAAAGGGGAAGGAGGGGGAAACAGTTCTGGTTGCTGCGCTCAGGATTCCCCTCCGTCTGGTATTAGGATGCTCCACCTCATCCCGGTCCCGGACGGGGCAGAGAGCCACAAACAAGGGGAAGGGGTAGGCTGCCAGGGGCAGTCCGACATCTGGAGCCTTCGGCAGACGTGCAAGACATACGGAGTCTGAACAAAAAAAAACATCTGGAGAAACACTCTGGCAGATTGTGGGAAGGAAGGACTTCCTTGTAACGTACACGGGTTGATAGGGATTAGGATGGATGAAGCTGTCGCACTTGATGAAAACCCTTTGACGAAAACCCTTTGTGTTCTTCTAACTGATTGAGAAAAGTCTAATACAGGGGTGGGCAACTCCAGTTCTCGAGGGCCTGATTGGTGTCACAGTTTTTACACTTCACCCCTCACAGAGACCCATCCAGGTGACGGCACCAATGTGACAGACTGGGTTTTGAACCCGGGTCTCCTGTATGGCAGAAAGTATTCAAGTCTCAAGAAGGTTGCTCATCACACAAGTGTGAGTAATTAACTAAATCAAAGTAGCTAGGATAGACACTGGCATAAAAGTGCAGCAAGAGATGGGCCAATCAACCACACAGGGAAAGCCTGGGAAAGTTTCTCAATCGTGGGAAGCCGCTCAATCCTCACACTGCTAGGCATCCAGGTACCTGCAGATATGTAGTAATCACTAAAATAACCAAGAAAGGATGAGAATAAGGGGCCAGCTGAAAGGTAGTCTGTTAAAGTCTCTCTCGGGTCCGAAGAAAGCAATGAAATGCAATAAAAGGAGCCAGTCTGGGACAAGGGGAGCCAGATGTGCAGCTGCTGGAGGCTACCTGTCGTCAGGCCACAATGATTTATCCTTCCCGTCCACACCGCTGCTTGCTTTTTCACTTAGGGGAGGAATCAGCGCTCCCATCCCTAAACTATACTGACCTCTGTGAAACTATCACATGATTAATGGCATTGTAAAGCTACTGAAAGTTTGGATCTTTTTGGTGTCCATTCAAGATACATTTAAATTACTTATTTTTTTGTCTTTTGTGTGACATGACAGTTGGAGTTACATCCGCTGCAACAATCGTGTTTACAACACATCTAAATATCTATCTTCGTTTACGAGAAGGACAGTGACTGACATAAATGTGGCTAAAAGACAGCCAAGGCCCAAGGCAATGAAGCAAGTGTTCTCAGGGGCCGTGGGCTGACAGTGATGGAGGATAGATGTTTCTCTAAGGAGACTGGGAGAAGTCTGGATTATGGAAACCTCATGTCTCCCAGTGTCATTCCTGTGCAGTTCCGACAGCCGGATGAAGAAGAATATCAGCTATCTGTCAGATGGGGGATATGTTTTGACATGTCTCAGAACAATATTTATGAAACGTTTTTAGAGATATTATTACATACAATTAATTATACGGAAAACTCTGGGTTGAGTGAAATGTTCAGACGCAATAATGCTGTAAAATGTACAATAAACTGACAAGCAGTCATTTCCAGAGCCAAATATATACGGGCCGACAAAACTTCATTGGACATCCCTGTTAATAATTAGCCTCCTCAATGGGAATGAATATGTGCGCCGTTAGCAAGGTTTATTTTCTGAGAATGTGCCTCCCCCACCACAGCGACAGATCAACAGTTTCCATTTAGAAACTTTGGTATACTAAAACTAAGGGTTTTGTGTTGTAATGAGGTAAGTCTATTGACTATGAACCAAACATGCAGCACATACAGTGCCTTCAGAAAGTATTCACACCTCTCAACTTTGTGTTAAAACCTGCATTTAAATTGATAACATTTAGATTTTGTGTCACTGGCCTACACACAATACCCCATAATGTCAAAGTGGAATTATGTTTTTAGAAAATTATAAGCTGAAATGCACGCTGACACAGTCGCCAGGTGTACTGTGCTTCCTCCGACACATTGGTGCGGCTGGCTTCCGGGTTAAGCAGGCGTTGTGCCATGAAGCAGTGCTTGCTTGGTTGGGTTGTGTTTCGGAGGATGCACGGCTCTCGACCTTCGCATCTCCTGAGTCTGTATGGGAGTTGCAGTCTTGGGACAGGACTGTAACTACCAATTGTAAACCATGAAATTGGGGAGAAAAAAGTGTGTAAAATAAAACAAAAATCAAAATAATAATAATGCTGTAATGTAAAAACAAAATAAGGAAAAAGTCAAGGGGTCTGATATTTTCCAAATGCACCGTATACATACAGTACCAGTCAAAAGATTGGACACACCTATTCATTCAAGGGTATTTCTTTATTTTCTACATTGTATAATAATAGTGAAGACATCAACACTATGAAATAACACATATGGTATCATGTAGTAACCCAAAAAGTGTTAAACAAATCAAAATATATTTAAGATTTTAGATTCTTCAAAGTAGCTACCCTTTGCCTTGATGACAGCTTGGCACACTTGGCATTCTCTCAACCAGCTTCACCTGGAAGGCTTTTCCAATAGTCATGAAGGAGTTCCCACATATGGTATGCTGAGCACTTGTTGGCTGCTTTTCCATCACTATGCGGCCCAACTCATCCCAAACCAATTGGGTTGAGGTTGGATAATTGTGGACGCCAGGTCATCTGATGCAGCACTCCATCACCCTCCTTCTTGGTCAAATAGCCCTTACACAGCCTGGATGTGTGTTGGGTCATTGTCCTGTTGAAAAACAAATGATAGTGGGACTAAGCGCAAACCAGATGGGATGGCGTATTGCTGTAGAATGCTATGGTAGCCATGCTGGTTAAGTGTGCCTTGAATTCTAAATCACCGACAGTGTCATCAGCAAATCACCACCACACCATCACACCTCTCCTCCATGCTTCACTGTGAGAACCACACATGTGGAGATCATCTGTTCACCTCTGTATCTCACAAAGACACGGCGGTTTGAAGCAAAAATCTAAATTTTGGACTCCAGACCAAAGTGCAGATTTCCACCGATCTTATGTCCATTGCTCGTGTTTCTTGGCCCAAGCAAGTATCTTATTATTATTGGGGTCCTTTAATTGTGGCTTCTTTGCAGCAATTTGACCATCAAAATTGGTGAAGTGAAATTTTAAAAAAGTATCGTTTAAAAAAAACAATTAAAAAAAAAACGGAAAAGTGTTGCGTGCATATGTATTCATCCCCTTTGCTATGAAGTCCCTAAATACGATCTGATGCAACCAATTACCTTCAGAAGTCACATAATTAGTTAAATCAATTCCACTTGTGTGCAATCTAAGTGTCACATGATCTGCCACATGATCTCAGAATATACACCTGTTCTGAAAGGCCCCAGAGTCTGCAAGACCATTAGTGGGGGCACCACCACTAAGCAAGGAGCACCACCAAGCAAGCGGCACCATGAAGACAAAGGAGCTCTTCAAACAGGTCAGGGGGCAAAGTTGTAGAGAAGTACAGATCAGGGTTATAAAAAAATATCAGAAACTTTGAACATCCAACAGAGCACTGTTAAATCCATTATTATAAAATGGAAAGAATATGACACCAGAACAAACCTGCAAAGAGAGGGCCACCCACCAAAACTCACAGACCAGGCAAGGAGGGCATAAATCAGAGAGGCAACAAAGAGACCAAAGATAATGCTGAAGGAGCTGCAAAGCTCCACAGCAGAGATTGGAGTATCTGTCCATAGGACCACTTTAAGCCTTACACTCCACAGAGCTGGCCTTTACGGAAGAGTTGCCAGAAAAAAGCCATTGCTTAAAGAAAAAAATAAGCAAACACATTTGGTGTTCGCCAAAAGGAATGTGAGAGATTCCCCAAACATATGGAAGAAGGTATGAGACTAAAACCCAACACCTCTCATCACCCTGAGAACACCATCCCCACAGTGAAGCATGGTGGTGGAAGCATCATGCTGTGGGGATGTTTTTCATTGGCAGGGAGTGGGAAACTGGTCAGAATTGAAAGAATGATGGAGCTAAATACAGGGAAATTCTTGAGGGAAACCTGTTTTAGTCTTCCAGAGATTTGAGACTGTGACAGGGGTTCACCTTCCAGAAGGACAATGACCCTAAGCATAAGGGGAAACATTTAAATGTCTTGGAATGGCCTAGTCAAAGCCCAGACCTCAATCCAATTGAGAATCTGTGGTATGACTTAAAAGATTTCTGTACACCAGCGGAACCCATCCTACTTGAAATGGCAGGAGTAGTTTTGCCTTGTAGAATGGGCAAAAATCCCAGGGGCTAAGCTTATAGAGACATACCCCAAGAGACCTGCACCTGTAATTGCTGCAAAAGGTTGCTCTACAAAGTATTGAGTTATGCACGCTCAAATTTTCAGTTTTATTTTCTTATTTCGTGTTTGTTTCACAATAAAAAAATATTTTGCATCTTCAAAGTGGTAGGCATGTTGTGTATATCAAATGATACAACCCCCCCCCCCAAATCAATTTTTCATTCCAGGTTGTAAGGCAACAAAATAGGAAAAATAGGGCTATCTTCTGTATTCCAACCCTACCTTGTCACAACACAACTGGCTCGTACACAGGCCCATTATCAACAACTATCACTCCTGTGTTCCAATGGCACGTTATGTTAGCTAATCCAAGTTTAGCATTTTAAAAGGCTAATTGATCATTAGAAAGCCATTTTGCAATTATGTTAGCACAGCTGAAAACTGTTGTTCTAATTAAAGAAGCAGTAAAACTGTCCTTTTTAGACTAGTTGAGTATCTGGAGCATCAGCATGTGTGGGTTCGATTACAGGCTCAAAATGGCCAGAAGCACAGAACTTTCTTATGAAACTCGTCATTCTATTCTTGTTCTGAGAAATTAAGGCTATTCCATGCAAGAAATTTCCAAGAAACTGAAAATCTCGTACAACGCTGTGTACTACTCCCTTCACAGAACAGTGCAAACTGTCTCTAACCAGAATAGAAAGAGGAGTGGGAGGCCCCGGTGCACAACTGAGCAAGAGGACATTTGAGCGTCTAGCTTGAGAAACAGACACCTCACAAGTCCCCAACTGGCAGCTTCATTAAATAGTACCCATAAAACACCAGTCCCAGCGTCAACAGTGAGGAGGCGACTCCGGGATGCTGTCCTTCTAGGCAGAGTTGCCTGTTGAGGTTGAGACTGGTGTTTTAAGGCAAATGCATCTACTTTGCTGTTATTCTTCCTAGATTGCTTGACGTGACTGTGTTAGCTGAAGTTGGCTAGCGAGCAAACAAGGGATAAGAACGCTGTCTTTGTATGATATAGCATTAAGATTTCCCTTCACTGGAACTAAGTGGCCTATCGCAGACCATGAAAAACAGCCCCAGACCATTATTCCTCCTCCACCAAACGTTACAGTTTGCACTATGCATTTGGGCAGGTAGCATTCTCCTGGCATCCACCAAACCCAGATTAATCCGTCGAACTGCCAGATGGTGAATTGTGATTCATCATGCCAGAGAACTCATTTCCACTGCTCCAGAGTCCAATGGTGGCAAGTTTTACACCACTCCAGCCGACGGTTGGCTTTTACAGTTGACCGGGGCAGCTCTAGAAGGGCAGACATTTGATGTACTGACTTGTTGAAAAGGTGGCATCCTATGACGGTGCCACGTTGAAAGTCCCTGCGCCCTTCAGTAAGGCCATTATACTGTCAATGTTTGTCTATGGAGATTGCATGGCAGTGTGTTCGATTTAATAGACCTGTCAGCAACGGGTGTGGCTGAAATAGCTTAATCCATCAATTTGAAGGGGCGTCCACATACTTTTGTATATATCGTGTAATTGGATTTGTCCACCAGTGCTGCTCTTTGGTCTTCAAGCAGCGGAGCGTGACATCTGACTCACAGTCTGACTCGTCACACATATCCAAACAGCTCCAGAAGCCTGCCAGCTCTGAGCGTCATTGTGGCACTGTTGGAATGGATCTTATTTGGCAAGTTTCTCCACTCGGACATGCAGTGGCCCACTGGGTGCTAGCTGCTGCCACAATTCCCTTCCCTTAATTAGTGACAGCTGCGGGGGTCTTTATTAATTACAGATAGTTGTGTATAGTCCCTGGATGCACAAGATGGCTCAGAGATTTGCACACTGTGCTAATTTCTGGTGTTGCTACCTGTTGTAGACACGACATAGCTAAGCATATTTACCATTACAATTAAACTTATAGTTACAATTAGTTACAGAAGGAACTATTCATTATAACAGTATGACCTGCTTGGTCAAATGTAATTTAACAGCAAGAACCAACAACACAAATTAGCACTGGCGAAATGACAGTACAGTATTAATGCCTTTTACATCCTGGGACTATGCACAACCATCTGTCATAATACAATGCCTTCAGAAAGTATTCACGCCCCTTGAATTTTTCCACATTTTGTTATGTTAGTGACAAAGTGGGGTTAAAATGGATTGAATTGTAATTTTTTTGTCAGTAATCTACACAAAATAATGTCAAAGTGGAAGGACAAATAAAACACTTGTTGACATGTTGATTAGATAAGTATCCCCCTCAGTCTGCTTTTCTTTTTTTTTTTTACCAATTGGTGCTCATCTTTGTAAGGCATTGGAAAACTTGAATCTATGTTTGAAATTCAATACGTGACTGAGGGACCTTACATATCATGTCTGGGTTACAGAGAGATGGGGTAGTCATTAAAAAAAATCATGTTAACCACTATTAAATTATACACAGTGAGTCCATGCAACTTATGTGATTTGTTAAGCAAATGTTTACTCCTGAACTTATTTAGGCTTGCCATAACAAAGGGGTTGAATACTTTTTGACTCAAAACATGTCAGATTTTCAGTAATTCATTTGTTTTGAATTTCTAAAAACAAAATTCTACTTAGACATTATGGGATATTATGTGTAGATCAGTGACACAAAATCTCAATGTAATCAATTTTATATCCAAGCTGTCACACAACAAAATATGGAAAAAGTCAAGGGGTGTCAATAATTTCTGAAGGCACAATTTTCTGAAGACCAGTAATATGCTTACATACAGTGGGGGGGAAAAGTACTTAGTCAGCCACCAATTGTGCAAGTTCTCCCACTTAAACATGTAAATGTAAATGTTTACATTTAAATGTAAATGTAAATGTAAAAAGTGCATCCTGGGATATACAGTGGGGCAAAAAAAGTATTTAGTCAGCCACCAATTGTGCAAGTTCTCCCACTTAAAAAGATGAGAGAGGCCTGTAATTTTCATCATAGGTACACTTCAACTATGACAGACAAAATTAGAAGAAAAAAATCCAGAAAATCACATTGTAGGATTTTTAATGAATTTATTTGCAAATTATGATGGAAAATAAGTATTTGGTCAATAACAAAAGTTTATCTCAATACTTTGTTATATACCCTTTGTTGGCAATGACAGAGGTCAAACGTTTTTCACACACTGTTGCTGGTATTTTGGCCCATTCCTCCATGCAGATCTCCTCTAGAGCAGTGATGTTTTGGGGCTATTGCTGGGCAACATGGACTTCAACTCCCTCCAAAGATTTTCTATGGGGTTGAGATCTGGAGACTCCAGGACCTTGAAATGCTTCTCACGAAGCCAGTCCTTCGTTGCCCGGGCAGTGTGTTTGGGATCACTGTCATGCTGAAAGACCCAGCCACGTTTCATCTTCAATGCCCTTGCTGATGGAAGAAGGTTTTCACTCAAAATCTCACGATACATGGCCCTATTCATTCTTTCCTTTACACGGATCAATAGTCCTGGTCCCTTTGCAGAAAAACAGCCCCAAAGCATGATGTGTCCACCCCCATGCTTCACAGTAGGTATGGTGTTCTTTGGATGCAACTCAGCATTCTTTGTCCTCCAAACACGACAAGTTGAGTTTTTACCAAAAAGTTATATTTTGGTTTCGTCTGACCATATGACATTCTCCCAATCTTCTTCTGGATCATCCAAATGCTCTCTAGCAAACTTCAGATGGGCCTGGACATGTACTGGCTTAAGCAAGGGGACACGTCTGGCACTGCAGGATTTGAGTCCCTGGTGGCGTAGTGTGTTACTGATGGTAGGCTTTGTTACTTTGGTCCCAGCTCTCTGCAGGTCATTCCCTAGGTCCCCCCGTGTGGTTCTGGGATTTTTGATCACCGTTCTTGTGATCATTTTGACCCCACGGGGTGAGATCTTGCGTCGAGCCCCAGATCGAGGGAGATTATCAGTGGTCTTGTATGTCTTCCATTTCCTAATAATTGCTCCCACAGTTGATTTCTTCAAACCAAGCTGCTTACCTATTGCAGATTCAGTCTTCCCGACCTGGTGCAGGTCTACAATTTTGTTTCTGGTGTCCTTTGACAGCTCTTTGGTCTTGGCCATAGTGGAGTTTGGAGTGTGACTGCTTGAGGTTGTGGACAGGTGTCTTTTATACTGATAACAAGTTCAAATAGGTGCCATTAATACAGGTAACGAGCCTCTTAAAGAAGAAGTTACAGGT
Source organism: Oncorhynchus keta (assembly GCF_023373465.1). Taxonomy (NCBI): domain Eukaryota; kingdom Metazoa; phylum Chordata; class Actinopteri; order Salmoniformes; family Salmonidae; genus Oncorhynchus; species Oncorhynchus keta. Next base: position 9,369,509 of record NC_068427.1, read on the forward strand.
CTGTGAGAGCCAGAAATCTTGCTTGTTTGTAGGTGACCAAATACTTATTTTCCACCATAATTTGCAAATAAATTCCAAAAAAAATCCTACAATGTGATTTTCTGGATTTCTTTTCTAATTTTGTCTGTCATAGTTGAAGTGTACCTATGATGAAAATTACAGGCCTCTCTCATCTTTTTAAGTGGGAGAACTTGCACAATTGGTGGCTGACTAAATACTTTTTTTGCCCCCCTGTATATCCCAGGATGCACCAGAGAAAAAGTTGTGTAAGCATGTGCCACTAAATCTGACACGTGAATCACTGCACCCCTACCTTCATGCTCGCTTATGAGTCTAAATAAATAATCAAAAGAAAAATAAGGAACCAAATCACACTAAACTAAGAAACATGCTTATGGATACATGAATGTCTTGGGAAAAAAGACCCCCTCCCCCACACACATTTATATCTATGCTGAATCCAAACACGAGGAGAGTGCAACCCAATAGCTCATCCTATGATAATATTATAGTTGCCACAGGGAAAGGTCAAACCACAGCACACGTCTTGGTTTTCATGGCCTCCGCTGTGACTCCACAGATGGCTTCAGCATTGCTGCAAGGCAAAAACGATCTTAAGAGCCTATTGGGGGAGGGGGTACAAGAGGAGGGCTGGCAGCCTTCCCAGAGGTGCCATCATCTTGGCCCTGGATCCTGCCTTGTTTGAAACTTCGATTAGAGCCGTGGGTACTCCCTGATGCACTCATGTCATGAGTGTGCTGCCTCCAGAGTGTGTGCACTCTGCCCCATGTGTGCTGCCTTCGGCACATAGGGGTCATATCAGGGTGATTAGCGGGGATTAACTGATTATCATCTTTTAAACATGTGACAGTTAAAAAGGTCAGTCATTACTTATTTTACCAGCTGTCATTCAAACCACCTGACATGTTTTTATGTATTGTTTTTTTCTGAGCCTAGAGTTGTTGTTTTTTTTTCACCAATAGTTAGCGCATCAATTAGCATAGTGCATCCAATAATGTATTACATACTGCTAGCTCCTCCTCGTCATACGCAATGGACTGTCCAGATGGAACATTATCAAGTTATATAATATCTCATATCACTGCTCCAACGTGCGAGGCCTCTACTCCTCAGGTTGTACTCAACAACTGGGGTAACTGCATACTTCGTTTGCAGCACGGTAACGTAACCCCATTAACAAAGTCATCAAGGCCTAAATAAAATGACGTGCTATATATTGACCCACCTTCCCACGACTTTTGGATCGGCAATGAGAAATCCATACTATACCTAGCAGTACAGAAAGAGGTTAGGGGCACCGTCTGTTTCTGTTAAGGAATAGGAAACTGGATGTAGGGAATGACGAGGAGTTTTGATTTCCATTTAGAAATGTATAAAGTACACTATTGGCACCAGTATTAGTTAGATATGAGAGAACACTTTGCTTATGTCAAAAATCTAATATAGTCCTTCAAATAATAGGACAATTGGTGCAAGCAGTTGTACGTTAACAAGGTTACGTCAAAGAATACTAGTAAGTGGCTAAGGATAGGGTAAGGTTAAGTTTAAGCATGCTAGGGCGTGATTGACATTAGGGCAACGTTAAGGTTAAGCATTCAACTGGTTAGGGTTAACAGTTAGGGTAGGTTACGTTTAGGCAAGCTAGCTAGTAGGTTAGGGGTATAGGGTTAGGGCATGGGTAGGATTACAAAAGTAAAAACCGGCCAAGAACCACACCCGGATTCAACCACTGCCACTCGAAGGATGTCTTTGTTACCCCCAGCTACCAACCTGCTAGCACATTTCTGAGATGACTCAACATCACACAATAAAGTGTTCATTATTTACTTATGGCTGCATTTCATATGCACAAACCTTACATTTAATTTGACCTTTATTTAACTAGGCAAGTCAGTTAAGAACAAATTCTTATTTTCAATGACGGCCTAGGAACAGTGGGTTAACTGCCTGTTCAGGGGCAGAACGAAAGATTTGTACCTTGTCAGCTCGGGGGTTTTAACTTGCAACCTTTCGGTTACTAGTCCAACGCTCTAACCACTAGGCTACCCTAGTAGCAGTTCCTGCATAGTAGTTCCACAATTATTCTTCTGACATTTCAATTATGGATCAGTGATGACGGATAAAAAAAAACTAAATGGCACAATGACTGACAGTGCAGCCAAGTCTCCATCAAAAGGCTTTGAGGACACAATTAGAATAATTTCATTTCTATTTGTTTTTGGTACTCCAAAAGCTAAACTAATATTGTCACTAACCAATCCAACCCCATGAAACATGAGCTGTATCCACCTGAATTACCACCTGCCGCTCTCAGTCTCTCCTGCCATTACCGCCCTGGTCCTGACAAAAATCAAAAATGTCACCACCCCTATGAAATGCCCATACAAGGCTGGAGCAAGTGGTCCCTAGAGATCCTACCAGGAACCACTACCTGATCCAGGCCTCAGCACTGCCAGAGTCTGCCTCTGGCATTGGGTGACCTCTCCATCACCTCCAGTCCCTATGGGCCCAGTTATGACACAGCCTTATATATTTATATGCCTTACTAGGACACTATTCAAAAAGCTCAGCATGTTCCTTAGCATCGGTTTCATTTGAGAGGACTGATGCCATTAGTTTAAAATGCTCTTAATGCTCATGAGACAGCTGCAGAGAAGTTCCAAGTCCTTTGCCACCCTCAAGCGGCATTGTATTTAGCTTGCCAAAATAACAAGTTTGTCCTCAATTTGCTGTGGCTTTTAGAGAGCAGCATTTGAGATGCTTTCCGCAACACCTCATAGAAAAATGTGATTCTCTCAAGACAGGTTTTTCAGCTGGTCAACACCCAATGCAATTTCCTTTACAAAAGGAAAAACGGGCAAGAGTTTATTAACCCTTCACACTCGCAGGAATTGGCCTATATGGATAGGGCTAAATTGAAAAGTTCTTAAAGAACAAATATGAAATGCATAAGCATGGTAACAATTGAAAGGGAACTGTTTGGAGATTATGGATAAATTATTAGACCAATAGGTAAGGACAACATTTCACCTGAAAAGACAATCCAAACATTACACTGTTGATTTTATGTGCATTTTACATTTGCTGTACATTTGTTGATAATGAAATCTAAAAATACACTGGATACATTCAGTAACATGATTTTGGATTTTTTTTTTGTCTTGCTGGAAGCTCCTCCCGGGGCCAAGTTTCAGCATTCTTGCTTTTGGCTAAAATATCCTGGGTAAAGTTCATGATGCCATTGACCTTAACAAGGGCCCTAGGACAAGTGGAAGCAAAATAAGCCCCATAACAAATATCCAACACCATATTTTACAGTTGGTATGGGGTTATTTTCTGCTTTCATTCATTCTCATTTCAACCCCAAACCCACCACTGGTGTGCGTGGCCAAAAGAGCTCTAATTTCATGCCATCTGACCAAAGCACTAGCTCCAATCCAAGCCCCAAATTCATTTAGCCAACTCCAGGCATTTACATTTGTTGGATGACATGAAAATAGAGCTCTTTGGCCAACACAAACCCCCAAAACACCATGTTGATGTTTCCCTTATTTTAGCAGTTACCTGTAGCTCACTATTTCAATTTGTTATTTTTGCTCATCTTTAATCGAGGGTGTGTCAATCATTTTGGGCCCCACTGTATGCCTCTGTTTATATGTGAGCTGATTTCCTGGTGATTGTAGTCTCATGTCTAACAATGAAAAACCTCCAAAATATGTATATAATTTTTTGCTAAGATGGGGGGCCAAATAAAATCACCCGCGGGACGAATTTGGCTCGCAGGCCGCCTATTGGGGAAGCCTGCCCCTAAGGTCCCTGCTGTCAAACTCCATGATAACCACCACCACCTTGCTCATATAGAGTTGCTCAAAACATTTTAAAGCCATGAACCATATGTCCACAGGGCACCAAATGTTAAATCCTTACAGCATCTGAGCTTTATTTGAAGCAAGGTAATTGGAGGTGCCTCACAGTGACTGCACTTTTGGGCAAACCAACGAAAAGCAACTACTTTGATTTCATGGGCATCAAGCACACACTAATCTCATGGGTGTTAAAGGCACTGGTTTGCAGCAGTGGGAGAATTCTTACAGCCACACCACATTTCATGGGTCACTGGCACTTTGTGGGGTCATTGATTCTTCTGTTTTTGATTTCAAATCAGAGGTCTATTGTTAAAATTAGATTTTTAAAACTCTGGTCTCTCAGTGACTACTGTATCTCTGTATAGTGATAATCTCACTAAAAGTAAGCCCTTTTTCAGCTCATTGTTTAACGATTTAAAAAAATACCCTCACAACTAAAATACTGGATCACATCCCACATTTACCAGTAATTGTCATCACTCACTGTAAAAACTCACTGTTTTCTATGGAGCTATATGACTCATATGTTTCTCAGTATTGTCGCAAGACGCCCAATACATTGGTGACCATATCGGTAATATAAAAAATATATTGGCACAAATGGGTCTTCCAAATGGATAATGACCCCAAGCATATGGGGCGGCAGGCAGCCTAGTGGTTAGAGCGTTGGACTAGTAAACAAAAGGTTGCAAGCTCAAATCCCCGAGCTGACAAGGTAAAAATCTGTTCTGCCCATGAACAAGACAGTTAACCCACTGTTCCTAGGCTGCCATTGAAAATAAGAATTTGTTCCTAACTGACTTGCCTAGTTAAATAAAAAGTAAAATACTTCCAAAGTTGTGGCAAAGTGGCTTAAGGACAACAAAATCAAGGTATTGGAGTGGCCATCACAAAGCCCTGACCTAAATCCTATAGAACATTTGTGGGCAGAACTGAAAAAGCGTGTGTGAGCAAGGAGGCCTTACAAACCTGACTCAGTTACACCAGCTCTATCAGGAAGAATGGTCAAACATTTACCCAACTTATTGTGGGAAGCTTGTGGAAGGCTACCCAAAATATTTGATCCAAGTTAAACTCAATTAGTATTTGCCTTTAAATGGTTTATGTAAACTTCTGACCCACTGGGAATATGATGAAATCAAAGCTGAAATAAATCACTATTATTCTGACATTTCACATTCTTAAAATAAAGTGGTGATCCTAACTGACCGAAGACAGGACATTTTTACTAGGATTAAATGTCAGGACTTGTGAAAAACTGAGTTTAAATGTATTTGGTGTATGTAAACTTCCGACTTCAACTGTCGGTGCCTATATGTAACACAGGACAGGGCTGTGTTTTTCTGATAATGAAGGAAATGTTTCACACTCAAACAAAAAAAAAAGTACAGCACAGGGCCAAGTCAGGTGCCTACCATGGAGAATCCGGGACATGAAGATATAGTTGGCTCCCATTCAAGTAATCACAGCTATCAGCAGGAGCATGATCATGCTGAATGGTTGCAGCCCAGCAACTCAAGCTGACCCAGTTTTTAGAAGTAGGCTAGCACACTGCATAAGAATGTGAGTTCCTGATGGGTAGAGTTGAGTTGTGGGGGGGTGATGAATATTGTTCTCTACTTTGTGGCCAACATACTCAAACGCCTAAGGGTGTTGTCTCCCCAAAAAATGATGAAGAGCTCTGCAGATAAGCATAACCCACGATGACACAGATTATTCAACACATGATTTAACATGTCCCCTAAACTGATATTGTTAGCAATGTACAGTTTCATATTTTACAACGTACAGTGGCAAGAAAAAGTATGTGAACCCTTTTGGAATTACCTGGATTTCTGCATAAATTGGTCATAAAATGTATCTGATTTTCATCTAGGTCACAACAAATAGACAAACACAGTTCACTTAAACTAATAACAATTATACATTTTCATGTCTTTATTGAACACAGTGTAAACATTCACAGTGCAGGGTGGAAAAAGTATACCTCCTTTGGAAACAATAACCTAAACCAAACGTTTTCTGTAGTTGAGGATCAGACCTGCACAATGGTCAGGAAGAATTTTTGACCATTCCTCTTTACAAAACTGTTCCAGTTCAGCAATATTCTTGGGATGTCTGGTGTGATGCCACAGTCACACACCACAGCATCTCAAATCGGGTTGAGGTCAGGACTCTGACTGAGCCACTCCATTAGGCGTATTTTCTTCTGTTGAAGCCATTCTGTTGTTGATTTACTTCTGTGTTTTGAGTCGTTGTCCTGTGGCATCACCCAATTTCTGTTGAGCTTCAATTGGCGGACAGATAGCCTAACATTCTCCTGCAAAAGGTCTTGATAAATTTGGGAATTCATTTTTCCATCAATGATAGCAAGATGTTCAGGCCCTGAGGTAGCAAAGCAGCCCCAAACCATGATGCTCCTCCACCATGCTGTACTGTTGGTGTGCTGTGCCTTTTTTTCCTCCACACATAGTGTTGTATTCCTTCCAAACGACTCTACTTTAGTTTAATCTGTCCACACAATATTTTGGAACATCCAGGTGCACTGCTGCAAACTTCAGACATGCAGCAATGTTTTTTTGGAAATCAGTGGCTTTCCTCCCATGAACACCATTTTTTTTGTGTGTTTTACGTATCGTAGAATTGTCAGAGATGTTTGCATGTTCCAGAGATTTCTGTAAGTCTAACTGACAGTCTAGGATGCTTCTTAACCTCACTGTGCATTTTGCGCTGTGCTGTTGCAGTCATCTTTGCAGGACGGCCACTCCTAGGGAGAGTAGCAACAGTGCTGAACTTTCTCCATTTATAGACAATTTGTCTTACCGTGGACTGATGAACATCTAGGGTTTTAGAGATACTTTTGTAACCCGTCCCAACTTTATGCAAGTCTTCAATTCTTAATATTAGGTATTCTGAGATCTTTTGTTCGAGGCATGGTTCACATCAGGCAATGCTTCTTGTGAATAGCAAACTCAAATTTTGTGACAGTTTTTTTTATCGCAGGGAAGCACTAACCAACATCTCCAATCTCGTCTCATTGATTGGACTCCAGGTTAGCTGACTCCCGAGTCCAATTAGCTTTTGGAGAAGTCACTAGTCATTAGTCTAGGGGTTCACATACTTTTTCCAACCTACACTGTGAATGTTTAATTTTGTATTCAATTTAGACAAGAAAAATACAATAATTTGCGTGTTATTAGTTGAAGCACACTGTTTGTCTATTGTTGTGACTTAAATGAAGATCAGATCAAATTTGATGACCAATTCATCCATTAACAAAAACTTAGGAGAGCATATTTATTATTACTTTGAAGAATTAATCAAAAGTGTTGTGCAAAATCTAAATATAATGTATGTATTAGATATTCATCTTATCGACTATGGATGTTTCTTGTAACCTTAAGACCTGCTTAACTAAATAAACTATGTAAAAAATAATAATTGTATAACATGCATTTATTGACTTTCATTAACATTAGTAAATATATACATACAACCATTTATTATGAAGACCTGCATAAAAAAAATAAAAAAACATCTAGATTATAAGCAGATCTTCAAATATGGGTTAAATAAAAATACATGTCAGCAATCTACACACAATACCCAATAATGACAAAGAGAAAATAGATTTTTCAAAAGTTTTGCAAATGTATTAAAAATAAAAAACAGAAAGAGCTTATTTACATAAGTATTCAGACCCTTTGCTATACAACTCGAAATTGAGCTCAGGTGCATCCTGTTTCCATTGATCATCCTTGAGATGTTTCTACAACTTGATTGGAGTTCACCTGTGGTAACATCACCAGTCTATATAAGGTCCCACAGTTGACAGTGCATGTCAGTGCAAAAACCAAGTCATGAGGAAGGAATTGTCCGTAGAGCTCCGACACAGGGTTGTGTCAAGGCACAGATCTGGGGAATGGTACCAAAAAAAAATGTATGCAGCAATGAAAGTCCAAGAACACAGTGACCTCCATCATTCTTAAATGGAAGAAGTTTGGAACCACCAAGACTCTTCCTAGAGCTGGACGCCCGGCCAAACTGAGCAAATCGGGAGAGAAGAGACTGTCAGGGAGGTGACCTTGAACCGGATGGTCACTCTGACAGAGGTCCACAGTTCCTCTGTGGAGATGGGTGAACCTTCCAGGAGGACTACCATCTCTACAACACTCCACCAATCAGGCCTTTGTGGTAGAGTGGCCAGACAGAAGACACTCCTCAGTAAAAGGTACGACAGCCCACTTGGAGCTTGCCAAAATGCACCTAAAAGGACTCTCAGACCATGAGGAACAATATTCTCTGGTCTGATAAAACCAAGATTTAACTTTTTGGCCTGAATGCCAAGCGTCATGTCTGGAGGAAACCTGGCACCATGTTTTTCAGAGGCAGGGACTGGGAGACTAGTCAGGATCGAGGGAAAGATGAACGAAGCAAATTTACAGAGAGATGCTTGATGAAAACCTGCTCCAGAGCACTCAGGACCTCAGACTGGGGCGAAGGTTCACCTTCCAACAGGACAACGACCTTAAGCACACAGCCAAGACAATGCAGGAGTGACTTCGGGACAAGTCTCTCAATGCCAGCCAGCCAGAACCCGAACATCTCTGGAGAGATGCGACGCTCCCCATCCAACCTGACAGAGCTTGAGAGAATCTCCAGAGAAAAAAGGGAGAAACCCCCCCAAAATTCAGGTGTGCCAAGCTTGTAGCGTCATACCCAAGAATACGAGGCTGTAATCGCTGTCAAAGGTGCATCAACAAAGTACTGAGTAAGGGTCTGAATACTTACGTAAATGTACTATTTCAGTGTTTCATTTTTAATACATTTGCAAAAATTTCTAAAAACCAGTTTTTGCTTCGTCATTATGGTGTAGTGTGTAGATTGATGAACAAAAAACAAGTTAATCCCTTTTAGAGTAAGACTGTAACATAACAAAATGTGGAAAAAGTCAAGGGGTCTGATTACTTTCCGAATGCACTTTATCCAGGGTTTGTTTTAACTAGCTCTATACCTCCATGGAAAAGGTAACAAAAGATAACAAAGCTACAAAATATTGGACATGATCTTCAGCGCCTCTTGTTCGGTGTCAGGAATGTCAGAAAGGTGGTGGAAAAAGGCTTGTCCATGGATGCAGGCTTGGCTGGTCTCCTCTAGCTGCTGTTGCATCCGCAAAAGTATGTTCTCTACATCCTCTTTGGCAAGGGTCACAGGCAGCTGACGGGCCAGTCGAACAGCTTCTCCCTTCAAGCGGAACACACCATCATGCATTAAAGGCAACATAGTGAGTATATTTGGCTTTCACCTAGAGATAGAGTCTTGATCTAGTGGTCTTGATGTTGACATTGGGTTTCTGCTTCTTGGCACCACTATCCTGGTCTGGGTCTTGATCTCGGCTCATAGTATCAGAAAATAACATTGTTTTTTGTAGTCTCTAAACTCATGTGGTCAAGATGCACCACCTTGCTTTCTGGCCAACTCAGTGGCCTTGGGGGTAAGAGTATCTGCCCTGAGATTGGAAGGTTGGGTGTTGGGGAGATGGATTTGTGGTTAGGCCCTGTGATAGACTAGCATCCTGTCCAGGTGGTGTACTTGTACATCAAGCTGTTTTATAATACAAACAAGAGGTAGGCTTTTGCCCCATGGGCCCATTCAGGTTTGGACATGGCTACTCTTACTTACCTTGCTTTTTAAACGTGGAAGCCAGATGCCAAATGTTTAGAGAGAATGTATTATTTCTCTGGGTCTCGTTTTATCACAATGAATTGGTCTTGGTCTCATCATGGTGTCAATATACAGGGTCTGGGTCTCAATGGGACTCGGACTGGAGTGTTCCGGTCTTGACTCCATCTCCACTTTCATTACATGATAAAGGGCTTTCAAAACCTTCACATCAATTTACCGCCAGGAAAGTACAGTATAGGAAGGAACCTTATGTATACACACAGTGCCTTCAGAAATTATTCATACCCCTCGACTTATTCTACATTTTGTTGTGTTATAGCCTGAATTCAAAATGCATTAAATCAATGTTTTTTCTCACCCATCTACACACAATACTCTATAACAGGGGTGGGCAATTCCAGTCCTAGAGGGTCGGATTGGTGTCACAGTTTTCCCCCAGTGAACAATAATCACCTAATCATGATATTCAGCTTAGAACGCAAATTTGATTAATCAGCTGCGTTTGCTAGGGATGGATAAAAAGTGTTACACCAATCAGGTGTGAAAACATGTACACGATTACAAGCATACCCTTGACACAATGCAGCCACTACTATGCTTGAAAATATGGTGAGTGGTACTTTAATGTGTTTTGAACACTTTTTGTGTTCAGGACAATAAGTGAATTTCTCTGCCACATTTTGTTTGCAGTATAACTAGTGCCTTGTTGCAAAAATGATGAATGTTTGGGAATATTTGTATTCTGTACAGGCTTCCTTCTTTTCTCTGTCAATTAGGTTAGTATTGTGGAGTAACTACAATGTTGATACAGCCTCAGTTTTCTTCTATCACAGCCATTAAACTCTGTAGCGGTTTTAAAGTCATCGTTGGACTCGTGGTGAAATCCCTGAGTGGTTTCCTTCCTCTCCGGCAACTGAGTTAGGAAGGACATATGTACCTTTGTAGTGACTGGGTGTATTGATACACCATCCAAAGTGTAATTAATAACTTCACCATGCTCAAAGGGATATTCAATGTCTGCTTTTTTTATGGTTACCCATCTACCAATAGGTGCCCTTTTTTGCGAGGCATTGGAAAACGTCCCTGGTCTTTGTGGTTGAACCTGTGTTTGAAATTCATTCTCGACTGAGGGACCTTACAAATAATTGTATGTGTGGGGTCCAGAGATGAGGTAATCATTCAAAAATCATGTTAAACACTACTATTGCAACTTATTATGTGACTTGTAAAGCAAATGTTTACTCCTGAATTTATTTAGGCTTGCCATTACAAATGGGTTGAATGACTCAATTACAGTCCAGAGTTTCATATTTAATTAATTTGTAAACATTTCTAACAACATAATTCCACGTTGATATTATGGATATTTGTGTAGACCAGTGAACCCCCCAAAAAACTAAAATTGAATACATTTTAAATTCGGGCTTTAACACCAAAATGTGCAGAGTCAACGGGTGTGAATACTTTCTGAAGGCACTGTATATTCACACATACATTTATTATTGTGTAAGTGAGCTTTATTTTCAGGTACATGAATCAATGTTAGTTTCACACCTGAAGGTAGTTGGTGACTTTTAGCGGCCGGCACTCCTGTACGGTCTTAGCATTCCTGTGCAGAACAGCTGTAAGGATCTCCCTGAGGTCCTCCATACCGAGGAAAGGCACGCAGTCGGCCATCGCTGTCACTTCCAGATGTCTCTCAGTGGACGAGGACCCTGGCCAAAGAAAGCAGAAAACAAGGATTAATATACTCTAGACACTAACAACTATCCAGGAAATAATAATAAATAAATATTGTGATTTACACCCATACTGGGGTCCAAGTAAAACATTCAAGGGACCAAATAGAGTGCTAAATGACTATTACGATGTCTTTGCAGACTGGAAACAAAATATTGAGGCGGAAAATGATCCTAATGGCATACAATGTTGTTGAATAAAAATTATACAGTGTTGGTCCCATGTTTAATGAGCTGAAATAAAAGATAACAGAAATGTTCCATACGCACAAAAAGCTTGTAAAAAATAGTGCGCACAAATTTGTTAACATCCCCATCAGTGAGCATTTCTCATTTGCCAAGATAATCTATCCACGTGACAGGTGTGGCATATCAAGAAGCTGATTAAACAGCATGATCATTACACAAGTAGTCCTTGGTGCTGGGGAAAATAAAAGGCCATTCTAAAATGCGCAGTTTTGTCACACAACAATGTCACAGATGTCAAGTTGAGGGAGTGTGCATTTTGCATGCTGACACCAGGAATGTCCAACAGAGTTGTTGCCAGAAAATTGAACGTTAATTTCTCTACCATAAGCAGTCTCCAACATTGTTTTAGAGAATTTGGCAGTACCTCCAACCGGCCTCACAACCACATAGATGTGTATGGCTTCATGTGGTCGAGCGGTTTGCTGATATCAACGTTGTGAACAGAGTGCCCATGGTGGCGATGGGGTTATGGTAGGGGCAGGCATAAGCTACGGAAAACAAACACAATTGCATTTGATCTATGGCAATTTGAATGCACAGAGATACCGTCACGAGATCCTTAGGCCCATTGTCGTGCCATTCATCCGCCGCCATCACCTCATGTTTCAGCATGATAACACACAGCGCCATGTAGCAAAGATCTGTACACATTTCCTGTAAGCTACTAAGACCTTGCAGGAGTGAAACAAACATTTGGGATGCTCTGGATCGGCGAGTACGACAGCGTGTTCCAGTTCCCGCGAATATCTAGCAACTTCACACAGCTATTGAAGAGGCAGGAGACAACATTCCACGGGCCACAATCAACAGCCTGACCAACTCTATGTGAAGGAGACGTGTCACGCCACTTGAGGCAAACGGTGATCACACGAGATACTGACTGGTTTTCATATCCACGCACCTAACTTTAAATGTTCATACATGATAAGCAGGGTCAAGTAAGTGCCGCTTTCGACACCATCAATCACCACATTATTTTGGAGCGATTGGAAAATAATTGATCTATACAGACAAGTTCTTATCTGGTTTAGATCTCATCAGTTCGTCTCTGTGGATGGTTTGTCCTTTGACAAATCAATGGCACGCTTCGGTGTTCCGCAAGGTTCCGTTATAAGACCACTATTGTTTTCACTATGTAGGGAAAGGGAAGGGAAAGGGGGATACCTATTCAGTTTTACAACTGAAGTCATTATGTTACCTCTTGGTGATGTCATTCAGAAACACTCAACTTTTACTGCTATGCAGACAAAGCACTAATTCCCAAAAGTTTTGGGACACTAAAGTCGATGGATAAGAGTACCTCCTTCCTGCTGCCCACTGCACTAGGAAAAACTGTCACCACTGATAAATCCATGATTATCGAGAATTTCAATAAACATTTCTTTACGGCTGGCCATGCTTTCCACCTGGCTACCCCAACCCCAGGCAACATCTCTGCACCCCCCGCAGCAACTGGCCCAAGCCCCCTGGATCCCTACAAATCAGCTGGGCAAGACAATTTGGACCATCTCTTCCTAAAATGATCCGCCACCATTGTTGCAACCCCTATTTACTAGTCTGTTCAACCTCTCTGTTGTATCGTCTGAGATTCCTAAAGATTGGAAACTGGCCGCGGTCATCCCCCTCTTCAAAGGGGGAGACACTCTAGACCCAAACTGTTACAGACCTATACAATCCTGCCCAGCCTTTCTAAAGTCTTCGAACGCCAAGTGAATCAACAGATGACTGACCATTTCAAATCCCACTGTACCTTCTCCGCTATGCAATCTGGTTTCAAGCTGGTCACGGCTTCACCACAGCCACGCTCAAATGTCCTAAACAATATCATAACCGCCACCGATAAAAGACTTTACTGTGCAGCTTCATCGACCATAGGCTAAGGATAAGGCTTTCGACTCTGTCAATCACCGCATTCTTAAATTGGCAGACTCAACAGCCTTGGTTTCTCTAATGACTGCCTCGCCTGGGTCGCCAATTACAGTTGAAGTCGTAAGTTTACATACACCTTAGACAAATACATTTAAACTCAGTATTTCACAATTCCTGACATTTAATCCTAATCTTAGGTCAGTTAGGATCACCACTTTATTTGAAGAATATAAAATATCAGATTAATAGTGGAGAATGATATATTTCAGCTTTTATTTCTTTCATCACATTCCCAGTGGCTCAGAAGTTTACATATACTGAATTTGTATTTGGAAGCATTGCCTTCAAATTGTTTAACGTTTTGGGTAGCCTTCCACAAGCTTCCAGCCTTCTACAAGCTTCCCACAATAAATTGGATTAATTTTGGCCCATTCCTCCTGACAGAGCTTGCTCACACACGCTGTTTAAGTTCTGCCCACAAATGTTCTATGGGATGGATGTCAGGGATTTGTGATGGCCACTCCAATACGTTGATTTTGTTGTCCTTAAGCCATTTTGCCACAACTTTGGAAGTATGCTTGGGGTCCTTGTCCATTTGGAAGACTCATTTGCGACCAAGCTTTAACTTCCTGAGTGATGTCTTGAGATGTTGCTTCAATATATCCACATCATTGTCCTACCTCATGATGCCATCTATTTTGTGAAGTGCACCAGTCCCTCCTGCAGCAAAGCACCCCCACAACATGATGCTTCACGGTTGGGATGGTGTTCTTCAGCTTGCAAGCCTCCCCCTTTTTCCTCTATACATAGCGATGGTCATTATGGCCAAACAGTTCTATTTTTGTTTCATCAGACCAGAGGACAGTTCTCCAAAAAAGTACAATCTTTGTCCCCATGTGCAGTTGCAAACTGTAGTCTGACTTTATGGCGGTTTTGGAGCAGTGGCTTCTTCCTTGCTGAGCGGATTTTCAGTTCATGTCGATATAGGACTTGTTTTACTGTGGATATATATACTTTTGTGCCGGTTTCCTCCAGCATCTTCAGAAGGTCCTTTGCTGTTGTTCTGGGATTGATTTGCACTTTTCGCGCCAAAGTACATTAATCTCTAGGAGACAGAATGAATCTCCTTCCTGAGAGGTATGACGGCTGCGCGGTCCCATGGTGTTTATACTTGCATACTATTGTTTGTACAGATGAACGTGGTGCCTCCAGGCGTTTGGAAATTGCTCCCAAGGATGAACCAGACTTGTGGAGGTCTACAAGGTCTTGGCTCATTTCTTTTGATTTTCCCATGGATGTCAAGCAAAGAGGCACTGAGTTTGAAGGTAGGCCTTGAAATACATCCACAGGTACACCTCCAAATGACTCAAATGATGTCAATTAGCCTATATCAGAAGCTTCTAAAGCCATGTCATAATTTTCTGGAATTTTCCAATCTGTTTAAAGGCACAGTCAACTTAGTGTATGTAAACTTCTGACCCACTGGAATTGTGCTGCAGGCTGTTAGCCAGCCTGCCAGCTTAGTGGAGTCTGCCACTAGCACAGTCAGTGTAGTCAGTTCAGCTATCCCCATTGAGACCATGTCTGTGCCTCGACCTGGGTTGGGGGTTTGCCTTAGCAATCTCACTAGGATAAAAACCTCCTCCATTCCTGTCATTATTGAAAGAGATCGTGATACCTCACATCTCAATATAGGGCTACTTAATGTTAGATCCCTTACTTCAAAGGCAATTAGAGTCAATTAACTAATCACTGATCATAATCTTGATGTGATTGGCCTGACTGAATCATGGCTTAAGCCTGAAGAATTTACTGTGTTAAATGAGGCCTCACCTCCTGGTTACACTAGTGACCATATATCCCAAGGTGTTGCTAACATTTACGATAGCAAATTTCAATTTACAAAAAATAAAAAAGACGTTTTCATCTTTTGAGCTTCTAGTCATGAAATCTATGCAGCCTACTCAATCACATTTTATAGCTACTGTTTACAGGCCTCCTGGGCTATATCCACCGTTCCTCATTGAGTTCCCTGACTTCCTATCGGACTTTGTAGTCATAGCAGATAATATAACATTTTTGGTGACTTTAATATTCACATGTAAAAGTCCACCCACTCCAAAAGGCTTTCGGAGCCATCATCGACTCAGTGGGTTTTGTCCAACATGTCTCTGGAACTACTCACTGTCACAGTCATACTCCGGACCTAGTTTTGTCCCACGGAATAAATGTTGTGGATCTTAATGTTTTCCCCTCATAATCCTGGACTATCGGACCACCATTTTATTACGTTTGCAATTGCAACAAATAATCTGCTCAGACCCCAACCAAGGAGCATCAAAACTCATGCTATAAATTCACAGACAAAACAAAGATTCCATGATGCCCTTCCAGACTCCCTCTGCCTACCCAATGACGTCAGAGGACAAAAATCCTTTAACCACCTAACTGAGGAACTCAATTTAACCTTGCTCAATACCCTAGATGCAGTTGCACCTCTAAAAACATTTCTCATAAGAAACTAGCTCCCTGGTATACAGAAAATACCAGAGCTCTGAAGCAAGCTTCCAGAAAATTTGAACGGAAATGGCGCCACACCAAACTGGAAGTCTTCTGACTAGCTTGGAAAGACAGTACCGTGTATTATCGAAGAGCCCTTACTGCTGCTCGATCGTCCTATTTTTCCAACTTAATTGAGGAAAATAAGGGCAATCCGAAATTTCTTTTTGATACTGTCGCAAAGCTAACTAAAAAGCAACACTCCCCAAGTGAGGATGGCTTTCACTTCAGCAGTAATAAATTCATGAACTTCTTTGAGGAAAAGATCATGATTATTAGACAGCAAATAACGGACTCCTCTTTAAATCTAGGTATTCCTTCAAAGCTCAGTTGTCCTGAGTCTGCACAACTCTGCCAGAATCTAGGATCAAGAGAGACACTCAAGTGTTTTAGTACTATATCTCTTGACACAATGATGAAAATAATCATGGCCTCTAAACCTTCAAGCTGCATACTGGACCCTATTCCAACTAAACTACTGAAAGAGCTGCTTCCTGTGCTTGGCCCTCCTATGTTGAACATAATAAACGGCTCTATCCACCGGATGTGTACCAAACTCACTAAAAGTGGCAGTAATAAAGCCTCTCTTGAAAAAGCCAAACCTTGACCCAGAAAATATAAAAACTATCGGCCTATATCGAATCTTTCATTCCTCTCAAAGATTTTAGAAAGGGCTGTTGCGCAGCAACTCAATGCCTTCCTGAAGACAAACAATGTATACAAAATGCTTCAGTCTGGTATTAGCACTGAGAGTGCACTTGTGAAGGTGGTAAATTACCTTTTAATGGCATCAGACCGAGGCTCTGCATCGGTCCTCGTGCTCCTAGACCTTAGTGCTGCTTTTGATACCATCGATCACCACATTCTTTTGGAGAGATTGGAAACCCAAATTGGTCTACACGGACAAGTTCTGGCCTGGTTTAGATCTATCTGTCGGAAAGATATCAGTTTCTCTCTGTGAATGGCTTGTCCTCTGACAAATCAACTGTAAATTTCGGTGTTCCTCAAGGTTCCGTTTTAGGAACACTATTGTTTTCACTATATATTTTCTCTTGGGGATGTCATTCGAAAACATAATGTTAACTTTCACTGCTATGCGGATGACACATAGCTGTACATTTCAATGAAACATGGTGAAGCCCCAAAATTGCCCTCGCGAGAAGCCTGTGTTTCAGACACAAGGAAGTGGATGGCTGCAAACTTTCTCTTTTTAAACTCGGACAAAACAGAGATGCTTGTTCTAGGTCCCAAGAAACAAAGAGATCTTCTGTTGAATCTGACAATTAATCTTAATGGTTGTACAGTCGTCTCAAATAAAACTGAAGGACCTCTGCGTTACTCTGGACCCTGATCTCTCTTTTGACGAACATATCAAGACCATTTCAAGAACAGCTTTTTTTCCATCTACGTAACATGGCAAAAATCAGAAACTTTCTGTCCAGAAATGATGCAGAAAAATGTATCCATGCTTTTGTTACTTCTAGGTTAGACTACTGCAATGCTCTACTTTCCGGCTACCTCGGATAAAGCACTAAATAAACTTAGTTAGTGCTAAATAAGGCTGCTAGAATCCTGACTAGAACCCCAGAAAATGATCATATTACTCCAGTGCTAGCCTCCCTACACTGGCTTCCTGTCAAGGCAAGGGCTAATTTCAAGGTTACTGCTAACCTACAAAGCATTACATGGGCTTGCTCCTACCTATCTCTCTGATTTGGTCCTGCCGTACATACCTACACGTATGCTACGGTCACAAGACGCAGGCCTCCTCATTGTCCCTAGTATTTCTAAGCAAACAGCTGGAGGCAGGGCTTTCTCCTATAGAGCTCCATTTTTATGGAATGGTCTGCCTACCCATGTGAGAGATGCAAACTCGGTCTCAACCTTTAACTTTATGGCTGCAGGGGCAGTATTGAGTAGCTTGGATGAAAAGGTGCCCATTGTAAACAGCCAGCTCATCAGTTGCTAATATATGCATATTATTAGTATTGGATAGAAAACTCTAAAGTTTCCAAAACTGTCCAAATATTGTCTGTGAGTATAACAGAACTGATAGTGCAGGCGAAACCCTGAGGAAAATCAAAACAGGAAGTGGCTTCTATTTTGAAAACTCCAAGTTCCATAGCCTGACTTTGCTCCATTTAAAGGGATATCAACCAGATTCCTTTTTCTATCGCTTCCTCAACGTGTCAGTCTTCAGACATGTTTTCGTTCTGGCTCATTTTTCAAGATAAAAGCCTGAAACTATTGCGTTAAAGTGGTCACATGAGTTTTGCTCGCGCAACAGAGTTTGGATAGGTATCGCTTTTCCCTCACCTACTGTGAAAGACATTTGCGGTTGATATATTATCGATTATATATTTTAATAACAACCTGAGGATTGGTTATAAAAAACATTTGACATGCTTCTGTGGACATTATTGAAACCATTTGAAATTTTCGGCTGCGTTGTCATGACCGCTCTTTCCTGTGGATTTCTGAACATAACGCAGCAAACGAAGAGGTATTTTGGATATAAAAATAATCTTTATGGAACAAAAGGAACATTTGTTGTGTAACTGGGAGTCTCGTGAGTGAAAACATCTGAAGATCAAAGGTAAAACGATTAATTTGATTGCTTTTATGATTTTCGTGACCAAGCTACCTGATGCTAAGTGTACTTAATGTTTTGTCGTGCGATCGATACATTTACACAAACGCTTGGATTGCTTTCGCTGTAAAGCATAAACTCTGACACGACACGTGGATTAACAAAAGGCTAAACTGTGTTTTCCTATATTGCACTTGTGATTTCATGAATATAAATATTTATAGTAATATTTATTGAATGTAGCGCTATGCTATTCAGCGGTTGTTGATGACACTTATCCCGTTAGTGGGATTGCAGCCATAACAAGTTAAGTCTTTACTGAAGACTTATCTCTTCAGTGGGTCATATGATTGAATGTAGTCTGGCCCAGGAGTGTGAAGGTGAACGGAAAGGCTCTGGAGCAACGAACCGCCCTTGCGGTCTCTGCCTGGCCAGTACCGCTCTTCCCACTGGGATTCTCTGCCTCTAACCCTATTACAGGGTCTGAGTCACTGGGTTACTGGTGCTCTTTCATGCCGTCCCTAGGAGGGGTGCGTCACTTGAGTGGGTTGAGTCACTGATGTGATCTTCCTGTCTGGGTTGGCGCCCCCCACCTTGGGTTGTGCCATGGCGGAGATCTTTGTGGGCTATACTCAGCCTTGTCTCAGGATGGTAAGTTGGTGGTTGAAGATATCCCTCTAGTGGTGTGGGGGCTGTGTTTTGGCAAAGTGGGTGGGGTTATAGCCTTCCTGTTTGGCCCTGTCCGAGGGTATCATCGGATGGAGCCACAGTGTCTCCTGACCCCTCCTGTCTCATCCTCCAGTATTTATGCTGCAGTAGTTTATGTGTCGGGGGGCTAGGGTCAGTTTGTTATATCTGGAGTACTTTTCCTGTCTTATCCGGTGTCCTGTGTGAATTTAAGTATGCCCTCTCTAATTCTCTCTCGGAGGAGGACCTGAGCCCTAGGACCATGCCTCAGGACTACCTGGCTGTGCTGCTGCTCTAGTTTCAACTGTTCTGCCTGCCCGCACCCGCGGTGACAAATAACATTTGATTTGATTTCTCAGCTCACTGGTCACCATAGCAACACCCACCCGTAGCATACGCTCCAGCAGGTATATTTTACTGGTCATCCCCAAAGCAAACACCTACTTTGGCCACCTTCCCTTCCAGTTCTCTGCTGCCAATGACTGGAACGAATTGCAAAAATCACTGAAGTTGGAGACATATCTCCCTCACTAACTTTAAGCGTCAGCTGTCAGAGCAGTTTACCAATCGCTGCAGCTGTACCCTGCCCATCTGTAAATAGCCCATCTAAACAACTACCTACCGCATCCCCATATTTTTTTCCTGCTCTTTTGCACACCAGTATTTCTACTTGCACATCCTCATCTGCACATATATCACTCCAGTGTAAATTGTTAAAGTGTAATTACTTTGCCAGTATTGGCCTATTTATTGCCTTACCTCCTTACTTCATTTGCACACAATGTATACAGATTTTTCTATTGTGTTATTGACTGTACGTTTGTTTATCCCATGTGTAACTGTTGTTTTGGTCACAGTTGTAAATGAGAACTTGTTCTCAACTGGCCTACCTGGTTAAATAAAAAGGCTAAATATTTTTTTTTTTTAAACTGCTGTACATTTTGATGAAACATGTTGAAGCCCAAAAATGAACCCTCGAAGCCTGTGTTTCAGACATAAGGAAGTGGATGAAGGCACATTTTTTACTTTTAAACTCAGTCAAAACAGAGATGCTACTTCTAGGTCTGCTGTCGGATCTAACAATTAATCTCAAAGGTTGTACAGTTCTCAAATAAAACTGAAGGACCTCAGCGTTACTCTGGACCCTGATCTCTCTTTTGACGAACATATCAAAATTATTTAAAAAGACCCACTTTTTTCTGGCTTCGTAAAATTGCAACAATCTGAAACTTTTCGCCCAAATGATGCAGAAAAGCATATCCATGCTTTTGTCACGTCAAAATTATAAATACTGCAATGCTCTACTCTCCACTACCCGGACAAGGCACTAAATTAACTTCAGCTAGTGTTAAATATGGCTGCTAGAATCTTGACTAGAACACCCCAAAAAAATAATATTACTCAAGTGCTAGACTCTGGCTTCCTGTTAAGGTTAGGGCTGATTTCAAGGTTTTACTGCTAACCTACAAAGCATTACATGAACTTGCTCTCCGATTTGGTCCTGCTGTACAAACGTCAAGGCATTGTCTCTGCCTCGCCGGCTCCCCTCTCTCCACTGCGATTTTCTGCCTCTGAACCTAAGGGAGCTGATTCACTGGCTTGCTCGCACTCTCCCATGCCCTCCCAAGGAGAGGGGCATCAAGTTGTACCAGGCTTGACTTGAGTGCGTTGAGTCACTGACATGATCTTCCTGTCCGGCATTGCACCCCCTCGGGCTCTTGTGGTAGGGCGAGATCTTCATGGGCTATACTCGGCCTTGTGTCAAGGTTGTAAGTTAGTGGTCTGTTGATATCCCGTTGGAGATGTGGGGACTGTGCTTTGGCAAAGTGGGTGGGGTTATCTCCTGTCTGGGGGTAACTTTGGATGAGGCCACAGTTTTCCCCCAACCCCCCACCTCAGTCTCCAATAGTCTATGTGCCAGGGAAGCTAGGGTGAGCATGATCTTAGGTATGCTCCCTCTAATTATCCCATTTCGCTTATCTCTCCCATAGGACCTGAGCCCAACGAACATGCGTCAGGACTACCTGGCCTGACAACTCCGCTGTCCTCATCCCCAGTCCATCTGGTTTGCTGCTGATCCAGTTTCTGCTGTTCTGCCTGCACCTGTTCACCGGACGTGCTACCTTGTCCGGGACCTGCTGTTTCGACAACCTCCCTCTCTCTACTGCACCTGCTGCCTCGGCCTCTGAATGCTTGGTTATGAAAAGCCAACTGACAGTCACTGCTGAGGTACTGACCTGTTGCACCCTTAAACACTGTGCTTATTATTTGACCCTGCTTTTACTTCATCTTGAAGAACAATTTTGCCTTAATGGCCATGTACAATGCATTCGGAAAGTATTCAAACCCGTTCCCTTTTTCCACATTTTGTTAAGTTATTACATTTTACAAATGTATTGTTCTAATACACCCACAAGCCTCACAAGACTCGTCTGAAGTTCCCCGGTACCAGTTAAAAAATGAAGTAGACATGGAGATATTTTAGTTTAGTGCCTAAGGGGATAAATACATGGTAAAATGTTTTTAAATAACAGTTTCCTTATTCCTTCTTATGTTTAGGGTAGGGGTTAACATTAGGTTTAGGGTAGTGACGTCCCAAGGATCCCGGATAGCACTGACCCTAGCAAAACAGTCTTGTAGCCTCGCTTCTGCTTCATCAGACCAATTCCGTATTGATCGTGTCACTGGTACTTCCTGTTTGAGCTTTAGTTTGTAATCAGGGAGAAGGAGAATAGAGTCATGGTCAGATATGGCCAAAGGGAGGACAAAGGAGGGCCTTGTATGCGTTTCTGTGGCTAGAATAAAAGTGATCTAAAGTTTGTGCCCCTAGTGGCACAGGAGACATGTTGGTAAAAGTTAGGTAGAATGGTTAAGGTCTGCCTGCGTTAATGTCTCCACCCACCAGAAACGCTGCCTCTGGTCAAGTGGTTTCTTGTTTGTTTTTGCCCCCATACAGTTTGTTGAGTGTCAGAGGTGTGGGATTGTGGAGGGATGTAGACAGCCATGATAATTACAGATGAAAACTCTTGGTAGATAAAAGGGTCTGCAGCTTACCATGAGGTATTCTATATCAGGTGAGCAAAAGCTAGAGATTTCCTTCACACTGGAAGCAGTGCACCAGTTGTTTATGAAGAGGCACACCTCTCTTCCCCTTTGGACTTGCCCGAGGCTGCCTTCATCCGATCGTGCCGCTGCATGGAGAAACCACTGAGTTCTACGTACATAGTCATCCAGTCACGTTTCACTCAAGTCTCTCCGATATGAGCTTCTTCACGAGTCTCCTCCATCTTATTCTTGAGTGACTGGACATTTGCCAATAGTGTGCCAGTCGGTTTTCTCTTCGTCTCAATCTCACCAGGATGCCGGCTCGTCTACCGTGTCCACACCCTCTGTGTTTTGGTAGCCCATGAAACAAAGGAATGGGGTATGAACAAGGGAACAGCGGAGTCAGAATTGAAGTCGGATTCGAAGTCAAAATCGAGATTAGTAACTGTCAATCTGATGTAAAGAAGTGTGTGTGTGTGGCGGTCATATGTGTTACAAGTATGAACGTTTAACCAAAAAAAGTTAAAACCAACACAAAAAAGTCGATAAATAGCAAAGTTGGGTTGGAACTCTTAAGATGTCGCCCTTCTCTGTTGGTGCCATCTTTCCATCAGATTCCATGTAACTTTAAAACACATGTAATCAGTTACTCCAACCCTGTGTGCTACTATTATGAGGCAAAACCCTTGCCTGTGAACAAATATTTGTGTTGAACCCATCGGAATCACATGACACACAAAACGTAGGTTTCTCTATTGCATCAAGATGATATGGGTTAAGTACTTGCAGTGGCAGGTGACTCAAGACAACACAGTCGCCATGCATTAATCACTCAGTAATGAGGAAAAACATTGGCGAAAGGAAAGCAAATGTAATAGGGGCCGCACTGGCAAAGGATCAAATTTGGGTAAATAAGCAACAAGCCGCCACTCAGCTATTCTGTAGGATAGAACATAGCACAACTTAAGTTCTAAGAGACCTCGGAGACAACAACCACTGTGACCATTATAATACCAATACCACTCATTTTCCTATGACCAGAAATGTGAGCAATATTACATTACTGTTAAAAATCTGATATTGCTACTACTGTTGGCAATCGCTCCATCCTGGCTACCTAGTCTCACATTCACACCCACCTGCTGGGATTGGCAACAAAAATACTTGGAAATTCTTCCCTCTCTAAAGGGCAGCCATTATCTTCACCTGCACACTGTGGTACAAACCCACTGTGAGGGCACAATGCCTGGCAAAATGCCAAAGTCAACTAAGGTGACCCATACCGGCACTAAAAAAAAACAGGATTTGGAGAAGGCCTTTTGCACTTTTCAACAGCAAGAAAAAAATAAGGTCACACCAACTGAAGACAAGGGGGATGGGGAGTAGTTTGCTTTAGCTTTCACAGCCATTCAAGGTATTTGAGACTGTTCAGTACCATCTAACACTATTAATAGTGAACATATACACATTAAAATGCAGAGAAACTGTGTGGATGTCATATGAAAAACAGAAATATACCCGTACACAAACACTGACTGAAAAATCAAAACATTGAAAAGCTAATAAAAATGGTAAATCAGTTGTCTGAATCTTGATGGGAATTTCCCCCCTCCACATTTAAAGCATTGATGGCAAGGGATTATGACTAATGATAATGGGATGGATTCATCATCGTTAATCCCCCCAGAGGGAATTCGGTCCCAAGTCAGCACCTAGACAAGTTACTTGAAAATGTTGAACACTGAAAACCCACTTCCATACAAAGAAATGCAGAACCTTGAATAACTTTAAATATGTTGCATATGATGGAAGCATTTTGGGGAGAAATTATTTTTTCCCTCTCATCCACTGCTAAAATAATACTGACAGAAATAATTTACCATAATCCTGTAACTCCAGCTCTTATGTTTGACATTTCTAAATCATTTGTGAACTATGACATTAATGACATCCAATGAGCCCAACCTTTGTCAAATTGAATTGCACAATCCTTCAGACCTTTAAACAGCTTGAATCAAGGAATAATAAAAGGCCCATTTTCTAACAGAAGGAAAGGGTGGGCTGTAAAATTCAGTTTTATGTACCAGCGAGAGAAAGTAAGTAAGATGAAAGGATAGGACCAGGAAAACATTGAAGTCATCAAATAGGTTAAATGTTTTTTAAAACAACAACCTTGAATCATTTTTAACAAGTCAGCAAACTTTCACTGGGTCCAACTGCATTACCAGGACCAGGGAAATGCTGACCAATATATTTGACAAAAAATGTTAATTGTATATTTCGTCTCTCTGTGTTTGGAAATGTTCTTTCAATTCGCATGAGGCTCAATGCATCTCCCCGGAGAAAGCATTCGAGCCAGTGAAAAAGCACCCCTCTGTCTGTATATGTAGGCCATCGATCTGATGCTCTCTGGTCGCAGGCCTCCTAATTGTCCCTAGAATTTCTAAGCAAACAGCTGGAGGCAGGGCTTTCTCCTATAGAGCTCCATTTTTATGGAATGGTCTACCTACCCATGTCAGAGACGCAAACTCGGTCTCAACCTTTAAGTCTTTACTGAAGACTCATCTCTCATATGATTGAGTGTAGTCTGGCCCAGGAGTGGGAAGGTGAATGGAAAGGCTCTGGAGCAACGAACCGCCCTTGCCGTCTCTGCCTGGCCGGTTCCCCTCTTTCCACTGGGATTCTCTGCCTCTAACGCTATTACAGGGGCTGAGTCACTGGCTTACTGGGGCTCTCTCATGCCGTCCCTGGAAGGGGTGAATCACCTGAGTGGGTTGATTCACTGATGTGGTCATCCTGTTTGGGTTGGCGTCCCCCCTTGGGTTGTGCCATGGCAGCGATCGTTGTGGGCTATACTCAGCCTTGTCTCAGGATGCTAAGTTGGTGGTTGAAGATATCCCTCTAGTGGTGTGGGGGCTGTGCTTTGGCAAAGTGGGTGGGGATATATCCTTCCTGTTTGGCCCTGTCAGAGGGTGTCCTCGGATGGGGCCACAGTGTCTCCTGACCCCTCCTGTCTCAGCCTCCAGTATTTATGCTGCAGTAGTTTGTGTCGGGGGGCTAGGGTCAGTTTGTTATATCTGGAGTACTTCTCCTGTCCTATTCGGTGTCCTGTGTGAATTTAAGTGTGCTTCCTCTAATTCTCTCTTTCTCTCTTTCTTTCTCTCTCTCTCGGAGGACCTGAGCCCTAGGACCATGCCCCAGGACTACCTGACATGATGACTCCTTGCTGTCTCCAGTCCACCTGGCCGTGCTGCTGCTCCAGTTTCAACTGTTCTGCCTTATTATTCGACCATGCTGGTCATTTATGAACATTTGAACATCTTGGCCATGTTATAAACTCCACCCGGCACAGCCAGAAGAGGACTGGCCACCCCACATAGCCTGGTTCCTCTCTAGGTTTCTTCCTAGGTTTTGGCCTTTCTAGGGAGTTTTTCCTAGCCACCGTGCTTCTACACCTGCATTGCTTGCTGAATTTGGCCTCCCTTAATAATAAAAAAATAATAATAGCCAATCAGCTAAACTGAGTGAGCTCAACTGTGAATGGTCCTGGTATACCAAAAAAAAGTGTCAATGGATGCCAGTTTGGATTTTGCTTCCCTCCACTCCAGAAATTGCCAAGAAACTAAAGATCTCGTAGAACGCTGTGTCCGACGCCCTTCACAGAACAGCGCAAACTGTCTCTAACCAGAATAGAAAGAGGAGTGGGAGGCCCCGATGTCCTCTTGCTCAGTTGAACAAGTACATTAGTGTCTAGTTTGAGAAACAGGGCAAATAATAAATAATACCCGAAACACCAGTCTCAGCGTCAACAGTGAAGAGTCAAATCCGGGATGCTGGCCTTCTAGGCAGAGTTCCTCTGTCCAGTGTCTGTTCTTTTGCCCATCTTAATCTTTTATTTTTATTGGCCAGTCTGAAATATGGCTTTTTCTTTGCAACTCTGCCTAGAAGGCCAGCATTCCGGAGACACCTCTTCACTGTTGGCGTTAAGACTGGTGTTTTGCGGGTACTATTTAATGAAGCTGCCAGTTGAGGACTTGTGAGGCGTCTGTTTCTCAAACGAGACACTAATGTACTTGTCCTCTTGCTCAGTTGTGCACCGTGGCCTCCCGCTCTTTCTATTCTGGTTAGAGCCAGTTTACGCTGTTCTGTGAAGAGGGGGAAAAAAAGTTGTAATAGTCATTTACAACAGTATTTCTCATCAATTTGATGTTATTTTAATTGACCATTTTTATTGCTTTCTTTCAAAAACAAGGACATTTCTAAGTGACCCTTTTGAACGGTAGTGTATATAGTCTTTATTCATTCCTACTTAGATGTGTATTGTGTATATATGTTGAGTAATTTGTTCGATACTACTTAGATATTACTGCACTGTGGGAGCTAGAAGCACAAGAATTTCACTACAACAGCATCTGCTAATCACACGTATCCCCCCAAAATTGATTTAATTTATCTGGCGAGTTTCTCCCATTCTTCTCTCCAGAACCTCTCAAGCTATGTCAGGTTGGATGGGAAGCGTCGCTGCACAGCTATTTTCAGGTCTCTCCAGAGATGTTCGATTGGGGTCAAGTCTGAGCTCTGGCTGGGCCACTCAAGGACATTCAGCCACTCCTGCGTCATCTTGGCTGTGTGCTTAGGGCAATTGTCCTGTTGGAAGGTGAACCTTTACCCTAGTCGGAGGTCCTGAGCGCGCTCTGAAGCAGGTTTTCGTCAAGGATCTCTCTGTACTTTGGTCAGGATCGAGGGAAAGATTAAGAGAGCAGTCTCCCAGTCCCTGAAAAACATCCCCACAGAATGACGCTGTCACCACCATGCTTCAACGTAGGGATCGAGCCAGGTTTCCTCCAGACACGCTTTTCGGCATTGTCGTGACCGCAATATCCGGTCGAATTCTCAGCCAAACGTGAAGAACTAACAGTTATTAGTTATTTCGGCTACAAAAATAATATTTTTGGAAAAAAGGAACATTTGCTATCTAACTGAGAGTCTCGTGAGTGAAAACATCCGAAGCTCAAAGGTAAACGATTTAATTTGATTGCTTTTCTGATTTGTGACCAGGTTGCCTGCTACTAGCAAGGCATAATGCTATGCTAGGCTATCGATAAACTTACAAATGCTTGTCTTGCTTTGGCTGTAAAAGGCATAATTTCAAAATCTGAGATGACAGGGTGATTAACAAAAGGCTAAGCTGTGTTTCACTATAATTTCATGAATATTTTCTAGAAAATATTTTTTGTCCGTTGCGTTATGCTAATTACTGTAGATGACAAAGCTCCCAGATGGGTAGTTACAAGAAGTTAAATATGGCTATTTGTCAACTAAACAACCAATGATGAAAATCTATTTAATTCATATTCTACCCTACCTGGAGTGAGTGTGATTTGAAACCCGTTGGCCACAAGCCTGGGATCAGAGAAGATGGCCATTCCTCTCAGCTCAGGACTTCCCTTCTCCATTGTACAGAGAGACTGAGTATACTCAGCACCCCCTAGGATACTAAAAAAAGACAAGCACATATTGCATTAACAAAGGACAACAAATCTATACCTGGTACCACATGGGACAATGATCCCTAAAGTAATCATGTACACTGTACAAAAATATAAATGCAACATGTAAAGTGTTGGTCCCGTGTTTTAGGAGCTGGAAAAAAAGATCCCAAAAATGTTTCATACGCACAGAATGCTTATTTTGCTAAAATTTTGTGCACAAATTTGTTTACATCCCTGTTAGTGAGCATTTATCCTTTACCAAGATAACCTTGTGCTGGGGACAATAAAAATCTACAAACAAATGTGCAGTTCTGTCACAACACAATTCCACAGATGTCTCAAGATGAGGGAGCATGCAATTGGCATGCTGACTGCAGGAATGTCCACCGGAGCTGTTGCCAGATAATTGAATGTTAATTTCTCTACCATAAGCCAATGTCTCTTCAGAGAATTTGGAAGTACATCCAACCAACCTCACAACACGTGTAACCATGCCAGCCCACACCCGGGCTCTCTTCACCTGCAGGATGCTGATAAGTATTTATGTCTGTAATGAAGCCCTTTTGTGGGGGAAAACTCATTCTGATTGGCTGTGCCTAGCTCCCCAGTGGTGTGACTGGCTCCCAAGTGGGTGGGTCAGTGCCCTTCCAGGCCATGCCCCTGCCCAGTCATGTTTCATTCATAGATTAGGACATTATTTATTTATTTCAATTGACTGATTTCCTTTTATGAACTGTAACTCAGTAAAATCTTTGAAATTGTTACATGTTGCGTTTATATTTTTTGTTCAGTATAATTATAAAATTACAATTCTACCCAGTAATTTATAAGTACTGTATAGCAGGTACCAGATGGTACCAGATAGTGTTACATAATGACTAGATTATATAATGCTTTATGAAATAAACTTATGAGCGAAGAACAAGATTGGGTCAATGTTCACATTTCACTGTTGGGTAACGTATCACTCAGATTTCTCACCTATCTGTTAACTGTATCGGGTTCTGCAGGCTCACTGCTGGAAGTATATTATTCTCCAGAAGTCTCTTAAACAGCAAGGCCTCCTCCACCCGAAATGGATTTAACAACATGAGCTTTCTACCACATAAAACGACCCAGGCGCTTTGAGAGGCCAAGCGGTTTACAAGCCGGAGGCCCTGAGGTCTTGGGTTGCTCTGGAACGAGAGGCGATGAAGCCGCTGCCTGAGGGTAACCACACTGAACGGCGGTAGTGGCTGTGAGGGCTTTGGCCCAGGGCTCCTCTTTTTCTGGGGCTGGGAAAAGAAGAGCTGGTCTAGGACCGGCTGGTTAGAAGGCAGGACCTTGCGTTTCTGGCCCTGGGGCCGACTCAGCGGGGAGACCAGACAGAGCCGCCTCTCGGGCTCTCTCACATCTCGATCAGAGGCCAGCTTGGTCTGGAGGTCATAGAGTTCCAGGTGTTTCTTTGCCTTATCCTCATACCTGCAAGGACCAGAAACCAATTAAGAAATGGTATATTATCATCTCCAACATAACAAAGGTATCTCACTCAAAATCAAAATAATAATCAAAATAAAGTTTAATGAAAATATGTTTATTATTTGAATATGTTGGTAACCCATTGTATTAAAGACATAATGCCCTCGAAATAGATAGATAGATAGATAGAACAGGAAACTAGGCGTCTGTCGCGCGTCAACAATGTTGCTCTCCACTTTCTAGAGGACCGAGTTGAGATCAGTGGAATGCCCCCAGTTGAATTAAAGTATGACAGATGAGGGAGAAAATTCTGCCGTTTGATTGCAATTATGCAGAGGGTGTCGAAAAGAGAACACACAAAAGGCTATTGTATAAAATACCTGTCTCCAGATTACATATTCAAACAAAGGGCAACCATGGCATCCGTGACAAAGGGAGAAGATGGTCTTCCAAGCTACATTTTCAGATATTAATTAAGCAATTCTAATTTAGTCAGAATTTATTTTCATTTCAAGTTAAGGCGAACTTCATTTCAAGTTACCTGGATCGCTAGTTAACGTTACAAATAATATTACTACACAGATCATAAATGTATATCAGTGCCATTTGCATTGCTAGTTATAGCCTAATGTTAGCTAGCTAACATTGAACCTGGTTGGTTAGCTACCTGCAGCTTCATGCAGGGTAGTAAGTAACATTGTGAGTTGGGATTAAGGTTCATTGTTTAACTAGTTACATGTCTGAACTAAGACTCCACTATATGCAAGTAACCGTTTCAATGGAATGTTCATGATGTCACTGCGACAACTGGCTATCTACCCCGAATTCAGAGGTTTTAGAACAACTACTCATTCAAGGGTTTCTTTATTTTTACTATTTCTACATTGTAGAATAATAGTGAAGACATCAAACGTATGAAATAACACATATGGAATCATGTAGTAATCAAGAAAAAAAAGGAGGGTAACACAAATCAAAATTTTATATTTGAGATTCTTCAAATAGCCACTTTGCCTTGACAGCTTTGCACACTCTTGGCATTCTCTCAACCAGCTTCATGAGATAGTCACCTGGAATCAATTTCAATTAACCGGTGTGCCTTAAAAGTTAATTTGTGGAATTTCTTTCCTTCTTAATGCGTTTCAGCCAATCAGTTGTGCTGTGACAAGGTAGAGAAGACCGCTATTTGGTTTTTTTAAAAAGTAGTTAATATTACGTCAAGAACAGCTCAAATAAGCAAAGCGAAACGACAGTCCATCAATACTTTAAGACATGAAGGTCGGTTAATGTAGAACATTTCAAGAACTTTGAACGCTTCTTCAAGTGCAGTCGTAAAAACCAAGCGTGATGATGAAACTGGCTCTCATGAGCACCGCCTCAGGAATGGAAGACCCAGAGTTACCTCTGCTGCAGAGGATAAGCTCATTAAAGTTAGCAGCCTCAGAAATTGCAGCCCAAATAAATGCTTCAGAGTTCAAGTAACAGACACATCAACATCAACTGTTCAGAGGAGACTGCGTGAATCAGGCCTTCATGGTTGAATTGCTGCAAAGAAAACACTACTAAAAGGACACCAATAAGAAGAGACTGGCTTGGACCGGCGGAAATCTTTGAGATTTTTTTGGAGACTTTTGGTTCCAACCGCTGTGTCTTTGTGAGACGCGGTGTGAGTGAACGGATGATCTCTGCATGTGCATTTCCCACCGTGAAGCATGGAGGTGGTGGTGTTATGGTGTGGGGGTGCTTTGCTGGTGACACTGTCTGATTTATTTAGAATTCAAGGCACACTTAACCAGCATGGCTACCACAGCATTTTGCAGCGATACACCATCCAATCTGGTTTGCGCTTAGTGGGACTATCATTTGTTTTTCAACAGGACAATGACCCAACACACATCCAGGCTGTGTAAGAACTATTTGACCAAGGAGGACAGTGATGGAGTGCTGCATCAGATCTGGCCTCCACAATCCCCCGAACTCAACTAAATTGAAATGGTTTGGGATGAGTCAGACTGCAAA
Source organism: Oncorhynchus keta (assembly GCF_023373465.1). Taxonomy (NCBI): domain Eukaryota; kingdom Metazoa; phylum Chordata; class Actinopteri; order Salmoniformes; family Salmonidae; genus Oncorhynchus; species Oncorhynchus keta. The sequence goes on from NC_068427.1 coordinate 9,400,788, forward strand.
GTGAAGGAAAAGCAGCCAACAAGTGCTCAGCAACTCCTTCAAGACTGTTGGAAAAGCATTCCGCGTGAAGCTGGTTGAGAGAATGCCAAGAGTGTGTAAAGCTGTCAAGGCAAAGGTGGCTATTTGAAGAATCTCAAATAAACAAATCTAAATATATTTCATAACACTTTTGGTTACTACATGTTTCCATATGTGTTATATAATAGTTTGTCTTCACTATTATTCTACAAATGTAGAAAATAGTCAAATGAAAGGAAAACCCTTGAATGAGTAGGTGTTCTAAAAGTTGACCGGTAGTGCAGGTTTATTGAAGGTGTCACAAGTTGCAACCACTTAAATATCCTAAATTCACATATGGAATCTTGATTCAAATTACTTTGTGAATCTAAGTGGGTCCCAGTGACATGCAGTAAATCATAGCTTAGAAAATGTGCAGAAAATGTCAAGATGAAAAACAGCTGCTACTAGTAGTCAGATGGGGGTGGGAGGTGAATCACTCAAAATGGAAATGGGGGACTGTTAACATATCCAGTCTTGACCTTCCACTTGGAATTGTCCACATTCCTGCCAATTAACATCAGTGGCAGTGTGTTGAGGTTTGCTAGCTGCTGTCAATACATACACTTTTTGAGTCACCTCAAGGCTATAGGTAAGGGCTAAAGTAGCGATAACATGCTTGAAAGCAATAACAACTGCTTGTATCCAAGTATGATCAGATATTGGTTCAATACACAAAAATAAGAATTTAGCTCCACAAACCTCATTCATTCAAAAAACACAAATCTTTCTCCACATTTTGTATGGCATCTGTTTGGCACTTCCTTTCACAAGTTGTGTGTTAATGTGTTGAGTCGGCAAATAAAGAAACCCATCCCATTTTACTGTCAATCTGCCTGAGTCGTTTATGCCCTGAAACACCCCGTTTAAATTTAAGGAAACAGTTGCAAGTGAAACAGGAAACAGCAGTCCAGGGTGACAGAATAAAAAAAGTAATTGAACCCAATTCAGAATGCGCAAATCATTGGTTGTCAGAGGGACATGTCTCCGTTTCTGGGAAAGTATATTAAAAATAAGCTAAAAGCGGTCCCAAAAAAGTTGACCTTTTAAAGTTTGTAAACTTTTGTGAAGTGCAGAAGCGATACCAGTATTCTAATGTGAAAGGCTCCAAAATGAGCATTTGTGGGGAGCTCAGGGGACAGAGAAATTTGGGGTGCTCCCAAAATTCTGGAGTAATATTGTCAGCGTTGCTATATAAAAAAAAAATGTAAGTGTCCATCTATACTGTAAATCACCTTCTACCAACGCCGTACCTTCTGGAAGTCCAAACAGTACAGCCTTAAGACAAAGGTCCACCTACACAACAGCAATGTAAAGCAGTAAGGCAATTTAAGTCTCCCTGGATATTATTAGGTAACACAATGTTTGCATTTAGAGCCTGGCTTTCATAAGAGAGGATCAAAAGTAAATAGTGCCTGCAATAAGAAGTCAGTGCTTCTCTAGCACAGGGATTCTGGAGGAGGATCTGGTCTATACATTTAGCTGGAAGACAGACAGTGTTTTTGTTATCTTTCCTCATTCTATTGCTTCATATAATCACAACAAATAAAACATTGCAAGAGCTACATCAAGCGTGGGGGGTCTGCTAACTTCCATTCCCACACGCTTCCTAGTAAATAACCCCATGGGTTTATGGCACTGCATCCACACATGCAACTGACCTGTGTTACTAAAGTTCATGCGAAAGCGATAACGATTCCTAGAAGTGGCATGCCACTTAACAGCAGCGTCGAAAAGAGCCAAATATTTGCCTCCTCTTATTTCATGTTTAAGACAGCACTAACACATGGCGCGATTCTAAAACAGATGTCTTTTTCCATACACTCGTCCATACCTTTACATAGGTTCCACACGTAGGCTAATGCTGATACACATTTTCCATCATTTCAATTGGTATGCAGTAATCTACGATAAATTCAGTAGAGGCTAATGAGGTTATTCCATGTTGTTCGGTCTGGATTTACTGGCCTGTGAAAGTGTATCTGGATGTTGTTAGAAGTCCAGAGAATGGTAGTACGACATGCATTGCTCATCTTTGATACGTTCGATTAAAATAATTCTACAATGTCAGGAAAGCACAAAGGCGAGTTGCCTTGTGCGGAATCATGAGTCATGCAGACCCTATTACAGTGTGCTGTGGTATGGATACTGCGGAAAAATCATATCCTCTCAGTTGTGGAAAGGCAATTAAAAAAAGGTCACAAAGTGTAAGATGTGCAACATTAGTGTAATTCCCCAAAGTTGCAAAATGTTCAAAATATTGATAGCACTTTATAATAGCTCCACATAATAAAGCATTTATTTATGAATTAATTAGTAAATCATTTATTCATAAATGATTAATCATTACTCATTTGTAAATGTTAGTAACCTGGTTATTCCCACATTTATAAACAACTTATAAAGTATTTAATAATGATTCATAAGATGATTAATATTGTTCCTTATAAAACATTTACTAGTCATTAATTAAATATTTGTGTGGTCTCATCTAAGTGTGGGCTATTTATACTTTATAAATACTAACAAGTGTTTGTTGGCAGTGACTTTTCTACAAAAACAAAAAAGTGTGTAAAAAACCAAGAACTAGAATCTCACGTAATTTGGTCAGCTGTGCGATTAAGTTCTGGGTCCATACGTGTTAGAAATCGGGAGTTCCGGTTTGCCCTCGCAAAAGGAAAGCCAAAGTCTGCAGTTAAAAGACTGAAGCAATGGAAACAAGAGGTTGAACATGTGAACATTTCTACCTGCAAATCACACACACACACACACACACACACACACACACAGTTGAAGTCTGAAGTTTACGTACACCTTAACCTGAGTTTAAATGTATTTGGTTTTCACAATTCCTGAAAATTCCACAATTCCTCCACATTTAATCCTAGTAGAAATTCCCTGTCCTTCGGTCAGTTACGATCACCACTTTATTTTAAGAATGCGAAATGTCAGAATAATAGTAGAGAGAATGGTTTATTTCAGCTTTTATCACATTCCCAGTGGGTCAGAAGTTTACATACACTCAATTAGTATTTGGAAGCATTGCCTTTACATTGTTGGGTCAAACTTGGGTCAAACATTTCAGGTAATAAGTTGGGTGAATGTTTGCCCATTCCTCCTGACAGAGCTGGTGTAACTCAGTCAGGTTTGTAAGCCTCCTTGCTCGCACACGCTTTTTCAGTTCTGCCCACAAATTTTCTATAGGATTGAGGTCAGGGCTTTGTGATGGCCACTCAAATACCTTGACTTTGTTGTCCTTAAGCCATTTTGCCACAACTTTGGAAGTATGCTTGGGGTCATTGTCCATTTAGAAGACTAATTTGTGACCAAGCTTTGACTTCCTGACTGATGTCTTGAAATGTTGCTTCAATATATCCACAATTTTACTACCTCATGATGCCATCTATTTTGTGAAGTGTACCGGTCCCTCCTGCAGCAAAGCACCCCCACAACATGCTGCTGCCACCCCCGTGCTTCGCGGTTGGGACGGTGTTCTTCGGCTTGCAAGCCGCCCCCTTTTCCCTCCAAACCAAACCGTTATATTTTTGTTTCATCAGACCAGAGGACAATTCTCCAAAAAGTACAATCTTTGTCCCCATGTGCAGTTGCAAACCGTAGTCTGGCTTTTTTATGGCGGTTTTGGAGCAGTGGCTTCTTCCTTGCTGAGCGGCCTTTCAGGTTATGTCGATTTAGGACTCCTTTTACTGTGGATATATATACTTTCGTACCGGTTTCCTCCAGCATCTTCACAAGGTCCTTTGCTGCTGTTCTGGGGATTGATTTGCACTTTTTGCACCAAAGTACGTTCATCTCTAGGAGACAGAACACTTCTCCTTCCTGAGTGGTATGATGGCTGAGTGGTCCCATGGTGTTTATACTTGCCTACTATTGTTTGTACAGATGAACGTGGTACCTTCAGGCGTTTGGAAATCGCGCCCAAGGATGAACCAGACTTGTGGAGGTCTACAATTTCTTTTCTGAGGTCTTGGCTGATTTCTTTGGATTTTCACATGATGTCAAGCAAAGAGGCACTGAATTTGAAGGTAGGCCTTGAAATGCATCCACAAGTACACCTCCAATTAACTCAAATGATGTCAATTAGCCTATCAGAAGCTTCTAAAGCCATGACATAATTTTCTGGAATTTTCCAAGCTGTTTAAAGGCACAGTCAACTTAGTGTATGTATGTATACTTCTGACCCACTGGAATTGTGATAGTGAATTATAAGTGAAATAATCTGTCTGTAAACAATTGTTGGAAAATTGACTTCTCGTGCACAAAGTAGATGTCCTAACAGACTTGCCAAAACTATAGTTTGTTAACAAGAAATATATGGAGTTGAAAAACTATTTAATGTTTTGTAAACTTCTGACTTCAACTGTATACGGACACACCTTCAAATGTGGCCTTCAGCCACACCCGTTTCTGACAGGTGAATAAAATCAAGCACACAGCCATGCAATCTCCATAGACAAACATTGGCAGTAGAATGGCCTTATTGAAGTGTTCAGTGACATTCAACGTGGCACCGTCATAGGATGCCACCTTTCCAACAGGTCAGTTAGTAAAATGTCTGCCCTGGTCAACTGTAAGTGCTGTTAATATGAAGTGGAAACATCTAGCAGCAACAACAGCTCAGCCACGAAGTGGAAGGCCACACAAGCTCGCAGAACGAGTTCCAAACTGCCTCTGGAAGAAACGTCAGCGTAAGAACTGTTCTTCTGGAGATTCAGGAAATGGGTTTCCATGGCCGAGCAGCCGGCTGGAGTGGTGTAAATCTCGCCACCATTCAACTCTGGAGCAGTGGAAACGCTTTCTCTGTAGTGATTAATCACGCTTCACCCTCTTGCAGTCCGACAGACAAATCCGGTTTTGGCAGATGCCAGGAGAACGCTACCTGCCCCAATGCATAGTGCCAACTTCTCAGATAGAGTTCAGTGTGTCAAATCAGAGGGCCTGTTGTCCGGACCTCTGACAGTCTCTAGGGGTGCCACAGGGTTCAATTCTCGGGCCAACTCTTTTCTCTGTATATATCAATGATGTCGCTCTTGCTGTGTGTGATTCCCTGATCCACCTCCACGCAGACAACACCATTCTGTATAGATCTGACCCTTCCTTGGACACCGTGTTAACAAACCTCCAAACAAGCTTCAATGCCATACAACACTCCTTCCGTGGCCTCCAACTGCTCTTAAATGCTAGTAAAACGAAATGCATGCTCTTCAACAGTGCCTGCACTCACCCGCCTGTACAGCATCACTACTCGGGACGGTTCTGACTTAGAATATGTGGACAACTACAAATACCTAAGTGTCTGGTTAGACTAAACTCTCCTTCCAGACTCACATTAAGCATCTCCAATCCAAAATCGGCTTCTTATTTTGCAACAAAGCCTCCTTCGCTCATGCTGCCAAACATACCCTCATAAAACTATGCTATCGATCCTTGACTTTGGCGATGTCATTTACAAAATAGCTTCCAACACTTTACTCAGCAAATTGGATGTAGTCTGTCACCAAAGCCCCATATACTACCCACCACTGTGACCTGTATGCGATCGTTGGCTGACCCCCGCTACATATTCGTCGCCAAACCCACTAGCTCCAGGTCATCTATAAGTCTTTGCTACGTAAAGTCCCGCCTTATCTCAGCTCGCTGGTCACCATAGTAACACCAACCCGTAGCACGCGCTCTAGAAGATATATTTCACTGGTCATCTCCAAAGCCAACACCCCCTTTGGCCACCTTTCCTTCCTGTTCTTTGCTGCCAATGAATGGAACGAATTGCAAAAATCACCGAAGCTGGAGCCTTAGATCTCCCCCTCTAACTTTAAGCATCAGCTGTCAGAGCAGCTTAACGATCACTGTACCTGTACACAGCCCATCTGTAAATAGCACACACACAACTACCTCATCCCCATATTGTTAATTTGTTTTGCTCTTTTGTACCCCAGTATCTCTACTTGCACATCATCATCTGCACATCTATCACTCCAGTGTTAATGCTAAATTGTAATTTCACCACTATGGCCTGTTTATTGACTTACCTCCCTAACCTTACTACATATCATTTTGTATTGTGTTACTGACTGTATGTTTTTTTATCCCATGTGTAACTGTTGTTTTTGTCCCACTGCTTTGCTTTATCTTGTCCAGGTCACAGTTGTAAATGAGAACTTGTTCTCACCTGGCCTACCTGGTTAAATAAAGGTGAAATATATTTATTTTTTAAACTGTAAAGTTAGGTAGAGGATGAATAATGGTCTGGGGCTGTTTTTCATGGTCCGGGCTAAGCCCCTTAGTTCCAGTGAAGGGAATTCTTAATGCTACAGCATACAATTACATTCTAGACAATTCTGTGCTTCCAACATTGTGGCAACAGTTTGGGGAAGGCCCTTTCCTGTTTCAGCATGGCAATGCCCCCGTGCACAAAGCGAGTTCCATACAGATATGGTTTGTCGAGATTGGTGTGAAAGAACTTGTGCCCTGACCAACCCCATTGAACACTTTTGAGATGAATTGGAACGGCGACTGCAAGACAGGCCTAATCACCCAACATCAGTGTCCGACATCACTAATGCTCGTGGCTGAATGGAAGCAAGTCCCCGCAGCAATGTTCCAACATTTTCTAGTGGAAAGCTTTAACAGAAGAGCGGAGGCTGTTATTGGAGCAAAGGGGCGACCAACTTCATATTAAATATTTGTCGGACAATTCATATTTCACACGGTCATGTTTGTGTTTCCATCTAGTCTACAACATGTCATGGAACTTCTGGAAGCACGGCCCCATCCTGCAAAGTGGCACAGAATACGTAGAGCACCTAAAGAGAGGTTTCTACACATCTCACACTTTCTGCCCAGTGTCCACTCAGGACGCACACCACACACCCTCTTGCACCCTCAAAACTTCACCTGCTTTCAAATGAGTTACAACCTGGTCCATGTGAACCAATATAAGGTCCTACCACTTAAAGATCACTCCAAAACCCCTGCCACTGTCACTTCAGGCCCAGGCTGTGTGGTACAAGGGTGAATGGTTGGACTTGGGGCAGACACACTCGATGGAAACATAGGCTCCCCTCTCATGTGTGCTCTCCTTCCCCTCCCTCCTCCTTTTCACTCTCCTCTTCCTTTCTCCCTCATCTCTATCCCTCCCATCATCTCTAACTCCTCTTCCTACCTGCCTTTTGCTGCTGAGCCCTGAATCTCCACATCACTTCCTTCTCTAACACTGACCTAGAGTAACAGAGGGAGAGGAGCAACAAATAGGATACAATTGTGGTTAAGAACATAATCTCGCTCTTCCTTCTGCTCTTTATTCTTCCTTAACCATACACACTCTTCCTAATAAGGGGTTCCATAAAAAAATATAGTGTGACAGTTACACACCTCCCATTCCACACACACACACTCAGTCTCCTCCAATCAACTCTTGCCTGACAGACTAACTACAGAGTTTGACAATGTTAGCTGATTAGTTACGAAGCTGGGCCAGTTTCCAAATGAATTGCATCGGTAGAAACAGGAAGAAAAAAACCAAGCATCTTGTTAGCTGGGAATGTAAGCAAATATACTATAGCAGCAAAAGGGTGGGGACCAACTTCATATTAATGCCCATGATTTTGGAATGAGATTCGACAAGCAGGTGTCCACATACTTTTCGCCATGCATTGTACACTTAACAATCACACATCAGTAGCGAAGGAATAAAAAGTCCACTAGTTGTAGGCTACATCTCCCCGTTTCATGATTAACTACCACTCACTAGGTTGACATTAGCAAAACAGTTACATTACAACTCTCACTCAATTCCTTGCAACAGTTTCACTGTTTATGAATAAAATGGTTGACATATTTCCTTTAACATCCTGTGTTGTATGCTTATTCTTTAACCATTGGTGCTCTTGGCTATTTTGAGAACTTAAGGAGCATCAGCTTATATACTTATAAAGCATAAATAGGCCACACTTTTGAGGCCAAGCAAAAATACTTAACTAATGATTAGTAAATGGTTTATAAAGGACCCATATCAAACATTGTATGAATGGTGTAATGATTGGTAAATTAATAAAGTATTTAACTAATCCATTATAAATGTGTTATTACATGGTGTTATTATAAAGTGCTAACAAAATGATCCAATAATTTGTCTAAAACTATATTCATTCATACACTTAACATTAGGAACACCTGATTTTGCCCTCAGAAGAGCCTGAATTCGTCGGGGCATGGACTCTACAATGTGCTGAAATGTCCCACAGGGATGCTGGATGTCCTTTGGGTGGTGGACCATTCTTGATACACAAGGGAAACTGTTGAGAGTGAGAAACCCAGCAGTTGCAGTTCTTGACAAACCGGTGTGCTGTCACATACTACCATACCCTGTTCAAAATGGGCTTAAATATGTTGTCTTGCCCATTCACCCTCTGAATGGAACAAATACAGAACAATCCACGTCTCAATTCTCTGAAGGCTTAAAAGTAATTCTTTAACCCGTCTCTCCTCCCATTGATCTACACGAGTTGAAATGGATTTAACAAGTGACATCAATAAGGAATCAAAGCTTTCACCTGGGCAGTCTGTCATGGAAAGAGCAGGTGTTCTTAATGTTTTGTATACAGTGTATATCATCCGTTTCGTTCGCCTACATCTTATTATGTCAAAAACGCAACAAATCAAAATACTAGAACATATTCATAAATCAATACCCATCTTTTGCACTTGCTGATTAAGATCTTTCTGACGTCTTCAACTAGAAACAAGCCGCACCAGACAGGCGAGACAGAGGAGAGGGTTAGTGCGTGTCGACATACAGAATATTAAGTTAAATCTGTTAAGCGTCTGACTAGCAAAATACTTTTGAGTGCCTAAGATGCATGGCATACTTTGGAAAAAGGGGAGATATTTCATCATGCAGAATACCTGTTTTACAGTGGAAAATATTGACCATGTAACCTAGTAATCAGATTCAGTTGTCTGGAAAATATAAACATAGCTCATCTCAACAATTCTCTGTCTGGGTAGCAACATGAATATGCCAAGCAAAATTTCCTGGGCCATATTTTACACATGCAAGTGACAGGTCAACCTTTCTTTTTTTTTTGCCTTGCTAATAATAACAAATGGAAACAACTGCTTCGAAAGTGAAGTCTGGAAACCCACTTTTTTCGGTCCTCCTCCCCCAGGTTTTTCCATCGCTCCTGCACGGCAGTGGTGATGTCCTGGAGGCTGGCTGTGGGCTTCTCCTGGAGAACTGATGCCCGGGTCTCCCTCTCAAACAGGGCGGCAGGGGACAGGGGTGTCCTCATGGCACGGTTATTGATCAAGTCGTAGGCCGTCAGCGCCGCCCGTTTCTCCGTTATAGCGTTGGACACCTTTTTGCCAGGGCTGCTCTGACCCTTGGCCTTGACCTGGCCAAGGTCACTGCTCCATCCGGTGGCCAGGTGGATCTTGACGGGCTGCAACGGCTCGCCTGTGGAGGGGTCTGTCAGAGCCGTTCCTCGGCTCCAACTCACTGCTGATAACTGCTCAACGTCTTTGCCTTTGTCATGACCTTGGTCGTGGTTGTCGAGCCTCTCCAGGCCTTTGGCCGTGCCTGGATTTGTTGTCCCGGTGCCGGTCGAAGCCATGTAATCTTCCAATTGTGGAAATGCCAGGTCAAAGTCCCCTGGATTTAGGTTAACTATCCAGTCTTCAGAGGAAGAGGAGGAGCTAGTGTCTGCTGTCTGGTCACCAGCCACTACCCTGGATAGAGGGCCATCACTGCAGTCAGATGGAGCTTTGGCCATTCTGACACTGTGCTCCGCAAGACTGTCCTCTAACTCAGCATTTCCCCTACAGTCGCCCAGTGATGGGCCAGCATGCAGGCCGCTGCCTCCATCGTATTCTGTAGTGACTGGTGTAGCCTCAGTGGCAGACCCCAACCCAGGGCCATAGAAGGAAACCAACAGCGTCTCCACTGCAGCCAGCACAGCCACCTGAGAGTCAAAGTCTCAGTGAGAAATACCACACACACACACACGAATGCCCATGCTGTTCACTTTTCCCTTTCTGCTTACATGAAATGGCTGTGCAACCAGGTAAACTGTTCATTTAATTTCTGTGGTTAATTACAGCACTGGCCAGCTCCTCTTATTTCAAATGGTGGTGGGTGCAGAACTGATTGTCAACTTACTGTTTACGGTCAGCACTTTCTATTTTTATAAAAGAAAATCAAGTTGTTTTGAGGAGTTACATTTAAGAGAAGTTAAAGTTAAGAGACCGTAACATTTACTAGCCAAAGCAAGTACGTGGATTCCTTGCTGTACCGCAGAGGCTACACGTAAGGAAATCGTGAATTTGCTAAATGGATCTTGTATTGCACATTGGCAGTTGAATCAGTCTGAAAGCCGAAATGTCTAAATTGACTGGTAACTGGTTATGCAGCTACCCCCCCCATCATATTCTGTTTCCCCTTAGTTCTGTAATCTTTCAACCAGTCTGCAAGGAAATTGACAAAATAATAGAAAACTGCACCTTGTTCTGGAGCAGAATCTGGGTCTTGTCGGGTGTCAGGTTAACGTCTACAGTGGATGAGGGAACAGTGATATTGAGCATCACAGTGGGATAACGATTAAGGGCAGAGTCTGCCGGGTACTGAGCCAGGAAGTGCTGCCGAACCACCTGATGGTCAAGCAGAAAGAAGGTATATGAACTGCAATGATACTATGAGCAATGCGTCACTTTGTTATGTAAATGCTACAAGAGCTACATTGGGGATAATAGACAGGCCTATACGATGACAAAGTAATACTTCAGAGGACTGCAATGGAAATAAGCTTTTGGGTTTTATGCTGTAAGCATTGTCGTCTTCAGCTGGAGCAGCTTTATGTAAAATAAAAAAATACTACTGGGTGTGTTAAATAAAAATACTACTGGGTGTGCTTCTAGTGCCCGAATTGATGTGATAATAAATAGAATGATAGGTTTAGAACACTAATATGAACCACTGTTTAAAAAAATATATGTTTTTATTATCCTTGAAACTACTAGTAATAGTTTGATGGTTGTAGCCATCAATTGTCCCATTAACAAATCACCCTTATTAGAACAATTATTTATTTTCAAACTTCACATTTCTCTAGTATAGGCTACTTATCATAATGAACTAAATCAACAACAAAAGGCCACCGATAAGTGAACGGTATGATCAATAATGTTTGGTTTATCATCCCAGCTCTAGTGAAAACGCACTGTACAATTACAGGATAACAAATATTCTGTCCAAGCAACTTCAAAAGCTCGTTTATAGAACACCTCTATCCCATTGGCTGCCGATTTCCTTTACCTAAACCAAACAAACAAACATATGTACATTTCATTAACACAAAAAATGTTTTTACCTTCAGGATATCCTTCTGGTGGACAGGTCGATCATTCACAAAGATAAATGTTTTGTCGGGGTTACTGGAGCTTGCTAAAGAGCAATCCATACCAGGTCTGGGAAAGAATCCATCAATTACGATCTGTTAAAAGAAATAAAAATCAACATAATAACTGGGGAACAATTTATCAGTGCAAAACATTTTTTTTACAGTTACATTTTGATCTCACTTCATACCAAGTGCCAATTAACATGCATATTACACAGGCAGGTAGAATGTAATACAGGGTTTCCCTTTTGTGATAGCAAATTCATCCGGGACCCCCCTCATAATCAGAACAACTCTTGTGCGATAAAAATGTATTACAGGGAGTTAGGGCTTTGCGAAAAAATAATATATCGAATTTTTTCTACTTATGGGCGATTCTCTCTAAATAAGCTTTGACGCACAATTACAATGCCTTCAGAAAGAATTCATACCCCTTGACTTAATCCACATTGTTGCATTATACTCCTCAATGGCATTGGATGAATCCTGGAACATATTCCAGTCTGTGCTAGCAAAACAGTCCTGTAGTGTAGCAGCCGCATCATCTGCCCACTTCCGTACCAAGCGAATCACTGATACTTCCTGCTTTAGTTTTTGCTTGTAAGCAGGAATCAGGATAGAATTATGGTTGGATTTGCCAAATGGAGGGTGGCGTCTGTGTCCGAGTGGGAACATGCACAGTACAGAAGGAATGAAGGAGACGAGACCAAAAAGACAAACACTCAAAAACAGAAGTAGAAAAAAAAAAATACTAAATTCTTGCAATACAGGCATTAGGAACATTAATTCAAATTTGTTTTAACACAATCTAATTAATTTAATATATCGCCTAGACCTACAAGGAGTTCTACTATAACGTCTGCAGTGCACAGCTGGACGAACCAAGTCTCGCCCCCTGGGTTAATAACACTTAAAGGCTAGCCTCTAAACATGACAATTTTTTTTTGCATTTTTCAAGCTAATATCCTGCAATTCTACACATTTTGCCATGAGGCAGAAAGAAAACATTGCTGTTTTAAAGCTTATATTACAGTGCATTTAAAGTACTGAGTCGAAAAATGTATAATTGGTGGAGTACTGTGGATACCAATGTCTCAGAGCCTCCCAGGCCCATGTTGGCCAGTGATATGAACATATAATGTAGATGAGTAATAGTACACAGTTTAAACATATTCCATGGATCCCTTGGGCAAAAGTAATTTAAATCTGTTAGTAGTACTCATTTGATGATCATTTGTTTTTCTATCATCATGATGTAATGTAAGCATTAACTACAGCAGCTATGTAATAAACATGCTTTTTGCATAATTTGTAACAATATGTACCAATACTGTACTGACAATGCATCTGTAATTTAAATACCATGTAAAAATAAAAAAGGTACATTTTACCCAAATTAAAAACATACTTATTTGTTTCCTTCTATAGACAAGGAGAGACAGTCTATGCATTTTTTGTTTACCTAGGCGAGCGCGTTTTGGTTTTTGCCCTAGCACTACACAGCTGATTCAAATAATCAAAGCTTGTTGATGAGTTGATTACGTGAATCAGCAGTGTAGTGCTAGGGCAAAAAAAAAAAAAAAAAAAAAAATACCGCTTACATTAGTGTTTTCTAACCAAAAATCAGTTACCAAACATTAGAATGTTTAACATTTCACGCCAAAATCTTAAATAACTTCAAACCAAGTCTTTGAACAATCTAGTCTCAGGGACTTTGAGATTTTTAAAAAGTACACTTTCAAATTGATTCATGCCAGATCCTTAACGATTTCACATCTTTTGTAATTTGGGTGAAATATCCCTTTAAGGACTCATTTTTTTTATTCAAAAGAAACATCACGTGTTCACACCTGAAAACTGTTTGGACAACCAATGACATCAAACTGCTGTTTCCAAGCTTCTTAATTCTAGGAAACGGTTTCTGTTGGCGGCATGTGATAGACAAAAGTGTTGGTGAAAAGAGGACCAGCTCCAAATTACTCAAATTGTCCACGGTGTACTGCAAACAATTCTAAATTAACAAGCATTCGGGCCATATAATTGGAGTTTTAACGAACTCTAATTACTGCCATTGAAACCTTAACAGCCGCCATGTACATTACGTATTTAAAATTTGTCAATTACTTTGATGCAGGTGATCCTGCCCACAGACTACCTGGCCATGAATGAGCTTGGTTATTCGAGGCGGAGTCGTGTAGAGGTAATCTGGGCCTCATTGGCAGCAGTGTTCACTGCCACAGGACCCCGATCTCGTAATTACAAAAGTAGTACAGAAAAAAAAATAAACTGACCAGGGTCCCCGCAGATACTCGTTGACACACTTACAGCTAAGCCTCTTGATGCGTCCACTCAATCAAGGAGTGACAATGAGTATATTTGTATACAAAATATGTCAAACCAGAAGACTCTGGGTACGAGCCCAGGCTCTGTCGCAGCCGGCCAGGCCCGGGAGGTCCATGGGGACGACGCACAATTGGCCTAGCGTCGTCCGGGTTAGGGAGGGTTTGGCCGGTAGGGATATCCTTGTCTCATCGCGCACCAGCGACTCCTGTGGCGGGCCGGGCGCAGAGCACGCTAACCAGGTCCACGGTGTTTCCTCTGACACATTGGTGCGGCTGGTTTCCGGGTTGGATGCCCGCTGTTTTAAGAAGCAGTGAAGCTTGGTTGAGTTGTGTTTCGGAGGACGCATGGCTTTCGACCTTCGTTGCAGCGAGGAGACAAGATAGTAACTACTAACAATTGGATACCACGGAATTGGGGAGAAAAAGGGGGGATTCTAAACAATGTCTTGCCAAAGATTAAATAGTTAAATATAGTAGGCACCAAGGTTAAGGGAAAATAACTAAACAAACCAAGTGAGAACTGTCTGAGATATGAAATCTGCAAGACAACCTACCTAAATCTGAAAAACAGAGGTCCTAGGATTGACACAGGCCAGGGTCCTAAGATTGAGTCAAACTTTTCTCAGGTGACCTGAGCAGCAGGCCTGGCTGTGTATCCCAGTCTGTCTGCACGTGTCACACCCATGAGCGCGGAACTGGAACACATCTTGGCTTGGTGTCCTACCCGATGAGTGATCATCTCTCCCTGGCTAATGACTGATTACTCAAGCAGACCTCTCACCGCATAAATTAAAAAGGTGGGTCTATAGGACATTCTAAGAATGTTGAGAAAAAAAATCTAAATTGGTAGACAAAAACATATCCTTATCTGGATAATGAGTTTCATGAGCCAGACCTAAGGCTAATGTTATTGCAAAGCTATCGATGTAGCTGAGCTATATGTAATGTGGTACCACAAAACAACACACTATCCTCACACATGGAAGATGTAGTTCCAGGGACACATTGTTTTGGTTTTAGAGCGGCACACTGCTCATTTTAATGAGCAATGCAAAACATCTCATAACGTAACACATAGTAAATGAAAAGCCAGTTCATTGATGCAATGCAATTTGTGGATTTGCACGTACACTACCGTTCTAAAGTTTGTGGTCACTTAGAAATGTCAAAGTTCTTGAAAAAAAAAGCACATTCTGTCCATTACAATAACATTGAATTGATCATAAATAGTGTTTCGACATTATTAATGTTGTAAATGACTACTGTAGCTGGAAACGGCTGATTTTTAATGGAATATCTACATAGGCATGCAAGGGCCCATTATCAGCAACCATCACTCCCATGTTCCAATGGCACGTTGTGTTAGCTAATCCAAATTTAGCATTGTAAAAAAGGCAATTTGATCATTAGAAAACCCTTTTGTAATTATGTTAGCACAGCTGGAAAAATGTCCTGATTTTAAAAAAAGTCCTCAACTGGCAGCTTCATTAAATAATACCCACAAAACACCAGTCTTAACGCCAACAGTGAAGAGTCAAATCCGGGATGCTGGCCTTCTAGGCAGAGTTCCTCTGTCCAGTGTCTGTGTTCTTTTGCCCATCCTCATCTTTTCATTTTATTGGCCAGTCTGAAATATGGCTTTTTCTTTGCAACTCTGCCTAGAAGGCCAGCATCCCGGAGTCGACGCTTCACTGTTTACGTTGAGACTGGTGTTTTGCGGGTACTATTTAATGAAGCTGCCAGTTGAGGACTTGTGAGGCATCGGTTTCTCAAACTAGACACTAATGTACTTGTTCTCTTGCTCAGTTGTGCACCGGAGCCTCCCACTCCTCTTTCTATTCTGGTTAGAGACAGTTTGCACTGTTCTGTGAAGGGAGTAGTACACAGCGTTGTACGAGATATTCAGTTTCTTGGCAATTTCTCACCTTTATTTCTCAGAACAAGAATAGACTGATGAGTTTCAGAAGAAAGGTCTTTGTTTATGGCCATTTTGAGCCTGTAATCGAACCCACAAATGCTGGATGCTTCAGATACTCAACTAGTCTGAAGAAGGCCAGTGTTATTGCTTCTTTAAAATCAGCACAAAGGTTTTCAGCTGTGCTAACATAATTGCAAAAGGGTTTCTAATGATTAATTAGCCTTTTAAAATGCTGAACTTGGATTTGCTAACACAACGTGCCATTGGAACACAGGAGTGATGGTTGCTGATAATGGGCCTCTGTACGCCTATGTAGATATTCCATAAAAATTAAAATAAATCTGCCATTTCCAGCTACAATAGTCATTTACAACATTAACAATGTCTACATTGTATTTCTGATACATTTTATGTTATTTTAATGGACAAAAAAAAAAAAGTGTTCTTCTTTCAAAAACAAGGACATTTCTAAGTGAACCCAAGCTTTTGAACTTTAGTGTACATGGTCCTTCTCATAACTAGGACCCAGAGTCCTGCTGAAAAATAACAACAAAAGCAAACAAGGGAAAGGGACTTGTGCTCAGTATCTGTCAGGCCACATTAGCCGAGAGATGCACGGCAGGTAGCAAGCAGCCACACAACACCTACCATGACAAAGCAGAAACTTAACGCTCCACAGCCAACTCAATTACCAGCAACAAAGCAAATCTCACACAAGGAGAAAAAGAGCATAGACGTAGCTGCCGAACAGCCAACCAACATCATATACTGGCTTGAAAGCAGGAGTTCTTGGTGCAGTCATTTACCAAGCTTGGTGTCAAGTATTTCTCACTTGCAGTCAGTCACAAACATGGTGGACCTGTCCGTTCTGCAGCTGAACCACCACCATCCAGAGCAAGGTCCATGCACTGTGGAACACACCCAGGATATGGAGAGAGGGTCTCTGGGGAAACTTGGTGTTGGCCAAGACTGGAGGGCAGTGGGAGGACGAGTGGCTGGGTGCCAGAGCAGCCGTGCCATGTCTCTCTATGACACTGGGCCATCCACATGCACCACGTGGGTCACACAATCTCTTCGAATTTAATTCAGTGCCACATTTGTCACAAGGGTTCAAATGGCCTTTTCTTGTAAAGACAGTTATGGTGTATCGTTTCATGATTGCCCCTTCCATTTGCATCACACGTCATTTGAGTCAAATGGTGCTCCGACTCTTTACATGTCCTCTTTTTCTATTTTGGAGGCAGGGCACTTATTGTAAAAAAAATATATACAAATGTTTTTTAAAAGTGACTGATGTGTACTTTTGGGAGATACAGAAGTCAATAAAATAGTAATTGGTGTCATTGAGCACTGCAAAACCAGCAATGTTTAAGTCAAGCTCTGTGTGGACACCTCCAAGAACAGCCACCTGCTCACATATTTCAGGACTGAGGTATAACATTAAAGCCCTTGACTGTGGCTAATGTGTCGCTTTGCTTTATCCAATTCCATGTTGAGACTACATTATGATAGCCACTCCAAAGAGGGTTCAATCAAAACAGATGGGAAGTTTCTGGCGTAAGGCCAACAACGTTGGTCCAATATCCAATTTCTGTTTTTCACTTATTTAGTATAGTTAAATTGCATTATTGTAGTACGAACAGAAGCGTTTTGTCTATGATTACCGGTTTGGTTGAACCAGTCCCATGACAGAGTGATGCTGGTGTGAGTGTTTGACTGACCTCTGGTTGTTGATGGTGGACGGGGAGCAGGTGGGCCACAGCGTTGGGCCCCAGTGTAGCCATGAGAGCCATCCTGTGATCGGACACCTTGGCCTTCTGCCACAACACCACCTGCAACAACACGTAGCAGCTTATTTTCAGGCTGGCTAAAAAAAGACCACCTGCCGGATCTCGAAATCAAGACAGTAGACGCTGACCACCAGTCAAAGCCTCTCCTGTAGCACTTCCCTTACCTGTGTGGCGGCACAAGAGGGGCGAAGAGAGAGGTTTACGGTGTCAACTGTTCCAGAAAGACCTGAACCAGACCAGGGGGTTTGGGGAAGGCTAGAGAGCAAGTTAGTGAACACTGGTGCATATGTTAGGTCATACTGTGAGAGCAGTTCTACTGAATCAGCGAGTCTGTGCTAGCACCTTAGAGCTTGTAAAACAGACACTAGTTCACATTCTCAAAATCAGCATGTTGTCTGAGCATATTATTCAACCAAATGGATCAATGTGCACTGCATAATGAAAGTTGACCACAGTGGCCACAAGGTTACACAATCTTCCTCATCACTGAGCAACCTCCACCAAGGCACGGATTCCTCAGAATTTCCTTCGTGTCAGATGTATGAGAGGAAAGTAGTCCAGGAGAAAAAGCAAACACATTCACACCCACGGGTGGCCCTGTCATTGGTGTCCACCAACGAGTACATCTCCAGGGTGTTGATTTCTGTAAGCATGCTGCCCGCAGCAGCACACGTCTATGCAATGAAATATGCTATTTAGTGACTGTAAACGGATCACTCCAGTAAAAAGCACTTGGAGAAGCCATGAAACCCAACACAGGCTGAAGTGCAAAGTTCGGGATACGGGATATGTCTCCCAAGTGCTAATGCCATGAAATGGGGACACACTCCTCCCTTGATGATCTCCGAGTGATTTCAATGAAAAGTATACGGCGGTCGAGTAACTCCTCTGACTCCCTCCCCTATTATTTTATTCCAAGTGGCCACTGACTGAAACTGAATCTCAAATCAAATTTTATTGGCGGCGTACACTATTTGCAGATGTTCAGTGAAATGCTTTTGTATCTAGCTCCAACAGTGCAGTAATACCTAACAAAACAAAAACACACACAAACCCAAAAGAATGAGCAATGAGAGTCTGGAATATAAATATATACACCGGAAGAAAAGAAAAAAATGCAACAATTTCAAAGATTTGAATACAGTTCATATAAAAGGAAATCAGTAAATTGAAATAAATTCATTAGGCCCCAATTTATGGATTTTACATACAGATATGCATCTGTTGGTCACAGATCCCTTTAAAAAAAAGTAGAGGCGTGTATCAGAAAACCAGTCAGTATCTGGTGTGACCATTTGTCACATGCAGCGAGACATATCCTTCACATAAAGTGCACCAGGCTGTTGATTGTGGCCTGTGGAATGTTGTCCCACTCCTCTTCGATGGCTGTGTGAAGTTGCTGGACATTGGCGGGAACTGGAACATGTGGTCTTGCGCGTCAATCCAGAGCATCCCAAACATGCTCATTGGGTCACACCTGGAGAGTATAAAGCCCATGGAAAAACTGGGCCATTTTTAGCTTCTAGGAATTGTGTACAGATCCTTGTGACATGGGACCATGCATTATCATGCTGAAACAGGTGATGGCGACAGATGAATGGCATAACAGTGGGCCTCAGGACCCTTGTGGGGCCCTATGTTGAGGAGCAGCGTAGAGTAGGTGTTGTTGCCTAACTTCACCACCTGGGGTCGGCCGTCAGGAAGTCCAGGACCCAGTTGCACAGGGCAGGATTCAGACTCAGGGCCCCGAGCTTAGTGATGAGCTTGGAGGGCCCTATGATATTGAAAGCTGAGCTGTAGTTGATGAGCAGCATTCTTACATAGGTATTCCTCTTGTCCAGATGGGATAGGGCAGTGTGCATTGTGTTTGCATCATCCCTGGATCTGTTGGGGCAGTATGCAAATTGTAGTGGGTGTCGGTTAAGTTGATATGATCCTTAACAAGCCAATCAAAGCAAAATGGCAGAAGTGCGTGCTCGTCTGAAATAAAAGATCCCAGAAATGTTCCATGCACGCATTTCTCCTTTGCCAAGATAATCCAAATCACTGGCAACTTTAATAAATCGAACACTAGTCACTTTAATAATGTTTACATATCTTGCCTTACAGTATATACATATGAGATGAGTATCTTAGTCTGTCGCTCTGACATTGCTCGTCCAAATATTTATACATTCTTAATTCATCATTCCTTTACTTAGATGTGTGTGTATTGGGTATATGTTGTGAAATGTTTAGATATTACTGTTAGATATTACTGTGTTTCTAGCTCTGACAGTAGTCAGAGCTAGAAACAAACATTTCGCTACACCAGCAATAACATCTGTACCCGGACTTTGAACTACTTCCGGACTTGAATTGGTATGTAACTGGTATGAAAGTTGTATTGTCAATTTTGTTTTGTATTTAAAACGCCACTTTAAATGTGTACATGACACTGCAACAATTTCCCCATGGGGACAATAAAGTCAGTAAGTAAGTAAATGCTAAACTTCAATGGCCACTGGCACGCTGGAGAAGTGTGCTCTTCACATATGAATCCCGGTTTCAACTGTACCGGTCAGATGGCAGACAGCGTGTATGGTATTGTGTAAGCGAGTGGTTTGCCACATGGTTGCGGTGGGGTTATGGTATGGGCAGGCATAAGCTACGGACAACGAACACAATTGCATTTTATTGATGGCAATTTGAATGCACAGAGATATTGTGACGAGATCCTGAGGCCCATTGTTGTACCATTCATCCACCGCCATCACCACGTTCCAGCATGATAATGCACGGCCCCATGTCGCAAGGATCTGTACTCAAATCCTGGAAGCTAAAAATGTCCCAGTTCTTCCATGGCCTGCATACTTATCAGACATGTCACCACCCATGGAGCATGTTTGCGATGCTCTGGATTCAGGTGTATAACAGTGTGTTCCATTTGCCACTAATATCCAGCAACTTTGCACAACCATTGAAGAGGAGTGGGACAACATTCCACAGTCCACAATCAACAGCTTGATCAACTCTATGCAAAGGAGATGTGACCAATGCAGCGCGACACCCCAGATGCGAACTGTTTTTCTGATCTACACCTCTACCTTTTATTTTTTAAGGCATCTGTGACCCTTACATGCATACCCATCTTCCCAGTCACGTGAAATCCATAGATTACCTAATTTCATTAGACCTAGGCCTACCCTGTCCCTGTTCTAATATTCGTAGGCTACACCTGTGCTGCACCTTCAGCATTCAGATGTTCAGATGTAAAATGGCTTTCATAATATTAAAATCATAGGCTTTAATGCAGGACTACCAATGTAATTTGCTGGGTCATTGTTACCAAATGCGCTGTAGAAAATTGTGTTTTTACTGGTAGAGCTGTGTGGGCTACTGGGGTGGACACAACTCACATCTCGCTGATTGAACATGTTCCTGCTAATTGTTTTTTTTTCGGTCATTACATGAACAGGGTAAAAGTGTCATCTCGTAACAAGGACAGCAATCATTTTTGTGAGCTGCACTGGTCTGAACGGGAGAAGAGAGCAGCTCTCCTCCGTAAAGTTCCAAACGGTCAAAAACATTTGCTTTTGTGACAGGGGTGAAATCCAAAGCTGTGTTATACACTGCTCAACAAAATAAAGGGAACACTTAAACACAATGTACATCCAAGTCAATCATACTTCTGTGAAATCAAACTGTCCACTTCGGAAGCAACACTGATTGGCAATACATTTCACATGCGGTTGTGCAAATGGAAAAGACAACAGGGGGAAATTATAGGCAATTAGCAAGACACCCCCAATAAAGGAGTGATTCTGCAGGTGGTGACCACATACCACTTCTCAGTTCCTATGCTTCCTGGCTGATGTTTTGGTCACTTTTGAATGCTGGTGGTGCTTTCACTCTAGTGGTTGCATGAGACGGAGTCTACAACCCACACAAGTGGCTCAGGTAGTGCAGCTCATCCAGGATGGTACATCAATGCGAGCTGTGGCAAGAAAGTTTGCTGTGTCTGTCAGTGTAGTGTCCAGAGCATGGAGGCGCTACCAGGAGACAGGCCAGTACATCAGGAGACGTGGAGGAGGCCGTAGGAGGGCAACAACCCAGCAGCAGGAGCGCTACCTCCGCTTTTGTGCAAGGAGGAGCAGGAGGAGCACTGCCAGAGCCCTGCAAAATGACCTCCAGCAGGCCACAAATCTGCATGCGTCTGCTCAAACGGTCAGAAACAGACTCCATGAGGGTGGTATGAGGGCCCGACGTCCACAGGTGGGGGTTGTGCTTACAGCCCAACACCGTGCAGGACGTTTGGCATTTGCCAGAGAACACCGAGATTGGTAAATTTGCCACTGGCGCCCTGTTCTCTTCACAGATGAAAGCAGGTTCACACTGAGCACATGTGACAGACGTGACAGAGTCTGGAGACGCCGTGGAGAACGTTTTGCTGCCTGCAACATCCTCCAGCATGACCGGTTTGGTGGTGGGTCAGTCATGGTGTGGAGTGGCATTTCTTTGGGGGGCCGCACAGCCCTCCATGTGCTCGCCAGAGGTAGCCTGACTGCCATTAGGTACCGAGATGAGATCCTCAGACCCCTTGTGAGACCATATGCTGGTGCGGTTGGCCCTGGGTTCCTCCTAATGCAAGACCTCATGTGGGTGGAGTGTGTCAGCAGTTCCTGCAAGAGGAAGGCATTGATGTTATGGACTGGCCCGCCCATTCCCCAGACCTGAATCCAATTGAGCACATCTGGGACATCATGTCTCGCTCCATCCACCAACGCCACGTTGCACCACAGACTGTCCAGGAGTTGGCGGATGCTTTAGTCCAGGTCTGGCGACAGATGAATGGCATAACAGATGAATGGCCACCTCATCAGGAGCATGACCAGGCGTTGTAGGGAGGTCATACGGGCCCGTGGAGGCCACACACACTACTGAGCCTCATTTTGACTTGTTTTAAGGACATTACATCAAAGTTGGATTAGCCTGTAGTGTGGTTTTCCACTTTAATTTGTAGTGTGACTCCAAATCCAGACCTCCATGGGTTGATAAATTTGATTTCCATTGATAATTTGTGTGATTTTGTTGTCAGCACATTCAACTATGTAAAGAAAAAAAGTATTTAATAAGAATATTTCATTCATTCAGATCTAAGATGTGTTATTTTTTTGAGCAGTGTATTAATTGGCTCTGTAGGTCATTGCTCATTTCCAAAGATAAATATTGACATATTACTAGCTCAAAACAATTTGATCTTATAATAGACAAGTTAAATCACTGGGTGATGAGAATTTCAGATCAATTGCCCCCCCTCATCTGATTGTGGTAGATGCTCAGTCTGCCCTATGACTCAGCTCACACACTACATCATAAAAAACACACAGCTCAGAAGTCAGCTGAGACAGAGCCAATCATTTCAAACTAAAAGTATCGTTCCTGTATAGTATCGGCGCCCATGTAACAAGATGTGTATCGAATTGTGTTTGTAAGGAGAGAAACACATCCCTGGAATAAGATGATCTACCACTTTAAGTCCCATCAAGACACCACTAACGCATCAAATCACACACAGCATTAAGGACACTCTAAACAGTGATTATTGGGAGGTGGTATGCAGGGATTGGTTTCATGGAATATACAGACAGATGAGGACACCTTGTGGTAAGAAGTATAAGATTCATAAATAATAAGAAAGAAGTTGTACCTTATTGTGAGTGAGGGTGAGTCTCAGCTCTGGTTTTATAATGGCATAGGCCATGAGTAGGTCCTGCACCTTCTTCAACTCCTCCTTGCACTTCTTCGTGTTGGCATAGTACTGCCTCCTCACTGGGAGATTCTTAAAAAGCTTCAGCGCACAGACTGTGGTACCTGAAAAGACATCAAAGCTCATGTCTACCCATAACATTTCTCTGTCAAGTATACATAATAAATATTGCTGGAATCGGACGGAATGGATTGTCCGTTTCAGTAAAAAGCCAAACCTTGCCCTAGGTGAGAGGGCTTCTGGGAAACAACACTTCCCGTGAGGTCAAGCGTGTATTGGGTCCCGACGTCGTCCTCTGACGTCTTTGTCGTGACACCTACCTGGTGGGAGTCAATGGGACAAATCTATCACAGCTACTTAGTTCCGCTTTTGACTTTTTGGAGCAGAATTGTCTAAAAGACATATCTGACCTCTGCCACAGCGCAGATGGAGCCCAGGGCCTCTCCTCTGAAGCCATATGTTGCCAGGTGCTCCAGGTCGTCGTGGCTGCAGATCTTAGAGGTGTAGTGTTGCACAGCCATCACAGCAGTATCAGCAGCTTTGATGCCAGAGCCATTGTCTCTGATTTCTATTCGATCAAAACCATAATTCTCCTAAGACATGACACAAACAAAAAACAGAATGCAGTTCATAAGAAATTGTAGTTAGTTCAGTGTAGTCCCTTCAAAAGTCTCTCAAAAGCAGATTTAGTTTTGGGTCCTATTAACACCTAAGATCTTAAAAGTACCTTTTGTGGGTTGATCTGATCATATTTTAGTGTCCACTGCAGCTTATAGTTTCCAATTCAAGAGGAGGAAGTACAAGAAAATAATCAATTGTGCTTCAATAAAACATTAGCTTCCTTCCATACAGGCTGGATGTGCTAGATGCTTGGAGCCATTTGATATTGACAATGTGGTGTTCACAGTTCCGGAAAAATGTCTTCCTCTTCATAAGTGGATTTGCTTCCCTCTTGGCAATATAGGAGAAGAGTTAGAAATATTAGTCCAATAAAAACACTTCACCATGTCCTCAGAGGCTGGCTGTGCTGCCTGAAAGTATTACTGCTGACAGCTCATTAAGAAATGGCTTTGAAGTGGGCAAAGACTGCATTGATGAGAGTGAACTCAAGTATTCCGCCATGCCAAGAAAAACAAGCTCACACTGAGAGCAGGTGAGCTGAGCCCACTCGAAATGGGAAAATATCTTAGGAATTCAGATGACATGACCATGAGTACACTAAAACCATTTCAGACAGTAATTGAGAGTTGGAGACAGTGAGTGTTGCTAGCTATTCATTTTATCATGACAGGTTAAACAGCATACCTTAAAAAGGGCAATTCTGCCACTTTTCAACCTCATTCATTATCTCCAACACAAAAAAATTGTCTACATACAGTGCCTTCGGAAAGTACTCATACTCCTAGACTTTCTCCACAGTTACATTATAGCCTTATTCTAAAATGGATCAAATAATGCATTTTCCTCAGCAATCTACACTCAATAACCCATAATGACAAAGTGAAAACAGGTTTAGACATTTTTGCAAATGTATTCAAAATGAAAACAGAAATACATTATTTACATAAGTATTCAGACCCTTTGCGATGAGACTAAATTGAGCTCCTGTTTCCAATGATCATCCTTGAGCTGTTTCTACAAAGTAATTGTCCACCTGTTGTGAATTCAATTGATTGGACATGGATTTGGAAGGCACACGTCTAAATAAAGTCTCACAGTTGACAGTAAATGTCAGTGCAAAAACCTAGCCATGAGGTCAAAGGAATTGTCCACAGAGCTCCAAGACAGGATTGTGTCAAGGCACAGATCTTGGGAAGGGAACCAAAAAAAATGTCTGCAGCATTGAAGGTCCCCAAATCCCAATAGCCTCCATCACTCCTAAATTGAAGAGGTTTGGAGCCACCAAGACTCTTCCTGAGCTGGCAGCCAGGCCAAACTGAGCAATAAGGGGAAAAGGGCCTTGGCAGGGAGGTGACCAAGAACTAGATGGTTACTCTGACAGAGCTATAGAGTTCCTCTGTGGAGATGGGAAAACTTTACAGAAGGATAACCATCTCTGCAGCACTCCACCAATCAGGCCTTTATGGTAGAGGGCCAGACAGAAGCCACCCCTCAGTAAAAGCCACATGACAGCCCGCTTGAAGTTTGCCAAAAAGGCACCTAAAGACTCTCAGACATGAGAAACAAGATTCACTGGTCTGTTGAAACCAAGATTGAACTCTTTGACCTGAATGCCAAGCGTCACGTCTTGAGGAAACCTGGCCCCATCCCCACATTGAAGCATGGTGGTGGCAGCATCATGCAATGGGGATGTTTTTCAGAGACAGGGAGACTAGTCAGGATGAGGCAAAGATGAACGGAGCAAAGTACAGAGAGATCCTTGTTGAAAACCTGCTCCAGAGCACCATCGTTTCTCTTTGCTTATTTGAGCTGTTGGACTTGGTCTTTTACCAAATAGGGCTATCTTCTGTATACCACCCCTACCTTCCACAACACAACTGATTGGGTCAAATGCATTAAGGAAAGAAAGTCCACAAATAAACTCTTAACAAGGCACACCTGTTAATTGAAATGCATTCCAGGTGACTACCTCATGAAGCTGGTTGAGAGAATGCCAAGACTGTGCAAAGCTGTCATCAAGGCAAAGGGTGACTCCTTTGAAGAATCTGAAAATATATTTTGATTTGTTTAACACTTTTTATTGCTTACTACATGATTCCATATGTGTTATTTCATGTCTTCACTAAATTATACTATGTAGAAAATAGTACAAATAAAGAAAAACCCTGGAGTGAGTAGTTGTGTCCAAACTTTGACTGGTACTGTAGCTGTGCAGAAACGATCCCCATCCAGCTTTACAGAGCTTGAGAGGATCTGCAGAGAGGAATGAGAGAATCTCCCCAAATACAGGTGTGCCAAGCTTGTAGCGTCATACCCAAGAAGACTGGAGGCTGCAGCGAGCCTAAGGTGCTTCAAGAAAGTACTTAGTAAAAGGTCTGAATACTTATGTAAATGTTATATTTCCATTTTTTATTTAGTAAAAATTTAGACAAATTTCAAAAAAACTATTTTTGCTTTGTCATTACGAGGTATTGTGTGTTGCTTGATGGGGAAAAAACATTTAATACATTTTAGAATAAGGACGTAACTTAACAAAATGTGGAAAACGTCAAGGGATCTAAATACTTTCCGATTGCACTGTATGTGGAAACGTTTCTATGATCTGTGGTTAAAAAGACAAGGTCCTAAAAAAAATGCAGGGTAGGAGTAACCCTTAATTAACGTTCGTTCTCGTATATAGGTTGAAAATGGCAGATTTGGGCAATTATAAGCCTCCTAAATTGGAACTTAGTGGCTGTACAGTAACATGCTATACATGACGTCAGAGCTCTGGCTCTGCGTTTCACTGTGCTGTATGGTTTTGACTGACAGCCGTTCTGAATTTGAACTCTGCAAGCAACAAGAAGTTACCCCCATCCCTCCTAGCAATTTTTGCACATTATTTGTTGTCTGCAAGAATGAAATGCTGTAAATTAAAATGACTATGTATTTTGACAGATGAGACATTGAGTACTAAATAAATACTGCTTTGATGTCATAAAAGCAAGCCATGAGTCCAAATGTACACTTCACATTTCCAAATCATCAAACATGTCATATACAGTGTCAACTTTTATGAAAACTGTTTGATGTACAGTTACAAGATGACATGCCGTCATACCCTGGGTTGTTCTGAACAGAATGACCCAGTTTGTTTTTTAAATTTACCACGGCAAACCTACCTGAATGCACTCATGACTCCTTTCTATGCGCACCAAAATGACCACCCCATGTAGAAAAACATCTTTTCACATATGAAGACACTTATTGTGCTGGAGATAATGAATATTAGGTTTAAAAGTGGTGCAATTGCCCTTTAAGTAGGCCTAATTCTCACCAGGGAAAACAAGTCAAATATGTGCTTTACAACGTGACAATTTCAACATGCCATTAGTAATTTTCATGTGCTTCCCTGGTCACAGTAATGGTTAAAATAATATTTTACCAGTTTAATGTCGATGCTCAAGGCACCAGCATCCAAGGAATTCTCCAGCAGCTCCTTCACCACGTTTACCACAGAGTTGATGACCTGACAGCTGGACAGAAGCCTCACGGTGTCTGCAGGCAGCCGGTTCATGATTTGTTACTGTTTATGGACACCTGCAATATGGAGGAAAAAACTGATATTACATTGTAGCATAGATGGAACAATGAGATATTTCACTGGAATATAGCATATGAAGCATCCACTTGGCGTTTCCACTCACTACCAAATATGGCAGGCAGTGGGAGAAGATGAAACGAGATTGATTTTGGCCTACAATCTGCAAATATTCTCATCGATTAAAGTTTTTTTAAATCACATTGTTTAGAAGGAGCGTAAAATCGAATTGAGTTATTGTACACGCGCATTTCACGAGTAGGCGTTCCCGAACGGAAATATTTAGACGTATGCAAGAACGGGCCAATAGGATCTCGCTTGGCTGCAACGCCACTATGACTCTAATCCAATTGGAAACGACAGGCCATTGTCTATCTTGGTTGAGTTATACCAATCTTTGATTGTAGTGCAATGAGATGTCACTCACAACACAATTGCTAGCTAACTGGTTGGCTGATTAGGGTTAAATTAGCTAGCAAGGGTGTATTCATTCCGCAGATTCGGTTGCTAAGTTTGTTAAAACGGAACGGGACTTCAATTAATTTGTCCAATATAAACTCTCGTTTTAGTTGTAGCTAATTATTATACCCATGGTTGGCTGAGTGAATAACATTAGCTAGTTAACTAACCTTACCTGACAGCCATGAACTCTCGAAACGATGAATACATTTACAATACATTTTAACACAATAGGGACTCACTGGTGGACTGTGTAGTTATTTATTTGAAAGACAGCTGTCTCCTACCTCCGCGTCCGGTCTGGTTCAATAACAATAACGCAAATACACGTGCTAAAAAATTAGACGGTGTGAAGTAGTTCAGTGTGTAAAGCAGGCAAGAATAATTAAGTATTTCCAGGTCACGGATTTTTGGAATCATTCAGAATAAGAGTCCCGTCCAGTATACTTGGTAAATAAAAGTTAGGACGAACATTATGGAAAATGTGCACAATTATCGATATATGTTATCCTACACTGAACAAAAATACGGTTTTTTTTATATATATAAATGTTCCATACGCACAAAAAGTGTGTTTCTCTCAAATTCAGTGGACAAATTTGGTTACATCCCTGTTAATGAGCATTTCTCCTCTGCAAAGATAATCCATCCACAGGTGTGGCATATGAAGAAGCTAATTGAACAGCATGATCATTATACAGGTGCACCTTGAGCTGGGGACAATAAAAGACCACTTTAAAATGTGCAGTTTTATCACAGCACAATGCCACTGACGTCTCAAGTTGAGGGAGTGTGCAATTGGCAAACTCACTGCTGGAATATCCACCAGAGCTGTTGCCAGATAATTGAATGCTACCTCCAACTTCGTTTTAGAGAATTTGGCAGTATGTCCAATCAGCCTCAAAACCGCCGACCACCTGTCATCACACCAGCCCAGGACCTCCACATCTGGCTTCTTCACCTGCGGGACCATCTGAGAGGGGGTGGGATGGTGCTGAGGAGAATTTATGTCTGTAATAAAGTACATTTTGTCACAGGTAAAGGGTGTCCATTCTAGTCAGGACCACTTCTAGTTTCCAAATCCACAGAGTTTCACCCAGAGGAGCGTGCTGCTCATTTTGAGGTCCTTAAATGAACAAACAAAATAGGTCCTCTCAATGTCAACTGCGTTTATTTTCAGCAAACTTAACATGTGCAAATATTTGTAAGAACATAAGATTCAACAACTGAGACATAAACTGAATAAATTCCACAGACATGTGACTAACAGAAATTGAATAATGTGTCCCTAAACAAAGGGGGGTCAAAATCAAAAGTAACAGTCAGTATCTGGTGTGGCCACCAGCTGCATTACGTACTGCAGTGCATCTCCTCCTCATGGACTGCACCAGATTTTTCAGTTCTTGCTGTGAGATGTTACCCCACTCTTCCACCGATGTACCTGCAAGTTCCCAGACATTTCTTGGGGAATGGCCCTAGTCCTCACCCTCCGATCCAACACTTCCCAGACGTGCTCAATGGGATTGAGATCCGGGCTCTTCGCTGGCCATGGCAGAACACTGACATTCCTGTCTTGCAGGAAATCATGCACAGAACGAGTAGTATGGCTGGTGGCATTGTCATGCTGGAGGGTCATGTCAGGATGGGCCTGCAGGAAGGGTACCACATGAAGGAGGAGGATGTCATCCTTGTAACGCACAGCGTTGAGACAGTGTTTAAACATTGGAATAAAACAAGCTTTTATTTGGGTTCTGATTGGGTACGACAGTTGAACTAAGCACATGTGGTATGTATAAGTTAATCGTCAAGAATCAAAATGGGTGTGTGCATACACAATTAAGTCAAATGGATCTTGGAAATGGATGATTACTTTTAAAGCTGTTAACAATAAAATCAATGATATAGTATTATTTGTGCTATAAAGGCAATTAACTTTTCCCTTTTTTTCATATTGTTAAACAAAATTCTAAGTTTGCTAACATTTCCACATAAAATGTAATGAAATTCGACCATTTTTATCGATTTTTTACGATCTTCATTGCGGGACTTTTATTTTGAAGGGAAATCGCGGAGGTCACGGCCTTATTCTTGCTGGTGGAAGAGGTCAAATTAGCGCCTTCACACCTTTGGCATGTGATTGGCTGTTTGGAAAGTTAGTTCCTAACTAAGTACATCCGGGTCATGGATTTTTTTTTATCTCCTTCAGAGTAAGAGTTATGACCTGTACACTTTGTAAATTAATAAAATGATGACAAATGTGCACAATTACTGATATATTTTATACTAGCTATATTAGCTATAATTTAAAGTATTTCCATAAGATATGATGTGATTAATTTGTATATTTCTTCAAGCCTAAATGGTCACAATGTTATTTTGTGTGTGTGCGTATTTCCTATAATTTATTGCACCTACATTGTGTCACAGTAACAGGGGGTTCCATTCACTTGTAGTTTCCAAATCCACAGAGTTTACACCCCTAGGAGCGTTGCTGCTGATTTTGCCAATCAGTTTAAATGCAGTACTTGTTTTCATATTGGGGTGGGGGGGGTTCAGGAGCACTTCTATATATGTCATTTATACCATACATAGATTCTGTAGAACTTACTAAGTACTCCCAACCCCCCTTTTACTTCGACACATATATTAGTATTTAATTTTTCAGCCAATGTGTAATTTATAGGCCTGTAGGGGCCGATTCCGACTAAGGAAATGTAAGCCTTTTCTATGCACGCCTTTCCTCAGCACTTCTCAGTCGTTTGTATTCAGACACCTTATGCAGGTGCTTAACGGGCTTTGCAGGCGTGGTTCCCTTCCGCGCTGAAGACATTTCATTCGACAGATTTTCTTGTGGCATTTTCATTCAATAGGGTTTTCAGTACATTTATCTTAAGCCATCCCTATAAATGTGGTGTACCTTTAATTTGAAGTTTGTCAACAGACACTAGAATACATTGATAGAACAGTGTCAGAATATAGGAATCAATGAAAGAAAGCCATCTAAATATATGCATTATTAGTCTCTGCCTCAGTACCAACTGGTAGATTTAAAAATACTCTGATCTTGTAGATTATTTAGGCACATTTAAGGGTTAGGAAAGTATGTATGAATCATACAAAAAAATATTTGGAGAGCCTCTATACACTATAATATATTGAGGAATAAAAAATATAGTTTGAATTCATCCAAACTTTTGTCATATTCAAGTTCAATCCATGGAACATTGGAAGGTGGATAAAAGTGTACCATAGGGGTTGAACAATAGTCTGTCACTAATCATGGAACTGTATGACAACGGTGTAGTTGTGAACCATGCACCAGGTTTCATAATGATTCCATAATGATTCAAATTGGCTGCATGTCCCAAATTATTGCACAATGTTAGCATAATATGATCCACTAACGCTAGCGACCCTCAGGAAAAACAAAGAAAGTTAAATGCAATAGAATAGAATGATGCAAAAAGATAAACTACAAATTGAAGAAAACAAACACTAAAACACTGACAGTTATGTGATGGTGGCTTCCCAAAGTGGCTAACATTTAACATGATACAATTTGTCAAATAAAATAGAGAAAAGCCTGGGCATAGTCTATAATTAAAACATTCTAAAGTGCATACATCCTCTCAGCAGGTTCAGCCCAACAGAAGCCTATAGCTTGAGTGTCCAAATTTCATCCACGCAAATTATGAGGGCACACAAATAAAATTCTGAATAACGGCACAGCTATTTACAGCATATTTCACTGTGGAAAAGGGGCTGCAATACCTCATGTTGATATTATTTTCAATTTGCTTCCATATGGCTGGTTTCACATTCATCTCCAGAAATAATAAGGAATAATTCTCTAAAACAATTGTTATGGGTATTTACAATCCCCTTTACCTTACTAACTTACCTAGCTCTTATCAATAGCTCTTAAGTGCATGGAGAATGCTGTTATTTATATCAGGGGGAAAAAGTAGATACCTTTTCCCACTTGGAACCGGCAGGTTCACTCTACCTTATTCATGGTTTCCTTGCACGTAAAGGTGGTGTAATTATGAGGGCATTAAGTCAAGGTCAGAATACGACTTATCTGTAGACACATCCAGCACATCTTAAATTCTTAGATCTCCACCACGAATGAATAGCGGGTGAATAACTCATACTTAAATTCAAGGTCAGAATACACAGAGAGAAAAGTACATAAAAGGGAATAACGTTCCATGTACATGCGCTTAACTTGGGTCGGAATCAGGGCCATAGAGAAAAGTGCATAAAAAGAGAATTATGTTCCATTTATGCACTGCTTAACAAGGGTCGGAATTGGCCCCATAGTGTTTTGCTTGGGACCAATGGAGTGAGTGCAATAGAAAGTGCTGCTACTTATTTAGACCTCAGTCCCCCAAGTAATAACACCAAAAAATATTATACAGACCCTACTGTGTAATCCCAACCCCACCTTTACTTCGGCACATAATTTTTTTTTTCTCTATAAACCAATATGTAATTTATAGACAGACCCAAAGTGTATTGCATTGGGACCAATGGAGTGAGTGGAGTAGAAAGTGCTGATGGGTATTTAGACCTCAGTCTCCATGAAATAACTGCATATATAGATACTACAGACCCAACTAAGTATTCCCAACCCCACTTTTACCTCAGCACATAGAATCGTTTTTTCTCTACACCCCAATGTTTTGAACATACCAAACTGAACATTGTATTTTTCGAGAGTGGTCTTATTTTTTATTTTATTTAGGAGCATATTTGTATAATTGTTTCCATAAAGTTGTCTTTGCATTTGCTTATGCGCTCAATAAAAAATGACATTGATTCAAATGTAATATCTTTGAATGAGTTATCCACATTGCAATGTTTTGAAAGGCTGGCTTTTATTTTTTTTAGGATTCCTAATTGCAACTCAAAAGTGACGTCATCGTTTGTGCAGCTGGTGAAGGGGAGCTTTTGGCCTTCTGTCGTTCTTACTGCCACGTTTAAAAACCGATTCATAACAAGGTACTCCAGTAAGTACATGACAATATCTGTGTTGACTGTTTGGTAAAATATTTGATAACACTATTGATATGCAAATATTGTGACTTATGTATTGCTATTTTCACGAAAAAATAGCTAGCTAGCAAGTTAGCAATTCAACTGGTGTTGTTTCAAGCATACAATACTTCACTTGACTTGTTGAAAGGAGCTGGAGCTTGGCTGTTGGCTAAAGTAAGCTAGCTACTTAGTTTCCAGCGGAATCGTTAGCTGGCACTTAAAGACATGTGAAAGTAATGGTAGATACCTAGCTAATGTTAGCTAGTGCGGCTAAGCTAACTAGAAATTAGCCATTGATCGTGACTCTCAGTTCCATTGCATTAAACATAAGTCATTGGATGAAGGCATCTTCTGTACGGGGGCGTTTTGTTAAAAGCCCCGACGCTCGGTCTGAACATTTTCACGCATGGCTTGAAGCATAAGGATCTTATCTTTCATATCAGTGAGAACCTTTTTGTTTTTTGAAAAGTATTTAAGTGGATATACACATTTGTATAGGGTTAGTGTTCCCACATGGCCATATCTCCATGTTATGGAAAACAGATGGAAGACAGGCACCACCTGTGCTAATTCGCTATATAACGTTAGCATGATCGGGTGGAGGCACCCATAGCTGTATGGATCTGTGCTAAACAGCTACAATATCTTATTTTATTTGAAGGATTTTGTTTATCGCCGATGAAAGATGAGGGACATGTATACACCTATATAATACATAAGACTTAATATGTTTATGGATTTTTTCTTTATATATATATTTTTAAGAATGCATAAAAACCACCCCTTAGTACCGCAGATTACATTGCATCTAATCCCAGCCTATTGCACCAATCTACAACGGGAAGATGTGGTCAGAAAATGGGAGAATGATGCCAGTGAGGGCTGCTTTGACTGTGCAGACTGGAGTGTGTTCAGAGGGAGCAAGTCTTGAGGCCACAAATTCTGTGAGGATATTATTGTTCCTTCCAAAACGTAAAAGTTTTCTAACAAAAAACTCATGATCACAAAGGATCTGAAAAGAAAATAGCATTTACCACTGGCAACAAGATTGAAGGTAAACTAATTCAATCCAAATTAACTAAGCAGATGAAACGGGCCAAGAGAGTGTACAAGGATAAGGTGGAAAGGCTCTTTCAGGAAGGTAAAGCCAGAGGTGCTTGGAGAGTGTGAAAATACTGGCAGGCCTTAACAACACCCAACTGTCCCCTGCTCCAAAATAAAAATATTTTGTTGACTTTGCAGAGAAACTCACGTTTTTTTGTTTTGTAGATTTTACCAATATGACTTTGCAATGGAAAAGAAGGAGCTGAACTCTGACCTAACATGTCACACTGTAACAAATGTTGAGCTTCAACCAAAAGATGAAGATGCTGTATTTTAAAAGGATAAAGTACCATGGCCAGACAACATTAGTGGTTGCCTACACTCAAGTTTGCTTACAAGCGGCACAGGGGTGTTGATGATGCAGTTCAGTCCCTACTGCACTGTGCCTACACCCACTTGGAGAAACCCAAGACATGCTTCAGAATGGTATTTGTGGATTTCTCGAGTGCCTTTTAATATAGTCCTCACTTAATGGGTTAAAAGCTCCAGAACATGAATGTCAATCTACATCTGATTCTCTGGGTCCTCTCCTTTCTGGTCAGATTCAATTGTCTCATTGCAGCTTGTCCAGAACCATCTTTACAGAATCACCACAAGGCTCCGTCATCTCACCTGTTTTTGGAGCTCAGACCCAGAGATGATGTTCATCAAGTATTCAGATGACACAGTAATTATGGACACAGCAGGCAACTCAGAAGGGCACCTCGAGGCTGAAATGGACATGTTTTTACTGTGGTGTATACAGAACTACCTGGACCTCAATGCAACCAAAACCAAAGACCTGGTCATTGACTACAGAAGAGACCAACCTACCATCCCCACCACTGGGGATGAACAGACAGATCATTGAGGGAGTGGAGGACTACAAATTCCTAGGAACCATCATTGGCAACAAGTTAGCTCTCCGACAAAAGAAACATTGAACACATTCACTCAATGTCAACAATGTCTGTTATTTATACGGAAATGGAGAAAGTTTAATGTACAATCAATCCTCCAAGCATTCTAAAAAAGGATTACATAACCCCCCTTCAAATCTACACACAATACCCCATAATGACAAAGCAAAAACAGGTTTTTAGACATTTTTGCAAACCTATTAAAAACAAAGATACCTTATTTACATAAGTATTCAGACCCTTTGCTATGAGACTTGAATTTGAGCTCAGGTGCATCCTCTTTCCATTGATCATCCTTGAGCTGTTTCTACAACTTGATTGGAGTCTACCTGTGGTAAATTCAATTGATTGGACATGATTTGGAAAGGCACACACCTGTCTATATAAAGTCCCACAGTTGACGGTGCATGTCAGAGCAACAACCAAGCCATGAGGTCAAAGGAATTTTCCGCAGAGCTCCGAGACAGGATTGTGTCGAGGCACAGATTTGGGGAAGGGTACTAAATCTTGGTCCCGGGAGGTGACCAAGAACCCCATGGTCACTCTGACAGAGCTCCAGAGTTCCTCTGTGAGGATGGGATAAACTTCCAGAAGGACAACCATCTCTGCAGCACTCTACCAATCAGGCCTTTATGGTAGAGTGCCAGACGGAAGCCACTCCTCAGTAAAATACACATGACAGCCCGCTTGGAGTTTGGCAAAAGGCACCTGAAGACTCTCAGACCATGAGAAACAAGATTCTCTGGTCTGATGAAACAAAGATTGAACTCTTTGACCTGAGTGCCAAGCGTCACGTCTGGAGGAAACCTGACACCATCCTTACGGTGAAGCATGGTGGTGGCAGCAATCATGCTGTGGGGATGTTATTCAGCGACAGGGACTGGGTGACTAGTCAGGATCGGGGGAAAGATGAACGGAGCACAGTACAGAGATCCTTGACGAAAACCTGCTCCAGAGCGCTCAGGACCTCTGACTGGGGGCGAAGGTTCATCCCCCAACAGGACAATGACCCTAAGCACACAGCCAAGACAACGCTGGAGTGGCTTCGGAACAAGTCTCTGAACGTTCTTGAGTGGCCCAGCCAGACTTGAACCCGGTTAAACATCTTTGGAGAGACCTGAAAATAGCTGTGCAATCAATGCTCCAACCTAACAGAGCTTGAGAGGATCTGCAGAGAATGGGAGAAACTCTCCAAATACAGGTGTGCCAAGCTTGTAGCGTCATACCCAAGAAGAATCAAGGCTTTAATCACTGCCAAAGGTGCTTCTACAAAGTACTGAGTAAATGGTCTGAATACTTGTGTTAATGTGATTTCAGTTTATTTTTATACATTTGCAGAGAGAAAAAAATATGCTGTTTTTGATTTGTCATTATGAAGTATTGTGCGTAGATTGAGGGGAAAAAATACAATTGAATCAATTTTGGAACAGGGCTGTAAATGTAACAACTTGAAAAAAGTAAAGGGGTCTGAATCATTTATGAATGCACTGTATATGCTTTATAGAGTCCATCTTTGCCTTTTAATATTACGGATTTTAGGGAACGTTTTAGGGAATATTGTTTGGTGCTCTAGGGAACAGATCAGATTCCATTTAACAGGGTAATAAGAATCAGTGGGAAGGTCATCAGAGCAAGCAAGTGTCTGCCATAGCATTGTTGCTGCACTTTTCAAATGAAAAGCCTCCGTGCAGCTGCTTTTGAATGCATGACCCTCATGGGACATTTGCAAGTGAATAGGTTGGTTTCCCCTTTAATGCTTGAAAGTGAAAATGCTACACACTTTCTGCAAATGGCTGAGATGCCAGCAAACCCTATTCCAAGCATACTGGTATATAAACAAGGATAGCTACTTGCCCACAGTTACGTTTTTCGACATCTTGAGAAATCTGAGAATTTATGACGAAACTTCAAACTTTAAATCTCAAGCCAACCAATGGTCTGAAAAGCAACTCTCAGACAATTTAAAGTCCAAATAGGTTACAATATGTCATGTTGTGGAAAGCGTAATTTTAATGATTTGTCTGAAAACGACAGCAAGAGGTATTGTTGTGCAAGAAAGGTGAAAGTGTACTACATAGCCTAAGCAGATCATGTTCATTTTATTTGCGTAATTTATCCTGTACCTGCAGGCTATGAACTTTGTGTATTGCAGTAGTAATTGGCTCCCTGTTGGGATAATTTATGAGTGACACATTTTTGTGATGTTTTCAAAGGAATAAGGTGTATTCATCAGTAACACAATCCTCATACTCCTCTTGTTCACAGAAACAAAATGAATGTTGGCGTAGCGCACAGTGAGGTGAACCCCAACACTCGGGTCATGAACAGTCGAGGGATCTGGCTCACCTATGCCCTCGGTGTTGGAATGCTTCACATTGTGCTCTTGAGCATACCCTTCTTCAGTGTACCTGTGGTGTGGACTCTCACAAATGTTATACACAATTTTGTAAGTCATTTATCTTCTCACGCTTTATCACCAGTTTGTTCTTCTTACTTTCAGCCATATCATGGTAAACCCCCCCTTCCTTCAAAGTTGTTGCCTAGACAATTGTTGCTTCCTCATTGCACTGGCCTCTCATTGTTCCTTGCACAATCTGTTGAATAAAGAAACAAGGTCACTGACATGACAACTCACTAAGTTTAACTGTTGTCCCCATATTGGAAAAGTCTTCTGTATCATGGCCCTAAGGAAGGCCATTAAAAGGGAACCACAATATCCTGCTATTTCAGTTCAGCAGCTTATTGTTTACTGTATCTTTCGCTTGCC
Source organism: Oncorhynchus keta (assembly GCF_023373465.1). Lineage (NCBI taxonomy): Eukaryota > Metazoa > Chordata > Actinopteri > Salmoniformes > Salmonidae > Oncorhynchus > Oncorhynchus keta. Next base: position 9,438,525 of record NC_068427.1, read on the forward strand.
ATTAACTGCTAATTCAGCTGGTATATGAAGACTTCACAGACCCTGTTATTTAATAGAATGAAGCATTCTCTTTCAAATGACCTGATGTTCTCAGTGCCAAGTGTTGTAAAGGAACGTAGGAAGTGAATAACCAGAATATACTCACTCCAATGTCCCACGTATGACCTAGTAGTTCAAAGTATCAGTTGAGGTAATTGTGAGAGGCTTTGGTCAGCTTTGCACCAGTAAGCAGATTTCACACGCACTCCGCTTCTTAGCATAAATACAGTTCCGATTCGATCCCAGCTCATTCCAAGGAAGGATGAATTCAAATAAACATTTTATTTTAATGAACCAAAAGGACATGTAGTTGTGCTGCAACATCTACCCTCAGTCTCAGGCACCATTTGCTACTTTATGATTAGTTTGTCTTGTCTTAGTGGACTGTCTCTCGTCATCAAGATTTGGACTCATTCACTGTGTGTCTGTCTTGCAGGGGATGTATGTCTTCATGCATGCAGTGAAAGGCACTCCGTTTGAGACCCCAGACCAAGGCAAAGCCCGGCTTCTGACACATTGGGAACAGTTGGACTACGGCGTGCAGTTCACATCATCCAGAAAATTCTTCACCATCTCCCCAATCATTTTGTACGTCGCCACCCATCATTTAGAACAAGAGGTTACATTTTTGTCCATTGGCTTTAGATACCCATTTTTGCATCCAATGCAGAAATAATTGCAAACTGTATGGGATGGTTTCCCGGACATAGATCAATCCTAGTCCTGGACTGAAAACCACTTAAATCCTCCATTGAGAATGTGTTTTGGTCCAGGATAGGCTTAATCTGTGTCTGGGAAACCGGCCCTATAAATTCCAACTGTTGACCATGTTGCAGAGCTTTTTTTAACGGACACATTTGCTAACTTGTCTTATTTGTTTTCTCCCCCTAGATATTTTCTTGCAAGTTTCTACACGAAGTACGACACTACACACTTTGTCATAAACACTGCCTCCCTTTTGAGTGTGCTGATCCCCAAATTGCCACAACTACACGGAGTCCGCATCTTTGGCATCAACAAGTATTAAGCTGAGTGTTGAGAGTCAGTGGTGTGACAAACTCTCAAAGGAGCTATTGGTTCATAGCAAGATGAATAGTTAACCCTATTTACTCTGTACCACTGGAGTTTGTACTGAGCAGTTTTGTACGGTATGTGTAATTGTCACTCATTGTTTAGATACGCCAGGTTAAACTATAGTGGGAGACTTGGAGAGCGACGATAATTCCATGTGCATTACTAACTTAAGTAAATATTTAATTATTATTATTTTTAATCTACATAGACCTGGGCTGGCCCATGTTTAAAAAGTGGAGCTTTTTTTGTTCTGATTTTGTTTGCCCTCACTTCACACAGTGACAACGATTGCGTTCCTCCTTGTTACAATAAATGTTTCTCATCGTAACTGAAAGCCTTGGAAATATCAGATGCATTTTTAAAGATCATTTCTCCATAAAAGTAGGAGCCTATGGTTCAATGTTTGACACTTATTTTTTTAGATGGGTTATCATTGCTGAAAAGAACTGAACAATATGAAATACATTGTGTATGATTTCCTTGGTATATGAATAATTTCTCATTGTTACTCGGTTATATAGGGCAGGCATTTTTTTTCAGTGTATATAGTTGTATGTATAGGTTAATGTCTTTCTTGATTTTTCATAAGATGTGTTGTCAGATGAAAGTGTTTACTGAGACGGGTCTACGGTTTGCCTATGTACCTATATTCATGTAGCTGTACTTGTTTAGGAGATCTCCTGAATGGTATTACCAAGGCAGCTAGTCCTGTTCTGTTTGGTCATGGCTTATCCACGGTATTCTTGGAGCTTTGTCAGCCCCTGTATCTAACATCATTAAAACATTTGTGCCCTTAAAAGCTGTGTGTATGTCTTAACTGGCTAAATTTATTGAGGGAAATGGATGGAAACCCATATTTTGACATGCACTGACTACAGTGGGAGATGAGCATAAAAACAAGCTGTGAATGCTTTTAAGTGATGTCACAGTGACAAAAGCTTTGTTTAAAATGAAATGCAATAAAGTAAAACAATTTATGTAATCCAAAATGTCGTTACACCTTGATCTTATTCCTAAACCGTGTGTGCATAGTAATCTGACATGTGAGACTATCCAATTATAAAGGTAGAGCATTCCTGTAACAATTATGTGAACCTTAGGAATCAATTTTGGTACTGTTGGCTCAACTCCTTTGAAAACCTCAAAGCGGTGAGTCTATTTTTGAGCATCAATTTTATATTTAGTCCCAAATGCCACATCGGTAGAGGCTGTTCCATAGAAGACTTCCTGGACTGGACTAGCAGTGTACAAGGCTCTCAAATACAAGGCTCTCAAGTTACATACAGGTTGTTCCCGGTGCAGATGTACGGCTGACCTCTCCTCTGCACTGTCCTTGTCCCGCAGGACCCCACAGGTTGGCATGGTGGTGGCGCCATGTATTTCAGAGGGTGAAGAGTCGGGCAAAACAAACTGGCAGGAGGGGTACTTATCATGGGTGTAGGCCCCACCACGCTGCCCACGTGCCACAAGGTCAATGCAGACCATGACAGCGTGATTGTAAGTGGGTGAACGCCTTTCCAGCAGCAACTATCCTCACTGCCTCTGGCTCAACGACTGCAGCCCCCACGCCTCTCTCCTGCCCTGCTCTTGCTGCAGCCACAGCAGCCATGTAGTCCTGCATCTTGGCTTTCGTAGAGGAGGTGAACAGCTGGCCTTTTAGTGCCACCGTCACTTGCTTGTCCTCATAATAGGAGGTGGGGCAGTGTTTCCTGGCCTGCTCAAACTTTGATCTGATCAAAGGCGGGCATGCTGGTGTCTTGACCAGGAAAAGGTCCCCTAGACCTCCATAGTTTATTATACCTGAGGGCGACAGATCAGATATGTGCATGTCCTTACTGCCGTCAAAGTCTGGTGCATCATTGGCAAGGCATATAATGATCTCCTTCTTTCCCCCTTCTGATGACCAGGTGGCGAATCGCATCTCTGCATGTCTGGCAGACATATCAGTGTGGATGACGGATCACCACCTCAAGCTGAACCTCGGCAAGACGGAGCTGCTCTTCCTTCCGGGGAAGGACTGCCCGTTCCATGATCTCGCCATCACGGTTGACAACGCCATTGTGTCCTCCTCCCAGAGCGCTAAGAACCTTGGCGTGATCCTGGACAACACCCTGTCGTTCTCAACTAACATCAAGGCGGTGGCCCGTTCCTGTAGGTTCATGCTCTACAACATCCGCAGAGTACGACCCTGCCTCACACAGGAAGCGGCGCAGGTCCTAATCCAGGCACTTGTCATCTCCCGTCTGGATTACTGCAACTCGCTGTTGGCTGGGCTCCCTGCCTGTGCCATTAAACCCTACAACTTATCCAGAACGCCGCAGCCCGTCTGGTGTTCAACCTTCCCAAGTTCTCTCACGTCACCCCGCTCCTCCGCTCTCTCCACTGGCTTCCAGTTGAAGCTCGCATCCGCTACAAGACCATGGTGCTTGCCTACGGAGCTGTGAGGGGAACGGCACCTCAGTACCTCCAGGCTCTGATCAGGCCCTACACCCAAACAAGGGCACTGCGTTCATCCACCTCTGGCCTGCTCGCCTCCCTACCACTGAGGAAGTACAGTTCCCGCTCAGCCCAGTCAAAACTGTTCGCTGCTCTGGCTCCCCAATGGTGGAACAAACTCCCTCACGACGCCAGGACAGCGGAGTCAATCACCACCTTCCGGAGACACCTGAAACCCCACCTCTTTAAGGAATACCTAGGATAGGATAAAGTAATCCTTCTCACCCCCCTTAAAAGATTTAGATGCACTATTGTAAAGTGGCTGTTCCACTGGATGTCATAAGGTGAATGCACCAATTTGTAAGTCGCTCTGGATAAGAGCGTCTGCTAAATGACTTAAATGTAAATGTAATATCTCCAGAGGGTGAGGGTTGCCCTTATCCTTGCATGCCCCGTACTCTCTTGATGTGCGTCAGTTCGTGGCTAACTCCTTTATCAAACGAGAGGTTTCTTTCTTGTTGACGATGGGAGCTGCAAAGGCCTCAATTAGCTCAGTGTCATGTGAGTGAACGTTGGACAGCACAGGATAAGCGACCCAGGAGTCTATGTCACACTCAGATTATTTGATGCGTTTGGACTGTGGCTCCATTTCACATAGTACCTGTGATAAAGATTTTCAACCACAAATCTGGCCAAAGAACTCGGATCCAGATGATGTTTACATAAAATGGGTGATTCTGCAACTTTGGGCACTTTGGCCAAGGTAAACATATTCAAACACCATTTTACCAGCATTTTAATTGTCTTTGATTTGTCTAGAAACAATATCTGAAAACGGCTGCATTTGTACTATTTTTGTCATTTTTCCCAGACAGCCAGACAAATGTAATTTGCATCATTAATCATCCATTTTAGTTAAAAATAAGTTCATTTCATTTAATACATTTCTTATGTGTACATGAACTTGTATTGAATATGATTTTTAGTGATTAAGGTTTTCCTAAAATGAATAATTCAACACGACGCCTGAATGTATAAACTCGCCTTGGTGACAGCTGAAAACATTTATGAAAAATAAGATATTTCCACCCAACCTTTTTGTGAGATTATGTTAACAACCATATGATTTCCCTATCTAAAACAAATCAATCAATGTAAATGATCAATCAATGTAAATTATACATATACTCATTTATTCAGAAATATGTGTTGTGGTCTATGTAAAAAAATTAACGTAGGAAAACAATATTTTATTGCTAACATTTTGAACCACAACCATTGTTTAAACATTTAAATAATAAAAGACAAAGTAAGATTCTAAAACACTGGAACTAGCACCTTTTTAACATAAGAACAATGTTTGGTCTTTGACTACACTTAGATGCAACAACTAGAACTTCCAGCACCTATATATTGAGGGAAAAGTTAATTGAGAGCTGCACATGTTTTATTTAATGCATGATTTTATGTCCTGCTTTGTACTGTATATGAGTATCTAAGGCTTAGAAATAGGGCCACGTTCCTCTCAGACCAACCATCCAGCTCCATGTACCTCTTGGTCACGAGGTCGGGTTCAGGTCCAAGCACATGCTGTGGTCTGTACCATATGATGTTGTCACTCATCGGCCCCCCAAAAAACGGTTGGGGCCAACGCGACTCATGGTTTTAACAAGAGCACCACTCTCTGTGTGAACGTCTTGCACGATGCCAGGGTAAACGTCCTGATCACACTCCACCCCACACCACTTTCCAATCAATGCTTCACTTAGATCTTCAACGGGCTGGAATGCACTGTGAGATGTGTTGGATTTTCCATCTTGGTCTGCCTCTATTTTTTCAAACAGAGTCAGTCTGTGGAGTGCAGTGATGTGGAAAGGAACAGAAGCAACTGAGTATCCTCGGGACTGTCGCTGACGATCTGGAAAAAATAATTTCTAAAAGTTATGCACATTCAACATATGTAATGATAGCATAGTCTAGTGATACATAGTGTAGTGATAATGTTTGTATGACAAATGGAAGATTTGACATAGAATAACCCACAACTATTACCTGGTGTATCTTCATTGTCCTACAGATTGTCTCCAGGTGATCTGGTGGGAGGGCCTCCATGCTCTTTATCGCCTTTGAGATATATAACAGCCGACTGCTGTGATACTGTAGTTTGTCCGCCATGAACTGGAGGTTGCCGTAGGTTTTGCAGAGGCATGTGTCCCTATCCTGGACTATTAGCTTGACAACCCAAAAAGGACGTATTTTGCAGAATGCATAGTAGGAAAAGGTTCTGAATTATGCCATTAAAGAAGCGCTTCTGCTTTTTCTTATTTTTTCTTCCTAGTGTGTCCTTTTCCCCTTTTGTTGCTCTACTGTTGTCATCGCGTTCATAAAATCAAGTGATTTTCTCTTCTGTGGCTGTGCTAATTATGTTACACTGCTTTTTCCTGGAGTATTGAAGACTTGTTGACCTGTTTTCATTTGCCCTCATTGCTTTTGCTGAAAATTCAAATGATCCGTTTGCGGCTTTGACCAGGCCATATTTTCTCAGGATGTTGCCTCTAAGCATTTTTTAAGCCAGTTGTTTGTCCTTGGCAATGCACATTTTTTAAATATTTTTGCTTTAACTCTGCAATGATGGCATTTTGAAACAATAAAATAAAGTCCATCTCAAGTTCTTTGGAGTTCCCTTCAGTTCCCTTTCTTGTTGTCTTTGGGGAATCTTTCAACCCATTTTCTTCATCAGTTTTTCTCAGCTTTCTGTAATGCATTATCAAGTTTGACATTGTCATGCAAAGATCTGTGTATGTTTTTGGATGACCCCTTCAAACCTTTTTACTTCCAGCAAGTATTTGACTTCTCATTCCTGTTGCAGACGATGAGGAAGGGGTATCAGGGTGTGCATCAGGGGCAGGTATGTTGGCCTCATGTTCTGGCTGCAAGTCATGTGGTGACTGAGGTGTTGTGTTGCATGCCTGATAGGTAGGTCTCCATTGCAACTGCTCTCTTTCAAGCCTGCCTGTCTTCTATTCCGTTGGTTGCATTTCCATTGCCTTCTCTTGCTTCTTTTTTCTGGCTTTGTCAGCTCAGAGATAGATTTCACTTCTCCTTTCTCCTTTTTCTTCCAGCATCTCTCCCTGTCTTATTGCGAATGTTCCTGGTATCATATAGGATATTTTTTTTGTCATGTCTTCGACTTCTGTGCTGTTTTATGTGGCATCTTCTAAAAACAAAGAAAAATACACACCTTGGAGAATTTTCGAGATTAAACTAATTTAAAACAGGATTACATAAGCCTAAAGTTTAAAACGAATAAGAGAATGTTATTTGTCATTTCCACCACTGTTAAGTTTGTAATAGAAATGACTGATGGAAATGATTCTACAGTCTTTGGAGAAAAACTGGCTGCTTAGCATGCTTTCGCTAGTATTACAGCTAGCATATAGTTTACACTAAATACATAAAATATAAAAAGAAAATATAAATATAGATTTTTTTTTTTACTTATAGCCTGTTTGGAAATGACTGACAATAAAAATATTCTCTATACAAGCAATATTTACCTAGATTTTTCTTCAACATCTGGAACAACTGCAAGCTGCAGCCATGTGCTTCAGTGTCACAATACTTTTCCATGGTAACTAAATGAAGTCTTTTGAAAAAACTTTATTAATGAGGAATTTGTCCTCAGTGTAGGAAATTACACAACTACCAAAGGACAGGTATATTTTGTGTAAAAAAAAATATATATATATAAAAGGGCATACTCATAATAAATATTGATATACATTTCATTTCATTAACTCTTTCACTAGTAGATAACATTAATAATTACACATTATACAATGTTTTCCCATTGAAAAACATAGTAGAAGCTCAACATTCTGGGTCAGGACAAGGGCAAAAGTGAAATGTAGGTATAAAATACATTTGAAAATATACTAAAATTCTTGATAGAGAGGTGTTAAAAAAGAATGGGGTGATTGTCGTGTGAACTTAGCATATAAAGAATTTAAAAATAAAACATTCCCCGAGGACATAGAAGTGCCCGTAGTTGCAAAATCATCCAAATAAGATAAACATTGGATGCAGTGCCGAAAAGATGTGAGGATACTTTAACATCAGACGAACAAAATACAACAAGTACACATTTTCAATTCCTATCGCATATTGATTGCCGAATTAAATGTGCCTTGTTGACCAGCTTTGATTAGAGCTGTAAAAAGTGACATTTCATCCAACATTTCCGTAAATGCTTGTTGGTGTCCAACTGCATATAATTTCCCCCTGAAACAAAGGTTATCACTATTCAGAGAGACCCACAGTTTTGTTTTCTAGGTTAATAAAAAAAAGTAGTTATTTAATTCAAACATATTCCCGTCGATATCCGCAAAACATTTTAAAATGTTCTTTCACATTTTCAACTCGGAATAATGTAACTGCATCTAACTAGAAAACGATTTGATGTTTCATGGAGGAATTGTTTACATGTGACACAAGCTCCTCAGAAGTACAAGCGTGAGGTCGTGGAGCTCCGCACCAAAATATTCAGCACCGCAATTTTAGCTTTTGCGACAAATGCAAACGTATTTAATTGTCACTGACAGTGGCATTGTCGTGAGACTTAAAATCAAGTTATTAATGAATTACATACCTTTAGAAAATACTAATAGACCATCGTAATGGTCCCTGGTAGCATAGCTATTTTCCTCGCCTCTTGCGAATCTCTACGGATAGCGGTGCTTACCAAATTTCAGTAATTTAAGCATGTATTTTGGCTAGTGCAGGAAAATCGGGTTTAGTGAAATAAAATGTTTGCATATAAAGCTTCGGCTCAACAAGGCACACGTATGTTTAGAGCCAAGACTTTAAGCAAAATTGCTTTTAGAAGAAAAATGAGTTCCAGGCTTGTTCTCGGCATTGAGACGAGCTGTGACGAGACAGGTGCGGCTGTAATGGATGAAACAGGCTTAATCCTTGGAGAATCTCTTCATTCACAAAAAGAGGTGCACATGAAGTGGGTACAATCTTGTATTTTTTTCATGTTCATTCAACAAAAGTGATTGTCTTATTTATCAGTGCAATGCCCCCCTTGGTCAAGAATCAAGATAAAACCTTGCAAAGGACATCATGTTCTCCATTTGTATTTGATTGTAGGACTGGTGGGATTATTCCCACTGTTGCCCAGCGGCTCCACAGAGAGAACATAGGCCGCGTCGTCCAGGAGGCCATGGAGAGGAGTGGCGTCACCCAGAGTCAACTGTCTGCTGTAGCCACCACAGTGAAGCCGGGCCTGGCCCTGAGTCTGGGGATAGGCCTGCACTTTAGCCTGAACTTTGTAAAGCTACACCAGAAGCCCTTCATCCCCATCCACCACATGGAGGCCCATGCCCTGACAGTCAGGATGCTCCAGCCTGTAGTATTCCCCTTCCTCGTCCTCCTAGTCTCCGGAGGTCACTCTCTCTTGGCTCTGGCCAGAGGAATCGATGACTTTCTTCTCCTGGGTCAAACACTGGATGAAGCTCCAGGGGACACTATGGACAAGGTCAAGAGTATAACTTTAGAAAACACTTAAAGAGGCCTGGGGGTTTTCTTGGCCTTGAATTTGTGACATTTGTGTGTTCACAGGTGGCAAGACGTTTGTCACTCATCAAACACCCAAAGTGCTCCATGATAAGTGGGGGTCAAGCAATAGAGATTCTGGCTCGAGATGGAGACAGGTTGAAGTTTCTCTTCAAGTCACCAATGGGAGCGCACTATGACTGTAACTTCTCATTTGCTGGTCTGCGAAATCAGGTGACGATGTCAATACAGAAAAAAGAGAAAGAGGAAGGTAATAAATAATTCATAAAGATATAATATGCATTTATGTCATAACCTTTCCTTAATCAACTAATAGAATCAGTTCACTTAAATTAAAGGACAATTCCACCCAAAAAACAATCTTTTGGTATTTGTTTCATTAGTCCATTGTTGATATCGGCCCAACATGTTTTGCATGTCAGCCAGCCATCAAGGTTTCGAGATGTATAACTTTCAAAATACAGAAATCCCAGCTATATTTCTTTATTTTGAAAGTTATATCTTGATCCTTGATTTCTGATATGGAAAACATTTTGGGACTATATCAACAATGGACTAATGAAACAAATACCAAAAGACAAGTTTTGTGTGAAAATGCACCTACATGTTTTTTTTCATCCAAGGTGTGGAGCAGGGAACTTTGTTGTCATGTGTTAATGACATAGCTGCTGCTACGCAGCACACAGTGGCCTCTCACATTGCTAAGCGCACACATCGTGCCATTTTGTTCTGTAAGGCCAAAGACCTTCTGCCTTCCTGCAATCCAACACTGGTGAGTGAAATCCAATCATTGGATAGGGGTTTTCACAGCTATCAAGATGATCTAATCCACAATATTGCATTGAATTATCTCCTTCAGAAAGTATTCACACCCCATGACTTTTTCCACTTTGTTGTGGATTTAATTGTCATTTTTTTGTCAACGATCTACATAAAATACTCTGTCAAAGTGGAAGAAGAAATACTAACATTTGTAAAAACAATGAACAAGAATAAAGCACTAATATACACTGAGTAAACAAAACATTAAGAACACCTGCTCTTTCCATGACATAGAATCCAGGCGAAAGCTATCCCTTATTGATGTCTCTTGTTAAATCCACTTCAAATCAGTGTAGATGAAGGGGAGGAGATAGGTTAAAGAAGTATGTTTAAGCCTTGAGACAATTGAGACATGGATTGTGTGTGTGTGTGTGCGCGCCATTCAGAGGGTGAATGGGCAATAAAAAATATTTCATTGCCTTTGAACAGGGTATGGTAGTAGGTGCCAGGTGCACTGGTTTGTGTCAAGAACTACAACGCTGCTGGGTTTTTCACGCTCAACAGTTTCCTGTGTGTGTCAAGGATGTTTCACCACTCAAAGGACTTCCAGTCAACTTGACACAACTGTGAGAAGCATTGAAGTCAATATGGGCCAGCATCCTTGTGGAACGCTTTTGACACCTTGTAAAGTCCTTGCCCCGATGAATTGACGCTGTCTTGAGGCCAAGAGGAACTCAATATTAGGAAGGTGCTCCTACTGTTCGGTATACTCAGTGTACAATGAACTCCAAAAGTTTTGGGGCAGTGACACTTTTTTTTGTTTTGTTTTGGCTCTGTACTCCAACCCTTTGCGAGGCATTGCAAAACCTCCCTGGTCTTTGTGATTGAATCTGTATTTGAAATTCACTGCTCAACTGAGGGACCTTACAGATAATTGTATGTGTGGGGTAGAGAAGAGGTAATCAAATCCTGTTAAACACTATTATTGCGCACAGAGTGAGTCCATGCAACTTGTTAAGCACATGTTTACTCCTGAATTTATATAGGCTTGCATAATTTGTAACAATTTTGAAAAACATAATTCCACTTTGACATTATGGGGTATTATGCGTAGGCCAGTGACACAAAATCTCAATTGAATCCATTTTACATTCCGGCTGTAACACAAAAAAAATTGGAAAAACTCAAGGGGTGTGAATATTTTCTGACGGCACAGTATTTCTACAAACAATTGTATGGTGTCCATACGGTGTCCTAAATGTTTTGCTCTGTTAGGTGGTGTCAGGAGGAGTTGCCAGTAACCAGTACATCCGAAAGATTTTGAAGATTGTCACAGACACCACTGGATTACATTTGCTTTGTCCTCCATCCAAGTTTTGTACTGACAATGGAGTCATGATCGCATGGTATGTAGAAGACTTAGTTATTTTGGTTTTGAAAATATATAGTTAAAGTTTTATTGTCACATGCACAAGTACAGTGAAATGCTTAACTTGCATGCTCTACCCAACCGTGCAGTAATCAATATCAAAATAGTATAACTAATTAAAAAATATATACACACTTACTCATTCAATGGTTTTTCTTTATTTTTACTATTTTCTACGTTGTAGAATAATAGTAAAGACATCAACACTATGAAATAACACATATGGAATCATGTAGGTACCAAAAAAGTGTTCAAACAAATTAAAATATATAGCCACCTTGTAGCCACCTTTTGCCTTGATGATAGCTTGGCACACTCTTGGCATTCTCTCAACCAGCTACACCTGGAATGCTTTTCCAACAGTCTTGAAGGAGTTCCCACATATGCTGAGAACTTGTTGGCTTCTTTTCCTTCACTCTGCAATCCAACTCATCCCAAACCATCTCAATTGGGTTGAGGTCGGGTGATTGTGGAGGCCAGTTCATCTGATGCAGCACTCCCATCACTCTCCTTCTTGGTCAAATAGCCCTTACACAGCCTGGAGGTGTGTTGGGTCATTGTTCTGTTGGGAAGAAAATGATAGGCCATCCCATCTAGTTTGCGCTTAGTAAGACTATCGTCTCACATAGTGCCTTGAATTCTAAATCAGTGTCACCAGCAAAGCACCCCCTCACCATCACACCACCTCCTCCATACTTGTTTGTGTTTCTTGGCCCAAGCAAGTCCATTCTTATTGGTGTCCTTTAGTAGTGGTTTCTTTGCAGCAATTCGACCATGAAGGCCTGATTCATGCAGGCTCCTCTGAACAGTTGATGTTGAGATGTGTCTGTTACTTGAACTCTGAAGCATTTATTTGGGCTGCAATCTGAGGTGCAGTTAACTCTAATGAACTTATCCTCTGCAGCAGAGGTAACTCTGGGTCTTCCTTTCCTGTGGCGGTCCTCTTGTAAGCCAGTTTCAGTGCTTTGTTTTTGGACTGCACTTGAAGAAACTTTCAAAGCTCTTGACATTTTTCACATTGACTGACCTTCATGTAATGGACTGTCGTTTCTCATATTTGAGCTGTTCTTGCCATAATATGAACTTGGTATTTTACCAAATAGGGCTATGTTCTGTATACCATCCCTACCTTGTCACAACACAACTGATTGGCTCAAACGCATTAAGAAAATAAATTAAGGCACACCTGTTAATTGAAATGCATTCCAGGGGCCTCATTTAAAAACGTTGCACAGGCACAAAAGAAGGCGTATATACCACTTTCGAAGCAAACCTTTTGGGATTTATAAAAAACAAACTTGACAGGAGAATGTGCGGTCCTCCACCGACACTTTGACCCATACCTACGCACATAACCTGGAGAAATGAGAAACTGTGACTCTGAAGGCAGAAGGATGAAACTCGAGAAACACTTTGAAATCGATACAATTGTTTAAAATAAATAGAAATATTACCTCACATATTATATATGAAGATTTCCCTGGAGTGCACACGAATAAAAACACACAAGAAACATGATTTAGGATAATAAATACAAACGGAGATATGTTTTTGCAAAATAACCCCTCAAATATGTTGTAGTTTAATCAGGAATCATATTTAATTGGATCTGTAATTATTAAACAATACTTGCATGTTATGAAATGTATTCTCATAAAAAGGTGAATAGTAGGACAAATTACGTTTAAACTGATGCCGTTTACGATGCCTCAGTCGGACAGATACGAGTGCAGTTTCATATATTGTTATCACATGTTCGTTGCCCAGAACTGTCAATGTGATAATGGCCCTGTCATTGTCAGTTACAATCAGGGTAATTACCACACCTGAAGGTGTTAGGCAATTGTGTAGCTTTGACAATCAAAATCATCCGGTACGTCTTGCATGTCCCCCTCCGTCACTACTCCACTCAGGAGGGATTCCCATATAATACTGGCAAGGGGATTGCGATACGGTCTCTCCTTTCCCCCGCAGCACAAACACTTAGCCTTGCACAGACAATGTGCCACACTGTGTCTACCAAACAATATATTTTTTTCCTTGCTTAAACCTCCCCTTCAAGAACTTCCATTTCACACTAGGTGAAATTTATTTTTTTTAGCCTTTCTGTCGCGATTTGCCATCATGCAGTCAGTACGGATGAATATTAGAGGCGTTTCACTATTTATAGGCAACTTTGGGTGTTAAAAGGGTGGGACAAGATGCTCGCTCACGTGCGGCAAATTTCTTGTCGAATGTGAATTATAAAAGAGAAACCCGACGTGGGTGCGCACTGTGTTATAAATCATTATATTTTTGTGCTTAAGCACTTTGTTTTGCCCGTTTTCCTCTGCACAGTTTTGAGGCCCCAGGTGACTACCTCATGAAGCTGGTTGAGAATACCAAGAGTGTGCCAAGCTGTCAAGGCAAAGGGTGTCTACTTTGAAGAATATAAAATATATTTTAATTTGAACACTTTTTTGGTTACAGGATTCCATGTGTGTTGTTTCAGTTTGTCTTCACTATTATTCTACAATGTACAAAATAGTACAAATAAAGAAAAACCCTTGAATGAGTAGGTGTGTCAAATGTTGACTGGTACTCTATATAATAAAGAAAACATGACAAATAAGATATAATACACAGCTTATATATGGCTTTGGAGTCCAGTGCATTCAACCACACTTTATTTCAGGAATGGAGTTGAGAGACTGAGGGAAGGAAAGGGCATCCTGTCCCATACTGAGGAGGTCAACTATGAGCCCAAGTAAGTCAAAAAAAAGATGACTCACTTCAATTGATAACAGTTGTTTAATTGTTGCCCCTTGTGTTCTAGAGCTCCCCTGGGTGTGAACATAACAGCAGAAGTGAAGGAGGCAGCTATCAAACTTCCACCATTAAAGCTGAGGGTTACGGACTGACGTTCACTTATGTACATATCCATATAATTCCTACTATTTACCATTAAACTTTTGAAATACATCCTGGCAGAAAGGACTCCATTCTGTGTTTCCATTCGGTGTTTCATTTCGTTTTTTTTATTCAATCGACTTCCAATATATTATACCATTAAGTCAGTCATTCCCATTAATAATATAAATCTAATATATTCATCTTTAACATAAATAGAATGGCTCCCTGAGTCATCATTTCAATACAACTTTAAGCTTGCCCAGTCAGGCTAGATCCTATGCTGACCTCCAGGGTCACTGCTTTTGCCGGGGCCACTGGCTGTCCTTATCCAGCCTCAGTGACTCCAGGGTGTATGGAGTGGGCTGGGAGCTATGGGTTGGCCCCTCTCCCTGCAGCCTAACCTTGGGGTTGGCTGTCCTGCTCCTCTGGGGTTGAAGCTGGAGAACTGGAGCCGAGCTGGTCCTCCCAAAGTGGCCTGCAGACACTGACAGGCCAGGAGTGCGGCTTGTCTTTTTGGATAAACCTGCCGTAGGTAGAGGCGACAAAGACGATTGCGACTTTTTATTATATGAAATAGATTCAAATAATGATGTACAGCATAATAAAATGTACCTTTTTTGTTGCGCTGAGGAACAGGTGGGCCACCATTTATCTCCAAACTGTTTTAAAAAAGGACAGAAATGATTGATGTTATCCCAGCTAGAAATATGAAAGCAAAGCTTTTTAGGGCAAAAAAAACAAACATACCTTAGTGATGGCAGCCCCACTATTTTCTGCCTTTCGAACTCCGCAGTAAAAATGTGTGAGATCTTGGCATCCTCGATGAGATGCTGGGTCAAAAGGTTGTACATAGATGGAGTGTTTCGACATTCCACCAACAAGAGGCGATGTGCGTGACGGTTAAAGGTGAGGTAGCCGAGGGCACTTGAAGATGCCGTTCGCACCTGAAGATATTCAAGATTTTACCACAATGCTTGTATCAAAAATCTGCACATCGTAACCTGAAATATGTCAAGTTGGATAGCATATGATGGTTGTAGAATTAATTATCTTGATAGTCTGTTAGATTTCAGGCAATAGTCATAGACAGGAATGCTCCCCCATACCACAAGTCCCATCCTTACCTCTTCCTCCTCAGAATACAGGTGAGCACATAGGTGACCAACAGCTCCCATGGTGACAATAGCATCAGGAATACCTGCCCGGGTGTGAGCCAGACTGGCTAGCAACTGAGCTATGGCAGAAATGTATGCAGTAAGGTAAGACTAGTGTTCTTCCATACTGAACAAAAATATAAAACGCAACCATTTAAGATTTTACTGAGTTACCGTTCATAAGGAAATCAGTCAAATTAAATAAATTAATTATGCATCTGTTGGTCACAGATAACTTTTTTTAAAAATGGGCCTCGGGATCTCATCACATATTTCTGTGCACTCAAAACTGCACATTTTAGAGTGGGTTTTTGTCCCCAGCACAAGGTACACCTGTGTAATGATCATGCCATTTATTCAGTTTCTTAATATGCCACCCCTGTCAGGTGGATGGATTATCTTGGCAGAAATTTTCACTAAACAGGGATGTAAACAAATTTGTGCAAAAAATGTGAGAAATAAGCTTTTATGGAACATTTCTGGGGTCTTATTTTAGCTCATGAAACATGGAACCAACAGTTTACATGTTGCGTTTATATTTTTGCTCAGTGTATATAATGTTCTTCCCATACATAGTACTGGGCTGAAGTTACCTGTCAGGACCACAGTGTTGGGATTAGTGGACTGCAGAAGGTCTACAAGGACAGTCACCCCTCTGGCAGACAGAGTCACCTGATCTGTGTCTGTGATCACTTTGGCCAGCACAACTATCTGGAGAGACCAGTTACCACAAAACGAAAAGGTAGCGAAAAAAGGAATTACCTAACACTAATTCCGTGTCAAGTCGGAAAACACATACAAATCAGCAGCTGTTAATGACTCATTGATATTACTGTGGCCCTCAGGTGATTTTTTTTAATGATCTACCTGAAAAGCAGCTTTGGCCCTCTCCATCTCGTTCCTGGAGTTCAAGAAGGGTTCGTACATGGCTATGGGAATGCCACCATTCTGCAGGATGGCTGCCTGCTGGGTGGTGTTGTTGTAGGCAAACAGAGACAGGGCATAACCAGCCTCCAGGCAGATGTCCTGCTGGGAAAAGGAAAACATGACAAATTGCCATGGGGAATGCACTTTACGGAGTGTCAACACCCCTTACTGCTTGAGCAGTCCTTGACCATTAGGTGCCAGTAGTTCATTGCACATTGCGATAACAGTATTGTATCTTGGATGCTTTTCTTTCTAATCTCTATTAGACCCATATCTTGTTCCACCTCATCTGGTTAGTGACTGTGCTGTCAAGCTGACATACCGAAAGGTTCTGGGCTAAAGTTATGAAGTAGCCCACAAACAGCCTTTCAAATGGTTTACCTGATCTGGCACTCGCAGCAACTCTAGAACTGTTTCGTAGGTAAACTCCTCTTTTTCCCAGAAGGTTGTTTGTAGGTCCTGGTTTCCCAGAAGCACACAGGCCAGTGTTTGAGCCACTTGGACCTGAGGGAGAATCAACATGTCACCCAAGCCTCAATTTCTTTCAATGGAAATTCTAGTATTGGACGCCCTTGTTTGTGGGACTTTTGTGGCACTACCAAGGACATTTAAGGGGAGAGAGAGAACACTTTTTTTATGTGTGTGATCGATTTCCAATGTATTTACCTTGACCTGCAGTGATTCTTGGTGCTTCACAAGTTCTAACAGAGTTGGAATGGCTTGCTCCTCAGCTATGACCCTCTGGCTGTTTGGGTTATTGGTGTGTGCCCCTCCTAAAATTAAATGTACGAAACATGCATGCACTAGAAGTTATGGTATATTATTAGCTTGTATACCATGACTTGTTTCCAAGTCAAGTCTGAAAGCCATGTTACTACTGTCGCACTGTTAAAACTTCAATGGTCAAAATCGTCAAGTAGTATCATGACAAAGGTTTACTCAAAATCGCCCATTGATACCAATGCATGGTTAATGCAAACCTTTGATTGCCTTAATCTTATCTTGAGAAACACAGTACATGCAACAGTGAGAATGTACAAACCAATACACAGGATGCCCAGGGATCGTATAACGCTGAGGAGGGTACTCTCTGTGGTCCGGGACCCTCGTAGTAGACGAACCAGCGGGGGCACCCCATTTTCTTTACACAGCCCGTCCTGGTGGCTCCGACTGTCCCTGCTCAGTGCTATAACTGCCTGGCAGCCTGAAAGACAATACTATTTGTTTACACTTTACCAAGCTGAATTCTATGTAAACCTCGACTTGAATTCTTTCATAAAAGGTCCCTCTCTGGCCTGACCAGATCTGAAACCTCCACACCACATTTGACAATTGGTGGCAGTGCTGGGATGTGAGTGATGCCTTTATGGAGTATCGGCCAGCAGTGGTGTCCATCAGTGTAAAGATGACAGGACGAAGGCATAAGTTGCTGCCAGCTGTCAGCTCATGAAAGAGTCATGGCGGAAAATATTATCTAGGTAAGCTAGTTGGCTACAGTTTTGACCTGTCAATTAGTTGGCCCAAATAACAATGGGTTATGCATAGTGTAAAGTTAGTCGCTAGGCCTATAAGCTGACATTAGCGGTCATGACTGTTAGTGCCATTACTATGATGGCATTATGTAGACTTTGTGACAGACGGTTCAGGTAATGTGTTACCTAGAATTCAATCTGTACATTCACTTTTTAAACCATTGGTCGGGGTGTTACTGTGGTCAGGCGCAGGCCTACCATTTCCACATCATTAACCTCAGTTCGTCTCCCTTTTAAGAGAACGACAGGCATTTTTTTGGTGAAAAAGTAGGCTGGAATGAAAGAACCATCTGTCGTCTTGTCTGGACAGAAACTATTTCAGAAGCTGCTGTACAGATGTTCTGTAGACATGTTTGACAGACCGAGGACCTGAGGGAAGAGTAGAGCCTCTTAAAAACTACCCAGGAACATGTGTTCAAGGAATGACAGAGGTATGGGGAGTGACCCATCCCCTTTCAATTGATACCCCAGTTCTTCCAAATCAACTTTCGGATATTGAAATGTTTGTCTCATTCAAATTTTGTTTGAGATTGTGTTCCTCTTATTTTCAAGGTGTTGGGATTCCCAATGGAGGGATAGACAGACAGGCATTCCTGACTGCATGCCTTCCTGTGCTCTGGCTGCGGGTGATGAGTCTAGCAGAGGAAAGCCGTCTGGGGGCAGGAGGCGGCTGGTCTTGTGGTGACAGAGGTGAGCCTCGCTCCAGCACAAACCTCAGGGTGCCTGTTTATGGTACAGTCAATCATTTATCCGCATCGCCTGTCAACAGCGCATGGAAGTTTCGTTGTTTTACGACACTCAGTGTTTAGTTTCATCGATCCCCGGAGACGGCATCCCCTTGACCCGAATAAAATGTCTGGAAAAGCTTGATGTCAGCGAGCCAACTCTGTCCATGAACCGATGATTGCCATTTAACTTCCTCTTGTGAGAGAGATTACTTTGGTGTAAAATACCTATTTTGCATAAGAGACTTAGCAATTACAGAGGGGTAGCGTTTAAAACAAAAATATGAGAAATGAGAGAACCTACCGACATATTGCATCCTGTCGGAGGAGGAGAGGATAAGCTCGAGGATGAAGTGGTAGCCGATGTGCTCTGCCATGAGTCTCTGTTGCTTCAGAGTGTGTCCTGCCAGGGCCCATAGAGAGACGGCCCCCTGCTCCCTCGCCTCCACCTGGAACACCTGGGTCACGTTCAATAGGGAGAAAACTTTTTTGAAAGATTGAAATGGGGAGGTACTGTCTGAATTTGTCCCATAAGAGCACATTGTTCATTTTCTGTGGCAAAACAGTTTGATACAGTGTGCCCTACTGAACTCAACCCTGAACATGGCCCAGGGGACACAACTTAAAGTACATGAATATAAAATGTTCAAGAATTCCATAAGCATATTTAAAAATGAGGGAAACAATGATTTGACTTGCTCAGGTCCTACCTTTAAGAGTCGTAGGAGGTGCTTGGCGGCCGACTTCTTCAGAAAGCGGGCCTGAATGGCAGGGTTGTGATCAGCGATGGCCTCCAGGGCTCTGGCTGCAGTCACCTGCGCGGCTATCTTCCTCCCCCGCAGTATGAGCACCAACGGGGCCACGGCGCCCACTCCACAGATGGTGTCCTGGTTCTCCCGGTGTCCCTTAGCCAGCTCAGCCAGAGCCGCACACACCTCCTCTTGCAACAGTTCTGGAGATACATGGCCAGAAAGACGATTCATCATCATGTTCTATAACATCATGATCATCGTCTTACTCATGATTTAACAGTGTACCTGATCTGACAGTCAAGAGCTCCACAAGTTGTGGAATCCCCCCAGCCAAAGCCACGGCCGTCTGATTGCCGGGGCTACGGACACACAGCGCCTTGATACACCGCACAGTGTTCACCAGCACATCATGTAGGTCCGAGCCCAGGAGCCTCACCAACGGGGCCACTCCACCCTGGACACACACAAATTAACTGTCAATCACGCATGCACGAATCGTCAAACATACACAAATACAGACAGACACACACAAGCCTGGTTATAACTGAACCTACCTATTAGTTACAGCAATACTAACCAGATGGGCTATTGGAAAGACTGATTATATCAGTAGTACTAACCTGCTGGGCTATGAGGGACTGGTACTGGTCACTGTGCCCTGCCAGGTCTGCCAGTATGAGGGCACAGCGGGAGTGGAGCTCGGCCTGCTGGCTGCCCAGCAGATTGACCAGAACCGGCACGGCACCATAGCGCACCAGGGCCTCACACACGGGTGTCCTCTCCGAGATGTGACACACCACGGCGGTAGCCATACGTTGCAGCGCTGGTTTCGTGCTGCGCATTAGCTCCAACAGGGCCGGGATCCCTCCTACAGAATAGGTCAACTGCTTTAGGGTCCTTCGATATTTTTATTCTATTGCAAGTGGCCTAGCTTTGTATTCCGTAGTACCAAAAATGTTTAATGCTGTAATGTTACTGTGATATGGAGTATAACTAAGGATGGTTGAAAATTGGCAAAATATAAATTGGCAATACAAAGCTAGTATTCATGGCTATAGTATAAAACAAGGCATTCCTGTCTGATATAGGCCCAAACTCTCCAAAAACTCACTCACCTGCATCCATGATATCCCTCCAGAAGGACTTGGCCGTGACACACAGAGCTTCCAGGCAGCGGATGGCCATCTCCAGCCTGCGGTGGTCCTCGCTGTGCAGCATCTCTGCTCCATCACACACACACACACATACACACACACACACACACACACATACATACACACACACACACATACACACACACCTCAGTATCCGTGCAGACTCATCGAACGGATACAACCTGCGATCCAAACAAACATTGGCCTCGCTTAACCCTCGCTCGCTAGCTAATTCCCATCTCTTCCACCAGGCAGCGTACCCACGAGGATCTTCCAGACAGGCAGGTCCGGCAGGCCCAGCGAGATGAGGTGCCTGAGGACTTTGGGGTGGAAGTAGAGGGCGGCCAGCTGCACGACGTCGTTGCCCTTGCTGTCCCTCCTCCTCCAGTTGGCTCCCGCGGACAGCATGTAGTCCAGGGCCTCCACGGAGCCAGATGTGGCCGTCAGGAGCAACGGGCAGCTGCGGTACCTGAGGAGACAAAAAAACAACACCGTCAACCTGTGTACACGTAGAAGCAGATGCATCCGTACCGCCTCCAGTGCATTTTGTGGCTTCTCTTACTTGTAACAGACGCCAGAACCGGCAGGGTAGCCTAGTGGTTAGAGCATTGGACTAGTAACCGAAAGGTTGCAAGTTCAAATCCCCGAGCTGACAAGGTACAAAATCTGTCGTTCTGCCCCTGAACAAGCAGTTAACCCACTGTTCCTAGGCCGTCATTGAAAATAAGAATTTGTTCTTAACTGACTTGCCTAGTAAAATAAAGGTAAAAAAATAATAATAATAATAATAAAAAATATTTTAAAAATATGTCAGTGGAGGCTGCCGAGGGGAGGACCGCTCATAATAATGGCCGGAACGGTGTCAATGGAATGGTATCGACGACATGGAAACCACGTGTTTGATACCATTCCATTGACTCTATTCCAGCCATTATTATGATCCCTCCTCCCCTCGGCAGCCTCCACTGTTGTATGTGCTGATTACAGAGCAATGTCATGCTAATGTTACATTAAATGACACTGAAAGCTTCTGTGAACGGTGCCCGTGGCCTGCTGTTGCATCCTACTGAATCCTGTTAGACATGTCATCTATTCTAAACCTAGAAGTGCCTCTTCACTCACTCGGCAGTGGTTTGCATCTCCACAAGCTCTGGGTCTTTCCTGCAAAGGGCCTGTATGCAGGCCACCTGGCCGTAGTAGGCAGCAAAGTGCACAGCCATCCAGCCCCTGCGGTCCACTAGCCGGTGGTCGGCCTGCAGAGCCAGCAGACAGCTGATGGCCTCCAGGGAACCACACTGAGCAGCCAGGTGCATGGGAGTGGAACCTGGAACAGGTACAAACAAGTGGAAAGCAGTGTCTGAAAGCCCTATTTCGTTACAGTAGAGTGAGGCTGGCATGTTCACACTGGTATGTGCTTACCAGCTCCTTCTTTTGGGGTCCCACCGCCACCTCCAGATTTCACTGCAAAATAAAAGGTGTTTGTAAACAGTTTTGAGGACAGTGTGTAAATGAGAGTAAGGGAGAGAGAGGCATGTCTCTGACCTGTGCGGCTGAACCTGCCACTGCTTTTCTGGTTGAGGTTGACCCCGGTGGTGGCCAGCTGGCAGATGATGTGAGTGTGGTTGTGTTTGGCGGCGTGGTGCAGCAGGGAGTAGCCCTGCTCGTCCAGGACTCCCAGGTGAGATGGAGAGTTCCGACGGCACAGCGAGTAAAACACAGCGGATAGGCCACGCTCTGCCGCAGCACGCAGGCCAAATGGCACACTCTGAACCCAGTGAGAAAGAACACACACGATCATACAAGCCTTTTACATTTACTTAATACAAAAAAAAGAAAACAAAGAACAGCTTCCTATATTGCTATATCTTCTTCCCCATCAGCACCTTGCAATTGATGGCCTTTTTGTAGCCAAATGTCTTCTTGAACTGCTCATGCAGCTGGACGTCAGAGAGAGGCAATCTCTTCCCTCTCAGGGTTTTGATGGTAGTGTTGAGGGCCTCCCACCATGGAACCACGTTAGGCTGAGGGTAGAATGAGCCCACCTCAATGGAGATCACATGATAGCTGCCAAAGACATCAAGCAGCGTGTAAGAGCCTGACCATTGGACACTGAAAAGCATGGGTTTGTGTTCTCTTACAAGTGCATCTGTGTGGGAATGTAAGGCCTCCGAGCTCAATGTAAGTGAGATGTGTGTGTTTATGCGTGCATATTAAGACCGCTTCTCTGCAAGTGAACTTAACATACTTATTGCCGTTGACCTTGTGGACTGGTACGGGGAAGTGCTCTTTGTAGGTGGTGTCCTGACTTAGCAGATCTCTTAGGTGATCCACTGCAAGACTCTGCAGTGCAGCAAAGGTTTCCTGGAGGGAACCACAAGACAACCTGATTTCACTATGAAACTAGGGCCTCACTGTGGAAGTAGATAGCTCTTAAGTGGCTATTGACAGCTCACTGATAAGTGAATCTAACTCTCACCTTTGTTTCCTCAGAGACTTCCTCTAGCTGAGGGGTTCCGATGTCAACTTCAATTCCACCGTGAAGGTGAAAATACTCATCAGACTTGTACGGAAAATGTTTACAGGCAAACGCAGGTCTAAGGAGCAATGGTGGTAATTCCCTCTCTGTCTTCAGTTTATCATCTACAAAAACAGAATGAAAACAAAGATAAGCACATCTGTTGCAACGCCAACGGTATGATAGCCATAGGGAACCTAGGCACGAAACGTGGCAATGCCTTCAAATTGTGTAGGCAATCGCCACACAAGTTAATGTTAAAACATTCCAAACAGTTCCTACAAGTCAGAATGTTGAATAAACAGAATTTGAACATACTCTGCTGATTGTCTGTGGCGTTGGTCCTTCAGTTGGTTGAAATTTGAGGCAATATCCAAAGGAATTGTTATTAGCCTGACTTCAAGATACGCATCTCTGTGTGTGGCAATTAAGATTTGTTTGCTTGTGACCAAAGGCACGTGCACAAGACGGAAGTACAGTAACCGAAGTCTGCAGTTGTTTACATGGTTTTACACGTGTCAGGTGATATACATTTCAACAGCAGTACTGGCGCTCTAAAAAAAAAAAGGTTGTGAAACAACGCTTTACTGTGGATATTTTGTCAAACGTTTTGAGCAGCTGAAGGACCAACCACACAACCGGTAGGGTAAGTTAAAAAGGAATTGTAGTCATTGTTGTCAACATTCTGGCTTATAAGGAAAACTTTGATTTTGCATTGCTATGTTTCAGACTGTATATTAAGTATTGGTTATAAAAGTCTGATTTATTAGGCAATGGTTGTTTCAGTGACAGACAATTGGCCTCAGTCTAGAATTCAAATACCATTATCAACGCAGTAAGTAAGTAGCACAGAGATGTAGCTAGCGTTGCTCATGGAGATCCTGTAAGTTATATTTCATTGTTGCGCTGTAGCAACCGACCTGAGTAAGCCGGAAGCATCTGCGCCAGGTCTGGGATCTTCATCCTCTTCTTTAGCCCTACCAGGAAGGGCACCAGGAAAGTGAGGAGGCGCAGGTAAGCCAGGTCTCTGCACACCTCTGCCTTCCTCTCCAAGCAGCCCCTAACCAGGCCTGCTTGTAGACCCAGCCTCTGCTGCAGCCTCTGATAGGTGGCCAGCTCCAGCCTTTCCTCAGTCAGCCTCACCACACTGGCCAGACTGTGGGCGCCCTCGAACACAAACAGGTTGCCGTGCTGTCGGACAGAGGACAGGTAGGATGTCAGCTTAAGCAGGATGCTCTCCTGGTGTTGGGAAAAAAGCCTCTCCTCCTCTGCACTGTTGGGGTCGTAGGTAGGATCCACATTGACTTCCATGTTGTATATGCCCTGGTAACAGGGCTCCTCTGAGATGTCCTGAAGACCTGGAGGATTCAACAAGCATCACCAGTTGAGGGGAATCCTATTTCTAAAGTAGGCATGTTCAATTGAATCTAATCAACATCATTATTAAAAAACGGACACCATTTTGTCTCAAAGTTAGGGCATGCATTTATCTGTCAGTAATTGATCTTGCATTACATTACATTTCGCTGTCACCCAAATACCTGCAGTGAGAAACTCTGCAAACACATCTTTCTTTGTCTGGGGCACTCCATTTGAGTCGACACCCATGCTGCTTCTCCAGAGTTCAGAGAAGCGAATGCGATTTTCTCTAGGAATATTGGCTCCATGCCAAAGAGCCTTGATGGTGTAGTCAACATTAACCAAAATTTGTCCTACTTTCGTATCATAATATGCTGGAGACAGTTGGCACGAGGTGCTCTGGTCAAAGTTGGGCTCAAGACTTATACATGGCACTTGGTTGAAACAATAGATGCCAACTGTGAGCTCTCTGACTATTTGATGGACCACCTTGTAATCAAGAGGGACTCGCACATCCACAGGTGCGAGAATGATACAGTTTGAGTTAGTGAAGTTCCTCATTTGTTTGATTATGCCCGGCGGCATTTCAACTGGCTGAGTGAAGTCATCACCACCCAGAAACCAGTTACAAGAGGTCAGGCTCAGCAACTCCTGAACTTCACCCTTGTCGTACTTCTCAAAGAAAGCGTTGGCATTTCTTTGAGCTGTCAATGCAGCAAGGTAGGCCGTGTCATCCTTCTCTTCAACAGAAGAATGTTGTAATCTGGACGAAGCACTGGATGTCAGTGAGCGCGCCATTACGTCCATAGTTTACGTTAGCTAGCAGGCTATTTTAACCTTTCTTACACTCTAAAGTACTTGCATAGACAGTTTTAGAATAACGGGTTAAACTTGTTGATAGCATCACGGCACAACATTGTTGCCTCAAAGTCCAAATTAATGTGTAAGATTCTTTGCTCTTGGCAACCAAGACGCTCAGCCTTGGTTACGGCGCGTTTTTGTCTAGACAGACTTGGGGTGCGTTCGTAAATTCGTTAGTTATTCTGCTCCCTGGCACACTCTAAGAGAGTGCTCTGAAATCGTAGTAGATAGCCAGAGTGAATTTTCGAACGCACCCCTGATCTCCTCATAAAGTTTTCCAATTTGTGACATATGGGGGCGCTGTTCAATTACTTTTGAAGGCGTTGCTTTGTTGAGACTTTGTATTGTAACCTACAGCGCACTGTCGGTTTTCCCCCCCAAATGTATTTTTTACGTCGTGGAGGAATGAGATTCTGATTGACACAGGTTCGTGTATTCACTATTGCACACAGATGTGAAGTCGTATGTTATCATTGCTGCTTTGATACGTATACTTGACCTATAACTCACTGCTTTTAGGTAACTGTTTACAGCAACATTTGAACTAGCGTCTTATTTAGCCACTTAGCTAAATAAGTGACTGACGCTAAGTAGCCCACTCTGGCACGGTTGTTTAAATGAAAGCGGTTATTCTCGCTGCGGGATATGGAACAAGGTTGCAGAGAGATGTTGATAACGACACGAGCGGAAGATTCAAACATCTGGCTGGCATTGCCAAGCCACTGCTTCCTGTGGGGCACTGTGCCTTGATATCTCACTGGGTCCAAGCTTTGAATACCACTGGATGCGTGGACACCGTCTTTGTCATTGTAAGTATCAAAGTACATTAGAGTATTTTATGTGAATTATTTTACTCCACATGTAACTGTACCTGGCCAACAGTTTCAACATTCATCAGTTCATTGGAACGTAAAACCCAATAAATATTTTAAGAATTTCGAAATACCTAAATTCATGTTTAAAGGACTGAGATTATGATATGTGGTGATAATGTCAACGATGACTATCTTTTTACCTTAACAGACCAATGCCCTTCACCACAAAGCATTTGAGGAGTGGGCCCTGGACTTCCCTAATGTCAAAGTACTAAGTGATGGAACAAAGAGCAATGAGGTTCGTCAGCTTGCATGATTTCCCCTGGGATAGTGTTGTCTCATGTTGATCCATGTGCATTGTCCAGATCAAATATGAATTATACATTTTACCATTTTTATTCCACAAGGACCGTCTTGGTGCTGTCGCCTGTCTTCAGCTAACAGTCAAGCACTTCAAGATCGAAGACCATGTAATAGTTATCGGAGGGTACGTTTGAAAAAAGCCTTCACTTGACTCAATGTAGAAAACATTTACTGATTCATGCTGACAGGCTCTTCTCCACACAGAGACACTTTGTTCAAGGAAGAGTTCAGTCTCATTAAAGTTAAAGAGAAGTTTTCTGACCTGCAAGCAATGTGTGAAGACAGCAGTCTGGTTCTTTCCTACCAATGTAAAGATGAGGGTGAGTGTGAAGTCAAATTGTGTGCTTTTGAAGTTGTCATGCCAGCTGTAGCCCCAAAGAACTCAATCTATTTTATCTCTATCCTGTTTTTTTACACTAAAACCTTTCAAATGCTGCACAAATCACACAACTTGTTTGAAGCACATCCAGCTGGATAACATTTGTGAGAGATTATCATTACATGTAATAATATTACAGAGTATACCAAACACCTTCCTAATGAGTTTTATTTCTGTATTTGCTCCCATAGAGACACAGAAGTATGGTATTTTGGAAGTCGATGAACACCTTCGGGTGCTCTGTATGAAGGAGAAACCTCTTCCGTCGGAGACAAAATCAAGGAGAGCAGTATGTGCAGACGAACACTTTTCTGTCCCTCCCTACAATATATATACAACCTCAAGACTTTTCTTGCTTTGGAATGTTTATAATTGCAACATTGAACACAGCAGATAAACCTTTGGTTTATGTTAAGGGCTCAAACTAGGAGCAAGTAATCTATTTGCTGATAAGCTCAAGAAGCATTTGCGACTTGCTACTAAACCTCCCAGTTTCCCAGAGTGTCTACATATTCGCCTATCGATAGTGTATGCCTTTTTTTTTTGTTGCAGTGTCCATGTTTCTACTTGTTTTCCATGAAAATCCTTCATCTATTGGATGCCTTTCTTGATGAAAATAAGGTAAACAGTCTTTTCTTTAATTTGCACTGGTAATCCATCACTTGATATTAAACTAAAGCAGCTCTTTTGTCAAAGGAAGCACCAATCGAAGAAAAGGACGCACCTGGAAACTTTTTGTCATGGCTCATTTCAAGGTACTATTTCAAAATTGAGGATCAACATTCATGGCTGCAAAAACAATACATTCTCTCAGTATACTTTTCCTTTTCCCACCACAGAAAGCCTGTGTATATTCATCAGATTTCTGGCCGTTTTGATGTGGGAAACCTGCCCTCCTATGTTGAATGTGACCGGTACTTCAAAGAAAATCTTCGAGATGTGAAGTCTTATATGATGTAGTGTGCACAGAGCCATGTTTGAGATTTACAATTTTCTTCACATTGCCACTTTATTTGTGCCTTAATATTAAACATTTTCAAAATATTCTAATTATATTAATCAAAATGTGTATTTGTATATTTATTGGAAATTAACACATCTGTTCATATTTTAGTTCACTGTGACCCTAATTAAGAGGATGAATTAGTTGCTTTGTCAAGTGTAAAACTTTTTTTAATGAAATGTTATGCTGATCTAAGGTGTAAGGAGTCTCTTGCACTTGTCTGAGGCCTTCTCGTGGCTGTTTTCCATCTTTGCAATGCGGGAACCAAACTGCATGGCTCTCTTAGGCAGTAGAGCAGATGCCCCCAGACCCAGTTTCTTGGCAGCCAGCCTCAGCAGCAGTTTCTCCCCTACACCTCGAGGCAGGGACAGATCTGCCTTATCAGACACTGGCAGGGCATTCAGGAAACACACCACATCCTCGTCCAAATAGGGAAACCTATACAAGGCCAACAAAAACATCCAGCATATCACCATTAATTCAAAAACACAAAAGTATGTGGACACCCCTTTCTAAAAATGAGTGGATTCGGCTATTTAAGCCACACCAGTTGCATTAAATCGAGCACGCGGCCATGCAATCTCCATAGACAAATATTGGCAGTATTAATGGCCTTACTGAAGAGCTCAGTGACTTTCAATGTGGCACCGTCATAAGATGCCACTTTTCCATCAAATCAGTTGGTCAAATTTATTTCCTGCTAAAGCTGCCCCGTTAAACTAAGTGCTGTTATTGTGAAGGGGATAAGTCTAGGAGCAACAACGGCTCAACCGCAAAGTGGTAGGCCACACAAGCTCACGGAATGGGACCGGCGTGTGCTTTTGCGCATAAAAATCATGTCCTCGGTTGCAACACTCACTACCGAGTTCCAAGCAGAACTGTTCGTCTGGAGCTTCATGAAATGGGTTTCCACGGGCAAGCAGCCACACACAAGCCTAAGATCACCATGCGCAATGTCAAGCATTAGCTGGAGTGGTGTAAAGCTTGTCGCCATTGGAATCTGGAGCAGTGGAAACGTGTTCTCTGGCATGATGAATCACACTTCACCATCTGGCAGTCCAACGGAAGAACCTGGGTTTGGCAGATGCCAAGAGACCGCTACCTTCCGAATGCATAGTGCCAACTAAGGTTTGTTGCAGGATGAATAATGGTCTGGGGCTGTTTTTCATGGTTCAGGCTAGGCCCCTTAGTTCCAGTGAATGGAAATCTTCAATTACATTCTAGACGATTCTGTGCTTCCAACTTTGTGGAACAGTTTGGGGAAGGCCCTTTGCTGTTTCGACATGCATAAAGCGAGATCCATACAGAAATAGTTTGTTGAGATCATGTGGAAGAAATTGACTGGCCTGCACAGAGCCCTGACCTCAACCCCAGCGACCACCTTTGGGAATAATTGGAATGCCGACTGCGAGCCAGGCCTAATCGCCCAACATCAGTGCCCGACCGTACTAATGTTCTTGTGGCTGAATGGAAGCAAGACCCCATAGCAATTTTCCAACATCTAGTGGAAAGCCTTCCAAGAAGAGTGGAGGCTGTTATAGCAGCAAAGGGGGGGACCAACTCCATATTAATGCCCATGATTTTGGAATGAGATGTTTGACGAGCAGGTGTCCACATACTTTGTCATGTAGTGTATTTTTGGTACTGGAAAATCGGATTGCTTCTAATGACCGAGACTTGCCTAGCCTCCTTCCCGTGGTCCCCTATGATTCTGTCATCTCGACCCAGATTCCTTGTGGAGATTCTGCCTAGCTCCATGGCCAGCTCTTGGACCAGACCCTCTTGCCCAGAGGTCTTGAAGCGGACTCGGTGTCTGGAGTACCCTGCCAGCTGCTCATCCGCTCCAATACCGGTCAAAATCACCTGCCATCACAGAGCAGTGGAACAGACAATTTACTTGAAAGGTTGTTAATTGGGTCTGATTTATAAAAAAATAAAATTTAAAAAAGTTAGAATATGAAACAGACTTTATTCACAACTTGTAAATGGAATGTTCCTTATTATTTTACCCATTTGATACTCTTACTGTACCTTGGCAGATGATGTGAACCCCCTCTCTTCGTTGCTTTCTGTGAGGAAGCCGGTTCCTCTCGCCGCAAACCACACAGCACATCCAATGCTGTCATCCAGCACGGTATCCAATGGGTGCACCAGGTGACAGATGTGCTCCTGGCGCATTTTCTGCAGCTCTTCCCGAGAAACGTTGATTTCAACAAAATTCCATCTTCTCTCTGGGTTCAAGTCCTGAAGCTCTTGCAGACCTGCTCTACCAGTGATCCTGTCTGGAACGCCGAAGGGGTTGTACACATTGGAATCAGGAACGTCAGTTTTAGAATCCATTGGCTTTGTTTTGTGCTTTTTGCTTTTTTTGGTAGACTCCTTCACAATTTTTGGTTCCTGCAGTTTGAATGCCACATTCAGAAGATCGATTGGTTGGTGGGTTGGGATGTGGCGGTCGGCCAGGGCAGCCAGAACCATGGAATCAATCCCTCCTGAGAAAAGAATTGCAATTGCTGCCTGGTCATCGGTCAGTGGTGATGTCACCTGTGTATCAAAGGGAAGACATTGCACACGCCTCCGTACTGCCTCACTGAGAACATCAATGAGACGATTTACCACAGGCTCTCTCACACCAGACTTTAGCAACACCTCCAGGTCTTCAACTGAGGACTGTAAGCTTGGATCATGTTCTATCTCCAACAACGGAGGGATTGACATGTTCAGTGGGCAAACTGGAGACGTGAGGGAGAGACCTGATTTGTTCATCATTGCTGAGGTGTAACTTGGTAGACCCTCCCACTTAGATTCATGACTAATAGACGATAGATTATCGCCTGCGTGAACCCATGGATAAACCTCAAAGGTCAAACAGCCAGACTCTGCAAACGCCCTCAGATCAATCCTGTAAACACCAACTGCTGGAACCTCTTGCCACTGTGGTGGTCGGTCAGAGCCAGGGAGACAGGCAGCCACAGACGTCAGAGTCAAAGACTTCTCCTCAGCATCATATTGCCAAAGCAGGCTTCGCCGGCCAAAGAAGTCTCTCCCAAACCAAAGATAGTGTCCAGCCTGTTGGTAATAAGTGAAAGCCCATGGTCCTCGGACATTGCCCAGGACAGACAGGATCTCTGTAGGGCTGTGGCAGGCTGCAAGGTGGTGGGAAAGAACGTCAGTGTCATTCTCTTCTGGTCTCAATAACAGTCCTCCAAAAACCTCTCCATTCCACATCAATACATTGCTGTTACAGTCTTGTGCTGGCTGAGGGGCAGGGCAACCTCTCATGTGAAGTACGTGAGCAGAGAACAGACACTGGTAGTGGGGATTTGAAGCTGTTTTGGTGATGTTGCAACTGGAGTTAGGCCCTCTTTTCCTTAGGTTTTCATGCACACGCTTCTCCAGCACAAGCTGGGAGGGGGACAAGCTCAGTACACAGCAAATACCACACATATTTATAGCTAGTAAGGCCTTATTTGTAGTTCCGTCACAGATTGAGTGGATTCTACATATCCTTCTTCATGTTGTCGAGTTCCTCTGAGGGAAGAGAAGTTCACATGTAGTGTATCTCAAAAAGAATGGTTAAGAGAGAACAAAACTTTAACACAAACATGGTAATTCTTACTTTTGCATGAAGCAAGAGTCTGCCCTCTGTCTGCCAAGAAGAATATGTTACTGTTGGGCTGTTGAACATAGACCCTCTGAAAGGAATATGCATCAAGATTAACATTATCTTCACAGGAACATCACACCTTAAAGAAATTAAACTAGGTTTTACATTTTATTAACCACTTCTTACCCGGTTTTTCTTCAGATTGGAGAGTTCATCAAACACAATTTTCTGTTCCTTGATCTGCAGAAACATGACTTTCAGTGAAAAAAAACAGATAATATAGACATGAGTTCAGTTCAGAGAACTTTCATGAAAAGATGGCACAACCAAAGAGAGACAGCCATTAGCCTAAAGATTGACTTTACTCTCCCAATTTCCCTGTAAGGTCTGAATGGCAGGTCAACCAGAATCTGGGTACAGCAGACTGTCTCCTTTAAGCCCCGGAAGCAGCCATTCACCAGCTTCTCAAGCTTAATACATGTCAAATTACGTTCTGTACTTACCAAAGAATGGAGTTTCACTGAGCAACTAACGTCATTACTGCCGTCCCGGCCGGTATGTACAAAAAAGGTCTACATAAAAAGTTACATGCAACCAAAAAAAATGTAGTCTGGAAAGAATCCAGTCGTTTTTGAGAGAAGTTTTTTGAAAGAAGTATTGTTTTTGAGGAAGTGCGCATGCGCCTGTTCTGCACCCCCTGCAATATTAGTAAATATAATTCAAATACACTAACTAAAGCATATCTAGAAATATACAATCACTAAAAAGATACCCTATATTGTATACTTAATCTTCTTACATATTATTGCATTCCGTGTAGCGCAGGTGAAACAGATTGATATGACGTTCATAGCATGTGTTGTAGTACGAGACCGGCATAGGTCTCAAGTCCAGTCTCGAGACCACAAGAGTGTCTCGTCTTGTGTTGGATACATTTGTACTCAGTCTTGAATGTGAGGACTCATTTCTTCCTGAGACCAGCAGGTAAAAAACAACAACCCAGAATTAGCTTCCATTTTGTCAGAGCATAAAACCGCGTCTGCAGGCCAAATATACACACTACTTTCTTGAAACAATATCTTAACAGCCTTTATATCCATTATAGACATGTTTGCGCAGTGGCGAACCTGTGTGTGTGACAGGTTTTTGATTCTGAAAGGACAGCATCCCTAATACCAATGCACTCATGTTTTCATTGGGCGTTGCATATGCTCACTTCTTAATCCCCACGGATGTGTATCAAAGTAGTGTAGTGGAGGAATACGATTTATCTGTAGTAAAATAGAGAAATCATGCACAAAGTAGCCTACACAGTCGCAAAGCATGTGAAATATATTCAACTGTGCGCCACACACAGCCTAGTTTCCACAGAATATAATCTGCAGGCAGCAAGAATATGCACTTCTCAACTGGTTTTGGCATGGAGCAACTCACAGAAGAATGACATCGGTAGCCGGGAGGTTAGGAAAGACGTTTCAACTTATGACATCTACCAGTAAACCAGGTATTGAAAAAGTTTAGTCTGAAGTGTTGGTTAGTAGGCTATTTGTAATGTACAATTGTCGTGCTGTTTGCGTCAGGGGTGTAGACATGGATGGACCTGGGTGAGCCAGGCCCTGACAGGCCCATCCAATCAGATTGATGTGGTTTAAGCATTTTTGTGGACTTAGAATAAATACAAAAATGTGATTGTCTAAATAAATAAAAAGTGTGAATGAGTGAAAATCTATTGGAAAACAGGATTTTTCACGCAGCGTGCCTTTCCTTCACTGGGCGAGCCGTTTGGGAACTTTCTGGCAAAATTAGAGTATACCCACGTCTCTAGGCACCACTACACAGGGCCGATGGAAAGACACCGCATGATGTTAATTAAGCACTGCAGTGCATCTCCTCCTCATGGACTGCACCAGATTTGCCAGTTATTGCTATGAGATGTTACCCCACTCTTCCACCAAGGCACCTGCAAGTTCCCGGACATTTCTGGGAGGGGGGGGGGGGCCCTAGCCCTCACACTCCAATCCAACAGGTCCCAGATGTGATCCGGGCTCTTCGCTGGCCATGGCAGAACACTGACATTCCTGTCTTGCAGGAAATCACACACAGAACAAGCAGTATAGCTGGTAGCACTGTCATGCTGGAGGGTCATGTTAGGATGAGCCTGCAGGAAGGGTATAACATGAGGGAGGAGGATGTCTTCCCTGTAACGAAAATGTCCTGCACAGAAGCAGAGTCCGAGCATAACCTGTAAACCCATGTTATCCTTAGGGAGTGGCATACTGCTTGTTCTGTATGTGATTTCCTGCAAGACAGGAATGTCAGTGTTCTGCCCTGGCCAACGAAGAGTCCAGATCTCAATCCCATTGAGCACCTCTGGGACCTGTTGGATTGGAGGGTGAGGGCTAGGGCCATTCCACCCAGAAATGTCCAGGAACTTGCAGGTACCTTGGTGGATGTGGTGTAACAGCCTTATTAGTTTTGAGCTGGATTATGATCTGTAAACGAAATTAAAACTTTCTGAATATTTATTTTTGCTGTCTTTTGAGGAAGTGAAGTGGGCAATATGGAATATATTGGCAGACGGGGAATTAGTGAGTGACTTCATGGATGTATAAACGGAGTGCATCCCTAAATGACATGGACAGGTAAATGTAGAGCGTGTCAATGACAACAACAAAAAAACGGTTTAAAGAAATAACATTACTTAGGATAAAATTAGA
The DNA here is from genome assembly GCF_023373465.1 of Oncorhynchus keta. Taxonomy (NCBI): domain Eukaryota; kingdom Metazoa; phylum Chordata; class Actinopteri; order Salmoniformes; family Salmonidae; genus Oncorhynchus; species Oncorhynchus keta. The sequence continues at coordinate 9,472,597 of NC_068427.1, forward strand.
TAACGTTACATATGTTAGCAGGACGGGGCTAGCAAGTTGTTTTCAAAACATTAGACCAACTTGAGCACTGATATCTCAATTTTCTAGATAGCAAATCCAACCAAACACGCCTTAACAATAATTTAACAACATAAGTACTTCGACCGATTTCTCTGTAAAACAACGTTAGATCCAGTCTATGACATTAGCCAGAAGGCTCTGCTGCTAGCAATCAGTCAAGTCTATGGAAGAGGTAGCTAGCTAGCATCAGCTTTGTAGTGGTTATAACTACTACTATGTTGAAACACTCGTTTTAAAATGTCCTTACATTTCGCACTTTAGTAATTCTAACGAATTTAAACCATATTTAACGAGATATCCTCCCTGTTGGTTAATGCCTGACGCACCGGAAACGGCTTCCCCCAGTAAGAGGGCTTGGAAAGTTCGAGCGTGTAACATGTATAGAGGCAATTGAGAGTTTAGATGGACTATTTGGCTGCCAGAAACTCCGATTCTGACTAATTTAGCTGCCTATCTGCTCATTTCCCACACCAACAATCTGGAATTATCTAACGTTACCTTTTTGTTTAATTCCTCCTTCAGCGTAGACTCTTCCTCATCAATGTTTTCGTTCTCTTGCTGGTTCTTTGCAGACATTTTGATAAGGTAACACACAGCGAAGATAATATCTTATTTATTACCTAGCTAGCACTAGCAGACGAAAAACATTGTACAAGCAAGAGAAGTCAACGAGGTCTGAGTACTTTTAATATCATTACGGTCCGCAAACAACCATTTAAGGTGCATGCCGCCCCCTACTGTGTTGGAGTGTGCGAGCAATCATATTCTGCCTAATTCTGTACTACTACGAAAATAAAATGTAAAAAACAAATATAACTTCTACCCACCCGTGCGGTTGATGTCTTCGATTATCTGTTTTGCCTTTCTTTGACATCAGTTGCTGTAGGTGTCCTGGAAGGCAGACAGTGTGCCCCTGACAGGATGCTCTCAGTTGTGCATCTGTAAAGGTTTCTGAGGATCTTAGGGGCCAAGCCAAATATCTTCAGCCCCCTGAGGCTGCCATGAATGGAACGGTATCAAACATATGGAAACCAGATTTGACTCCGTTCCGTTGGCTCCAGTCTAGTCAGGATCGAGGCAAAAATGAATGGAGCAAAGTACAGAGATCCTTGATGAAAACCTGCTCCAGAGCGCTCTGGACCTCAGACTGGGGCGAAGGTTCACCTTCCAACAGGACAACAATCCTAAGCAACAGCCAACTCAATGCAGGAGTGGCTTCGGGACAAGTCTCTGAATGTCCTTGAGTGGCCCAGCCAGAGCCTGGACTTGAACCCAATCATTGGATTTGGATTGAGTACATTCCGAACATGAGTTGACATAGTGGGCGATGTCCTGAGCCAAGGTGGGCCACCAGTATTTATTGGAGAGGGATTGGATGGTGCAGGTGATACCTGGGTGTCCAGCGGCGAGGGATGTGTGTTCCCAGGTCAACAGCCGTTCTCTCACCCCCGTGGGGATGTAGCTGCACTCTGGAGGGCAGGTAGAAGGAGCGGGTTCCCTCTCCAGAACCTGGTGGATGCCCACATCTATGTCCCAAAACATGAGCCAACGATATGGGAGGATTGATTGATGGGCTGGAGGACACTCACAGGACCCTCCACCGACGTGGAACCACAGGGTGCGGGAAAGAATGTTCTCCAGCATCCTGGCCCCCGGGCAGTGATTGTCACCTTTGACCTTTGCGGTTATTAAGTTGGAGCCACGGGAGACGGAAGGTCACGGGGTAGGCGTGGACCCCAGGTTGGAATGCACCGGACACCTCCTGGCCGCAATAGGGACATAGTCTCAGCTGTCTAAGGCGACCCCGCTTTGACGTGAAGAAGTGTGTGGCTCCGACCTCCATGATTTCAGGCTCTGCCTCAGGACAGCCAAAGGAGGGAGGTGAGTGACGAGGTGGACACCGGAGCTCCCGAAGAAGGTTTTCCAGACGGATGGCCATCACGATGAGAGCGTCCAAGGATATTTTGTCCTTTGTCTGACATGCCAACTCCATCTGGACCTCTTTGCGCAGTCCACTACAGAATAGAGTACAGAGCGCCAGCTCCTTCCATCAGCTGGAGGCCGCCACAGTCCAAAAGGTGAGGCGGTACTCCGCAGTGTTCTGGGCATCCTGCTGGAGTTGTGAAAGTCACTCACCTCCCTCTGCCCTCTGGAGGATGGTTGAAGACCACCTGAACGGAGCCATGAACCTCTCATGGGAACCCAGCTCCTCCTCTCCTCTCTCCCAGATGCCGTAGCCCACTCCAACACTGGTCTGGTCAGCAGAGAAATGACCGTGGTAACCTTGGACCTCTCGGTGGTGGGGGCTCCCATCTGATAGGCGAAATAGAGGGAGCGCTGGAGTAGGAAGCAACGGCATTTCAATGGAGTGCCGTTATACTTCTCCGGAAGGGACAGTCGGGCATCGCTGACCTGGGTGGATGGCTGGGTAGGTTGGGGGACTGGCTCACTGTGACGACCTGTGGTAGGAGGCCCTCCATCAGAGGTATGGAGTAGGTCAACCGATTAATTGGAATGGCCGATTAATTAGGGACGATTTCAAGTTTTCATAACAATCGGCAATCAGCATTTTTGGACACCGATCATGGCCGATTACATTGCACTCCACGAGGAGACTGCGTGGCAGGCTGACTACCTCTTATGCGAGTGCAGCAAGGAGCCAAGGTAAGGTGCAAGCTAGCATTAAACATATCTTATAAAAACAATCAATCTTAACATAATCACTAGTTAACTACACATGGTTGATGATATTACTAGTTTATCTAGCTTGTCCTGCATTGCATATAATCGATGCGGTGCCTGTTAATTTATCATTGAATCACAGCCTACTTTGCCAAATGGGGGATTTAACAAGCGCATTCGTGAAAAAAAATCACTGTCGTTGCACCAATGTGTACCTAACCATAAACATCAACGCCTTTCTTAAAATCAATACACAAGTATATATTTTTAAAGCTGCATATTTAGTTAATATTGCCTGCTAACATGAATTCCTTTTAACTAGGGAAATTGTGTCACTTCTCTTGCGTTCTGTGCAACAGAGTCAGGGTATATGCAGCAGTTTGGGCCGCCTGGCTCGTTGCGAACTGTGTGAAGACTATTTCTTCCTAACATAGACAGCCAACTTCGCCAAACGGGGGAGGATTTAACAAAAGCGCATTTGCAAAAAAAGCACAATCGTTGCACGAATGCACCTAACCATATTTAGTTCAAAGAAATTCATGTTAGCAGGCAATATTAAACTAAGAAAATTGTGTCACTTCTCTTGTGTTCATTGCATGCAGCGTCAGGGTATATGCAACAGTTTGGGCCGCCTGGCTCGTTGCGAACTAATTTGCCAGAATTGTACATAATTATGACATAACATTGAAGGTTGTGCAATGTAACAGCAATATTTAGACTTATGGATGCCACCCATTAGATAAAATACGGAACGGTTCCGTGTTTCACAGAAAGAATAAACGTTTTATTTTCTAAATGATAGTTTCTGGATTTGACCATATTATGACCTAAGAGTCGTATTTCTGTGTGTTATTATATTATAATTAAGTCTATGATTTGATAGAGCAGTCTGACTGAGCGGTAGTAGTTGCAGCATCAGGCTCGTAAGCATTCATTCAAACAGCACATTACTGCGTTTGCCAGCAGCTCTTTGCAATGCTTCAAGAATTGCGCTGTTTATGACTTCAAGCCTAACAATTCCCGAGATTAGGCTGGCAATGCCAAAGTACCTATTAGAACATCCAATAGTCAAAGGTATATGAAATACAAATGGCATAGAGAGAAATCGTTCTATAAAACTACAACCTAAAACTTCTTAGCTGGGAATATTGAAGACTCATGTTAAAAGGAACCACCAGCTTTCATATGTTCTCATGTTCTGAGCAAGGAACTTAAACGCTTTTTTACATGGCTGACAAGCCCTGGCCATAGAGAGCTGTTTACTCTGTGTTGGTTAGGTCGGGGTGTGATTAAGGGTGGGTTATCTTGGGGAATTATATGTCTATATTGGCCTGGTATGGTTCCCAATCAGAGGCAGCTGTTTATCGTTGTCTCTTATTGGGGATCATATTTAGGTAGCCATTTCCCCATTGTGCTTTGTGGGATCTTAACTTTGCATAGTTGCCTGTGAGCACTATGTTAGCTTCACGTTTCGTTTTTCTTCTGTTTTGTTTGGTGAGTTTTATTATTTATTAAACGTGGAATTATACACACCCTGCGCATTGGTCCAATCATTATGACGATCGTGACAGAAGATCCCACCACAACAGGACCAAGCAGCGTGCTCGGGAGGAGATGGCATCCTGGTCTTTGAAGGAGATCAGGGAGAGAATAGCCTGGACTTGGGAAGAAATAATGTCAGGAGACAATAGTCTGCCATGGAAGCAGGCGGGAAGCAGCGAAGGAGGGACAGCGACAAAGTCGGGGAGGAAGGCCACAGAAACCCCAATAAAAAATGTGGTTGGGGGCACATGGAGCAGTGGGCGGAGCCGAGGAGTGAACCAGAGTCAGTCTGGGAGAAGAAGGAGACTTTGGAGGAGAGAGAAAAGGGAGAGTTGTTGAGTTGGTGGAGGATGCACGGATTTGGACTGAAGGAACGTGTTATCAGTTTGGTGCCACATGAGTCAGCTCCCCGTACTCGTCATGAGAAGTGTGTTAAGGTTGCGGAACAATTGATGCCGGCTATACGCACCAGGTCTCCAATGCACCTTCACAACCCAGTATGTCCTGTGCCTGCTCCTCACACTCTCCTTCAAGTGCGCTTTCCATGTCAGGTGTGTCCTGTTCCTGCTCCTCGCACTCTCCTTGGACTGCATGTCCACAGTCCAGTACGTCCTGTGCCTCCTCCCCGCACTCGCCCTGAGGTGCGTGTCATCAGCCCGGTACCACCAGTGCCGGTCCCATGCATCAGGCCTCCAGTGTGCCTCCACAGTCCAGTACGTCCTGTGCCTCCCCGCACTCAACCTGAGGTGCGTGTCACCAGCCCGGTGCCACCTGTACCGGTCCCACGCATCAGGCCTCCAGTGCGCCTCCACAGTCCAGTACTTCCTGTGCCTGCTCCTCGCGCTTAACCTGAGGTGTATGTCACCAGCCTGGTACCACCAGTGCCGGCCCCACGCACCAAGCTTCCGGGGACAGTTCCCAGTCCAGAGCTTCCGGCGACAGCTCCCAGTCCTGAGATGGTCCACAGTCCGGGACCTCCACGGTCCACAACATCCAGCTCCAGGGCAGGAGCCTTCCTCTGCGCCGAGGCCCAGTCCGAGCACGGCGTCCAGTCCCGCTCCATGGCAGGAGCCTTTCTCTGTGCCGAGGCCCAGTCCGAGCACGGCGTCCAGTCCCGCTCCATGGCAGGAGCCTTTCTCTGCGCCGATCCCCAGTTCAAGCACGGCGTCCAGTCCAGCTCCATGGCAGGAGCCCTTCTCTGCGCTGATGCCCAGTCCAGGCACGGCGTCCAGTCACGCTCCATGGCAGGAGCCTTCCTCTGCGCCGGTGCCCAGTCCGGGCACGGCATTCTACCCGGTACCATATCCACAAGGGAGTGGGTACTTCGCCCCGCACTGGAGCCGGTGTGACTAAGGTGGGTTATTAGGTTATTGTATGTCTATGTTGGCCTGGTATGGTTCCCAATCAGAGACGGCTGTTTATCGTTGTCTCTGATTGGGGATCATACTTAGGCAGCCATTTCCCCACTGTGTTTTGTGGGATCTTGTTTGTGTGTAGTGGCCTGTGAGCACTCCATGACTTCACGTTTTCGTTTTTTTTTTTTGCTCTTTATTGTTTTTGTGAGTTTCATTTCAATGAAACATGTGGAGCTCTTCCTTGGTCCGACATTCATTATAACGACCGTGACAGTTCATTGTTCATTCAGTATTTTTGTAATTGTCATTATTACAAATATAAATTAATCGGCCGATTAATTGGTATCGTTTTTTTTTTTGGAACCTCCATTAACCGGTATCGGCGCTGAAAAATCATAATCGGCCGACCTCTAGTATTGAGAACCTCGCTGGTGGTGTCGAAGCGGTGGAGAAGGCGGAGGATTTCCTTCATGGTCGTACCCAGTGGAGCCAGCTGGTCGTGGAGTACGGTGTCCATTTCCCAACAATTGTGGTATTACAAAGAGAAGGTAAATTAAGTAAAATAGGTTACGCATTATTGTTTGATAATTAATATATTGTTCTAATCATGTTTCAAATATACGATGTAAAGAGACCATACTCTCACTTGTTACAATAATCTCCTCCGAGTGGATTGTGAAGCATTAAGCAAAATGATTGCAGACACTTTTTGCCAAGTCATTCTTCGTTTGTATTCCTGCCAGGGGTGTATATTTAGATGGAAACTGAGATGTTGTTCCACCTCTAGCCTGGGAGAGGTGCTCAGTGAGGCATACCTCCAGGTCATGTGATCCCAACATGACACAGCAAAAGCCTTACTACTGAATATAGACACTGACAATAACAGCCCACTAATGGGACCAGGTCAGATGTTTTCACTGCATTGAATGAGTGGTTGAATTTAAAGTATGGAAACATCTGATCATGTTTAAATTTTGAGTGAACTATCCCTTTAATCCTGTATTGGCACATGACTTGCTGCACTTACATAGTACCAAGTTGGAGATCTACCTCTTGAGGGAAGTTTCACACACATCTTTAGATCCATGCACTAAGAGGAGAAGGGGGATATCAATAACCTCCTACTTTACAAATTATTATGATACGCAGAATTATTCATCAATAACTAACCAATGTAAACATGACAAGCCCATTTTAAAGAGCAACACGTGCACTTGGGTATACTTAATGATGAATGCACAGCTATCATTGTTGTGTAAAAGGACTTTGAAAGGAGATCTGCAGCTCCAACTGCTTATTTAACCCCTAATTCACCTTCCCCTTTCAACAAATATACTGCTTGCATAAGATCAGATATACAGTGAGCTCCAAAAGTATTGGGACAGTGACACTTTGGATTTGAAATTATACAAGGACTATGGGGTTAAAGTGCAGACTGTCCACTTTCATTTTTTGGGGGTATTTTCATCCATATTGGGTGAACCATTTAGAAATTACAGCCCTTTTTGTACATAGTCGTCACATTTTAGGGGACCAAATGTATTGGGACAAATTCACTTGTGTATTAGTGGTTACAAGTTTAGTATTTGGTCCCATATTCCTAGCACACAATGGTTACATCAAGCTTGTAAACTCTACACAGTAAATTTGAAAGTGTTGATTTAACAGTGTTAAATGTAACACTGTCGGCAAGTACATATGGCCCCACTCTACACAGAGTAAAAAGTGATCCAAGTGTTACAGTGTTGAGTTAACACTGAGGAGTGCAAAAAGTTAACACTGCACTATACTGGCTGGTGTTAACAAAATGTAACACTAAGAGGTAATCAACACTTTGAGTGTTATAGTGACACTCACAAGTGTTGATCTAGGGTGACTCCTTTTAGAGTAAAAATGTGTTTACTCTATACAGTGTTCATTTATTTACTCTTCCCCCATGTAATTTTAAATTATACTTTGTAAAAGCACTTGGAATTTCACAATAAACTCAAGCAAAGCTGTTTCAACATTCAAATATGTTTATTATGACCAAACCACAAGTCCCAGCCCTGGCTTAAACTGTTATCAAGTAAGAGTACAATGTAGTCAAAAGAATCCCTTGCTCCATATGACATGAGCAAATGAAAAGGTTTGTGGTAAATGATATCATTTACATGAAATACCTTGCATGGTGGACTTTGCTTCAAAACAACTTTAAATGCATGCAAATTATCATCAAAACATAAGGTTTCAAGAACTGACCCAACCCCAAAAAACATTTTCCTCTTTCAGAACAATAGCCTTAATTTTGTAAAATACTGGCATTTCAATGACTACTTCACCAGATATGACCAAATCAAGACGATATTCTGTACCATGGTGCTATACCCATTTAACTGACAAAACATGTGTGCACTGAGACATTCAGCTTGGCAGCAATCTCATTGCTTTCTATCAGCTCATTGAGCCTTGACATCTTTCCTGGACCTATAGCTAGTCTATCCTGGCTGAACGTTTCCCAATTATATGCCATGTCATTTTGGTGTTTCTTGGTTAAGGTCATTAAAACTCTTCAGTTGTTTTTTATAGAAATTATGTTTAGCCTCGTAGGGCATACACCACGAATGAAGAATGAGCCCAATATTCCTTATACGACGAGGATAATGCATCATGAAGTGGTGTTTCGGTAACAGATTTCTATCAGGAAACAAATACACGAAAAGTCTATGATGTTTAGCAAGTGTGTCAGATGGATAGTCATTCCCTCTGTTAGTATAGGAGAAAACACAATATTTACCATTTGTAGTAGTAACAAAAGCAGCTGCCAGTATTTATCATCTTTCTGTACCAGATCACCAAATATCAATGGCAAATTACGGAAAAGACACCAAGACTGAATAGCCTTTAGACCCAAATCATTGCCCCCATCATCCAATTTGAGTGCAGGTAGAAAATTCCTCCTCTCTGTGTTGCCATAGTAAAATGAACAAACTCTACCGTACACATCTTTAGCAGTCACAAAGTTGGCTTGTATATATTGTAACACAAGTTACCTCAAGTTGTGCAACTCCTTCTAAAATGTCATGCATTATGTCAACAGAAAAAGTGTCTGTAGTATTGAAGTACAGCATAGAGTTCAATAAGCAAGCATGCTTCACACCGTACAAATGAGGTAGTGTTGAGTTTGACTGAATAGTTTGACAATGGTCTGAGTGCATTTCCCAGTGTGGCAAAAACAGCAACAATAACGAGCACTAAATGATTCCACAAAACCGAACAGGTAATGTATACCAAGATTATCTCCAGTTACTTGGACAATACTGCCATGTATACAACCACTGAAGAAGGGAACTTCAATACCCTCAGTCTCAAGCACTTTCAAATCACTTACTATTGGCTCAAGAATGGAATCCAATCCATAAGTTTTAAGGTCCTGGCTATGGAAAAGTGCGCATAAGTGAATATTTACAAAAATTGAATTCAACTTTGGGGTAACATTTCCCAAAGTAAAGTATATACCTCCCAACTTGTGAATATCCATTTTCGATCCTTATGGATTAGCGGTCTCAAAGTCATCATAAGAGGTGAATTTGTAACACATTTTTCTCTTTAGAAAAGAGAGGATGTCTCTTCATATATAGTCCATCTTCCAAATCAAAGTCAACTCCATCTTTAAAAAAGCTCTGAGCTCAACAACCCTTGGAGTCTCCTTAACCTTCCCAATGTCTATGTTGTACACAATTGTTTGTATGAAGGTGTACATGTTGCGCAGCATTCTATTGTAAGCAGTACCAAAAACAAAGTGAGTCTTGCAAAGCTCATCGAAGGCAACAAGAGCTCTCATTGACTTGCACGGCAAGGCTCGCTTGTCCAGGATGATGAAGTAAGCATGGATGCTGCTCTTCCTGGTCCCGACTGCAAGAAGATATGGTTGGCGGCTCTGGTCAATCGCATCAAGGTGCTCCTGGATACTGGTTCCTGACTGAAGAAGACAAAAACTAACACCATCATTAGTTCATCATAACGGCTGCAGCACTGCCCATGAATAAGAATGTCAATACAAACCTTTTGGAATATGACAAGATACTGTTCAGCTTGGGATGCAGACATCTTTCCTGGTCTTTTGCGGCCTTGTGATGAAGGAGGAGTCAAATGGAGCAGGAGAAGGATGGAGGATAGGTCATTGTCCCATCCTAAACAAAGAGATCCTGATTAAAATGGTATATTCCTCCAGTGACATTAACATTTCAGAGTTATTTGAAATACACTGCTCAAAAATATAAAGGGAACACTTGAACACAATGTAACTCCAAGTCAATCACACTTCTGTGAAATCAAACTGTCCACTTAGGAAGCAACACTGATTGACAATAAATTTCACATGCTGTTGTGCAAATGGAATAGACAACAGGTGGAAATTATAGGCAATTAGCAAGACACCCCCAATAAAAGGAGTGGTTCTGCGGGTGGTGACCACAGACCACTTCTCAGTTCCTATGCTTCCTGGCTGATGTTTTGGTCACTTTTGAATGCTGGCGGTGCTTTCACTCTAGTGGTAGCATGAGACGGAGTCTACAACCCACACAAGTGGCTCAGGTAGTGCAGCTCATCCAGGATGGCACATCAATGCGAGCTGTGGCAAGAAGGTTTGCTGTGTCTGTCAGCGTAGTGTCCAGAGCATGGAGGCGCTACCAGGAGACAGGCCAGTACATCAGGAGGCCGTAGGAGGGCAACAACCCAGCAGCAGGACCGCTACCTCCGCCTTTGTGCAAGGAGGAGCACGGCCAGAGCCCTGTAAAATGACCACCAGCAGGCCACAAATGTGCATGTGTCTGCTCAAACGGTCAGAAACAGACTCCATGGTATGAGGGCCCGACGTCCACAGGTGGGGGTTGTGCTTACAGCCCAACACCGTGCAGGACGTTTGGCATTTGCCAGAGAACACCAAGATTGGCAAATTCACCACTGGCGCCCTGTGCTCTTCACAGATGAAAGCAGGTTCACACTGAGCACATGTGACAGACATGACAGAGTCTGGAGACGCCGTGGAGAACGTTCTGCTGCCTGCAACATCCTCCAGCATGACCGGTTTGGCGGTAGGTCAGTCATGGTGTGGGGTGGCATTTCTTTGGGGGGCCGCACAGCCCTCCATGTGCTCGCCAGAGGTAGCCTGACTGCCATTAGATACCGAGATGAGATCCTCAGACCCCTTGTGAGACGATATGCTGGTGCGGGTTGGCCCTGGGTTCCTCCTAATGCAAGACAATGCGAGACCTCATGTGGCTGGAGTGTGTCAGCAGTTCCTGCAAGAGGAAGGCATTGATGCTATGGACTGGCCCGCCCGTTCCCCAGACCTGAATCCAATTGCGCACATCTGGGACATCATGTCTCGCTCCATCCACCAACGCCACGTTGCACCACAGACTGTCCAGGAGTTGGTGGATGCTTTAGTCCAGGTCTGGGAGGAGATCCCTCAGGAGACCATCCGCCACCTCATCAGGATCATGCCCAGGCGTTGTAGGGAGGTCATACAGGCACCTGGAGGCCACACACACTACTGAGCTTCATTTTGACTTGTTTTAAGGACATTACATCAACGTTGGATCAGCCTGTAGTGTGGTTTTCCACTTTAATTTTCAGCATTTGTGTCAGTTCCCTCATCAACTGCAGATTCTGCCATCTGGATCAGCTCCTGAAGTTCAGGTCCCTGAGTCGCCTTGCTTAGGGTCTTGCTTAGCATGATGATCTTTTGCTTGAATGTTATTGGCCCCCTCTCCAAACAGCATCACAAAAAAATAAGACAAAAACATTCCACTTTAACATCCAAAGGAGTTTGAGTAAATTACCAGCTTACACATTCATTGAACTACTATTACGGGCCAACCTGAATTGGCATCTAGAGATTAAACAATTTATACAACTTAAAACTGTTTTTTTTAAAGTCTTACCAAGCCCTTCACATTAAGAAAGTGTGGAAATTCGGTTAGGATGGTGGAGCATTTACTCGGGTCGTGGGTCAACTTCTTCATGTACTCAAAGGTCAATTTCATATTCTGTTTGACTGTTTCTTCATCAGAGCAATGCTTCATAAGAGAAATGGCCTCTCGGCACTGGTCTTAACTCAGGGTAGCCAACGTGGATGGACTGGACTCCCTCTCAGCAGTTGGCCCTCCAGAATATAGTTGAGTCGTTTCTCTGATGAAGCCAAATTCCTTTGAATGGTTTTAATTCTATAAGAGAACTACTCCACTATTAGGGTCGTAATAATGTTCCTTAAGAAAATGAACATGGTTACTAATCTTGAAAGAAAAAACAAATAACCAAGTCCCATTTGCTCAGATATCATACCAGATGAATTAAACGCAGATCCCCTTTATCAGTTGTAATTTTTAATTACATATCCATATGCGGTGTAGGGATCCTTTAGGTATGGGAACAAGGAGACGATGCCTTTTCAAATGTTTCTCTCACACTGCGCCGTGGTGATGTCCTGACAAGAATATAATGTTATGTTTAGGCGGCAATCAGAATCTCCACAAGCAGCATTGGTCCCCAGTCAGCTAAATATCAGGAGTGATTTTTGATTCACATCGAGTTTGATACAAGATCAATCTTCTACCAATAGCAGTGGATGGTCAGCAGTAGCCTATCCAATTATGCGACTGAGCTACTGAAACAGAAGTCATTTTTAACATTCAGCAGATATGGGAGCAAGTAATGTGCAACCATTTTCATTATCTCTATTAGCTGTAAAAAAAATATATATTTAAAAAACAGCAGTGAAAAATCCATTGAATTGAAGAATGAATTACAAATGTAAATTCTTTGCTTCGTCATCAGATCTTTGACGCTTTTGTGGAGGGCTTCCATCCTCGCTAAAAAGTATTGTATCATCAACTGACTCATGGTCTGAACCACCCACAACAGAACTGGCAGACAGGACTCAGAGAAGATTATGCCGTAAACAAAGACATGCATGTCAAATGTATGGTTATATTGAAAGTGATGCCACAAGTAACCAAGACTTGAAAACCAGAACATACCTTTAGCATCATTGTACAGTGTGAGCTTCAAAACACCAAGATTTGGCCGTGTCACCGCCTCCTCAAACACATTCCCATCAACTTCAGTTCCAGACCCATCATACAGCTTTGCCTCTGATAAACTAGTAAGTGGGATCTCAAATGTCAGGAAAGCTGTGACAAACATTTAAAAAACAACCTACAATTAGAATTGCAATCGTAAATGGTAAGACTAATCAGACTGACTGGTATGAAAACAATACATTTATTTCCAATCACAAATGAAAAGTTTACCTCCAATCAAAAGCTCTTCAAGTGTCAGGTAAATGATCTTGACATATTTTTGTTCACCATTGAATTTCACCCTGATCAGCATGACTAGGTCTGAAAGCAGTTACTGGTACGAGATAAGGCCAAAACGGATGAAAAAGCATTACATTTGTATTTCAATCATGACACATTATATAAGGATGACTACAAACATTTTCACCAATACTCCTGCAATGCTAATTTCAAAGTATATTATGAAAATATTGGATCATGACCACAACTTGTTTGATATTTCTTGAAGCAGGTCCCAAACTACAGCAAACAGACTATTGAACCATGCCCCAGGACTACCTGACATGATGACTCCTTGCTGTCCCCAGTCCACCTGGCCGTGTGCTGCTCCAGTTTCAACTGTTCTGCCTTATTATTATTCGACCATGCTGGTCATTTATGAACATTTGAACATCTTGGCCATGTTCTGTTATAATCTCCACCCGGCACAGCCAGAAGGAGACTGGCCACCCCACATAGCCTGGTTCCTCTCTAGGTTTCTTCCTAGGTTTTGGCCTTTCTAGGGAGTTTTTCTAGCCACCGTGCTTCTACACCTGCATTGCTTGCTGTTTGGGGTTTTAGGCTGGGTTTCTGTACAGCACTTTGAGATATCAGCTGATGTACGAAGGGCTATATAAATAAATTTGATTTTTGATTTGAACTCGCATTCACTGTCCCGAAATATTGACGGCCTAATTAGTTCAATAAAATACTCATAATTCCAGCTAGTCACTATATTATGTTGTCATGTTCGAGGAGCAGTCTTACAAGCCCGCCAAATTCAACTGGTGATAAAGCGAGTGCGAAACGCAGTTAGCTAGACTGGCTAGCTGCCGATGCAATGGCCACAATATGTATCAATAAGCATCACACACAAGTTAGAAATGCAGTTATAATTTGGATAAATAAACAACTAACCTTAATCAGATTAGTCCTCAATATATAGTACGCAGCTGAAATAAAGAGAGCAAACGAGTATAAGGCGAAAAAAGCTCAGTGCTGAAATGAGACACGGGCACATGGAACCACCACGTGGAGCAGACTAACTGCACAGGACAGAGGGGAGCTCGTTAGCTAGCATGCTAGCTATCTAGCAAAGACTTGCAAATAAGTGAAACGCAAGTAACTCTAACATTAGCTGCACACACAATCATAACTTTAGACTTATGTTACACTGCCGTCTGACAACCATGTATAAAGTATTTACATTAAAATGGCTAAACAATATCAGTAAAATAATTGTTTAAAACTCACCTTTGCGTGGAACAAATTTAGATTTTGTTGATCCAACAATGGCGTACGAGATGAGGAAATTTGAACACAGAAACTGAATTTATGGGCGGGTTGGTGATGTTTACACTTACTGAGTAAAAGTCTACACTAATAGAGTAATTTTACACCGTAGCAATTAACACTAGCTATCAGCACTGACGCTACTAAACAACTCTATGGGAGTCCATCACTTTTGAGACAGTGAATTTAACGCTGGTGATTTTACTGTGTACAAACTTGTTGGATGGATTTGCTGTTTTGTTTGATAGTGTTTCAGACTATTTTGTGTCCAATAGAAATACATGGTAAATAATTTTTGATATTTGATTCTTGTAATTGAGAATGAAATATGTTTCTAAACACTTCTAGATGAATGTTGATTCTACCATGAATACTATCACGGCTAAGACCCAGATGCAGACACAGGAGGCAGATAGTAAGAGTCTCAGAGTTTATTATAATTCAAGGGGCAGGCAAAAGGTAAGTCAAGGCAGGAAAACGGTTGTAATCCAAATCAGAGTCAGGCAGGTACAGTACGGCAAGCAGGATCAAAATCAAGATAGGATCCGGAGGTACCTAAGTATTTGTCCTTGGCTCTGTCTCCCTCACTGGTGGCTTCTACCTCGGGTTCAGATCCTCTGAGCTCCCAGCCTCACCAGAATGTGAGGCTGCCTGAGATACAGGCCCATTTAAAAAAAAAAAGAATCACCTTTATTTAACCAGGTAGGCTAGTTGAGAACAAGTTCTCATTTGCAACTGCGACCTGGCCAAGATAAAGCAAAGCAGTGTGACACAGACAACAACACAGAGTTACACATGGAGTAAACAATAACAAGCCAATTTCACAATAAACAAATCAATGACACAGTAGAAAAAATAATGTCTAGATACAGTGTGTGCAAAAGGCATGAGGAGGTAGGCAATAAATAGGCCATAGGATCGAATAGTTGCAATTTAGCAGATTAACACTGGAGTGATAAATGAGCAGATGATGATGTGCAAGTAGAGATACTGGTGTGCAAAAGAGCAGAAAAGTAAATCAAATAAAAAACAGTATGGGGATGAGGTAGGTAGATTGGGTGGGCTATTTACAGATTAACTATGTACAGCTGCAGCGATCTGTTAGTGCTCAGATAGTTGATGTTTAAAGTTGGTGAGGGAAATAAAAGTCTCCAACTTCAGTGATTTTTGCAATTCGTTCCAGTCACTGGCAGCAGAGAACTGGAAGGAAAGGCGGCCATTCAACATCATCAGCTGTCATCATAGGCAGCTCTATGGTGAGAAACATCTCGGTCCCCAAGGCAAAAACCCTGTGCTTACCCAGGAGCACGAGTACAGGACATAAGGCTGCTTCCGACTGTTCTACCATAGATGCCGGGAGCTGACACTATTGTAGTCCATGGTGAGTCAAACAACATTAGGAGGCCTAGCTCGAAACATTTGAAAATGGATTTTAAAGAACTGATTTTAGCATTAAAAGACTCCAAAAAATGGCCAATAATTTCAGGTCCAGTACCATCATTGGGCCGCGGGTGTAAAAGATTCAGCAGACTGCTGGAATTACACATCTGGCTAAAAGACTACTGCAGCTCTACTGGAGTCACTTGTATTGATAACTTTGACACCTTCTGGAAACAGAAGATACTCTACAGGAATGATGGAGTCCATCTAAATCATCTGGCCTCCTGGACTCTGTCCACCCATTTCAAGGCTGCATTGAAACAATGACTGGTAAATGATCAGTTAATTCCTACCATTGCGACAATGAGTTGTCATAATGCTGCATCAAATGTACATGATCTTAAGGGCATTGGTAAACACAATGTAATTAATTTAATTTATGTACTCCTAATTGCACCGAATACATCTGTTTATCCTACAGTGATTGTAAGCAGTAATCATGAGCTTATACACCAGAGTTACACTGTTAGCACTGAGACGGTGTGCAATGGTAGGAAGACCCCTTTATGCAGCTCACCCTGCATAAAGTTCCAATGTAAATTTACTGGCTCAAATAGCCTGTTACCAACCCTTAGTAAACGTCTGGGAAAAACATGTTTGACCAGATACAATGCTATTTTACAGTAAACAAATTGACAACAGAATTTCAGCATGCTTATAGGGAAGGACACTCAACAAGCACAGCACAGCACTTGACTGACGATTGGCTGAGATAAATTGATGACAAAATGATTGTGATGGCTGTCTTGTTAGACTTTATTGCAGCTTTTGACATTATTGATCATAGTCGGCTGCTGGAAAAGCTTGTGTGTTATGACTTTACACCCCTTGCTATAATGTGGATAAAGAATTAGTTGTCTAACAGAACACAGAGGGTGTTCATTAATGGAAGTCTATAAAATAGAATCCAATTAGAATCAGGAATTCCACAGGGTAGCTGTTTAGGCCCCTTGCTTTTTTCAATTTTTACTAACGATATGCCACTGACTTTGAGTAAAGCCAGAGTTTCTATGTATGCGGATGACTCAACACTATACACGTCAGCTACTACAGCGACTGAAATGACTGCAACACTCAACAAAGAGCTGCAGTTAGTTTCAGAGTGGGTGGCAAGGAATAAATTAGCCCTAAATATTTCTAAAACTAAAAGCATTGTATTTGGAACAAAACACTCACTATAACCTAAACCTCAACTAAATCTTGTAATAAATAATGTGGAAATTGAGTAAGTTGAGATGACTAAACTGCTTCGAGTAAAACTAGATTGTAAACGGTCATGGTCAAACCAAATTGATGCCGTAGTAGCTAAGATGGGCAGAAGTCTGTCTATAATAAAGCGATGCTCTGCCTTCTTAACAACACTATCAACAAGGCAGGTCCTACAGGTCCTAGTTTTGTCGCACCTGAACTATTGTTCAGACGTGTGGTTAGGTTTCACAAAAAAATGACTTAGGAAAATTGCAATTGGCTCAGAACAGGGCAGCACGGCTCGCTCTTGGATGTACACAGAGAGCTAATATTAATAATATGCATGTCAATCTTTCCTGGCTGAAAGTGGAGGAGAGATTGACTTCATCACTACTTTTATTTATGAGCGGTATTGACATGTTGAATGCACCGAGCTGTCTCTCTAAACTACTCGCACACAGCTCGGACACCCATAATTACCCCACAAGACATGCCACAAGAGGTCTCTTCACAGTCCCCAAGTCCAGAACAGACTATGGGAGGCAAACAGTACTACATAGAGCCATGACTACATGGAACTACTCTATTCCGCATCAAGTAACTGTCATAACTGCCGCCGAAGTTGGCTCCTCTCCTTGTTCGGGCGGCGTTTGGTGGTCGACGTCACCGGTTTTCTAGCCATCGCCACTCCATTTTTCATTTATCCATTTGTTTTGTCTTGTTCCCTGCACACCTGGTTTTCATTTCCCAATCACACTGCATGTATTTATTCCTCTGTTCCCCCTCATGTCTTTGTGTGAAATAGTTTGTGTTACGTGTTTATTGTTGACGCGCCAGACTGGTTTGCCTATACCGTGTTGTTCACGAAGATGTTTGTTAAACATAAATTGTGACATTTTTGCGGTTGGTTTTTGACGCAGTTGCGTCCGTCTGTTGGTATCTCCTGCCTCAATAAAGTGTGCCCCTGTTCACAACTCTCTGCCCTCCTGCACCTGACTTCGCTACCAGTACGCACACACCTGACAGTAACTGACGCAAGCAATAAAATTAGATTAAAAACAGATTAAAAAACACACCTTATGGAACAGCGGGCACTGTGAAGCAACAAACATTGGCACAGACACATGCATACACACACACACACGATAACATACGCACTATACATACACATGGATTTAGTACTGCAGATATGTGGTAGTGGTGGAGTAGGGGCCTGAGGGCACACAGTGTGTTGTGAAATCTGTGAATGTATTGAAATGTTTTAAAATTGTATACATTTTGCCTTAATTTTGCTGGACCCCAGGAAGAATAGCTGCTGCTTTGGCAGCAGCTAATGGGGATCCATAACAAATACAAAAACAACCACAAATCGGTTCAACATGTCTCAGAACACATCATTGACCAGGGCCTGGAACACTGCAGGAGCGTTTGTCAATCCGAATGGAATCACCAGGTACTTGTAGTGCCCGTTAACCATGTTAAAGGCATTCTTCCACTCATCTCCTTTCCATATCCAAACCAGATGTTAGGCGTTCCAAAGGTTTAACTTGGAGAAGATGATCGTCCCCTGGAGAGCCTCAAATGCTGAGGAGGTGAGTGGTAGCGGGTAACTTTAGACTTAAACAGACAAGACATCCTAACCTCTAATACAGGACATATTCCATGAAATAGAGGCGTAAACACCTGACAGGTGTTTCTGATCGATAAAAAAAGAGAGTTTATCTGTCACATCACTGGCAACAGAGTGAGGGTTTGTATGCTTGACCTCTCATGCCGTTGCATGTGGATCAAAATCAACATTTGTTTGCAAGTAAAGGCAGAGCAAACCACCACAATCTCCGGCCACATTTGAGTAAGCAGTACAGCAAAAAGCAGACCACCTATATGAAGGGGCTGTCTGCACATGAGTTGACTTTGAACTAAGTCATGGAATGATGAGATCACAATACAGTGAAGTCCAAAAGTATTGGAACATTGACATTTTTTGTTGTTTTGGCCTTGTACTCCAGCACTTTGGATATGAAATGATACAATGACTGTGAGGCTAAAGTGCAGACTGTCAGCTTTAATGTGCGGGTATTTTCATCCATTTTGGGTTTACCTGATACACTTCACTGTATTTTGATCTCATCATTCATATAGGTGGTCTGCTTTTTGCTGTGCTGCTCACTCAAAAGTGGCCAGAGATTGTGGTAGTTTGCTCTGCCTTTACTTGCAAACAAATGTTCATTTTGATCCACGTGCAACGGCATGAGAGGTCAAGCAAACAAACCCTCACTCTGTTGCCAGTGATGTGACAGATGAACTATTTTTTTTTTATCGATCAGAAACACCTGTCAGGTGTTTACCCCTCTATTTCATGGAAGATGTTGTTCACTGACTTGCCTAGGAAAATAAAGGTAAAACATATCTTTAAAAAAAAAAAATGGTCCCTATTCATAACCACAACATAAAACCAACCAACACAGAAACATTTGAATAGCATATAAGAATAACTAACCATATTACATGGACTTTAATGAATTAGGGAAAGATCTGATCTAGTGATCTATTGGCACTGTCTGTGTTTGGAATTTAACTAGGTAAATTAAATGTTTTTCCAACAATGTGAACATGAATTAAATAATGGTAATAGGATGCCATTAAGAAAAGTAAGTTCATAGGACATTTATTACACCAACAATTGTGGTATCACAATGAGAAGATACATGAAGTAAAATGGGAAAAATAGGCTACATATTGTTTGATAATTAATATATTGTCCAAACCTGTTTCATTTATAAGATGTAGAGACCATACATCACTTGTTACAATAATCTGCTCTGAGTGGATTGTGAAGCATGAAGCAGAACAATTGCAGACACTTTTTTTGCCAGGTCATCCTTTGTTTGTGTTCCTGCCAGGGGTGTACATAATTTAGATGTAAACTGAGATGTTGTTCCACCTCTAGCCTGGGAGAGGTGCTCAGTGAGGCATACCTGCAGGTCATGTGATCCCAACATGACACAGCAAAAGACACCTCAGCCAGCTGACAACAGCAGCCCACTTATGGGATCAGGTCAGATGTTTTTAGCTCTTCAATAGGGCCAGGTCAATTCTTTACCCCTCTGACTTAACTATGAATAGATCAAAATAGATGAGGGATGCCAACTGTGACCACACAACACAAAAGTAACTGCTGAGTGTGAGGTTTGTGTCCTGTATACCCCACACAATGAGACTAAGCAGCCAACTTGTTACTTGTGGTCAAAGAGGTAACCAAGTGTTTGACCATAAATACCTTATATTGAATACCTGAAGCTTGCTGAAAAAAATACATGTGTTATGTTTCTCATGTTACTAAATTTGATTAAACCAAGTATGTTATTATGCATAGTATGGAAAGAGAGATAGAGAGGTCATCTTTTGTTGAGAGGACGATATAGAATGCTGTGTCATTATGGGATCACATTACCCGGAGGTATGCCTCACAGAGCACTTCTCCCAGGCTAGCAGTGGAACAACATCTCGTTTACATCTACATTTACACCCCTAGTAAGAACATGCACAAAGGATGACTTGTCAAAAAGTCTTCAATCATTCTGCTTCGTGCTTCACAATCTACTCAGAGCAGATTATTATTGGAGTAACTTTTATTGTAAATAAGTGTAGAATATGTCTCTAAACACTTCTACATTCATGTGGATACTACACCATGATAACGGATTGAATCGTGAATAATGAAGATTAGCATTTTTTTGGAGGGGTGGTATGATATTTATGCCTCTAACTTTCTCGCTCTCATTATTCACGATTCACGTAAATGAATTTGTCCCATTACTTTTGGTCCCCTAAAATGTGGGGACTATGTACAAAAAATGTTGTAATTTCTAAACGGTTCACCCGATATGGATGGAAATGACATCAAGCAAATTCCTTGCCTTTTCTGGCCATGATGAGTACATGTTCCCGAAGTAGCCATACAACAAATTACCACGTGCATCTGTCATTTATTTGGAGTTATTATATAGGCTATTATTTTTTTTGTATTGAATTCAAACGATCGATTTACAGATCCACAACAATTTGCAAATGTTTTTGTCTTTCAGAAACCGTCAGATGCAGCAAATGTCACTGCAAGAGAAAACATTCTGCCAACAACTCCAAAGACATTTGATCAAGTTCGCCATTTATATTTCCTTTAGACACCGTCTTGGCATAATTCCAATATTTCCAAAGTATAGAGTAAATGAAAGCATTGTTATCCCGTGCGCACCGTTTTACAACAGGTCTGATTTATAATGAGAAATGTGTGTATATATGGCGTGCGCCAAGTGTATAAATATTCATATTTTTGTGCATGCAGTCTTTTCAGAAATGGTGCACGCAGATATTTATTGCAAAATTTACGCAACGGTTATAAATGGAGACCCCAGCTGACAGGCGGCAATGGCATTTGGTTTACATCATTGTCATGCTCATCAAACCATTCCGGTCACTCGTGCCCTGTGGATGGGGGCATTGCCATCCTATGGGGGCATAGCCATGGTAGCCAAAATAATGGCCTGCCCAGCATTTTTATGTGATCGTAAGCATGATTGGATGTTAATTGCATAATTAAATCAGGAACTACAACTGTGTGGAGATACCTGCTTTCAATACACTTTGTATCCCTCCTTTACTCAAGTGTTTCCATTATTTTGGCAGTTACCCGTATTTCATTGACGACATATCAGCCAGCGGCCTTTGTTCCAAATATCTTTGTGGTGATGCATTGTCACACCAAAACAACAATATGACCAAGAATTATTCCACATTTTTGGACATTGTATGTCAGTGATATTACACAATGGCTTGACAGAAACAATGTTTCTGCTTTTGCCAACTCTCTTGTTGCTGTCTTGACAAAAGGTTTGGCAAATTAAAAGTGATGCGTTGTTGAATGCCGAAGCAGTCCACCCAATCATGCAGAAATGTGCAGTAATTACAGTAGTAGTACATACTTTTACAGTATGCCTGTTACAACTGTTCAATTCAGTTTTAGGTGGAGATAAACCGTTTTGAGATGACTTATTTTCTAAGTAGGAAAACGATCATAAATCAGAAGTCTGTGGTGCAACAGGTCTGCCACAGTCTGCTTATTTCTGAACTCTACGCTGCGATTGGTTAGTGCTTATCACGATTGCAGTTTCCATGAAATCTTTGAAAATATAATTTGTTTGACCACAGACTGCAGAATAACCCCACAGAATATGCAATCTTGACTATAATCATCAATTTGTGACCGAGGTTACCTGAACAAAACGTGATAGTGTTATTGGTGTTAATGTGGGTTCTGTTTAGGCCACTCAGGGCATTTTTCAGCAGAACAAATGGTGAAACGCATAAGAAATACAGTATCTTGCTGAGTTTTGTAAACACAGCTCTACAGTGCATTCGGAAAGTATTCAGACCCCTTGACCATTTCCACATGTTGCTATATTACAGCCTTATCCTAAAATTTATTCAATTGTTTTTTTCCCCATCATCAATGTACACATAATACCCCATAATGACAAAGCAAAAACAGGGTGTTAGGCATTTTTGCAAAAAATAATAATACTGAAATAGCACATTTCAATAAGTATTCAGACCCTTTACTCTGTACTTTTTGAAACACATTTGGTTGCGATTGCAGCCTCAAGTCTTCTTGGGTATGACACTGCAAGATTGGCACACATGTATTTGGGTAGTTTCTCCCATTCTTCTCTGCAGATCTTCTCAAGCTCTGTCAGGTGAGATGGGGATTGTCGGTGCACAGCTATTTTCAGGTCTCTCCAGAGATGTTAGATCAGTTTCAAGTACAGGCTCTGGCTGGGTCACTCAAGGACATTCAGAGACTTGTCCCGAAACCACTCCTAAGATGTCTTGGCTGTGTGTTTAAGTTTGTTGTCCTGTTGGAAGGTGAACCTTTGCCCCAGTCTGAGGTCCTGGAGATAGGTTTCCATCAAGGATATTTCTGTACGTTGCTCTGTTCATCTTTCCCTCGATCCTGACTCGTCTCCCAGTCCCTGCCGCTGAAAAACATCCCCACAACATAATGCTGCCACCACCATGATTCACCGTAGCGATGGTGCCAGGTTTCCTCCAGACGTGACGCTTTTCATTCATACCAAAGAGTTAAATCTTGGTTTCATCAGACCAGAGAATCTTGCTTCTTATGGTCTGAGATTCCTTTAGTTGCCAAAAGGCAGACTACAAGCGGGCTGTCATGTGCCTTTTACTGAGGAGTGGCTTCCGTCTCGCCACTACCATAAAGGCCTGATTGGTGGAGTGCTGCAGAGATGGTTGTCCTTCTGGAAGGTTGTCCCATTTCCACAGAGGAACTCTAGAGCTCTGTCAGAGTGACCATTAGGCTCTTGGTCACCTCCCTGACAAAGGCCCTTCTTCCCCAACTGCTCAGTTTGGCCGGGAGGCAAGCTCTAGGAGCTCTAGAGTCATGGTGGTTCCAAACTTCTTCCATTTAAGAATGTTAGAGGCCATTGTGTTCTTGGGGACCTTCAATGCGGCAGAATGTTTTTCTACCCTTCTCCAAAATCTGCACCTCGGCACAATCCTGTCTTGGACCTCTACTGACAATTCATTCGAGCTCATGGCTTGGTTTTTTCTCTGACATGCACTGTCAACTATGGGACTTTATTTACACGTGTGTGCCTTTCCAAATAATGTCCAATTAATTTAATTTACCACATGTGGACTCCAATCAAGTTGTAGAAACATCTCAAGGATGACCAATGGAAAAAGAATGCATCTGAGCTCAATTTTGAGTCTCATAGCAAAGGGTCTGAATACTTATTTGAATAAGGTATTTGTTATTTTTTCTTAAAATCCTGTTTTCGCTTTCTCATTATGGGGTATTGTGTGTAGATTGATGAGGAAAACAATTAATTTAATACATTTCATAATAAGGCTGTAACTAAACAAAATTTGGAAAAAGTGAAGGGGTCTGAATACTTCCCGAATGCGCTGTATAATGCTTCTTAATGTAATTTCTGCTCGGCATCAGACTAATTTTGTGTTTCAGTTGCACTTCTCCACTTTGGATGAAAATTCATGAACAGGCATTCTATCAACAGACAGTGCTCTGACTGATGTGTAGCTACTTTTCTCTGGTACTTTTCTCAGTGTAGCCAGCCTCTGGTAAAATGCAAGGTTAACTTCAAGCAAAACATTAGGAAATGTAGCTGGCACCATTCTTTCTATCATAAACATATGTTGAACCATTCATAATTATTTGCAAAAAAGGCCTTGCTTTTTCACTCTAAGAATTGACTTGTGTTGCACTTCTGTTGTCAGCTGATGAAAATGAAGCTATTTTCTTCTGAATATGTTGTACTAATGTATTTTCCGTGAAGGAAAACTATAGTTACATGCCCCTGATCACTCTAGTTAAGCAAAAAAAAATTAAAAATACGGTTGACATTCTATATAAAACACAGGTGAAATCGTTTAAAAACACAGATTTTTTTGATGATCTGCGTTTTGAAAATACGACCCCTGCGATATAGCCAACTGATAGGGGAAGCCGGTTTAATGACTGATATTAGATTATGTAACAGAGACAGTAATATTATTATCTCCTATCCCCCTTCCTTGTGCATATACATTTGTAGGTTTAGACCCAAATAGACTGACCAACTTTATGCACACATGCACAGAAAATAAACACGCAGTGCTGCTTCAAGCATATGCTACACAAAATGATAATTTGTGTTAGTTATGCCACAAGCAATGGATTATCCATCTTTTATTATCTTAGTGTTTTTATATGTATTTTTCACTTTTCTTCCTGACAGGTAAGCAAATAGATAGGCTACTGTGCATTTATTTATCTGGGGTAGTCCACATCTGTAACACTTGCCACTGTTTTCTAGTGAGTCATGGGATACATAAAAGCAAAAAAAAATAGTCACTATATATGTCACTAACTATCTGCAACTATATATATATATTTCTTTATCCCTCTCCCAATATATGCAGTTATTATAAGCTGGGTGGTTTGAGCCCTGAATTCTGATTGGCTGAAAGCCATGGTATATCAGACCGTATACCAGGGGTATGACAAAACATTTAGTTGTACTGCTCTAATTACTTTGGGGTTTGTGATATATGGCCGATATACTACCACGGCTACGGGCTTTGTCCAGGCACTCCGAGTTGCGTGTTATGAACAGCCCCTAGCCATGGTATATTGGCCATATACCAAACCTCCTCCGGCCTTATTGCTTAATTATATAATTCATATTGTTGTAACAACCACCTAAATCATGGAACCTGTCAGATATTTTTCAACAATGTATCAATAAGGCCTTTGTTTTTAATGCATTTACATGTATTATTTATATATGCATCATCACGCTGTGCTCGAGTCGTCGACTGGACTGTGCCCTGTGCTTCTGGCTGCTCACTGTATGCAGAGACACTTTTGAGGAGATGGTAAACTCCATTGAAATCGTATTACCGCCTATAGTGTACGTTGCCCAACTATGGCAATGCGCGATGCATTCTGGACGCTATCTAAAAAAAATCTAACATTTGCATGAATTTCGTCAACAAGAATTACAACATTACAAATATTTTCCAAGACGTTAGATACGTTACTTGGTATCTGTAATATTGTATAGCTTTGGAATCGTGACATTGCGTACTTCCGCGGAAAATAGGCACGTTTCTCGACTCATACCCCGACTTTGAGAAGGCATGTGTGACGATTAGTTTAGCAACCATGTGACGCAACATGACAACGTGAACACGATTGGTCGGCAGTCTGCTGGGGTCCTTTCATTACCAAATGGTATCCATATCTCCACCTTTCTGTAATATCTCTGCTGTAGATATATTGACAGGGGACCGCGGGGAAAAAACACTGTTGGCAGTGCAGAAAGGGCGAGAGAAGGCTGCTGGAGCCGTCCAGGAGATTTTATTGTTTTGCATTTGAACTAACAAGGCTTTTCGGCAAATATATATCTTTCCAACTTCAGCTACAGTGATAGCTAAGTTTGGAAAGGAGAAAGGGGAGCTTTGGAGTGCGTTTATCGAAAATTCAATGAACCGAGTATCGCCTGCATCGAAAAAGCCTGTACAAAGGGAAATAAATATTGACTAAATTATTTTGAGAAAAAAAATTACAAATGGATAACGCGGGACCTAAGAAACGTTTTTGTGGTAGGTCAATTTGATATTTTCAGTGCTTTTAAAAGGACTCATTCAAATGGCATATTTGATTAAGTATTGATAACTGCCGATCTATTGACCACAGTCGTTCCGTTATCAACAAAGAATCTCAAACATAATTTCCCTTGCAGAATCTGTCCAATCTTTCTTCACATCGCCAAAGTTCCTTATTTACCTTGGACATGCCCTCTCCACATGGGTAAGTGAATCAAAAGTAGCCAATACAAAATGTCACAACCATTGTAAACCATTCATTTAAAATAATGTTTAGGTAGGCTATCACCCTAATTACTCATCATAGGTGGAGGGTCATTTGACAAAATCTTATAGCTTATTTATGTTTTAGAATAGGCACACACGTAGGGAATATGTATATAGGCTATTTCCCATCTCTTTGGGTACATTTTGCTTGAAAAAAAAAAATGAAAAAAAACATTGATCAAGTCCAATGGCACATCAGTAGACACATGGATGTTTCCTTATAATGTGCGATCGTCTATTCAATATTTATTATGTCATGGTATTTCTAAATCAGGTAATTGCATTATTAAGGTCATGTTTATTTTGTGTACAGTCCTTGACAGTAGACCATTATTAATTTATATAGGAAAGCTTTATATAGGCTCGATAGTAGGCTAGGATCATGTTTCTGCAAGCATTATCCATATACTGTAGCCCTACTGTGCAGTACATTTTAACAACTGGTTGCAACCTGGTCTCAGAGCATTTCTTGTTATTCTGTACATAAATCCAAGACACTCCATTTAGTATAATATGTTACGTTTCGTATGGTGTGTATTAATTTCTGGCGGCCCAGCACCCATTTCATATGATATGTTGCAAATTACAATTCGTATTATATGTTACGGATTAGAAAAATGTACAATGTTACAAATTTGCCAAACATACTATATGGTATGAATTTGGAAAACGTATGATATGTTACGAATTCTAGATAGATGGCTAATGTTAGCTAGGCTAGGGGTTAAGGTTAGAGTTAAGTTTAGGAGTTAGGTTAAAGGGTTATCTAAAAGTGTTAGGGTTAGCTAACATGGTAAGTAGTTACAAAGTAACAAAAAAAGTAGTAGGTAGTTGAAAAGTTGCCTGTGATGAGATTCTAACTCACAACCTTTGGGTTGCTAAACATTCACATTATACACCCACCCATCCAACTTTTTGGGGGGGCCTTAAGTAACCATCTGTCTAATGTAACCATACCAAACGTAACATATAACTTTAGTGTGCCAGATTTACATTTTCTATGTTACGTCTAAGCTATGAAACCAGGTTGATGGTTGAAACAACAATGTAACATGCATGTATTTGTAGGGAGATCGTATGTGGAATTTCGCTGTAGCTGTATTTCTGGTGGGGCTGTATGGCAATAGCCTCCTGCTCACAGCTGTGTACGGACTGGTGGTGGCAGGGTCAGTCCTGCTGCTCGGAGCCATTATCGGTGACTGGGTGGATAAAAACCCCAGACTCAAAGGTATGTAGCCATAAGTAGGCCTACTCTACAGTCAGTGTTTCTGAACAGAACTGAATACACAGAACATGAATAAGTATACAGTCTCAAAACATTAGTAAATCGTTCATTTTGTTTTGGATTAGAACTTTTGGGGAATGTGTTGATTTAGATGGAAATTGGAATAATTCTCTATTCGAGACCATTAAAATAACTTGATGCGTCTTGGTGATTTCTTCAGAAATCAATTGTTTATGACCAACCCTACATCTCTAATGCTTGTCCTCTAATTTGATAGTGGCCCAGACTTCACTGGTTGTCCAGAACTGTGCCGTCATACTGTGTGGGATCCTCTTGATGGTGGTTTTCCAGTTCAAAGAACAGCTCTCAGAGTTATATAATGGATGGGTTCTGGTAAGATTCCATTGCCTCAACTCTCTCATACTGTCATTTTAAACTTAGAATTGAATGGTTATTTGCAGCAGAAGCATTTACCCATTTGATAAGTACAACGTGACCTTCGTCTAATGTGATCTGTAATTTAAAACAACCTTTACACATCAGTTCAGCCTCTGGACAGTAGCCTAGGCTACACATTGAATAATGTCTGAAAGCTTTCTTCACTATGCCTTTGAAATGAGCTACATCAGTATTTTACACTCAGACCTCGAGTTCACTCAATTACCTCCCATTTGAAACAGAAAGCCATGTCTTCCCTGAGTTGCGATCAAGAGAAAATTGTTTGATTCTTAAGATTACACAAAGATTTGCCAGGAAACATGTTTGGCTTCTTGAAGGGGCTCGTTCTTTTGGTTGAATGTGTAGATCGGGTCCAAATGAGCAGATTTCATTTACATTGTCCAGCAAGACTTTGTCCCAAGGAAGAAATGCTGTGCCTTGTTTTTTATTAAAAAATAAAATAACTGTTGCAATTGCGAATTTTACAATCTGCTGGCTGCTACACTATCAGGATCATGAAAGTGTCTCTCACGTGGTGCATTGTGGGACAAATCGTGTTTTTGTGAAGGGGCCCTTGGATTTTGAGAGAGGGGGTTGCTGTAAGTTCTCTGGTATGTGTGTTTCTGGAGATGGGGGAGAAACAGGAGATTGAGTGTCTTGTTCATGACTGTGTAGTCAGCGGGTTCTTCTAGGGCTGTCATGTGAAGTCTAGAAATGCTGCCTAACCAGTTGAGCCAATCCATCTGTATTCCTCTGGCCAGAACAGCTGCAACCATAATATACACAACAAAAAACAGCAGGCCTGTTTGTTTCACTCTTACACTGGCTGATAATATGCTTAAGCTGAACAATAGTAGTTTTTCTCGTTGTTGTTGTGTAAGTGCTAGCTATAGGGGTCGACCGATTATTATTTTAATTTAATATAATACATATGGGCTTTTGGATGGGTGTTCTTAAGGTGATTCCACAGGTTGGTGGTATTTTCTGATTTAGCCATTGCTGACCCCATGCTTACATCTTTATCACAAATAAGACACCTTGCTTTCCCACACTGGTGCTCTGCTTTTCTCTGCCATCTGTAAAACACACACACAGGTCTGAAGTGACAATGATACTGAAGAGTCTGCTTAGGAGACAAATACTCTCAAATGTTTGAATAAAAATA
Source organism: Oncorhynchus keta (assembly GCF_023373465.1). Taxonomy (NCBI): domain Eukaryota; kingdom Metazoa; phylum Chordata; class Actinopteri; order Salmoniformes; family Salmonidae; genus Oncorhynchus; species Oncorhynchus keta. The sequence continues at coordinate 9,501,760 of NC_068427.1, forward strand.
GAGTTTGAGTTACCTGTGATGAATGTTGAAATCAAAAAAATTCATTTCTATATGCAGGAAATCCTATTTTAATAATGGACATGGTAAGAATTGACTACCAAAGTGCGAGTCATAATTCCCATGACACCTTCTAGCAAAATCTGAAAAGCGTTTCCTTCATTTATTCCATAGGATATTTTTAGATTCACTTAAAACAAGGTCTGTGTTTCGTGTAGGCTTACACCACCGTGCCAATGTTATAACTGTAGATATCCATAGGACAAGGTAACTGATCAATATTGGCTAAATATAAGCAAAGATCATTTTTTTGGGAGAGTGGATTTATGAAAATATTTTGACAAACGTTACCTTATCCTAGTGAGATTTACACGGGTATCAAAACGCAGAGGCGGTTTAAGCCTGCACGAAACACAGACCTTATTCGAAGTAGATCAAGACATTCAAGACATGAACGGTAAAATAACGAAGGAACCCCTTTCAAATTCAGCCGCAAGTTATTACAGGAATTATAACGCGTTGACTATTTCTCTCTAAACCATATACAGTACCTTTGACTATTACGAGCCTGCTGCTGCCTGCCACCCCTCAGTCAGACTGCTCTATCAAATCATAGACTTAACTATAATAAACACACAGAAATACGAGCCTTAGGTCAAATCCGGAAACTATTACCTCGAAAACAAAACGTTTATTCCGTTCTGTATTTTATCTAACGCGTGGCATCCATGAGTCTAAATATTTCTGTTACATTGCACAACCTTCAATGTTATGTCATAATTACGTAAAATTCTGGCAAATTAGTTCGCAATGAGCCAGGCGGCCCAAACTGTTGCATATACCCTGACTCTGCGTGCAATGAATGCAAGAGAAGTGACAATTTCACCCGGTTAATATTGCCTTCTAACCTGGATTTCTTTTAGCTAAATATGCAGGTTTAAAAATATATACTTGTGTATTGATTTTAAGAAAGGTATCAATGTTTATGGTTAAGTACACAATTGGAGCAACGAAGGTCGTTGATTGATAGTTTTTTATAAGATACATTTAATACTATTTAGCAACTTACCTTGGCTTACTGCATTCGTGTAACAGGCAGGCTCCTCGTGAGGCAGGTGGTTAGAGCGTTGGACTAGTTAACTGCAAGATTGGATCCCCCGAGCTGACAATGTAAAAATCTGTCATTCTGCCCCTGAACAGGCAGTTAACCAACCGTTCCTAGGCAGTCATTGAACTGACTTGCCTAGTTAAATAAAGGTGTAAAAAATAAATAGGCAAAATCGACGCCCAAAAATACAGATTTCCGATTGTTATGAAAACTTGAAATCAGCCCCAATTACTAGAGGTCGACCTCTAGTTCGAATCCATGCTGTATCACATCCTGCCGTGATTGGGAGTCCCATAGGGCGGCACACAATTGGCTCAGCGTTGTCCGGGTTTAGCCGGGGTAGGCCGTCATTGTAAATAAGAATTTGTTCTTAAAACGGACTTGCCTAGTTAAATAAAATGTTAAATAAAAAAAGAGAAATAGAGCATGTGTAGTCTTTTGATAATAGAAAGGAAGTTGTCTAGGCCATTTACTGTATGTCTGTTTTAGATTACGGGGATATAATCTACATGCACGCAGCAGCTTCCACACTTTAACCTCTAGATACTGTTTTCTATTGTACCCTTGGGAGTTATCAAAAGGTGGGTTGGGCCTTTGTATGTAAGAGAGCAGCATTCCCTTTCCGTTTATTTGCTAAATGCTCCTGTAGAAACATTTGATGCATCTGACACTCGTACTGCATTTTATTGTTTTGACCTTGACAAGAGCACAGGATTGCATAGTGCTAGAGGGTCCAAAGGTGGCTTCTGATTTAGGTAGAGAGCCCTGCACAATACAAAACACACACTTGAATACAAAATATGATCATTTAAAAAAAATCTATATATAAATCTAGCTTGTAGTTTTTATGCTCCACAGATGTGGAATATGTTGTAAGGGAGGCTTGAATGCCCTTTAGGGACTTTAGAGTAATAGTGGGGGATGTGAAGATATATATATATATATATATTTTTTTTTATTATCATATTTTGTATTCAAGTGTGTGTTTTGTATTGTGCAGGGCTCATTTGAAAGAGACTTGGTCTCCATGACACCTTGTTAAAATAAAGATGAACACATTTTAAAGAAAAAAAAGAAAGTAAGATCACATGTTGAGGCCAAAAATATCACACTGGAAACTTTGTTCATGTTTCGATTTTTCAAAAGTAAATTTATAAAGTTAACTTGTATGTTTTGATTTTTACCTAAGCGATCAATAATGTTTTTGTTTTCATGGTTTTCAGACATGCTGCTATATCTTGGTCATCTCCATAGCCAACATTGCTAACTTGGCCAGTACTGCCATGTCCATTACCATCCAGAGAGATTGGGTGGTAGTTGTGGCTGGACAGGACAGCAGCAAGCTGGCAGGTCAGTCTCCTTGGGAAACCATCACCAATCGATTGGCCTCGTGACCGGGCATTTATCTCCTTGCAGTGGCGTGACTTTGAACCCAACCAAAGCAAATAACTAATTGTTATTTTATAACTTCCCCAGTTTCACCTTGGTTTACAAACGCTATCAAACAGATGAACACAGTAAAAATGCAACACTTCCGAACATCTAATCTCAAAGGAATTTTTTCACAAGCCATAAAGACCCACAGTTCACAAATAACCAGAGCTATGTGCTACAGTTTGCTTATATGCACCATTGAAGTAAATTGACCTTCAGGAAATCTATAAAAATCCCTGTCATATGAATTTACTTTTCCTGTGGATAATGGACAATAAAATAATTCTGCTCTTCTTCAATAGACATGAATGCCACAGTACGGATCATCGACCAGCTAACAAACATCCTGGCGCCTATGTTGGTGGGCCAGATCATGGCTTTCTGCTCCAATTTTATTGGCTGCGGCTTCATCGCCGGCTGGAACCTGTGCTCTATGTGCTTGGAGTACTGTCTGCTGTGGAAAGTCTACCAGAAAACTCCAGCACTGGCCATGAAGGCTGTCAAGAAAGAAGACTACCAGGAACTGAAACTACTGAACTCCCCAAAAGGTATGTTCTAGCCCTCCAGTTCTCTGAAACATCAATGAACATCACTGATAGATATCATGTCTTAACATCAGTGTTCTTGTGAAATATTGTAACAAAAAAATGTAAACCAAATAGAAATCTGTTTTTGAAAGAAAGACGAAATGCTGAGATCTGGGCCCGTATCAACAAAGTGTCTCAGTGTAGGAGTGCTGAGCTAGGATCAGTTTTGCCTTATAGATCTAATCTCCCTACGATCATATCTAAGCCAATGTGACACCAATGTCTATGAAACTTTGCAAATCAACTTGGCAATACAAAACAACCCCCACCTCATCATAAGCAGTCCGGCCGTTACCGAGAATCACATAGCAGATAACAGGGTCGTTAGCATTAGGAGAAAAAAAAAACATTTCTTGCCCCGACCTAGCTCAATATCTATCTAGGCGTCAGATAAGAACTAGACTAGTGTCCATAAAGTGATCATTAGACTTGATCATGATCATCACCTTCTGGACTGAATATGTTTGTAGGGGTAACAGTTTTGATGACATTTATAATTAAAAAATTGCTCTCCCGTGCTCATTTCTGTCCATTAAGTCATAGGTTAACAGGTTAAGTCAGTTCCACATGAAATGTTTGATTTGTCCGATAATGTCCATTAATTATGTCCAAAGAGCTACTTTTGTTAGCACATTTGGTAAAAAAATCAAAAGTCATGAAGCGCGTTCCCTAGTTAAAGACGACATGTCAAAAAGTTCCGTTACTGTCCATAGAAACATGTCAAACTATATATGGAATCAATCTTTAGGATGTTTTTAACATACAACTTCAATAATATTCCAACCGGAGAACTCCTTTGTCTTCAGAAAAACAAAGGAACGCAGCTACCTCATGTGAAATGCGCGTGACCAGCGCGTGACTGCTGGCAGACCTCGGACTCATTTCTCTCTCATTCGGCCCCATTTCACAGTAGAATCCTGAAACAAGTTTCTAAAGAAGCTTTAGGAAGTGCAACATAACCAATATCCCACGGTGTATTCAATAGGAGCTGGGTTGAAAATCGACCAACCTCAGATTTCCCACTTCCTGTTTGGATTTCTTCTCAGGTTTTTGCCTGCCGTATGAGTTCTGTTATACTCAGACATCATTCAAACAGTTTTAGAAACGGCAGAGTGTCTTCGTGTGTTTCGTGTGTAACAGTGATAACACCAAGTAAAACTGAAATGATAACTTAAAAACACAAAATATAAATATTCATTAACAAACTTATAGCTTATTAGACACATTTACACTTCCTGAACAAATATTCTTAAATAAAAAGCAATACTAATAATAATATGCATATTTAGCAACTGGGACCGAGGAGCAGGCAGTTTACTCTGGGCACCTTTCATCCAAGCTACTCAATACTGCTCCTGCAGTCATAATACGTTTTTAAACCACTCAAGTGTTGCTTTAGCAGTATGCGTTGGGTCATTGTCCTGCTGGAAGGTGAACCTCCGTCACAGTCTCAAATCTCAGGAAGACTAAAACAGGTTTCCCTCAAGAATTTCCCTGTATTTAGCGCCATCCATCATTCCTTCAATTCTGGCCTGTTTCCCAGTCCCTGCCGATGGAAAACCATCCCCAGAGCATGATGCTGCCACCACCATGCTTCACTGTGGGCATGATATTCTCGGGGTGATGAGAGGTGTTGGGTTTGCACCAGACATAGCGTTTTCCTTGATGGCCAAAAAGTCCCACATGCCTTTCGGCGAACACCAAACGTGTTTGCTTATTTCTTTCTTTAAGCAATGGATTTTTTTCTGGCCACTCTTCCATTAAACCCAGCTGGGGAGCTGTACCGCTCCTTCAGCGTTATCTTTGGTCTCTTTGTTGCCTCTCTGATTAATGCCCTCCTTGCCTGGTCTGTGAGTTTTGGTGGGTGGCCCTCTCTTGGCAGGTTTGTTCTGGTGTCATATTCTTTAAATTTTTTAAGAATGGATTTAACGTTGCCCTGTGGGATGTTCAAAGTTTCAGATATTTTTTAATAACCCAACCCTGATCTGTACTTCTCCACAATGTTGTCCCTGACTGGTTTGGAGAGCTCCTTTGTCTTCATGGTGCCGCTTGCTTGGTGGTGCCCCTTGCTTAGTGGTGTTGCAGACATCGCGTCAAGTGGTCACATGAGTTTTGCTTGCGCAACAGAATTTGGACAGCCATCGTTTTCCCCTCTCCTACTGTGAGACATTTGCGGTTGATATATTATCGATTATATATTTTAAAAACAACCTGAGGATTGATTATAAAAAACATTTGACATATTTCTGTGGACATAATGGAAACTATTTGGAATTTTCGTCTGTGTTGTCGTGACTGCTCTTTTCTGCGGATTTCTGAACATAACGCGACAAACAAACGGAGGTATTTTGGATATAAAAATCATCTTTATGGAACAAACAGAACATTTGTTGTGTAACTGGGAGTCTCGTGAGTGAAAATATCCGAAGATCAAAGGTAAACGATTAATTGTATTGCTTTTCTGATTTTCGTGACTGAGCTACCTGATGCTAAGTGTACTTAATGTTTTATCATGCGATCTATAAACTTACAAACGCTTGGATTGCTTTCGCTGTAAAACATAATTTCAAAATCTGACACGACAGGTGGATTAACAAAAGGCTAAGCTGTGTTTTCCTATATTGCACTTGTGATTTCATAAATATTACTATAAATATTTATATTCATTGTATGTAGTGCTATGCTATTCAGGGGTAGTTGATTACTCTTATCCCCTTAGGGGGATTGCAGCCATAACAGGTTAACCTGTTATGGCTGCAAGTGGAGTGTTTTCAACAAATCAACTGTTTTAAACTGTCTTTTTACAAAGCAAGATAAATAAACTTTCAATCAGTACTGAATGAATGAACAAAATAATTTTGGAACAAACGATTCCCGACTGTCCATTTTTAAAATAGTCTGTCGATGTCAATATGTTAAGACTAGGGTTCATAGTGTAATGGTTAGAGCTACCACCTGTGGATCAACTTTTTCGTAGCAGTAGGTTAGGATAATTCGGTTAAGGGTTAGCGAAAAATGCTCTCCTAACCTGCTATAAAAAGTAACTTGTATCGAAGCGCCGTGTTTTTAGGGAGTCCTGTCCGTGGACGATGAAATCAAGGCCAGTGCAGACCGCACCAAAAAAATACGTTGGTGTAGGTTCCCTTTGTGGGAAGTCGCCATCAACAAGTAAAAAAACTGGAGGGGGGTCTGGAAGGCTCTCCTTCAGTCATACAATTTATTCAGTACTTTGAGAGTGATTTACAGGAACTGGTATGTGCTTATAATGTAAAGCAGCTGTCGATATTCACCCCCCTCCCTTTTTAAAAGGGAGAATCCATGTGTTTTGCATAAATGCAAATAGACAATAGCCAGGGCCTGGTTTCCCGATATTGATGGAACTTAAGCTTAAGAGTGTTATAACAATCCATCGTTTCTATAAACGGCCAAAGAACTTGCATGCGTTTCCCAAAACACCACGTAGGGAGAACTTTCAATAAGTGTTAGAGCATGTCAATATCCTAATAGGATCGAAAGAAAGGCTGTGCTGCTCTCGGATCAGCGTTCTCCATTCAAATCGTACCTGATAAATTAGGTACTGACCACATCGGCTTATTCCAATGCTTAGGCTATGCACTAAATATTTAGGCTATGCACATGAATGACACATTGTGCACATTAAGCCTGCAAATCCATGAAATTGAGACAAAAAGGTAGACAGCTTACAATTAGCTAAATATAACTCAATTGAACATGACATTGATTTAAATATATAGGCCTATACTCTACTTACTTACTTACTCTACTCATTTTAAGGCAGCCATGGATTATTTTATATGCTTTGCTGGTTTATAACAATTGCAAAGACATTGGCAACTTTGTACTGTAGTAAGCTTCGTTCAGAAGTTATTGTGGTCATAGAGATAGAATCAATGTGTTTATCTATGTTTAGCTGAGAATCTTGTGTATAAAGTGATACAAGGGCAAAAAAAGCATCCAACAACCCAGTTAGCTGTTCAATGAGTGGTCAGAGGCCATCTGTAAATAAGTGTTTAAGTGCAATTTCAGTAACGATCGGAGATTTAACGATGCACCTACAAAAGGTTCTGATGATGAACTTAGCCTTAAGATGCTTTTGGGAAACCGGGCCCTTTTTTTAACCTTTATTTAACTAGGCAAGTCAGTTAAGAACAAATTCTTATTTTCAATGACGGCCTAGGAACAGTGGGTTAACTGCCTGTTCGGGGGCAGAACGACAGATTTGTACCTTGTCAGCTCGGGGATTTGAACTTGCAACCTTCCGGTTACTAGTCCAACCCTGTCGCCCTAAATTGAGACACATTTGATTTGACATTTTAAGCGCAAATTAACCATGGGAAAAATAGTTAAGTGAGAGAAGTAGGGATTGGTCTGAAAGAAATTCATGAGCAGCACAATGCCTACTCCACCCGTGCTCTACCAAGGTTTTCTAGCCCGCAGCTTTGACCTATTACAGTAGCTATGCTGCTCTATTGTACTTTAAATAATGCGTATGCAGGTTGCTTAAGATTCAAATGGACAGATCCTAGGTCAGCACTCCTGCTGAGACACTGTGAATACGGGCCTTGATCTGTGTACAGTTGTGTGGCCCAAAAACTCATGTCTATCTGCTCTTCTTCCTGTGGTCTGCAGAGCTAGAGAACGGCCAGGGCCCAGTGGAGGGCTCCCAGCTCATGAACGAGACTGCTGTCGTCAAGGCCGACTCTCCCAGGAAGACTGGCTGCTGCTACCAGATGGCGGAGCCCCTGCGCACCATCCGCGATGGCTGGGTGGCCTACTACAACCAGTCCATCTTCTTCGCTGGCATGTCCCTGGCTTTCCTCTACATGACAGTGCTGGGCTTTGACTGCATTACCACAGGCTATGCCTACATGCAGGGCCTCAACGGCTCTGTGCTCAGCCTGCTGATGGGCGCCTCAGCCGTGTCGGGCATCTGTGGCACGGTAGCCTTTACCTGGGTTCGCAAGAGCTGTGGCCTGATCCGCACAGGCTTCATCTCGGGTGTGGTGCAGCTCTCCTGCCTAATGCTGTGCGTGGCGTCTGTCTTCGCACCAGGCAGCCCCTTTGACCTCAGTGTCTCGCCTTTCCAGGACATCTATAGCCACCTGACTGGGAAGAGCAGCGCCCTGCCGGAGGCCGCCTACCCGACTAGCGTGCTAACCATCGATGGTCAGGGTCTGCTGGTTAATAGTTCGACCGTGCCGCCCACCGAGGAACTGCCGCCTCTGCAGTCCTACATGTCAGTCAGCCTGCTGTTTTCTGGGGTCATTGCTGCTAGAATTGGTGAGTTACTCGAAAGTCCACATTGGGAAAAGCGCTCAATGAGTGCTACTATGTTAAGTTATGCTGGCACAGAAGTCTAAACAATGCGTCACATCATTCCGTAGCGCATGAACTTTGTTGTATAAGGCAGGGGTTCCCAAACATTATGGAGGCGGGGACCCCTTTTTTGATAGCAAAATCAGAACACAACTCCCAACTTTAGAATGCGATAAAAATAACATACAAAGAGTTTCCCTATGACTGCTGCAGTGCATGCATGGCTAGACTAACCAAGTCTCGGGCCCTGGGACTCCCTCTTCCCAGCGGAGAAAATGTGCAATTTAGCATCTAATTTCCTTACCGTCTCATTCGTAGCCAATTTTGAGGCTAATTTCCTACAACTCTACATATTTTGCCATGGGGTAGAAAGAACGTTTTGCAGTTTTAAAGCTTAAAATTAGGAAGGAAATACAGGAAGTACTGAGTTGAAAATGGAGTAACTGTGGATCCCTGTGAGCCTCCCAGGCCATCCCTCTAAGTGTAAATTGTAGATTAATATGACATTGTATTGCACCCTCTAAACTTTTTCCACAGACCCCACATTTGGTTATTCTGTTTTGGCTAGAAATATTTATTTATTTAAAAATGAAAACATTGAGATCAGACCTCTCCAGCTTAGGAACCACTGGTATAAGGCAGCAGCCACCACTTCGCGGGAAGTCGGCTCCAGTCGGTGTTAATGTCACCATAGAGAAATATTGCCAGCCTTTGATGCCAATATAGTAGATAATAATATCGAATATAGTAGATAATGATTATTAAATCATTATGATTATTTTTCTATTGCTTTTATGTGGCCGTAAAAATGCCATTCTGAATGACTGCTGTGCCGTCATCCCCTCTGCAGGTCTATGGTCCTTTGACTTAACCGTGACCCAGCTCATCCAAGAGAATGTGATCGAGTCGGAGAGGGGACTGATCAACGGCGTCCAGAACTCCATGAACTACCTCCTAGACCTTCTGCATTTCATCATGGTGATTCTGGCGCCCAACCCAGAGGCCTTCGGCCTGCTTGTCATCCTCTCCGTCTCATTCGTGGCTATGGGCCACATAATGTACTTCAGGTTTGCCTTTAAGAGCCTCGGGCGGCGCCTCTTCCTCTGCTGCTCTCCAGAGCAGCAGACTCAGGCGCTCCCCGGCTCTCCCTCCTTGCTTCCCACCACGGTGTAACCCATTAAAGAGACTCTTTCCCTGCTTACAGCTCTGTCTGCAGTACAAATACCCCCTTCTCCTCCAGCCCCCTAGTCATGCTTGTAGCCCCGGCAGGACTAATGTATTTACTTTTGCGCCTGACCCTAGCAGGTGATGTCCTTTGTCATTGTAGCATTTACCGCTCGCTGAGGGAGGGTAGTGCGGCCGCAGACATAGAGAAGGAGTCTCTCTCAGACAAACAACCCAGATCATGAGGTCATAAGTGTCACAAAAATACCACTTCCCTACTTCCAATATTTAAAAATGTAGCAGTCTTGTCATGCATTCAGCTTAAAAGCTAAATTCAAATGTGGAAAATTGCAGGTATTGCCACTTGCAGTTACTACGGTTACAGCTGGGTACTGCTCAAGTATGTGCTAGTGCTGTTTGCATCTCATTACAGCTCTGCATCAGCCGTGGGATTCCCATTTCCACTTTGAAGCCATTTGTTTCTCAGTAGTTTATTGGTGCTATAAATCATTTGTGTTAGTATTTGTTATTTCAGCTTTAGTAATTAATGCTTTAGATGATCAGTTCTTGCTCATTTCTCTTTAATACATGGTTATAAGGGTTATGCAAATGTATTTATTCAAGGAGCGCAAATACTTATGTTTATCTATACATGGAGTGTACAAAATATTAGGGACACCTGCTCTTTCTAAGACGGACTGACCAGGTGAACGTTACGATCCTTATTGGTGATACCTAAATCCACTTCAAAGACAGGTTAAAGAAGGATTTTAAGCCATGAGATAGACATGGATTGTGTGTGTGCCATGGAGGATGAATAGGCAAGAAAAAATGTTTAAGTTCCTTTGAACGGGGTATTGTAGTAGATGCCAGGTGCACCGGTTTGAGTGTGTCAAGAACTGCAACGCTGCTGGGTTTTTCATGCTCAACAATTTCCTGTGTGTATCAAGAATAGTCCACCACCCAAAGGACAGCCAGCCAACTTGACAACTGTGGGAAGCACTGGAGGAGCAGCATCCCTGTGGAACGCTTGACACATTGTAGAGTCCATGCACCAACTGATTGAGGCTGTTCTGAGGGCAAAAGGGGGTGCAAATCAATATTAGGCAGGTATTCCTAATGTTTTGTACACTCAGGTGTATATTCTCAATGTGTCACCACTATTGTCTTTCTCACCCAACGTTGGTGCTAATGTACTAGCTATAGCAAACAGCTGGAAAACTGCAAAAAACATTTAAAAAAACATTAACGCACTCAATGACCAAAGCGGACCTTCTTATATAGCTTAAAGGAAGTGAGGGGAAAACCGGTTTGTTACATTTTGTTTGAGAATTCCAAATATTTTTTTGATGTGAAGTGACAGTGAAACTTGTATAAAGCTCATTAACGCTATTGTAGACACTTGTGTACACTTAAGATCTCAACCCCCTCCCCGCAATTATATTAACTATAGTATAACAATGTAAACTACTAGTTATTTGTCATATCATGTTATTGATTTCTACACAGGTATTCACACGCCTTGTCTTTTTCCACATTGTGTGTTACAGCCTGTTTTCAAATTGAGATTGTGTTTCTAGCCTACACACAATACCCCATATTGTCAGTGGAATTGTTTCACATTTTCAAATTAAAAATGAAAAGCTGAAATGTCGAGTCAATAAGAATTCAACCCCTTTGTTATGGCAACCCTAAATAAGTTCAGGAGTAAAAATGTGTTTAACAAGTCACATGGACCTGTGTACAATGAGTTTAACATTATTTTTTAAATGTCTAACTCACCTCTGTACCCCACACATCCAAATAATTTTAAGGTCCCTCAGTCGAGCAGTGAATATCAAACAGATTCAACCACAAAGACCAGCAAGGTTTTCCAATGCCTCACAAAGAATGGCACCTATTGGTAGATGGGCAAAAATGTTTAAAAAACAAGCAGATGTTGAATATCCCTTTGAGCATGGTGAAGTTATTAATTACACTTTTTATGGTGTATCAATAAATGCAGTCACTACAAAGATACAGGCATCCTTCCTAACTCAGTTGCCGGAGTGGAAGGAAACCGCTCTGGGTTTTCAGCATGAGGCCAATGGTGACTTTAAAACCACTAGTTTAAAGGCTGTGAAAGGATAAAACTGAGGATGGATCAACAGCAATACGAACAAAATTGACAAAGTGAAAAGGAAGCCTGTACTGAATAAAACATAGTTGTGTTGTGGTAAATCCAATACATTAAAGTACCAATCTCCGTATTTTCAAGCATAGTAGTGGCTGCATCATGTTATGGGTATGCTTGTAATAGTTAAGGACTGGATAGTACAACAACAAAAAAGAAACAGAATGAAGCCAAACAGGCAAAATCAGTGGAAAACCTGGTTGTCCGCTTTCCAACATACACTGGGAGATTAATTCACCTTTCAGCAGGACAATAACCGAAAACACAATGCCAAATCTACAATGGAATTGCTTACCAAGAAGAGGGTGAATGTGACCAAGTTACAGTTGACATATCTAATTGAAAATCAAATGGCAAGACCTGAAAATGGTTGTCTTGCAATGATCAACAACCAATTTGGAAAAGCTTGAAGAATTTTGAAAATAATAAAAATGGGCAAATGTTGCACAATCCAGATGTGGAAAGCTTAGACTTACCAAGAAAAGCTCACAGCTGTAATCACTGCCAAAAGGTACAGGGGTATGAATACTTACGGAAACTATATATTAAAAAAAAAAAAATTGTTTTCATTTTGTCATTGTGGGGTATTGTGTAGATGGCGAAGAGAAAAAAAGTAATACATTTTGAATTCAGGCTGTAACAATGTGGAATAAGTCAAGGGGTATGAATACTTTAAGTGATTGTACTATGTCCATAATAATGGCTGAGCTCCTGCCTCCCCACTTTGAGGTTAACTAAAGGACTTTTAGTTTCCTGGCGGGCCCATGATACCGAGCCATCATTACGCTAAGCTCTGCCACAAATACATACACACAGCGCAATCGTAAACCCAGACAAGGTGAGCATGAAAAACCGTACCACCTTTTTCCTGTGGGCGGCTTTCAAAATCCCTCCCAAGTGTACCTGTGATTTTCCTCTCTTCCCCCCTAAGTCAAGCAGACCTCCCCACCTCATGTTCACTTGCCAGAGTAGAATGTCAGCATCTTCAGGTTGTCTCAGCTGGCCAAGGACTGCCATTACACCAACCAGGTGGTTGCCAGGCAGAACTGTACGTTTGTAGCTCTTGGAGCTCTCCAACACCACTAAAATGTTTGCAGAAGCCTTTTATTTTATTTTATGTGGTTTGACTCACTAATACTCACATGTTCACAATAGACTATGGTTATTACCTCTGCCCATGAAAACCATGGCTGAGATTTTGTAATGAAAATATTAGGATTGGTGCAGAGAATAGCCACAGCACTTTAAGAGAACAGTGAGGCCTTTCTTTACATCTGCCTACAAGAGCCTTTTAATACACCGCCCAGAGCTAGAGTCAGACAGGACTGCAGCTGGTGTTCTGTAGAGAAATGGCAGGAACTGAGCTCTGTTGATGTTTGACATGGGTTACCCCTCAAATGTAAAGTAAGCACATTCTCCAGAAAATAACAGGGCATTTGTTCTTAACATTTATTCAGGAATACTTCATACAAGGCAATTTTATATTTTTCATATAACAATTGCCGTCAATTGATAGACTATTTGATACACTGTACTGGATGTAATTTTTTTGTAGTTGAACATTGTCAGATTGTCGTCTTTAAATGTTGGTCTTGTTTTTAAATGTTTTTATATAAGTGTTAACTTCTCAATTAGCAAATAAATGTTTTCTGAACGATTTGTGAAATTTCTCTGCCTCGTGTTTACAAAGCAATGCTCTCATGCATAATAGTAATGGGATTTTGTTGTTGATTGTTACAGATCAATATTTTTAATTTTTTTGCTACTGTATGTAGTGTACACTAGTGCTGGTCGGCTGTACCTGCATCAAAACCCCGGTATTTTTCATCCTATAGCATCTTTTTAAAACAGCGAGCCATCATATTTTCAGGACTTATTAACCTGACAGATCAAAACTAGTTGTTTTCTCATGCTCTCGTCTCTGCAGCAGACATAGTGAGCTAAATGTTTGGAACATCAAATCGCAATACATATAGAATCATGAGAACCGCAATACATATCGGCACATCGTAAGTTCCCTAGCAATTCCCAGCCCTAAATGCATAAACCAAGAAAATCATGAGTACACTGTTCCAATGGACCATAATGTACTGTCCATAATCTCCCATCATTGTTAAATACAGAAAAAGCATTGTTAGATAATCTGTTTAAAAAAACATATTGAATCATTGTGAAATCATTATGTAATCACAGCTTGCAACATAAATTGAGTAAATTGAGATGTTTGAATGCAAGAACTACATTCACTTCAAATGAGTGGAGGACAGTTATACAGCTAGTATTGCATGAGCTCTGAAATAAATAAAAAAGTCTTCACACTGTCTTGTTGGTGTTTTATGTCATCACAGGAACCAAATCATTGTACTGTATAAGAAGACTGCAGCCATTTTAAGAGGCCCCCTCAGTCAGTTCCTAGTCCCCAGTGCTCTGGCCAGGCCGCCACTGTGCAGGTTTAAATTCCACAGGGGTTAGTCCCTAATTTGCCCCAGAAGCCCCTTTGACAGCCAGTGTTAAATGGACTGACTGGCTAAGCTGAGCTGTATGATCTAGACCTGTGTGCTTGCAGGCGAAAGACAAAGAGTGACCTGGTTTCCCACAACATGAGTGACGGATTGGGCAGAACAGACCCGTGTGACCAGTAGGTCGACTGGCTTTTCTGGATTTGCATCAGCGCCGCCTGTCCCCCAATTGCTCACAAGCTCTCTAAGAGGCCCAGTGCATTATATTGACACACTACCCAACAGTTACAAACACTCCTCCTGGCCTTGAGGGTTTAAGGGGAAAAGTGCACTTTAAGAAGTCCAATGTCTACTTAAATGAACTAAGACTCCAGATAAAACAAACATGCAGAAGATTTGAGTTTGTTTCCTCAGATAATGTCACATAAGAAACATCAACATACAAAATAGAATCTTAATAGTTCAGATTTTTTTCATATTTCCTGCTAAATTAACCCCTTCTTTAAAAATTAGGAGCACAGTGACCTATGGCCGGCCTGACATTGCCGATGCACCTTAAGAACACAACTGGCTTTCTACCCTCAGTGAATGGGATCAGGTTTACAGTCCTAGGTGATATTGGGTCACGAACAGGCTAAACATACCTCACTGACTAAACATATCCTTTTGGGCCAATAGGGAAACCAACTGAGCGTGACCCAGTTTCTGCTGATGCAGACCTATGCACGCTTGGTCAACTTGAGGAACAGAAAAATGTGACTTGGTCAGTTTTAAGTGCCTTGTCAGGGCTCCCACAGCTCATTCTACCTCTAGGAACTACAATTACATCCATGATGCCAGCAACCTTGACACATATAGTGTATGAATAACATTGATTGCATTAGCTGGACTTTGATAAGTGAGTCAATCTGCATAATAAACTATACTGCATGGTTGGCTTGGGCAGTATACTGGGGTATTTGGAAATAGCCAGGGGATGGTTTTTCCAATACCATTTAAAATAATTTGACGTTTTTTGCTACATTTTTATTTTTGTAGCTACTTTAGGCAAATACCTGCAGTCAACTTGTGCAATACGTTAGGAGATAAAGCAGGTCGCGTTCTTTATTTCACCTGTCGCATTATGAAGCATACAGTAGTTCCCCAGAAATTATTATTATTATTATTAACAGTTGAGCCTATTTGTTTGTAAATAGCGCAACCGTAGAAAGCGGGAGCAGGTGAGTCCAGCTGTGGTATTGACAGGGATCGCATTTTCTATTGAAAGCCAGAGTTTTTTTGCTTCACAGAAAATACATTAGTGCCACACATTTGTCTGAAAATAAATGAACTTTCAGATGACAACACAAGCGCAACACTATTTGGCAGGCAGCCATACAAATAAATGAGCTTACAATGACAAAGCAAGGCATTTTTGTATAAAAAAACAAAACAATGCATGACCATCATATTTCTAAATGTTAATCATAGAAAGAATTTAGCCAGTTACATTTCCTAATGTTTTGCTTAAAGTTCATCTTTCATTTTACCAGAGAAAAGTAGGCTGGCTACACTGAGAAAAGTACCAGAGAAAGTAGCTACACCGTCAGAGCGTTGCCTATCAGTGATTGAATTCATGAACGGGCATTTTGAATGGAGAAGTGCAACTGAAGCACAAAATGTCTGACACTGAGCAGAAATTACAATAAGAAGCATTTTAGTTCTGACTTTAGAAAACACGGCAAGATTTGACTATTTTTTCCTGTGTGAAGAACGCAGAATCTCACGACCCCTACATTTAATTAGCTAGTTATCTAAGTAAGTGGCTGAATTAATAAGGTGAGGGTGAATCATAAGTGTTAGCTTTCTGCGGTGTTTGAGAAGTCAAAGCCCTTTGGATGACTTACCTGTAGGCTAGAGGGCCAGTGTTTCCTTGTGTTTTTCTCCTCTCATTTCTCAGCCTGTCTGCTCCTCCTCCCCCACTCTTTTTTGAGCAGGCAGGCTCGTTGCCGTAGCGACCAGTACTGTTCTTGCTTCAGACAAGCATGCCTCAAAACTTTGTTCATTTGAGTAATGTCTTTCATTTACATTCGCTTGTAAATGTCCAAACTCACAAAAGGACATTAAGTAAGTCCTACCTATACACGTATAACTTTATGAGCTGGATTGCCTGTCTTTGCTATTTCATTTATTTTTGTTTGCGCTTGTTAGCATATTTAGCTAGCAGCCTCTATGGAAATGCATTATTACTTGTGCTAATTGTCTTTTTTGGCGCCCTCTTGTGTACTAAGCCGATAATACATAAATCTCGGGATGAGAGAAACGGTATGACGATACTGCCCAACTCTACTGCACGGAGACATACTACATAGTGATAGTGAGATTATATATATATATATATATACACACACAAAACTATTGATCTTGGGAGGGTTGATTTAATTTTATTAGGATCTCTTTTAGTCCCCATTTGGACTAATCTTCCAAGAGTCCTTAACATTAAAATACAATTTATAATACAAACACACTATTACAAACATACATAATACACTAGCATAATGACCCAATAAATACTCAATCTAAAATAATATTGATTCTTCATCTACTATAGTCCCACAACATTTCTATATACTATATTTAAATTGTTTTTAAATAATGTTTAAACTTATATATTGAAAAGGTTTCTAGTTTGCTCAGTTAATTTATTCCATTTCTTTATTGCTCTAAATCTAAATGTTCTTTTGCCCATTTTTTTCTGTCTGGATAACGCATAGATGGTGGACAATCTATTCCTAGTATTTACGGAATGTCGGTCTCTTACCAACTGAATACCATTGTGAATAGAACTTGGCCATTTTAAATGATGTATATTAGAAAATAAGATAAGTGTTTTTTTCAATTATCTTGTCGATTGATGACCAACCAAGAACACTGCGCATGACTGCAACAGAAGAACCATATCTCTACCTTAAAACAATCCTTGCTGCTTTATTCTGTGCATTCTGCAGCCTCCTAACTTCACTAGTTGATGCATTTCCCCAGTCCACCGAACAATAGTTCACTTGACTCTCAACCAATGCCTGTGTTATTTGCTGAAGGATTTTCCCTGGTAAATATTTAGCTATCCTTCTGATTATGCATGCTGTTTTAATATATATATATATTCTTTTACATAGATTAGTTATTTGAGACGACCATGATAAGCAGTTGTCTAGCTGCACTCCCAGTAGTTTGGTTTCTGCCACTTCTTCAATTTGTACTCCTCCCATACTTAATTGTATCCCATGCTGTTTTGGCCTTTTCCTAGTTGAACAGACTAACTTAACTTTGGTTTTCTTGGTGTTTAAAGCAAGTTTGTTTTGGCAAACCCATTTCCTGATAATCTCCAAATCTCCTTGCAAAGCTTGCTGTACATGTTGAACCGATTGTTTTGCTGCATAAATTGTAGTATCATCTGCAAATATAGTAGTTTGAGTTTCAACCAAGGCATGGGGAAGGTCATTGGTGTATATTAAGTAGAGAAGTGGCCCAAGGCAGCTGCCCTGCGGTATTCCACAGTTTAACACATTAGGGGAAGAAAATGAACCATTGATATAGGTGGACTGTTTCCTGTCAGTTAGATATGACTGTACCAAATTCAATGCTACCTCCTTAAAACCATAATGCATTAATTTTGTCTAAATAATTGCATGATCTACTAAATCAAATGCTGCACTGAAATCTAAAAATAGTACACCTACAAACCTGCCATTATCCATAGCATTGAGCCACTGGTCAGTCATGTCAACCAATGCAGTGGTAGTGGAATGGTTTTTGCGATAAGCATGCTGATTGGCTGTAATCAGATCATTCTTTTCCATATACTCCCACATTTGTCTACTCACAATTACCCTCCAATATCTTACTGAGTGTAGGGAGTAGACTAATTGGTCGACTATTGGCAGGAGTAATGGGTTCTTTGCAGTCTTTCGGAATAGGACACAGTTTCGCATGCTTCCATACATTTGCAAACAACCCCTTTTCCAGTGAGCAATTAAATATGTATCTCAGTGGAACTGCAATCTGGGGAGCAGCACAGCAAAGCAAAAAAATTGCCCATAAGACCATAACCTGTAGATTTACCAGCATAACCTATTTATTGTGATTCTATGTCAATTGTAATGTATAATTTAAAACAATATCAGAATTCAGACCTCAATAGTAGAGGCATAGACAGAGGGTGATGCCAAAAATGATAAGCATGATACGGCACATTTGAAATTGAAATATTTTATTACATCAAAATACAGCCATAGGAAAACTATGACTGGGTAAAGTGTGTGTGGGCTTGGTAAAAGGTTAACATTCCAGGACGCTACTGAGCCAGCTGTGGTCAAAATGTTTCACTCTTCTCAGTTCCCGCTCCTGGGCTTTCGTGAGAGCTGGTGCCCCCAACTCCTCACCTGGGCCCCATGCTGCCGACCCCCCCAGATCCTGCCTGGCGTCTCGGAGCTCTGCTTCCCCTTCAGAGTCCTCTTCCTCACTCTCCATTTCCTCTTCTACAGGTTCCTTTTCCTCACTTCAGCAATTATAAAACAAAAAAAAAACACTTGTATAAGGGAGTTGAAAGTCCCGGTCGTGAGGCCAACTAAGCAACTATTCCTAACAGTCAGCATAAAATGAAACTTTTCATAGCATTGTCAAGTTATCTGCTGAACCGAGGTGTATCAGCCCGTTTTCATGTCAAATAGTCAAGTAGCCATGTAACCTTATGTTTACGATCATTTAAAACAACAACCTGGGGGAATCCAAGAACTAGCCTGAATACAAATCATGGGACATTATTTTGGATCTTTTCGGTCAGCATTTGAAAAGTTCTGACGGCATATTGTTGGTTTGAAAAGAAAATCAAAGATTAACGAGAGGCTGATAGTGTTTTCAGCCTCGCTGCCAAGACTGGAGCCATCTCTCTGATCTCCCAGGCCTTTGGCAGAGTGACCCTGAGCAATGTCAACACAGACATCATGCCAAGTCGGAGTGCTGCAGACAACAACCATCCAAATAATGACTTTGAAGTATGCACATGCCTCTTCATGTCATTTTTCAGTCCACATCGACCTCTCAATGAAAGCAGACAGTTAACACTTCACAACCTTCCAAAGGAAGTCAATGGCAGTGTCCGAATACCCATACTTGCTTTCTAAATAGTAGACAGTTTTCAATTTCAAATTTAATAGTATGTGACATTTCGAAAAATCAACTATACTTTAAATGCCCGGATGGCATACTCATTTCGGCTTTGACAACAGCTAATCAATAAAATATGGGGATGTGCTACAGAAGTGAACAAATAGCGGGAAACAATGAAAATCAAGTATGATCTAAATGCTAGGATGTTATACTAATTTCAGATCTAGTAGAATTTGATGTAGACTTTTCTACAATGCATTGGAAGAGGTGGGCTGCGAGTGACAGGCCCTAGTTCTCTTCAAGTAGCCAAACTACAAAACTAGGCTACTTAAAATGGGAAGATGACAAAAGTTTCTGCGGTGAAAAAAAAAAAAAAAAAGTAGGCTAAGTAGTTTTTGTTCTCCTAAAAATTTGTATTGCATCGTAGGCAGCATATTTGAAAACAGAAGTATTTTTATTTCACCCATATTTCCTCACTGAAAAGTCTGTTCTCTTGGCCTTCGTCAGAGCTTTTAAACTAAATACTAAACCATCTTGATTTCTGAATGTGTCGATACTGCATTATTGATGGCATGTTACTCAGGCCTTTTGATTTGAACATATTTAACTAATGGATCAAGCCTGAGCAGTCATTCTGATCTCGTTCCCAATGATCAGTGGTTTAGTTTATTACGTTGCTGTCCAACAGTTCTGAATTTGCGATGCACCTGACCGTCCATGTTTTTCTGTGCAATAGCATTTTGATTTGAACATCTGAAAAGTTTGTGTACTAGGCTATTTGATTGAATTTATATTACACCGTTAAAAAGTTGAGTCACTTAGAAATATCGTTGTTTTTGAAAGAAAGGCAAATGTTGTCCATTAAAATAACATGAAATTGAACAGAAATATAGTGTAGACATTGTTATAGTTGTAAATTACTATTGTAGCTGGAAACGGCTGATTTTATGTAATGTCTACATATGCATTATCAGCAACCATCACTCCTGTGTTTCAAATGGCATGTTGTGTTAGCTAATCCAAGTTTATCATTTTAAAAAGGATAATTGATCATTATAAAACCATTTTGCAATTATGTAATCACCGCTGAAAACTGTTGTTCTGATTAAAGAAGCAATAAAACTGGCCTTCTTTAGAGTAGTTGAGTATCTGGAGCATCAGAATTTGTGGGTTCGATTACAGGCAGAAAATGGCCAGAAACAAAGACCTTTTTTCTGAAACTCGTCAGTCTATTCTTGTTCTGAGAAATGAAGGCTATTCCATGCAAGAAATTGCCAAGAAACTGAAGCTCTCATACAATGCTGTGTACTACTCCCTTCACAGAACAGTGCAAACAGGCTCTAACCAGAATAGAAAGAGGAGTGGGAGGCCCCGGTGTACAACTGAGCAAGAGGACAAGTACATTAGAGTGTCTAGTTTGAGAAACCGATGCCTCACAAGTCCTCAACTGGCAGCTTCATTAAATAGTACCCGCAAAACACCAGTCTCAATGTCAAAAGTGAAGAGGCGACTCTGGGATGCTGGCCTTCTAGGCAGAGTTGCAAAGAAAAAGCCATATCTCAGACTGGCCAATACAAAGAAAAGATTGAGATGGGCAAAAGAACAGACACTGGACAGAGGAAGAGTATTATTATTATTTTTTACAAAGTGTTATGGACAGACAAATCTAAGTTTGAGATGTTCGGATCACAAAGAAGAACATTTGTGAGATACAGAAAAAGATGACAATGCTGGAGGAGTGCTTGACGCCATCTGTCAAGCATGATGGAGGCAATGTGATGGTCTGGAGATGCTTTGGTGTTGGTAAAGTGGGAGATTTGTACAGGGTAAAAGGTATCTTAAAGGCTATCACTCCATTTTGGAGTGGTCAGCACAGTCACCGGATCTCAACCCTATTGAGCTGTTGTGGGAGTAGCTTGACCGTATGGTACGCAAGAAGTGCCCATCAAGCCAATCCAACTTGTGGTAGGTGCTTTAGGAAGCATGGGATGAAATCTCTTCAGATCACCTCAACAAATTGACAACTAGAATTACAGCAAGGCTGTAATTGCTGCAAATGGAGGGTTCTTTGACAAAAACAAATTTTGAAGGACACAATAATTGAATTAAAAATCATTATTTTATAACCTTACCAACATCTTGACTATATTTCCTATTCATTTTGCAACTAATTTCATGGAAAACAAGGACATTTCTAAGTGACCCCAAACTTTTGAACGGTAGTGTATGTTAAAGCACTTTGGTTTCGCTAATAAATATGTTGAAATGGAATCAAAATAATATTTTTCTGTCTTCAGTCCTAGGATAGATCTAATTATAAGCAGCCTGAGTTGGCCTATAACGCAATTCCTATACTATTCAGAGTTTAGAGAAATTAATCAAGTTGGAAATTAGCTATTTTCATGCTGGTTAATGCGATGCATGTCTGTCCCACCCCACCTACTCAGCCAATCAGGAGCCGCTACTGTGTTGCACCTGGGGCATACTTTTTACTAACCGGTACGTGCTAAATAGTATGTGGTGAAGAGCAAATGGTGCAGTCTGTAATACACTAGTATGGGTATTCGGACACGGCCAGTGTGTGGTGGCCTGCACAACTCCAGTTCTTGAACCGGATGTGCTGGATTCAATTCTGGCCTTGTAGTTGGGATTAAGACAAACCAGGTGGTCAAATTTCATTTGATGTGGCTTCCTCGCCTTGTCTCCATCTGCACTGATGTGTCAGAGCAAGACTGGTGAAAGAGTCCGCTAGGGTGCAAGGCCATCATCACAATACTGCTTTGACCTTATTCGTTTTCAGGCCAATATAGCTTAACCTATTTATTGTGATTCATGTCAATTGTAATGTATAATTTAATAAAATATCAGAATTCAGACCTCAATAGTAGAGGCATAGACAGAGGATGGACAAAATCTATATGTGGTCCTGAGTCGGAAGCCACGACCACTACACCAGACTGGCACCATGTCTTTTTTTCATTTTCTTGTCTGGGACAATTAAGTAACTACTAGTTACTGGACTCACCTGGCAGAAGATCTGGAGATGAGCAGGGAGCGTACGAACATAGAGCAGAGGAACGAGGCTGAAGGCAGGACGTGGGCTGGGGTGTATAGCAGCTGAGGGGGAGAGAGGAATGAGTTATGAGGAGCTCCTGATGCTTATTTCACCCCCCTCCCCCCCTAAATTTCTAATACAATCTAGAAATATTTGTAGACCAATTTGTCTTAGCTAGCATCTAAAGTGAACTCAGTATATTTAGTAGTTCACAACATGGAAGTATACAAGTATTTGGCATATGCACTATTTAAGCTAAACATGAACGTTGAGGGCCAACACTACAGAACGTAGAAACACTAGCTTATTTACAAGTCCGCAAATAAATGGTCAGTGGCCCTTGCATGAATGCGCGTGCGCACATACACACCTCCTTGATGGCAATGGAACCCTGTGGTAGCTGAATCCTTTCTGCCATGGGATTGGTCAGCGCTTCTTGCTGCTGCCTGTGTTTCCCTAGCAACAGATAGAACGGCGTCACGGCAACACTGTCGTCCACCATGAGCTGAAAAACACCCCAAAAACAAATACAGTCAGGACTTCAATAGAGAATGCTATAGATGTAATCTATTCCTGTAACACTTTGGCAACATGTTTCGCAACTGCTTTGTAACAAAGTGAGATTGTACCCGTTTACTAGACGCCAACAGTCTGTCCTCCTCAGTCTTAGTGCTAAACGTCATCAAATCCTACAATGGAGAGAGGATGTCAGACAGAACTCTGTGGTTAGTTACCTGCCAGTGGAATAAGAAGTAAAACCCACACATGCGCCATCACCTCAGATGAACAGATTCTTTACTTTTAATGTAATTTAGTAGTTTGGGGGATCTTGTATTCAAGGTTTGAATTGGAACAGAACATGTGGCGTGTCCAGTCCTTTAACCTATTAGGGGTGACAAAGGAAAGGAGACGAGGAAGCCATGAGTCTGGAGACAGTCTGTGTATTATATATTCACCATATGTTGGGTGAAGAAGTAGAGCTGGGATCTGTTGAGCCACTGAGCGTGCTCCTCGCAGCTCTCCAGCATCTGGTCGCGTGGGGCAAAGACGGCACGCTGTACCTTGCCCGTGCACAAGGCCTTCTGGGAGTAGATGGGCCGCGGCTCGCCGGGCTTGAACACAAACACTGGTGGGAGGAGAGGGCATTGATGAGTGAAGCCCATATTACCTATGTTATGTTTAGTTGGTGTTGCCATACCACACAGCCCAAGGACCCAAAGTTTAGCTAGTTGCACACATGTAACATGGCAGGTTCCCCTAGGTGTTCTATAATATGTACTTTAGTCTTGTCATATGGTAGACCCAGCCAAGTCTAAATCTAAATGAGCAAAGACAAAGAGTCCTGTTGGAGCTAGAACCAGGAAGCACTCACAGTCGGAGCAGCCAGACTGACTGCAGAAGGCAGCCATGTTCTCAGACAGTGGGTCAGCCTGGAGCAGGCTCACATCCACGGGGGTACTCCACTCCACTGATTGAGAGAAGGGAAGAAAGAGAAAGGGAAGAAAGAGAAACGAAAGTAGGAAAACAAACGTCAGGTCTATGGATTGAACAGATTTTATTTTAGGTTGTGGTCATGTTGCTTATAGGACAATTGCACATATAGGCCCACGCACGTCAGACTTACGTGAGCAGGTGAGGAGGTTCCAGCAACAGAGTTGGTTCTTGGTGCTGGTCCCCAACAGGTACTTGGAACAGCTTAACCTTCCAAAACAAAGGTCCCTGGTGGATCATAAAAAGTCTCATTTTTCAAACCCATTCACCATTCATGACCATACCACAACCCACTCACAGGATTAGTGTCAAGGACCTTTTCCACACCAGAGCTACAACAACAAATACAGTCATCTGAAATCATTTCTGTTCAGAGCACAAGCAGACGTCAAAGAGAAAATCTATAGGAGGCGGTTACACAAGGGGGTGTGGGCAGCTGGAATAACAGTGCGGAGGCCCAGTGCTCGACTTCCAAAGCCATTTCTGTACCAGCAAGTGTCTACATTACTCAGAGCACATATGAGGCAGAGCTAGCCCTATACATTACATCCTCATTTAGGTGGAGGAAGTAAAGGGATGAAGAGTGATGTATAGTTGCCTCTTGGGACCATTGTGAATAACAGCACTAAAACCAGGGCATGCAAATGGAAGTAAAAAGGAACACATTTAAATTGGGAATCGTAAATGACACAGCACTGCAACAGTTAACATTGATCACGAGATCATAGGCAGCAGCTAGGCAGCTCTGGCATGCAATTGAGTAAGACTCAACACCAAATACTAGTTTTCTGCACCCGGTGACCTAAGGAAGGGGGGAGTTGACTTGGCAAATATTGTTGTAGAGGCTCCCTCAATGTTGCGGAGCAGGTTCTGTCTCCCAAGTTGATGTGGCTGGCCAATATCACTTGTTTTTTTTGTATGTTCCCGATCTGTTGCCATAAAGTACACTCGCTTTGTGCCAGTGAAGTTAAATATTACAGACTTATCTACCACAGAGGGTTTTACACACAAGTAAAAAATGTCAAGTGTGAATCCAAGTTCATATTAGGAGTCATAGCTGCTAGTTTAAAAAGCCATTTTGTTTGTTGATAGACAGCCATATCTGCTAACATACACTTTTTTTGTTAGGAAAGTTGTTGAAATGTCTGCTCGTTTGAATGGTCATGCATGTTTGTGTATACTTGTATAAGTGTGTGAAGTTGTTTAAGTGTGTCTGTCTGTTTATAGGTGTGTGTGAGTGAGCTCTAACCTGATGGCCCCTGGGGGCTGGGACAGGGTGGTAAGCAGCTCCCAGGAAGGGCTCCATACAGTCACCACTTCCTGGAAACCGACAGCCAATAGGGAGCCGTCGGCCGAGAAGCAGCAGCAGCCAGGCTTAAGGTGGTGGTACCCGCCCACAAAGTCACATGACCAGGAGGCTCCCTCTGCTGGTAGTCAGCGGCATAGAGAGAAAGGAAAAGCAGAGGAAAATATTAGAGCGTCAATGTGATTTAGCTCATCATCAATACCTTGATTAGCCAAATCATGTGTCAGTGAACAATAACTAGCAGGTCTCCAGGACCAAAATGGAAGGCCCTCAGGCTCAGTGATAGAAAATAACCATTTACCCTTGGTGTCCGAGTGGTCTGCCAGAAGCCAGGCTTTGAAGTGGCCGTCGAAGCTGATAGTCACCAGCATGGTGGTCTCCGGTGAGGGGCTGAAGCACATGGCTATAATCTGGTCCTCGTGGGGGGCTGTGACTGTAGTGTTCAGCATAAAACTATAGAGGGGGGAGGAGGAAGGGTGGAGATTGGACGAAAGATGGAAACCACATGTGTATATATAGTGTATGCTTAACTATGTGGACACCCTTTCAAATGAGTGGATTTGGCCATTTCAGCCACACCCGTTGCTGACAGGTGTATACAATCGAGATATGAAGACATGTACAACAACATGGGACCAGGCTGGCTATGGTGTGCAAACAAATAGTACCTCTGAGTTTGCTCATCGTACGCCCACAGCTTCAAATTGATTTCTAACTCAGAGCCTTTTTGCGTCCTCTCCTCCACCGTAGCAAGCCAGTCGCCTCGGGTGTCGAACGCCGCCTTTACCACTTCAAACTGGTCCAGACCCTCTTCGTGGATGTACTCCTGCTGTACTATGTCCAACTGAAGGTAGAAGAGAAATAGTCAATCCATTTTCATCAGCTTGATTGGTCAAGAAGAGTTCATTCAGTTATCAAACAGTTCATGACAAAAGAGCAAAGCCAGACCTCCAAGACTCAGGCCATCCATTCTAGTCATTCTATGTCTAATAGTCACATGACATCAAAGTTCAAGAACCCTTCCTCGGTAGCTCCCTGGGCCAAGTTAACAAGGACAGTGTTTGGTGTTCTTCATTGTCAGCTCCAGGCAATAAAAGCTGTGCTTACATTGTAGAGCAGCTTGTCGCGATGGAGAGAGTAGAACTGCAAGTGGCCTGGTTTCCCGTTGAGCACCAAGGCTTTACTACGCGGGTCGATCGTCAGGTCTGTCCGCACACCCTCACCCTTGACCAGCCCCTGGATAATAGCCGACACTTTAACACAGCTCTGGATGATAGTGATTTCTTGACGGGGAAAATAGGGAGAAAAAATATGGATCAGGCCTACAGATTAAACTCCGTGACAACGTCCAAAGGCCCTTAGTTGTTTGACACAACATACAGCGGGGTCCAAAATGATTGGATCCCTTGATAAAGATTAGCAAAATAAATAGAAAAATAAATAATACAAACACTGAGCTATATTGTTTGCGCAATTTTTTGTTGTTGAAATTATATTATTTAATACTAACACAATTGCTCAGAGAAAGATTTTGTTTAAAAAGTAATTAAATTTTTTATTTTGTATTATTCTTTACCCCAGCACTCTCCCCTGGCGAAGACAACGAGACAGATTTGTTCAAAAACACATTGGGAGGGATCTTAGACCAATCTGCCATTCAGAATCCTTCCAGATCCTCGATATGTTTTGTCTGCTCTTATAAACTTCCCTTGTGAATTCAAACCACAGGTTTTCAATGAGGTTCTGTCTGCCAATGGCCATCTCAGTCTGGAGACTGAGATGGCCATTGCAAAATGTTGATTTTGTGGTCAATGAACCATTTCTTTGTGGATTTTGGGATGTGCTCTTGTGGTTATTGTCTTGCTGAAAGATCCAGGTGTGGCCAAGTTTCAGCCTTCTGGACAAAATGTTCTGGTAAAGTTGATGATGCTGTTTGACCTTAACTCATTTGATACCAGAAAATCCTCCAGTGAAAAAGCTGAAATTCTGATGATTCACCACCATATTTTACAGTAGGTGTGTGGTTCTTCTCTGATTATGAATCTTTCTTTCAATGCAAAACCCACCAGAGGTGTGCGTGGCCAAAGAGTTCTATTTTCATGTCATCTGACCATAGCACTGGTTCCAAATCCAAGTACCAATGCCATTTACAATGTGTTCTTCTCATAAAACGTTTTAGAAAAAGTCTGGGTCGTTATCCTTGCAAGGGGAATATTGAACAGGGGATCCAATCATTTTGACCCCTATCTTTGAGATGTATTTATTTATTACTTGTTAAACAAAATCTTTCTCTTTGAGCAATTGTATTAGTATAAAATAAAAACAAATGGCGCATACAATATAGCTCAGAATTACTTTGGAACACAAGCATTTTGCTACACCCGCAATAATACGTTTCCGTGTGACCAATACAACACAATTCAATTTCATTTATTTGTTTATATACAGTAATTTTTTGCTCATCTTTATCAAATGTTGGACCCCACTGTACATGGTGATATCAGCACGGAGCCATTGCTAAGATAAAATACTATATGCTACTTGGGAATCTGCTGTCCCTTTCAAGTGTGAGACTGAGGACCCTGAACAGTTTTAAGCATCTTTCCTTAAAGTAATCACTGAAATCTGCTACATAGCAGTTACCAATCCAGTCATGTCAGATCAGTGATTACTTCAAGGGAGGGAGGCAAGATGGAGGAACGAACCATGAAATTATTGTAACAGGTTGCAACAGTCCTTACTGTTGTCAGAGTGGGAGGTGCAGAACAATGAACCGTCAGGTGACACGGCAATGTGTGTGATTGCGCCGCCCAGGCGCGGCAGGAAGTCCTTCTGGTTCTCTTGTGTGTAATGCCACTGGACCAGCACCGATTCTATCCCCCCACTTAGCAGGTTGGTGCCTACAGAAAAGAAGCGGAGACAAAGGCCATCACGCCCCTGGTCAGAATGCTTCCATAATGAACCAGGAAAACAGTTGGCATAGAGCAGGGGTGGCATTAGCTTTTAGAAATGTGCATTTTCACAACGCAGACAATCAGAAAATCAGAGTTTCAAACCATTTCACCTGCATTTTATATTGAAAGTCAACTGTGTTTATTTGCCTAAATAGAATGATTAGCGGCATGCAACTATAGTTTCTCTTCACATTAATGCAACACACTCTGCAGAAAATAGCTGGGTTTTCATCAGATAACAGAAGTGCAAAATTATTTGGCCAAGTAAATTAGCTTAGAATGAAAAAAGCAATGTATTTTTTCCAAAAACAATGTATTGCCATCAGATTTCTCATGTTTATCATAGAAAGAATGTAGCCAGCTAAATGTCCTAATGTTTTTCTTGAAGTTCATCAAGAATCATTTTGATAAAGAAGGACTGAGAAGCTCAGTTCTGGTGACTTTTATAAAAAGGACATTTTACTCCAAACTGAAAGAAAATAAAGTTATGCTGACAACATCTAAAATATAATTTCCACTTTCAGAAATGAGTCCAATAACATATTGGTAAAAATGTTAAAATCATTTTGACATATTGGACCATGCATGGTCTATCAGATGTGCCATTAGCAATAAGCATTATCACCTGTAGCCCAATTGATGCAGCATAATGGCTATAACATTTACATAGGCTGAAGCATGGGGTTTGTCCATTTGCATTTACCCCATCCTGATTGTTTTTGTTATTCATAATTAATATTCTATTATAAATAATTGTTCACTTTCAGGCATTTCTATTACAAAGTACATCATTGCCCTTTAAGATGCCATTGTCCACTTTGAGCTGTTGCGCAGCTGCTCCTACATTGATTGAAAACTTCAGTTGTAACTGCATCTGTAAAACGATGTCACTCGTGCCACCGGAGTAAAGAAATAAAATGGTAGCAATTGAATAAAAAATTTAACCAAAAGGTCAAATACGCTTTCATAATACATTTACCAAAACGGCTTTGCATCAACAATTTATGTGAACTGATTCCTTGTCAGAACACATGTTTCCCTCCCCATGGCTCTCGCAACTTGAATGCGCCTCAAGAGGAATATTTATCTTACAGAACACATGGCAAGCCGACTAGGTAAATAGGTAAAACTATTCTGATTTTGTTTTAATAAGATTACATGGCAAAAATAATAGCACTGGAAAGTTGCATCCCGACCCGAGTGACAAAGTAGAGGCTTTGAATGACTTATTATAGCCTATTTAATTCCCTTCATCTGGACAATCAGTGTCAGTTCAGTGCACACAGCTTAACAGAGAAAATAAAATAATAAAATAAAATATTTGGGAATATATTTCATATAACAGACATGCTTCTCTACACGATAAATGTAGTGTGATCAAAGATGATTTGTATAGGTATAATTCAAAAGTTATAGGGTCAGGGGTTATAGGTTACCTTCAGGGGTGAATTGCAGTGTGTTGACTGCCCCGTGGTGCCAGTGTAGGGTGGAGTATGTGTACTCCTTCTTCTGGTTGAAGTTTCTCCTATGAAGACAGAGAAAGAACATTGATTGAGTGATGCCAATCCAGTGTTTCCCCTAAATTTGGTCTTAACTTCTTATGGCTGGGGGGTAGTATTGAGTAGCTTAATAAGTTGCCCAAAGTAAAACGGCCTGCTCCTCAGTCTCAGTTGCTAATATATGCATATTATTATTCATATTGGATAGAAAACTCTAAAGTTTCTAAAACTGTTTGAATGACGTCTGTGAGTATAACAGAACTCATATGGCAGGCAAAATCAAAACAGGAAGTGAGAAATCTGAGCTTTGTATGTATTCACCAGAGTCCCCAATGAAATTCCCTTGAGATATTAATGATGTTTCACTGCCTAGGGGTTCCACTAGATGTCAAACATCTATAGAAATTTGAATGAGACTTCTACGGTGTTGTGGGAGTGAATGAGTACAGAATCTATCAGGTGTCTAGCAGTCAGCCATTTTCTGATCACACTTATTCATGGTATCCACTTGCGTTCCATTGCTCATGAAGACACAAAGGAATACTCCGGTTGGAACTGTATTGAAGCTATATGCTAAAAACATCCTAAGGATTGATTCTGTACTTAGTTTGAAATGTTTCTTTGACCTGTAATATAACTTTGAAGTTTTTGTCCAATGTAACACTGACCAGAATGAGCGTTTGGATATGTATACCAAACGCACTAACAAAATAAGGTATTTGGACATAAATAACGGACATTATCGAACAAAACAAACATTTATTGTGGACCTGGGATTCCTGAAGTGCTTTCTGTTGTAGATCATCAAAGGTAAGGGAATATTTATCATGTAATTTCTTGTTTATGTTGACCCCATCATTGCTGCTATTGTGACTTTTACTTCTGAGCGCCGTTTCAGATTATTGCATGGGTTTCTTTTTCCGTAAAGTTTTTTTGAAATATGACACAGCGGTTGCATTAAGAATAGGTATATCTATAATTCCATGTGTATAACTTGTATTATCATCTACATTTATGATGAGTATTTCTGTTGAATGATGTGGCTATGCAAAATCACTGGATGTTTTTGGAACTAGTGAATGTAACCCGCCAATGTAAACTCATATTTTGATAAATATGAACTTTATCAAACAAAACATACATGTATTGTGTAACATGAAGTCCTATGAGTGTCATCTGAAGATGATCAAAGGTTAGTGATTAATTGTATCTCTATTTGTGGTTTTTGTGACTGGCTGGAAAATCTTTTTCTGGAAAAATGGCTGTGTTTTTCTGTGGCTATGTGGTGACCTAACATCGTTTGCGGTGCTTTTGCTGTAAAGCATATTTGAAATCGGACACTGTGGTGGGATTAACAACAATATTAGCTTTAAAATGGTATGAGATATGCGTTTGAGGAATTTTATTTATGTGATTTTTGATGTTTTGAAATTGGCACCCTGCACTTTCACTGGCAGTTGTCATATCGATCCCGTTAACGGGATTGCAGCCATAAGAAGTTTTAAGTGAGGCCATGTATGGTCATGGCCGCAATGTTCTTCCGGCATCACTCACCACAGGCGAATTTTGCCGTCCTCGTGACCTGTGGCGATACAGTCCTCTTTAGGGTGGCACGAGACACAGGTGAAGGCATTCTTAGCCCCTTTCTTATTCCCCGACTTGAGGAAAAACCTGTGAGGCACAGAAACAGACAATACAGTTGAATGAGTGCTATGACTGGTGATGACCAATGTTTAGTTGGGCAATGTCAAATCCCCATAAAATACTGTAAAGTAATCAACCCTGTTTCCAGACGAGGGGGTTGCTCAAAACAATCAAGAGGGCTGGCTGGCTGAACTCCCCCACTCCTGACCACAGACAAGCAGAAAGGCCACTCATCCAACAGACAGGACTGCCGTTCATCGTGTTTGGACTTGTATTGCACAAACACTAGCCAGAAAGACATTAACATTCATGATTACAGTCCTAGAAGGGGACAGCCTCCTGACAGAAAAGAATGTTGTTTACCTGTGAGACTTCTGCTTCTTGAAGAAAAACACCTCAAGCTGTAAACCTTTGACGGCAGCAATGTATTCACCCTGTTAGATTGGAGGAATAAACAAGCTTTTCACGAAGAGCTGGCGTCCATATGGGAGGTGGTAATAAAAAACTCAAACCTCTCACTTAACAATACAATGGCAAACTATGACAAGTGACCCAAGAGTAAGTTGTTTGCTGCCAGAGACTTGTTTGCTACTGAAGTTCCAGGTAGGCCTACTACACGTACCTTTCTGCCAAAGGAGGCAGCCCCAGAGGGGCTGACATCACACAGGACGGCCGAGAGCTCTCGCGCCTCCACTTCCTGGTCCCCACTTAAGGGCAGATGAACAGCCACCAGCTGGAACAGCTCTAAAGACACACACACCACATCAGAGATCACCCTCCTCCACATTCTGCACTATTATGTTGACCAATTACAAAATAAATCACTTGTGACTTGAAAGAACACTGACTGACTGCAAAAAGGCCCTACATAGGCATTTAAGGACAATTGATGTGCAAATGCCAACCTCTGATTTGTACTTACCAGAGCTTTTGTCATTTGCCATTGGGACGACGACAAACACAACTCCTCCATGATTTTCAGAGACGTATATGGAGTAGATGGGGTACCCAATAATGAAGGTCTGAAAAGTATTATAGTAAAGTGATTTATAAATACAGAACCAATCAAAAGTTGACAAACCTACTCATTCCGGAGTTTCTTTAATTGTACTATTTTCTACATTGTAGAAAAATGGTGAAGATATCAAAACTAGGAAATAAACACATTGAATCTTGTAGTAAACAAGTGTTAAATTCAAATATATTTTTATATTTGATTCTTCAAAGTAGCCACCCTTTGCCTTGACAGCTTTGCACACTTGGCATTCTCTCAAACATTCTAGTCAACTGGAATGCATTTAAAATTACAGGTGTGCCTTGTTAAAAGTTGATTTGTGGAATTTCTTTCCTTCTTAATGTGTTTGACCCAATCAGTTGTGTTGTGACATGGTAGGGGTGGTATACAGATATTGGCCTTATTTGGTAAAAGACCAAGTCCATATTATGACAAGAACAGCTCAAATAAGCAAAGAGTTCAACGTCAAACGACAGTCCGTCATTACTTTAAAGACATGAAGGTCAGTCAATCTAGAAAATTAAAAACTTTGAACGTTTCTTCAAGTGCAGTCGCAAAAACCATCAATTGCCACGATGAAACTGGCTCTCATAAGGACGGCCACAGGAAAGGAAGACCAAGAGTTACCTCTGCTGCAGAGGATAAGTTCATTAGTTACCAGCCTCAGAAATCACAGCCCAAATAAATGCTTCAGAGTTCAAGCAACAGACACGTCAACATCAACTGTTCAGAGGAGACTTCGTAAATCAGGCCTTCATGGTCAAATTTCTGCAAAGAAACCACTACTGAAGGACACCAATAAGACGATACTTTATTGGGCAAAGAAATGCGAGCAATGCACATTAGACTGGTGGAAATCTGTCCTTTGGTCTGGAGTCCAAATCGGAGATTTTTGGTTCCACCCGCCTTGTCTTTGTGAGACGAAGAGTACGTGAACGGATGATCTCCGTATGTGTGGTTCTCGTCGTGAATCATGGAGGTGTGATGTGTAGGGGTGCTTTGCTGATGACACGGTCTGTGATTTATTTAGAATTCAAGGCACACTTAACCAGCATGGCTACCACAGCATACTGCAACTATACACCATCCCATCTGATTTGCGCTTAGTGGGACTATCATTTATTTTTCAACAGGACAATGATGCAACACACATCCAGGCTGTGTAAGGGCTATTTGATGGAGTGCTGCATCAGATGACCTGACCTCCACAATCACCCGAGCTCAACCCAATTGAGATGTTTTGAGATGAATTACACCTTTCCAGGGGAAGCTGGTTGAGAGAATGCCAAGTCTGTGCAAAGCCGTCACCAAGGCAGCTTATTGGTTATTACATGATTCCATGTGTGTTATTTCATAGTTTTGATATCTTTGCTCTTATTTTTCAAAGTAGAAAATAGTGAAAATGAAGAAAAACCCTTGAACGAGTAAGTGTGCTTTGATGAGTACTGTACATAAAGCAAAAAAGAGTGCAAAGAGTGCGGCTGTACCTTGATAAGGATGCCATCTGTGAAGTCCCACAATCGGACAGTGCCATCTGCTGAGCACGAGTATACCTGCAGGAGAGTGCAACAATGTCACATCTACACACAAAACACTGCAATGAACAAACATTCCTCAGCGACACCAAACCATAGGAGCAACAACAAACCATTCCTTTGACAAACATGCTGATTGCAGACACGTATGTAGCTACTGTATTTATAGCTACCAGATATCTGATAACTATGTCTCCATACTGGGCGTTACAGGAAAGCCCTATACAAGATGTCGCCATACATTTTTTAACTTAACTATTCTTGGTGATACTTTTTTGACCGAATCGAGAACAAAGAAAGTATCTTAGAAGTGTGTGTGTCAGTTGCAGGTCATTCTACAAAAACAAAGAAATATATTAAATCTAAGGTTTGCCCCAAGTGAGGTGTTCTCTTGCCATTTTAGCTGCCAGACATCTTGCATTTTCCAACATCTTTGCAAGAACTGTAGAAGTAGATGAGTGTCACACTGCGCAGCCAAAACAAAGATCTACACACATGCTAGAGGGACTTCTCACTCTGTAAAAAAACAAGATTACATTGCAAAAATAGTAGCACTGCTTTTGCCATGCGTTTTCGCTGTTTTTTTTTGTAGAACCACCTGCAACTGGACAGACATTAAAAGATACTTTCTTCATTCTTGCGTCAGTGAAAAAAGTGTTGCCAAGGAAGGCTAGTTAAAGTATATGACTTTCCTGTAACGCCAAGTATGGAAAGTTTACACATATCAGGCACACAAACTGGTAGCTACTGTATTTACAAACCTGCAGGTGGTTTGAAGGGTTGCGGACAATGCCTGACACCAGGTCTGTGTGTCCCTGCAAATCATGGACGCATTCCTCAGAGCTGGAACTGTACACTTTCACTGACTCCCCCGAGGCACACAAGAGGAACCTGGTGAAAAGGACCGGAAAGACATCAGTTTACAGACTACGGTTATTCCCGATTCAACGTAGACACCCGACTGTTTATTATGATTAGCTAACTAGCTAGCTAAATACCAAAAACAGGTCTAGCTAGCTTACGATACCGGTTAGGTGCTTTTAGCAACTCAGGTGTATTTACATACAATTGTAGCAACGCTAGTGTATTGGGTTCCACAAAAACAGAAATACAGTTCTGGGAAGCCAGAAGTTAAAAACAGTTCCATTTCAACCTACTATGTCCGGTGGCCATGGCGGGTTGGTCATTATGACGGGAGGGAATTTGAGACACATTATCTAAAAGATCGTATTATTAAACAGACTTTCCAAACGTGGGTCTGTTATAGACCCACTTACTCTCTGCTCATGTGCAGGACTTTTATTTTGACGTGTGCCATATGTAGACAAAAAGGGATAACTTCTGGGGGACTTTTATTTTGACATGAGGTAAGCAGAGAGGAAGTGGGTCCCTTAAGTGTTTTCAAACGTGGGCCCTTTCAGACAATTTTTGTTAACTCAGTGAAGTTAGCTTATTTTTTGTGCAGTGTGAACACTCCAAGGGAATCCAGACCCCTCAAAAGACCCCCGAAGCGAACCAAAACAATCTCAAGAGGTGGTCTAAGTTCGAGTCGCTTGAAGTCTGTGTTCGGTTCCCTTTTTTAGGGCAATGTGAACCCAAATCACGCCATGTTCGCTTGTCATTATTCCCGCACCATACACTAGACTACAGCAATACAGTTTCCCCTTCCATAACCTCAAACATTGGTGCCACAAAAGAGAAGATGATGTTCAGGTTCACGGAAAAAACATGTGCTGTTTTTGGACACTGGCTAGAGATTGTCAAGGATGCACATACAAGGATGCATGGATGCACATACAAAACTAAATACTTATATTTGCATGTATGTAAGCTAAGAGCTTCATAAGCCATTTATTCGATTGTGGGGTTTGAATAGTGTAAGATGACAACATATTTGGTAAATCTTAAAGGGGCAGTAGCCTTCATCGGGTGTACAAATTTCAATTACATTATGTAATCTAGTTATCCTTTTGCCATTTATTCTGTTACCAATAATATTATCTTCAGATTATAATTATTATGTCTCATACTTTAACAAAATGCAAATGTATTAGCTTCCAAAATGTGATTAGGTATATCTAGCTGTCCGAAAATACATAATGATAAAATGTCTCGTCCTGCACTTTGTAAAAACCCAGACTGTGGGCCAGCCAGAGTGCATTGAGTGAATGTTGCAAAAATACCTTGGTTCCTTTCAAAAAATAGCAATGTGAATGCAGAAGGGTTTTGGACCACAAAATAGGTAGAGTGAAATGGGGAAACAAATACAAAAATAAACAGAGTGTAGTCCCCATTCAAAGGGAACAGTTATTCCCCTTTCTTTTCTTCACCAGAGCTCACTTTAAAGAGGACTGAGATGACTGAAAACACCATAAGTTGAAATGGAATTGTATTTAAATTCTGGCTTCCCATGGACTGTTTTTGTGCAACCCAATACAATTGAAAGCAATGCCAGTGTATTTAAATAAACGTTAACGTTGCACCCTTGTTGCTTAAAGCACCTAGCTAGTTACCGGTATGTGTAACATTACATTTTGGATCAGTGGACTGCCTAGTTAGTTAATATATACTGAACATGTTGGTCCCATGTTTCATGAGCTGAAATAAAAGAACCCAGCAATTTTCAAAAGCTTCTCATTTTGTGCACAAATTTGCTCACATCCCTTTTAGTGATAATTTCTCCTTTGCCAAGATAAATCAATCCACCTGACAGGTGTGGCATATCAAAAAGCCGATTAAACAGCATAATCATTAATTACACAGGTACACCTTGTGCTGGGGGACAATAAAATGCCACTATAATTTGCAGTTTTCACAACACAATGACACATATTTCTGAAGTTGAGGGAGTGTGCAATTGGCATGCTGACTGCAGGAATGTCCACCAGAGCTTTTGCCAGAGAATTGAATGTTCCTTTCTCTACCATAAGCTGCCTATAACGTTGTTTTAGAGAATTTGGCAGTACGTCCAACCTGTCTCACAACCGCAGACCAAGTATAACCATGCCAGCCCAGGAACTCCACATCCGGCTTCATCACCTGCAGGATCGTTTGAGACCAGCCATCCGGACAGCTGATGAAACTGTGGGTTTGCACAACCATATAATTTCTGCAGAAACTGTCAGAAACCGTCTCAAGGAAGCTTCTCTGTGTGCCTGTCGTCCTCACCAGGGTCTTGACCTGACTGCAGTTCGGCATCCTAAACG
Source organism: Oncorhynchus keta (assembly GCF_023373465.1). Classification (NCBI taxonomy): domain Eukaryota; kingdom Metazoa; phylum Chordata; class Actinopteri; order Salmoniformes; family Salmonidae; genus Oncorhynchus; species Oncorhynchus keta. The sequence goes on from NC_068427.1 coordinate 9,538,872, forward strand.
ACTTCAATGGGCCAATGCTTACCTTCGATGGCCACTGGCATTCTGGAGAAGTGTGCTATTCAAAGATGAATCCGATTTTGAACTGAACTGGGCAAATGGCCGACAGCGTGTAATGGAATCGTGTGGGCGAGTGGTTGGCCCAATGTGGGAAGTGGGCTTATGGTATGGGCAGGCATAAGCTATGGACAATGAATACTATTGCATTTTATCGATGGCAATTTGAATGCAGAAATAACGTGACGAGATCCTGAGGCCCACTGTCGTGCCACTCATCCCCCACCATCACCTCATGTTTTAGCATGATAGCGCACTGCCCCATGTCGCAAGGATCTGTACACAATTCCTGGAAGCTGAAAATGTCCCAGTTCTTCCATGGCCTGGACACTTGTCAGACATGTCACCCATTGAGCACAATTGGGATGCTCTGGATCAATGTGTATGACAGCATGTTCCAGTTCCTGACAATATTCAGCAACTTCGCACAGACATTGAAGAGGGGGACAACAATCCACAACCAAGAGCCTGATCAACTCTATGCAAAGGCGATGTGGGGTGCTGCATAAGGAAAATAGTGGTCACACCAGAAACGGACTGATTTTGTGATCCATGCCCCTACCAGTTAAGGTATCTGTGACCAACAGATGCATATCTGTATTCCCAGTTATGTGAAATCCATAGATTAGGGCCTAATGTATTTATTTAAAATTACAGACTTTCTTATAAATAGCAACTCAGTAAAATCTTTGAAATTGTTGCCTGTTGTATTTTTATTTTTGTTCTGCTCAGTGGTGTAATGTACTTAAAAATTGTACTACTAAATTTTCATTAGGAATCCAAAATAATGTACTTACTTCATACAATTTCTGACATTTTGAATGCTTAGCAGGACAGGAAAATGGTCATCCCTACTCTCCACTGATTTGGTGACTCACTAAACACACATGCTTCATTTCTAAATATATGGTGCCGTCTGGTTTGCTTAATATAAGGAATTTGAAATAATTTATAAGTTTATTACAAGTATATTTTATCCAATTACATTTTTGATACTTAAGTATATTTAAAACCAAATACTTTTAGACTATCACTCTAGTATTTTACTGGGTGACTAACTTGAGTAAAAGAAAATATACCTTAATAGAAAATGACTCAGTCATGTATGACAATTGGGTACTTTTTCCACCACTGCACTGGTTCTGTGTATAAGCCATTTAGCAATAACTTTTACCCAAAGCGACTTAGCTACGATTATGCTTGCTTCGTCCCGCAAAGTATCGTTCCTAGAGATACTGAATATGCCGCTGTTAAGTGGAAACGTTATTTTCGTTTGAGTTGGTTGATCAAGGACGCAAGACAACGTACGGAAGCTTCTCCAACGAGTCGTCTGTATAAACAATGGTTCGATGCGGGACGAAGCAATGGCCATGCAGGTATACATTTTACGTATGGGTGCTCCCGGGAACCGAACCCATAATAATTGAGTTGCAAGCGCCATGCTGTACCAACTGAGCTACATGACCACAGACGACAATAGCCAATGTTACGTTTCTCTCAAGATTAGAATACTTGTGTTGTAGCTAAACAGTACCACGTTAGCTAGCTAGCCACAGTAGCTAGCCAGGGCTACAGTTTGCATCCATGCCATACTTGTGACATACAGTTCATTCAGGTTTAGCTCATGTCAGCTGCAATGTACACACACGTACCTGGAATCATTTGTAATAACTGGCTCTCTGAAGTTTATTTTGCTGCCACCAAGGTGAACCACGCGTATTTCTGCGTGCGCCACCATCTTTTCGAATTTCAACTATGAACCTTCGCCTCTGACCCAACAACACATGGCATGCTTCTGTCCTTGTTCATTCAAAACTGGTTCGAAGTCGCCCTCAAGCGTTCTTCTCAAATTACTGCATTTGATTTGTTATTTTTATTGCTTTAAATTATTTAACCTTGTTTTATTTAGACAAGTCAGATAACACATTCTTATTTACAATGTTATGTATTGCTCATCATTGTTGTCGGCTGTTGTTTACTTATTTATTCGTTGTCTCATCACATTATTATACAAAAAAAAACAGAAACGTAGCTAATACACCAGTATTTATTGTTTCGAGTGATCTTTTTAGTGGTATGGGGATCCAGTATTGCGTCGCTGATCGCATTGATTGACAGATTATCCCTGAAGTTGTTTTATTACGTAAAAGTTCATTCACATTATGACGTTGGCTGAGTTACCGTATAAAATGCGATAGCTTATCTCCTTGGTAATCACTTGGTAAAGTTTTACATGATGGGAACATAGGCTCCAGCCATAGACTTTAACCATGGAGGATAATAAGGTAAGCCTACGAATTGCTAACAGAAGCCCTATGCAAGTGGTGCAGGAACCGCTGTACCGTCTTTTTAAAAATGCTGCGGCAGGAACCACAGGGTATACAGGACATATCGATAGGGGTGCCGTAAGTAGTGGCAGCTGGGTGGCGGTGTGGGCTAACGTTAATGTGCCGCTAATATTATAATGTTTAATATTGTAAAAAAAAAAAAAAGTATGCATTATAATAACCTATGGGACTTGTTATACATAAAATATGATCCTTGCAAAGATAACAGCCGTAGGCGAGTTTTTACCTGAATTGTAATAATAATAGGTGACTCCATAACGTTTCTAGCTCCAACAGTGCAGTAATATCTAACAAGTAATATCTAACAATACACACAATCTAAAGTAAAGGAATGGAATTAATAATATATACATATTTGGATGAGCAATGTCAGAGAAGCATAGACTAAGATACAGTAGAATGGGAAGGATACAGTAAATACATAAGAGATGAGTAATGCATAATATGTAATGAAACAGGCAGGGAGGGAGCAGGTCTCAAACCCTCAACCTTCTAGCCCGAAGTTTATCGACTGTGCCCCAAAAGCATGCTCAAGTGGCAGAGTCGATATCTGCGCTTATAAACCCAGGGTCGTTACAATATGTAAACATGTAAATATGTAAACAACATGAATAGTGTTCCATTGTTAAAGTGGCCAGTGATTTCAAGTCTCTGTATATAGGGCAGCAGCCTCTAAGGCGCCAGTGATGGCAATTTAACAGTCTGATGGCCATGAGACAGAAGCTGTTTTTCCGTCTCTCTTCTGGATGATAGCGGGGTGAACAGGCAGTGTGCTCGGGTGGTTGTTGCCCTTGATGATCTGTTTGGCTTTCCTGTGACATCGGGTGCTGTAGGTGTCCTGGAGTGCAGGTAGCTTGCCCCCGGTGATGCGTTGGTTGGGCTGATTTACTAGGCTGTCCTCACAACCCTCTGTTGTGCCATGCAATCGTGGGCAATGCTTTTACCACACCAAGCAGTGATGCAGCCAGTCAATATGCTCCTAATTGTACAGCTGTAAAACTTTTTGAGGATTTGAGGACCCATGCCTAGGGCTGTGGCAGTCATGAAATTTTGTCATCTGGTGATTGTCAAGCAAATAACTGCTGGTCTCACAGTAACTGACCGTTAATTAACACAAACACATTTAGTATCTCCTTGCTTCCACTCATAGCCTACAAACCACTGATGCAGACCTTTGGAACATCTACATATTAAAACATCTAATAAATCCATGTAACATAGCCTACACCATCACAATAAATCCAGTCTAAAATGTAGTCTATTTCAGAAGAACAGAATAACATACTCTGACTTGTCCTTATGTTAGACCCTGATCTGGCTATGCCATATGGCTACACTAGTTAATTTAGCAGACAAGATTTGGTTAGAATTCCATGGCATTATTTTATAGTATTTTATAGTATGAACATAGCTGAATAAAATTAAATGTTTTCTCCAAACGATTTGAGGGAGTGAGCACATGTGGCTATTCTGTATTTAGCAGTTAACAAAGAAATAGGTACTCCTTTATGCTTAATTTAGAGTTATTTATGTGGTTGTGATACAAACGTTGGGCAATCCATTTTGATTTTAAATACATTCTAAGGCTGTATGATGTGACTGAAATGATGATTTGAAAAAAGTCACATGAAAGGCATGAGCTCTGCTTTATTTTTTTTTTTGCTCAGGCTGCACACTATTATTCACAATTTGACAAGCACTTGATAATACCTCAAATCACCCAGCGACATCCCCTTTGTGTGACCATAATGCCCCCTAAAAAAATCCATGCTTTTTGCAGCCAGTGTCCATTGTGTCCTTGAGCTGAATATAATAATTATAATTCCCTTCTCCACCCGAGCCACTGCCTGTTCACCCCGCTATCATCCAGAAGAGAGACGGAAAGCACCTCTCACTCACATGGCTCTCTCAGATAGCTCAATTCTCATTAGCCAATGCCCATCAAGTGATCGGGTCTTTCTCACAGGCTACAAGTGAAGACAGACACATTGGAGACTCAATTGTGTGCATCCTTATCCAATTCCAAGGCGCGTATTGAAGATATTGGAAGAACTGTCCACATTTACTTTTCATCAGCTAACAAAATGAGTAGGCTTAATGAACAACAAAAGCACTAGCCTATGTCGATCTACTATCCCCATAGTACAAAAATGGACGTATTCTGTGTAAGATATAAATATTCCAAACATAGTCTGGGACAGCTGTGGGATGCGATAGATCCCAAAATGAATACAACCGTTAGCAAAAACAAATTTACCATGGCTAAGGGCTGTATCCAGGCACTTTGCGGTTCGGCTTGCTTCAGAACAGCCCTTAGCCGTGGTAAAATGGCCATATAGCACACCCCCTCGTGCCTTATTGCGTAATTATAAACCAGGCAGTTTGGGTCCTGGATGCTTATTGGCTGAAAGAGCATTTCAGCCATGTGTATATATGACAATATACCACGGGTATGATGCAAAAATACTTTTTACTGTTCTATTTATGTTGGTAACCAGTTTGTATTAGCAATATGGCACCTCAGTGTTTGTGGTATATGGCCAATATCCTACGGCTAAGGGCTGTATCCAAGCAGTATTGCCTAAGAACAACGCTTAGCCATAGTATATTGGCCATTATAAACTGGGTGGTTCGAGCCCCGAATGCTGATTGGCTGAAAGCTGTGGTATATCAGAGTGTATACCACAGATATGACGAAACATTTATTTTTACTCTTCTAATTAAGTTGGTAAGCAGTTTATAATAAATCTGCATTTGTGTCGTGTATAAGAACAGATCTTAGCTGTGGTATATTGGCCATATCCATGAGCATTTAAAGAATGGTCTAATTTGTTCCAATCAGAGTTTAAATGAAGATGATCCACATGATCCTCAAAGTTTGGAAGGTCAAGTCCAGAAAATGAAGAATGATATCCTGGGTTTAAACTATCCAGAAGATAGTGAAGTGAAGGATCCCCTGCCTCAGATCGAGCTGAAGGCTGTGACAAGGAGAAAAGTTAAGGTGAGAGAATAGATTGAGGAGAGAAAGGGAAATCTAGGGTCTTACTTGTCCACACTCTAAACCTGTCCAATATGCCATACAACATGTTGTTGTGAGGTTGGAGGGTAAATTGTCCTTACAACAAACTTCCATCTCTTAATATTCAATCACCAATCGTTTACTGTAGTTCTTCTCAAAGGCCTGTATAGCCACGGCAACATACAGTATGTCATTGACTGTATTGTCTTGTTAGACCAAGAGGAGGACCAGTGCCAACAGGTCCACAGTTGAACAGAGCACTGATACTGATGCAGCTGAGAGAGATTTTGTTGATAATCAGAATGATGAAGATGAGGAAGAGGTGAAGAAGGATCCCCTGCCTCAGATGGAGCAGGATGCCGTGAAGAGAAATAAAGTCACGGTAAGGGAATAGATTGAGTAGACATGTGGATATTTGTGATATCTTTCATGTCTATAACCTGCCCCTACAGCATGTTGTTCTGAGGAAGGTAAATTGCCCATACAATACCCTTTTACCTCCTAATAGTAAATCTAGGGTTGACCCCATTTGGTTGACTGGTCTATTGTTTGGTCAATAGGCTGTTGGTTGACTGGGATTTCTTAAGTCGAGCAGTCGCAAAACTTTTTCTTCTTCATGGTGCACATGGACACCTGTCTGATACGCGCCTGTCTCAGTTGACTAATCCATTGCTGAGGCCACAGGGATGGCACAGTCCATCACGCTAAGATGTGATACTGAAATTGTATATGGTTATATTATGTAAAAAATAATGGTGCAACACTGATAAATCAAATATTATTTTATAACGAATGCGCTTTTTCCCGCCACTGTCAGTGGTTCTGAAACATAATCTTCAGTGCGCCATAGAATTGGCGCCCTTCCCTATGTTGCTATGTGCATAATACAGTAGCAAAGTTAACCAGCATATTGGGATTGAGAACAATGCTGCATAGGCAGCAGCAGCAGCAGAGATGGGGAAACAGCCCTTGCCTTAGCCTAATTTTCTTAAGACAATTGAGGAGAGAGGAACACCTAACTTAATTAGGTCTATAATCAATAGCCTAATTGTTAAATGTGCCTAGCTTTGTAAATCATCCATATGTATATTACCAGTCACAAGGGTTTTTCTTTATTTGTACTATTTTTAACATTGTAGAAAAGTAGTGAAGACATCAGAACTATGAAATAACACATATGGAGTCATGTAGGTATCAACAAAGTGTTAAACAAATCAAAATCAATTTTATATTTATATTTGAGATTCTTCAAAGCTGCCATCAAGGCAAAGGATGGCTACTTTGAAGAATCGCAAATATAAAATATATTTTGATTTGTTTAACACTTTTTTGGTACCTACATGATTCCATATGTGTTATTTCATAGTTTTGACGTCTTCACAACTAATCTACAATGTAGAAAATAGTAAAAAAGAAAGAAAGACCCTTGAATGAGTAGGTGTGTCTAAACTTTTGACTGGTACTGTATACATATATACAGAAATAAGACAGATATAGCTTATGTTGCCTGTTTGAATATTTGTTTAATAGCCTACTGATTCTGTGAGCACCAAGCCTCATGCACCGGCAAAATGTTGAATTAAGCAATTTCACAGATTCGGCTGTTTTTAATCTTTGCTATGCTGTAATAAAGGCTTTACAATTTTTTGTTGTTAGAACAGACTGGTATTGCTTAGAATTTATTTAGTGTTGTTTACACTGTTCCAAATGGTCAGAAAAAACAATATTGTAATCTAACAGCAACTGTTTGGCACACATAATACTCACACAAAGCTTGCTCCTATACCCTCATTTTTCTTGATCTCCAGTAGTTTCCACAACTAAGTCAAATGTCTTCCACAGATCTGACTTCCCTTTCCCCTTTCCCTCCTAAGCAACCAGTAAACATTCGCCCGTTTGGCGTTTATTTTTCACATCCTCCGCATCCATTTTGCTGTCGATATTACTGTGTTCGGAGTTTGTTATAACCAATTTATTGATTTGATTATGATAGGCTATAGGTGAGGTCCTATTTGTCACATGCATGTGATGCTTACATGTTTCACATAAAGAGAGCAAGGCTGAGGAAATAGGTCATGTTTTTTGTAAACAAGTTAGGGATTTCGGTAACAGAAATTTTCAGTCAGAAACGAGGAAGAAACTAAATGGCTGAAATTATGTTGCATCTTCGGCATGGACAGCACAATAAACACTTGCTGTTATGTGGTGCCTTTTCACTGCAGTATGGAGGAGAGTGAGAAAATGTGCGCTTGTCACACAGGCACTCGCTGTCATTTATTTTAATACAGTGTCATCATCGGGCTCTTTCTTTAGTCATTTGTGTGTCTTAATTATTTAATCAAACAGTGTGCTTAAAGCATCAGACAAGCTCAGTGCCTATGTAGGTGATTGTATTCAAACACATAGGGTGTGTCTGATATGGAAAAATACATTTTAACATTAGAACAGGATGACTCTCGGTCGACAATTATTTTTTTTGTCGGGGACAGCCCTACAATCAGTCTTACCCTTGCTCTACTCAAAGGGCTTCATACAGTATCTGCGTGTATATCATTGACTGTATTGTCTTTTTTAGACCAAGAGGACCAAGAGAAACAAAGCGGAGCAGATCACTGATACAGATGCAGGTCATAAATTGAACTCAAATTTCACTGAATGTAATCCTTTTGCATGTGAATGTGATTTAGTATGGACATCTATTGAGCAGAGGACTAATAGCAGAGTGCACATAGTATCCTTTCTTGGGTACTTAACTTCACAAAGTACACAAAGTTGGCTAATACATACTTGCCTCACAAGGTTACATGTTTTCTGACTTCTTTACCTTGGTGAATGCTGCTTTGGACACAGGTCCCTCTACATCTGTGGAATTCTCTGGGATGGCAGTTCAGGGGACATCTCACCAGGGACAATCTAATGAAAAGATCCTAAGTGAGTGTGTCTCCAGGGCCTGTCAGACCAGGGCCCTTGACCTCCCGCCAATCAATCCGGATGCTTTCAACCCGATTATCATCCGGTTTCTGGAAAAACTTACTGAGGAGTATGTCCAAACTTCTATTGTAGTATTTGAATGCAATGTCATCTGGAGGATTTTATAAATTGTACGTGTGTTGGTGTGCTTTTTGGGACTAAAAACATCTAATTATCTCCTATAGGCAATGGAGGCAGTTAAGCATTGGCAGGATGGACCCTGTAAGTCGCTTAACCTTGACAATTATTCATAGATATATTAATAGATGTTTCAAGAAAATTAGATACAAGCCTTTTATCTATCTACAGTATCATCCACATTATCACAAACAGTTACATTCAAAGAGCGTTTTAGTAGCCTACTGCTTTTCATGCTTTCCAATGTATGCCACTTTCATGATTCTCATGAACATATGTGAGATTGTTGGTATCTCTTCGAGGAGCTTTGTTTCAGAGCCCGGCTATGAGTTATCTACCTACACTGTTTCGGTCCTACAGGTGATGAGGGCATTGCTTGCAGAGATGTGCCTGGAGATTGTGCGGTTTGTATCTGAGGCCATCCTGGAGGTCATCATCCCTGCAATTTTCCGTTTTGTACGGATATACAGCCATGTGTCTCCAGTATCCGTCAAGTCTCTGACAGAATCAGAGAGATCTTCTAGCACAAACCTGAAGGTTCGCAAGAGAGGCAGCAGCAAAACCTCAAGGTCTTGCACGGCCAAATCAAGCTTCTCTCGTAATGGGTATGTTCAGTCATTCCTAAAGAAACCGGTTTCACCTAACTACACATAACCCATTTTGTGAAAATATGTTTTGTTATCTGTATAACAGTTTACTCTTAATGACCAGTTTAACTGATTACTGAATTATGCATTAATGTGACTACAGTGTCTACAATGGAATATGAAATGCTGTATTGTTTGATTTGTATTCTCAAAGGTCTCAGACAGTGTTGCCAAATACTCAGGGAGATGGTGAGTCTATATCATCTGAGCCACTCAGTGACTTTTTTGGGATCACTGAAGATAGTCTCCTCACTAGTGTCCAGGATTCCTTCAAAGAGTCGCTGAACAATGTCCTCTGTATCCAAGGAGAGGGCCAGGTAGACACTCAAAGTCTATCCCGGGTTATTGTTGGAGAAGTGTCAAAGAAGGTCAATTCCATAATCTCTGTGGCCATCCAAACTCCCATCTCTGGGCGAATATCCCCTGTTATTTTTGCCAGTGGTGGTGTCTCCAGCACCAAGGTGGTTGAGGAGATGGTGTCTGGCGTTTCCAACGTACTTCAGATGTACATTAATGGGAAGAGTGTTGAGCAGAGTGTTGTTCTCAGAGAGGATGGTGTTGAGGTGGATATGACACATTTAACAGGACAGGTCATGACAGCACTCAGTGGCACTGTTTTGAACTTCAGCAATAAGGAGGAAAATGATCCCAACAAGAGGGAACTGCTTTGTGTTGTTGCTGACCATATGAAGATGTTTGAATCTTGTAAAAGTTCTGAGGAGATGCTAAAACAAGGAGAGAGCAACCTCAATATCAAAGGTGACAAATCTAGTCTTCGTCTGTCAACACAAAGTATGGACAGACTACTCACTGAGGAGTTTCAGACCAAGGCCACTGAATCGATCCGGGAGATCGTTAAAAGATTCAGGGGTTGTACATCATGTTGTTCTGGCACTACATCATCTAGTCCAACTCCTAGGATAGGTGAGATTGGAGACCTTATGATCGACCCTGAGGCCTCTGAGTTGGTAAGTACCTTTGTTTCAGACATGGACAATCTTACCCAGTCTATCAGGTCATCCCGCTCTCCTGCACAGAGTGAACAGATCCTTCTTGAAAACCATCAGAGTAAGATCTGGTCTTCCACTGTTGGTTGTTACTACGACATGAAAAATATGCTGAAGAGGCTTCTTACCTGTCCAGAAAAAGGGGATCTCTCAAGTACATTTGTGGAGAGCACAAGAGATTCTTTCACAATGGTTCCAACTTTGTGCCTGGACTTCGATCATTCCAGTAACGGTGAGGCTGACACATCGGACTCCTTTTCTTGTAAACCACTTTTAATAACCCCCTCATCCATGAATGAACAAAAAGGACAAAGTGAGACCCCAAAACCTTTCTTGGCTCTCAAAAAGTATTTGCAAGACCAAGTCCTCCTTGACACCACAAAAGAGATTGCCAGCCAGGTTCTAGTCTTGTATAAGACTGAGGTGATGGAGAAGTTCTCATCTTCTGTTGGAGAGTGTGATTCTGAAGAGTCTCTGGAGGCCAATCTATTTGTGGATGGCATCATGTCTGACTTGAATGATTTCACCAGTTCTTGTTCCGCCTCACCATCTGAGTTGTTAGACAGTGAACAATGTCTCTCCGATGTGAAGGTCATCGATGGTGTTACACCAATACATGACGAGACTCTCAAACAGGCTCCCAGTGAAAGTTTAGATTCTCAGGTGACTTGTAATAGTGATTCTCTTGAAATCCAAGGGGACCTTCAAACCTGTACCAATGAGGTCATTAGTCAGATCCTCACTGTGTATCACTCTGAGGAATCCATGGAGGAATGCCTCTCTAGCCTAAAAGGAGATACAGAAGACCTGTCCAAGCTTTTGGATGCCGTTGTTTCTCAGATTGACGTCCTTGCCGCCTCCAAATCATATTTATCTGTTGATGACTATGCTGTCAATACACAGGACAATATGCATGGTGAGATCAACAATGATGAAGAGGAAGCATCCGCTAGAAGTCTTAAATCCACAGCCTTTGACAAACTATGTACTGAGGAGTTTCAAACTAAAGCCTCACATATGGCTGGTGGGATCCTTCGATCAGGGTTGATTGGCATTGTAAATACCAGCCTTAATGGTAGAAGTGCAGACATTTGTGCAGAGTCCAGTAATGATGGTGATGATAGAGATGTCAAAATCCTTCAGAAGAGTGGAACTCCATCTTTATTCACCTCTTCTCTGCACACCATTTCTGCAGCATCCAACATCGTCATAAGCATCACTAAAGACCTTAATAGCTTCACCCAGATGACTAAAATGTCTGCTGCTTCAGTGTCTGACCAGTTGGAGAGATCCCTGTCAGCTTCAACCCTTCCTGGCAGTGTTCACAACGGGGCCAATGTGAAAGGAAATATAATTTGGCCAGGCACTGTTAACCTGTTCAACAATGTGTTCACCAAGGTCAAGGACTTTTTTGCCCAGCAACAACCGGTCCTCCTAGACAATGTGGTTGAGGCCCCCAAACATGTCGAAACCATATGCAGAACAGCTACTTCTACACAAATGACGGACAGTGAACATGAGGGCAGCCAGACCAACATGGTAAATTATTCCAAAGCCTTAATTAGTCAGACTCTGATGACAATCCAGAGGAGAGTGTCTATGTCAGAGAGGATGAGCACCTCAGAGAAAGGTTTCTTGACTCGTTCCATAGTGGGCTCCATGTTGGAGGATGTTGACATGGTGAGAACTGATGGACACGAGATACACCGGCCATCCTCCTCAAAGTCCTCCCTGTCCATCACCTCTGCCATGACCAGAGGGTCCCAGAGTGATTTTACAAATTCTCTTCCAGGCACTCCAGTCTCCAATGAGTGGCCTGTTGAAAGCTATTGTCCTATCATTAGGAGTTCGGTCATTGATATGAGTGACTCCTCAACTCATTCACAAGGGTCAACAAATTACACAAGGCAAACCATCTCTGCCATAGTTGACACTGTTATGGAGGTAATTCCAAGAGAAGATATGGAACACATAGCCACTGCAGATGATGTCACTTCTTTTACAAGAAGACTTGCGAGACTCAGCCCCAGGGACGGTCTTCAGAACTTCTCACATGAGCTCACTGACAAAGTTTATGAGCTCATAAAAAGTCACAACACCCCCCAGGCTCTTTTTGTGCCAGCTGGCAAGAGCGTGTCTGACTCTATTCTTTTGAAGCTGAAGACAGAATTGAATGCTTCTGAAGAATCCAGGGAGTTTCCATCTGACCTTGTGTACTCCTTCGCTAAGGAGTCAATAAAACGTCTGCTACAGCAGATTATCTTCTGGCTTCCTCCACCATCACAAGGATCCGGTGTCTGCCAAACTATCATCTCTGATGGTTCTCTGCAGGACACAAGTCGGCTTATCCCGAGCTCTTCTGCCATCTCCATTAGTTCCTCACAGGTTTACTGTGACACAAAGAGCCTTTTCACCAATATAATGGTCAATCAGGTCATGGATACCTGTTCTGTGGCCTCAAATTCATCAGTAAAATTATCAGAGTTGATGAACATAATCAATGGGTTGTCCCCAACTGATGCTGGAACACTTGACTCTGACAGACCGGCTCTCATGACCACTAGCCGTCAGTCTAGTGCCAAATCATTGCCTAGACCCTCTCTGTCTGGCAGCAGCACACACAACGGTGGAACTGTGGATATTCAAGTTTTAGGAGAGGTGGAATCCAAGATGGACAACAAAGATCTGGAGATGTCTAGTGTCTCTGTGCATCCATCAACTCCATCAGCCATGGACTCCGATACACATGCCTCATTTGACTCCACTAGCAATGACTACACCTCTTTGGTACTTTTACTGATTATTAGATTGCTGTCAATGATCACCCCTATCACATTACTGGAATCCTCTGACATTGGTGAAACATCAAGAGTTCTCACAAAGAGGATTCTGTCTGAGTTCTGTGGCACCTCAGGCCTTGAACCAACTCAAGCCTACCCCCAGAATCTGAAAATCGAAAAGATTTTCAAGGCTGTCTACAAGGGGCTTCTTCAAGAATTTGGGTCAGAGAAGATGCTCCAGGTTGCAATGAAGTCAACGGATTATGCATTTGACGATGCCCTGGTCAAATCATTAACTAGGGAACTGCTAACTAAATGCAATGAGGCTAGCTCTTCACCTCACTCCATGACCCAGTTGTCATCACACAATGCACTTGGCAGTGACGAGGTAGGTAATTCTGGGCTTCCAACAACTGGTACAAAGGAAAAGAAGAGAGGAAGATTCAACGCTCTCTGTGGATTCAACCCAAAGGTACATATGTCATCAAAATACATAAAAATAAATATATTCATTACATACAGTATGATGGTAAACACTGATACCTTTTGTGTGCAATTTCTGTACAAATGACTGTTTGTTTTCCAGTGTACACAGAAGGTCAACAAGAGGAACCACTGCACTCCAACACCTTCCCAGAACCAGACCCCTGCTATCAGTGAAACAGGTAAGTCAATACACTCAAATGTGTACTGAACAAAAATATAAACACAACTTGCAACAATTTCAAAGATTTTATTGAGTTACAGTTCATATAAGGAAATCAGTCAATTGAAATACGTTCATTAGGCCCTTATCTATGGATTTCACATGACTGGGAATACAGATATGCATCTATTCGTCACAGATACCTAGGGGCGTGGATCAGAAAACCAGTCAGTATCTAGTGTGATCACCATTTGATCACCAGCGTGACACTTCTCCTTCGCATAGAGTTGATCAGGATGTTGATTGTGGCCCATGGAATGTCCCTACTCCTCTTCAATAGCTGTGCGAAGTTGTTGAATATAGGTGGGAACTGGAACACGCTGTTGTTCACGTCAATCCAGAGCATCACAAACATGCTAAATGGGTGACATGTCTGGTGATTATGCAGGCCTTTCGACATGCGGCCATGCATTATCATGCTGAAACATGAGGTGATGGCGGCGGATGAATGGCACGACAATGGGCCTAAGGATCTCGTGACGGTATCTCTGTGCATTCAAATTGCCATTGATAAAATGCAATTGTGTTCGTTGTCCGTAGCTTATGCCTGCCCACACCATAACCCTACAGCCAACATAACGCTGTGGTTGTGAGGCCGGTTGGACATACTGCCAAATTCTCTAAAACAACATTGAAGTAAAGAAATAAACATTAAATTCTCTGGCCACAGGTCTGGTGGACATTCCTGCAGTCAGCATGCCAAATGCACGCTCCCTCAAAACTAGTCAACCAGCGTTTTCCCTTGCTCCTATTTTTCTCAGTTTCTGAGACAGGGGTTTGTATCGGCCTTACTGCTGTTAGCCCATACAAACGCATTGAATAACAGATTCACTACATGGAACTGAAGTGTCTGTCCTAAATCTGAGAGATATAAGAAAGTTGACGAATATATATATATATATATATATATATATATATATATAGTCTCAATATATATATGCAGTCTCAATCCGCCTATTTAACGCAGAAGCCCCCAGGGCTTAGACTATATATATATATATATATATATATGTGTGTGTGTATATGTATGTATGTATATATATTTTTTGCATGTTTTTATCCCCTTCTTTTTGGCACTAAACAGTCCTGGGGGGGGGCCTATGTAACACTTCTGCGTTAAATAGGCGGATTGAGACTGCTAGGCTACCTGCTGCCCTACATTTGTAAATTATGTAGAATATTACAATTTAAATAATAATAATGCAATACTAATTATTCACACTAACTAGGGTCAGTTAACATTTTCTTTTTGTTTACATTTTTTTCTTCCAGCAATTGTCAATGATCAAGAATCCTGCCTTACAGAGAGTGTATGCTCCACCAAGAAGAAACCAAAGAAGCGTTCGCTCATTTCTAGGATGTTTTCAGCTATAGGCAAAGCCTTGTCCAGTCCCTTTACTTCCTGCTATAAAAGGAAGAGCACCTAAACTATATTTCAAAATATATATTTGAAATAAACATAATTGCATTAATTCTTCATGTTGAGTGTTTTTCATTATATATTATTGGATGATATAAAGTGTAGTATTAGTAATAGTAGAAGTTGTATAGTTGACTATATTACTTTTAAGATACATTTAAAAAAAAATAAGAATAGTGTTCAGTTGAAGTCTGATGTTTACATACACCTTAGCCAAATACATTTAAACTCAGTTTTTCACAATTCCTGCCATTTAATCCTTGTAAAAATTCTGTGTCTTAGGTCAGTTAGGATCACCACATTATTTTAAGAATGTGAAATGTCAGAATAATAGTAGAGAGAATGATTTATTTCAACTTTTATTTCTTTCATCACGTTCCCAGTGGGTCAGAAGTTAACATACACTCAATTATTATTTGGTAGCATTGCCTTTAAATTGTTTAACTTGGGTCAAACATTTCGAGTGGCCTTCCACAAGCTTCCCACAATAAGTTGACTGAATTTTGGCCCATTCCTCCTGACAGAGCTGGTGTAACTGAGTCAGGTTTGTAGACCTCCTTGCTTGCACACGCTTTTTCAGTTCTGCCCACACATTTTCTATAGGATTGAGGTCAGGGCTTTGTGATGGCCACTCCAATACCTTGACATTGTTGTCCTTAAGTCATTTTGCCACAACTTTGGAAGTATGCTTGGGGATATTGTCCATTTGGAATACCCACTTGCGACCAAGCTTTAACCTCCTGACTGATGTCTTGAGCTGTTGCTTCAATATATATACACTGCTAAAAAAAACACAATGTAACTCCAAGTCAATCACACTTCTGTGAAATCAAACTGTCCACTTAGGAAGCAACACCGATTGACAATCAATTTCACATGCTGTTGTGTAAATGGAAAAGATAACAGGTGAAATTTATAGGCAAATTACAAGACACCCCCAATAAAGGAGTGGTTCTGCAGGTGGTGACCACAGACCACTTCTCAGTTCCTATGCGTCCTGGCTGATGTTTTGGTCACTTTTGAATGCTGGCGGTGCTTTCACTCTAGTGGTAGCATGAGACGGAGTCTACAACCCACACAATTGGCTCAGGTAGTGCAGCTCATCCAGGATGGCACATCAATGCGAGCTGTGGCAAGAAGGTTTGCTGTGTCTGTCAGCGTAGTGTCCAGAGCATGGAGGCGCTACCAGGAGACAGACCAGTACATCAGAAGACGTGGAGGAGGCCAACAACACAGCAGCAGGAACGCTACCTCCGCCTTTGTGCAAGGAGGAGCAGGAGGAGCACTGCCAGAGCCCTGCAAAATGACCTCCAGTAGGCCACAAATGTGCATGAGTCTGCTCAAACGGTCAGAAACAGACTCCATGAGGGTGGTATGAGGGCCCGACGTCCACAGGTGGGGGTTGTGCTTACAGCCCAACACCGTGCAGGACGTTTGGCATTTGCAAGAGAACACAGAGATTGGCAGATTCGCCACTGGCGCCCTGTGCTCTTCACAGCAGGTTCGCACTGAGCACATGTGACAGACGTGACAGAGTCTGGAGACGCTGTGGAGAACGTTCTGCTGCCTGCAACATCCTCCAGCATGACCGGTTTGGTGGTGGGTCAGTCGTGGTGTGGGGTGGCATTTCTTTGGGGTGCCGCACAGCCCTCCATGTGCTCGCCAGAGGTAGCCTGACTGCCATTAGGTACCGAGATGAGATCATCAGACCCCTTGTGAGACCATATGCTGGTGCGGTTGGCCCTGGGTTCCTCCTAATGCAAGACAATGCTAGACCTCATGTGGCTGGAGTGTGTCAGCAATTTAAATTCCAATTCTTCATCTGGGACATCATGTCTCGCTCCATCTACCAACTCCACGTTGCACCACAGACTGTCCAGGAGTTGGCAGATGCTTTAGTCTAGGTCTGGGAGGAGAACCCTCAGGAGACCATCCGCCACCTCATCAGGAGCATGCCCAGGCATTGTAGGGAGGTCATACAGGCACGTGGAGGCCACACACACTACCAAGCCTCATTTTGACTTGTTTTAAGGACATTACATCAAAGTTGATCAGCCTGTAGTGTGGTTTTCCACTTTAATTTTGAGTGTGACTCCAAATCCAGACCTCCATGGGTTGATACATTTGATTTCCATTGATCATTTTTGTGTGATTTTGTTGTTAGCACATTCAACTATGTAAAGAAAAAAGTATTAATTAAGAATATTTCATTCATTCAGATCTAGGATGTGTTATTTTAGTGTTCCCTTTATTTTTTTGAGCAGTGTATATTCAATCGATCACTGCCCGCACCTGCTCGCCCGTCCAGCATCACTCCTCTGGACGGCTCTGACAACTACCAATACCTGGGTGTCTGGTTAGACTGTAAACTCTCCTTCCAGACTCACATTAAACATCTCCAATCCAAAATTAAATCTAGAATCGGCTTCCTATATCGCAACAAAGCATCCTTCACTCATGCTGCCAAACATACCCTCGTAAAACTGACCATCCTACCGATCCTCGACTTCGGTGATGTCATCTATAAAATAGCCTTCAACACTCTACTCAACAAACTGGATGCATTCTATCACAGTGCCATCCGTTTTGTCACCAAAGCCCCATACACTACCCACCATTGCGACCTGTACGCTCTCGTTGGCTGGCCCTCGCTTCATACTCGTCGCCAAACCCACTGGCTACAGGTTATCTACAAGTCTCTGCTAGGTAAAGCCCCGCCTTATCTCAGCTCACTGGTCACCATAGCAGCACCCACTCGTAGCACGCACTCCAGCAGGTATATCTCACTGGTCACCCCCAAAGCCAATTCCAGTTCTCTGCTGCCCATGACTTGGAATGAATTGCAAAAATCTCTGAAGCTGGAGACTCATATCTCCCTCACTATCTTTAAGCACCAGCTGTCAGAGCAGCTTACAGATCACTGCACCTGTACATAGCCCATCTGTAAACAGCCCATCTACCTACCTCATCCCCATACTGGTATTTATTTATTTATTTTGCTCTTTTGCACCCCAGTATCTCTACCTGCATATTCATCTTCTGCCGATCTACCATTCCAGTGTTTAATTGCTATATTGTAATTACTTCGCCACCATGGCCTATATATTTCCTTAACTCACCTCATTTACACTCACTGTATATAGACTTTTTGTTTTCTTTTGTTCTACTGTATTATTGACTGTATGTTTTGTTTATTCCATGTGTAACTCTGTGTTGTTGTATGTGTCGAATTGCTACGCTTTATCTTGGCCAGGTCGCAGTTGCAAATGAGAACTAGCCTACCTGGTTAAATAAAGGTGAAATAAATCAAATTAAAATCAAACATATCCACATCATTTTCTAATTTCCTCATGATGCCATCTATTTTGTGAAGTGAACCAGTCCCTCCTGCAGCAAAGCATCCCCACAACATGATGCTGCCACCCCCGTGCTTCACGGTTGGGATGGTGTTCTTCGACTTGCAAGCCATTACGGCCAAACAACTCTATTTTTGTTTCATCAGACCAGAGGATATTTCTCCAAAAAGTATGATCTTTGTCCCCATGTGCAGTTGCAAACCGTAGTCGGTCTTTTTTATGGCGGTTTTGGAGCAGTGGCTACAATATACACTACCGGTCAAATGTTTTAGAACACCTATTCATTCATGGGTTTTTCTTTATTTTTATTATTTTCTACATTGTAGAATAATAGTGAGGACATTAAAACTATGAAATAACACATGGAATCATGTAGTAACCAAAAAAAGTGTTAAACAAATCAAAATATATTTTATATTTGAGATTCTTCAAATTGCCACCCTTTGCCTTGATGACAGCTTTGCACACTCTTGGCATTCTCTCAACCAGCTTCATGAGGTAGTCACCTGGATCCTCAGATCCTCAAAAGGTTCCACAGCTGCAACATCTAGAGCATCCTGACTGGTTTTATCACTGCCTGGTACGGCAACTGTTCGGCCTCCGACCGCAAGGTACCAGAGGGTAGTCTGTACGGCCCAGTACATCACTGGGGTGAAACTGCCTGCCACACAGGACCTCTTCACCTATGTGGTGTCAGAGGAAGGCCTGAAAATTTACGAAAGACTCTAGCCACCCAAACCATAGACTGTTCACTCTGAATTTGGCAGTACATCCAAGCAGCCTCACAATCGCAGACCATGTGTAACCACGCCAGCCAAGGACATCCACATCCAGCTTTTTTACCTGCAGGATGGGCTGAGACAAGCCAACCGGACCGCTGATGAAACTGTGGGTTTGCATAACCGAAGAAATTCTGTGACCAACAGATGCATATCTGAATATATGTAAAATATGTATATTAGGGCATTATGTATTTATTTCAATTGACTGATTTGCAATTGACTGATTTTCAATTGACTGATTTACTTTTATGAACTGAAACTCAGTTTTATCTTTGAAATTGTTGTGTAAATATTTTTGTTCAGTGTAACTTTTCATTTATTCTTTAAATGTATTTTATTTTGTATTATTCTTTTTTTTAACTCTGCGTCATTGGGAAGGGCTCATAAGCAAACATTTCACAGTTGTATTTAGAGCATTTCTGTATACTTCTGGCCCTTCTTTGGACACTGTGTTAACTAACCTCCAAACAAGCTTCAATGCCATACAACACTCCTTCCGTGGCCTCCAACTGCTCTTAAACGCTAGTAAAACCAAATGCATGCTTTTCAACCCGCCAGCCCACCAGACTAGCATCACTACTCTGGACGGTTTTGACTTAGAATATGTGGACAACTACAAATACCTAGGTGTCTGGCTAGACTGTAAACTCTCCTTCCAGACTCATATTAAACATCTCCAATCCAAAATTAAATCTAGAATCGGCTTCCTGTTTCGCAACAAAGCCTCCTTCACTCACTCTGCCAAACATACCCTCGTAAAACTGACTATCCTACCAATCCTCAACTTCGGCGATGTCATTTATAAAATAACTTCCAATAATCTATTCAGCAAACTGGATGCAGTCTATCACAGTGCCATCCGTTTTGTCACCAAAGCCCCTTAAACCACCCACCACTGCGAACGGTATGCTCTAGTTGGCTGGCCCTCGCTACATATTCGTCGCCAGACCCACTGGCTCCAGGTCATCTATAAGTCTATGCTAGGTAAAAGCTCCGCCTTATGTCAGCACACTGGTCACGATAACAACACCCACCCGTAGCACGCGCTCCAGCAGTTATATCTCACTGGTCATCCCCCAAGTCAACACCTCCTTTGGCCGCCTTTCCTTCCTGTTCTCTGCTGCCAATGACTGGAAAAAATTGCAAAAATCGCTGAAGCTGGAGACTTATATTTCCCTCACTAACTTTAAACATCAGCTATCTGAGCAGCTAACCGATCTCTGCAGCTGTACATATCCCATCTGTAATTAGCCCATCCAATCTACCTACCTCATCCCCATAGTGTTTTTATTTACTTTTCTGCTCTTTTGCACACCAGTATTTCTACTTGCACATCACTATCTGCTCATCTATCACTCCAGTGTTAATTTGGTACATTTTAATTACTTTGCTAATATGGCCTATTTATTGCCTTACCTTCTCACGCCATTTCTCCTTAATAACAGAGTGGTTAGATCTCAGGTCTGGAAAACCATTCCAGGAATCTCTGTCAGCATGTTGTCCAAGGAAGCAATGTTCTTTAACTCTATTGACTCCTGACCTGGGCTTGGCTTCAGCACATCACATGTACACCCCTGTTTGTGTGGGATCGCATCCCAGTCCCTCTGCTATTCTGGTACACACTCTCTGTCTGTCTCACTCTCTGTGTCTCTGACCCACTCTTTCCCTCTATTTCTCTCTGTATCCCTCCCTCCTTTTGACGAAATGCCTTTCTCATTCTGTGCGTTTCAGGACCTGGTGTCTCTCTTTAACTTCCACAACTCCGACAAACTGAGGCACTTTGCCAAGAAGCACTGGGAACGTGATGAAATAAATAAAAGCTGAAAGAAATCATTCTCTCTACTATTATTCTGACATTTCACATTCTTAAAATAAAGTGATGATCCTAACTGACCTAAGACAGGGAATTTCTACTCGGATTAAAAGTCAGAAATTGTGAAAAACTGAGTTTAAATGTATTTGGCTAAGGTGTATGTAAACATCAGACTTCAACTGTACCTAGAAGTGCGCACTATTATTATTTTTTTTATGTATCTTGAAGGTAAATGTAATATAGTCAACTATAGTACAACTTCTACTACTACTACTACTACACTTTATATTATCCAATAATATATAATGAAAAACACTCAACATGAAGATTATTGCATGATTATTGCAAATATGTTTATTTAAAATATTTATTTTGAAATATAGATTAGGTGCTCTTCCTTTTATAGCAGGAAGTAAAGGGACTGGACAAGGCTTTGCCTATAGCTGAAAACATCCTGGAAATGAGTGAACGCTTCCTTGGTTTCTTCTTGATGGAGCATACACTCTCTGTTCGGCAGGATTCTTGATCATTGACAATTGCTGGAAAATTAAAAATGTAAACATAACAATTTCTTTAACTGACCCTAGTTAGTTGTTAAGAATTAGTATTGCATTATTATTATTTAAATTGTAATATTCTACATAATTTACAAATGTAGGGCAGCAGGTAGCCTAGCAGTCTCAATCCGCCTATTTAACGCAGAAGTGTTACATAGCCCCCCAGGGCTTAGACTGTTTGGTGCCAAAAAGAAGGGGATAAAAACATGCAAAAAATATATATATATATATATATATATATATATGGTCAACTTTCTTATATCTCTCAGATTTAGGACAGACACTTCAGTTCCATGTAGTGAAACTGTTTTCAATGTGTTTGTATGGGCTAATAGCAGTAAGGCCGATACAAACAACTCGGCCTAGACAGGGCTTAGACTCTTGTGGGTTAAAAATCATGATCATTACAAAGGTACAACTCGTCCTGGAGACAATAAAAGGCCACGCTAAAATGTGCAGTTTTGTCACACAACACAATGCCACAGATGTCTCAGAGACAGAGACTAGGAAAAATAGGAGCAAGGAAAAACGCTGGTTGACTAGTTTTGAGGGAGTGTGCATTGGCATGCTGACTGCAGGAATGTCCACCAGAGCTGTGGCCAGAGAATTTAATGTTTATTTCTTTACCATAAGCCACATTCAATGTTGTTTTAGAGAATTTGGCAGTATGTCCAACCGGCCTCACAACCACAGACCACGTATATGGCGTTGTGTTGGCTGTAGGGTTATGGTGTGGGCAGGCATAAGCTACGGACAAAGAACACAATTTAATTTTATCAATGGCAATTTGAATGCACAGAGATACCGTCACGAGATCCTTAGGCCCATTGTCGTGCCATTCATCCGCCGCCATCACCTCATGTTTCAGCATGATAATGCATGGCCCCATGTCGCAGGCCTGCTGCATACTCACCAGACATGTCACCCATTTAGCATGTTTGTGATGCTCAGGATTGACGTGTAAAACAGCGTGTTTCAGTTCCAACCAATATTCAACAACTTCGCACAGCTATTGAAGAGGAGTGCGACAACATTCCAAAGGCCACAATCAACATCCTGATCAACTCTATGCGAAGGAGAATTATCACGCTGCATGAGGCAAATGGTCATCACACCAGATACTGACTGGTTTTCTGATCCACACCCCTACCTTTTTTTAAGGTATCTGTGATGAACAGATGCATATCTGTATTCCCAGTCATGTGAAATCCATAGATAAGGGCCTAATGAACGTATTTCAGTACACATTTGAGTGTATTGACTTACCTGTTTCACTGATAGCAGGGGTCTGGTTCTGGGAAGGTGTTGGAGTGCAGTGGGTCTTCTTGTTGACCTTCTGTGTACACTGGAAAACAAACAGTCATTTGTACAGTAGGAGAAATAGCACACAAAAGTTATCAGTGTTTACCATCATACTGTACGTAATGAATAAAAATAATCTTTATAATTTGTATTTTGATGACATATGTACCTTTGGGTTGGATCGATTCAGTGGCCTTGGTCTGAAACTCCTCAGTGAGTAGTCTGTCCATACTTTGTGTTGACAGACGAAGACTAGATTTGGCACCTTTGATATTGAGGTTGCTCTCTCCTTGTTTTAGCATCTCCTCAGAACTTTTACAAGATTCAAACATCTTCATATGGTCAGCAACAACACAAAGCAGTTCCCTCTTGTTGGGATCATTTTCCTCCTTATTGCTGAAGTTCAAAACAGTGCCACTGAGTGCTGTCATGACCTGTCCTGTTAAATGTGTCATATCCACCTCAACACCATCCTCTCTGAGAACAACACTCTGCTCAACACTCTTCCCATTAATATACATCTGAAGTATGTTGGAAACACCAGACACCATCTCCTCAACCATCTTGGTGCTGGAGACACCACCACTGGCAAAAATGACAGGGGATATTCGCCCAGAGATGGGAGTTTGGATGGCCACAGAGATTATGGAATTGACCTTCTTTGACACTTCTCCAACAATAACCCGGGATAGACTTTGAGTGTCTACCTGGCCCTCTCTTTGGATACAGAGGACATTGTTCAGCGACTCTTTGAAGGAATCCTGGAAACTAGCCAGGAGACTGTCCTCAGTAATCACAAAAAAGTCACTGAGTGGCTCAGATGATATAGACTCACCATCTCCCTGAGTATTTGGCAACACTGTCTGAGACCTTTGAGAATACAAAGCAAACAATACAGCATTCCATATTCAATAGTAGACACTGTAGTCACATTAATGCATAATTCAGTAATCAGTTAAACTGGTCATTAAGAGTAAACTGTTATACAGATAACAAAACATATTTTCACAAAATGGGTTATGTGTATTTAGGTGAAACCGGTTTCTTTAGGAATGACTAAACATACCCATTACGAGAGGAGCTTGATTTGGCCGTGCAAGACCTTGAGGATTTGCTGCTGCCTCTCTTGCGAACCTTCAGGTTTGTGCTAGAAGATCTCTCTGATTCTGTCAGAGACTTGCCGGATACTGGAGACACATGGCTGTATATCCGTACAAAATGGAAAATTGCAGGGATGATGACCTCCAGGATGACCTCAGATACAAACCGTACAATCTCCAGGCACATCTCTGCAAGCAATGCCCTCATCACCTGTAGGACCGAAACAGTGTAGGTAGATAACTCATAGCCGGGCTCTGAAACAAAGCTCCTTGAAGAGATACCAACAATCTCACATATGTACATGAGAATCATGAAAGTGGCATACATTGGAAAGCATGAAATGCAGTAGGCTACTAAAACGCTCTTTGAATGTAACTGTTTGTGATAATGTGGATGATACTGTAGATAGATAAAAGGCTTGTATCTAATTTTCTTGAAACATCTATTAATATATCTATGAATAATTTTCAAGGTTAAGGGACTTACAGGGTCCATCCTGCCAATGCTTAACTGCCTCCATTGCCTATAGGAGATAATTAGATGTTTTTAGTCCCAAAAAGCACACCAACACACATACAATTCATAAAATCCTCCAGATGACATTGCATTCAAATACTACAATAGAAGTTTGGAATTACTCCTCAGTAAGTTTTTCCAGAAACCGGATGATAATCGGGTTGAAAGCATCCGGATTGATTGGCGGGAGGTCAAGAGCCCTGGTCTGACAGGCCCTGGAGACACACTCACTTCGGATCTTTTTATTAGATTGTCCCTGGTGAGATGTCCCCTGAACTGCCATCCCAGAGAATTCCACAGATGTAGAGGGACCTGTGTCCAAAGCAGCATTCACCAAGGTAAAGAAGTCAGAAAACATGTAACCTTCTGAGGCAAGTATATGTTAGCCAACTTTGTGTACTTTGTGAAGTTAAGTACCCAAGAAAGGATACTATGTGCACTCTGCTATTAGTCCTCTGCTCAATAGATGTCCATGCTAAATCACATTCACATGCAAAAGGATTACATTCAGTGAAATTAGAGTTCAATTTATGACCTGCATCTGTATCAATGACCTGCTCCACTATGTTTCTCTTGGTCCTCTTGGTCTAAAAAAGACAATACAGTCAATGATATACACGCAGATACTGTATGAAGCCATTCCAATACAGCCCTTTGAGTAGAGCAAGGGTAAGACTGATTGTAGGGCTGTCCCCGACAAAATTAAATCTTTGTCGACCGAGAGTCGTCTTGTTCTTTCGACCAATTGATTGGTCGAAATGTTACAATTTATTTTTCCATATCAGACACTGTATTAAAAAAAATGACAGCAAGTGCCTTTGTGACTGGCACACGTTGTCTCGCTCTCCTCCCTACTGCAGCGAAAAGGCACCACATAACATCAAGTGTTTATTGTGCTGTCCATGCTGACGACGCAACATAATTTCAGCCATTTAGTTTCTTCCTCGTTTCTGACTGAAAAGTTGTTACCGAAATCCCTAACTTGTTTACAAAAAGCATTACCTATTCCCTCAGCTTTGCTCTCTTATTGTGAAACATGTAAGCATCACATGCATTTGACGAATAGGGCCTGAATAACAAACTCCGAACACAGTAATATCGACAGCAAAATGGATGCTGACGATGTGAAAAATAAACTGCCAAACGGGCGAATGTTTACTGGTTGCTTAGGAGGGAAAGGGGAAGTCAGATCTGTGGAAGACATTTGACTTAGTTGTGGAAACTACTGATGATCAAGAAAAAGGAGGGTATCGGAGCAAGCTTTGCATGAGTATTATGTGTGCCAAACAGTTGCTGTTAGATTACAATATTGTTTTTTTCTCACCATTTAGAACAATGTAAACAAAACTAAATAAATTCTAAGCAATACTAGTCTGTTCTAACGACAAATTGTAAAGCCATTATTACAGTATAGCAAAGATTAAAAACAGCCGAATCAGTGAAATTGCTTAATTCAACATTTTGCCGGTGCATGAGGCTTGGTGCTCACAGAATCAGTAGGCTATTAAACAAATATTCAAACAGGCAACATAAGCTATATCTGTCTCTTTTCTGTATATGTGTATACAGTACCAGTCAAAAGTTTTCTACATTGTAGATTAGTAGTGAAGACGTCGTCAAAACTATGAAATAACACATATGGAATCATGTAGGTACCAAAAAAGTGTTAAACAAATCTAAATATCTTTTATATTTGCGATTCTTCAAAGTAGCCATCCTTTGCCTTGATGGCAGCTTTGAAGAATCTCAAATATAAATATAAAATTGATTTTGATTTGTTTAACACTTTGTTGATACCTACATGACTCCATATGTGTTATTTCATAGTTCTGATGTCTTCACTACTTTTCTACAATGTTAAAAATAGTACAAATAAAGAAAAACCCTTGTGACTGGTAATATACATATGGATGATTTACAAAGCTAGGCACATTTAACAATTAGGCTATTGATTATAGACCTAATTAAGTTGGGTGTTCCTCTCTCCTCAATTGTCTTAAGAAAATTAGGCTAAGGCAAGGGCTGTTTCCCCATCTCTGCTGCTGCTGCTGCCTATGCAGCATTGTTCTCAATCCCAATATGCTGGTTAACTTTGCTACTGTATTATGCACATAGCAACATAGGGAAGGGCGCCAATTCTATGGTGCACTGAAGATTATGTTTCAGAACGGCGGGAAATGGCGGGAAAAAGCGCATTCATTATAAAATAATATTTGATTTATCAGTGTTGCACCATTATTTTTTACATAATATAACCATATACAATTTCAGTATCACGTCTTAGCGTGATGGACTGTGCCATCCCTGTGGCCTCAGCAATGGATTAGTCAACTGAGACAGGCGCGTATCAGACAGGTGTCCATGTGCACCATGAAGAAAAAAAACTTTTGCGACTGCTCGACTTAAGAAATCCCAGTCAACCAACAGCCTATTGACCAAACAATAGACCAGTCAACCAAATGGGGTCAACCCTAGATTTACTAATTGGAGATAAAAGGGTATTGTATGGGCAATTTACCTTCCTCAGAACAACATGCTGTAGGGGCAGGTTATAGACATGAAAGATATCACAAATATCCACATGTCTACTCAATCTATTCCCTTACCTTGACTTTATTTCTCTTCACGGCATCCTGCTCCATCTGAGGCAGGGGATCCTTCTTCACCTCTTCCTCATCTTCATCATTCTGATTATCAACAAAATCTCTCTCAGCTGCATCAGTATCAGTGCTCTGTTCAACTGTGGACCTGTTGGCACTGGTCCTCCTCTTGGTCTAACAAGACAATACAGTCAATGACATACTGTATGTTGCCGTGGCTATACAGGCCTTTGAGAAGAACTACAGTAAACGATTGGTGATTGAATATTAAGAGATGGAAGTTTGTTGTAAGGACAATTTACCCTCCAACCTCACAACAACATGTTGTATGGCATATTGGACAGGTTTAGAGTGTGGACAAGTAAGACCCTAGATTTCCCTTTCTCTCCTCAATCTATTCTCTCACCTTAACTTTTCTCCTTGTCACAGCCTTCAGCTCGATCTGAGGCAGGGGATCCTTCACTTCACTATCTTCTGGATAGTTTAAACCCAGGATATCATTCTTCGTTTTCTGGACTTGACCTTCCAAACTTTGAGGATCATGTGGATCATCTTCATTTAAACTCTGATTGGAACAAATTAGACCATTCTTTAAATGCTCATGGATATGGCCAATATAACACAGCTAAGATCTGTTCTTATACACGACACAAATGCAGATTTATTATAAACTGCTTACCGACTTAATTAGAAGAGTAAAAATAAATGTTTCGTCATATCTGTGGTATACACTCTGATATACCACAGCTTTCAGCCAATTAGCATTCGGGGCTCGAACCACCCAGTTTATAATGGCCAATATACTATGGCTAAGCGTTGTTCTTAGGCAATACTGCTTGGATACAGCCCTTAGCCGTAGGATATTGGCCATATACCACAAACACTGAGGTGCCATATTGCTAATACAAACTGGTTTCCAACATAAATAGAACAGTAAAAAGTATTTTTGCATCATACCCGTGGTATATTGTCATATATACACATGGCTGAAATGCTCTTTCAGCCAATAAGCATCCAGGACCCAAACTGCCTGGTTTATAATTACGCAATAAGGCACGAGGGGTGTGCTATATGGCCATTTTACCACGGCTAAGGGCTGTTCTGAAGCAAGCCGAACCGCAAAGTGCCTGGATACAGCCCTTAGCCATGGTAAATTTGTTTTTGCTAACGGTTGTATTCATTTTGGGATCTATCGCATCCCACAGCTGTCCCAGACTATGTTTGGAATATTTATATCTTACACAGAATACGTCCATTTTTGTACTATGGGGATAGTAGATCGACATAGGCTAGTGCTTTTGTTGTTCATTAAGCCTACTCATTTTGTTAGCTGATGAAAAGTAAATGTGGACAGTTCTTCCAATATCTTCAATACGCGCCTTGGAATTGGATAAGGATGCACACAATTGAGTCTCCAATGTGTCTGTCTTCACTTGTAGCCTGTGAGAAAGACCCGATCACTTGATGGGCATTGGCTAATGAGAATTGAGCTATCTGAGAGAGCCATGTGAGTGAGAGGTGCTTTCCGTCTCTCTTCTGGATGATAGCGGGGTGAACAGGCAGTGGCTCGGGTGGAGAAGGGAATTATAATTATTATATTCAGCTCAAGAACACAATGGACACTGGCTGCAAAAAGCATGGATTTTTTTAGGGGGCATTATGGTCACACAAAGGGGATGTCGCTGGGTGATTTGAGGTATTATCAATTGCTTGTCAAATTGTGAATAATAGTGTGCAGCCTGAGCAAAAAAAAATAAAGCAGAGCTCATGCCTTTCATGTGACTTTTTTCAAATCATCATTTCAGTCACATCATACAGCCTTAGAATGTATTTAAAATCAAAATGGATTGCCCAATGTTTGTATCACAACCACATAAATAACTCTAAATTAAGCATAAAGGAGTACCTATTTCTTTGTTAACTGCTAAACACAGAATAGCCACATGTGCTCGCTCACTCCCTCAAATCGTTTGGAGAAAACATTGAATTTTATTCAGCTATGTTCATACTATAAAATACTATAAAATAATGCCATGGAATTCTAACCAAATCTTGTCTGCTAAATTAACTAGTGTAGCCATATGGCATAGCCAGATCAGGGTCTAACATAAGGACAAGTCAGAGTATGTTATTCTGTTCTTCTGAAATAGACTACATTTTAGACTGGATTTATTGTGATGGTGTAGGCTATGTTACATGGATTTATTAGATGTTTTAATATGTAGATGTTCCAAAGGTCTGCATCAGTGGTTTGTAGGCTATGAGTGGAAGCAAGGAGATACTAAATGTGTTTGTGTTAATTAACGGTCAGTTACTGTGAGACCAGCAGTTATTTGCTTGACAATCACCAGATGACAAAATTTCATGACTGCCACAGCCCTAGGCATGGGTCCTCAAATCCTCAAAAAGTTTTACAGCTGTACAATTAGGAGCATATTGACTGGCTGCATCACTGCTTGGTGTGGTAAAAGCATTGCCCACGATTGCATGGCACAACAGAGGGTTGTGAGGACAGCCTAGTAAATCAGCCCAACCAACGCATCACCGGGGGCAAGCTACCTGCACTCCAGGACACCTACAGCACCCGATGTCACAGGAAAGCCAAACAGATCATCAAGGGCAACAACCACCCGAGCACACTGCCTGTTCACCCCGCTATCATCCAGAAGAGAGACGGAAAAACAGCTTCTGTCTCATGGCCATCAGACTGTTAAATTGCCATCACTGGCGCCTTAGAGGCTGCTGCCCTATATACAGAGACTTGAAATCACTGGCCACTTTAACAATGGAACACTATTCATGTTGTTTACATATTTACATGTTTACATATTGTAACGACCCTGGGTTTATAAGCGCAGATATCGACTCTGCCACTTGAGCATGCTTTTGGGGCACAGTCGATAACTTCGGGCTAGAAGGTTGAGGGTTTGAGACCTGCTCCCTCCCTGCCTGTTTCATTACATATTATGCATTACTCATCTCTTATGTATTTACTGTATCCTTCCCATTCTACTGTATCTTAGTCTATGCTTCTCTGACATTGCTCATCCAAATATGTATATATTATTAATTCCATTCCTTTACTTTAGATTGTGTGTATTGTTAGATATTACTTGTTAGATATTACTGCACTGTTGGAGCTAGAAACGTTATGGAGTCACCTATTATTATTACAATTCAGGTAAAAACTCGCCTACGGCTGTTATCTTTGCAAGGATCATATTTTATGTATAACAAGTCCCATAGGTTATTATAATGCACACTTTTTTTTTTACAATATTAAAAATTATAATATTAGCGGCACATTAACGTTAGCCCACACCGCCACCCAGCTGCCACTACTTTACGCACCCCTATCGATATGTCCTGTATACCCTGTGGTTCCTGCCGCAGCATTTTTTTAAAAGACGGTACAGATGTTCCTGCACCACTTGCATAGGGCTTCTCTGTTAGCAATTGGTAGGCTTACCTTATTATCCTCCATGGTTAAAGTCTATGGCTGGAGCCTATGTTCCCATCATGTAAAACTTTACCAAGTGATTACCAAGGAGATAAGCTATCGCATTTTATACGGTAACTCAGCCAACGTCATAATGTGAATGAACTTTTACGTAATAAAACAACTTCAGGGATAATCTGTCAATCAATGCGATCAGCGACGCAATACTGGATCCCCATACCACTAAAAAGATCACTCGAAACAATAAATACTGGTGTATTAGCTACGTTTCTGTTTTTTGTATAATAATGTGATGAGACAACGAATAAATAAGTAAACAACAGCCGACAACAATGATGAGCAATACATAACATTGTAAATAAGAATGTGTTATTATCTGACTTGGCTAAATAAAACAAGGTTAAATAATTTAAAGCAATAAAAATAACAAATCAAATGCAGTAATTTGAGAAGAACGCTTGAGGGCGACTTCGAACCAGTTTTGAATGAACAAGGACAGAAGCATGCCATGTGTTGTTGGGTCAGAGGCGAAGGTTCATAGTTGAAATTCGAAAAGATGGTGGCGCACGCAGAAATACGCGTGGTTCACCTTGGTGGCAGCAAAATAAACTTCAGAGAGCCAGTTATTACAAATGATTCCAGGTGCGTGTGTGTACATTGCAGCTGACATGAGCTAAACCTGAATGAACTGTATGTCACAAGTATGGCATGGATGCAAACTGTAGCCCTGGCTAGCTAACGTGGTACTGTATAGCTACAACACAAGTATTCTAATCTTGGAGAAACGTAACATTGGCTATTGTCGTCTGTGCTCATGTAGCTCAGTTGGTACAGCATGGCGCTTGCGACGCAATTATTATGGGTTCGATTCCCGGGAGCACCCATACGTAAAATGTATTGCTTCGTCCCGCATCGAACCATTGTTTACACAGACGACTCGTTGGAGAAGCTTCCGTTGTCTTGCGTCCTTGATCAACCAACTCAAACGAAAATAACGTTTCCACTTAACAGCGGCATATTCAGTATCTCTAGGAACGATACTTTGCGGGACGAAGCAAGCATAATCGTAGCTAAGTCGCTTTGGGTAAAAGTTATTGCTAAATGGCTTATACACAGAAGCAGTGCAGTGGTGGAAAAAGTACCCAATTGTCATACATGACTGAGTCATTTTCTATTAAGGTATATTTTCTTTTACTCAAGTTAGTCACCCAGTAAAATACTAGAGTGATAGTCTAAAAGTATTTGGTTTTAAATATACTTAAGTATCAAAAATGTAATTGGATAAAATATACTTGTAATAAACTTATAAATTATTTCAAATTCCTTATATTAAGCAAACCAGACGGCACCATATATTTAGAAATGAAGCATGTGTGTTTAGTGAGTCACCAAATCAGTGGAGAGTAGGGATGACCATTTTCCTGTCCTGCTAAGCATTCAAAATGTCAGAAATTGTATGAAGTAAGTACATTATTTTGGATTCCTAATGAAAATTTAGTAGTACAATTTTTAAGTACATTACACCACTGAGCAGAACAAAAATAAAAATACAACAGGCAACAATTTCAAAGATTTTACTGAGTTGCTATTTATAAGTCTGTAATTTTAAATAAATACATTAGGCCCTAATCTATGGATTTCACATAACTGGGAATACAGATATGCATCTGTTGGTCACAGATACCTTAACTGGTAGGGGCATGGATCACAAAATCAGTCCGTTTCTGGTGTGACCACTATTTGCCTTATGCAGCACCCCACATCGCCTTTGCATAGAGTTGATCAGGCTCTTGGTTGTGGATTGTTGTCCCCCTCTTCAATGTCTGTGCAAAGTTGCTGAATATTGTCAGGAACTGGAACATGCTGTCATACACATTGATCCAGAGCATCCAAATTGTGCTCATTGGGTGACATGGGACATTTTCAGCTTCCAGGAATTGTGTACAGATCCTTGCGACATGGGGCAGTGCGCTATCATGCTAAAACATGAGGTGATGGTGGGGGATGAGTGGCACGACAGTGGGCCTCAGGATCTCGTCACGTTATTTCTGCATTCAAATTGCCATCGATAAAATGCAATAGTATTCATTGTCCATAGCTTATGCCTGCCCATACCATAAGCCCACTTCCCACATTGGGCCAACCACTCGCCCACACGATTCCATTACACGCTGTCTGCCATTTGCCCAGTTCAGTTCAAACTCGGATTCATCTTTGAAGAGCACACTTCTCCAGAATGCCAGTGGCCATCGAAGGTAAGCATTGGCCCACTGAAGTCGTTTAGGATGCCGAACTGCAGTCAGGTCAAGACCTTGGTGAGGACGACAGGCACACAGAGAAGCTTCCTTGAGACGGTTTCTGACAGTTTCTGCAGAAATTATTAGGTTGTGCAAACCCACAGTTTCATCAGCTGTCCAGATGGCTGGTCTCAAACGATCCCGCAGGTGATGAAGCCGGATGTGGAGTTCCTGGGCTGGCATGGTTATACTTGGTCTGCGGTTGTGAGACAGGTTGGACGTACTGCCAAATTCTGCCAGCTCCAGGAGCTAGAACAGAAGTACACGTACGAGAATGACCCCGTCACTCAGGGCAAAAGCGCTCTGGAAAACAGGCAGCACTTAAAGTAGATGGCCCTAGCTAGCAAAAAGACAGTACTAGACCACAACAGATGAAGACAATTTTTTTTTTTTTACACTTATCTCCGAGAGATAACAGGAGTCCTCTAGCTATAGAATGAAGCACTTTGAGATGGACACTGAGAAGTTGGTTATATACACTCAGAAAACAGATTAAACCACTCCCCCTCCAATAAAGCCACTGATTACCAAAACAAGTCACAAATTGCCCTGCCCCTTGATCCTTGTTGATGTGTTAACAGGTATCTGCAAATTTTGAGCAGTCAGCAGTTCACACACCAAGTAGGCCACTGGGAAATCGGGCAGCACTTAAAATAGATGGCCCTAGTTAGCAAAAAGACAGTACTAGACCACAACAGATGAAGACAAAAAAATGTGTTATACTTTTCACTTTTGGCGATATAAGGAGTCCTCCAGCTATAGAATGAAGCAAGTTTTGTTGTGAAACTGTTAGCAGTTGTTGTTATTTTTCAGTAACACTTTTTCAATAACACAGACCTCAAAGCAAATCAGAGGGAGAAAAATATATGTATTCAAAGAGAACAAATAATAGTTGTTATGCTGGAAAGTAGATGGTACATGTTTATTTTTCCCTGTCCTCAGTGTTTTCTTCACTGAACAAAGCCTAGCCCAAGCCTAGCCTGTGGTTGACCAATTAGAATTCATTGCAATAAAATTGGGCCACTGGCCAAATACCAAGTATACCGTTTCAGGCTCAATGTATAGACAATTTGGACCAATGAGAACTTCCCACATGTAGCTATGAGTCCCAGACTGTAATTCCTACACAGATCTGAAACAGATGTTGAACTGAAAAACACTCGTTCCATTGCCCTCTGGCCCTCTTGACCGCTAGTCCACTGCGTTGTGTATTTGAAAGCTGAATATTCATGATCTAGATCTTCAACATGTGAAATGAACATATTTTGAAATGGGAAAAAAATACAGACAAGCATATTTGTCTTAGAATATTCATACAAATAGTACATTATATGGAATCACTCTGTATGAAATAATAGGGGTTGACATCATTTTTGAATCTCTACACCTTCCTTTGTCCTTCATACAAACACCATATGTAAGGTCCCTCAGTCAAGTCTTGAATTTCAAGCACAGATTCAAGTATAAAGAAAGACCAGGGAGCTTTTTGAAAGCCTCATAAAGAAGGGCAGTGATTGGTAGATGGGTAACAATAAGAAATCAGACATTGAATATACTGTGTCTTTAAGCATGGTCAAGTTAATAATCCTGCTTTGTCAAAGATGCAGTCATCCTTCTGATCTGAGCTGCAGGACAGGACGTTGGAGACGGCTCATGGTAGAGAAATTAACATAAAATTATCTGGCAACAGCTCTGGTGGACATTCCTGCAGTCAGCATGCCAATTCCATGCTCCCTCAAAACTTGAGACATCTGTGGCATTGTGTTGTGTGACAAAACTGTACAATTTAGAGTGGCCTTTTATTGTCCCTGGTATTGTTAGTGCATTGTGATAGTGATCATGCTGTTTAATCAGCTTCTTAATATGCCACAATTGTCAGGTGGAAGGATTATCTTGGCAAAGGAGAAATGCTTACTAACAGCAGCATTTGAGAGAAATAAGCTTTCTGTGCATATGGAACATTTTTGGGATCTTTTATTTCAGCTCATGAAACATGGGATCAACACTTTACATGTTGCGTTTAAATTTTTATTAATTGTAGTAGTCTGAGAGGAATGGATATGGTTGTCAACGTTTAAATAGGCAAATGGTGAATGTTTGTTGAATGTCTGTTGAATGTCTGATATAAAACCTACTTTACCTCTGTATGAAATCCCCAAGATGGCAACAGCTCCACTAATTCATTTCTCAGCCTGGTTCACCATCATAAGGCACACTGCCGTGCTGCTTTTTAGATCACATTCCTACACCATCAGTCTACACGGGACATGCTGCTGTACAAATCAATATGTGATATTTCAGGAAAAGTGAAATGCACTTCAATTTGATTTCAGCCTACATACCCTAGTTTAATTAAACTATACCCATTCACTGAGTTACACAGAATGTAATACAAAGAGAATGTCACATAAAAACCTATTTGGGCAGGATCCTATTAAGTAACTTTGGTCTTACCCAGCAGTAGCCTACTATAGAGTAGCTGCCTCTCTTCCTCAACCCTCCAAAGACTAAAGAAGCTTAGACCGAGTTCTCAATTCAGTTTTCAATTCAGGAAGTATATTGAAATTCAATGAATTAATTAAAAATTATCCACTGTTTTCTGTGACAATATTTCAATTCACTTCCTGAATTTTTAGACATGAAAACTGAACTGCGCCCAACCCTGGTGTACATGGCTGTAGTCATACGTGGACATGGTAACGATTTGATCACAGCATCCGAAAGTAAGCACAGTTTGACCTGTGCAAAGGATTACAATCCAGCCTGTAGTTGGCGCTAAATATGGCATGCGACAGTTAGTAGGCTACGTATTGTACTGTTTCCCACTATACTGGTTATTCTCTGACCTCCATACTGAGGTGCCTATGGAATGATACAGGAAAACACTGATTGCCATTCCCTGTCCCTGGTTTCTAGATGGCCCAGTGGTTCCAGCTGCAGCAGCTAGACTCCAAGTACCTGGAGCAGGTGGACCAGCTGTATGATGATACTTTCCCTATGGAGATCCGCCAGTACCTCAGTGCCTGGATAGAGAGCCATGACTGGTGAGTGAGCTGCAGTAAGCAACAGACTGCCAAGGGGTGTGTAGTTTACACAGTCAGCATGTGTGGATGCATTTGAAGGCTGTGGTGTAACTGCTCTCATGATGTATTGTGCTTTGTTTGGCCTTGTTAATCCAGATATTAGAAAGCCTGCGCCAAATACTGTAAGAAGAAAACAGAAAGTAAAAGTAACATGCTTGTGAAGGCTGTGGACTACTTGAAATGTTTGTTGTCGTTGGTGTAAGGTTGTTGACCTTTTTCACCTCACAACTTTCACCTCACAAAATACTGCAAAAAAAAAAGTAATTCCTTTGAGCCAATCAACGTGCCCGCATTTGGACTCTGGCTCAGAGTGGTTATAGCAAATTTGGCTGTTGACCAAGTTACCAGTGTGTTTTACTAGAAGTGTTTGGCAGTGCATCCGCAATAACCGCAAGTTCATTCCTAGTGTAAAAGAAGATTGTGTGTGTGATTACTATGTGTGGTGGTGATAAAGATTAATACAATTCCTCGACTGAGATGCATTCTTCCCGGACAGCCTGTAGCGAGTCAGAACCAAGTATATCAGCATTCAGTCACTAGCGGGTGAGGGCTCAGAAGCCAACTGCTCAGATGACTCCAGCTAGTCATTTTTGCAATTACTGTGTTCCCTGAGCTGGTTGCTTTCATTTCAAAGGATGACAATAATTTTAAAGTATTTTTGGTTGACCTCTTTCAGGGACATGGTGGCCACCAGCGATTCTCTTGCAGCGGTCCGTTTCCATGACCTCCTGGCCCAGTTGGATGTTCAGTACAGCCGCTTCGCCCTGGAGAACAACTTCCTGTTGCAACACAATATACGCAAGATTAAACGCAACCTGCAGGTAAGGCCAGGGTTGAACTCTGAATTAATATGGAAGGACTGACATAAACTTATAAGGGAAACACTCAGGCGCTGAGTATTGAATATTGTTCTATAGACTGGTGTTTTGATTCTTATAAGAAAGAATGGTACTCTGAAGATTTGTTTTTAATGTCAGATCAGGGCCAATAAGGACTAAGGGCTTCAACAATGTTTCAAGCTAATGTAATGAGTCAGCCGTC
Organism: Oncorhynchus keta; assembly: GCF_023373465.1. NCBI lineage: Eukaryota > Metazoa > Chordata > Actinopteri > Salmoniformes > Salmonidae > Oncorhynchus > Oncorhynchus keta. The sequence goes on from NC_068427.1 coordinate 9,575,869, forward strand.
CTAATCAGGTTAGACGGTTAGACAATCTTAGGTTCTTTAAGCCAATAAGTAACCATTTAATTGTTTGAGTTTATGAGCAGGAAAGAACAGTGGTTCTGGAACGCATCCTTGAGGAACACCAAAAAGTCTACTTTAAATTGTAAAATGTAAAGTTGAGAAACTCTTCCCAGGACCACTTCCAGGAAGACCCTTTGCAGATGGCCATGATAATCTGTAACTGTCTGAAAGAGGAGAAGAAGATCCTGGCCTCCATCATCAAAAAAGAGGTGAGACACTGATCTTGTCTTTTGCATACTGCTTAATGGAACTCTGTGAGTATTTCTGTTGTAGTGTGTGTGTGCATGATGCATTTTCTTAGAAAAGTTGCTATTGCATGGATAATTAATATTTCAGCACATTTCTTAGCAACATAGATATGAAAAATGGGTTAAACTGCCTTTGATATTGTATTTGTATGTTAACCTCTCTGGGATATATGGGATGCAAGCATCCCACCTGGCCAAAAGCCAGGGAAAATGCAGAGCGCCAAATTCAAATAAATCACTATAAAATCCAGTTTAGAAACTTCAGAGTGTTTTCTATAATAATAATGTGCATATCTTATCTTCTGGGGATGAGTAGCAGGCAGTTGAATTTGGGCATGCATTTCATCCGGTCGTGAAAATACTGCCCCCTGTCACCAAGAAGTTAAATTATTGCTGCAACAGAAGGAGCATTTCAGTGTGACCTGAGTGTGAAACCAGACCAAATGTTTGTGAATTTTTTTGTCAGGATAATGTGGGGTCCACACCAAACAACATGGTGTTGGAGAAACAGAAGGAGCTGGACAACAACGTTAAAGACCCGAGGAACCGAGTTCAGGTGCGGTCATTTGGACAATACCATGTGTCATTGGATATATTATCATGCACCCTACCACAACACTGCCCATTGTCTTGTCATTCTACATGAACAATAACCAGTTGAACAGCCTACGAAAGGGGTAGAAAATGTTTTTCACAAACACCATCATGAGTCATGGCCATTAAAATGTGTGACTTCTGCCCTCTTCAGGTTTCAGAGCATGAGATTAAGTCACTGGAGGACCTACAGGATGAACACGACTTCAAGAAGAAGACACTGCAGAGCCGAGGTACTGTAGGAGTTAGCCTGGTCCTGGTCTCTTTCAATAGCCTGGGTCTGGGACACAAGACTAGATTGGTGCCATATCTGTATATGCTTTAGCCAATGTGAAGGCACTGTAAAACATATCTCACTCCTACTGTACTAAAACTCATTTCCAGGCTGAAGCAACTGTGCTGTGAAATTCCAGGTGTTTCTTCTGCTATCGTATTGTGAATGCTTACCGCTATGTAAATGTTGATTCTGTCATTGTCAGTGGAACAAGAGGTGAATGGGATGGCACAGTCACAGGCGGTATGGAAAGAGATCCGCGAAGAGGAGATTGTAATCAGAAAGATGTTCATCAAACTCAACATAACCAGAGAGGTAGGAATGTGTGTGTGTGTGTGTGTGTGCGTTCTTGCATGAGTGTGTACGCTGTATGGTTAGACTGATGTTTGTTTCTCCCAACCTATAGGTGGTGGTGAATCAGATTTCTGACATCTTGTGCTTGGCCGAGCAGATCCAGTTCAACCTGGTGACAGCAGATAGCTTGCATCGGTGGTCCGCCTAACGCCTGTTTGGACCAGCTACAAATCTGGTCAGCCCTGCCTCTAGTCCATGTTAGCTTTAGCCCCTAGGCCCAGTTCATATCCTAACCCTTATATTAAACCTTGTTCAAATACTTTCAGAAGCAATATTTTCAACCCGCATTCACTGTGTGTGTTTGTGTGTGTGTGTGTGTTTGTCTGTATGCAGGTTCACTGCTGTGGCAGAGGGCTTACAGCAGGTGCGTCAGCAGCTGAAGATGCTCCAGGAGCTAGAACAGAAGTACACGTACGAGAATGACCCCGTCACTCAGGGCAAAAGCGCTCTGGAGGAACGCGCTCTCGCCCTATTCAAGTACCTCATTGTCAAGTGAGACCCGCTCTATGACACCTACTATGTGTCTATGTTTCCTGTATGGATCACATACACATGCTAAACATGTATTCACTCACTAAATGGCAGGTAACTTTGCCTGAGACCTGAAGACTTGAGTCAGCTCCCAGTGTTAATGTCTCACCTCTGTTCCCCAACTGGCAGCCCGCAGGTGTTTTGTTTTGCTCCTGCAAGTTTTCTAAGCAAAAAAAGTATTATTATTCGGTTTTAAAAAAAATACAAAATTGTCATTGTTGGACATACAGAAGACTGTAAAAACACCATGAAATCAGCTCCAACTGATTTTTATTTTGTTCATCTGTTCCCAAGTATTCCCACACATAATAGAGAGACACGTGATCATATACAAATGTAAGCAAGGTTTGAAATGATTATTGTGAGCGGACCAAGTACTTAGAGGTTGCTCTAAAAAGTCAAGGTGGAACAAATGAGTCAGGAGCAGGTTTTCTTAATTGAATCTTCATCTTCACAAGAACAAGGAACACAAGGTGAGTATCTTTAAACTATAACATAAATCACGGGTATGTCACCGCCTTCATGATCCTCCCGTGGAGAGCTCCCTTCAGGCGGTTGTCCGGATCCGTGGTGACCATTCCCAAGAGGTGGAGTGTCCCCTTCTTCTCCCTTCCGAAAGGTACGTCCTCTCCTCTGTAGAAGCAAATACTCTTCTTTCTCCCCTCTTTTCCGGTTCCCTCCTCTCTCTTGTAGGGGAAAGAGAATAGCTCATTAGAATAGCTCATGTGCTTAATTGCCTCTGACCATCTCGACTCACATACTGGGCTGGGCTACTGACCGTGGGAGCAGCCTGCTCCCTGGTGGTCCTTCCACATACCTCCCCCTTAGGACCAGACCGGAGAGCCGGGCTCCAGACGTGCCGTCTTGGTCACATCGGGACAGTGCATCCACATTCCCGTTCCTCGATCCAGCCCTGTATATGACATGGAACGAGAATGGTTGTAAAGCAAGAAACTATTTAGCTATTCTGTTGTTATTGTTTCTCTTACCGGCCATCCACATGTGGGGAGCATGGTCAGTAACGAGGTAGTACCGGTACTACCTATGTCCGGTAGGTAGTACCGGAGATAATCGAGGGCCCACTTAATGGCTAAGGCCTCTTTCTCTGTGGTAGCATATCTCTGTTCCCGATCACTGAGCTTCCTACTTATAAAGAGAATAGGCCTCTCCGCTTCGCCTTCACCCTGAGCTAGGACGTCTCCGAGCCCCGTATCTGGGGCGTCTACCTGCACAATGAGCTCTTGGGAGAAGTCAGGAGCCTGCAGGACGGGGTCAGAGCACAGGCTCTTTTAGCAACTGGGAGGCGTCTTCGGTCTTGTCCTTCCACGCTACACGGTTTGGCACGTTTTGTTTTGATGAGGTTTGTGAGGGAGTTGGCAATGGTTGCATACCCAGGGATGAAACGATGATAATATCCCGTTGTCCCCAAGAAGGCTCAGACGTCCCGCTTTGACTGGGTCCGGGGCCAGTCCTGAATAGCCCTGGTCTTTTCTGCCTGTTGATGTATTTTTCCGTTCCCAACGGTGTATCCCAGGTATTCCGCGTTGGAGAGATCCAGGCAGCATTTTTTGGATTGGTTGTCAGCCCTGTAGCCTCCAGGCTCACAAGCACCGGCCATAGTCGCAAGAGGTGGCTATCCCAGTCCTCGCTGTGGATAACCACATCGTCTATGTACGCCACTGCGTACTCTTGATGGGGGCGTAGAATGGCATCCATGAGGCGTTGGAAAGTTTCTAAAGCCCCATGCAGTCCAAAGGGCATCCTCACATACTGAAAAAGCCCTTCCGGTGTGACGAAGGCAGTCTTTGGACGGTCCTCCAGAGCCACCGGCACTTGCCAATATCCCTTCGTCAAATCCAGGGTGGTGATGAACTTGGCCTTTCCTAAGTGCTCCAGGAGTTCATCCACGTGGGGCATGGGATACGCATCAAATGTAGAGATGACGTTTTCACCCCTAAAGTTCTTGCAGAGCCTCATATTACCGTCACGTTTGTGGACCAGAACTATGGACCACTCACTCGTAGATGGCTCGTTCACCCTCATCCTCAGCATCTCCCTTAACTCGTTCTTTGCGATGACTTGGCAGGCCTCAGGAATCCTGTAAGGACGGGTATGCACCTTCTTGCCGGGTTGAGTGTGGATATGATGAAACAGGACATCTATCTGTCCTGGGAAGGGCGAGAATACCCTGCCGAATTGCATAATCACCTTGTCTAGTTGTCTGCGCACCTGTAGCAGGGCCTCCTCTTGTTCCTTGTCCTCCACGGCCATCAAAGCCACACCCTCCTCTCTTCCATGGTACTTCTTCAGCAGGTTGATATGATAGAGTTGGACCTTCTTCTTCCTGTCTGGTTGCTTGATGAGGTAATTGACTGGTGAGACCCTTTCCATTTCCTCGTAGGGCCAGTCTGTGGACAGGCAGTCCCTCATCAGGATAACATGGCTAAGTCAAGGATCCCTCCACATACCTGCCGTAGAGCAATTCCAAGGGGGAGAACCCAGTGGACGCCTGGGGTACTTCTCATAGGATAAACATTAAGTGGGGCAGAAGCATGTCCCAGTTTTTCCCATCTCCGGACACCACTCTTCTCAACATGCTTTTAACCTCTCTGGGATATGTGGGACGGTAGCGTCCCAACTGGCCAACATCCAGTAAAAATGCAGAGCGCCAAATTCAAGTAAATTACTTTAAAAATTCAACTTTCATGAAGTCACACATTCAATATACCAAATTAAAGCTACACTTGTTGTGAATCCAGCCAACGTGTCAGATTTTTTAAAATGCTTTACGGCGAAAGCAAACAATGCTATTATCTGAGGATAGCACACAAGCAAACAAACACAGACCATCATATTTCAACCCTCCAGGCGCAACACAAAATGCAGAAATAAAAATATAATTTATGCCTAACCTTTGACGAGCTTCTTCTGTTGGAACTCCAATATGTCCCATAAACATCACAAATGGTCCTTTTGTTAGATTAATTCCGTCGATATATATCCAAAATGTCCATTTATTTGGCACGTTTGATCCAGAAAAAGAAAATCACTACAAAAGTTACCTGTAAGCTTTGTCCAAACATTTCAAACTACTTTTGTAATACAACTTTAGGTATTTTTTAACATAAATCATCGATAAAATTGAAGACGGGATGATCAGCGTTCAATACTGGAGGAAAACAATGTGTAGCATGCTTTCAGATCATGCGCCTCTAACAAAGAGTACACTTCCCTCGAGCCTCATTCTGAACATGGCTACTTCTTCATTTATCAAAGGAAAAACCTCAACCAACTTCTAAAGATTGTTGACATCCAGTGGAAGCGATAGAAACTGCAAGAAGGTCCCTTAGAAATCTGGATTCCCAATTAAAACCCATTGAAAAGAGAGTGACCTCAAAAAAAAATCTGAATGTTTGTCCTCGGGGTTTCGCCTGCCAAATAAGTTCTGTTATAGTCACAGACATGATTCAAAACGTTTTAGAAACATCAGAGTGTTTTCTATCCAACTCTACTAATAATATGCAAAGCTTAGCTTCTGGGCATGAGTAGCAGGCAGTTTAATTTGGGCACGCTTTTCATCCAAAATTCCGAATGCTGCCCCCTATCCTAGAGAATCCAAGATGGCTTAGCAGTAAGTCGTCCTGTCGTATCGTCTCTCTGTAAATATCTGTAAATAACGTCTCTTTTTCGTTTTAGATATTTTTCTTCACATATCTTTAAAAACATTTTGCTAAACCTAAGCTTCCAAATACTCACCTGCAATCCGCCTCACCCAATGTAGCTACTTTTCCGAAAGTATTTATATTTAAACGGAACATTTTTTTCAGCTGGATCTTCACAACTAGCTATCGAGCTAAACCGCAACCCTGGTTGTTTACTCCTGGCTAGCGTTTCCACCCACGTAGCTTGAAGCTAGCCCGGCCAGAGCTCCTGTGTTCCTAGCATACTCCTGGGCTTCTATACCCGGATCCACGACCGGTCTACCGATGTCACTGCATGAAGAGGAATAAACAGACTCACCCCATCGCGACGTCCTCCATAGGCTAACTCTCTAGCTGTGCTAACTAACTCTCAGGCCTGTGCTAACTGCTAGCTTGTTTAGCCCAGGTCCGATAACTACTACCTTGTTTACCCCGGCCTGCTAATCTGTTAGCTTGTTAGCACAGGCCTGCTAACCGTCTGCATCGCAGTGGCCCATATGTACTTTCTATCTCTTCCCGATTTTTAAAATTTGTTTATACCTTCCGGAAACCTGCCTCGCCCAATGTGATACGGAATCGCTATTATTTTTAATTTTTAGAACACACTCAAGAACCTCCAGAAGCGAATCAGCTAACTAGCTACAAGCTACTTAGTCACTGTTAGTTTTTATTTTTAATTTTTAACCTGGATAACACCCGCCAGTCCAGCCCCCCTGCCTCATCCACATCCTCATCCTCATCCTCATCCACAACCAGCATGTCCAGAGATAAAACCTCTCTCATCATCACCCAGTGCCTGGGCTTACCTCCGCCGTACCCGCACCCCACCATACCCCTGTCTGCGCATTATGCCCTGAATATATTCTACCATGCCCAGAAACCTGCTCCTCTTATTCTCTGCCCCCAACGCTCTAGGCGACCAGTTTTGATAGCCTTTCGCCGCACCCTCATACTACTCCTTCTCTGTTCTGCGGGTGATGTGGAGGTAAACCCAGGCCCTGCATGTCCCCAGGCACCCTCATTTGTTGACTTCTGTGATCAAAAAAGCCTTGGTTTCATGCATGTCAACATCAGAAGCCTCCTCCCTAAGTTTGTTTTACTCACTGCTTTAGCACACTCTGCTAAACCTGATGTCCTTGCCGTGTCTGAATCCTGGCTCAGGAAGGCCACCAAAAATTCTGAGATTTCCATACCCAACTATAACATCTTCCGTCAAGATAGAACTGCCAAAGGGGGAGGAGTTGCAGTCTACTGCAGAGATAGCCTGCAAAGTAATGTCATACTTTCCAGGTCCATACCCAAACAGTTCGAACTACTAATTCTGAAAATTACTCTCTCCAGAAATAAGTCTCTCACTGTTGCCGCCTGCTACCGACCCCCCTCAGCTCCCAGCTGTGCCCTGGACACCATTTGTGAATTGATTGCCCCCATCTAGCTTCAGAGTTTGTTCTGTTAGGTGACCTAAACTGGGAATGCTTAACATCCCGGCAGTCCTACAATCTAAGCTAGATGCCCTCAATCTCACACAAATCATCAAGGAACCCACCAGGTACAACCCTAACTCTGTAAGCAAGGGCACCCTCATAGATGTCATCCTGACCAACTGGCCCTCCAAATACACCTCCGCTCTCTTCAACCAGGATCTCAGCGACCACTGCCTCATTGCCTGTATCCGCTGCGGTGCCGCAGTCAAACGACCACCCCTCATCACTGTCAAACGTTCCCTAAAACACTTCTGTGAGCAGGCCTTTCTAATCGACCTGGCCCGGGTATCCTGGAAGGACATTGACCTCATCCCGTCAGTTGAGGATGCCTGGTCATTCTTTAAGAGTAACTTCCTCACCATTTTAGATAAGCATGCTCCGTTCAAAAAATGCAGAACTAAGAACAGATACAGCCCTTGGTTCACTCCAGACCTGACTGCCCTCGACCAGCACAAAAACATCCTGTGGCGGACTGCAATAGCATCGAACAGTCCCCGCGATATGCAACTGTTCAGGGAAGTCAGGAACCAATACACGCAGTCAGTCAGGAAAGCTAAGGCCAGCTTCTTCAGGCAGAAGTTTGCATCCTGTAGCTCCAACTCCAAAAGTTCTGGGACACTGTGAAGTCCAAGGAGAACAAGAGCACCTCCTCCCAGCTGCCCACTGCACTGAGGCTAGGGAACACGGTCACCACCGACAAATCCATGATTATCGAAAACTTCAACAAGCATTTCTCAACGGCTGGCCATGCCTTCCGCCTGGCCACTCCTACCTCGGCCAACAGCTCCGGCCTCCCCGCAGCTACTCGCCCAAGCCTCTCCAGGTTCTCCTTTACCCAATTCCAGATAACAGATGTTCTGAAAGAGCTGCAAAACCTGGACCCGTATAAATCAGCTGGGCTTGACAATCTGGACCCTCTATTTCTGAAACTATCCGCCGCCATTGTCGCAACCCCTATTACCAGCCTGTTCAACCTCTCTTTCATATCGTCTGAGATCCCCAAGGATTGGAAAGCTGCTGCAGTCATCCCCCTCTTCAAAGGGGAGACACCCTGGACCCAAACTGTTACAGACCTATATCCATTCTGCCCTGCCTATCTAAGGTCTTCGAAAGCCAAGTCAACAAACAGGTTGCTGACCATCTCGAATCCCACCGTACCTTCTCCGTTATGCAATCTGGTTTCCGAGCCGGTCACGGGTGCACCTCAGCCACACTCAAGGTACTAAACGACATCATAACCGCCATCGATAAAAGACAGTACTGTGCAGCCGTCTTCATCGACCTTGCCAAGGCTTTCGATTCTGTCAATCACCAGATTCTTATCGGCAGACTCAGTAGCCTCGGTTTTTCGGATGACTGCCTTGCCTGGTTCACCAATTACTTTGCAGACAGAGTTCAGTGTGTCAAATCGGAGGGCATGCTGTCCGGTCCTCTGGCAGTCTCTATGGGGGTGCCACCGGGTTCAATTCTCGGGCCGACTCTTTTCTCTGTATATATCAATGATGTTGGTCTTGCTGCGGGCGATTCCCTGATCCACCTCTACGCAGACGAGACCATTCTATATACTTTCGGCCCGTCATTGGACACTGTGCTAACTAACCTCCAAAGGAGCTTCAATGCCATACAACACTCCTTCCGTGGCCTCCAACTGCTCTTAAACGCTAGTAAAACCAAATGCATGCTTTTCAACCGATCGCTGCCTGCACCCGCATGCCCGACTTGCATCACCACACTGGATGGTTCCGACCTTGAATATGTGGACACCTATAAGTACCTAGGTGTCTGGCTAGACTGCAAACTCTCCTTCCAGACCCATATCAAACATCTCCAATCGAAAATCAAATCAAGAGTCGGCTTTCTATTCCGCAACAAAGCCTCCTTCACTCACGCTGCCAAGCTTACCCTAGTAAAACTGACTATCCTACCGATCCTTGACTTCGGCGATGTCATCTACAAAATCGCTTCCAACACTCTACTCAGCAAACTGGATGCAGTTTATCACAGTGCCATCCGTTTTGTCACTAAAGCACCTTATACTACCCACCACTGCGACTTGTATGCTCTAGTCGGCTGGCCCTCGCTACATATTCGTCGCCAGACCCACTGGCTCCAGGTCATCTACAAGGCCATGCTAGGTAAAGCTCCGCCTTATCTCAGTTCACTGGTCACGATGGCAACACCCATCCGTAGCACGCGCTCCAGCAGGTGTATCTCACTGATCATCTCTAAAGCCAACACCTCATTCGGCCGCCTTTCGTTCCAGTACTCTGCTGCCTGTGACTGGAACGAATTGCAAAATCGCTGAAGTTGGAGACTTTTATCTCCCTCACCAACATCAAACATCAGCTATCTGAGCAGCTAACCGTTCGCTGCAGCTGTACATAATCTATTGGTAAATAGCCCACCCATTTTCACCTACCTCATCCCCACAGTTTTTATTTATTTACTTTTCTGCTCTTTTGCACACCAATATCTCTACCTGTACATGATCATCTGATCATTTATCACTCCAGTGTTAATCTGCAATATTGTAATTATTCCCCTACCTCCTCATGTCTTTTGCACACATTGTATATAGACTCCCCTTTTTTCTACTGTGTTATTGACTTGTTAATTGTTTACTCCATGTGTAACTCTGTGTTGTCTGTTCACACTGCTATGCTTTATCTTGGCCAGGTCGCAGTTGCAAATGAGAACTTGTTCTCAACTAGCCTACCTGGTTAAATAAAGGTGAAATAAAAATAAAAGAAGAAGGTCCCATGAGGTCCATAGCTATGCGTTCGAAGGGAGTCTCTATAATGGGGAGAGGAATCAAAGGATTACACAGGTGTGGTTGTGGGGCCGTACGCTGACATTGATCACACGTCCTACAATACCTGGCTACATCTCAGGTGACACGGTTCCAATGGAACCTCTGCATGATTCTGTCGATCGTTTTGTCCCGTGCCAGGTGTCCTCCTAGGACGTGGGAATGGGCTAATTGTAGGACAGTATCCCTGTATGGTCTAGGCACCATTAGTAATTCCTGTTTTTCACCCCTTCGTTGCACAACCCAATACAAGAGGCCTGATTGCACAGTAGGGAAGAGAGGGCTCACCTGAACCGTCGACATTCCTCCCGTCCACATGGCATCCCGTAGGTCTGGGGCTCTATGCTGAGAGGTACCGAACTGTCCCTTTAATTCTTGGGGCAGGTCGACCTCGACAGAGGGGTGTGGAGGTTGTTCGCCATCCCCGTCTGGGGTGCCCGAGGAGAATCGCTTCCATGTTCCCTCCTCTGATGGGGCTTCAAATATAGCCCTTAGCCTCTGGTGGCTCCTTCCTTCCTCCGTAGTGTATAACCCTTCGCAGGTGTCTTCAACGGAGGTTGGCTACTACCTCGGGCTCGGACTTGGTCTTTTTTTCCCTCTGCTTTCCAGCCCCCCTACGGTGGCCCGGCTCTTGGCGTGTGATAGAGAGACCTGATCCCCTTTGTCCAGTGCGTAACGTCATCTGCCGAAGCTCCTTATGTAGAGGACAGTCTCTCCCGATCAATAATGGCACAATCAGCTGGGGTACTTTCCCCGCCCTGACTGTACACCTTCCTTTCGGGTTGAGAATGGACAGACTCACAGTGGGGTAATAGTGGGTGCCTCCATGGACACAGGACACGGCTACTTCGTCTGGTAGCAGTGTTGCGGAGGTCACCATCTGCTCCCCCACTGACGTAACCATACTTCCCGAGTCGAGAATGGCTACCACATCTCGTCCTTCTATTCGAACCGGAATCTCTGGGGCCATTTCTGCTAACCAACAGAGGTGATCCTGCCCTCTCGGACCGGGATGCGTGGGGACGGGCAGCAATGACCCTGGGTAATTTCCTCAAAATCTTGTCCACTACATGACATGACATGTCCTACTCCCTTCCCGGGCTCCAGCCACTGTTTCGTTGGACGGCCATATAGGTCCATTGATGGAACTTTACGGCTCTATCTCGGGCGGTCAGCTGGTACCGGGACAGAATCACATTTTTTAGTCGCCCATAGTCAGCAGCTCCACGGGGGTCCAGGTCATAGTAGACTTCCTGGGCTGTCCCAGTCAAAAGGGGAGTTAACGCACTTACTCATTCTGTGGGGGGGCACTCTTCCAAGGTGGCCATCCTTCGAACGTCATGATGAAAGCCTCAATATCGTCCTCCTTTGAGAGGCGAGGTAAGATGGTGTGAGCAGCCGCTCTCGGCTTTACTCTCGGTTCTTCTCGCCGGCTCAGCTGTTGTTGCATGAGTTCTATGGTTGCCTGCTGGGCTGTGATCAACTGTTGTAGTAGAGTGTTATCCATCCTTCTTGAATGGTTACCCTGTGTCTACAGGTAGATTTTAGTTTCTCACTTATCCTTGTGTCACTCGTCCTCCTAGTGCCCGCAATCTCCACCAATGAGCGGACCAAGTACTTGGAGGTTGCTGTAAAGCGGAATAAACAAAGTGGAATAAATGAGTCAGGAGCAGGTTTTATTAATTGTACAAAGTTCTCTATTGAGGTCATTTTCCTTCTCAAACACTCCAACACAATCAATGATGATATCCCAAGGAAACACACATCTTCTTCTTCACAAGAATAAGAAACACAAGGTGAGTATCTTTAAATTCTAACATAAATCACGGGTGTGTCACAGCCTTCACGATCCTTCCGTGGAGAGCTCCCTTCAGGTGGTGACCATTCTTCACCTTTTCAAAAGGTACGTCCTCTCCTCTGTAGAATCAAACACTCTTTTCTTTCTCCCCTCTCTGCCGGTTCCCTCCTCTTTCCCCTACAATAGAGAGAATAGCTCATTAGTACCATCAGCTGTGCTTAATTGCCTCTGACCACCTTGACTCACATGCCGGGCTGGGCTACTGTCCGTGGGAGCAGCCTGCCCTCTGGTGGTCCTTCCACATTATACTTTTGGTCAAATATTATATCCCTTTGGGCTTCTTGCTGTCAATTAGCAGTGTACAAATGATTTGTAATTATGTTACGGGCCCCGACTGTCCACTCAAGAAAACAATTGAGCTGAAGTTGATGATCCCTGCTCTAGGCTTTAGTGGAGTGTCATTACCGGATGTTTGATGTTTTTGTGGCGTCTGTCTTTTAGTTCTATCGTGGTGGAGAGACAGCCCTGTATGCCCACTCACCCTCAAAAACCCATGGTGCTGAAGACTGGGGTGCAGTTCACTGTCAAAATCAGGTGATTGCGCCAGTGCTACACACTCCAAACACAATGTGCAATACTCTGTTGACTAGTAGCTAGAAGAAGCCTGCAAACCCAGAGGAGGGATGTTTAGCCATCCATGCTGTAACTCCTCAATTAAGACCCACACCTTTAACACTACACACTTCCATCCACTTTAGTTCCTGGTTGTCATTTGGCTTCCATTGTGATTTACTTCATTGGTATCATAATGCTCTTGCACCCGATAATATCCCCAGACTCCTGGTGAAGCTCCAGGAGTTCAACTACCAGCTCAAAGTCAAAGCTGTGTTTGACAAGTAAGTGAATGAGAAGTACGTACCATAGCCATATACATACACACATGTGTACACATATGTCTTTGGGAACTGCTTGATGTTATAGTTAATCAATTGTATTACATTGTTATATTTTATCAATGGCAAGAGTCAAAGCTTCAGTCACTGATGTATTGTATTTCTTTAGGAACGTCACTGAGAAGAGCACAGTGAGAGGGTAGGAAATGTTTTTGGTCTCTGTTATCCTACTTAAACCTGAAGAAGCCTAGTTAGTAGTCATTACATTTCCTCTGATTTTACGTCATTTCCAGGGTCCGGAAATTCAACATCTTGGGAACCAACACTAAGGTTATGAACATGGAGGAGTCCAATGGAAGCTTGGCAGCAGAATTCAGACACCTGGTATGAACTGGCACATTCAGATGTTATACTGTATATTGTACATATGATATACTGTACATCAGGGTTCCCCAATAGGCGCCCCCCCCATATTTTTCATTATTTTCAATTAACTCTGCAACTTTCTCAGTTATTTACTTTTTACACAACTGCCACCAGTCAGTTATTTACTTTTTACACAACTGCCACCAGTTTGGCGCCAAAACATTTACAACAATGACATACCTCAGCTCTCTGATCAGTCTTCCCTTGTAAGCCTGAAAGTTCTAGTGAAAGTTTAGAGGACTGTTACGGAATATTTGATTTTGGATGGAATCAGGCGCAGAGAGCAGGGTTCTGATCAATTTATTACACCTGCAACCGTTTTAAAATGATCACGCCAACACAGGGCGTTCCATTCATAGGTTGCCAGTCCAAAACAACAGGACAAAAAAGACCAGAGAATAAAGATAAGGAAACAAATCACACCATCAAACACAGAGTAACAAAAAACAAGCCCGCACAAAATTTAACCAGTGCCCTTAAACGTTGGACAAAACAGGTTTACCCAATTAACCACTAACTAACACAAACGGAAAAAGAATCGATGGCAGCTATAGGCCTGGTGAGGACGACCTTTCCAGCAGGAAGAGGCACCCTCTTCAGCGAAAATGACAGGGACGGCCAGGTCTTGCAGATTTGCAGTGGTCTGAATCCTTCCATTTCAATATTATCGCCATTGCACAGTGCTCCTGGGATGTTTAAAGCTTGGGAAATCTTTTTGTAAAATGTTAAACTTTTAAACAGAAAAATATTCCTAATGTTCTTATACTGTATAGTTCTCACAGTAGGTGCATTTATACAGTTATTTATTTATAATGCATAGTAAACTTCTGGAGCCTATAAACACATTCACAATGAATAATTTTGCACATCATGTTGCACACCCAGTTTTTGATGTTAAAAAAGTTTGAAATATCAAGCCAATGTCTTCCTCCATGTCCACCCCTTGTCTTGCTTCACAAAAATACAGTTTTACCCACCCATGAAATTTCAGGGCCGAATCGTGTATCTCATGCCTGCACTTATCTGACCAATTAAACATGAGAAAAACAAATATTTGACCCATTCCACAAACAAGCTGCTCTATTGGCTGATAATTAAATTAATGAACTAAATGTAAAAACAATGTTGACTTCACAGGAAGAATAAAGGAATGCCAAAAGGAACTATATGAACCTTTACTTTTTTTTGGTTCTAGCAATAGGTTCAGAACAAAAATAAATATGGATTCTGCTTCTAAATGGCCATTGGAAAATAATTTAGGTTCCAACCCATTGTTTTCTGTAAACATATAAATGTCCCTTTGTAAAACCTAAAGTAATGACCCTAGCCTTCATAAGAGCATTACGAAAGTGGTTTGACCCATAAACCGAATGTGGTCAGGCGGAAAAGAACCTGACCAGGGTTCAAGTCTTCTGCCAGAATGCTGTTTTCAAGTCTTGAGTATATCATGTGTGCTGTTCAGAACCATGTTTTGTTGATATTGTTCTTCTTCTTTTGGTTACTTTAAATTATTTACAAACTATTTTCTTCCCCAGCAACTAAAGGAACAGAAAGTTACAGGCAAATAAAATATAAAACATTCACAGATGGGGTAAATGGGGTAAACAAAGCATCTCAAGTGTGAGGGTGATTGTGATGTATAAAACTATTACTATGCAATGTCATAGTTATACATATATATTTTTTAAATGATGTACGTCTGTGTGTCAACTCAGGGTCCTCTCATAGTGACGGAGGAGCTCCACTCTATTAGCTTTGAGACTCAACTCTGTCAGCCAGGACTCCAGGTCCAACTAGAGGTCAGAACAACAGTAACCAATCTGTAGAGCTTTTAAAAAGACATGGTATACACTATTGTCATGGCTGAAATATTTGTTAGTAATACACACCAAGGAGCCTGACTCTCAGTACTGATGTTCCTATCTGACTTTTCTGCGTGTGTGA
Organism: Oncorhynchus keta; assembly: GCF_023373465.1. NCBI lineage: Eukaryota > Metazoa > Chordata > Actinopteri > Salmoniformes > Salmonidae > Oncorhynchus > Oncorhynchus keta. The sequence goes on from NC_068427.1 coordinate 9,590,982, forward strand.
AACGTGTTCTGTGCATGTATCCAGACAATGTCCCTGCCCATTGTGGTCATCTCCAACATTAGCCAGCTGCCCAGTCCCTGGGCCTCTGTCATGTGGTACAACATGCTGACCTGTGAGTCCAAGGTACAAGTTCCCTCTCACTTACCCTTCTCATTCAAGACTAAATCCTCATAGCTAATATTTGACCCATTCCACAACAAGCTGTTAATGAACTAAATGTAAAAACAATGTTGACTTCAAGAATAAAGAAAAAAAAAGGAACGAAAAAACTCTATCTATCTATCTATCTACTTACTGAGATTTTACCCTCTGAGAACTACAGTAACTTTTGTTCTCTTAACTGCCTCCTTACTTATGTCATGTGATCCAGACTGGACAGGTTTAATCTAGGGGGTCGAACTCCTGGTCCTGAAGAGCCAGGTGGTGTGCAGGCTTTTGTTCCACCCCAGCACTAACACCCCTCTTCCAAACTATCAGCTTATCATCTCCATCCTCTCTCTCTTCCTCCTCAGAATCTGTCATAGTTCTTCCTGAGCCCTCCTCAGGCCACCTGGAGCCAGTTGTCAAACGTGCTGAGCTGGCAGTTCTCCTCCATAACCAAGCGAGGCCTCAAAAAGACATGAGCAGCTGAGCATGCTGGGAGACAAGCTCCTGGGTGAGTCTTATTGTGACTTGGCGTGGTTTTGTGAAATGACACAGCCACAGCAAACCCATCTGTGATATTAAGGTGCGCTAGTTGGCTATAAAAGGTGGCCATACATCCAGTGTGTGAGGTGGCTATAGTTTTTCTCAACACAGATATCTGGCAAGAGAGTCAAGGTGACCAACTAATTTGGCCAACTAATCCCAGATAAAGCTGAGGCACAGCCACAGCAAACCCATCTGTGATATTAAGGTGCAATGCAAATGTTGCTTAAAATATCTGGCAAGAGAGTCAAGGTGACCAACTAATTATCCAAAGGTGCATAAAAAGCTTATGACCTCTGTCATGTGTTGCTCATAACGGTGTCAGCTAAGGTTGTTCCATTAAAGTGAACCAATAATAATACCAAACTCCTGTGACAGGTGGAAAAGCAGCCGGAAACCCTAATGGACTCATCCCCTGGACCAAGTTCTGCAAGGTGAGCATCTCACTGGAAGTTCAGTGTTTTAGCCAACCCCTGTGTGTTTACTATGGGCTGTGTATTGAGTGTGTCTTTGCCTGAGCAGAATGTGAATGAGAAGAGCTTTCCCTTCTGGCTGTGGATCGAGGGAATACTGGACCTGATCAAGAGACACCTGCTGTGTCTGTGGAATGATGGGTAAAACATCTCTCCAACTCCCATTACTCCAGTATACCTTTCTGAAGACTAAGTCTACATTACATTTTTGAAAAGTGACTTTATTGTGCTATAATCAACTACATATCTATGGTCTATAGGTGTATCATTGGCTTTGTTAGTAAGGAGAGAGAGAAGGCCCTGCTGAAGGACAAGGAGCCTGGAACTTTCCTGCTGCGCTTCAGTGAGAGCAGCCGAGAGGGAGCCATTACCTTCACCTGGGTGGAGGGCTCCAATAATGGTGTGTGTGTCTTTTTGTGTGCATGTGTTTTTGTAGCTTTATAGCTGTAGATGAAGAGGAGGAGATGGGTTAAAGAAGGATTTTTAAGCCTTGAGACAATTGGGACGTGGATTGTGTATGTGTGCCATTCAGAGGGTGAATGGGCAAGACAAAATATTTAAGTGCCTTTGAATGGGGTATAGTAGTAGGTGCCAGGTGCATCGGATTGAGTCAAGAACTGCAACACTGCTGGGATTTTCATGCTCAACAGTTTCCCGTGTGTATCAAGAATGGTCCACCACCCGAAGGATATCCAGCCAACTTGACACAACTGTGGGAAGCATTGGAGTCAACATGGGCCAGCATCCTTGTGGAACACTTTCGACACCTATTAGAGTCCATGCCCCGACGAATTGAGGCTGGGGGGGTAACTCAATATTAGGAAGGTGTTCCTAATATGTGGTATATTTACTCCGTATACATACCTATGGACAGACAAAAATATATGTATTTTAATTGTTTTTACACATTATGAGTATGTGTCTGTACATCTGTATCAGGTATATGTGTTTCTGTTTGTATTATTTGACCAGGTAAACTGACTGAGAACACATTCTCATATCACATTGTGTGTGTGTGCATTTATGTGCAGTTGAAGTCGGAAGTTTAGTACATACACTTAGGTTGGAGTAGAAGTGTACCTGTGATGAAAATTAAAGGCCTCTCTCATCTTTTTAAGTGGGAGAACTTCCACAATTGGTGGCTGACTAAATACTTTTTTTCCCCCACTGTATAGATGTCCATTTCCACGCGGTGGAGCCCTACACTAAGAAGGAGCTGGCTGCCATCTCTTTTCCTGACATCCTCCGCAACTACAAGGTGATGGCTGCCGAGAACATCCCTGAGAACCCTCTGCTCTACCTCTACCCCAACATCCCCAAAGAGAGCGCCTTCACACGCTACTACAGCCGCCCCACAGAAGGAAACTAACAAGCTGTTAGAAATGTATGTATGTTGAGGAAAGATTGAGTAGTTGAAAACGGTACAAATGGTGTTGAATTCAATTCCAGTCTAAGCTATTATACACAATATTCACTGCATAGCATACTTTTCATATTTTGTTGTGCCACACCCTTTTCCCCCATTGAAATATTGACCACTGGTAATGCCTTGCTACAGGAGGTTGGTGAGGGAGGAAGGCTCAAAATAATGTCTGGAATGGAGTGTGTGATGTGTTTGATACCATTCCATTTACTCCATTCCAGCCATTACTATGAATCCGTCCTCCCCAATTTAGGGGCCACCAGCCACCTGTGTTTGGTTCTAATGATAACCTCTAGACGTCTATAACCTTTGACCTTCTCAGCTGCTAAGCCAATGGAGTTGGAGAGTGCCTCTGAGGCTGACTACATTAAGACGGAGCTCATCTCTGTGTCTGAAGTGTAAGTGTGATTCTTGTTATGAAACACCTTTTACTGTTTTTATATCGTTTTCATTGATTTAAGATACACACAACAGACAACACACACAGCCCAAAGTACAAGAAAAGGTCAGATGAAAAGTGTACGTCTCTTGTTATGTCAGTCACTGACAGTCACTCACCCATGTCAGCTAACATGTTTGGTAAATTAGTCTAGCTAAATATTTCACTGGTAGTAAACACGGTTGAATTACTGACAGGGGGCCCATTGATTGATTGTCACTCTCATATTAAATACTGCAAACATTTATTTTCTCCTGGTTATGTAACTGTTTGTTGGTTTCTGTTTCTCCTCAGCCACCCCTCCAGACTACAGGACGCCATGCTGCCCATGAGTCCCGAAGTGTATGGAGAGCTGACCAGGATTATTAACCCTGATGAGATTGAAAATGTGGTAGGTTACAGCCAGACAGCACCTGCCACACACACGGATTAGAGACACTGTGGTAGGTTTTAGCCAGACAGCACCAGCCGCACACAGAGTAGAGACACTGTTGTATGTTAGTCAGCCAGCAGTAGCCACACACAGTGGTCGTGTTCCCCTGCTCAGCCGTTCCATGCATCAACCAATAGTTGCGTGCAACATCATAAACTGTGCCGCCCCCGCACCTGATTGCTATAATATATGTGGTTAGCTGATACGTAAAATAATTATCCGGGTGTAGTAAGATCTGGCATGCATCAGCAACACCTGGGCAGAGGAACGTAACCCACAGTGTGGTAGGTTAGAGACAGACAGCGCCAGCCGCACACAGAGATGAGACAACACATATCTAATCATCATAAAACACAAAATGTGGAAAAGATGTGAACATTTGAGAAGACAAGACAGCCCTGGGGTAGAATTAGAATATATGGTCCTGGCAAATCAGCTGTTGCGCTGTAATAACTGAAGCATTTATTTCCAAATCTTTCATGCGAGGGTCGGGATAATTCATGCATTTTTCATTTACTATGTGACTGTCCCACTGTGTAACACATATGCAATCACAAAAGTGCAGCATTCCGCTATTGAGATGCAGCCATTTTTTCCCCCTGATCCTATGTTGTCCCTCTCCCTTCAGATGTGCACTCCCTTCCCAAACTAATCTGCCCTCTTCAGGTGGTGCCCAGGAAAATGTGTGTAAGCTCCCGAGCCGAGTACCAAAGACACCACACAAAAAGGATGACGTTTGCAATAGATTTGAAAGCACAATATATATATATATATATGTAGTCCTACGTTATCGTTTTATATACACGCATGAGGTTTTGGGGCTTTGAGTCCAGCTGTTTGTAATAAGGAATGTTATTCTACGCTACTTGTGGGACAGTGTAATTGTGTTTTGTGTGTGCAGATGTAATATGAACAACAAAAAAGGGATGCAGAAAGCTGTTCTTCACTTTGTAAATAGATACAATTTTGTAGCAACTTATAATAAGGAAAATGGTTCAGATGTTCTGGGTCGTTCCACGAAATGAGTGCCCTTTGATATTTTAGTCACAAATGTTGCACCAATATTGAATTTTAAAAAGCTGTTATATTAAATGAAGTGGCCTTTAATATAGACCACATTTAGACTTCAATAAATCAGATGTTTAATATGGATAAAGGCTTGCTAAAGTGCCAAAATTAATCAAATATATCTATATTGTTTTGTGTACTTTTTACAAATTTTTCTGCCCAATTTAGTGATGTCCAATTGGTAGTCTTGTCCCATCGCTGCAACTCCTGTTCGAACTCGGGAGAGGCAAAGGTCAAGAGCCATGCGTCCGCCGAAACATGACCCTGGTTCTTGACACATTCTTGACACATTGCTCGATTAACCCAGAAGCCAGCTGCACCAATGTCTCGAAGGAAACACCGCACAACTGGCGACCGCCACAGGAGTCGCTAGAGCGCGATGGGACAAGGACATCACGTCCCAACATTTACATTTACATTTAAGTCATTTAGCAGACGCTCTTATCCAGAGCGACTTACAAATTCTCCAAGTTTCTCCAAGCCCTAGTTATTTTGTTGCTTTGACAAAGTCATTTCTGAAGATTATTTTTTATTTCATGTGAGTAGTGATTCATTTGCATCAGTCCCTCATTTTAAGGTCAACCCTGTTACGTAAACTGAGCTCTCGTTTTAATTTGGTGAAACTATTCCTTTTGAAATATTGCTTTCAAAAGAAACATTGAACATCTAATAGTCAAATCACAGAGTAAACGCAGGAGCGCTGGATCTACTCTTTTTTTGTGTACATTTTCTGGTGTTTTGTGGAGGATAACTGTGTAGGTCGAGCGTAACATGCCAACCCTGTTAGCCATAGATAGGCTAGAAGTGTTTTAACAATTACATTTTTGGGGTGAAGCTTGCATGCAATTGCCACTCCCTGTAGCACACAACAAGCTGTCATTTCCTCTGTCACAAGGGGATTTATGGCTGATTTAAGAAATCATCAACCCTGATACTTTATTTGGCACTGATAGTTTTGAGATGGGAAAACATGTTTATGAAGTTGAACATGTGCTCTTTATGACAGAATGTGAAAATTTGGTGATATCAAATGTTTTCTTTGACCAAGTGTGACGGTCCCTCCCTGCTCTGGTTTATGGGTTTTGCTGTGCTTACTTTCTGCAGGAGATTGGTGGGTGGAGTAGGAGAGGTGGGCGGAGCTGGGAGGGTCGTCAGTGCTGATTGGGGCACACCTGTGAAAGCTCAGCTGTGGCATAAAGCCACTGTCCCCCCATTCAGCAAGAGATTCCTCTCTCCGTGCATACCTTTGGTTGTGTAGTTGTGGCTTTGGCAGATGACACCTAATTTATTGACCTTCATGTCTCATCTGATTATTTTTGTGAGTGTTTATTTATGGTATCTATTAATTTTGTTATTCCTTTACTCAGTGTGTGGTTTCCCATTGTTTGTTACAATCTTGAGCCAGGTTGTAACAAGTTATACAGAATTTGTGGAATGACCCTTATATGGAAAGTACTTCTAAACTGTACTCACGACTGCCTGGACTTCATTGTTTCAATTCATTAAAAATCTGAGCTCTCTCACATGCCTGAAAAGCTTTGCTTTGTTTAACTTGTTGATTCAAATATATTTATATATGTGTACATATTCCACTGCAAGGAGCAATCACACTCTTGCGCACCTCTTAACAAAGGAACTTGATCATGTATGTCTTAAAATAGCAGAAAAGGACATCCATGTATTGTACAGCAATACACTCAGAACTGTCTTTAGTTGTAATATCAGATTGGTCTGCGACTATTGGTGACAT